>NW_027362764.1:204135996-205339746 GCF_046119375.1 Phyllobates terribilis | reverse complement strand
GCATCTAGCTCTGAAAAAATATTTGGGCTTCTAGCTGTGTGTGGGACTTGTTCTATTACTCCATCTATACTGACCTCGATCAGGTTGCAAATTGAATATAATTTTTTTCTGCATCTAGCTCTGAAAAAATATTGGGCTTCTAGCTGTGTGTGGGACTTGTTGTATTAGTCCATCTATACTGACCTCCATCAGGTTGCAAACTGAATATATTTTTTTCTGCATCTACCTCTGAAAAAATATTGGGCTTCTAGCTGTGTGTGGGACTTGTTCTATTAATCCATCTATACAGACCTCCATCAGGTTGCAAACTGAATATAATTTTTTTCTGCATCTAGCTCTGAAAAAATATTTGGCCTTCTAGCAGTGTGTGGGACTTTCTCTATTAGTCCATCTATACTGACCTCCATCAGGTTGCAAATTAAAAATAATTTTTATCTGCATCTACCTCTAAAAAAATATTTGGGCTTCTAGCTGTGTGTGGGACTTGTTCTATTAGTCTATCTATACTGACCTCCATCACGCTGCAAATTCAAAATAATTTTTTGTCTGCATCTAGCTCTGAAAAAATATTTGGCCTTCTAGCAGTGTGTGGGACTTTCTCTATTAGTCCATCTATACTGACCTCCATCAGATTGCAAATTAAAAATAATTTTTATCTGCATCTAGCTCTGAAAAAATATTTGGGCTTCTAGCTGTGTGTGGGACTTGTTCTATTACTCCATCTATACTGACCTCCATCAGGTTGCAAATTGAATATAATTTTTTTCTGCATCTAGCTCTGAAAAAATATTGGGCTTCTAGCTGTGTGTGGGACTTGTTGTATTAGTCCATCTATACTGACCTCCATCAGGTTGCAAACTGAATATATTTTTTTCTGCATCTACCTCTGAAAAAATATTGGGCTTCTAGCTGTGTGTGGGACTTGTTCTATTAATCCATCTATACAGACCTCCATCAGGTTGCAAACTGAATATAATTTTTTTCTGCATCTAGCTCTGAAAAAATATTTGGCCTTCTAGCAGTGTGTGGGAATTTCTCTATTAGTCCATCTATACTGACCTCCATCAGGTTGCAAATTAAAAATAATTTTTATCTGCATCTACCTCTGAAAAAATATTTGGGCTTCTAGCTGTGTGTGGGACTTGTTCTATTAGTCCATCTATACTGACCTCCATCACGCTGCAAATTCAAAATAATTTTTTGTCTGCATCTAGCTCTGAAAAAATATTTGGCCTTCTAGCAGTGTGTGGGACTTTCTCTATTAGTCCATCTATACTGACCTCCATCAGGTTGCAAATTAAAAATAATTTTTATCTGCATCTAGCTCTGAAAAAATATTTGGGCTTCTAGCTGTGTGTGGGACTTGTTCTATTACTCCATCTATACTGACCTCCATCAGGTTGCAAATTGAATATAATTTTTTTCTGCATCTAGCTCTGAAAAAATATTGGGCTTCTAGCTGTGTGTGGGACTTGTTGTATTAGTCCATCTATACTGACCTCCATCAGGTTGCAAACTGAATATATTTTTTTCTGCATCTACCTCTGAAAAAATATTGGGCTTCTAGCTGTGTGTGGGACTTGTTCTATTAATCCATCTATACAGACCTCCATCAGGTTGCAAACTGAATATAATTTTTTTCTGCATCTAGCTCTGAAAAAATATTTGGCCTTCTAGCAGTGTGTGGGAATTTCTCTATTAGTCCATCTATACTGACCTCCATCAGGTTGCAAATTAAAAATAATTTTTATCTGCATCTACCTCTGAAAAAATATTTGGGCTTCTAGCTGTGTGTGGGACTTGTTCTATTAGTCCATCTATACTGACCTCCATCACGCTGCAAATTCAAAATAATTTTTTGTCTGCATCTAGCTCTGAAAAAATATTTGGCCTTCTAGCAGTGTGTGGGACTTTCTCTATTAGTCCATCTATACTGACCTCCATCAGGTTGCAAATTAAAAATAATTTTTATCTGCATCTAGCTCTGAAAAAATATTTGGGCTTCTAGCTGTGTGTGGGACTTGTTCTATTACTCCATCTATACTGACCTCCATCAGGTTGCAAATTGAATATAATTTTTTTCTGCATCTAACCCAGCCAATAGTTTTGGCCTAATACCACAGTTTGGCCACTCAGCTCTGCTCGGTTACCATCCATTGTTTTTTTGTGCAAACAACTCCAGAGTTGTGAATTAGTTAACCACCAAAATGAGTGGAAAAAGGCCTGCTGCTGGTGGAAAGGGGAATAGGCGTGTTGGGAAGGGGAAAAAAGGTTGTGTCCGTGGGGTAGGTGTTAAAGCAACAGTAACATCTGCAGAAGAAAGACCATCTTCCAGCCAAACTAAAATGTCTACTTCTTTTAGCGGACAATGTGATAAGATCCCTTTCTTACGGCCACGCCAATCGCTACAAATTCCAGATGAGGCACAAAAACAGCAGGTGCTTCAACGGATATCAAGTGCTCCTTTAAGTGGGCTCTCCTCCACATCAACTTCAACATCACAAATACTCCAGTCCTCAAAGGTGTCACCCCAATCGCACTTGCTTCCTCACAGCTCCCAAATCTCCAGCTGCCCGTCTGAGTATGAGGTAGAACAGATGGTTGAGTCTGCAGAGCTGTTTACTCATACTATAGCCTGGGAATCAGAGGTCGACTCCAGCGCTTCTGTGAATCCAGACGAGGAAATGATCTGCACTGATGCCCAGAATCTTTATGAGTCGGATCCAGGACCAGACGCAGAAGGTTCTGACCATAATGTAGACCCTCATTCCCAAACTGTAACTCCTGTTGGTGGAAAAAATGAGGAAGACGATGATGAGACTCAAATACCTGATTGGAGCGACAACTTTAGTTTTTTGTCAGGGCAGGAACAGGTTGGCTCTGAGGACGACGGGTGTAATAACGCACAGGGTGATGATGATGAGGTTGGAGATCCCACTTACTGTCAACCCACAGTCAGCCAAGAGATGAGGTCAGCAGAGGAGGTGGAGGAAGATGCTAGTGACGACGAGGTCAGGTTGCGCCTTCCTGGACAGAGATGTAGTACTGGAAGCACGTCAACAACTGCATCCTCAAACACAACTCTGCCTCTCACCACAAGTCGTGGTGGCTCTTCAGGTCGCATGGGTGCTAAGCCTTGCATAGCCTGGGCATTTTTTCAGATCGATAAAGATGACGCAACTCGTGTTATCTGTAACATTTGTCAGCAAAAGCTACGTAGAGGCCAAAAAATACATAGTTTGAGTACTTCATGCATGAACCGGCACATGGACATGAAGCATAAGTTGCAGTGGGAAGCTCAGTGTGCTACAATGCGGCCTAGCCGGCCGGGCCAACCACCGTCTGCCATATCTTGTGCATCCGCGGCCTCTTCATCCTCTGTGACTGGGGGGACATCAGTCACACCTGTTTTGGGGCGCAGACCTGCCACCTCTTTACCCGCAACAGCCAGCGTGATTGGCAGGTCATCATTTTCTTTGGAGGTGGTAACACCAGCTGGTGTTGAGCGCTGTCCGACATCGATAGCACCACCTTTGGATCAAGGCAACCTAACATGTCCGCCTGCATCTTCCTCACAGACCGGCAGTTTGCCGGGGACACCCTTATCAACCCCGTCTAAGCACAATACCCAGCCCTCGGTCCCTCAGATGTGGACAAGTAAAAGACCATTTCCTCCTAGCCATGAGAAAGCTAAGAGGTTGAATTTCACCATCTGCAAGCTCTTGGCTACAGAAATGCTGCCTTTCCGCCTGGTGGACACAGAGGATTTTCGAGACCTTATGTCCGTCGCAGTGCCCCAGTACCAGATGCCCAGTCGGCACTACTTCTCAAAGAAAGGTGTGCCTGCGCTCCACCAGCATGTCGCACACAACATCACCGCTTCTTTGAGAAACTCTGTGTGTGACAGGGTGCAATTCACCACAGACATTTGGACGAGTAGGCATGGACAGGGGCGTTACATGTCGCTGACTGGGCACTGGGTAACTATGGTGACAGCAGGACAAGGGGCTGCTGTCCAAGTCTAGCCGTCCCCACGAGTTGTGCGTCAATCCTCTTTATGTCAAAGTTCCTCCACTGCTTCTGCCTCCTCAACCTCCTCTCGGTCTTCCACCTGCACCCAAAGCCTGTCTGGTCATGCCACAAGCTTTCTAACTGCGCAGAAGGGATCCTGCACACCTCCTTACTATGCTGGCAGTAGGGCTCAACGTCATCAGGCGGTTTTTACTTTGAAATGTCTGGGAAATGTGAGTCACACAGCTGAGGAGTTGTGGTCAGCTCTGGAGAACCAATTTCATGAATGGTTGTCTCCACTGGACCTGAAACCAGGGAAGGCCGTGTGCGACAATGCTGCAAACCTGGGTGCAGCCCTTCGCCGGGGCAATGTCACACACGTGCCTTGTATGGCTCACGTGTTGAACCTGGTTGTCCAGCAATTTTTAGCCCACTATCCCAGAGTAGATGGCTTTCTGCAGAGGGCACGGTCGCTGTGTGCTCACTTCCGCCGTTCGCATCCCGCAGCTCAGCGACTTACATCTCTACAGAAGTCGTTGGGCCTGCCACTTCACCGGCTAAAATCCGATGTTCCTACCCGGTGGAATTCAACTCTGCACATGTTTCAGCGACTTTGGCAGCACCGACAAGCCCTGGTGCAATACGTTCTGACGTATAGCCTGGGCCAACGAGATCCAGACGTGGGGCAAATCACGCTGGAGGAGTGGTCTCAGATCAGGGACCTATGCACCCTTCTGCACAGTTTTGAAATGGCGACGAAGATGTTTAGTGCTGACGATGCCATTATCAGCATGACTATTCCAGTGATTTACATGCTGGAGCACATGTTAAACAGAATTCGGAGTCAGGTGGTGGCACAAGAGGAGGTGGAGGAAGTAGAGGAGGAGGAGTTGTATGCGGAAGGGCTAACATCTGCAAGGTCCAGACGGTCGGCAGCACCAAGGCGGCAGGCATGTGAGGGTGGGGGAGATGGTTTTACCAGGGCGCATGGTAGCAGCCAAACTAGTGAGGAAGGTGCAGGAGCCCAGGAAGAAGTGGAGGACGAACTGATGGAAGACTCATCAGATGAGGGAGACCTTGACCACATTCTGTTGTGCGAGGTTGGGGGGAGAGGACAGAGGAAGGAAGCATGATTGTTACCTCGCCACCAACACAACAGGGACTTGGTGCTCCTGGATGCGCAACACACATGAGTGCCTTCTTGCTGCACTACCTGCAACATGACCCTCGAATTGGGAGAATTAGAAATAATCCTGACTACTGGGTTGCCACACTGTTAGATCCCCGGTACAAAAGTAAATTTGCAGAAATTATTCCTGCCATAGAAAGGGATGCACGCATGCAGGAGTATCAGCAGAGACTGTTGCAGAATCTTACATGTGCTTTTCCACAAAACACCAGTGGTGCACGTAGTGAATCTCACAGTTCCAACTTGCCAACCGTGGGACCGTCAAGTGTTCAGCACTCAAACCATAACAGAACCACAGTATCTGCTGGTAACATCAATTTTGCGCAATCATTTCACCACTTTTTTAGCCCATCCTTTGCAAGGCCACAGGAGACAAGAAGTCTGACACATAGTCAACGCCTAGAGACGATGGTACAGGAGTATCTCCAAGTAAACATTGAAGCCATGACTGTGTCACTGGACCCTTGCTCTTTTTGGGCTTCCAATCTGGATAAATGGCCGGAGCTCGCCACTTACGCCTTGGAGATCTTGTCATGCCCCGCAGCCAGCGTTCTGTCTGAACGTGTGTTCAGCGCTGCTGGTGGTGTGCTGACAAATAAGCGCACGCGGCTCTCCACTGATAATGTAGACAGACTCACGTTCATAAAGATGAACAAATCATGGATCCGAAACGACTTTTCTACCCCTGTGTCATCCTGGGGAGAGTAAAAGCTTGATGATTGGTTAAAATCACCCTACCAACCGTTTTAAGCTTTCAAATTACTAATCATGTTTATCTGTATCTTGGCTGGAAAATAATTTGGGCTTTGTAGCAGTGTGCAGCACTGATCCTATTAGGCCATCTATACTAAGCTCCACCAGATTTAAAATGAATAATAATTTTTAGCTGCATCTAGCCCGGAAAATAATTTTGGGGCTCCGAGATGCGCAAGACACATAAGTGCCTTCTTGCTGCACTACCTGCAACATGACCCTCATATTGCCAGAATTCGAAGTAATCATGACTACTGGGTTGCCACACTCTTAGATCCCCCAAACTTTTCGATCAACCTTTTCATTTTAATGAAGACCAAAAAAATGGTCATTTTTGAAATTATAAGCATTAGCAGGTTATTAGAAACTGAAATCAAACAGTTTTCAACTCAAAACTTTATTCTAGGTGATGTTACATTTTCACATAGGACCCCTTGTTCGAAAGGAGCTTCTGAACTCTCTCGTCCATTGAATTTGTCAGGTTTTGGATGGTTTCTGCTTCAATTGTTTTGCATGAGGACAGAATACCCTCCCAGAGCTGTTGCTTAGATGTGAACTGCCTCCCGCCATCATTGACACTCCTTTTGATGATGCTCCAGAGGTTCTGAATGGGGTAGAGGTCAGGGGAGCATGGGGGTCACAACATAAGTTTGTTCCCTTTTATGCCCATATCAGCCAGAGATGCAGATGTTTTATGTGCAGCATGAGATGGTGCATTATCATGCAAAAAAATGATCTTGCTGTGAAATACACGGTTCTTCTTCTTGAACCATGGCAGGAAGTGCTGTTTGAGAAAATCCACATACATTATGGAGTTCATCTTTAGCACCTTCAGGGATCCTAAAGGGGCCAACAATCTCTCTCCCCATGATTCCAGCCCAAAACATTACTCCACCTCCTCCTTGTTGGCGCTGTAGCCGTGTTTGCGTGGGGTGTCCATCAACCAGCCATCCTCCACTCCATCCATCTGGACCATCGAGCGCTGCACGGCACTCATCCGTGAACAAAACAGTTTTGAAATCAGTCTTCAAGTAATGTTTGGCCCACTGGAGCCGTTTCTGCTTGTGTGAAGTGGATAGAGGAGGTCGACAGGATGACGTATGCACAGCTGCAAACCTCTGAAGGACCCTGCATCTTGTTGTTCGGGGGACGTTGGAGGAACCAGCAGCTTCAAAAACTTGTCTGCTGCTATGACAAGGCTTTTTTGCCGCTGCTCTTTTAACCTGATGTAATTGCCTGTAGGAAAGAGTCCTCAATTTGCCCTTATCAGCACGCACACGTGTGTACTATGAATCATCTACATACTTCTTGATTGCCAAGACACTTCATCCTGATCATCGCACAATGTTGATTGTAGTCATGCCTTGACCTAAACACTCCACAATTTGTTGCTTCTCAGCAGCCGACACATCCTTTTTCTTTCCCATTTTGGCAGAAAATGTAGGCTGCTTAATAATGTGAGACAGCCTTCTTAAGTAGTCTTGCCTTTCATTGGACACACCTGCCAAACTAATTAGCACAGGTGTCTGCAATTGCTTACAGTGATATAAAGAGCCCTGACACACATCACCATCAATGAGTTTAACTGACAAACAAACAAATTCTTCCCTTATCACTCCTAAACACTTTTTGCATAATAATTTGGAACACAGTGTACATGTGCTTTTCCACAAAACACCAGTGGTTCACGTAGTGAATCTCACAGTTCTAACTTGCCAACCATGGTCTGTATGGAGTTGTTCAATAAAGGGCCCAAAATTAAGATAACATAGATGGGAGAGGTCTCTATGAATAGGAATACCTAAGTATTTGATACCCTGTGAGGGCCAGGCAAAGGGAAAGTTGGACTGGATGGAATCCTATATGGATTTGGGGAGGGAGACATCGAGGGCCTCAGACTTCGCTGCATTGATTTTAAAATTTGACCATGTAACAAAGTGATCTATTTCAGCCATAACAGCATGGATGTATATATTTGATTGAGTGATATATACTAGGACATCATCAGCAAATAGAGAGCACTTGCACTCGGTGTCTCCCACCTCAATCCACCTAATATTGGGGTTATGGCGAATTAATGAGAGCAGGTGCTCCGTCACTAGGATGTATAAGAGAGGGGACAGAGAACATCCCTGCCTTGTCCCATTGGTGATTGTGAAAGGTGCTGAAAATGTTCTGACGCGCCCCCTGGGCCTTGGGACACCCGGAGCCGGACCCTTTTTGGTGGATGCTGGTGGTTGTAGTCTCCGTGGCGGCGACCCGGTTCCGTGGCTCAGGGCGATCAAACCAGTGGCGGAACTATTTATGTGGTTTTGATGTTTAAATGTCCGACTACGCCACCCGTGGATTGCGGTCAGAGTGAACCGCCGCTCCAGGGCAGACCGCTGAGGCTGGTGTTGTGGGTGCAGCAGAGTGTAGCATAACTCCCCACGGGAGGAGTATAGCCTCAGGGCAGTGTATACGGAGGATGGGGGTGATGGTGCAGGGCAGCAGCAGTAACGACTCGGATTCAGTGATGCAGTCCAGGGCCTTTACTCACAGTTCTCATTATCCAGACCACGTCTGTAGGTAACGGCTGCCCACGTCGCACTGTGCTCACCAGGTGAGGGGCTCAGACAACTCCCAGATAACTTTGGAGTGCTTCACAGGACCCCCTTTGTGTGTCCTTTGTCTGGCCTTTCTTACCAACCCTTCTGTCCGGCTGCCTCGGGCCTCCTCTTGGTAAACTTGGCGCCAGTTTCCCTGACCCTATGTGGTGCCTTCCTAGCGGGTGTAGCGAGGGGCTGCGCCACATAAAATGTCACAGCCTCCTGTTTCTAGCTGAGGGTCGTTTCCTGCCTCCACTAGTTTCGGGGACCGGTCTCCCCCTTTGGCCTGACCCCTCCACGCAGGTGGATTCGGGCGTGCGGTGGCGACTCGCCCGTCCGCACCCCTGGGATCCCTTCGTTCCTCGTTCCTGGAGCCTTCTCCGCTCCTCTTCCTTCCTTCTCCCTCTTCCAGGCCTGGGCCTCTGTTACTAGGCCCGCCTCCGGAGCAGAGCTCATGCAGAGCCCCTGCTCCCTGCCACTTCTGCTCAGACTTCTCTGCACTGAACTAAGATGGTGCCCACCTTTTATACTCCCTTCTCAATGCACCCAGGAACTGCTTCCTCCCTGCTCCTGCACTACAGGGTTCCCCTTCCTCAGTGTTCCCTCCCCCCACTCCAGCCAGGGACAGGGACTGTCGTGCCCATCTCAGGGGCATATTGGTCGCCCTGCCCCACGGCAATGTGGTGTAATGCATGCAGGTGTCGGGTCCTGATCCACACTCCATCCTTACCTGAGAGTGAGATATCACACCTCTGGGTGAGGTGCAATACCTCTGTAGCAACCGAGCCCTCAGGGTAATACAGTTCCATTTATCTTCAGCCTAGGTGACGTATTGCGATACAGGGCCGTGATTTGGGCTATAAAAGGGTCCCCTAGACCCCTACCCCAAGCTTTTTAAGAGAATCATATATGGCGTGCCAGGAGACTCTATGGAATGCTTTCTCAGCATCCAACGAGAGTATCTAATTACAAATTTTTAACTGCATCTAGCCCAGGAAATACTTTGTGCCTAGTAGCAGTGTCTGCTAGTCAGCGGATTATCCCGGCTGTTAAGCAAGCTACACCACCTGTAGTTTGGACACTTAATTTTTTCAAAGGAAATGCTTCGGGACCACGGGATAATCAGTGAAGAGCATCAGGAGGCACCCCAAGGCATAGGGGCTGGGACTGGCAGTAGGATGCCTTGCGGTGGACAGCCGAGCTCGATCCTTATAAAAGCTTTTTAACTGCAGCAGCTTTAGTGGACGCTACTGGAGCTGGAATTACGCGGCTGTTGGCATGAGACTTGCCCTCCAATAGATCCTTGTAAATGGATTTAAAGTGTATTCATTCAAATTAGAGAGACAATTTAAATTAAAAAGCTTAGAGCTGCCTCCACCACAGGGGGGCTCGCTCGACCCACCAGCGGACAGGCACCAGTATTGGGAGAGGGGGGCTGGCCGTCAGGGTTCACCGCGGCTCTGGCACAAACCCGGCGACACGGAGGTGGCACGGGCAGGAGCGGACTGAACGTGTCGGCTTCTCACTTTTTGGATTTTAGAAGGGCATGACATGCCTATATCTGTGTCTCCCCCTCCTTTTACTCCTCCACATCTTTTCTTTTCGCATGACTATATGTACTTGTCACTTTTCCATGTGTTAGTTGTGTCTTCAGAGCAGTTTGTCAGCTTTTGGACACCTTTGAAGATGTTTTCTATGTGTTTCTATGTGTTTTTGTTTGCCTGCCATTGGTTTTAACGGTGTTCGAAGGTGTTCGACGAACAGTTCGACGAACAGTTCGGCGAACACACGGGTGTTCGACGAACCGAACCGAACTCGAACACTACGGGGGTGGCTCAACATTATTTGCCATCAGATAGAAGTGTCAGAAAATTGTCACCAGGGTTAACCAAGTATCACAAATGTAAACTGTCTTTGTTCAAGGAAATATATTGCTTCATGAGAGACAGCTATATTATTAAGATTGTTGCCTCTCTTGAGACTGTGTAATCATAGAGCTTGTTTCCTCTTTGTGAGTAAATAATTTGATATAAGCTCTGTTCTTGTATCCTTTTGCCATTCCCAAGTCGGAAACCAATCTACTGCCAAGAGCCACTACCTCCTTTTTTAGAAATTACTAGGACCCTAACCATGATCATGAAATGCCTTCTAACTCTATTCTCACCTGTTCACCACCATGTACTGTAAGGCCAAGATCACACAAGCGCAGATTCTCTCACGTGAGAGAATCAGATCAATGATGTTAACAGCACTTCGATTAAACTCTGATCAGAGATTGACCAGAGTGTCAGCTTAGTGTGATCCTACTCTATCAGATGAGAGAATCATAGCACAGGTGAGGAGAAGATGGAGAACAAAATTTCTTCATCTTCTCCATTATGTAAGTCAGTGGAAATCGGACTGCAGTTAGATGTCATCCAAGTGTAGTCAGATGATTTCTATGCACCCATAGACTTGAATAGGTGAGTGGCATGCTGCAATTTTCTTCTCATGCCGAGTCGGTATGAGGAAAAACACTGATCAGCACTGCCCCATTGAATAAGATTAATCTGAGTGCTATCCTATAAAACATCGGATAGCACTCGTCTAATATATACGCATGTGTGACTGAGCCCGCAGACTACTGTGCGGGAAAGGGTTAAATAGAATCCCCATTGTTACTTTCTCTTTAAATTGTTGTTATTTACTGCTCTAAGATTTCCAGTACATCTTGATGTGAACTAATATAATTTTGGTGGAATGAAAATCAAAAGTCTTTTCCTGTTTCCTGCAAGAAAGGGTTTGATTTAATACTTCAGCTGCACAAATTTCATATGTATGAAGCTTTGTCTTGTTAAGGAGTAAACTAGCTCAACATGCCAACTGATGTTTTATTATTTGTACCCATTCAGGGTTTTCTAACCTTATATCTGCCAGAAAAGCATGTATTTCAATGGACCAGACCTCCCAGATGACTGAATAAACTTGCCAACAATATTTTATGCACCAACACATTTCCATGCTAAGTAAAGATAAAAGAAAAGTAATAACATCACAAATATAAACCTTTTATAATGTCAATGATGTTCTGGTGGAGAGCCAGTATAGCATGTCTAACACACTTTCAAAAAAAAATTTCAGACGTTTATCAAGTGAAGAAGTATATAATGTTCAGAGTATCATATTACAAAACAGTCAAATATAGAAAACAAGCTTGACTGCTTTGATTGAAATAACTCCACGCATGGTTATCCCTAAGTACTTTGCATATTCCAAGGATGACAATAAAAGTAGCTTTAGTGCACATAAGAACTATTGTATTTGATATCAAGAACATTGGTCCCATTTTGCCATTTTATTATGACAATCTCTAAATCATCTCTTGAGAGGGGACATGTCACCCTCATATTGAGGATTGAAGCATGGCTTTATCATAAATTGAAATGAAAAAAAAAGAGCTAAAACTGCATCTGACCCCTGTTCAGCTATGACCCTGTGCTGTGAACAGGTAATTGAATTGGGTCATCTGATGGAGAGTGGACACAAAGTCTGTATAAAAGCCTGGAAGGCGATACATTTATCACCTGCGGAGATTAGTCTCCCTGTCTTCAAAAGAATTTCAGGCAGATACTCTGGCACCGTTGTCCTGTTATGAATTTTTTTTTTTGTGACAGGCATATGTCCTATAGTTATGGGAGACAAGTTTTCAGTGTTGAGACAAAGTGGTGAACATAGCGCTTTACTTACATCACTAGGTGGTGTGCAACTCAGCTCCAAATTAATATGGATGCCATTATACATCCCCTGGCAAAAATTATGGAATCACCAGGCTCGGAGGATGTTCATTCAGTTATTTAATGTTGTTGAAAAAAAGCAGATCACAGACATGGCACAAAACTAAAGTAATTTCAAAGGGCAACTTTAGGGCTTTAAGAAACACTGAAAGAAATCAAGATAAAAAATGTGGTAATCACTAAATTCTGAGGAAAAAATTATGGAATCATGAAAAACAAACACACAAAAGAACACTCTATTACATCACTAGTATTTTGTTGCACCACCTCTGGCTTTAATAACAGCTTGCAGTCTCAGAGGCATGGACTTAATGAGTGACAAACTGTACTCTTCATCAATTTGGCTCCAACTTTCTCTGATTGCTGTTGCCAGATCAGCTTTGCAGGTTGGAGCCTTGTCATGGACCATTTTCTTCAACTTCCACCAAAGATTTTCAATTGGATTGAGATCCGGACTATTTGCAGGCCCATGACATTGACCTTATGTGTCTTCTTTCAAGGAATCTTTTCATAGTTTTTGCTCTATGGCAGGATGCATTATCATCTTGAAAAATGATGTCATTATCCCCAAACATCCTTTCAATTGATGAGATAAGAAAACTGTCCAAAATTCAATGTAAACTTGGGCATTTATTGAAGATGTAATGACAGCCATCTCCCCAGTGCCTTTACCTGACATGCAGCCCCATATCATCAATGACTGTGGAAATTTGCATGTTCTCTTCATGTAGTCATCTTTATAAATCTCATTGGAATGGCACCAAACAAGTTCCAGCATCATCACCTTGCCCAATGCAGATTCGCGATTCATCACTGAATATGACTTTAATCCAGTTATCCACAGTCCACGATTGCTTTTTCTTAGCCCATTGTAACCTTGTTTTTTTCTGTTTAGGTTTTAATGATGGCTTATGTTTAGTTTTTCTGTATGTAAATCCCATTTCCTTTTGTCAGTTTCTTACACTTTGGTCACAGACATTGACTCCAGTTTCCTCATTCCTCGTTTGTTTTGTTGTGCATTTCCTGCTTTGGAGACATATTACTTTAAGTTCCCAGTCTTGACGCTTTGATGTCTTCCTTGGTCTACCAGTATGTTTGCCTTTAACAACCTTCCCTTGTTGTTTGTATTTGGTCCAGATTTTAGACACAGCTGACTGTGAACAACCAACATCTTTTGCAACATTGCGTGATGATTTACCTTCCTTTAAGAGTTTGATAATCTTCTCCTTTGTTTCAATTGACATCTCTCGTGTTGGAGCCATGATTCATGTCAGTCCGCTTTGTGCAACAGCTCTCAAAGGTGTGATCACTCCTTTTTAGATGCAGACTAATGAGCAGATCTAATTTGATGCAGGTGTTAGTTTTGGAAATAAAAATTTACAGGGTCATTCCATAATTTTTTCCTCAGAATTGAGTGATTCCATAATTTTTTCCCTCTGCTTGGTCTGAAAAAATTACCGTTACTGAGTACCATATTTTTTATCTTGATTTCTTTTAGTGTTTCTTAAAGCCCTAAAGTTGTCATTTGAAATGACTTTAGTTTTGTGCCATGTTTGCTATATGCTTTTTTTAAACAACATCAAACAACTGAATAAACATCCTCTGAGCCCGGTGATTCCATAATATTTGCCAGGGGTTGTATATGCCATGCTTCCTATCTATCGAAAGATACAATCATGATAGGAAATGTGCCATTAATATCTCCCACCTGGGATCTCCAGGGGGCATAAATCCTGAGGGTTGGGGATCTCTTAAATTTTTGGGACCTAGCCACATCCGATTTACCTGTTTCCAGCTGAGCTCACCAAGGGGAGGTATATGAGAGTGACTCTTATCTGACAAAATCAGATTATTATCATTGTTCAGGGCTGGGAGATTTTGCTTGCTGTAGGACTGCACCATTTTCCAATAGGAGCACTCCCCTCCGCTAAGATCCCTGTGGACATCAAGTCTAGTAATTTTATTTTACTATCCCTTTTTATTTTTATATGATTGTATATACTATATTGTTTTGTCCCCTTTGTAATATCTTTTATATATTTTTACTAACACTGCGTAATTTTTCAGATTAAATATATAAGAATTAATAGCTTAGTTCCTCTTAGTCTATAAACTGCATCCCTGAAGCCTCGTGAGGCCATACATTACCATCAACGGGTGTTCAGTTGGCCTGTATAAATGATTGGTGGTGGCAGCTATTTTTTTCTGTCATTATTGCGGAGTTTGGCAGTGACTGTACCAAAGTATATGTACACTGCTCAAAAAAATAAAGGGAACACTCAAATAACACATCCTAGATCTGAATGAATGAATTATTCTCATTGAATACTTTGTTCTATACAAAGTTGAATGTGCTGACAACAAAATCACACAAAAATCATCAATGAAAATGAAATTATTAGCCAATGGAGGCCTGGATATGGCGTCACCCCCAAAATTAAACTGGAAAAACACACTACAGGCTGATCCAACTTTGATCTAATGTCCTTAAAACAAGTCAAAATGAGGCTCAGTATAGTGTGTGGCCTCCACGTGCCTGTATGACCTCCCTACAACGCGTGGGCATGCTCCTGATGAGGTTGCGGATGGTCTCCTGTGGGATTTCCTCCCAGACCTGGATTAAAGAATCCGCCAACTCCTGGACAGTCTGTGGTGCAACGTGACGTTGGTGGATGGAGCGAGACATGATGTCCCAGATGTGCTCAATCGGATTCAGGTCTGGTGAATGGGCGGGTCAGTCCATAGCTTCAATGTCTTCATCTTGCAGGAACTGCTGACACACTCCAGCCACATGAGGTCTGGCATTGTCCGGCGTTAGGAGGAACCCAGGGCCAATCGCACCAGCATATGGTCTCACAAGGGGTCTGAGGATCTCATCTCGGTACCTAATGGCAGTCAGGATACCTCTGGCGAGCACATGGAGGGCTGTGCGCCCTCCAAAGAAATGTTGCCCCACACCATTACTGACACACTGCCAAACCGGTCATGCTGAAGAATGTTGCAGGCAGCAGATCACTCTCCACGGCATCTCCAGACTCTGTCACGTCTGTCACATGTGCTCAGTTTGAACCTGCTTTCATCTGTGAAGAGCACAGGGTGCCAGTGGCGACATTGCCAATCCTGGTGTTCTGTGGCAAATGCCATGCATCCTGCACGGTGTTGGGCTGTGAGCACAACCCCCATCTGTGGATGTCGGGTCCTCATACCACCCTCATGGAGTCAGATTCTAACGGTTTATGCAGACACATGCACATTTGTGGTGCTGGAGGTCATTTTGCAGGGCTCTGGCAGTGCTCCTCCTGTTCCTCCTTGCACAAAGGCAGAGGTAGCGGTCCTGTTGCTGGGTTGTTGCCCTCCTACGGCCCCCTCCATGTCTCCTGGTGTACTGGCCTGACTCTTGGTAGCGCCTCCAGCCTCTTGACACTACGCAGACAGACACAGCAAACCTTCTTGCCACAGCTCGCATTGATGTGCCATCCTGGATGAGCTGCACTACCTGAGCAAATTCTGTGAGTTGTAGAGTCCGTCTCATGCTACCACGAGTGTGAAAGCACAACCAACATTCAAAAGTGACCAAAACATCAGCCAGAAAGCATTGGTACTGAGATGTGGTCTGTGCTCCCCACCTGCAGAACCACTCCGTTATTGAGGGTGTCTTGATAATTCCTATAATTTCCATCTATTGTATATTCCATTTGCACAACAGCATGTGAAATTGATTGTCAATCAGTGTTGCTTCCTAAGTGGACAGTTTGATTTCACAGAAGTTTGATTTACTTGGAGTTATATTCTGTTGTTTAAGTGTTCCCTTTTTTTTTGAGCAGTGTATATACCATGAATTGGAAAAGAATATGTATATACTATACATTCATTGTGAAGTGCCCAATAATGTACCTAGTAGTGAAAGCAGCCATGGCCTCAGCCATCAATCATCAGTCAATTGCATGGTTGTCCAGGTGATTAGAGGCAGTGTCGTGCTTGTTCGTGACAAATTGGTGGCAGCAGTGGGATATTTGTGGTAGCCCCAGCTGTTTCCTGACAAATTGGTGGCAGCGGTAAGATATCTGCCTGATCCTCCGGCTGTTTCCTGACAAACATGATTGGCAACTGGCATGCATGTTTAGTGCTCTAAATATTTATGGAGGCATTTTGGAGGATTACAATGACAAGTAACTTCAAATTGAAAAATTTCTTCTGGACAATCTCAAAGCATGTCTGGAAAACTCAACAATTAAAATTAATGAACATTCCTAGACCTCAGACTCCCATTGCTTCATGTTGCTGCCCTAAAACATATCTCTGAATACTGTTATCAACAGCTCAGGATTAGTGTTGAGCCACCCCCGTAGTGTTCGGGTTCGGTTCGGTTCGTCGAACACCGGGATGTTCGAGGAACTGTTCGTCGAACTGTTCGTCGAACACCTTAGAACACCGTCGAACACCATTAAAACCAATGGCAGGCAAACAAAAACACATAGAAACACATAGAAAACACCTGCAAAGGTGTCCAAAAGCTGACAAACTGCTCAGAAGACACTCTCTTTAAAAAAGCCGGCCGGCAAATTCAGCAGCGGCATACACCGGTACCCGACAATTTAGACAAGAAGGAATAGAGCATCACACATAGATTAGATAGATAGAAACATGTCAGTCACACATATAAGAAGCACAGTGACAGTGTTGGTTACTGCACTTGTCATTTAGTGTAAAGGATTTATTAAAAAAAATAATAGTGTTTTCATGCA
Source organism: Phyllobates terribilis (assembly GCF_046119375.1). NCBI lineage: Eukaryota > Metazoa > Chordata > Amphibia > Anura > Dendrobatidae > Phyllobates > Phyllobates terribilis. Next base: position 205,322,687 of record NW_027362764.1, on the reverse strand, counting down.
CCGTCTCTTTAAAAAAGCCGGCCGGCAATTCAGCATCTGTACCCGACAATTTAGAACAGAAAGAATAGAGCTTCACACATAGATTAGATAGATAGAAACATGTCAGTCACATATATAATAAGTACAGTGATAGTGTTGCTTACTGTACTTGTCATTTAGTGTAAAGGATTTATTAAAAAAAATAATAGTGTTTTCATGCACTGTCTCTTTAAAAAAGCCGGCCGGCAATTAAGCAGCGGTACCCGACAATTTAGAACAGAAAGAATAGAGCATCACACATAGATTAGATAGATAGAAACATGTCAGTCACATATATATGAAGTACAGTGATAGTGTTGGTTACTGTACTTGTCATTTAGTGTTAAAATAAAGGATTTATTATTAAAAAAATTGGCGTGGGGTTCCCCTTAATTTTAGGCTCTAGCGGAGGTTAAGCAGACGGCTGGGGCAGATGTTTGAAGCCTGGGAAGGGGGTAATACCCACGGAGCTTCCCAGGCTACTAATATCAGCCCCCAGCTGAATACATAGCCTTTACTAGCTATTAAAATGGGGGACCCCCTAAAAAAAATGACGTGGGGTCCCCCCTAATTTAATAGCTAGCAAAGGCTAGGCAGACAGCTGGGGGCTGATATTAATAGCCCAGGAAGGGAGCCATGAATATTGGCCCCCTCCCAGGCTAGAAACACCAGCCGTCAGCCGCCCCAGAAATGGCGCATTCATAGGATGCGCCAATTCTGGCACTTAGCCTCGCTCTTCCACGCTGCCCTGGTGCGGTGGCAGGGGGTAATAGGGTTGGGGTTGATGTCAGCTTATAATGCCAGCTGACATCAAGCCCAGGTTAGTAATGGAGAGGCGTCTATAAGACACCCCCATTACTAACCCCATAGTCAAAGTTAAAAAAAACACAAACACCCAGAATAAAGTCCTTTAATTGAAATAAAGACACAATCCTTTATTGTTCTAAATTAAACCATACTTACCATCACGCCCATTCCAGCTGAAGCCAACGATCTCCTGCATTAAAAGAAAAATAATAAAGCAACCTCATCCTTACCTTTCCATGGTTCCCACGACAGCTTCAGCTCTGCTACATCGAGATGACAGGCTGGACCGCAGTAGAACGCTGCCATCCAGCCTGTCATCCCGCAGACACTGAGAAGCGCAGGCTTGCTTGCGCTGCTCAGCGTCTCTCTGTGACGACATCCAGATGAGCCGAGTTCATGTCCAATGAACTCGGCTCACCTCATGCACGTCACTGACAGCGTGGGAAAATTCTCACGCTGAAGCGCTGATTGCAGGAGAATTTTCCCACGCTGTCAGTGACGTGCAGGAGGTGAGCTGAGTTCATTGGACATGAGCTCACCTCATGCACATCACTGACAGCGTGGGAGAATTCTCCTGCACTCAGCACTTCAGCGTGAGAATTTTCCCACGCTGTCAGTGACGTGCATGAGGTGAGCCGAGTTCATTGGACATGACCTCGGCTCATCTGGATGCCGTCACAGCGAGACAGTGAGGAGCGCAAGCATGCCTGCGCTTCTCAGTGTCTGCGGGATGACAGACTGGATGGCAGCGTTCTGCTGCGGTCCAGCCAGTCATCTCGATGTAGCAGAGCTGAAGCTGTCGTGGGAACCATGGAAAGGTAAGGATGAGGTTGGTTTATTATTTTTCTTTTATTGCAGGAGATCGTTGGCTTCAGCTGGAATGGGTGTGATGGTAAGTATGGTTTAATTTAGAACAATAAAGAATTGTGTCTTTATTTCAATTAAAGGACTTTATTCTGGGTGTTGTGTTTTTTTTAAATACTTTACTAGAAATTCATGGCGGTCATGTCTAATACTGGCGTGACCCCATGAATTTTGGGCTTGGGGCCAGCTGATAATACCAAGCTGGCCCTAACCCCTTTATTACCCAGTGAGCCACCGCACCAGGGCCCTGGATGAGTTGGGTACAGCGCCAGAAGATGGCGCTTCTATGAACGCGCCATTTTCCGGGGTGGCTGCGGACTGCAATTTGTAGCGGGGGGGGGGCCCAGAAAGCTTGGGCCTCCCTGCGCTGCAGATTCCAGCCCCCAGCTGCCTAGTTGTACCTGGCTGGACACAAAAATAGGGCGAAGCCCCACGTACTTTTTTTTTAATTATTTCATGAAATTCATGAAATAATTAAGAAAAAAAGGCCTTCCCTATATTGTTGTGTCCGGCCAGGTACAAATAGGCAGCTGGTGGTTGGGGGCAGCCCGTTCCTGCCTGCTGTACCTGGCTGGACACAAATATAGTGCGAAGCCCCACTTCAATTTTTTTTAATTATTTCATGAAATTCATGAAATAATTAAGAAAAAAGGGCTTCCCTATATTGTTGTGTCCGGCCAGGTACAAATAGGCAGCTGGTGGATGGGGGAGGCCCGTTCCTGCCTGCTGTACCTGGCTGGACACAAATATAGTGCGAAGCCCCACTTCAATTTTTTTAAATTATTTCAGGAAATTCATGAAATAATTAAAAAAAAATTGACGTGGGGCTTCGCACTATATTTGTGTCCAGCCAGGTACAGCAGGCAGGAACGGGCTGCCCCCAACCACCAGCTGCCTATTTGTACCTGGCCGGACACAACAATATAGGGAAGCCCTTTTTTTCTTAATTATTTCATGAAATAATTTAAAGAAAATTGACGTGGGGCTTCGCCCTGTTTTTGTGTCCAGCCAGGTACAACTAGGCAGCTGGGGGCTGGAATCCGCAGCGCAGGGAGGCCCAAGCTTTCTGGGCCACCCCCGCTGCAAATTGCAGTCCGCAGCCACCCCGGAAAATGGCGCGTTCATAGAAGCGCCATCTTCTGGCGCTGTACCCAACTCATCCAGGGCCCTGATGCGGTGGCTCACTGGGTAATAAAGGGGTTAGGGCCAGCTTGGCATTATCAGCTGGCCCTAAGCCCGAAATTCATGGGGTCACGCCAATATTAGACATGACCACCATGAATTTCTAGTAAAGTATTTAAAAAAAACACAACACCCAGAAAAAAGTCCTTTAATTGAAATAAACACAATTCTTTATTGTTCTAAATTAAACCATACTTACCATCACGCCCATTCCAGCTGAAGCCAACGATCTCCTGAAATAAAAGAAAAATAATAAAGCAACATCATCCTTACCTTTCCATGGTTCCCATGACAGCTTCAGCTCTGCTACATCGAGATGACAGGCTGGACCGCAGCAGAACGCCGCCATCCAGCCTGTCATCCCGCAGACACTGAGAAGCGCAGGCTTGCTTGCGCTCCACAGTGTCTCTCTGTGAGGGCATCCAGATGAGCCGAGTTAATGTCCAATGAACTCGGCTCACCTCATGCACGTCACTGACAGCGTGGGAAAATTCTCCTGCACTCAGCGCTTCAGCGTGGGAGAATTCTCACACTGAAGTGCTGAGTGCAGGAGAATTCTCCCACGCTGTCAGTGACGTGCAGGAGGTGAGCTGAGTTCATTGGACATGAGCTCACCTTATGCACGTCACTGACAGCGTGGGAAAATTCTCCTGCACTCAGCGCTTCAGCGTGGGAGAATTCTCACGCTGAAGCGCTGAGTGCAGGAGAATTCTCCCACGCTGTCAGTGACGTGCAGGAGGTGAGCTGAGTTCATTGGACATGAGCTCACCTTATGCACGTCACTGACAGCGTGGGAGAATTCTCCTGCACTCACCGCTTCAGCGTGAGAATTTTCCCACGCTGTCAGTGACGTGCATGAGGTGAGCCGAGTTCATTGGACATGAACTCGGCTCATCTGGATGTCGTCACAGAGAGACGCTGAGCAGCGCAAGCAAGCCTGCGCTTCTCAGTGTCTGCGGGATGAGAGGCTGGATGGCAGCGTTCTGCTGCGGTCCAGCCTGCCATCTCGATGTAGCAGAGCTGAAGCTGTCGTGGGAACCATGGAAAGGTAAGGATGAGGTTGCTTTATTATTTTTCTTTTATTGCAGGAGATCGTTGGCTTCAGCTGGAATGGGCGTGACGGTAAGTATGGTTTAATTTAGAACAATAAAGGAATGTGTCTTTATTTCAATTAAAGGACTTTATTCTGGGTGTTTGTGTTTTTTTTAACTTTGACTATGGGGTTAGTAATGGGGGTGTCTTTAGGACGCCTCTCCATTACTAACCTGGGCTTGATGTCAGCTGGCATTATAAGCTGACATCAACCCCAACCCTATTACCCCCTGCCACCGCACCAGGGCAGCGTGGAAGAGCGAGGCTAAGTGCCAGAATTGGCGCATCCTATGAATGCGCCATTTCTGGGGCGGCTGACGGCTGGTGTTTCTAGCCTGGGAGGGGGCCAATATTCATGGCTCCCTTCCTGGGCTATTAATATCAGCCCCCAGCTGTCTGCCTAGCCTTTGCTAGCTATTAAATTAGGGGGGACCCCACGTCATTTTTTTTGGGGGGTCCCCCATTTTAATAGCTAGTAAAGGCTATGTATTCAGCTGGGGGCTGATATTAGTAGCCTGGGAAGCTCCGTGGGTATTACCCCCTTCCCAGGCTTCAAACATCTGCCCCAGCCGTCTGCTTAACCTCCGCTAGAGCCTAAAATTAAGGGGAACCCCACGCCAATTTTTTTAATAATAAATCCTTTATTTTAATACTAAATGACAAGTACAGTAACCAACACTATCACTGTACTTCATATATATGTGACTGACATGTTTCTATCTATCTAATCTATGTGTGAAGCTCTATTCTGTCTGTTATAAATTGTCGGGTACCGCTGCTGAATTGCCGGCCGGCTTTTTTAAAGAGACGGTGCATGAAAACACTATTATTTTTTTTGATAAATCCTTTACGCTAAATGACAAGTACAGTAAGCAGCACTGTCACTGTACTTCATATATATGTGACTGACATGTTTCTATCTATCTAATCTATGTGTGATGCTCTATTCCTTCTATTCTAAATTGTCGGGTACCGCTGTTGAATTGCTGGCTGGCTTTTTTAAAGAGACGGTGCATGAAAACACTATTATTTTTTTTGATAAATCCTTTACGCTAAATGACAAGTACAGTAAGCAGCACTGTCACTGTACTTCATATATATGTGACTGACATGTTTCTATCTATCTAATCTATGTGTGATTCTCTATTCTTTCTATTCTAAATTGTCGGGTACCGCTGCTGAATTGCCGGCCGGCTTTTTTAAAGAGACGGTGCATGAAAACACTATTATTTTTTTTGATAAATCCTTTACGCTAAATGACAAGTACAGTAAGCAGCACTTTCACTGTACTTCGTATATATGTGGCTGACATGTTTATATCTATCTAATCTATGTGTGAAGCTCTATTCTTTCGGTTCTAAATTGTCGGGTACAGGTGTATGCCGCTGCTGAATTGCCGGCTTTTCATGTTTCACTGTTGGCACTGTTCCCATCGATTTGGGCAATCACTGTAATGCCACAACCACCATGGCTGTGGCATTACAGTGAGTGGCAGACAATCCCTGCATGATTGGTGCTCTAAATAGCGCCAGACATGCAGGACACGCTTTTGGTGCACGAACAGTTATCGAACATAACCTCGAACAGCCGAATTTTTTGCAAATCGTTCGGGTTCGTCGAACAACTCGAACACCGCCCAAAACAGCTCGAATTTGAGATTGGCGAACAGTTCTAGTCGAACACCGCTCATCTCTACTCAGGATAGATATTGCTTCCTTAATTATTTACAGAAAATAGAATAAAAAAGTCAACAATCAGAAAATCAAAACAGATGATCAAAAAGAATATGTATCAGTGTTGGGTTTTAAGCCTTTAGAGGGGTTGTCTGATGAACACAGTACATTCTAAGTTCCACAATGTGTTAAAAAATGTTCCTGTGCTGAGATAATCTTATAAATGTGCCCCTGCTGTGTACTGTGTAATGGATGTGTCTGACTGTGCAGGGACATGGTCTGATCAAAACAAAGCTCCTGGGCAGGGGAGGACGCAAAAAGTGAGTATACAGACAGCACAGCAATAAAATCGCAGGTGATTTTTTCTTTGAAATAAAACATTGTCCTGCGTGTTTAAAAACATGTTTTACCTCACAAAAAGTATCAGCTTTAATTTCTGAATACTCTTTTTAACGCCAATGCCCCACTATCAGAATTTCAGTATTTGGTCAGTATTCATCAGTATTTTTTCTCAGGAGTGGAAGCCAAAACCAGGTGAGGAACAATCAGAGATAAGGTATAATAGAAACAAGTCACCAATTCTGCATTTATCACCCACTCCTGGTTTTGGCTTCCACTCCTGAGAAAAAATACTGACCAAATACCGATAGTGTCCTCCCTCATTTCATCTTCATCATCCTGATAGATGGTATCAGATTTTTATCAAGAATGCCTCTGTACATTAGTCCATTCATCCTTCCTTGAATTACACGAAGTTTGTCAGTGGCATAAGCTAAGACAGCCCTACACCATGATGTTATCACCTCCAAACTTCACTATTGGTATGGTGTTTTTGAGGTAATATGCACTGTCGTTTGATCTCCAAACATGGTATATATTATGGCATCCAAAGAGTAAATTTTGGTCTTTTCTGACCAGACTATATTCTTCTAGTATTTTACAGGCTTGTCTAAATGTTGTTGAGCAAACATTAGACGCACTTGAGCATTCTTTTTGTTCAGCAGTGGAGTCTTGCGTGGTGAGTGTGCATACAGGCCATGGAGGTCGAGTGCGTTACTTATAGTTTTCTTTGAAACAATTGTACCTGCTGATTCCTGGTCTCTCTGTAGTGATAATTCTTTTCACTCTGTCTGAAATCTTGCTTGGAGCATCCGGCAGTAGCCGGTTTATGGTGAAATGATAATCTTTCCATTTCTGGATTATGATCTCAACAGTGCTCAGTGGAATCTACAGTAGTTGCGAAGATCTTAAGATCGCTGGTTTTACCCATTATGAGATGCTTCCTGTGTAGCACCATGATAATGAAACACCTCTTTTTAGGCCATCAGTTGAACCAGCTGATATTATTTTTCACTAAGTGTCAGCATTGCTTTCTAATTACTGATAGATTTCAGTTGGTGTCATGACTTTCCATCAATTTTTGCACCTCTTTCTTCATGTGTTCAATACTTTTTCCCTGTGTCATTTCTCATTGCAATTGTCTAAGGGAACATCACACCAGTTGATCCTACCAGGATTATGGTGTGAAGTGGCATAATGTAGGCTATCCAGACTCCTTTAGTCTTCATTATAGGTGCAAAAACAGCTCGGCTTTGCATTGATTTGGTCGTCTAAATAGTGGTGTGGGCGTTTCGCCAAAAGTCTGCCCAGAGCCATTTTTCAACAAGACAACACCTTTCCCCATGTTGCTCATACATCTGTGAGCAGACTACATGACCTAAATGTGCTACCATGGCCTATAGTGTCTCTGGACTTGTACCCCATTAAGCACATCTGGGACGTCATTGTTCGGCAATTGCAAATGGTGCTGCCAGCAGGGGATCTTGATGATTTGAGTGTCCATGTGCATTCAGACCACTATTACGGTAATAAACTCATTGATGGTATGTCAAGGCATGAAGGAAATGTATTTTTGCACATGGTACTCATACTTGATACTGAATAAATTTGTTTTGAAAATTTTGTTCTACTTTTTCCTTATTTTGCAAATCACTAAAAAGTTTAGTGTTCCTGTAAGTTACATAATTCAATGACTTGGTGTTGGCATTTCAACATTAAGCAGTGTACATTGCAATATATCCCAGCAGTGTTATTACCCAGTAGTTAGACAAAGAACGTGTAGAGGTCAGAGGTCAGCAAATGTACATTCGATGCAGCATAGTTTAGTCATATAGAACCAGGTCATCATTATTTTCCTCCATTCATTTGGGCCAGACACAGAGAGGGTTGGCACAATATTGGACGCTACTTGTAATGTACAATAGATTTATACCCAGTACCAGTTATACAGTACATAAAGCCCCCCACACAACTAATATTGTGTGATATTTGTATTGTTATCTTTATAAAGTACTATTACTTACTGCTACTTATTGAATTGTAGATTCATCAAATTTCCATATGTTTTCAGGTTATTGTGTACAATATAATTTATCATCATGTGAAGTGTTTGCAAGAAAAACTGAAGGCATATTTTTTTCTGATTGATCAATTTCATATGAATTTGGAAGAAAAAAGTTGTGACAAGCTATATTAGAAACCTCGTGAGTTAAGATTTGCTTCTACAAAATAATAACTCTGTGTATAAGGAATTTGACAGATCATTTTAATGGCACCTTTACTGTATGACGGCGCACAGGACTCTGTGCTGAATCCATGAGCCTAACCCCACTATTAGCTGTCAACTCTGAAAAGCAGGAATTATTACATAAGGTGGCAGGTAAATAACTAGGATGTAAAAAACTAGATGACAAAGCCTGTAGATGCTAAAAGACTACAACATCCTTTATATCAAAGAAACTGGGAGGATAGATGGTCAATATTAAATAATATCATTTCAGAAAATGTGAAGAAATTTGCAGAGAACATTACATGAACCTGTGAATATTTTATAAGTAAGCTAAATAATTACTAGTAATAACTGCAGTAAAATTGCACTGTGCACATGTGGTCTGATGGGAAGATCTCATTTTTAACTGAATTTCCTCTTACACTCCTTAGCACTTTTATATTGGACCTTAAATTATAACTGTTGTTTCAGATGAGCTGTATCTATCTATGTGTCTGTATAGATCCTCCCTCTTCTTCCCTTGTCCCCCTTCATAGACTTTTATAAGCAGCATCAGAGACATCAGAGACATAAAAATCTGTCTTTACTGAAGACAGATTTTACTAGTTTCTGACCTGCGAGATCACTTTCATGGAGCCGAGTGGAGGTCACTTTTCAATGCAAGTCTATGAAGGTGAAGGGGTAGATAAGTATCAGACTACAGTCATGGACCTTAGATTAGAAGCATCACTCCAATGCTGAAAAAAAATCTGCTGGGGTGGTGCTTTAATGAAAAAAATGTGGCAATTTGTTAGTAGGCAGGAGCATGCACAAAACCAATGGGTTGAAAATTAATCCCTTTTTTCCTTTTCATTTTTGTGGTTTTGTTTTATTCTTCCTCTCTTATAAGAGCGATACCTATTTTATTTTCCTATTGACCTTGCAATAAGAAGGCTTGCTTTTTGCATGACAAGTTGTAGTCTTGACTCTTGAATGACTGCATTTTACTATACAAAAATTTACTAAAAAACAGGAAAAAAATCCAAATAGGATGAAATTCTGACAAAAAAAAATTCTGCCATTTTCTCCAGATTAAGGCTGTGTGCCCACGATGCGTTTTTTAAGCGTTTACGCAGTGGCAATTCCGCCGTGGAAATGCTTAAAAACGCTTGGTAGAAGGTCTGCAATGTTCCCCAATGATAATCCGCATGTGCTATGCACATGCTGCGGAAATATTCGCTGCGGATTATCAGTGCAGAAAAATCCGCAGCACTACCATGAATTTTGCGTAATCGCGATGTTTTTGCCGCCATTGACTTGCATTGAATCGCATAATATTCGCACCACATCACCTTCTGATGGCCCCCGGTCTCCTTAGAGATGCGTCCTGTCTCCTCGGCGGCTCGCGGTGGTCTAAAAGGACCTTCCATGACGTTATTTAGTCATGTGACAGGTCACGCGACCGCCAATGTCAGCGGTCGCATGACCTGTCACATGACTAAATGACGTCATGGAAGGTCCTTTTAGACCACCGCGAGTTGTCCAACACACCGGACGCACCGGAGAAGGAGACCAAGGGCCATCGGAAGGTGAGTATAATGTTTATTTTTTACTATTCTTTTTAACTATTAACTTGGTCACACTATATAAATCCATGCCAGTTGCATGGATTTATATAGTGTGAACAAGTTGTCAAGCACTTTTCCAAGTGATGCTAAAATCACTTGGAAAAGCGCTCGATAACCCGCATGCCAAATCACATGTGAAAAACGCAGGACATATGCTTGTCCCTGGCAGAAAAACGCATGTAAAATCCGCATGTGTTTTTTCTGCCAGGGAGATGCAGAAACGCTCAGGAAAAATTTGGCACATAGCCTTAGTTTTTTTTACAATGTTTATTGTGTGGTAAAAATAACATGCTATGCTATATATTCTCCAAATCATTGTAAAGTAATGAAATTGAACATGGTTTTCACTTAAAGGACATCATGGGGTTTTTTAGGAAAAAGTAAATACGGTAAATAAAAGTGTATACTTAAACTGTGTACTCCAGACATTGTGGCAATTTTTTAAAATGTAATATCATATGCAAACTTTATAATATTCAGTAATATGCTATTTATGATGCCTTCATTGTCCTTTTATCTGACTTGTATAAATAAAAAGTAATATATAACCACACCTGATATCAAAAGACTGTGTACCTCATTCATTCATCTGGAGCATGCTTCAAGGTGGATTGCTAATTCATCTTCATTGTGTGAATGAGGCCTAATAGCACACAGGGGATTTAGACTTTTTTCTTAGCAGCCAATGAATTGTGCAGCTGACATACAGCCTAGCAGCTCTGTACATCGCAGTTCTTTACCAAATATTATTTTTCTTACATTATACACCCCAGGAAGAATGGATCCCTGCTAATGTTCCCACTGCCCATTAAAATCGATGAATCAATGAATCTGGGCATGGTTTCTTATCACCCAACACAATCTGCCTGTATAGTATGTACAGTCATAGTCAAAATGTTTGAGACTGACACAAATTTTGGTTTTCTCAAAGTTTGCTTCCTGAGTGTTTTTAGATATTTTTTGTCAGTTGTTTCTATGGCTACTGGAGTCCAATAAAAATAATTGCAAAACTTTTAAAACTTTTATTGACAAATACATTAAGTTTATGCAAAGACTCCATATTTACAGTGTTGATGTGGCACCCCTGCCTGGGATTACCACAGGATCCATAGGTGCAGGAAGAGATGTACACTTGGGCACACACAACACCTTCCACCCCAGGTCTGAGGGGAGGAGTCAGTTTCCAGGGAGACAGCAAAGCGGCAGTTAGTCTTGTGACGGATGAAGGAGGAGAGAGACAGAGAGCTGTTGGCTGAGGACCAGTTAAGCCCTGAACTAGGAAACAGGTCTGTGTTGTGAAGCGCCCTAGAGAGAGGGACGTAGGCTAAAAGAAGAGAGAAAGAGATAAAACTATTATCCCTTTAGCTCACCCAGACACCGGAGTCCGAGATTGCTATTAATTCAGGAATAGCATAGAAAACCCGGACAGATCAGGAGGATCTACTCCCCCTGAAGAAGAAGGGGAGACAGTTGCAAAACTTGACCAAGTATAGGACCAGGGGCCCAGAAAGGGAATTGGTAGCCCCAAGGAAAGGTCCTCATTGTAAGTTGTGGAAAAGGACCCCAAAGAAAGTGAAGGTGGCACGTTCAACTTAATGCAGGACTGATCCCAAACAACACACACATTGATAGAGGAGGCCTCACAAATCTCCAGAGTGAATATCTCTACCTGCACCAAAAACCTGGTTACCCTCCTGAACTGTACCTGTTACCGGACATCAGTAAAAGAAAGGTGTGTGTGTGCCTACTTTGACATTACTGCCTATAGCGTTCATACAAGCCGTATGCCGATCACCTCAGCAACCATACACAGCGCTGGTAACCGATTTTACCAGTTACCACAGGAGGCGTCAGGACACAATTCTTACATCATCCTGACCCCCATCCCTTTACTGACGGTCCAGGGCACGGAACCAGGAATCGACCAACCGTGATCCCCACAGAAGTAACCCATCCATCCCGGTATCCGAGTACCCCTACCCCTGTCGACCGACTCAGTTTGGCGTCACGAATAGGATACCGGGCCCGATATAACCGGGTACTGTGTGCTTAAATTGGACTTTATTGGAAGTTTGTGTACTGTAAAACGGGCCGTCATTACTGCGTCATAGAGAAATTAAACTGCGTCACAGAGCGGAGAGAGTCACGAGGGTGCGGCTAAAGGAGCGCGAGGATAGCCCCGCCGTTTTTGTTTTTTTTTAGTCACCGGTTACTGAAGGAGTTAATCATAGCGACTGGCAACGGTTAACTAGTGGGGCACCGACATGAGTGAAAGAGATGATGCCCGAGACCTTGAGGGAGGGGATGCCCAAGACGCAGCAGCAGTCAGTTCCTCAGCTGGTGAGGGAGCCGCAGCATCTGGAGCGATGGCCCCGATAATGCCAATTGCCTTGCCGTATGTACCAGGGGCCAAATGGTTACTGACGTATGAAGGTAAACCCGGTACCTTAGCAGCTTTCAAACGTAAAATGTGTGCGGTGCTGGACATGTATGCGATGACAGGAAAGCAGCGAGCCTCCGTTGTGCAGGGACAATTAATAGGTGCAGTGGAGCTAGAAGCTGAGACTTGGAGCGATGCTGATGGAGACTCTATAGAAAATGTGTTTGATAAGCTCAAAGCTGCTTTTGAAAAACGCACACAGTCTGAACTAAGGATGCTATTCTACCAATGCAAGCAGAGACCGCAAGATACCATCAGAGACTCTGCCCTACGTTTACAAGCGGCACTCCAGTCCATAAAACAGGTAGATCCAGCAAGTGTGCAAGACGAAGATAAATTGCTTGCAGAACAGTTTATGAATGGCTTGAGGTCAGACTTTCACCGTCAGCAGGTGCACATGTGGGTCCTAGATCATCCAGATGTGGATTTTAATACATTAAAGGACCGTGCTATAACTGTACTACGAGACCCATTACCTGCAAAACCTGCAATCCCATCCTGGCAGGTTAATACCTCTCACATGAACTTAGAGCCTACCCCTAAAAACTCTGTAGAAGCGGTAGGACAAGCTGTCGTACCCGAATCTGCTGATGACCCATGTAATCAGGTGTTACAATTAACCAAAAACATGAACTACGTGTTAAAACTCTTGCACGCCAGACCGGAGGCACAACCACCAAGCAAAATCTAGTTAGCTGAATCCCCTGAGGATGTTCCGTGGATGAGAAGAAAGCTCATGTCGCCCGTGCAGGGGACCAACGCACCATTCCGACGCAGAGCCATGTCGCCCGTGGAGGAGATAAACAAGTCGCCCGTTCAGGGGACCAACGCACCATTCCGACGCAGAGCCACCGACCACACGGATTCTTCAGGACAACCCGTTTGCCTTCATTGCAACAAACCAGGCCACTTTGCAAGAAGATGTCATTTAAACCCGAGATTCCTGGGTCCCAGGGCCAACCCCCAGGAATAAAACGGCAGGGCCCATATGACTGGCATAGTCGGTATGTGGGAGGCCGCCCGTACCTCAACATTATGCTAGAAGGAATCCCCACATCGGCCCTATTGGACACTGGGTCACAAGTCGCCACCATCCCACATATCCTTTACAAGCAATTTTGGTCTGATGCTGATCTTAGCCCCCCAGACTCTAGTCTTGTCATTTTAGCAGCTAATGGTCAACCACTGAATCAGGTGGGGTTTAGAGAAGTGACAATAAAGCTGGGGAGGGTGGAGTTGAGAGGCCAAGGGTTATGTGTGGTAGAAGATGACCCCAATAACAAATATCCTTACATGGTGCTTGGTAATAATGTGATTGAAAACTGCCTTGAAGAAGTGATGTTTTTACTCCAACAGATTACAGAGACTGCTGGCATTGGGCGGAGGAGAGTCCTTCAAAGAGAAATCCGTGCCTTAATTCACAAGCAACAGGTAAATCTGTCTGGGGGGGAGATTGGCAGTGCGCGGGTAACAGACCCGTTTCCCATTGTATTACCACCAAACAGTGAAATGATGATATGGTGTCGAGCAGCTATGGGTATCAGAAGAAAGGAATACCAGGCAATTGTAGAACCGGTATATTCAGAGCATAGACCTACACTGCTGACAGCTAGAGGGGTGGTGGATGTACGCAGGGGAAGAGTACCAATCCGTGTGTTGAATTGTGGTGAGGAAGAAGTGAAACTACCCCGGTATGCTACTGTAGCAAAGCTGTACGCTGTCAGTAATAACAACATACAGACACTAGAGCCCTTGCCCCCGTCAAGTCAGACAGAGGACAACAACCCCAAGGGACAGCTGGAGGAGTGGTGTCAGCAGTTGCACATAGGGACTGATGCCACTCCTGACCACCAGAAGCAAGGAGTTTACCGGGTAGTACAAGAGTTTAGCCAAGTATTCAGTAAGCATCCATTAGATTTTGGGAGGATAAAAGGGGTACGCCATCACATACCCACAGGAGATCATCCCCCGATTAAAGTGAGACATAGACCCATCCCAACAAACCACTACCAGTGTGCTAAAGAGATTCTGCAGGACATGAAGGAGGCCGGGGTAATAAGAGATAGCTGTAGTCCCTGGGCAGCCCCCTTAGTCTTAGTCAGAAAGAACGATGGCACTATGAGGATGTCTGTGGATTAGAGGGAGGTCAATAAGATCACTCACAATGATGCTTACCCGTTACCCCGGATAGAGGAGTCCCTTGCTGCATTAAAGACTGCTAAGTATTTCTCCATATTAGATCTCACTAGTGGGTATTGGCAGGTCTCCGTTGCAGAAGAAGACCGGGAGAAAACAGCATTCACAACACCAATGGGCCTATGCAAATTCAATAGCATGCCATTTGGGCCATGCAATGCACCGGGGACGTTTCAGAGACTCATGGAGTGCTGCCTTGGACACCGGAATTTTGAGATGGTACTTTTATACCTGGATGACGTCATAGTGTATTCCAAAACCTATGAAGAACATCTGGAACACCTGGTGGAGGTATTTACAGCTCTAACAAAGTATGGAATGAAGCTCAAACCATCTAAATGTTAACTGCTGAAGCCAAAAGTCCAATACCTAGGGCATGTGGTCAGTGCGGATGGCGTAGCACCAGATCCGGAAAAAGTGACAGCGATCTAGGACTGGCAGAGGCCGACCACCGTCAGAGAGGTACGTCAGTTCTTAGGTTTGGTTGGGTATTACAGAAGATTTATTAAGGGCTACACGAAGATAGCAGCGCCCCTACAAGATCTTCTAGTAGGCCAAGCTAAGAAGAGAAGGTCTGCAGAGCTGCCGTTAGAATGGGGAAAGAAACAAGTAGACTCCTTCCAACAAATGAAACAGGCCCTGACCGGTGAGGAAATCTTGGCGTACCCAGATTATAACCTACCATTTGTCCTCTACACGGATGCAAGTAATGTAGGCCTGGGAGCAGTACTGTCCCAAATAAAAGAAGGCAAGGAAAGAGTAATTGCCTATGCCATTAGAAGACTTCGACCTACCGAGAGGAACCCGGAAAATTACAGTTCCTTTAAGTTGGAGTTCCCGTCCTTGGTCTGGGCAGTCACGGAGAGGTTCAAGCATTACTTAGCAGCTTCAAAATTTACCTTCTTTACGGACAATAATCCGCTAACACACATGGATACTGCAAAGCTTGGTGCATTGGAGCAGCGCTGGATGGCCCGGCTATCGAACTACGACTTTACCATCAAGTACCGAACAGGCCGTGGAAATGCAAATGCTGATGCCCTCTCCAGAAACCCTCAAGTACATTTGCAAGGGCTTGAAGAAGAAACAGATGACTTGGAAGAAATAGAACTTCCAGCTTTCCATAAAAGTAGAAAATGGAAAATGACAGAAACCCATATCTACCAGAACCGTCAGGATGTTGCACTAAACCCGCTGCCTCATTATGGATGGAAAGAAACCCAAGACAGTGATCCAGCAGTGAGCTTAATGAAGAGGCTGGTAACCCAACCGGATTCCAAAATTGAGAAGAATGCTCCCCCAGAGGCCCAATACCTGTGGAAAGAAAGAAGCAGGTTATTTATCTATAAAAACCAATTGTGCAGACGGTATATCAATCCAAGGACACATGAAATGGTATGGCAAGTTGTGGTTCCATAGAGAGACGTCCAAATGGTATTGGAAGCATACCATAATGGAGCAGGACACTTTGGATGGAGAAAACTGGAAATACTGTTACGTGAGAGGTTTTATTGGATTGGCATGAGGTCTTCCATAGAAAAATGGTGTAAAAATTGTGGCCCATGCTCATTAAGAAGAGGAGATCGTAACAACCAGAAAGCACCACTCCAGCCTATCATAACCAAACAGCCCTTGGAACTAGTAGCCCTGGATCATGTCAAACTCACACCCAGTAGATCAGGCTATACTTATGCTCTTACCATGGTGGACAACTATTCCAGATTCCTAGTGGTAGCTCCTGTGAAGGACTTGACAGCTCAGACAGCAGCAAGAACCTTTCAAGCTTATTCCTGCAGGCCACAAGGATATCCAGAACAGGTATTGACAGATCAGGGTCCTGCCTTTGAAGCGGAAATATTTCAAGAGTTCTGTAGCTTGCATGGATGCAAGAAAATTCGTACCACGCCTTACCATCCCCAAACTAACGGAATGTGCGAAAAAATGAATCACGTGGTAATAGAACTGCTGAAGACTCTACCCTTGGAAGACAGAAACAGATGGCCAGAGAAATTACCAGATCTTATTGACATCTATAACAACATCCCAGTAAGCTCAACTAATTGAACCCCGGCATACTTGATGAGAGCGAGACAAGGAAAATTGCCAGTTGACTTTGAAATGGGCATTGTAGTTCCTGAGGAAGACCACTCAAGTGCAGATTGGGATACTAGAAGAACAGAAAAGTACAAGAAAATACAAGAGTGTGTTGAGAAAAGTCTAGCAAAATCCAGAGAAAGACAAGAAACCAATTTCAATAAAAATGCACAAGGAATCCCTTTAACCCCCGGAGAATTGGTTTTGAAAAGGAAAAAGAGACTTCATAAGCTAGATAATCAATGGGAAGAAGAACCATACACTGTATTACCATCCAATTTTGACAACCAGAAAACCTGTCTAATCAGCAAGGATAGCGGAAAAACCACAGCAACAGTATCGGGAGACCACTTAAAGAAGTGTCCTCAACCCTTACAACAAAAAGAGTATATCCCTTGTCCCATACCAGAAGAAGAGACGCCAAGGACAATTAAGACAATCTTAGGAGAGTTACCCGCAGATTGGCCCTAAATAGAAGGAGCATATTTAATTCCCATGTTGACATTCCCACAACCAGTAGAAGGATCAAGAGCAGAAGAACCACCTGCTGCAGTCAAGCTAGGGAATCCTGCCATCGGAGTACCTGCCATTCCCACTAGGGGAGTGGGAAGACACTCCAGCATACCTGTGCTACGTAGACCAACACATGAGTCAGTAAGTAGTGTTCACTCCACACCAGGCTTACGCACCAGTGGGATACCAGTTTTATGGAGGTCATCACTAGAGATGAGCGGTGTTCGACTTGAACTGTTCGCCAATCTCAAATTCGAGCTGTTTTGGGCGGTGTTCGAGCCGTTCGGCGAACACGAACTATTTGAAAAAAATTCGGCTGTTCGAGGTTATGTTCGATAACTGTTCGTGCACCAAAATCATAACTGGATTTTTTCTCAGTAATGATGAAAATTAATGTTAATACGCAGTTTGAGTGTACAGCGGGGCGGGGGGAGGGGCAGGGGATGGATCTCTGCAGGAATAATGAAGATCTCCATTTTTTTTTTCTCTTTCCCGCATTTACAGTGGGGAGGTGCAATCTGTCAGCCTATCAGCAGCGCACACACGGAGCGAAGTGCTTTTTTTCACACAAGCAAGGGCATGTGTCATTGGCAGTGTATGTCACATGTCCTTGCCCTATAAGACCCAGCCATTTTCCCCGTCGCCACCATTTCATCACTGCTGCAGCTGCGTGTTAGACGGCACCGCTGTTGCTGTGTGCACTATACCTTGTTAATTTCAAGCCAATTTTCGCACAAATCTACAGATAGCTTGGGAGTAGGGAATAGTTGTGATTGCAGTCCTTTTAAGGACTAGGTTACAGCATTTCCTACGACTTTTATCAGGCAGGTCTGTGCTCTTAAATAGATAGGTTGGGAGTAAAGACTAATTGTAATTGCAGTCCTTTTCAGGACTAAGTTAGATCAGTTCCTATCAGTTTTTGCCAGGCAGGTCTGTGCCAGTGCTGTGCAAGTTTTTTTCACAGCATTTGGCTAAATCTAGCAAAGCTAATCCTTTTTGGCCTATTGCAGAGTGTGTTAGTCAGTGGAGTAGCCTATCTGTGTTGCAAGCTACACCACCTGTGTATAGAATACCAATTTTTTTACTGCACTAAGTGAAGTAAAACCTTTTGGGCATAGCATCATCCTATTAGTCCATCTCTACTGACCTCCATAAGGTTGCAAATTGAATATAATTTTTTTCTGCATCAACCTCTGAAAAAATATTTGGGCTTCTAGCTGTGTGTGGGACTTGTTCTATTAGTCCATCTATACTGACCTCCATCAGGTTGCAAATTGAATATAATTTTTTTCTGCATCTAGCTCTGAAAAAATATTTGGCCTTCTAGCAGTGTGTGGGACTTGTTCTATTAGTCCATCTATACTGACCTCCATCAGGTTGCAAATTGAATATAATTTTTTTCTGCATCTACCTCTGAAAAAATATTTGGGCTTCTAGCTGTGTGTGGGACTTGTTCTATTAGTCCATCTATACTGACCTCCATCAGGTTGCAAATTGAATATAATATTTTTCTGTATCTAGCAATGAAAAAATATTTGGCCTTCTAGCAGTGTGGGACTTGTTCTATTAGTCCATCTATACTGACCTCCATCAGGTTGCAAATTGAATATAATATTTTTCTGCATCTAGCTCTGAAAAAATATTTGGCCTTCTAGCAGTGTGTGTGACTTGTTCTATTAGTCCATCTATACTGACCTCCATCAGGTTGCAAATTGTATATAATTGTCACGCTGTCTCGGCGTACAGGAGGTCAGGAGCCTATGTTGACCCTACACTGAGGCCCTGCCTAATCCCTCTACCTGGAGGTACTGTTGATGGTACAGAGGTCCAGGCCGCCAGCGTAAACCTACCTCCTGAGAATCCCTGAACCTCAGTAATCTAGTCCTGAGAAGGACCCCAATCACAACAATTGGGGACAGGACCGTATATGCCAAACACAGTACAAGACGAACGAGACAGTACAAGGGGCAAACCAAAAACCACCTTGCATACAAAAAACTTTCACCACTACAACAGAGGGAACACCAACGGGTAAGGGGATAAAGAATAAAGCAAGGAAAGTAAAAACCACACTGAGTACACTTCGCTCCTAACTCCACAATACCACGTATCACTCTGATAGTCTGCATGAAAAGCTTTCACCGACAACTACCCTATCAGAACGGCAGGTATTAGAAGGAGTCCCAATACTGTAGAATTAACTGCAGCTGAGCGAGGCTGGGCCTCGTCTAGCACAGAGAGAGAGAATTAATTCCCTCCCTGCCGAAAAACACCAAGCTCCAAAAACTCAGCTGCGAGAAGTCAGGTTGTGTAATCGCGACGATCTTCGTGGCGACACACCCGTGACAATAATATTTTTCTGCATCTAGCTCTGACAAAATATTTGGGCTTCTAGCAGTGTGTGGGACTTGTTCTATTAGTCCATCTATACTGACCTCCATCAGGTTGCAAAATGAATATAATATTTTTCTGCATCTAGCTCTGAAAAAATATTTGGCCTTCTAGCAGTGTGTGGGACTTGTTCTATTAGTCCATCTATAGTGACCTCCATCAGGTTGCAAATTGAATATAATTTTTTTCTGCATCTAGCTCTGAAAAAATATTTGGCCTTCTAGCAGTGTGTGGGACTTGTTCTATTAGTCCATCTATGCTGACCTCCATCAGGTTGCAAATTGAATATAATATTTTTCTGCATCTAGCTCTGAAAAAATATTTGGGCTTCTAGCAGTGTGTGGGACTTTTTCTATTAGTCCATCTATACTGACCTCCATCAGATTGCAAATGAAAAATAATTTTTATCTGCATCTAGCTCTGAAAAATATTTGGCCTTCTAGCAGTGTGTGGGACTTGTTCTATTAGTCCATCTATACTGACCTCCATCAGGTTGCAAATTAAAAATAAGTTTTATCTGTATCTAGCTGTGAAAAAATATTTGGCCTTCTAGCAGTGTGTGGGACTTGTTCTATTAGTCCATCTATACTGACCTCCATCAGGTTGCAAATTCAAAATAATTGTTTTGTCTGCATCTAGCTCTGAAAAAATATTTGGCCTTCTAGCAGTGTGTGGGACTTGTTCTATTAGTCCATCTATACTGACCTCCATCAGGTTGCAAATTGAATATAATTTTTTTCTGCATCTAGCTCTGAAAAAATATTTGGCCTTCTAGCAGTGTGTGGGACTTGTTCTATTAGTCCATCTATACTGACCTCCATCAGGTTGCAAATTGAATATAATTTTTTTCTGCATCTACCTCTGAAAAAATATTTGGGCTTCAAGCTGTGTGTGGGACTTGTTCTGTTAGTCCATCTATACTGACCTCCATCAGGTTGCAAATTGAATATAATATTTTTCTGTATCTAGCTCTGAAAAAATATTTGGGCTTCTAGCAGTGTGTGGGACTTGTTCTATTAGTCCATCTATACTGACCTCCATCAGGTTGCAAATGAAAAATAATTTTTATCTGCATGTAGCTGTGAAAAAATATTTGGCCTTCTAGCAGTGTGTGGGACTTGTTCTATTAGTCCATCTATACTGACCTCCATCAGGTTGCAAATTGAATATAATATTTTTCTGCATCAAGCTCTGAAAAAATATTTGGCCTTCTAGCAGTGTGTGGGACTTGTTCTATTAGTCCATCAATACTGACCTCCATTAGGTTGCAAATTGAATATAATATTTTTCTGCATCAAGCTCTGAAAAAATATTTGGCCTTCTAGCATTGTGTGGGACTTGTTCTATTAGTCCATCTATACTGACCTCCATCAGGTTGCAAATTGAATATAATTTTTTTATGCATCTAGCTCTGAAAAAATATTTGGCCTTCAAGCTGTGTGTGGGACTTGTTCTATTAGTCCATCTATACTGACCTCCATCAGGTTGCAAATTGAATATAATATTTTTCTGCATCTAGCTCTGAAAAAATATTTGGCCTTCTTGCAGTGTGTGGGACTTGTTCTATTAGTCCATCTATACTGACCTTCATCAGGTTGCAAATTAAAAATAATTTTTATCTGCAACTAGCTCTGAAAAAATATTTGGCCTTCTAGCAGTGTGTGGGACTTGTTCTATTAGTCCATCTATACTGACCTCCATCAGGTTGCAAATTCAAAATAATTTTTATCTGCATCTAGCTGTGAAAAAATATTTGGCCTTCTAGCAGTGTGTGGGACTTGTTCTATTAGTCCATCTATACTGACCTCCATCAGGTTGCAAATTCAAAATAATTTTTTGTCTGCATCTAGCTCTGAAAAAATATTTGGCCTTCTAGCAGTGTGTGGGACTTGTTCTATTAGTCCATCTATATTGACCTCCATCAGGTTGCAAATTGAATATAATATTTTTCTGCATCTAGCTCTGAAAAAATATTTGGGGATCTAGCAGTGTGTGGGACTTCTTCTATTAGTCCATCTATACTGACCTCCATCAGGTTGCAAACTGAATATAATTTTTTTCTGCATCTAGCTCTGAAAAAATATTTGGGGTTCTAGCAGTGTGTGGGACTTGTTCTATTAGTCCATCTATACTGACCTCCATCAGGTTGCAAATTGAATATAATTTTTTTCTACATCTAGCTCTGAAAAAATATTTGGCCTTCTAGCAGTGTGTGGGACTTGTTCTATTAGTCCATCTATACTGACCTCCATCAGGTTGCAAATTCAAAATAATTGTTTTGTCTGCAACTAGCTCTGAAAAAATATTTGGCCTTCTAGCAGTGTGTGGGACTTGTTCTATTAGTCCATCTATACTGACCTCCATCAGGTTGCAAATTGAATATAATTTTTTTCTGCATCTAGCTCTGAAAAAATATTTGGCCTTCTAGCAGTGTGTGGGACTTGTTCTATTAGTCCATCTATACTGACCTCCATCAGGTTGCAAATTGAATACAATTTTTTTCTGCATCTACCTCTGAAAAAATATTTGGGCTTCAAGCTGTGTGTGGGACTTGTTCTGTTAGTCCATCTATACTGACCTCCATCAGGTTGCAAATTGAATATAATATTTTTCTGTATCTAGCTCTGAAAAAATATTTGGGCTTCTAGCAGTGTGTGGGACTTGTTCTATTAGTCCATCTATACTGACCTCCATCAGGTTGCAAATGAAAAATAATTTTTATCTGCATGTAGCTGTGAAAAAATATTTGGCCTTCTAGCAGTGTGTGGGACTTGTTCTATTAGTCCATCTATACTGACCTCCATCAGGTTGCAAATTGAATATAATATTTTTCTGCATCAAGCTCTGAAAAAATATTTGGCCTTCTAGCAGTGTGTGGGACTTGTTGTATTAGTCCATCAATACTGACCTCCATCAGGTTGCAAATTGAATATAATATTTTTCTGCATCAAGCTCTGAAAAAATATTTGGCCATCTAGCAGTGTGTGGGACTTGTTCTATTAGTCCATCTATACTGACCTCCATCAGGTTGCAAATTGAATATAATTTTTTTATGCATCTAGCTCTGAAAAAATATTTGGCCTTCTAGCAGTGTGTGGGACTTGTTCTATTAGTCCATCTATACTGACCTCCATTAGGTTGCAAATTGAATATAATTTTTTTCTGCATCTAGCTCTGAAAAAATATTTGGCCTTCTAGCAGTGTGTGGGACTTGTTCTATTAGTCCATCAATACTGACCTCCATCAGGTTGCAAATTGAATATAATTTTTTTCTGCATCTACCTCTGAAAAAATATTTGGGCTTCAAGCTGTGTGTGGGACTTGTTCTATTAGTCCATCTATACTGACCTCCATCAGGTTGCAAATTGAATATAATATTTTTCTGCATCTAGCTCTGAAAAAATATTTGGCCTTCTTGCAGTGTGTGGGACTTGTTCTATTAGTCCATCTATACTGACCTCCATCAGGTTGCAAATTAAAAATAATTTTTATCTGCAACTAGCTCTGAAAAAATATTTGGCCTTCTAGCAGTGTGTGGGACTTGTTCTATTAGTCCATCTATACTGACCTCCATCAGGTTGCAAATTCAAAATAATTTTTATCTGCATCTAGCTGTGAAAAAATATTTGGCCTTTTAGCAGTGTGTGGGACTTGTTCTATTAGTCCATCTATACTGACCTCCATCAGGTTGCAAATTCAAAATAATTTTTTGTCTGCATCTAGCTCTGAAAAAATATTTGGCCTTCTAGCAGTGTGTGGGACTTGTTCTATTAGTCCATCTATACTGACCTCCATCAGGTTGCAAATTGAATATAATATTTTCTGCATCTAGCTCTGAAAAAATATTTGGGGATCTAGCAGTGTGTGGGACTTCTTCTATTAGTCCATCTATACTGACCTCCATCAGGTTGCAAACTGAATATAATTTTTTTCTGCATCTAGCTCTGAAAAAATATTTGGGGTTCTAGCAGTGTGTGGGACTTGTTCTATTAGTCCATCTATACTGACCTCCATCAGGTTGCAAATTGAATATAATTTTTTTCTACATCTAGCTCTGAAAAAATATTTGGCCTTCTAGCAGTGTGTGGGACTTGTTCTATTAGTCCATCTATACTGACCTCCATCAGGTTGCAAATTGAATATAATTTTTTTCTGCATCTAGCTCTGAAAAAATATTTGGCCTTCTAGCAGTGTGTGGGACTTGTTCTATTAGTCCATCTATAGTGACCTCCATCAGGTTGCAAATTGAATAAAATTTTTTTCTGCATCAACCTCTGAAAAAATATTTGGGCTTCTAGCTGTGTGTGGGACTTGTTCTATTAGTCCATGTTTACTGACCTCCATCAGGTTGCAAATTGAATATACTATTTTTCTGCATCTTGCTCTGAAAAAATATTTGGCCTTCTAGCAGTGTGTGGGACTTGTTCTATTAGTCCATCTTACTGACCTCCATCAGGTTGCAAATTGAATATATATTTTTTTTGCATCTAGCTCTGAAAAAATATTTGGCTTTCTAGCAGTGTGTGGGACTTGTACTTTTAGTCCATCTATACTGACCTCCATCAGGTTGCAAATTGAATATAATTTTTTTCTGCATCTGGCTCTGAAAAAATATTTGGCCTTCTAGCAGTGTGTGGGACTTGTTCTATTAGTCCATCTATACTGACCTCCATCAGGTTGCAAATTGAATATAATTTTTTTCTGCATCTAGCTCTGAAAAAATATTTGGCCTTCTAGCAGTGTGTGGGACATGATCTATTAGTCCAACTACACTGACCTCCATCAGGTTGCAAATTGAATATAATTTTTTTCTGCATCTAGCTCTGAAAAAATATTTGGCCTTCTAGCAGTGTGTGGGACTTGTTCTATTAGTCCATCTATACTGACCTCCATCAGGTTGCAAATTGAATATAATATTTTTCTGCATCTAGCTCTGAAAAAATATTTGGGCTTCTAACAGTGTGTGGGACTTGTTCTATTAGTCCATCTATACGGACCTCCATCAGGTTGCAAATTGAATATAATTTTTTTCTGCATCTAGCTCTGAAAAAATATTTGGCCTTCTAGCAGTTTGTGGGACTTGTTCTATTAGTCCATCTATACTGACCTCCATCAGGTTGCAAATTGAATATAATTTTTTTCTGCATCTAGCTCTGAAAAAATATTTGGCCTTCTAGCAGTGTGTGGGACTTGTTCTATTAGTCCATCAATACTGACCTCCATCAGGTTGCAAATTGAATATAATTTTTTTCTGCATCTACCTCTGAAAAATATTTGGGCTTCAAGCTGTGTGTGGGACTTGTTCTATTAGTCCATCTATACTGACCTCCATCAAGTTGCAAATTGAATATAATATTTTTCTGCATCTAGCTCTGAAAAATATTTGGCCTGCTTGCAGTGTGTGGGACTTGTTCTATTAGTCCATCTATACTGACCTCCATCAGGTTGCAAATTAAAAATAATTTTTATCTGCATCTAGCTCTGAAAAAATATTTGGCCTTCTAGCAGTGTGTGGGGCTTGTTCTATTAGCCCATCTATACTGACCTCCATCAGGTTGCAAATTCAAAATAATTTTTTGTCTGTATCTAGCTCTGAAAAAATATTTGGCCTTCTAGCAGTGTGTGGGACTTGTTTTATTAGTCCATCTATACTGACCTCCATCAGGTTGGAAATTGAATAAAAATTTTTTCTGCATCTAGCTCTGAAAAAATATTTGGGCTTCTTGCAGTGTGTGGGGCTTGTTCTATTAGTTCATCTATACTGACCTCCATCAGGTTGCAAATTCAAAATAATTGTTTTGTCTGCATCTAGCTCTGATAAAATATTTGGCCTTCTAGCAGTGTGTGGGACTTCTTCTATTAGTCGATCTATACTGACCTCCATCAGGTTGCAAATTGAATAAAATATTTTTCTGCATCTAGCTCTGAAAAAATATTTGGGCTTCTAGCAGTGTGTGGGACTTGTTCTATTAGTAAATCTATACTGACCTCCATCAGGTTGCAAATTGAATAAAATATTTTTCTGCATCTAGCTCTGAAAAAATATTTGGGCTTCTAGCAGTGTGTGGGACTTGTTCTATTAGTCCATCTATACTGACCTCCATCAGGTTGCAAATTGAATATAATTTTTTTCTGCATCTACCTCTGAAAAAATATTTGGCCTTCTAGCAGTGTGTGGGACTTGTTCTATTAGTCCATCTATACTGACCTCCATCAGGTTGCAAATTGAATATAATATTTTTCTGCATCAAGCTCTGAAAAAATATTTGGCCTTCTAGCAGTGTGTGGGACTTGTTCTATTAGTCCATCTATACTGACCTCCATCAGGTTGCAAATTGAATATAATTTTTTTCTGCATCTAGCTCTGAAAAAATATTTGGCCTTCTAGCAGTTTGTGGGACTTGTTCTATTAGTCCATCTATACTGACCTCCATCAGGTTGCAAATTGAATATAATTTTTTTCTGCATCTAGCTCTGAAAAAATATTTGGCCTTCTAGCAGTGTGTGGGACTTGTTCTATTAGTCCATCAATACTGACCTCCATCAGGTTGCAAATTGAATATAATTTTTTTCTGCATCTACCTCTGAAAAATATTTGGGCTTCAAGCTGTGTGTGGGACTTGTTCTATTAGTCCATCTATACTGACCTCCATCAAGTTGCAAATTGAATATAATATTTTTCTGCATCTAGCTCTGAAAAATATTTGGCCTGCTTGCAGTGTTTGGGACTTGTTCTATTAGTCCATCTATACTGACCTCCATCAGGTTGCAAATTAAAAATAATTTTTATCTGCATCTAGCTCTGAAAAAATATTTGGCCTTCTAGCAGTGTGTGGGGCTTGTTCTATTAGCCCATCTATACTGACCTCCATCAGGTTGCAAATTCAAAATAATTTTTTGTCTGTATCTAGCTCTGAAAAAATATTTGGCCTTCTAGCAGTGTGTGGGACTTGTTTTATTAGTCCATCTATACTGACCTCCATCAGGTTGGAAATTGAATAAAATATTTTTCTGCATCTAGCTCTGAAAAAATATTTGGGCTTCTTGCAGTGTGTGGGGCTTGTTCTATTAGTTCATCTATACTGACCTCCATCAGGTTGCAAATTCAAAATAATTTTTTGTCTGCATCTAGCTCTGAAAAAATATTTGGCCTTCTAGCAGTGTGTCGGACTTCTTCTATTAGTCGATCTATACTGACCTCCATCAGGTTGCAAATTGAATAAAATATTTTTCTGCATCTAGCTCTGAAAAAATATTTGGGCTTCTAGCAGTGTGTGGGACTTGTTCTATTAGTAAATCTATACTGACCTCCATCAGGTTGCAAATTGAATAAAATATTTTTCTGCATCTAGCTCTGAAAAAATATTTGGGCTTCTAGCAGTGTGTGGGACTTGTTCTATTAGTCCATCTATACTGACCTCCATCAGGTTGCAAATTGAATATAATTTTTTTCTGCATCTACCTCTGAAAAAATATTTGGCCTTCTAGCAGTGTGTGGGACTTGTTCTATTAGTCCATCTATACTGACCTCCATCAGGTTGCAAATTGAATATAATATTTTTCTGCATCTAGCTCTGAAAAAATATTTGGCCTTCTAGCAGTGTGTGGGACTTGTTTTATTAGTCCATCTATACTGACCTCCATCAGGTTGGAAATTGAATAAAATATTTTTCTGCATCTAGCTCTGAAAAAATATTTGGGCTTCTTGCAGTGTGTGGGGCTTGTTCTATTAGTTCATCTATACTGACCTCCATCAGGTTGCAAATTCAAAATAATTTTTTGTCTACATCTAGCTCTGAAAAAATATTTGGCCTTCTAGCAGTGTGTGGGACTTCTTCTATTAGTCGATCTATACTGACCTCCATCAGGTTGCAAATTGAATAAAATATTTTTCTGCATCTAGCTCTGAAAAAATATTTGGGCTTCTAGCAGTGTGTGGGACTTGTTCTATTAGTAAATCTATACTGACCTCCATCAGGTTGCAAATTGAATAAAATATTTTTCTGCATCTAGCTCTGAAAAAATATTTGGCCTTCTAGCAGTGTGTGGGACTTGTTCTATTAGTCCATCTATACTGACCTCCATCAGGTTGCAAATTGAATATAATTTTTTTCTGCATCTACCTCTGAAAAAATATTTGGCCTTCTAGCAGTGTGTGGGACTTGTTCTATTAGTCCATCTATACTGACCTCCATCAGGTTGCAAATTGAATATAATATTTTTCTGCATCAAGCTCTGAAAAAATATTTGGCCTTCTAGCAGTGTGTGGGACTTGTTCTATTAGTCCATCTATACTGACCTCCATCAGGTTGCAAATTGAATAAAATATTTTTCTGCATCTAGCTCTGAAAAAATATTTGGGCTTCTAGCAGTGTGTGGGACTTGTTCTATTAGTCCATCTATACTGACCTCCATCAGGTTGCAAATTGAATAAAATATTTTTCTGCATCTAGCTCTGAAAAAATATTTGGGCTTCTAGCAGTGTGTGGGACTTGTTCTATTATTCCATCTATACTGACCTCCATCAGGTTGCAAATTGAATATCATTTTTTTCTGCATCTAGCTCTGAAAAAATATTTGGCCTTCTAGCAGTGTGTGGGACTTGTTCTATTAGTCCATCTATACTGACCTCCATCAGGTTGCAAATTGAATATAATATTTTTCAGCATCAAGCTCTGAAAAAATATTTGGCCTTCTAGCAGTGTGTGGGACTTGTTCTATTAGTCCATCTATACTGACCTCCATCAGGATGCAAATTGAATATAATTTTTTTCTGCATCTAGCTCTGAAAAAATATTTGGCCTTCTAGCAGTGTGTGGGACTTGTTCTATTAGTCCATCTATACTGACCTCCATCAGGTTGCAAATTGAATATAATATTTTTCTCCATCTAGCTCTGAAAAAATATTTGGCCTTCTAGCAGTGTGTGGGACTTGTTCTATTAGTGCATCTATACTGACCTCCATTAGGTTGCAAATTGAAAATAATTTTTTTCTGCATCTAGCTCTGAAAAAATATTTGGCCTTCTAGCAGTGTGTGGGACTTGTTCTATTTGTCCATCAATACTGACCTCCATCAGGTTGCAAATTGAATATAATTTTTTTCTGCATCTAGCTCTGAAAAAATATTTGGCCTTCTAGCAGTGTGTGGGACTTGATCTATTAGTCCATCTACACTGACCTCCATCAGGTTGCAAATTGAATATAATATTTTTCTGCATCTAGCTCTGAAAAAATATTTGGGCTTCTAGCAGTGTGTGGGACTTGTTCTATTAGTCCATCTATACGGACCTCCAACAGGTTGCAAATTGAATATAATTTTTTTCTGCATCTATCTCTGAAAAAATATTTGGCCTTCTAGCAGTTTGTGGGACTTGTTCTATTAGTCCATCTATACTGACCTACATCAGGTTGCAAATTGAATATAATTTTTTTCTGCATCTAGCTCTGAAAAAATATTTGGCCTTCTAGCAGTGTGTGGGACTTGTTCTATTAGTCCATCTATACTGACCTCCATCAGGTTGCAAATTGAATATAATTTTTTTATGCATCTAGCTCTGAAAAAATATTTGGCCTTCTAGCAGTGTGTGGGACTTGTTCTATTAGTCCATCTATACTGACCTCCATCAGGTTACAAATTGAATATAATTTTTTCCTGCATCTAGCTCTGAAAAAATATTTGGCCTTCTAGCAGTGTGTGGGACTTGTTCTATTAGTCCATCAATACTGACCTCCATCAGGTTGCAAATTGAATATAATTTTTTTCTGCATCTAGCTCTGAAAAAATATTTGGCCTTCTTGCAGTGTGTGGGACTTGTTCTATTAGTCCATCTATACTGACCTCCATCAGGTTGCAAATTAAAAATAATTTTTATCTGCAACTAGCTCTGAAAAAATATTTGGCCTTCTAGCAGTGTGTGGGACTTGTTCTATTAGTCCATCTATACTGACCTCCATCAGGTTGCAAATTCAAAATAATTTTTATCTGCATCTAGCTGTGAAAAAATATTTGGCCTTCTAGCAGTGTGTGGGACTTGTTCTATTAGTCCATCTATACTGACCTCCATCAGGTTGCAAATTCAAAATAATTTTTTGTCTGCATCTAGCTCTGAAAAAATATTTGGCCTTCTAGCAGTGTGTGGGACTTGTTCTATTAGTCCATCTATACTGACCTCCATCAGGTTGCAAATTGAATATAATATTTTTCTGCATCTAGCTCTGAAAAAATATTTGGGGATCTAGCAGTGTGTGGGACTTCTTCTATTAGTCCATCTATACTGACCTCCATCAGGTTGCAAACTGAATATAATTTTTTTCTGCATCTAGCTCTGAAAAAATATTTGGGGTTCTAGCAGTGTGTGGGACTTGTTCTATTAGTCCATCTATACTGACCTCCATCAGGTTGCAAATTGAATATAATTTTTTTCTACATCTAGCTCTGAAAAAATATTTGGCCTTCTAGCAGTGTGTGGGACTTGTTCTATTAGTCCATCTATACTGACCTCCATCAGGTTGCAAATTGAATATAATTTTTTTCTGCATCTAGCTCTGAAAAAATATTTGGCCTTCTAGCAGTGTGTGGGACTTGTTCTATTAGTCCATCTATAGTGACCTCCATCAGGTTGCAAATTGAATATAATTTTTTTCTGCATCAACCTCTGAAAAAATATTTGGGCTTCTAGCTGTGTGTGGGACTTGTTCTATTAGTCCATGTTTACTGACCTCCATCAGGTTGCAAATTGAATATACTATTTTTCTGCATCTTGCTCTGAAAAAATATTTGGCCTTCTAGCAGTGTGTTGGACTTGTTCTATTAGTCCATCTTACTGACCTCCATCAGGTTGCAAATTGAATATATTTTTTTTTTGCATCTAGCTCTGAAAAAATATTTGGCTTTCAAGCAGTGTGTGGGACTTGTACTTTTAGTCCATCTATACTGACCTCCATCAGGTTGCAAATTGAATATAATTTTTTTCTACATCTGGCTCTGAAAAAATATTTGGCCTTCTAGCAGTGTGTGGGACTTGTTCTATTAGTCCATCTATACTGACCTTCATCAGGTTGCAAATTGAATATAATTTTTTTCTGCATCTAGCTCTGAAAAAATATTTGGCCTTCTAGCAGTGTGTGGGACTTGTTCTATTAGTCCATCAATACTGACCTCCATCAGGTTGCAAATTGAATATAATTTTTTTCTGCATCTACCTCTGAAAAATATTTGGGCTTCAAGCTGTGTGTGGGACTTGTTCTATTAGTCCATCTATACTGACCTCCATCAAGTTGCAAATTGAATATAATATTTTTCTGCATCTAGCTCTGAAAAATATTTGGCCTGCTTGCAGTGTGTGGGACTTGTTCTATTAGTCCATCTATACTGACCTCCATCAGGTTGCAAATTAAAAATAATTTTTATCTGCATCTAGCTCTGAAAAAATATTTGGCCTTCTAGCAGTGTGTGGGGCTTGTTCTATTAGCCCATCTATACTGACCTCCATCAGGTTGCAAATTCAAAATAATTTTTTGTCTGTATCTAGCTCTGAAAAAATATTTGGCCTTCTAGCAGTGTGTGGGACTTGTTTTATTAGTCCATCTATACTGACCTCCATCAGGTTGGAAATTGAATAAAATATTTTTCTGCATCTAGCTCTGAAAAAATATTTGGGCTTCTAGCAGTGTGTGGGACTTGTTCTATTAGTCCATCTATACTGACCTCCATCAGGTTGCAAATTGAATATAATTTTTTTCTGCATCTACCTCTGAAAAAATATTTGGCCTTCTAGCAGTGTGTGGGACTTGTTCTATTAGTCCATCTATACTGACCTCCATCAGGTTGCAAATTGAATATAATATTTTTCTGCATCTAGCTCTGAAAAAATATTTGGCCTTCTAGCAGTGTGTGGGACTTGTTTTATTAGTCCATCTATACTGACCTCCATCAGGTTGGAAATTGAATAAAATATTTTTCTGCATCTAGCTCTGAAAAAATATTTGGGCTTCTTGCAGTGTGTGGGGCTTGTTCTATTAGTTCATCTATACTGACCTCCATCAGGTTGCAAATTCAAAATAATTTTTTGTCTGCATCTAGCTCTGAAAAAATATTTGGCCTTCTAGCAGTGTGTGGGACTTCTTCTATTAGTCGATCTATACTGACCTCCATCAGGTTGCAAATTGAATAAAATATTTTTCTGCATCTAGCTCTGAAAAAATATTTGGGCTTCTAGCAGTGTGTGGGACTTGTTCTATTAGTAAATCTATACTGACCTCCATCAGGTTGCAAATTGAATAAAATATTTTTCTGCATCTAGCTCTGAAAAAATATTTGGGCTTCTAGCAGTGTGTGGGACTTGTTCTATTAGTCCATCTATACTGACCTCCATCAGGTTGCAAATTGAATATAATTTTTTTCTGCATCTACCTCTGAAAAAATATTTGGCCTTCTAGCAGTGTGTGGGACTTGTTCTATTAGTCCATCTATACTGACCTCCATCAGGTTGCAAATTGAATATAATATTTTTCTGCATCAAGCTCTGAAAAAATATTTGGCCTTCTAGCAGTGTGTGGGACTTGTTCTATTAGTCCATCTATACTGACCTCCATCAGGTTGCAAATTGAATAAAATATTTTTCTGCATCTAGCTCTGAAAAAATATTTGGGCTTCTAGCAGTGTGTGGGACTTGTTCTATTAGTCCATCTATACTGACCTCCATCAGGTTGCAAATTGAATATAATATTTTTCTGCATCTAGCTCTGAAAAAATATTTGGCCTTCTAGCAGTGTGTGGGACTTGTTCTATTAGTGCATCTATACTGACCTCCATTAGGTTGCAAATTGAAAATAATTTTTTTCTGCATCTAGCTCTGAAAAAATATTTGGCCTTCTAGCAGTGTGTGGGACTTGTTCTATTTGTCCATCAATACTGACCTCCATCAGGTTGCAAATTGAATATAATTTTTTTCTGCATCTAGCTCTGAAAAAATATTTGGCCTTCTAGCAGTGTGTGGGACTTGATCTATTAGTCGATCTACACTGACCTCCATCAGGTTGCAAATTGAATATAATATTTTTCTGCATCTAGCTCTGAAAAAATATTTGGGCTTCTAGCAGTGTGTGGGACTTGTTCTATTAGTCCATCTATACTGACCTCCATCAGGTTACAAATTGAATATAATTTTTTCCTGCATCTAGCTCTGAAAAAATATTTGGCCTTCTAGCAGTGTGTGGGACTTGTTCTATTAGTCCATCAATACTGACCTCCATCAGGTTGCAAATTGAATATAATTTTTTTCTGCATCTACCTCTGAAAAAATATTTGGGCTTCAAGCTGTGTGTGGGACTTGTTCTATTAGTCCATCTATACTGACCTCCATCAGGTTGCAAATTGAATATAATATTTTTCTGCATCTAGCTCTGAAAAAATATTTGGCCTTCTTGCAGTGTGTGGGACTTGTTCTATTAGTCCATCTATACTGACCTCCATCAGGTTGCAAATTAAAAATAATTTTTATCTGCAACTAGCTCTGAAAAAATATTTGGCCTTCTAGCAGTGTGTGGGACTTGTTCTATTAGTCCATCTATACTGACCTCCATCAGGTTGCAAATTCAAAATAATTTTTATCTGCATCTAGCTGTGAAAAAATATTTGGCCTTCTAGCAGTGTGTGGGACTTGTTCTATTAGTCCATCTATACTGACCTCCATCAGGTTGCAAATTCAAAATAATTTTTTGTCTGCATCTAGCTCTGAAAAAATATTTGGCCTTCTAGCAGTGTGTGGGACTTGTTCTATTAGTCCATCTATACTGACCTCCATCAGGTTGCAAATTGAATATAATATTTTTCTGCATCTAGCTCTGAAAAAATATTTGGGGATCTAGCAGTGTGTGGGACTTCTTCTATTAGTCCATCTATACTGACCTCCATCAGGTTGCAAACTGAATATAATTTTTTTCTGCATCTAGCTCTGAAAAAATATTTGGGGTTCTAGCAGTGTGTGGGACTTGTTCTATTAGTCCATCTATACTGACCTCCATCAGGTTGCAAATTGAATATAATTTTTTTCTACATCTAGCTCTGAAAAAATATTTGGCCTTCTAGCAGTGTGTGGGACTTGTTCTATTAGTCCATCTATACTGACCTCCATCAGGTTGCAAATTGAATATAATTTTTTTCTGCATCTAGCTCTGAAAAAATATTTGGCCTTCTAGCAGTGTGTGGGACTTGTTCTATTAGTCCATCTATAGTGACCTCCATCAGGTTGCAAATTGAATATAATTTTTTTCTGCATCAACCTCTGAAAAAATATTTGGGCTTCTAGCTGTGTGTGGGACTTGTTCTATTAGTCCATGTTTACTGACCTCCATCAGGTTGCAAATTGAATATACTATTTTTCTGCATCTTGCTCTGAAAAAATATTTGGCCTTCTAGCAGTGTGTGGGACTTGTTCTATTAGTCCATCTTACTGACCTCCATCAGGTTGCAAATTGAATATATTTTTTTTTTGCATCTAGCTCTGAAAAAATATTTGGCTTTCAAGCAGTGTGTGGGACTTGTACTTTTAGTCCATCTATACTGACCTCCATCAGGTTGCAAATTGAATATAATTTTTTTCTGCATCTGGCTCTGAAAAAATATTTGGCCTTCTAGCAGTGTGTGGGACTTGTTCTATTAGTCCATCTATACTGACCTTCATCAGGTTGCAAATTGAATATAATTTTTTTCTGCATCTAGCTTTGAAAAAATATTTGGCCTGCTAGCAGTGTGTGGGACATGATCTATTAGTCCATCTACACTGACCTCCATCAGGTTGCAAATTGAATATAATTTTTTTCTGCATCTAGCTCTGAAAAAATATTTGGCCTTCTAGCAGTGTGTGGGACTTGTTCTATTAGTCCATCTATACTGACCTCCATCAGGTTGCAAATTGAATATAATATTTTTCTGCATCTAGCTCTGAAAAAATATTTGGGCTTCTAGCAGTGTGTGGGACTTGTTCTATTAGTCCATCTATACGGACCTCCATCAGGTTGCAAATTGAATATAATTTTTTTCTGCATCTAGCTCTGAAAAAATATTTGGCCTTCTAGCAGTTTGTGGGACTTGTTCTATTAGTCCATCTATACTGACCTCCATCAGGTTGCAAATTGAATATAATTTTTTTCTGCATCTAGCTCTGAAAAAATATTTGGCCTTCTAGCAGTGTGTGGGACTTGTTCTATTAGTCCATCAATACTGACCTCCATCAGGTTGCAAATTGAATATAATTTTTTTCTGCATCTACCTCTGAAAAATATTTGGGCTTCAAGCTGTGTGTGGGACTTGTTCTATTAGTCCATCTATACTGACCTCCATCAAGTTGCAAATTGAATATAATATTTTTCTGCATCTAGCTCTGAAAAATATTTGGCCTGCTTGCAGTGTGTGGGACTTGTTCTATTAGTCCATCTATACTGACCTCCATCAGGTTGCAAATTAAAAATAATTTTTATCTGCATCTAGCTCTGAAAAAATATTTGGCCTTCTAGCAGTGTGTGGGGCTTGTTCTATTAGCCCATCTATACTGACCTCCATCAGGTTGCAAATTCAAAATAATTTTTTGTCTGTATCTAGCTCTGAAAAAATATTTGGCCTTCTAGCAGTGTGTGGGACTTGTTTTATTAGTCCATCTATACTGACCTCCATCAGGTTGGAAATTGAATAAAATATTTTTCTGCATCTAGCTCTGAAAAAATATTTGGGCTTCTTGCAGTGTGTGGGGCTTGTTCTATTAGTTCATCTATACTGACCTCCATCAGGTTGCAAATTCAAAATAATTTTTTGTCTGCATCTAGCTCTGAAAAAATATTTGGCCTTCTAGCAGTGTGTGGGACTTCTTCTATTAGTCGATCTATACTGACCTCCATCAGGTTGCAAATTGAATAAAATATTTTTCTGCATCTAGCTCTGAAAAAATATTTGGGCTTCTAGCAGTGTGTGGGACTTGTTCTATTAGTAAATCTATACTGACCTCCATCAGGTTGCAAATTGAATAAAATATTTTTCTGCATCTAGCTCTGAAAAAATATTTGGGCTTCTAGCAGTGTGTGGGACTTGTTCTATTAGTCCATCTATACTGACCTCCATCAGGTTGCAAATTGAATATAATTTTTTTCTGCATCTACCTCTGAAAAAATATTTGGCCTTCTAGCAGTGTGTGGGACTTGTTCTATTAGTCCATCTATACTGACCTCCATCAGGTTGCAAATTGAATATAATATTTTTCTGCATCAAGCTCTGAAAAAATATTTGGCCTTCTAGCAGTGTGTGGGACTTGTTCTATTAGTCCATCTATACTGACCTCCATCAGGTTGCAAATTGAATAAAATATTTTTCTGCATCTAGCTCTGAAAAAATATTTGGGCTTCTAGCAGTGTGTGGGACTTGTTCTATTAGTCCATCTATACTGACCTCCATCAGGTTGCAAATTGAATAAAATATTTTTCTGCATCTAGCTCTGAAAAAATATTTGGGCTTCTAGCAGTGTGTGGGACTTGTTCTATTATTCCATCTATACTGACCTCCATCAGGTTGCAAATTGAATATAATTTTTTTCTGCATCTAGCTCTGAAAAAATATTTGGCCTTCTAGCAGTGTGTGGGACTTGTTCTATTAGTCCATCTATACTGACCTCCATCAGGTTGCAAATTGAATATAATATTTTTCAGCATCAAGCTCTGAAAAAATATTTGGCCTTCTAGCAGTGTGTGGGACTTGTTCTATTAGTCCCTCTATACTGACCTCCATCAGGATGCAAATTGAATATAATTTTTTTCTGCATCTAGCTCTGAAAAAATATTTGGCCTTCTAGCAGTGTGTGGGACTTGTTCTATTAGTCCATCTATACTGACCTCCATCAGGTTGCAAATTGAATATAATATTTTTTTGCATCTAGCTCTGAAAAAATATTTGGCCTTCTAGCAGTGTGTGGGACTTGTTCTATTAGTGCATCTATACTGACCTCCATTAGGTTGCAAATTGAAAATAATTTTTTTCTGCATCTAGCTCTGAAAAAATATTTGGCCTTCTAGCAGTGTGTGGGACTTGTTCTATTTGTCCATCAATACTGACCTCCATCAGGTTGCAAATTGAATATAATTTTTTTCTGCATCTACCTCTGAAAAAATATTTGGCCTTCTAGCAGTGTGTGGGACTTGATCTATTAGTCCATCTACACTGACCTCCATCAGGTTGCAAATTGAATATAATATTTTTCTGCATCTAGCTCTGAAAAAATATTTGTGCTTCTAGCAGTGTGTGGGACTTGTTCTATTAGTCCATCTATACGGACCTCCAACAGGTTGCAAATTGAATATAATTTTTTTCTGCATCTAGCTCTGAAAAAATATTTGGCCTTCTAGCAGTTTGTGGGACTTGTTCTATTAGTCCATCTATACTGACCTCCATCAGGTTGCAAATTGAATAAAATATTTTTCTGCATCTAGCTCTGAAAAAATATTTGGGCTTCTTGCAGTGTGTGGGGCTTGTTCTATAAGTCCATCTATACTGACCTCCATCAGGTTGCAAATTCAAAATAATTTTTTGTCTGCATCTAGCTCTGAAAAAATATTTGGCCTTCTAGCAGTGTGTGGGACTTCTTCTATTAGTCGATCTATACTGACCTCCATCAGGTTGCAAATTGAATAAAATATTTTTCTGCATCTAGCTCTGAAAAAATATTTGGGCTTCTAGCAGTGTGTGAGACTTGTTCTATTAGTCCATCTATACTGAGCTCCATCAGGTTGCAAATTGAATATAATTTTTTTCTGCATCTAGCTCTGAAAAAATATTTGGCCTTCTAGCAGTGTGTGGGACTTGTTCTATTAGTCCATCTATACTGACCTCCATCAGGTTGCAAATTGAATATAATTTTTTTCTGCATCTAGCTCTGAAAAAATATTTGGCCTTCTAGCAGTGTGTGGGACTTGTTCTATTAGGCCATCTATATTGACCTCCATCAGGTTGCAAATTGAATATAATTTTTTTCTGCATCTACCTCTGAAAAAATATTTGGGCTTCTAGCTGTGTGGGGGACATGTTCTATTAGTCCATCTATACTGACCTCCATCAGGTTGCAAATTGAATATAATATTTTTCTGCATCTAGCTCTGAAAAAATATTTGGCCTTCTAGCAGTGTGTGGGACTTGTTCTATTAGTGCATCTATACTGACCTCCATTAGGTTGCAAATTGAAAATAATTTTTTTCTGCATCTAGCTCTGAAAAAATATTTGGCCTTCTAGCAGTGTGTGGGACTTGTTCTATTTGTCCATCAATACTGACCTCCATCAGGTTGCAAATTGAATATAATTTTTTTCTGCATCTACCTCTGAAAAAATATTTGGGCTTCAAGCTGTGTGTGGGACTTGTGCTATTTGTCCATCTATACTGACCTCCATCAGGTTGCAAATTGAATATAATATTTTTCTGCATCTACCTCTGAAAAAATATTTGGCCTTCTAGCAGTGTGTGGGACTTGTTCTATTAGTCCATCTATACTGACCTCCATCAGGTTGCAAATTGAATATAATTTTTTTCTGCATCTAGCTCTGAAAAAATATTTGGCCTTCTAGCAGTGTGTGGGACTTGTTCTATTAGTCCATCTATACTGACCTCCATCAGGTTGCAAACTGAATATAATATTTTTCTGCATCTAGCTCTGAAAAAATATTTGGGCTTCTAGCAGTGTGTGGGACTTGTTCTATTAGTCCATCTATACGGACCTCCATCAGGTTGCAAATTGAATATAATTTTTTTCTGCATCTAGCTCTGAAAAAATATTTGGCCTTCTAGCAGTTTGTGGGACTTGTTCTATTAGTCCATCTATACTGACCTCCATCAGGTTGCAAATTGAATATAATTTTTTTCTGCATCTAGCTCTGAAAAAATATTTGGCCTTCTAGCAGTGTGTGGGACTTGTTCTATTAGTCCATCAATACTGACCTCCATCAGGTTGCAAATTGAATATAATTTTTTTCTGCATCTACCTCTGAAAAATATTTGGGCTTCAAGCTGTGTGTGGGACTTGTTCTATTAGTCCATCTATACTGACCTCCATCAAGTTGCAAATTGAATATAATATTTTTCTGCATCTAGCTCTGAAAAATATTTGGCCTGCTTGCAGTGTGTGGGACTTGTTCTATTAGTCCATCTATACTGACCTCCATCAGGTTGCAAATTAAAAATAATTTTTATCTGCATCTAGCTCTGAAAAAATATTTGGCCTTCTAGCAGTGTGTGGGGCTTGTTCTATTAGCCCATCTATACTGACCTCCATCAGGTTGCAAATTCAAAATAATTTTTTGTCTGTATCTAGCTTTGAAAAAATATTTGGCCTTCTAGCAGTGTGTGGGACTTGTTTTATTAGTCCATCTATACTGACCTCCATCAGGTTGGAAATTGAATAAAATATTTTTCTGCATCTAGCTCTGAAAAAATATTTGGGCTTCTTGCAGTGTGTGGGGCTTGTTCTATTAGTTCATCTATACTGACCTCCATCAGGTTGCAAATTCAAAATAATTTTTTGTCTGCATCTAGCTCTGAAAAAATATTTGGCCTTCTAGCAGTGTGTGGGACTTCTTCTATTAGTCGATCTATACTGACCTCCATCAGGTTGCAAATTGAATAAAATATTTTTCTGCATCTAGCTCTGAAAAAATATTTGGGCTTCTAGCAGTGTGTGGGACTTGTTCTATTAGTAAATCTATACTGACCTCCATCAGGTTGCAAATTGAATAAAATATTTTTCTGCATCTAGCTCTGAAAAAATATTTGGGCTTCTAGCAGTGTGTGGGACTTGTTCTATTAGTCCATCTATACTGACCTCCATCAGGTTGCAAATTGAATATAATTTTTTTCTGCATCTACCTCTGAAAAAATATTTGGCCTTCTAGCAGTGTGTGGGACTTGTTCTATTAGTCCATCTATACTGACCTCCATCAGGTTGCAAATTGAATATAATTTTTTTCTGCATCTAGCTCTGAAAAAATATTTGGCCTTCTAGCAGTGTGTGGGACTTGTTCTATTAGGCCATCTATATTGACCTCCATCAGGTTGCAAATTGAATATAATTTTTTTCTGCATCTACCTCTGAAAAAATATTTGGGCTTCTAGCTGTGTGGGGGACATGTTCTATTAGTCCATCTATACTGACCTCCATCAGGTTGCAAATTGAATATAATATTTTTCTGCATCTAGCTCTGAAAAAATATTTGGCCTTCTAGCAGTGTGTGGGACTTGTTCTATTAGTGCATCTATACTGACCTCCATTAGGTTGCAAATTGAAAATAATTTTTTTCTGCATCTAGCTCTGAAAAAATATTTGGCCTTCTAGC
Organism: Phyllobates terribilis; assembly: GCF_046119375.1. NCBI lineage: Eukaryota > Metazoa > Chordata > Amphibia > Anura > Dendrobatidae > Phyllobates > Phyllobates terribilis. The sequence continues at coordinate 205,282,880 of NW_027362764.1, read as the reverse complement.
AGTGTGTGGGACTTGTTCTATTTGTCCATCAATACTGACCTCCATCAGGTTGCAAATTGAATATAATTTTTTTCTGCATCTACCTCTGAAAAAATATTTGGGCTTCAAGCTGTGTGTGGGACTTGTGCTATTTGTCCATCTATACTGACCTCCATCAGGTTGCAAATTGAAAATAATATTTTTCTGCATCTACCTCTGAAAAAATATTTGGCCTTCTAGCAGTGTGTGGGACTTGTTCTATTAGTCCATCTATACTGACCTCCATCAGGTTGCAAATTGAATATAATTTTTTTCTGCATCTAGCTCTGAAAAAATATTTGGCCTTCTAGCAGTGTGTGGGACTTGTTCTATTAGTCCATCTATACTGACCTCCATCAGGTTACAAATTGAATATAATTTTTTTCTGCATCTACCTCTGAAAAATATTTGGGCTTCAAGCTGTGTGTGGGACTTCTTCTATTAGTCCATCTATACTGACCTCCATCAAGTTGCAAATTGAATATAATATTTTTCTGCATCTAGCTCTGAAAAATATTTGGCCTGCTTGCAGTGTGTGGGACTTGTTCTATTAGTCCATCTATACTGACCTCCATCAGGTTGCAAATTAAAAATAATTTTTATCTGCATCTAGCTCTGAAAAAATATTTGGCCTTCTAGCAGTGTGTGGGACTTGTTTTATTAGTCCATTTATACTGACCTCCATCAGGTTGGAAATTGAATAAATATTTTTCTGCATCTAGCTCTGAAAAAATATTTGGGCTTCTTGCAGTGTGTGGGGCTTGTTCTATAAGTCCATCTATACTGACCTCCATCAGGTTGCAAATTCAAAATAATTTTTTGTCTGCATCTAGCTCTGAAAAAATATTTGGCCTTCTAGCAGTGTGTGGGACTTCTTCTATTAGTCGATCTATACTGACCTCCATCAGGTTGCAAATTGAATAAAATATTTTTCTGCATCTAGCTCTGAAAAAATATTTGGGCTTCTAGCAGTGTGTGGGACTTGTTCTATTAGTCCATCTATACTGACCTCCATCAGGTTGCAAATTGAATAAAATATTTTTCTGCATCTAGCTCTGAAAAAATATTTGGGCTTCTAGCAGTGTGTGGGACTTGTTCTATTAGTCCATCTATACTGACCTCCATCAGGTTGCAAATTGAATATAATTTTTTTCTGCATCTAGCTCTGAAAAAATATTTGGCCTTCTAGCAGTGTGTGGGACTTGTTCTATTTGTCCATCTATACTGACCTCCATCAGGTTGCAAATTGAATATAATTTTTTTCTGCATCTAGCTCTGAAAAAATATTTGGCCTTCTAGCAGTGTGTGGGACTTGTTCTATTAGTCCATCTATATTGACCTCCATCAGGTTGCAAATTGAATATAATTTTTTTCTGCATCTACCTCTGAAAAAATATTTGGGCTTCTAGCTGTGTGGGGGACATGTTCTATTAGTCCATCTATACTGACCTCCATCAGGTTGCAAATTGAATATAATATTTTTCTGCATCTAGCTCTGAAAAAATATTTGGCCTTCTAGCAGTGTGTGGGACTTGTTCTATTAGTGCATCTATACTGACCTCCATTAGGTTGCAAATTGAAAATAATTTTTTTCTGCATCTAGCTCTGAAAAAATATTTGGCCTTCTAGCAGTGTGTGGGACTTGTTCTATTTGTCCATCAATACTGACCTCCATCAGGTTGCAAATTGAATATAATTTTTTTCTGCATCTACCTCTGAAAAAATATTTGGGCTTCAAGCTGTGTGTGGGACTTGTGCTATTTGTCCATCTATACTGACCTCCATCAGGTTGCAAATTGAATATAATATTTTTCTGCATCTACCTCTGAAAAAATATTTGGCCTTCTAGCAGTGTGTGGGACTTGTTCTATTAGTCCATCTATACTGACCTCCATCAGGTTGCAAATTGAATATAATTTTTTTCTGCATCTAGCTCTGAAAAAATATTTGGCCTTCTAGCAGTGTGTGGGACTTGTTCTATTGGTCCATCTATATTGACCTCCATCAGGTTGCAAATTGAATATAATTTTTTTCTGCATCTACCTCTGAAAAAATATTTGGGCTTCTAGCTGTGTGTGGGACTTGTTCTATTAGTCCATCTATACTGACCTCCATCAGGTTGCAAATTGAATATAATATTTTTCTGCATCTAGCTCTGAAAAAATATTTGGCCTTCTAGCAGTGTGTGGGACTTGTTCTATTAGTGCATCTATACTGACCTCCATCAGGTTGCAAATTGAAAATAATTTTCTTCTGCATCTAGCTCTGAAAAAATATTTGGCCTTCTAGCAGTGTGTGGGACTTGTTCTATTTGTCCATCAATACTGACCTCCATCAAGTTGCAAATTGAATATAATTTTTTTCTGCATCTACCTCTGAAAAAATATTTGTCCTTCTAGCAGTGTGTGGGACTTGTTCTATTAGTCCATCTATACTGACCTCCATCAGGTTGCAAATTGAATATAATATTTTTCAGCATCAAGCTCTGAAAAAATATTTGGCCTTCTAGCAGTGTGTGGGACTTGTTCTATTAGTCCATCTATACTGACCTCCATCAGGATGCAAATTGAATATAATTTTTTTCTGCATCTAGCTCTGAAAAAATATTTGGCCTTCTAGCAGTGTGTGGGACTTGTTCTATTAGTCCATCTATACTGACCTCCATCAGGTTGCAAATTGAATATAATATTTTTTTGCATCTAGCTCTGAAAAAATATTTGGCCTTCTAGCAGTGTGTGGGACTTGTTCTATTAGTGCATCTATACTGACCTCCATTAGGTTGCAAATTGAAAATAATTTTTTTCTGCATCTAGCTCTGAAAAAATATTTGGCCTTCTAGCAGTGTGTGGGACTTGTTCTATTTGTCCATCAATACTGACCTCCATCAGGTTGCAAATTGAATATAATTTTTTTCTGCATCTACCTCTGAAAAAATATTTGGCCTTCTAGCAGTGTGTGGGACTTGATCTATTAGTCCATCTACACTGACCTCCATCAGGTTGCAAATTGAATATAATATTTTTCTGCATCTAGCTCTGAAAAAATATTTGTGCTTCTAGCAGTGTGTGGGACTTGTTCTATTAGTCCATCTATACGGACCTCCAACAGGTTGCAAATTGAATATAATTTTTTTCTGCATCTAGCTCTGAAAAAATATTTGGCCTTCTAGCAGTTTGTGGGACTTGTTCTATTAGTCCATCTATACTGACCTCCATCAGGTTGCAAATTGAATAAAATATTTTTCTGCATCTAGCTCTGAAAAAATATTTGGGCTTCTTGCAGTGTGTGGGGCTTGTTCTATAAGTCCATCCATACTGACCTCCATCAGGTTGCAAATTCAAAATAATTTTTTGTCTGCATCTAGCTCTGAAAAAATATTTGGCCTTCTAGCAGTGTGTGGGACTTCTTCTATTAGTCGATCTATACTGACCTCCATCAGGTTGCAAATTGAATAAAATATTTTTCTGCATCTAGCTCTGAAAAAATATTTGGGCTTCTAGCAGTGTGTGAGACTTGTTCTATTAGTCCATCTATACTGAGCTCCATCAGGTTGCAAATTGAATATAATTTTTTTCTGCATCTAGCTCTGAAAAAATATTTGGCCTTCTAGCAGTGTGTGGGACTTGTTCTATTTGTCCATCTATACTGACCTCCATCAGGTTGCAAATTGAATATAATTTTTTTCTGCATCTACCTCTGAAAAAATATTTGGGCTTCAAGCTGTGTGTGGGACTTGTGCTATTTGTCCATCTATACTGACCTCCATCAGGTTGCAAATTGAATATAATATTTTTCTGCATCTACCTCTGAAAAAATATTTGGCCTTCTAGCAGTGTGTGGGACTTGTTCTATTAGTCCATCTATACTGACCTCCATCAGGTTGCAAATTGAATATAATTTTTTTCTGCATCTAGCTCTGAAAAAATATTTGGCCTTCTAGCAGTGTGTGGGACTTGTTCTATTAGTCCATCTATACTGACCTCCATCAGGTTGCAAATTGAATATAATATTTTTCTGCATCTAGCTCTGAAAAAATATTTGGGCTTCTAGCAGTGTGTGGGACTTGTTCTATTAGTCCATCTATACGGACCTCCATCAGGTTGCAAATTGAATATAATTTTTTTCTGCATCTAGCTCTGAAAAAATATTTGGCCTTCTAGCAGTTTGTGGGACTTGTTCTATTAGTCCATCTATACTGACCTCCATCAGGTTGCAAATTGAATATAATTTTTTTCTGCATCTAGCTCTGAAAAAATATTTGGCCTTCTAGCAGTGTGTGGGACTTGTTCTATTAGTCCATCAATACTGACCTCCATCAGGTTGCAAATTGAATATAATTTTTTTCTGCATCTACCTCTGAAAAATATTTGGGCTTCAAGCTGTGTGTGGGACTTGTTCTATTAGTCCATCTATACTGACCTCCATCAAGTTGCAAATTGAATATAATATTTTTCTGCATCTAGCTCTGAAAAATATTTGGCCTGCTTGCAGTGTGTGGGACTTGTTCTATTAGTCCATCTATACTGACCTCCATCAGGTTGCAAATTAAAAATAATTTTTATCTGCATCTAGCTCTGAAAAAATATTTGGCCTTCTAGCAGTGTGTGGGGCTTGTTCTATTAGCCCATCTATACTGACCTCCATCAGGTTGCAAATTCAAAATAATTTTTTGTCTGTATCTAGCTCTGAAAAAATATTTGGCCTTCTAGCAGTGTGTGGGACTTGTTTTATTAGTCCATCTATACTGACCTCCATCAGGTTGGAAATTGAATAAAATATTTTTCTGCATCTAGCTCTGAAAAAATATTTGGGCTTCTTGCAGTGTGTGGGGCTTGTTCTATTAGTTCATCTATACTGACCTCCATCAGGTTGCAAATTCAAAATAATTTTTTGTCTGCATCTAGCTCTGAAAAAATATTTGGCCTTCTAGCAGTGTGTGGGACTTCTTCTATTAGTCGATCTATACTGACCTCCATCAGGTTGCAAATTGAATAAAATATTTTTCTGCATCTAGCTCTGAAAAAATATTTGGGCTTCTAGCAGTGTGTGGGACTTGTTCTATTAGTAAATCTATACTGACCTCCATCAGGTTGCAAATTGAATAAAATATTTTTCTGCATCTAGCTCTGAAAAAATATTTGGGCTTCTAGCAGTGTGTGGGACTTGTTCTATTAGTCCATCTATACTGACCTCCATCAGGTTGCAAATTGAATATAATTTTTTTCTGCATCTAGCTCTGAAAAAATATTTGGCCTTCTAGCAGTGTGTGGGACTTGTTCTATTTGTCCATCTATACTGACCTCCATCAGGTTGCAAATTGAATATAATTTTTTTCTGCATCTAGCTCTGAAAAAATATTTGGCCTTCTAGCAGTGTGTGGGACTTGTTCTATTAGTCCATCTATATTGACCTCCATCAGGTTGCAAATTGAATATAATTTTTTTCTGCATCTACCTCTGAAAAAATATTTGGGCTTCTAGCTGTGTGGGGGACATGTTCTATTAGTCCATCTATACTGACCTCCATCAGGTTGCAAATTGAATATAATATTTTTCTGCATCTAGCTCTGAAAAAATATTTGGCCTTCTAGCAGTGTGTGGGACTTGTTCTATTAGTGCATCTATACTGACCTCCATTAGGTTGCAAATTGAAAATAATTTTTTTCTGCATCTAGCTCTGAAAAAATATTTGGCCTTCTAGCAGTGTGTGGGACTTGTTCTATTTGTCCATCAATACTGACCTCCATCAGGTTGCAAATTGAATATAATTTTTTTCTGCATCTACCTCTGAAAAAATATTTGGGCTTCAAGCTGTGTGTGGGACTTGTGCTATTTGTCCATCTATACTGACCTCCATCAGGTTGCAAATTGAATATAATATTTTTCTGCATCTACCTCTGAAAAAATATTTGGCCTTCTAGCAGTGTGTGGGACTTGTTCTATTAGTCCATCTATACTGACCTCCATCAGGTTGCAAATTGAATATAATTTTTTTCTGCATCTAGCTCTGAAAAAATATTTGGCCTTCTAGCAGTGTGTGGGACTTGTTCTATTGTTCCATCTATATTGACCTCCATCAGGTTGCAAATTGAATATAATTTTTTTCTGCATCTACCTCTGAAAAAATATTTGGGCTTCTAGCTGTGTGTGGGACTTGTTCTATTAGTCCATCTATACTGACCTCCATCAGGTTGCAAATTGAATATAATATTTTTCTGCATCTAGCTCTGAAAAAATATTTGGCCTTCTAGCAGTGTGTGGGACTTGTTCTATTAGTGCATCTATACTGACCTCCATCAGGTTGCAAATTGAAAATAATTTTCTTCTGCATCTAGCTCTGAAAAAATATTTGGCCTTCTAGCAGTGTGTGGGACTTTTTCTATTTGTCCATCAATACTGACCTCCATCAAGTTGCAAATTGAATATAATTTTTTTCTGCATCTACCTCTGAAAAAATATTTGTCCTTCTAGCAGTGTGTGGGACTTGTTCTATTAGTCCATCTATACTGACCTCCATCAGGTTGCAAATTGAATATAATATTTTTCAGCATCAAGCTCTGAAAAAATATTTGGCCTTCTAGCAGTGTGTGGGACTTGTTCTATTAGTCCATCTATACTGACCTCCATCAGGATGCAAATTGAATATAATTTTTTTCTGCATCTAGCTCTGAAAAAATATTTGGCCTTCTAGCAGTGTGTGGGACTTGTTCTATTAGTCCATCTATACTGACCTCCATCAGGTTGCAAATTGAATATAATATTTTTTTGCATCTAGCTCTGAAAAAATATTTGGCCTTCTAGCAGTGTGTGGGACTTGTTCTATTAGTGCATCTATACTGACCTCCATTAGGTTGCAAATTGAAAATAATTTTTTTCTGCATCTAGCTCTGAAAAAATATTTGGCCTTCTAGCAGTGTGTGGGACTTGTTCTATTTGTCCATCAATACTGACCTCCATCAGGTTGCAAATTGAATATAATTTTTTTCTGCATCTACCTCTGAAAAAATATTTGGCCTTCTAGCAGTGTGTGGGACTTGATCTATTAGTCCATCTACACTGACCTCCATCAGGTTGCAAATTGAATATAATATTTTTCTGCATCTAGCTCTGAAAAAATATTTGTGCTTCTAGCAGTGTGTGGGACTTGTTCTATTAGTCCATCTATACGGACCTCCAACAGGTTGCAAATTGAATATAATTTTTTTCTGCATCTAGCTCTGAAAAAATATTTGGCCTTCTAGCAGTTTGTGGGACTTGTTCTATTAGTCCATCTATACTGACCTCCATCAGGTTGCAAATTGAATAAAATATTTTTCTGCATCTAGCTCTGAAAAAATATTTGGGCTTCTTGCAGTGTGTGGGGCTTGTTCTATAAGTCCATCTATACTGACCTCCATCAGGTTGCAAATTCAAAATAATTTTTTGTCTGCATCTAGCTCTGAAAAAATATTTGGCCTTCTAGCAGTGTGTGGGACTTCTTCTATTAGTCGATCTATACTGACCTCCATCAGGTTGCAAATTGAATAAAATATTTTTCTGCATCTAGCTCTGAAAAAATATTTGGGCTTCTAGCAGTGTGTGAGACTTGTTCTATTAGTCCATCTATACTGAGCTCCATCAGGTTGCAAATTGAATATAATTTTTTTCTGCATCTAGCTCTGAAAAAATATTTGGCCTTCTAGCAGTGTGTGGGACTTGTTCTATTAGTCCATCTATACTGACCTCCATCAGGTTGCAAATTGAATATAATTTTTTTCTGCATCTAGCTCTGAAAAAATATTTGGCCTTCTAGCAGTGTGTGGGACTTGTTCTATTAGGCCATCTATATTGACCTCCATCAGGTTGCAAATTGAATATAATTTTTTTCTGCATCTACCTCTGAAAAAATATTTGGGCTTATAGCTGTGTGGGGGACATGTTCTATTAGTCCATCTATACTGACCTCCATCAGGTTGCAAATTGAATATAATATTTTTCTGCATCTAGCTCTGAAAAAATATTTGGCCTTCTAGCAGTGTGTGGGACTTGTTCTATTAGTGCATCTATACTGACCTCCATTAGGTTGCAAATTGAAAATAATTTTTTTCTGCATCTAGCTCTGAAAAAATATTTGGCCTTCTAGCAGTGTGTGGGACTTGTTCTATTTGTCCATCAATACTGACCTCCATCAGGTTGCAAATTGAATATAATTTTTTTCTGCATCTACCTCTGAAAAAATATTTGGGCTTCAAGCTGTGTGTGGGACTTGTGCTATTTGTCCATCTATACTGACCTCCATCAGGTTGCAAATTGAATATAATATTTTTCTGCATCTACCTCTGAAAAAATATTTGGCCTTCTAGCAGTGTGTGGGACTTGTTCTATTAGTCCATCTATACTGACCTCCATCAGGTTGCAAATTGAATATAATTTTTTTCTGCATCTAGCTCTGAAAAAATATTTGGCCTTCTAGCAGTGTGTGGGACTTGTTCTATTAGTCCATCTATACTGACCTCCATCAGGTTGCAAATTGAATATAATATTTTTCTGCATCTAGCTCTGAAAAAATATTTGGGCTTCTAGCAGTGTGTGGGACTTGTTCTATTAGTCCATCTATACGGACCTCCATCAGGTTGCAAATTGAATATAATTTTTTTCTGCATCTAGCTCTGAAAAAATATTTGGCCTTCTAGCAGTTTGTGGGACTTGTTCTATTAGTCCATCTATACTGACCTCCATCAGGTTGCAAATTGAATATAATTTTTTTCTGCATCTAGCTCTGAAAAAATATTTGGCCTTCTAGCAGTGTGTGGGACTTGTTCTATTAGTCCATCAATACTGACCTCCATCAGGTTGCAAATTGAATATAATTTTTTTCTGCATCTACCTCTGAAAAATATTTGGGCTTCAAGCTGTGTGTGGGACTTGTTCTATTAGTCCATCTATACTGACCTCCATCAAGTTGCAAATTGAATATAATATTTTTCTGCATCTAGCTCTGAAAAATATTTGGCCTGCTTGCAGTGTGTGGGACTTGTTCTATTAGTCCATCTATACTGACCTCCATCAGGTTGCAAATTAAAAATAATTTTTATCTGCATCTAGCTCTGAAAAAATATTTGGCCTTCTAGCAGTGTGTGGGGCTTGTTCTATTAGCCCATCTATACTGACCTCCATCAGGTTGCAAATTCAAAATAATTTTTTGTCTGTATCTAGCTCTGAAAAAATATTTGGCCTTCTAGCAGTGTGTGGGACTTGTTTTATTAGTCCATCTATACTGACCTCCATCAGGTTGGAAATTGAATAAAATATTTTTCTGCATCTAGCTCTGAAAAAATATTTGGGCTTCTTGCAGTGTGTGGGGCTTGTTCTATTAGTTCATCTATACTGACCTCCATCAGGTTGCAAATTCAAAATAATTTTTTGTCTGCATCTAGCTCTGAAAAAATATTTGGCCTTCTAGCAGTGTGTGGGACTTCTTCTATTAGTCGATCTATACTGACCTCCATCAGGTTGCAAATTGAATAAAATATTTTTCTGCATCTAGCTCTGAAAAAATATTTGGGCTTCTAGCAGTGTGTGGGACTTGTTCTATTAGTAAATCTATACTGACCTCCATCAGGTTGCAAATTGAATAAAATATTTTTCTGCATCTAGCTCTGAAAAAATATTTGGGCTTCTAGCAGTGTGTGGGACTTGTTCTATTAGTCCATCTATACTGACCTCCATCAGGTTGCAAATTGAATATAATTTTTTTCTGCATCTACCTCTGAAAAAATATTTGGCCTTCTAGCAGTGTGTGGGACTTGTTCTATTAGTCCATCTATACTGACCTCCATCAGGTTGCAAATTGAATATAATTTTTTTCTGCATCTAGCTCTGAAAAAATATTTGGCCTTCTAGCAGTGTGTGGGACTTGTTCTATTAGGCCATCTATATTGACCTCCATCAGGTTGCAAATTGAATATAATTTTTTTCTGCATCTACCTCTGAAAAAATATTTGGGCTTCTAGCTGTGTGGGGGACATGTTCTATTAGTCCATCTATACTGACCTCCATCAGGTTGCAAATTGAATATAATATTTTTCTGCATCTAGCTCTGAAAAAATATTTGGCCTTCTAGCAGTGTGTGTGACTTGTTCTATTAGTGCATCTATACTGACCTCCATTAGGTTGCAAATTGAAAATAATTTTTTTCTGCATCTAGCTCTGAAAAAATATTTGGCCTTCTAGCAGTGTGTGGGACTTGTTCTATTTGTCCATCAATACTGACCTCCATCAGGTTGCAAATTGAATATAATTTTTTTCTGCATCTACCTCTGAAAAAATATTTGGGCTTCAAGCTGTGTGTGGGACTTGTGCTATTTGTCCATCTATACTGACCTCCATCAGGTTGCAAATTGAATATAATATTTTTCTGCATCTACCTCTGAAAAAATATTTGGCCTTCTAGCAGTGTGTGGGACTTGTTCTATTAGTCCATCTATACTGACCTCCATCAGGTTGCAAATTGAATATAATTTTTTTCTGCATCTAGCTCTGAAAAAATATTTGGCCTTCTAGCAGTGTGTGGGACTTGTTCTATTAGTCCATCTATACTGACCTCCATCAGGTTACAAATTGAATATAATTTTTTTCTGCATCTACCTCTGAAAAATATTTGGGCTTCAAGCTGTTTGTGGGACTTGTTCTATTAGTCCATCTATACTGACCTCCATCAAGTTGCAAATTGAATATAATATTTTTCTGCATCTAGCTCTGAAAAATATTTGGCCTGCTTGCAGTGTGTGGGACTTGTTCTATTAGTCCATCTATACTGACCTCCATCAGGTTGCAAATTAAAAATAATTTTTATCTGCATCTAGCTCTGAAAAAATATTTGGCCTTCTAGCAGTGTGTGGGGCTTGTTCTATTAGCCCATCTATACTGACCTCCATCAGGTTGCAAATTCAAAATAATTTTTTGTCTGTATCTAGCTCTGAAAAAATATTTGGCCTTCTAGCAGTGTGTGGGACTTGTTTTATTAGTCCATTTATACTGACCTCCATCAGGTTGGAAATTGAATAAAATATTTTTCTGCATCTAGCTCTGAAAAAATATTTGGGCTTCTTGCAGTGTGTGGGGCTTGTTCTATAAGTCCATCTATACTGACCTCCATCAGGTTGCAAATTCAAAATAATTTTTTGTCTGCATCTAGCTCTGAAAAAATATTTGGCCTTCTAGCAGTGTGTGGGACTTCTTCTATTAGTCGATCTATACTGACCTCCATCAGGTTGCAAATTGAATAAAATATTTTTCTGCATCTAGCTCTGAAAAAATATTTGGGCTTCTAGCAGTGTGTGGGACTTGTTCTATTAGTCCATCTATACTGACCTCCATCAGGTTGCAAATTGAATAAAATATTTTTCTGCATCTAGCTCTGAAAAAATATTTGGGCTTCTAGCAGTGTGTGGGACTTGTTCTATTAGTCCATCTATACTGACCTCCATCAGGTTGCAAATTGAATATAATTTTTTTCTGCATCTAGCTCTGAAAAAATATTTGGCCTTCTAGCAGTGTGTGGGACTTGTTCTATTTGTCCATCTATACTGACCTCCATCAGGTTGCAAATTGAATATAATTTTTTTCTGCATCTAGCTCTGAAAAAATATTTGGCCTTCTAGCAGTGTGTGGGACTTGTTCTATTAGTCCATCTATATTGACCTCCATCAGGTTGCAAATTGAATATAATTTTTTTCTGCATCTACCTCTGAAAAAATATTTGGGCTTCTAGCTGTGTGGGGGACTTGTTCTATTAGTCCATCTATACTGACCTCCATCAGGTTGCAAATTGAATATAATATTTTTCTGCATCTAGCTCTGAAAAAATATTTGGCCTTCTAGCAGTGTGTGGGACTTGTTCTATTAGTGCATCTATACTGACCTCCATTAGGTTGCAAATTGAAAATAATTTTTTTCTGCATCTAGCTCTGAAAAAATATTTGGCCTTCTAGCAGTGTGTGGGACTTGTTCTATTTGTCCATCAATACTGACCTCCATCAGGTTGCAAATTGAATATAATTTTTTTCTGCATCTACCTCTGAAAAAATATTTGGGCTTCAAGCTGTGTGTGGGACTTGTGCTATTTGTCCATCTATACTGACCTCCATCAGGTTGCAAATTGAATATAATATTTTTCTGCATCTACCTCTGAAAAAATATTTGGCCTTCTAGCAGTGTGTGGGACTTGTTCTATTAGTCCATCTATACTGACCTCCATCAGGTTGCAAATTGAATATAATTTTTTTCTGCATCTAGCTCTGAAAAAATATTTGGCCTTCTAGCAGTGTGTGGGACTTGTTCTATTGGTCCATCTATATTGACCTCCATCAGGTTGCAAATTGAATATAATTTTTTTCTGCATCTACCTCTGAAAAAATATTTGGGCTTCAAGCTGTGTGTGGGACTTGTTCTATTTGTCCATCTATACTGACCTCCATCAGGTTGCAAATTAAAAATAATTTTTATCTGCATCTAGCTCTGAAAAAATATTTGGCCTTCTAGTAGTGTTTGGGGCTTGTTCTATTAGTCCATCTATACTGACCTCCATCAGGTTGGAAATTAAAAATAAATTTTATCTGCATCTAGCTGTGAAAAAATAATTGGCCTTATAGCAGTGTGTGGGACTTGTTCTATTAGTCCATCTATACTGACGTCCATCAGGTTGCAAATTGAATATCATTTTTTTCTGCATCTACCTCTGAAAAAATATTTGGGCTTCTAGCTGTGTGTGGGATTTGTTCTATTAGTCCATCTTTACTGACCTCCATCAGGTTGCAAATTGAATATACTATTTTTCTGCATCTAGCTCTGAAAAAATATTTGGCCTTCTAGCAGTGTGTGGGACTTGTTCTATTAGTCCATCTATACAGACCTCCATCAGGTTGCAAAGTAAATATAATATTTTTCTGCATCTAGATCTGAAAAAATATTTGGCCTTCTAGAAGTGTGTGGGACTTGTTCTTTTAGTCCATCTATACTGACCTCCATCAGGTTGCAAATTGAATTAAATATTTTTCTGCATCTAGCTCTGAAAAAATATTTGGGCTTCTAGCAGTGTGTGGGACTTGTTCTATTAGTCCATCTATACTGACCTCCATCAGTTTGCAAATTGAATATAATGTTTTCTGCATCTAGCTCTTAAAAAATATTTGGCCTTCTAGCAGTGTGTGGGACTTCTTCTATTAGTCCATCTATACTGACCTCCATCAGGCTGCAAATTGAATATAATATTTTTCTGCATCTAGCTCTGAAAAAATATTTGGGCTTCAACAGTGTGTGGGACTTGTTCTATTAGTCCATCTATACTGACCTCCATCAGGTTGCAAAGTGAATATATTTTTTTTCTGCATCTAGCTCTGAAAAAATATTTGGCCTTCTAGCAGTGTGTGGGACTTGTTCTATTAGTCCATCTATACTGACCTCCATCAGGTTACAAATTGAATATAATTTTTTCTGCATCTAGCTCTGAAAAAATATTTGGCCTTCTAGCAGTGTGTGGGACTTGTTCTATTAGTCCATCAATACTAACCTCCATCAGGTTGCAAATTGAATATAATTTTTTTCTGCATCTACCTCTGAAAAAATATTTGGGCTTCAAGCTGTGTGTGGGACTTGTTCTATTAGTCCATCTATACTGACCTCCATCAGGTTGCAAATTGAATATAATATTTTTCTGCATCTAGCTCTGAAAAAATATTTGGCCTTCTTGCAGTGTGTGGGACTTGTTCTATTAGTCCATCTATACTGACCTCCATCAGGTTGCAAATTAAAAATAATTTTTATCTGCAACTAGCTCTGAAAAAATATTTGGCCTTCTAGCAGTGTGTGGGACTTGGTCTATTAGTCCATCTATACTGACCTCCATCAGGTTGCAAATTCAAAATAATTTTTATCTGTATCTAGCTGTGAAAAAATATTTGGCCTTCTAGCAGTGTGTGGGACTTGTTCTATTAGTCCATCTATACTGACCTCCATCAGGGTGCAAATTCAAAATAATTTTTTGACTGCATCTAGCTCTGAAAAAATAGTTGGCCTTCTAGCAGTGTGTGGGACTTGTTCTATTAGTCCATCTATACTGACCTCCATCAGGTTGTAAATTGAATATAATATTTTTCTGCATCTAGCTCTGAAAAAATATTTGGGGATCTAGCAGTGTGTGGGACTTCTTCTATTAGTCCATCTATACTGACCTCCATCAGGTTGCAAACTGAATATAATTTTTTTCTGCATCTAGCTCTGAAAAAATATTTGGGGTTCTAGCAGTGTGTGGGACTTGTTCTATTAGTCCATCTATACTGACCTCCATCAGGTTGCAAATTGAATATAATTTTTTTCTACATCTAGCTCTGAAAAAATATTTGGCCTTCTAGCAGTGTGTGGGACTTGTTCTATTAGTCCATCTATACTGACCTCCATCAGGTTGCAAATTGAATATAATATTTTTCTGCATCTAGCTCTGAAAAAATATTTGGCCTTCTAGCAGTGTGTGGGACTTGTTCTATTAGTGCATCTATACTGACCTCCATCAGGTTGCAAATTGAAAATAATTTTTTTCTGCATCTAGCTCTGAAAAAATATTTGGCCTTCTAGCAGTGTGTGGGACTTGTTCTATTTGTCCATCAATACTGACCTCCATCAGGTTGCAAATTGAATATAATTTTTTTCTGCATCTACCTCTGAAAAAATATTTGGGCTTCAAGCTGTGTGTGGGACGTGTTCTATTTGTCCATCTATACTGACCTCCATCAGGTTGCAAATTGAATATAATATTTTTCTGCATCTACCTCTGAAAAAATATTTGGCCTTCTAGCAGTGTGTGGGACTTGTTCTATTAGTCCATCGATACTGACCTCCATCAGGTTGCAAATTGAATATAATTTTTTTCTGCATCTAGCTCTGAAAAAATATTTGGCCTTCTAGCAGTGTGTGGGAGTTGTTCTATTGGTCCATCTATATTGACCTCCATCAGGTTGCAAATTGAATATAATTTTTTTCTGCATCTACCTCTGAAAAAATAGTTGGACTTCTAGCTGTGTGTGGGACTTGTTCTATTAGTCCATCTATACTGACCTCCATCAGGTTGCAAATTGAATATAATATTTTTCTGCATCTAGCTCTGAAAAAATATTTGGCCTTCTAGCAGTGTGTGGGACTTGTTCTATTAGTGCATCTATACTGACCTCCATCAGGTTGCAAATTGAAAATAATTTTCTTCTGCATCTAGCTCTGAAAAAATATTTGGATTTCTAGCAGTGTGTGGGACTTGTTCTATTTGTCCATCAATACTGACCTCCATCAAGTTGCAAATTGAATATAATTTTTTTCTGCATCTACCTCTGAAAATATATTTGGGCTTCAAGCTGTGTGTGGGACTTGTTCTATTTGTCCATCTATACTGACCTCCATCAGGTTGCAAATTGAATATAATATTTTTCTGCATCTAGCTCTGAAAAAATATTTGGCCTTCTTGCAGTGTGTGGGACTTGTTCTATTAGTCCATCTATACTGACCTCCATCAGGTTGCAAATTAAAAATAATTTTTATCTGCATCTAGCTCTGAAAAAATATTTGGCCTTCTAGCAGTGTGTGGGGCTTGTTCTATTAGTCCATCTATACTGACCTCCATCAGGTTGGAAATTAAAAATAAATTTTATCTGCATCTAGCTGTGAAAAAATAATTGGCCTTATAGCAGTGTGTGGTACTTGTTCTATTAGTCCATCTATACTGACGTCCATCAGGTTGCAAATTGAATATAATTTTTTTCTGCATCTACCTCTGAAAAAATATTTGGGCTTCTAGCTGTGTGTGGGACTTGTTCTATTAGTCCATCTTTACTGACCTCCATCAGGTTGCAAACTGAATATACTATTTTTCTGCATCTAGCTCTGAAAAAATATTTGGCCTTCTAGCAGTGTGTGGGACTTGTTCTATTAGTCCATCTATACTGACCTCCATCAGGTTGCAAAGTAAATATAATATTTTTCTGCATCTAGCTCTGAAAAAATATTTGGCCTTCTAGAAGTGTGTGGGACTTGTTCTTTTAGTCCATCTATACTGACCTCCATCAGGTTGCAAATTGAATAAAATATTTTTCTGCATCTAGCTCTGAAAAAATATTTGGGCTTCTAGCAGTGTGTGGGACTTGTTCTATTAGTCCATCTATACTGACCTCCATCAGGTTGCAAATTGAATATAATGTTTTCTGCATCTAGCTCTGAAAAAATATTTGGCCTTCTAGCAGTGTGTGGGACTTCTTCTATTAGTCCATCTATACTGACCTCCATCAGGTTGCAAATTGAATATAATATTTTTCTGCATCTAGCTCTGAAAAAATATTTGGGCTTCAACAGTGTGTGGGACTTGTTCTATTAGTCCATCTATACTGACCTCCATCAGGTTGCAAAATGAATATAATATTTTTCTGCATCTAGCTCTGAAAAAATATTTGGCCTTCTTGCAGTGTGTGGGACTTGTTCTATTAGTCCATCTATACTGACCTCCATCAGCTTGCAAATTAAAAATAATTTTTATCTGCAACTAGCTCTGAAAAAATATTTGGCCTTCTAGCAGTGTGTGGGACTTGTTCTATTAGTCCATCTATACTGACCTCCATCAGGTTGCAAATTCAAAATAATTTTTATCTGCATCTAGCTGTGAAAAAATATTTGGCCTTCTAGCAGTGTGTGGGACTTGTTCTATTAGTCCATCTATACTGACCTCCATCAGGTTGAAAATTGAATATAATTTTTTTCTACATCTAGCTCTGAAAAAATATTTGGCCTTCTAGCAGTGTGTGGGACTTGTTCTATTAGTCCATCTATACTGACCTCCATCAGGTTGCAAATTGAATATAATTTTTTTCTGCATCTAGCTCTGAAAAAATATTTGGCCTTCTAGCAGTGTGTGGGACTTGTTCTATTAGTCCATCTATACTGACCTCCATCAGGTTGCAAATTGAATATAAATTTTTTCTGCATCAACCTCTGAAAAAATATTTGGGCTTCTAGCTGTGTGTGGGACTTGTTCTATTAGTCCATGTTTACTGACCTCCATCAGGTTGCAAATTGAATATACTATTTTTCTGCATCTTGCTCTGAAAAAATATTTGGCCTTCTAGCAGAGTGTGGGACTTGTTCTATTAGTCCATCTTACTGACCTCCATCAGGTTGCAAATTGAATATATTTTTTTTCTGCATCTAGCTCTGAAAAAATATTTGGCCTTCTAGCAGTGTGTGGGACTTGTTCTTTTAGTCCATCTATACTGACCTCCATCAGGTTGCAAATTGAATATAATTTTTTTCTGCATCTGGCTCTGAAAAAATATTTGGCCTTCTAGCAGTGTGTGGGACTTGTTCTATTAGTCCACCTATACTGACCTCCATCAGGTTGCAAATTGAATATAATATTTTTTTGCATCAAGCTCTGAAAAATATTTGACCTTCTAGCAGTGTGTGGGACTTGTTCTATTAGTCCATCTATACTGACCTCCATCAGGTTG
Source organism: Phyllobates terribilis (assembly GCF_046119375.1). Taxonomy (NCBI): domain Eukaryota; kingdom Metazoa; phylum Chordata; class Amphibia; order Anura; family Dendrobatidae; genus Phyllobates; species Phyllobates terribilis. Next base: position 205,265,344 of record NW_027362764.1, on the reverse strand, counting down.
CAAATTGAATATAATTTTTTTCTGCATCTAGCTCTGAAAAAATATTTGGCCTTCTAGCAGTGTGTGGGACTTGATCTATTAGTCCATCTACACTGACCTCCATCAGGTTGCAAATTGAATATAATTTTTTTCTGCATCTAGCTCTGAAAAAATATTTGGCCTTCTAGCAGTGTGTGGGACTTGTTCTATTAGTCCATCTATACTGACCTCCATCAGGTTGCAAATTGAATATAATATTTTTCTGCATCTAGCTCTGAAAAAATATTTGGGCTTCTAGCAGTGTGTGGGACTTGTTCTATTAGTCCATCTATACGGACCTCCATCAGGTTGCAAATTGAATATAATTTTTCTGCATCTAGCTCTGAAAAAAATATTTGGCCTTCTAGCAGTTTGTGGGACTTGTTCTATTAGTCCATCTATACTGACCTCCATCAGGTTGCAAATTGAATATAATTTTTTTCTGCATCTAGCTCTGAAAAAATATTTGGCCTTCTAGCAGTGTGTGGGACTTGTTCTATTAGTCCATCAATACTGACCTCCATCAGGTTGCAAATTGAATATATTTTTTTTCTGCATCTACCTCTGAAAAATATTTGGGCTTCAAGCTGTGTGTGGGACTTGTTCTATTAGTCCATCTATACTGACCTCCATCAAGTTGCAAATTGAATATAATATTTTTCTGCATCTAGCTCTGAAAAATATTTGGCCTTCTTGCAGTGTGTGGGACTTGTTCTATTAGTCCATCTATACTGACCTCCATCAGGTTGCAAATTAAAAATAATTTTTATCTGCATCTAGCTCTGAAAAAATATTTGGCCTTCTAGCAGTGTGTGGGGCTTGTTCTATTAGTCCATCTATACTGACCTCCATCAGGTTGCAAATTCAAAATAATTTTATGTCTGTATCTAGCTCTGAAAAAATATTTGGCCTTCTAGCAGTGTGTGGGACTTGTTTTATTAGTCCATCTATACTGACCTCCATCAGGTTGGAAATTGAATAAAATATTTTTCTGCATCTAGCTCTGAAAAAATATTTGGGCTTCTTGCAGTGTGTGGGGCTTGTTCTATTAGTCCATCTATACTGACCTCCATCAGGTTGCAAATTCAAAATAATTTTTTGTCTGCATCTAGCTCTGAAAAAATATTTGGCCTTCTAGCAGTGTGTGGGACTTCTTCTATTAGTCGATCTATACTGACCTCCATCAGGTTGCAAATTGAATAAAATATTTTTCTGCATCTAGCTCTGAAAAAATATTTGGGCTTCTAGCAGTGTGTGGGACTTGTTCTATTAGTCCATCTATACTGACCTCCATCAGGTTGAAAATTGAATAAAATATTTTTCTGCATCTAGCTCTGAAAAAATATTTGGGCTTCTAGCAGTGTGTGGGACTTGTTCTATTAGTCCATCTATACTGACCTCCATCAGGTTGCAAATTGAATATAATTTTTTTCTGCATCTAGCTCTGAAAAAATATTTGGCCTTATAGCAGTGTGTGGGACTTGTTCTATTAGTCCATCTATACTGACCTCCATCAGGTTGCAAATTGAATATAATTTTTTTCTGCATCTAGCTCTGAAAAAATATTTGGCCTTCTAGCAGTGTGTGGGACTTGTTCTATTAGTCCATCTATACTGACCTCCATCAGGTTGCAAATTGAATATAATATTTTTCTGCATCAAGCTCTGAAAAAATATTTGGCCTTCTAGCAGTGTGTAGGACTTGTTCTATTAGTCCATCTATACTGACCTCCATCAGGATGCAAATTGAATATCATTTTTTTCTGCATCTAGCTCTGAAAAAATATTTGGCCTTCTAGCAGTGTGTGTGACTTGTTCTATTAGTCCATCTATACTGACCTCCATCAGGTTGCAAATTGAATATAATTTTTTTCTGCATCTAGCTCTGAAAAAATATTTGGCCTTCTAGCAGTGTGTGGGACTTGTTCTATTAGTCCATCTATATTGACCTCCATCAGGTTGCAAATTGAATATAATATTTTTCTGCATCTAGCTCTGAAAAAATATTTGGGCTTCAACAGTGTGTGGGACTTGTTCTATTAGTCCATCTATACTGACCTCCATCAGGTTGCAAAATGAATATAATATTTTTCTGCATCTAGCTCTGAAAAAATATTTGGCCTTCTTGCAGTGTGTGGGACTTGTTCTATTAGTCCATCTATACTGACCTCCATCAGGTTGCAAATTAAAAATAATTTTTATCTGCAACTAGCTCTGAAAAAATATTTGGCCGTCTAGCAGTGTGTGGGACTTGTTCTATTAGTCCATCTATACTGACCTCCATCAGGTTGAAATTCAAAATAATTTTTATCTGCATCTAGCTGTGAAAAAATATTTGGCCTTCTAGCAGTGTGTGGGACTTGTTCTATTAGTCCATCTATACTGACCTCCATCAGGGTGCAAATTCAAAATAATTTTTTGTCTGCATCTAGCTCTGAAAAAATAGTTGGCCTTCTAGCAGTGTGTGGGACTTGTTCTATTAGTCCATCTATACTGACCTCCATCAGGTTGCAAATTGAATATAATATTTTTCTGCATCTAGCTCTGAAAAAATATTTGGGGATCTAGCAGTGTGTGGGACTTCTTCTATTAGTCCATCTATACTGACCTCCATCAGGTTGCAAACTGAATATAATTTTTTTCTGCATCTAGCTCTGAAAAAATATTTGGGGCTCTAGCAGTGTGTGGGACTTGTTCTATTAGTCCATCTATACTGACCTCCATCAGGTTGAAAATTGAATATAATTTTTTTCTACATCTAGCTCTGAAAAAATATTTGGCCTTCTAGCAGTGTGTGGGACTTGTTCTATTAGTCCATCTATACTGACCTCCATCAGGTTGCAAATTGAATATAATTTTTTTCTGCATCTAGCTCTGAAAAAATATTTGGCCTTCTAGCAGTGTGTGGGACTTGTTCTATTAGTCCATCTATACTGACCTCCATCAGGTTGCAAATTGAATATAAATTTTTTCTGCATCAACCTCTGAAAAAATATTTGGGCTTCTAGCTGTGTGTGGGACTTGTTCTATTAGTCCATGTTTACTGACCTCCATCAGGTTGCAAATTGAATATACTATTTTTCTGCATCTTGCTCTGAAAAAATATTTGGCCTTCTAGCAGAGTGTGGGACTTGTTCTATTAGTCCATCTTACTGACCTCCATCAGGTTGCAAATTGAATATATTTTTTTTCTGCATCTAGCTCTGAAAAAATATTTGGCCTTCTAGCAGTGTGTGGGACTTGTTCTTTTAGTCCATCTATACTGACCTCCATCAGGTTGCAAATTGAATATAATTTTTTTCTGCATCTGGCTCTGAAAAAATATTTGGCCTTCTAGCAGTGTGTGGGACTTGTTCTATTAGTCCACCTATACTGACCTCCATCAGGTTGCAAATTGAATATAATATTTTTTTGCATCAAGCTCTGAAAAAATATTTGACCTTCTAGCAGTGTGTGGGACTTGTTCTATTAGTCCATCTATACTGACCTCCATCAGGTTGCAAATTGAATATAATTTTTTTCTGCATCTAGCTCTGAAAAAATATTTGGCCTTCTAGCAGTGTGTGGGACTTGATCTATTAGTCCATCTACACTGACCTCCATCAGGTTGCAAATTGAATATAATTTTTTTCTGCATCTAGCTCTGAAAAAATATTTGGCCTTCTAGCAGTGTGTGGGACTTGTTCTATTAGTCCATCTATACTGACCTCCATCAGGTTGCAAATTGAATATAATATTTTTCTGCATCTAGCTCTGAAAAAATATTTGGGCTTCTAGCAGTGTGTGGGACTTGTTCTATTAGTCCATCTATACGGACCTCCATCAGGTTGCAAATTGAATATAATTTTTCTGCATCTAGCTCTGAAAAAAATATTTGGCCTTCTAGCAGTTTGTGGGACTTGTTCTATTAGTCCATCTATACTGACCTCCATCAGGTTGCAAATTGAATATAATTTTTTTCTGCATCTAGCTCTGAAAAAATATTTGGCCTTCTAGCAGTGTGTGGGACTTGTTCTATTAGTCCATCAATACTGACCTCCATCAGGTTGCAAATTGAATATATTTTTTTTCTGCATCTACCTCTGAAAAATATTTGGGCTTCAAGCTGTGTGTGGGACTTGTTCTATTAGTCCATCTATACTGACCTCCATCAAGTTGAAAATTGAATATAATATTTTTCTGCATCTAGCTCTGAAAAATATTTGGCCTTCTTGCAGTGTGTGGGACTTGTTCTATTAGTCCATCTATACTGACCTCCATCAGGTTGCAAATTAAAAATAATTTTTATCTGCATCTAGCTCTGAAAAAATATTTGGCCTTCTAGCAGTGTGTGGGGCTTGTTCTATTAGTCCATCTATACTGACCTCCATCAGGTTGCAAATTCAAAATAATTTTATGTCTGTATCTAGCTCTGAAAAAATATTTGGCCTTCTAGCAGTGTGTGGGACTTGTTTTATTAGTCCATCTATACTGACCTCCATCAGGTTGGAAATTGAATAAAATATTTTTCTGCATCTAGCTCTGAAAAAATATTTGGGCTTCTTGCAGTGTGTGGGGCTTGTTCTATTAGTCCATCTATACTGACCTCCATCAGGTTGCAAATTCAAAATAATTTTTTGTCTGCATCTAGCTCTGAAAAAATATTTGGCCTTCTAGCAGTGTGTGGGACTTCTTCTATTAGTCGATCTATACTGACCTCCATCAGGTTGCAAATTGAATAAAATATTTTTCTGCATCTAGCTCTGAAAAAATATTTGGGCTTCTAGCAGTGTGTGGGACTTGTTCTATTAGTCCATCTATACTGACCTCCATCAGGTTGAAAATTGAATAAAATATTTTTCTGCATCTAGCTCTGAAAAAATATTTGGGCTTCTAGCAGTGTGTGGGACTTGTTCTATTAGTCCATCTATACTGACCTCCATCAGGTTGCAAATTGAATATAATTTTTTTCTGCATCTAGCTCTGAAAAAATATTTGGCCTTATAGCAGTGTGTGGGACTTGTTCTATTAGTCCATCTATACTGACCTCCATCAGGTTGCAAATTGAATATAATTTTTTTCTGCATCTAGCTCTGAAAAAATATTTGGCCTTCTAGCAGTGTGTGGGACTTGTTCTATTAGTCCATCTATACTGACCTCCATCAGGTTGCAAATTGAATATAATATTTTTCTGCATCAAGCTCTGAAAAAATATTTGGCCTTCTAGCAGTGTGTAGGACTTGTTCTATTAGTCCATCTATACTGACCTCCATCAGGATGCAAATTGAATATCATTTTTTTCTGCATCTAGCTCTGAAAAAATATTTGGCCTTCTAGCAGTGTGTGTGACTTGTTCTATTAGTCCATCTATACTGACCTCCATCAGGTTGCAAATTGAATATAATTTTTTTCTGCATCTAGCTCTGAAAAAATATTTGGCCTTCTAGCAGTGTGTGGGACTTGTTCTATTAGTCCATCTATATTGACCTCCATCAGGTTGCAAATTGAATATAATTTTTTTTTGCATCTAGCTCTGAAAAAATATTTGGCCTTCTAGCAGTGTGTGGGACTTGTTCTATTGGTCCATCTATATTGACCTCCATCAGGTTGCAAATTGAATATAATTTTTTTCTGCATCTACCTCGGAAAAAATATTTGGGCTTCTAGCTGTGTGTGGGACTTGTTCTATTAGTCCATCTATACTGACCTCCATCAGGTTGCAAATTGAATATAATATTTTTCTGCATCTAGCTCTGAAAAAATTTTTGGCCTTCTAGCAGTGTGTGGGACTTGTTCTATTAGTGCATCTATACTGACCTCCATCAGGTTGCAAATTGAAAATAATTTTTTTCTGCATCTAGCTCTGAAAAAATATTTCGCCTTCTAGCAGTGTGTGGGACTTGTTCTATTTGTCCATCAATACTGACCTCCATCAGGTTGCAAATTGAATATAATTTTTTTCTGCATCTACCTCTGAAAAAATATTTGGGCTTCAAGCTGTGTGTGGGACTTGTTCTATTTTTCCATCTATACTGACCTCCATCAGGTTGCAAATTGAATATAATATTTTTCTGCATCTACCTCTGAAAAAATATTTGGCCTTCTAGCAGTGTGTGGGACTCGTTCTATTAGTCCATCTATACTGACCTTCATCAGGTTGCAAATTGAATATAATTTTTTTCTGCATCTAGCTCTGAAAAAATATTTGGCCTTCTAGCAGTGTGTGGGACTTGTTCTATTTGTCCATCAATACTGACCTCCATCAGGTTGCAAATTGAATATAATTTTTTTCTGCATCTACCTCTGAAAAAATATTTGGGCTTCAAGCTGTGTGTGGGACTTGTTCTATTTTTCCATCTATACTGACCTCCATCAGGTTGCAAATTGAATATAATATTTTTCTGCATCTACCTCTGAAAAAATATTTGGCCTTCTAGCAGTGTGTGGGACTTGTTCTATTAGTCCATCTATACTGACCTTCATCAGGTTGCAAATTGAATATAATTTTTTTCTGCATCTAGCTCTGAAAAAATATTTGGCCTTCTAGCAGTGTGTGGGACTTGTTCTATTGGTACATCTATATTGATCTCCATCAGGTTGCAAATTGAATATAATTTTTTTCTACATCTACCTCTGAAAAAATATTTGGGCTTCCAGCTGTGTGTGGGACTTGTTCTATTAGTCCATCTATACTGACCTCCATCAGGTTGCAAATTGAATATAATATTTTTCTGCATCTAGCTCTGAAAAAATATTTGGCCTTCTAGCAGTGTGTGGAACTTGTTCTATTAGTGCATCTATACTGACCTCCATCAGGTTGCAAATTTAAAATAATTTTCTTCTGCATCTAGCTCTGAAAAAATATTTGGCCTTCTAGCAGTGTGTGGGACTTGTTCTATTTGTCCATCAATACTGACCTCCATCAGGTTGCAAATTGAATATAATTTTTTTCTGCATCTACCTCTGAAAAAATATTTGGGCTTCAAGCTGTGTGTGGGACTTGTTCTATTTGTCCATCTATACTGACCTCCATCAGGTTGCAAATTGAATATAATATTTTTCTGCATCTAGCTCTGAAAAAATATTTGGCCTTCTTGCAGTGTGTGGGACTTGTTCTATTAGTCCATCTATACTGACCTCCATCAGGTTGCAAATTAAAAATAATTTTTATCTGCATCTAGCTCTGAAAAAATATTTGGCCTTCTAGCAGTGTGTGGGGCTTGTTCTATTAGTCCATCTATACTGACCTCCATCAGGTTGGAAATTAAAAAAAAATTTTATCTGCATCTAGCTGTGAAAAAATAATTGGCCTTATAGCAGTGTGTGGGACTTGTTCTATTAGTCCATCTATACTGACGTCCATCAGGTTGCAAATTGAATATAATTTTTTTCTGCATCTACCTCTGAAAAAATATTTGGGCTTCTAGCTGTGTGTGGGACTTGTTCTATTAGTCCATCTTTACTGACCTCCATCAGGTTGCAATTTGAATATACTATTTTTCTGCATCTAGCTCTGAAAAAATATTTGGCCTTCTAGCAGTGTGTGGGACTTGTTCTATTAGTCCATCTATACTGACCTCCATCAGGTTTCAAAGTAAATATAATATTTTTCTGCATCTAGCTCTGAAAAAATATTTGGCCTTCTAGAAGTGTGTGGGACTTGTTCTTTTAGTCCATCTATACTGACCTCCATCAGGTTGCAAATTGAATAAAATATTTTTCTGCATCTAGCTCTGAAAAAATATTTGGGCTTCTAGCAGTGTCTGTGACTTGTTCTATTAGTCCATCTATACTGACCTCCATCAGGTTGCAAATTGAATATAATGTTTTCTGCATCTAGCTCTGAAAAAATATTTGGCCTTCTAGCAGTGTGTGGGACTTCTTCTATTAGTCCATCTATACTGACCTCCATCAGGTTGCAAATTGAATATAATATTTTTCTACATCTAGCTCTGAAAAAATATTTGGGCTACAACAGTGTTTGGGACTTGTTCTATTATTCCATCTATACTGACCTCCATCAGGTTGCAAAGTGAATATAATTTTTTTCTGCATCTAGCTCTGAAAAAATATTTGGCCTTCTAGCAGTGTGGGACTTGTTCTATTAGTCCATCTCTACTGACCTCCATCAGGTTGCAAATTCAAAATAATTTTTTGTCTGCATATAGCTCTGAAAAAATATTTGGCCTTCTAGCAGTATGTGGGACTTGTTCTATTAGTCCATCTATACTGACCTCCATCAGGTTGCAAATTGAATATAATATTTGTCTGCATCTAGCTCTGAAAAAATATTTGGCCTTCTAGCAGTGTGTGGGACTTGTTCTATTAGTCCATCTATACTGACTTCCATCAGGTTGCAAATTGAATATAATTTTTTTCTGCATCTAGCTCTGAAAAAATATTTGGCCTTCTAGCAGTGTGTGGGACTTGTTCTATTAGTCCATCTATACTGACCTCCATCAGGTTGCAAATTGAATATAATTTTTTTCTGCATCTAGCTCTGAAAAAATATTTGGCCTTCTAGCAGTGTGTGGGACTTGTTCTGTTTGTCCATCTATACTGACCTCCATCAGGTTGCAAATTGAATATAATTTTTTTCTGCTTCTAGCTCTGAAAAAATATTTGGCCTTCTAGCAGTGTGTGGGACTTGTTCTATTAGTCCATCTATACTGACCTCCATCAGGTTGCAAATTGAATATAATATTTTTCTGCATCAAGCTCTGAAAAAATATTTGGCCTTCTAGCAGTGCGTGGGACTTGTTCTATTAGTCCATCTATACTGACCTCCATCAGGTTGCAAATTGAAAAAAATATTTTTCTGCATCTAGCTCTGAAAAAATATTTGGACTTCTAGCAGTGTGTGGGACTTGTTCTATTAATCCATCTATACTGAACTCCATCAGGTTGCAAATTGAATAAAATATTTTTCTGCGTCTAGCTCTGAAAAAATATTTGGGCTTCTAGCAGTGTGTGGGACTTGTTCTATTAGTCCATCTATACTGACCTCCATCAGGTTGCAAATTGAATATAATTTTTTTCTGCATCTAGCTCTGAAAAAATATTTGGCCTTCCAGCAGTGTGTGGGACTTGTTCTATTAGTCCATCTATACTGACCTCCATCAGGTTGCAAATTCAAAATAATTTTTATCTGCATCTAGCTGTGAAAAAATATTTGACCTTCTAGCAGTGTGTGGGACTTGTTCTATTAGTCCATCTATACTGACCTCCATCAGGGTGCAAATTCAAAATAATTTTTTGTCTGCATCTAGCTCTGAAAAAATAGTTGGCCTTCTAGCAGTGTGTGGGACTTGTTCTATTAGTCCATCTATACTGACCTCCATCAGGTTGCAAATTGAATATAATATTTTTCTGCATCTAGCTCTGAAAAAATATTTGGGGATCTAGCAGTGTGTGGGACTTCTTCTATTAGTCCATCTATACTGACCTCCATCAGGTTGCAAACTGAATATAATTTTTTTCTGCATCTAGCTCTGAAAAAATATTTGGTGTTCTAGCAGTGTGTGGGACTTGTTCTATTAGTCCATCTATACTGACCTCCATCAGGTTGAAAATTGAATATAATTTTTTTCTACATCTAGCTCTGAAAAAATATTTGGCCTTCTAGCAGTGTGTGGGACTTGTTCTATTAGTCCATCTATACTGACCTCCATCAGGTTGCAAATTGAATATAATTTTTTTCTGCATCTAGCTCTGAAAAAATATTTGGCCTTCTAGCAGTGTGTGGGACTTGTTCTATTAGTCCATCTATACTGACCTCCATCAGGTTGCAAATTGAATATAAATTTTTTCTGCATCAACCTCTGAAAAAATATTTGGGCTTCTAGCTGTGTGTGGGACTTGTTCTATTAGTCCATGTTTACTGACCTCCATCAGGTTGCAAATTGAATATACTATTTTTCTGCATCTTGCTCTGAAAAAATATTTGGCCTTCTAGCAGTGTGTGGGACTTGTTCTATTAGTCCATCTTACTGACCTCCATCAGGTTGCAAATTGAATATATTTTTTTTCTGCATCTAGCTCTGAAAAAATATTTGGCCTTCTAGCAGTGTGTGGGACTTGTTCTTTTAGTCCATCTATACTGACCTCCATCAGGTTGCAAATTGAATATAATTTTTTTCTGCATCTGGCTCTGAAAAAATATTTGGCCTTCTAGCAGTGTGTGGGACTTGTTCTATTAGTCCATCTATACTGACCTCCATCAGGTTGCAAATTGAATATAATATTTTTTTGCATCAAGCTCTGAAAAAATATTTGACCTTCTAGCAGTGTGTGGGACTTGTTCTATTAGTCCATCTATACTGACCTCCATCAGGTTGCAAATTGAATATAATTTTTTTCTGCATCTAGCTCTGAAAAAATATTTGGCCTTCCAGCAGTGTGTGGGACTTGTTCTATTAGTCCATCTATACTGACCTCCATCAGGTTGCAAATTCAAAATAATTTTTATCTGCATCTAGCTGTGAAAAAATATTTGGCCTTCTAGCAGTGTGTGGGACTTGTTCTATTAGTCCATCTATACTGACCTCCATCAGGATGCAAATTGAATATAATATTTTTCTGCATCTAGCTCTGAAAAAATATTTGGGCTTCTAGCAGTGTGTGGGACTTGTTCTATTAGTCCATCTATACGGACCTCCATCAGGTTGCAAATTGAATATAATTTTTCTGCATCTAGCTCTGAAAAAAATATTTGGCCTTCTAGCAGTTTGTGGGACTTGTTCTATTAGTCCATCTATACTGACCTCCATCAGGTTGCAAATTGAATATAATTTTTTTCTGCATCTAGCTCTGAAAAAATATTTGGCCTTCTAGCAGTGTGTGGGACTTGTTCTATTAGTCCATCAATACTGACCTTCATCAGGTTGCAAATTGAATATATTTTTTTTCTGCATCTACCTCTGAAAAATATTTGGGCTTCAAGCTGTGTGTGGGACTTGTTCTATTAGTCCATCTATACTGACCTCCATCAAGTTGCAAATTGAATATAATATTTTTCTGCATCTAGCTCTGAAAAATATTTGGCCTTCTTGCAGTGTGTGGGACTTGTTCTATTAGTCCATCTATACTGACCTCCATCAGGTTGCAAATTAAAAATAATTTTTATCTGCATCTAGCTCTGAAAAAATATTTGGCCTTCTAGCAGTGTGTGGGGCTTGTTCTATTAGTCCATCTATACTGACCTCCATCAGGTTGCAAATTCAAAATAATTTTATGTCTGTATCTAGCTCTGAAAAAATATTTGGCCTTCTAGCAGTGTGTGGGACTTGTTTTATTAGTCCATCTATACTGACCTCCATCAGGTTGGAAATTGAATAAAATATTTTTCTGCATCTAGCTCTGAAAAAATATTTGGGCTTCTTGCAGTGTGTGGGGCTTGTTCTATTAGTCCATCTATACTGACCTCCATCAGGTTGCAAATTCAAAATAATTTTTTATCTGCATCTAGCTCTGAAAAAATATTTGGCCTTCTAGCAGTGTGTGGGACTTCTTCTATTAGTCGATCTATACTGACCTCCATCAGGTTACAAATTGAATAAAATATTTTTCTGCATCTAGCTCTGAAAAAATATTTGGGCTTCTAGCAGTGTGTGGGACTTGTTCTATTAGTCCATCTATACTGACCTCCATCAGGTTGCAAATTGAATAAAATATTTTTCTGCATCTAGCTCTGAAAAAATATTTGGGCTTCTAGCAGTGTGTGGGACTTGTTCTATTAGTCCATCTATACTGACCTCCATCAGGTTGCAAATTGAATATAATTTTTTTCTGCATCTAGCTCTGAAAAAATATTTGGCCTTCTAGCAGTGTGTGGGACTTGTTCTATTAGTCCATCTATACTGACCTCCATCAGGTTGCAAATTGAATATAATATTTTTCTGCATCAAGCTCTGAAAAAATATTTGGCCTTCTAGCAGTGTGTGGGACTTGTTCTATTAGTCCATCTATACTGACCTCCATCAGGATGCAAATTGAATATAATTTTTTTCTGCATCTAGCTCTGAAAAAATATTTGGCCTTCTAGCAGTGTGTGGGACTTGTTCTATTAGTCCATCTATACTGACCTCCATCAGGTTGCAAATTGAATATAATTTTTTTCTGCATCTAGCTCTGAAAAAATATTTGGCCTTCTAGCAGTGTGTGGGACTTGTTCTATTAGTCCATCTATATTGACCTCCATCAGGTTGCAAATTGAATATAATTTTTTTTTGCATGTACCTCTGAAAAAATATTTGGGCTTCTAGCTGTGTGTGGGACTTGTTCTATTAGTCCATCTATACTGACCTCCATCAGGTTGCAAATTGAATATAATATTTTTCTGCATCTAGCTCTGAAAAAATATTTGGCCTTCTAGCAGTGTGTGGGACTTGTTCTATTAGTGCATCTATATTGACCTCCATCAGGTTGCAAATTGAAAATAATTTTTTTCTGCATCTAGCTCTGAAAAAATATTTGGCCTTCTAGCAGTGTGTGGGACTTGTTCTATTTGTCCATCAATACTGACCTCCATCAGGTTGCAAATTGAATATAATTTTTTTCTGCATCTACCTCTGAAAAAATATTTGGGCTTCAAGCTGTGTGTGGGACTTGTTCTATTTGTCGATCTATACTGACCTCCATCAGGTTGCAAATTGAATATAATATTTTTCTGCATCTACCTCTGAAAAAATATTTGACCTTCTAGCAGTGTGTGGGACTTGTTCTATTAGTCCATCTATACTGACCTCCATCAGGTTGCAAATTGAATATAATTTTTTTCTGCATCTAGCTCTGAAAAAATATTTGGCCTTCTAGCAGTGTGTGGGACTTGTTCTATTGGTCCATCTATATTGACCTCCATCAGGTTGCAAATTGAAAAAAATATTTTTCTGCATCTAGCTCTGAAAAAATATTTGGACTTCTAGCAGTGTGTGGGACTTGTTCTATTAATCCATCTATACTGAACTCCATCAGGTTGCAAATTGAATAAAATATTTTTCTGCGTCTAGCTCTGAAAAAATATTTGGGCTTCTAGCAGTGTGTGGGACTTGTTCTATTAGTCCATCTATACTGACCTCCATCAGGTTGCAAATTGAATATAATTTTTTTCTGCATCTAGCTCTGAAAAAATATTTGGCCTTCCAGCAGTGTGTGGGACTTGTTCAATTAGTCCATCTATACTGACCTCCATCAGGTTGCAAATTCAAAATAATTTTTATCTGCATCTAGCTGTGAAAAAATATTTGGCCTTCTAGCAGTGTGTGGGACTTGTTCTATTAGTCCATCTATACTGACCTCCATCAGGGTGCAAATTCAAAATAATTTTTTGTCTGCATCTAGCTCTGAAAAAATAGTTGGCCTTCTAGCAGTGTGTGGGACTTGTTCTATTAGTCCATCTATACTGACCTCCATCAGGTTGCAAATTGAATATAATATTTTTCTGCATCTAGCTCTGAAAAAATATTTGGGGATCTAGCAGTGTGTGGGACTTCTTCTATTAGTCCATCTATACTGACCTCCATCAGGTTGCAAACTGAATATAATTTTTTTCTGCATCTAGCTCTGAAAAAATATTTGGGGTTCTAGCAGTGTGTGGGACTTGTTCTATTAGTCCATCTATACTGACCTCCATCAGGTTGAAAATTGAATATAATTTTTTTCTACATCTAGCTCTGAAAAAATATTTGGCCTTCTAGCAGTGTGTGGGACTTGTTCTATTAGTCCATCTATACTGACCTCCATCAGGTTGCAAATTGAATATAATTTTTTTCTGCATCTAGCTCTGAAAAAATATTTGGCCTTCTAGCAGTGTGTGGGACTTGTTCTATTTGTCCATCTATACTGACCTCCATCAGGTTGCAAATTGAATATAAATTTTTTCTGCATCAACCTCTGAAAAAATATTTGGGCTTCTAGCTGTGTGTGGGACTTGTTCTATTAGTCCATGTTTACTGACCTCCATCAGGTTGCAAATTGAATATACTATTTTTCTGCATCTTGCTCTGAAAAAATATTTGGCCTTCTAGCAGTGTGTGGGACTTGTTCTATTAGTCCATCTTACTGACGTCCATCAGGTTGCAAATTGAATATATTTTTTTTCTGCATCTAGCTCTGAAAAAATATTTGGCCTTCTAGCAGTGTGTGGGACTTGTTCTTTTAGTCCATCTATACTGACCTCCATCAGGTTGCAAATTGAATATAATTTTTTTCTGCATCTGGCTCTGAAAAAATATTTGGCCTTCTAGCAGTGTGTGGGACTTGTTCTATTAGTCCATCTATACTGACCTCCATCAGGTTGCAAATTGAATATAATATTTTTTTGCATCAAGCTCTGAAAAAATATTTGACCTTCTAGCAGTGTGTGGGACTTGTTCTATTAGTCCATCTATACTGACCTCCATCAGGTTGCAAATTGAATATAATTTTTTTCTGCATCTAGCTCTGAAAAAATATTTGGCCTTCTAGCAGTGTGTGGGACTTGATCTATTAGTCCATCTACACTGACCTCCATCAGGTTGCAAATTGAATATAATTTTTTTCTGCATCTAGCTCTGAAAAAATATTTGGCCTTCTAGCAGTGTGTGGGACTTGTTCTATTAGTCGATCTATACTGACCTCCATCAGGTTGCAAATTGAATATAATATTTTTCTGCATCTAGCTCTGAAAAAATATTTGGGCTTCTAGCAGTGTGTGGGACTTGTTCTATTAGTCCATCTATACGGACCTCCATCAGGTTGCAAATTGAATATAATTTTTCTGCATCTAGCTCTGAAAAAAATATTTGGCCTTCTAGCAGTTTGTGGGACTTGTTCTATTAGTCCATCTATACTGACCTCCATCAGGTTGCAAATTGAATATAATTTTTTTCTGCATCTAGCTCTGAAAAAATATTTGGCCTTCTAGCAGTGTGTGGGACTTGTTCTATTAGTCCATCAATACTGACCTCCATCAGGTTGCAAATTGAATATATTTTTTTTCTGCATCTACCTCTGAAAAATATTTGGGCTTCAAGCTGTGTGTGGGACTTGTTCTATTAGTCCATCTATACTGACCTCCATCAAGTTGCAAATTGAATATAATATTTTTCTGCATCTAGCTCTGAAAAATATTTGGCCTTCTTGCAGTGTGTGGGACTTGTTCTATTAGTCCATCTATACTGACCTCCATCAGGTTGCAAATTAAAAATAATTTTTATCTGCATCTAGCTCTGAAAAAATATTTGGCCTTCTAGCAGTGTGTGGGGCTTGTTCTATTAGTCCATCTATACTGACCTCCATCAGGTTGCAAATTCAAAATAATTTTATGTCTGTATCTAGCTCTGAAAAAATATTTGGCCTTCTAGCAGTGTGTGGGACTTGTTTTATTAGTCCATCTATACTGACCTCCATCAGGTTGGAAATTGAATAAAATATTTTTCTGCCTCTAGCTCTGAAAAAATATTTGGGCTTCTTGCAGTGTGTGGGGCTTGTTCTATTAGTCCATCTATACTGACCTCCATCAGGTTGCAAATTCAAAATAATTTTTTGTCTGCATCTAGCTCTGAAAAAATATTT
Organism: Phyllobates terribilis; assembly: GCF_046119375.1. Taxonomy (NCBI): domain Eukaryota; kingdom Metazoa; phylum Chordata; class Amphibia; order Anura; family Dendrobatidae; genus Phyllobates; species Phyllobates terribilis. The sequence continues at coordinate 205,249,796 of NW_027362764.1, read as the reverse complement.
GGCCTTTTAGCAGTGTGTGGGACTTCTTCTATTAGTCGATCTATACTGACCTCCATCAGGTTGCAAATTGAATAAAATATTTTTCTGCATCTAGCTCTGAAAAAATATTTGGGCTTCTAGCAGTGTGTGGGACTTGTTCTATTAGTCCATCTATACTGACCTCCATCAGGTTGCAAATTGAATAAAATATTTTTCTGCATCTAGCTCTGAAAAAATATTTGGGCTTCTAGCAGTGTGTGGGACTTGTTCTATTAGTCCATCTATACTGACCTCCATCAGGTTGCAAATTGAATATAATTTTTTTCTGCATCTAGCTCTGAAAAAATATTTGGCCTTCTAGCAGTGTGTGGGACTTGTTCTATTAGTCCATCTATACTGACCTCCATCAGGTTGCAAATTGAATATAATATTTTTCTGCATCAAGCTCTGAAAAAATATTTGGCCTTCTAGCAGTGTGTGGGACTTGTTCTATTAGTCCATCTATACTGACCTCCATCAGGATGCAAATTGAATATAATTTTTTTCTGCATCTAGCTCTGAAAAAATATTTGGCCTTCTAGCAGTGTGTGGGACTTGTTCTATTAGTCCATCTATACTGACCTCCATCAGGTTGCAAATTGAATATAATTTTTTTCTGCATCTAGCTCTGAAAAAATATTTGGCCTTCTAGCAGTGTGTGGGACTTGTTCTATTAGTCCATCTATATTGACCTCCATCAGGTTGCAAATTGAATATAATTTTTTTTTGCATCTACCTCTGAAAAAATATTTGGGCTTCTAGCTGTGTGTGGGACTTGTTCTATTAGTCCATCTATACTGACCTCCATCAGGTTGCAAATTGAATATAATATTTTTCTGCATCTAGCTCTGAAAAAATATTTGGCCTTCTAGCAGTGTGTGGGACTTGTTCTATTAGTGCATCTATATTGACCTCCATCAGGTTGCAAATTGAAAATAATTTTTTTCTGCATCTAGCTCTGAAAAAATATTTGGCCTTCTAGCAGTGTGTGGGACTTGTTCTATTTGTCCATCAATACTGACCTCCATCAGGTTGCAAATTGAATATAATTTTTTTCTGCATCTACCTCTGAAAAAATATTTGGGCTTCAAGCTGTGTGTGGGACTTGTTCTATTTGTCCATCTATACTGACCTCCATCAGGTTGCAAATTGAATATAATATTTTTCTGCATCTACCTCTGAAAAAATATTTGGCCTTCTAGCAGTGTGTGGGACTTGTTCTATTAGTCCATCTATACTGACCTCCATCAGGTTGCAAATTGAATATAATTTTTTTCTGCATCTAGCTCTGAAAAAATATTTGGCCTTCTAGCAGTGTGTGGGACTTGTTCTATTGGTCCATCTATATTGACCTCCATCAGGTTGCAAATTGAATATAATTTTTTTCTGCATCTACCTCTGAAAAAATATTTGGGCTTCTAGCTGTGTGTGGGACTTGTTCTATTAGTCCATCTATACTGACCTCCATCAGGTTGCAAATTAAAAATAATTTTTATCTGCATCTAGCTCTGAAAAAATATTTGGCCTTCTAGCAGTGTGTGGGGCTTGTTCTATTAGTCCATCTATACTGACCTCCATCAGGTTGGAAATTAAAAAAATTTTTTATCTGCATCTAGCTGTGAAAAAATAATTGGCCTTATAGCAGTGTGTGGGACTTGTTCTATTGGTACATCTATATTGACCTCCATCAGGTTGCAAATTGAATATAATTTTTTTCTGCATCTACCTCTGAAAAAATATTTGGGCTTCTAGCTGTGTGTGGGACTTGTTCTATTAGTCCATCTATACTGACCTCCATCAGGTTGCAAATTAAAAATAATTTTTATCTGCATCTAGCTCTGAAAAAATATTTGGCCTTCTAGCAGTGTGTGGGGCTTGTTCTATTAGTCCATCTATACTGACCTCCATCAGGTTGGAAATTAAAAAAATTTTTTATCTGCATCTAGCTGTGAAAAAATAATTGGCCTTATAGCAGTGTGTGGGACTTGTTCTATTGGTACATCTATATTGACCTCCATCAGGTTGCAAATTGAATATAATTTTTTTCTGCATCTACCTCTGAAAAAATATTTGGGCTTCTAGCTGTGTGTGGGACTTGTTCTATTAGTCCATCTATACTGACCTCCATCAGGTTGCAAATTGAATATAATATTTTTCTGCATCTAGCTCTGAAAAAATATTTGGCCTTCTAGCAGTGTGTGGAACTTGTTCTATTAGTGCATCTATACTGACCTCCATCAGCTTGCAAATTTAAAATAATTTTCTTCTGCATCTAGCTCTGAAAAAATATTTGGCCTTCTAGCAGTGTGTGGGACTTGTTCTATTTGTCCATCAATACTGACCTCCATCAGGTTGCAAATTGAATATAATTTTTTTCTGCATCTACCTCTGAAAAAATATATGGGCTTCAAGCTGTGTGTGGGACTTGTTCTATTTGTCCATCTATACTGACCTCCATCAGGTTGCAAATTGAATATAATATTTTTCTGCATCTAGCTCTGAAAAAATATTTGGCCTTCTTGCAGTGTGTGGGACTTGTTCTATTAGTCCATCTATACTGACCTCCATCAGGTTGCAAATTAAAAATAATTTTTATCTGCATCTAGCTCTGAAAAAATATTTGGCCTTCTAGCAGTGTGTGGGGCTTGTTCTATTAGTCCATCTATACTGACCTCCATCAGGTTGCAAATTCAAAATAATTTTATGTCTGTATCTAGCTCTGAAAAAATATTTGGCCTTCTAGCAGTGTGTGGGACTTGTTTTATTAGTCCATCTATACTGACCTCCATCAGGTTGGAAATTGAATAAAATATTTTTCTGCATCTAGCTCTGAAAAAATATTTGGGCTTCTTGCAGTGTGTGGGGCTTGTTCTATTAGTCCATCTATACTGACCTCCATCAGGTTGCAAATTCAAAATAATTTTTTGTCTGCATCTAGCTCTGAAAAAATATTTGGCCTTCTAGCAGTGTGTGGGACTTCTTCTATTAGTCGATCTATACTGACCTCCATCAGGTTGCAAATTGAATAAAATATTTTTCTGCATCTAGCTCTGAAAAAATATTTGGGCTTCTAGCAGTGTGTGGGACTTGTTCTATTAGTGCATCTATACTGACCTCCATCAGGTTGCAAATTGAATAAAATATTTTTCTGCATCTAGCTCTGAAAAAATATTTGGGCTTCTAGCAGAGTGTGGGACTTGTTCTATTAGTCCATCTATACTGACCTCCATCAGGTTGCAAATTGAATATAATTTTTTTCTGTATCTAGCTCTGAAAAAATATTTGGCCTTCTAGCAGTGTGTGGGACTTGTTCTATTAGTCCATCTATACTGACCTCCATCAGGTTGCAAATTGAATATAATATTTTTCTGCATCAAGCTCTGAAAAAATATTTGGCCTTCTAGCAGTGTGTGGGACTTGTTCTATTAGTCCATCTATACTGACCTCCATCAGGATGCAAATTGAATATAATTTTTTTCTGCATCTAGCTCTGAAAAAATATTTGGCCTTCTAGCAGTGTGTGGGACTTGTTCTATTAGTCCATCTATACTGACCTCCATCAGGTTGCAAATTGAATATAATTTTTTTCTGCATCTAGCTCTGAAAAAATATTTGGCCTTCTAGCAGTGTGTGGGACTTGTTCTATTAGTCCATCTATATTGACCTCCATCAGGTTGCAAATTGAATATAATTTTTTTTTGCATCTACCTCTGAAAAAATATTTGGGCTTCTAGCTGTGTGTGGGACTTGTTCTATTAGTCCATCTATACTGACCTCCATCAGGTTGCAAATTGAATATAATATTTTTCTGCATCTAGCTCTGAAAAAATATTTGGCCTTCTAGCAGTGTGTGGGACTTGTTCTATTAGTGCATCTATATTGAACTCCATCAGGTTGCAAATTGAAAATAATTTTTTTCTGCATCTAGCTCTGAAAAAATATTTGGCCTTCTAGCAGTGTGTGGGACTTGTTCTATTTGTCCATCAATACTGACCTCCATCAGGTTGCAAATTGAATATAATTTTTTTCTGCATCTACCTCTGAAAAAATATTTGGGCTTCAAGCTGTGTGTGGGACTTGTTCTATTTGTCCATCTATACTGACCTCCATCAGGTTGCAAATTGAATATAATATTTTTCTGCATCTACCTCTGAAAAAATATTTGGCCTTCTAGCAGTGTGTGGGACTTGTTCTATTAGTCCATCTATACTGACCTCCATCAGGTTGCAAATTGAATATAATTTTTTTCTGCATCTAGCTCTGAAAAAATATTTGGCCTTCTAGCAGTGTGTGGGACTTGTTCTATTGGTCCATCTATATTGACCTCCATCAGGTTGCAAATTGAATATAATTTTTTTCTGCATCTACCTCTGAAAAAATATTTGGGCTTCTAGCTGTGTGTGGGACTTGTTCTATTAGTCCATCTATACTGACCTCCATCAGGTTGCAAATTGAATATAATATTTTTCTGCATCTAGCTCTGAAAAAATATTTGGCCTTCTAGCAGTGTGTGGGACTTGTTCTATTAGTGCATCTATACTGACCTCCATCAGGTTGCAAATTGAAAATAATTTTCTTCTGCATCTAGCTCTGAAAAAATATTTGGCCTTCTAGCAGTGTGTGACTTGTTCTATTTGTCCATCAATACTGACCTCCATCAAGTTGCAAATTGAATATAATTTTTTTCTGCATCTACCTCTGAAAAAATATTTGGGCTTCAAGCTGTGTGTGGGACTTGTTCTATTTGTCCATCTATACTGACCTCCATCAGGTTGCAAATTGAATATAATATTTTTCTGCATCTAGCTCTGAAAAAATATTTGGCCTTCTTGCAGTGTGTGGGACTTGTTCTATTAGTCCATCTATACTGACCTCCATCAGGTTGCAAATTAAAAATAATTTTTATCTGCATCTAGCTCTGAAAAAATATTTGGCCTTCTAGCAGTGTGTGGGGCTTGTTCTATTAGTCCATCTATACTGACCTCCATCAGGTTGGAAATTAAAAAAAATTTTTATCTGCATCTAGCTGTGAAAAAATAATTGGCCTTATAGCAGTGTGTGGGACTTGTTCTATTAGTCCATCTATACTGACGTCCATCAGGTTGCAAATTGAATATAATTTTTTTCTGCATCTACCTCTGAAAAAATATTTGGGCTTCTAGCTGTGTGTGGGACTTGTTCTATTAGTCCATCTTTACTGACCTCCATCAGGTTGCAAATTGAATATACTATTTTTCTGCATCTAGCTCTGAAAAAATATTTGGCCTTCTAGCAGTGTGTGGGACTTGTTCTATTAGTCCATCTATACTGACCTCCATCAGGTTGCAAAGTAAATATAATATTTTTCTGCATCTAGCTCTGAAAAAATATTTGGCCTTCTAGAAGTGTGTGGGACTTGTTCTTTTAGTCCATCTATACTGACCTCCATCAGGTTGCAAATTGAATAATATATTTTTCTGCATCTAGCTCTGAAAAAATATTTGGGCTTCTAGCAGTGTGTGGGACTTGTTCTATTAGTCCATCTATACTGACCTCCATCAGGTTGCAAATTGAATATAATGTTTTCTGCATCTAGCTCTGAAAAAATATTTGGCCTTCTAGCAGTGTGTGGGACTTCTTCTATTAGTCCATCTATACTGACCTCCATCAGGTTGCAAATTGAAAATAATATTTTTCTGCATCTAGCTCTGAAAAAATATTTGGGCTACAACAGTGTGTGGGACTTGTTCTATTAGTCCATCTATACTGACCTCCATCAGGTTGCAAAGTGAATATAATTTTTTTCTGCATCTAGCTCTGAAAAAATATTTGGCCTTCTAGCAGTGTGTGGGACTTGTTCTATTAGTCCATCTATACTGACCTCCATCAGGTTGCAAATTAAAAATAATTTCTATCTGCATCTAGCTGTGAAAAAATATTTGGCCTTCTAGCAGTGTGGGACTTGTTCTATTAGTCCATCTCTACTGACCTCCATCAGGTTGCAAATTCAAAATAATTTTTTGTCTGCATATAGCTCTGAAAAAATATTTGGCCTTCTAGCAGTATGTGGGACTTGTTCTATTAGTCCATCTATACTGACCTCCATCAGGTTGCAAATTGAATATAATATTTGTCTGCATCTAGCTCTGAAAAAATATTTGGCCTTCTAGCAGTGTGTGGGACTTGTTCTATTAGTCCATCTATACTGACTTCCATCAGGTTGCAAATTGAATATAATTTTTTTCTGCATCTAGCTCTGAAAAAATATTTGGCCTTCTAGCAGTGTGTGGGACTTGTTCTATTAGTCCATCTATACTGACCTCCATCAGGTTGCAAATTGAATATAATTTTTTTCTGCATCTAGCTCTGAAAAAATATTTGGCCTTCTAGCAGTGTGTGGGACTTGTTCTATTTGTCCATCTTTACTGACCTCCATCAGGTTGCAAATTGAATATAATTTTTTTCTGCTTCTAGCTCTGAAAAAATATTTGGCCTTCTAGCAGTGTGTGGGACTTGTTCTATTAGTCCATCTATACTGACCTCCATCAGGTTGCAAATTGAATATAATATTTTTCTGCATCAAGCTCTGAAAAAATATTTGGGCTTCTAGCAGTGCGTGGGACTTGTTCTATTAGTCCATCTATACTGACCTCCATCAGGTTGCAAATTGAAAAAAATATTTTTCTGCATCTAGCTCTGAAAAAATATTTGGACTTCTAGCAGTGTGTGGGACTTGTTCTATTAATCCATGTATACTGAACTCCATCAGGTTGCAAATTGAATAAAATATTTTTCTGCGTCTAGCTCTGAAAAAATATTTGGGCTTCTAGCAGTGTGTGGGACTTGTTCTATTAGTCCATCTATACTGACCTCCATCAGGTTGCAAATTGAATATAATTTTTTTCTGCATCTAGCTCTGAAAAAATATTTGGCCTTCCAGCAGTGTGTGGGACTTGTTCTATTAGTCCATCTATACTGACCTCCATCAGGTTGCAAATTGAATATAATTTTTTTCTGCTTTTAGCTCTGAAAAAATATTTGGCCTTCTAGCAGTGTGTGGGACTTGTTCTATTAGTCCATCTATACTGACCTCCATCAGGTTGCAAATTGAATATAATATTTTTCTGCATCAAGCTCTGAAAAAATATTTGGCCTTCTAGCAGTGTGTGGGACTTGTTCTATTAGTCCATCTATACTGACCTCCATCAGGATGCAAATTGAAAATAATATTTTTCTGCATCTAGCTCTGAAAAAATATTTGGCCTTCTAGCAGTGTGTGGGACTTGTTCTATTAGTCCATCTATACTGACCTCCATCAGGTTGCAAATTGAATATAATTTTTTTCTGCATCTAGCTCTGAAAAAATATTTGGCCTTCTTGCAGTGTGTGCGACTTGTTCTATTAGTCCATCTATACTGACCTCCATCAGGTTGCAAATTAAAAATAATTTTTATCTGCATCTAGCTCTGAAAAAATATTTGGCCTTCTAGCAGTGTGTGGGGCTTGTTCTATTAGTCCATCTATACTGACCTCCATCAGGTTGCAAATTAAAAATAAATTTTATCTGCATCTAGCTGTGAAAAAATAATTGGCCTTCTAGCAGTGTGTGGGACTTGTTCTATTAGTCCATCTATACTGACCTCCATCAGGTTGCAAATTCAAAATAATTTTTTGTCTGCATCCAGCTCTGAAAAAATATTTGTCCTTCTAGCAGTGTGTGGGACTTGTTCTATTAGTCCATCTATACTGACCTCCATCAGGTTGCAAATTGAATATAATTTTTTTCTGCATCTAGCTCTGAAAAAATATTTGGCCTTCTAGCAGTGTGTGGGACTTGTTCTATTAGTCCATCTATAGTGACGTCCATCAGGTTGCAAATTGAATATAATTTTTTTCTGCATCTACCTCTGAAAAAATATTTGGGCTTCTAGCAGTGTGTGGGACTTGTTCTATTAGTCCATCTATACTGACCTCCATCAGGTTGCAAATTGAATATCATTTTTCTCTGCATCTAGCTCTGAAAAAATATTTGGCCTTCTAGCAGTGTGTGGGACTTGTTATATTAGTCCATCTATACTGACCTCCATCAGGTTGCAAATTAAAAATAATTTTTATCTGCATCTAGCTCTGAAAAAATATTTGGCCTTCTAGCAGTGTGTGGGACTTGGTCTATTAGTCCATCTATACTGACCTCCATCAGGTTGCAAATTCAAAATAGTTTTTTGTCTGCATCTAGCTCTGAAAAAATATTTGGCCTTCTAGCAGTGTGTGGGACTTGTTCTATTAGTCCATCAATACTGACCTCCATCAGTTTGAAAATTAAAAATAATTTTTATCTGCATCTAGCTCTGAAAAAATATTTGGCCTTCTAGCAGTGTGTGGGACTTGTTCTATTAGTCCATCTATACTGACCTCCATCAGGTTGCAAATTCAAAATAATTTTTATCTGCATCTAGCTCTGAAAAAATATTTGGCCTTCTAGCAGTGTGTGGGACTCATTGTATTAGGCCATCTATACCAAGCTCCACCAGCTTTTAAATTAAGAATAATTTTTAGCTGCATCCAGCCCTGAAATTAATTTTTTTTCCCAATAGTGGTAGCAATATAAATATGGGGCGCCCTCCTGGCTTACAAAAATATACGCTTCATAACAAAAAACACCAGCCTAGCGCACTGCATTAATAAGATGGCATCATCGTCTCTCCCAGTGCTAGGCCTACTACCCAGGCTAGCATTCCTGTGCCTAAAACACAATGTATGGGTTCGCGCTAGCCACTATGCTGAGGGGTCTAAAGCTGCTGCTAACGCTTTATAACAATTCAATTGGCAGATTTTCACAGAGCTCTTCCACAACGCCCACCCATCGGGCAACAGTTGCCCACCCTCCCTATGGGATCTAGTGGCGAATAGTTGATGCCATTAATCAGAGCGTCAGTTGCCCTGTCGACGTGGAAAGCATACGGTAAGGCATGGGAAGAGTGGACACGACTAGTAGCAGGCAGACGGGTTGACTAATGTGAACAAACCAGATCACAAGTCACCATAGAATTTCTCCACCAGCTAATGATGAGGGGCACATCAGGGGCATCAGCGCAGCGGTGTCTGACCGGAGTAGCATTTCACTTCCAACTACTGAATTGGGGAGATGTGACAAAGATTCATCATCAGACAATCCATAAAAGGGTGGAAAAGGGGTCAGCCAAGTCAGGAGTGTAGACGTCCCGTCCCGTGTCACTAAAACTGATTTCTCACATCATATCCCTATCACCATTAACATGACACTCACAATTTGAAGCAACACTACTGTCTACTGCATTTGTGATCGCCTTCTTCGGGGTGCTATGCATAAGCGAATTAGTCCCTCAATCCAAAATTACCACATCATATCCCTATTAGAGATGAGCGTTGTTCTACTCGAACTGTTCGCCAATCTCAAATTCGAGCTGTTTTGGGCCGTGTTCGAGCCGTTCGGCGAACACGAACGATTTGAGAAAAATTCGGCTGTTCGAGGTTATGTTTGATAACTGTTCGTGCACCAAAATCATAACTGGATTTTTTCTCAGTAATGATGAAAATTAATGTTAATACGCAGTTTGAGTGTACAGCGGGGTGGGGGGAGGGGCAGGGGATGGATCTCTGCAGGAATAATGAAGAACTCCATTTTTTTTCTCTTTCCCGCATTTACAGTGAGGAGGTGCAATCTGTCAGCCTATCAGCAGCGCACACACGGAGCGAAGTGCTTTTTTTCACACAAGCAAGGGCATGTGTCATTGGCAGTGTATGTCACATGTCCTTGCCCTACAAGACCCAGCCATTTTCCCTGTCGTCACCATTTTCTCACTGCTGCAGCTGCGTGTTAGACGGCACCGCTGTTGCTGTGTGCGCTATACCTTGTTAATTTCAAGCCAATTTTCGCAAAAATCTACAGATAGCTTGGGAGTAGGGAATAGTTGTGATTGCAGTCCTTTTAAGGACTAGGTTACAGCATTTCCTACGACTTTTATCAGGCAGGTCTGTGCTCTTAAATAGATAGATTGTGGGAGTAAAGACTAATTGTAATTGCAGTCCTTTTCAGGACTAGGTTACATCAGTTCCTATCAGTTTTTGCCAGGCAGGTCTGTGCCAGTGCTGTGCAAGTTTTTTTCACAGCATTTGGCTGAATCTAGCAAAGCTAATCCTTTTTGGCCTATTGCAGAGTGTGTTAGTCAGTGGAGTAGCCTATCTGTGTTGCAAGACATACCACCTGTGTATAGAATACCATTTTTTTTACTGCACCTAGTGAAGTAAAATCTTTTGGGCATAGCATCATTCTATTAGTCCATCTATACTGACCTCCATCAGGTTGCAAATTGAATATAATTTTTTCTGCATCTAGCTCTGAAAAAATATTTGGGCTTCTAGCAGTGTGTGGGACTTGTTCTATTAGTCCATCTATACTGACCTCCATCAGGTTGCAAACTGAATATAATTTTTTTCTGCATCTCGCTCTGAAAAAATATTTGGCCTTCTAGCAGTGTGTGGGACTTGTTCTATTAGTCCATATATACTGACCTCCATCACGTTGCAAATTCAAAATAATTTTTTGTCTGCATCTAGCTCTGAAAAAATATTTGGCCTTCTAGCAGTGTGTGGGACTTTCTCTATTGGTCCATCGATACTGACCTCCATCAGGCTGCAAATTAAAAATAATTTTTATCTGCATCTACCTCTGAAAAAATATTTGGCCTTCTAGCTGTGTGTGGGACTTGTTTTATTAGTCCATCTATACTGACTTCCATCAGGTTGCAAACTGAATATAATTTTTTTCTGCATCTAGCTCTGAAAACATATTTGGCCTTCTAGCAGTGTGTGGGACTTTCTCTATTAATCCATCTATACTGACCTCCATCAGGTTGCAAATTAAAAATAATTTATATCTGCATCTAGCTCTGAAAAAATATTTGGCCTTCTAGCAGTTTGTGGGACTTGTTCTATTAGTCCATCAATACTGACCTCCATCAGGTTGCAAACTGAATATAATTTTTTTCTGCATCTACCTCTGAAAAATATTTGGGCTTCAAGCTGTGTGTGGGACTTGTTCTATTAGTCCATCTATACTGACCTCCATCAAGTTGCAAATTGAATATAATATTTTTCTGCATCTAGCTCTGAAAAATATTTGGCCTTCTTGCAGTGTGTGGGACTTGTTCTATTAGTCCATCTATACTGACCTCCATCAGGTTGCAAATTAAAAATAATTTTTATCTGCATCTAGCTCTGAAAAAATATTTGGCCTTCTAGCAGTGTGTGGGGCTTGTTCTATTAGTCCATCTATACTGACCTCCATCAGGTTGCAAATTCAAAATAATTTTTTGTCTGTATCTAGCTCTGAAAAAATATTTGGCTTTCTAGCAGTGTGTGGGACTTGTTTTATTAGTCCATCTATACTGACCTCCATCAGGTTGGAAATTGAATAAAATATTTTTCTGCATCTAGCTCTGAAAAAATATTTGGGCTTCTTGCAGTGTGTGGGGCTTGTTCTATTAGTCCATCTATACTGACCTCCATCAGGTTGCAAATTCAAAATAATTTTTTGTCTGCATCTAGCTCTGAAAAAATATTTGGCCTTCTAGCAGTGTGTGGGACTTCTTCTATTAGTCGATCTATACTGACCTCCATCAGGTTGCAAATTGAGTAAAATATTTTTCTGCATCTAGCTCTGAAAAAATATTTGGGCTTCTAGCAGTGTGTGGGACTTGTTCTATTAGTCCATCTATACTGACCTCCATCAGGTTGCAAATTGAATAAAATATTTTTCTGCATCTAGCTCTGAAAAAATATTTGGGCTTCTAGCAGTGTGTGGGACTTGTTCTATTAGTCCATCTATACTGACCTCCATCAGGTTGCAAATTGAATATAATTTTTTTCTGCATCTAGCTCTGAAAAAATATTTGGCCTTCAAGCAGTGTGTGGGGCTTGTTCTATTAGTCCATCTATACTGACCTCCATCAGGTTGCAAATTCAAAATAATTTTTTGTCTGTATCTAGCTCTGAAAAAATATTTGGCCTTCTAGCTGTGTGTGGGACTTGTTTTATTAGTCCATCTATACTGACCTCCATCAGGTTGCAAACTGAATATAATTTTTTTCTGCATCTAGCTCTGAAAAAATATTTGGCCTTCTAGCAGTGTGTGGGACTTGTTCTATTAGTCCATCTATACTGACCTCCATCAGGTTGCAAATTGAATATAATTTTTTTCTGCATCTAGCTCTGAAAAAAAATTTGGCCTTCTAGCAGTGTGTGGGACTTGTTCTATTAGTCCATCTATATTGACCTCCATCAGGTTGCAAATTGAATATAATTTTTTTCTGCATCTACCTCTGAAAAAATATTTGGGCTTCTAGCTGTGTGTGGGACTTGTTCTATTAGTCCATCTATACTGACCTCCATCAGGTTGCAAATTGAATATAATATTTTTCTGCATCTAGCTCTGAAAAAATATTTGGCCTTCTAGCAGTGTGTGGGACTTGTTCTATTAGTGCATCTATACTGACCTCCATCAGGTTGCAAATTGAAAATAATTTTTTTCTGCATCTAGCTCTGAAAAAATATTTGGCCTTCTAGCAGTGTGTGGGACTTGTTCTATTTGTCCATCAATACTGACCTCCATCAGGTTGCAAATTGAATATAATTTTTTTCTGCACCTACCTCTGAAAAAATATTTGGGCTTCAAGCTGTGTGTGGGACTTGTTCTATTTGTCCATCTATACTGACCTCCATCAGGTTGCAAATTGAATATAATATTTTTCTGCATCTACCTCGGAAAAAATATTTGGCCTTCTAGCAGTGTGTGGGACTTGTTCTATTAGTCCATCTATACTGACCTCCATCAGGTTGCAAATTGAATATAATTTTTTTCTGCATCTAGCTCTGAAAAAATATTTGGCCTTCTAGCAGTGTGTGGGACTTGTTCTATTGGTCCATCTATATTGACCTCCATCAGGTTGCAAATTGAATATAATTTTTTTCTGCATCTACCTCTGAAAAAATATTTGGGCTTCTAGCTGTGTGTGGGACTTGTTCTATTAGTCCGTCTATACTGACCTCCATCAGGTTGCAAATTAAAAATAATTTTTATCTGCATCTAGCTCTGAAAAAATATTTGGCCTTCTAGCAGTGTGTGGGGCTTGTTCTATTAGTCCATCTATACTGACCTCCATCAGGTTGCAAATTCAAAATAATTTTTTGTCTGTATCTAGCTCTGAAAAAATATTTGGCTTTCTAGCAGTGTGTGGGACTTGTTTTATTAGTCCATCTATACTGACCTCCATCAGGTTGGAAATTGAATAAAATATTTTTCTGCATCTAGCTCTGAAAAAATATTTGGGCTTCTTGCAGTGTGTGGGGCTTGTTCTATTAGTCCATCTATACTGACCTCCATCAGGTTGCAAATTCAAAATAATTTTTTGTCTGCATCTAGCTCTGAAAAAATATTTGGCCTTCTAGCAGTGTGTGGGACTTCTTCTATTAGTCGATCTATACTGACCTCCATCAGGTTGCAAATTGAGTAAAATATTTTTCTGCATCTAGCTCTGAAAAAATATTTGGGCTTCTAGCAGTGTGTGGGACTTGTTCTATTAGTCCATCTATACTGACCTCCATCAGGTTGCAAATTGAATAAAATATTTTTCTGCATCTAGCTCTGAAAAAATATTTGGGCTTCTAGCAGTGTGTGGGACTTGTTCTATTAGTCCATCTATACTGACCTCCATCAGGTTGCAAATTGAATATAATTTTTTTCTGCATCTAGCTCTGAAAAAATATTTGGCCTTCAAGCAGTGTGTGGGGCTTGTTCTATTAGTCCATCTATACTGACCTCCATCAGGTTGCAAATTCAAAATAATTTTTTGTCTGTATCTAGCTCTGAAAAAATATTTGGCCTTCTAGCTGTGTGTGGGACTTGTTTTATTAGTCCATCTATACTGACCTCCATCAGGTTGCAAACTGAATATAATTTTTTTCTGCATCTAGCTCTGAAAAAATATTTGGCCTTCTAGCAGTGTGTGGGACTTGTTCTATTAGTCCATCTATACTGACCTCCATCAGGTTGCAAATTGAATATAATTTTTTTCTGCATCTAGCTCTGAAAAAAAATTTGGCCTTCTAGCAGTGTGTGGGACTTGTTCTATTAGTCCATCTATATTGACCTCCATCAGGTTGCAAATTGAATATAATTTTTTTCTGCATCTACCTCTGAAAAAATATTTGGGCTTCTAGCTGTGTGTGGGACTTGTTCTATTAGTCCATCTATACTGACCTCCATCAGGTTGCAAATTGAATATAATATTTTTCTGCATCTAGCTCTGAAAAAATATTTGGCCTTCTAGCAGTGTGTGGGACTTGTTCTATTAGTGCATCTATACTGACCTCCATCAGGTTGCAAATTGAAAATAATTTTTTTCTGCATCTAGCTCTGAAAAAATATTTGGCCTTCTAGCAGTGTGTGGGACTTGTTCTATTTGTCCATCAATACTGACCTCCATCAGGTTGCAAATTGAATATAATTTTTTTCTGCACCTACCTCTGAAAAAATATTTGGGCTTCAAGCTGTGTGTGGGACTTGTTCTATTTGTCCATCTATACTGACCTCCATCAGGTTGCAAATTGAATATAATATTTTTCTGCATCTACCTCGGAAAAAATATTTGGCCTTCTAGCAGTGTGTGGGACTTGTTCTATTAGTCCATCTATACTGACCTCCATCAGGTTGCAAATTGAATATAATTTTTTTCTGCATCTAGCTCTGAAAAAATATTTGGCCTTCTAGCAGTGTGTGGGACTTGTTCTATTGGTCCATCTATATTGACCTCCATCAGGTTGCAAATTGAATATAATTTTTTTCTGCATCTACCTCTGAAAAAATATTTGGGCTTCTAGCTGTGTGTGGGACTTGTTCTATTAGTCCGTCTATACTGACCTCCATCAGGTTGCAAATTGAATATAATATTTTTCTGCATCTAGCTCTGAAAAAATATTTGGCCTTCTAGCAGTGTGTGGGACTTGTTCTATTAGTGCATCTATACTGACCTCCATCAGGTTGCAAATTGAAAATAATTTTCTTCTGCATCTAGCTCTGAAAAAATATTTGGCCTTCTAGCAGTGTGTGGGACTTGTTCTATTTGTCCATCAATACTGACCTCCATCAAGTTGCAAATTGAATATAATTTTTTTCTGCATCTACCTCTGAAAAAATATTTGGGCTTCAAGCTGTGTGTGGGACTTGTTCCATTTGTCCATCTATATTGACCTCCATCAGGTTGCAAATTGAATATAATATTTTTCTGCATCTAGCTCTGAAAAAATATTTGGCCTTCTTGCAGTGTGTGGGACTTGTTCTATTAGTCCATCTATACTGACCTCCATCAGGTTGCAAATTAAAAATAATTTTTATCTGCATCTAGCTCTGAAAAAATATTTGGCCTTCTAGCAGTGTGTGGGACTTGTTCTATTAGTCCTTCTATACTGACCACCATCAGGTTGGAAATTAAAAATAAATTTTATCTGCATCTAGCTGTGAAAAAATAATTGGCCTTATAGCAGTGTGTGGGACTTGTTCTATTAGTCCATCTATACTGACGTCCATCAGGTTGCAAATTGAATATAATTTTTTTCTGCATCTACCTCTGAAAAAATATTTGGGCTTCTAGCTGTGTGTGGGACTTGTTCTATTAGTCCATCTTTACTGACCTCCATCAGGTTGCAAATTGAATATACTATTTTTCTGCAACTAGCTCTAAAAAAATATTTGGCCTTCTAGCAGTGTGTGGGACTTGTTCTATTAGTCCATCTATACTGACCTCTATCAGGTTGCAAAGTAAATATAATATTTTTCTGCATCTAGCTCTGAAAAAATATTTGGCCTTCTAGAAGTGTGTGGGACTTGTTCTTTTAGTCCATCCATACTGACCTCCATCAGGTTGCAAATTGAATAAAATATTTTTCTGCATCTAGCTCTGAAAAAATATTTGGGCTTCTAGCAGTGTGTGGGACTTGTTCTATTAGTCCATCTATACTGACCTCCATCAGGTTGCAAATTGAATATAATGTTTTCTGCATCTAGCTCTGAAAAAATATTTGGCCTTCTAGCAGTGTGTGGGACTTCTTCTATTAGTCCATCTATACTGACCTCCATCAGGTTGCAAATTGAATATAATATTTTTCTGCATCTAGCTCTGAAAAAATATTTGGGCTTCTAGCAGTGTGTGGGACTTGTTCTATTAGTCCATCTATACTGACCTCCATCAGGTTGCAAAGTGAATATAATTTTTTTCTGCATCTAGCTCTGAAAAAATATTTGGCCTTCTAGCAGTGTGTGGGACTTGTTCTATTAGTGCATCTATACTGACCTCCATCAGGTTGCAAATTGAAAATAACTTTTTTCTGCATCTAGCTCTGAAAAAATATTTGGCCTTCTAGCAGTGTGTGGGACTTGATCTATTTGTCCATCAATACTGACCTCCATCAGGTTGCAAATTGAATATAATTTTTTTCTGCATCTACCTCTGAAAAAATATTTGGGCTTCAAGCTATGTGTGGGACTTGGTCTATTTGTCCATCTATACTGACCTCCATCAGGTTGCAAATTGAATATAATATTTTTCTGCATCTAGCTCTGAAAAACTATTTGGCCTTCTAGCAGTGTGTGGGACTTGTTCTATTAGTGCATCTATACTGACCTCCATCAGGTTGCAAATTGAAAATAATTTTTTTCTGCATCTAGCTCTGAAAAAATATTTGGCCTTCTAGCAGTGTGTGGGACTTGTTCTATTTGTCCATCAATACTGACCTCCATCAGGTTGCAAATTGAATATAATTTTTTTCTGCACCTACCTCTGAAAAAATATTTGGGCTTCAAGCTGTGTGTGGGACTTGTTCTATTTGTCCATCTATACTGACCTCCATCAGGTTGCAAATTGAATATAATATTTTTCTGCATCTACCTCTGAAAAAATATTTGGCCTTCTAGCAGTGTGTGGGACTTGCTCTATTAGTCCATCTATACTGACCTCCATCAGGTTGCAAATTGAATATAATTTTTTTCTGCATCTAGCTCTGAAAAAATATTTGGCCTTCTAGCAGTGTGTGGGACTTGTTCTATTGGTCCATCTATATTGACCTCCATCAGGTTGCAAATTGAATATAATTTTTTTCTGCATCTACCTCTGAAAAAATATTTGGGCTTCTAGCTGTGTGTGGGACTTGTTCTATTAGTCCATCTATACTGACCTCCATCAGGTTGCAAATTGAATATAATATTTTTCTGCATCTAGCTCTGAAAAAATATTTGGCCTTCTAGCAGTGTGTGGGACTTGTTCTATTAGTGCATCTATACTGACCTCCATCAGGTTGCAAATTGAAAATAATTTTCTTCTGCATCTAGCTCTGAAAAAATATTTGGCCTTCTAGCAGTGTGTGGGACTTGTTCTCTTTGTCAATCAATACTGACCTCCATCAAGTTGCAAATTGAATATAATTTTTTTCTGCATCTACCTCTGAAAAAATATTTGGGCTTCAAGCTGTGTGTGGGACTTGTTCCATTTGTCCATCTATATTGACCTCCATCAGGTTGCAAATTGAATATAATATTTTTCTGCATCTAGCTCTGAAAAAATATTTGGCCTTCTTGCAGTGTGTGGGACTTGTTCTATTAGTCCATCTATACTGACCTCCATCAGGTTGCAAATTAAAAATAATTTTTATCTGCATCTAGCTCTGAAAAAATATTTGGCCTTCTAGCAGTGTGTGGGGCTTGTTCTATTAGTCCATCTATACTGACCTCCATCAGGTTGGAAATTAAAAATAAATTTTATCTGCATCTAGCTGTGAAAAAATAATTGGCCTTATAGCAGTGTGTGGGACTTGTTCTATTAGTCCATCTATACTGACCTCCATCAGGTTGCAAAGTAAATATAATATTTTTCTGCATCTAGCTCTGAAAAAATATTTGGCCTTCTAGAAGTGTGTGGGACTTGTTCTTTTAGTCCATCTATACTGACCTCCATCAGGTTGCAAATTGAATAAAATATTTTTCTGCTTCTAGCTCTGAAAAAATATATGGGCTTCTAGCAGTGTGTGGGACTTGTTCTATTAGTCCATCTATACTGACCTCCATCAGGTTGCAAATTGAATATAATGTTTTCTGCATCTAGCTCTGAAAAAATATTTGGCCTTCTAGCAGTGTGTGCGACTTCTTCTATTAGTCCATCTATACTGACCTCCATCAGGTTGCAAATTGAATATAATATTTTTCTGCATCTAGCTCTGAAAAAATATTTGGGCTTCTAGCAGTGTGTGGGACTTGTTCTATTAGTCCATCTATACTGACCTCCATCAGGTTGCAAAGTGAATATAATTTTTTTCTGCATCTAGCTCTGAAAAAATATTTGGCCTTCTAGCAGTGTGTGGTACTTGTTCTATTAGTGCATCTATACTGACCTCCATCAGGTTGCAAATTGAAAATAATTTTTTTCTGCATCTAGCTCTGAAAAAATATTTGGCCTTCTAGCAGTGTGTGGGACTTGATCTATTTGTCCATCAATACTGACCTCCATCAGGTTGCAAATTGAATATAATTTTTTTCTGCATCTACCTCTGAAAAAATATTTGGGCTTCAAGCTGTGTGTGAGACTTGTTCTATTTGTCCATCTATACTGACCTCCATCAGGTTGCAAATTGAATATAATTTTTTTCTGCATCTAGCTCTGGAAAAATATTTGGCCTTCTAGCAGTGTGTGGGACTTGTTCTATTGGTACATCTATACTGACCTCCATCAGGTTGCAAATTGAATATAATATTTTTCTGCATCTAGCTCTGAAAAAATATTTGGCCTTCTAGCAGTGTGTGGGACTTGTTCTATTAGTGCATCTATACTGACCTCCATCAGGTTGCAAATTTAAAATAATTTTCTTCTGCATCTAGCTCTGAAAAAATATTTGGCCTTCTAGCAGTGTGTGTGACTTGTTCTATTTGTCCATCAATACTGACCTCCATCAGGTTGCAAGTTGAATATAATTTTTTTCTGCATCTACCTCTGAAAAAATATTTGGGCTTCAAGCTGTGTGTGGGACTTGTTCTATTTGTCCATCTATACTGACCTCCATCAGGTTGCAAATTGAATATAATATTTTTCTGCATCTAGCTCTGAAAAAATATTTGGCCTTCTTGCAGTGTGTGCGACTTGTTCTATTAGTCCATCTATACTGACCTCCATCAGGTTGCAAATTAAAAATAATTTTTATCTGCATCTAGCTCTGAAAAAATATTTGGGCTTCTAGCAGTGTGTGGGGCTTGTTCTATTAGTCCATCTATACTGACCTCCATCAGGTTGGAAATTAAAAATAAATTTTATCTGCATCTAGCTGTGAAAAAATAATTGGCCTTATAGCAGTGTGTGGGACTTGTTCTATTAGTCCATCTATACTGACGTCCATCAGGTTGCAAATTGAATATAATTTTTTTCTGCATCTACCTCTGAAAAAATATTTGGACTTCTAGCTGTGTGTGGGACTTGTTCTATTAGTCCATCTTTACTGACCTCCATCAGGTTGCAAATTGAATATACTATTTTTCTGCATCTAGCTCTGAAAAAATATTTGGCCTTCTAGCAGTGTGTGGGACTTGTTCTATTAGTCCATCTATACTGACCTCCATCAGGTTGCAAAGTAAATATAATATTTTTCTGCATCTAGCTCTGAAAAAATATTTGGCCTTCTAGAAGTGTGTGGGACTTGTTCTTTTAGTCCATCTATACTGACCTCCATCAGGTTGCAAATAGAATAAAATATTTTTCTGCATCTAGCTCTGAAAAAATATTTGGGCTTCTAGCAGTGTGTGGGACTTGTTCTATTAGTCCATCTATACTGACCTCCATCAGGTTGCAAATTGAATATAATGTTTTCTGCATCTAGCTCTGAAAAAATATTTGGCCTTCTAGCAGTGTGTGGGACTTCTTCTATTAGTCCATCCATACTGACCTCCATCAGGTTGGAAATTGAATATAATATTTTTCTGCATCTAGCTCTGAAAAAATGTTTGGGCTTCAACAGTGTGTGGGACTTGTTCTATTAGTCCATCTATACTGACCTCCATCAGGTTGCAAAGTGAATATAATTTTTTTCTGCATCTAGCTCTGAAAAAATATTTGGCCTTCTAGCAGTGTGTGGGACTTGTTCTATTAGTCCATCTATACTGACCTCCATCAGGTTGCAAATTGAATATAATATTTTTCTGCATCTAGCTCTGAAAAAATATTTGGCCTTCTTGCAGTGTGTGGGACTTGTTCTATTAGTCCATCTATACTGACCTCCATCAGGTTGCAAATTAAAAATAATTTTTATCTGCATCTAGCTCTGAAAAAATATTTGGCCTTCTAGCAGTGTGTGGGGCTTGTTCTATTAGTCCATCTATACTGACCTCCATCAGGTTGGAAATTAAAAATAAATTTTATCTGCATCTAGCTGTGAAAAAATAATTGGCCTTATAGCAGTGTGTGGGACTTGTTCTATTAGTCCATCTATACTGACGTCCATCAGGTTGCAAATTGAATATAATTTTTTTCTGCATCTACCTCTGAAAAAATATTTGGGCTTCTAGCTGTGTGTGGGACTTGTTCTATTAGTCCATCTTTACTGACCTCCATCAGGTTGCAAATTGAATATACTATTTATCTGCAACTAGCTCTAAAAAAATATTTGGCCTTCTAGCAGTGTGTGGGACTTGTTCTATTAGTCCATCTATACTGACCTCCATCAGGTTGCAAAGTAAATATAATATTTTTCTGCATCTAGCTCTGAAAAAATATTTGGCCTTCTAGAAGTGTGTGGGACTTGTTCTATTAGTCCATCTATACTGACCTCCATCAGGTTGCAAATTGAATATAATGTTTTCTGCATCTAGCTCTGAAAAAATATTTGGCCTTCTAGCAGTGTGTGGGACTTGATCTATTTGTCCATCAATACTGACCTCCATCAGGTTGCAAATTGAATATAATTTTTTTCTGCATCTACCTCTGAAAAAATATTTGGGCTTCAAGCTGTGTGTGGGACTTGTTCTATTTGTCCATCTATACTGACCTCCATCAGGTTGCAAATTGAATATAATATTTTTCTGCATCTACCTCTGAAAAAATATTTGACCTTCTAGCAGTGTGTGGGACTTGTTCTATTAGTCCATCTATACTGACCTTCATCAGGTTGCAAATTGAATATAATTTTTTTCTGCATCTAGCTCTGAAAAAATATTTGGCCTTCTAGCAGTGTGTGGGACTTGTTCTATTGGTACATCTATACTGACCTCCATCAGGTTGCAAATTGAATATAATATTTTTCTGCATCTATCTCTGAAAAAATATTTGGCCTTCTAGCAGTGTGTGGGACTTGTTCTATTAGTGCATCTATACTGACCTCCATCAGGTTGCAAATTTAAAATAATTTTCTTCTGCATCTAGCTCTGAAAAAATATTTGGCCTTCTAGCAGTGTGTGTGACTTGTTCTATTTGTCCATCAATACTGACCTCCATCAGGTTGCAAGTTGAAAATAATTTTTATCTGCATCTAGCTCTGAAAAAATATTTGGGCTTCTAGCAGTGTGTGGGGCTTGTTCTATTAGTCCAGCTATACTGACCTCCATCAGGTTGGAAATTAAAAATAAATTTTATCTGCATCTAGCTGTGAAAAAATAATTGGCCTTATAGCAGTGTGTGGGACTTGTTCTATTAGTCCATCTATACTGACGTCCATCAGGTTGCAAATTGAATATAATTTTTTTCTGCATCTACCTCTGAAAAAATATTTGGACTTCTAGCTGTGTGTGGGACTTGTTCTATTAGTCCATCTTTACTCACCTCCATCAGGTTGCAAATTGAATATACTATTTTTCTGCATCTAGCTCTGAAAAAATATTTGGCCTTCTAGCAGTGTGTGGGACTTGTTCTATTAGTCCATCTATACTGACCTCCATCAGGTTGCAAAGTAAATATAATATTTTTCTGCATCTAGCTCTGAAAAAATATTTGGCCTTCTAGAAGTGTGTGGGACTTGTTCTTTTAGTCCATCCATACTGACCTCCATCAGGTTGCAAATTGAATAAAATATTTTTCTGCATCTAGCTCTGAAAAAATATTTGGGCTTCTAGCAGTGTGTGGGACTTGTTCTATTAGTCCATCTATACTGACCTCCATCAGGTTGCAAATTGAATATAATGTTTTCTGCATCTAGCTCTGAAAAAATATTTGGCCTTCTAGCAGTGTGTGGGACTTCTTCTATTAGTCCATCTATACTGACCTCCATCAGGTTGCAAATTGAATATAATATTTTTCTGCATCTAGCTCTGAAAAAATATTTGGGCTTCTAGCAGTGTGTGGGACTTGTTCTATTAGTCCATCTATACTGACCTCCATCAGGTTGCAAAGTGAATATAATTTTTTTCTGCATCTAGCTCTGAAAAAATATTTGGCCTTCTAGCAGTGTGTGGGACTTGTTCTATTAGTGCATCTATACTGACCTCCATCAGGTTGCAAATTGAAAATAACTTTTTTCTGCATCTAGCTCTGAAAAAATATTTGGCCTTCTAGCAGTGTGTGGGACTTGATCTATTTGTCCATCAATACTGACCACCATCAGGTTGCAAATTGAATATAATTTTTTTCTGCATCTACCTCTGAAAAAATATTTGGGCTTCAAGCTATGTGTGGGACTTGGTCTATTTGTCCATCTATACTGACCTCCATCAGGTTGCAAATTGAATATAATATTTTTCTGCATCTAGCTCTGAAAAACTATTTGGCCTTCTAGCAGTGTGTGGGACTTGTTCTATTAGTGCATCTATACTGACCTCCATCAGGTTGCAAATTGAAAATAATTTTTTTCTGCATCTAGCTCTGAAAAAATATTTGGCCTTCTAGCAGTGTGTGGGACTTGTTCTATTTGTCCATCAATACTGACCTCCATCAGGTTGCAAATTGAATATAATTTTTTTCTGCACCTACCTCTGAAAAAATATTTGGGCTTCAAGCTGTGTGTGGGACTTGTTCTATTTGTCCATCTATACTGACCTCCATCAGGTTGCAAATTGAATATAATATTTTTCTGCATCTACCTCTGAAAAAATATTTGGCCTTCTAGCAGTGTGTGGGACTTGCTCTATTAGTCCATCTATACTGACCTCCATCAGGTTGCAAATTGAATATAATTTTTTTCTGCATCTAGCTCTGAAAAAATATTTGGCCTTCTAGCAGTGTGTGGGACTTGTTCTATTGGTCCATCTATATTGACCTCCATCAGGTTGCAAATTGAATATAATTTTTTTCTGCATCTACCTCTGAAAAAATATTTGGGCTTCTAGCTGTGTGTGGGACTTGTTCTATTAGTCCATCTATACTGACCTCCATCAGGTTGCAAATTGAATATAATATTTTTCTGCATCTAGCTCTGAAAAAATATTTGGCCTTCTAGCAGTGTGTGGGACTTGTTCTATTAGTGCATCTATACTGACCTCCATCAGGTTGCAAATTGAAAATAATTTTCTTCTGCATCTAGCTCTGAAAAAATATTTGGCCTTCTAGCAGTGTGTGGGACTTGTTCTCTTTGTCCATCAATACTGACCTCCATCAAGTTGCAAATTGAATATAATTTTTTTCTGCATCTACCTCTGAAAAAATATTTGGGCTTCAAGCTGTGTGTGGGACTTGTTCCATTTGTCCATCTATATTGACCTCCATCAGGTTGCAAATTGAATATAATATTTTTCTGCATCTAGCTCTGAAAAAATATTTGGCCTTCTTGCAGTGTGTGGGACTTGTTCTATTAGTCCATCTATACTGACCTCCATCAGGTTGCAAATTAAAAATAATTTTTATCTGCATCTAGCTCTGAAAAAATATTTGGCCTTCTAGCAGTGTGTGGGGCTTGTTCTATTAGTCCATCTATACTGACCTCCATCAGGTTGGAAATTAAAAATAAATTTTATCTGCATCTAGCTGTGAAAAAATAATTGGCCTTATAGCAGTGTGTGGGACTTGTTCTATTAGTCCATCTATACTGACCTCCATCAGGTTGCAAAGTAAATATAATATTTTTCTGCATCTAGCTCTGAAAAAATATTTGGCCTTCTAGAAGTGTGTGGGACTTGTTCTTTTAGTCCATCTATACTGACCTCCATCAGGTTGCAAATTGAATAAAATATTTTTCTGCTTCTAGCTCTGAAAAAATATATGGGCTTCTAGCAGTGTGTGGGACTTGTTCTATTAGTCCATCTATACTGACCTCCATCAGGTTGCAAATTGAATATAATGTTTTCTGCATCTAGCTCTGAAAAAATATTTGGCCTTCTAGCAGTGTGTGCGACTTGTTCTATTAGTCCATCTATACTGACCTCCATCAGGTTGCAAATTGAATATAATATTTTTCTGCATCTAGCTCTGAAAAAATATTTGGGCTTCTAGCAGTGTGTGGGACTTGTTCTATTAGTCCATCTATACTGACCTCCATCAGGTTGCAAAGTGAATATAATTTTTTTCTGCATCTAGCTCTGAAAAAATATTTGGCCTTCTAGCAGTGTGTGGTACTTGTTCTATTAGTGCATCTATACTGACCTCCATCAGGTTGCAAATTGAAAATAATTTTTTTCTGCATCTAGCTCTGAAAAAATATTTGGCCTTCTAGCAGTGTGTGGGACTTGATCTATTTGTCCATCAATACTGACCTCCATCAGGTTGCAAATTGAATATAATTTTTTTCTGCATCTACCTCTGAAAAAATATTTGGGCTTCAAGCTGTGTGTGAGACTTGTTCTATTTGTCCATCTATACTGACCTCCATCAGGTTGCAAATTGAATATAATATTTTTCTGCATCTACCTCTGAAAAAATATTTGGCCTTCTAGCAGTGTGTGGGACTTGTTCTATTAGTCCATCTATACTGACCTTCATCAGGTTGCAAATTGAATATAATTTTTTTCTGCATCTAGCTCTGGAAAAATATTTGGCCTTCTAGCAGTGTGTGGGACTTGTTCTATTGGTACATCTATACTGACCTCCATCAGGTTGCAAATTGAATATAATATTTTTCTGCATCTAGCTCTGAAAAAATATTTGGCCTTCTAGCAGTGTGTGGGACTTGTTCTATTAGTGCATCTATACTGACCTCCATCAGGTTGCAAATTTAAAATAATTTTCTTCTGCATCTAGCTCTGAAAAAATATTTGGCCTTCTAGCAGTGTGTGTGACTTGTTCTATTTGTCCATCAATACTGACCTCCATCAGGTTGCAAGTTGAATATAATTTTTTTCTGCATCTACCTCTGAAAAAATATTTGGGCTTCAAGCTGTGTGTGGGACTTGTTCTATTTGTCCATCTATACTGACCTCCATCAGGTTGCAAATTGAATATAATATTTTTCTGCATCTAGCTCTGAAAAAATATTTGGCCTTCTTGCAGTGTGTGCGACTTGTTCTATTAGTCCATCTATACTGACCTCCATCAGGTTGCAAATTAAAAATAATTTTTATCTGCATCTAGCTCTGAAAAAATATTTGGGCTTCTAGCAGTGTGTGGGGCTTGTTCTATTAGTCCATCTATACTGACCTCCATCAGGTTGGAAATTAAAAATAAATTTTATCTGCATCTAGCTGTGAAAAAATAATTGGCCTTATAGCAGTGTGTGGGACTTGTTCTATTAGTCCATCTATACTGACGTCCATCAGGTTGCAAATTGAATATAATTTTTTTCTGCATCTACCTCTGAAAAAATATTTGGACTTCTAGCTGTGTGTGGGACTTGTTCTATTAGTCCATCTTTACTGACCTCCATCAGGTTGCAAATTGAATATACTATTTTTCTGCATCTAGCTCTGAAAAAATATTTGGCCTTCTAGCAGTGTGTGGGACTTGTTCTATTAGTCCATCTATACTGACCTCCATCAGGTTGCAAAGTAAATATAATATT
This sequence comes from Phyllobates terribilis, assembly GCF_046119375.1. Lineage (NCBI taxonomy): Eukaryota > Metazoa > Chordata > Amphibia > Anura > Dendrobatidae > Phyllobates > Phyllobates terribilis. Next base: position 205,223,819 of record NW_027362764.1, on the reverse strand, counting down.
TTTCTGCATCTAGCTCTGAAAAAATATTTGGCCTTCTAGAAGAGTGTGGGACTTGTTCTTTTAGTCCATCTATACTGACCTCCATCAGGTTGCAAATAGAATAAAATATTTTTCTGCATCTAGCTCTGAAAAAATATTTGGGCTTCTAGCAGTGTGTGGGACTTGTTCTATTAGTCCATCTATACTGACCTCCATCAGGTTGCAAATTGAATATAATGTTTTCTGCATCTAGCTCTGAAAAAATATTTGGCCTTCTAGCAGTGTGTGGGACTTCTTCTATTAGTCCATCCATACTGACCTCCATCAGGTTGGAAATTGAATATAATATTTTTCTGCATCTAGCTCTGAAAAAATGTTTGGGCTTCAACAGTGTGTGGGACTTGTTCTATTAGTCCATCTATACTGACCTCCATCAGGTTGCAAAGTGAATATAATTTTTTTCTGCATCTAGCTCTGAAAAAATATTTGGCCTTCTAGCAGTGTGTGGGACTTGTTCTATTAGTCCATCTATACTGACCTCCATCAGGTTGCAAATTGAATATAATATTTTTCTGCATCTAGCTCTGAAAAAATATTTGGCCTTCTTGCAGTGTGTGGGACTTGTTCTATTAGTCCATCTATACTGACCTCCATCAGGTTGCAAATTAAAAATAATTTTTATCTGCATCTAGCTCTGAAAAAATATTTGGCCTTCTAGCAGTGTGTGGGGCTTGTTCTATTAGGCCATCTATACTGACCTCCATCAGGTTGGAAATTAAAAATAAATTTTATCTGCATCTAGCTGTGAAAAAATAATTGGCCTTATAGCAGTGTGTGGGACTTGTTCTATTAGTCCATCTATACTGACGTCCATCAGGTTGCAAATTGAATATAATTTTTTTCTGCATCTACCTCTGAAAAAATATTTGGGCTTCTAGCTGTGTGTGGGACTTGTTCTATTAGTCCATCTTTACTGACCTCCATCAGGTTGCAAATTGAATATACTATTTTTCTGCAACTAGCTCTAAAAAAATATTTGGCCTTCTAGCAGTGTGTGGGACTTGTTCTATTAGTCCATCTATACTGACCTCCATCAGGTTGCAAAGTAAATATAATATTTTTCTGCATCTAGCTCTGAAAAAATATTTGGCCTTCTAGAAGTGTGTGGGACTTGTTCTATTAGTCCATCTATACTGACCTCCATCAGGTTGCAAATTGAATATAATGTTTTCTGCATCTAGCTCTGAAAAAATATTTGGCCTTCTAGCAGTGTGTGGGACTTGATCTATTTGTCCATCAATACTGACCTCCATCAGGTTGCAAATTGAATATAATTTTTTTCTGCATCTACCTCTGAAAAAATATTTGGGCTTCAAGCTGTGTGTGGGACTTGTTCTATTTGTCCATCTATACTGACCTCCATCAGGTTGCAAATTGAATATAATATTTTTCTGCATCTACCTCTGAAAAAATATTTGGCCTTCTAGCTGTGTGTGGGACTTGTTCTATTAGTCCATCTATACTGACCTTCATCAGGTTGCAAATTGAATATAATTTTTTTCTGCATCTAGCTCTGAAAAAATATTTGGCCTTCTAGCAGTGTGTGGGACTTGTTCTATTGGTACATCTATACTGACCTCCATCAGGTTGCAAATTGAATATAATATTTTTCTGCATCTATCTCTGAAAAAATATTTGGCCTTCTAGCAGTGTGTGGGACTTGTTCTATTAGTGCATCTATACTGACCTCCATCAGGTTGCAAATTTAAAATAATTTTCTTCTGCATCTAGCTCTGAAAAAATATTTGGCCTTCTAGCAGTGTGTGTGACTTGTTCTATTTGTCCATCAATACTGACCTCCATCAGGTTGCAAGTTGAAAATAATTTTTATCTGCATCTAGCTCTGAAAAAATATTTGGGCTTCTAGCAGTGTGTGGGGCTTGTTCTATTAGTCCAGCTATACTGACCTCCATCAGGTTGGAAATTAAAAATAAATTTTATCTGCATCTAGCTGTGAAAAAATAATTGGCCTTATAGCAGTGTGTGGGACTTGTTCTATTAGTCCATCTATACTGACGTCCATCAGGTTGCAAATTGAATATAATTTTTTTCTGCATCTACCTCTGAAAAAATATTTGGACTTCTAGCTGTGTGTGGGACTTGTTCTATTAGTCCATCTTTACTCACCTCCATCAGGTTGCAAATTGAATATACTATTTTTCTGCATCTAGCTCTGAAAAAATATTTGGCCTTCTAGCAGTGTGTGGGACTTGTTCTATTAGTCCATCTATACTGACCTCCATCAGGTTGCAAAGTAAATATAATATTTTTCTGCATCTAGCTCTGAAAAAATATTTGGCCTTCTAGAAGTGTGTGGGACTTGTTCTTTTAGTCCATCTATACTGACCTCCATCAGGTTGCAAATTGAATAAAATATTTTTCTGCATCTAGCTCTGAAAAAATATTTGGGCTTCTAGCAGTGTGTGGGACTTGTTCTATTAGTCCATCTATACTGACCTCCATCAGGTTGCAAATTGAATATAATGTTTTCTGCATCTAGCTCTGAAAAAATATTTGGCCTTCTAGCAGTGTGTGGGACTTCTTCTATTAGTCCATCTATACTGACCTCCGTCAGGTTGGAAATTGAATATAATATTTTTCTGCATCTAGCTCTGAAAAAATATTTGGGCTTCAACAGTGTGTGGGACTTGTTCTATTAGTCCATCTATACTGACCTCCATCAGGTTGCAAAGTGAATATAATTTTTTTCTGCATCTAGCTCTGAAAAAATATTTGGCCTTCTAACAGTGTGTGGGACTTGTTCTATTAGTCAATCTATACTGACCTCCATCAGGTTGCAAATTAAAAATAAGTTCTATCTGCATCTAGCTGTGAAAAAATATTTGGCCTTCTAGCAGTGTGGGACTTGTTCTATTAGTCCATCTCTACTGACCTCCATCAGGTTGCAAATTCAAAATAATTTTTTGTCTGCATATAGCTCTGAAAAAATATTTGGCCTTCTAGCAGTATGTGGGACTTGTTCTATTAGTCCATCTATACTGACCTCCATCAGGTTGCAAATTGAATATAATATTTGTCTGCATCTAGCTCTGATAAAATATTTGGCCATCTAGCAGTGTGTGGGACTTGTTCTATTAGTCCATCTATACTGACCTCCATCAGGTTGCAAATTGAATATAATTTTTTTCTGCATCTAGCTCTGAAAAAATATTTGGCCTTCTTGCAGTGTGTGCGACTTGTTCTATTAGTCCATCTATACTGACCTCCATCAGGTTGCAAATTAAAAATAATTTTTATCTGCATCTAGCTCTGAAAAAATATTTGGCCTTCTAGCAGTGTGTGGGGCTTGTTCTATTAGTCCATCTATACTGACCTCCATCAGGTTGCAAATTAAAAATAAATTTTATCTGCATCTAGCTGTGAAAAAATAATTGGCCTTCTAGCAGTGTGTGGGACTTGTTCTATTAGTCCATCTATACTGACCTCCATCAGGTTGCAAATTCAAAATAATTTTTGGTCTGCATCTAGCTCTGAAAAAATATTTGGCCTTCTAGCAGTGTGTGGGACTTGTTCTATTAGTCCATCTATACTGACCTCCATCAGGTTGCAAATTGAATATAATTTTTTTCTGCATCTAGCTCTGAAAAAATATTTGGCCTTCTAGCAGTGTGTGGGACTTGTTCTATTAGTCCATCTATACTGACGTCCATCAGGTTGCAAATTGAATATAATTTTTTTCTGCATCTACCTCTGAAAAAATATTTGGGCTTCTAGCAGTGTGTGGGACTTGTTCTATTAGTCCATCTATACTGACCTCCATCAGGTTGCAAATTCAAAATAATTTTTTGTCTGCCTCTAGCTCTGAAAAAATATTTGGCCTTCTAGCAGTGTGTGGGACTTGTTCTATTAGTCCATCTATACTGAACTCCATCAGGTTGCAAATTGAATATAACATTTTTCTGCATCAAGCTCTGAAAAAATATTTGGCCTTCTAGCAATGTGTGGGACTTGTTCTATTAGTCCATCTATACTAACCTCCATCAGGATGCAAATTGAATATAATATTTTTCTGCATCTAGCTCTGAAAAAATATTTGGCCTTCTAGCAGTGTGTGGGACTTGTTCTATTAGTCCATCTATACTGACCTCCATCAGGTTGCAAATTGAATATATTTTTTTTCTGCATCTAACTCTGAAAAAATATTTGGCCTTCTAGCAGTGTGTGGGACTTGTTCTATTAGTCCATCTATATTGACCTCCATCAGGTTGCTGTCACGCTGTCTCTGTATACTGGAGGTAGGTGGCCTAAGCTGACCCTAAGCTGGGGCCCTGACTAATCCCTCAACCTGGAGGTACTGTTAAAGGTACAGAGGTCCAGGCCGCCAGCGTAACCCCTACCTCCTGAGGATCCCTGCACCTAAATAATCTAGTCCTGAGAAGGACCCCGATCACAACAAAAGAGGACAAGTAATAATATGCCCACACACAGTACTTAGACGAACGAGACAGTACAAGGGAAAAACCAAAACCACCTTGCATACAAAAACTACACAACTACAACAGAGGGAACACCAACGGGAAAGGAGATAAATGATAAAGCGAGGAAGGGAAAAAACACTCCAAATACACTTATCTCAGAAACTCCAAATACCACGATCCGCTCTGTTAGTCTGTATGAAATGCTTTCACCGACACTTCCCAAACAGACCAGCAGGCATTTGAAGGAGTCTCACTACAGCAGCATAGATTGCAGCTGGGCGAGGCTGGACCTCGTCTAGCACAGAGAGAGAGAGAATTAACTCCCTCACTGCCGAAAACACAATGCACCAAAAAGTCAGCTGCGAGAAGTCAGGCTGTGTAATCGTGACGATCTTCGTGGCGACACACCCGTGACAGTACCCCCCCTTCTACGAGGGGCCTCCGGACCCTCAGGGCCAGGTTTATCCGGGTGAGTCGTGTGGAAGGCCCGAACTAATCGGTCTGCGTTAATATCTGACGCAGGAACCCACATCCTCTCCTCAGGACCATACCCTTTCCAATGAACCAGGTACTGAAGGGACCGGCGATTAAAACGTGAATCGATGACCCTTGATACCTGGAACTCCAAGTTACCATTGACCACCACTGGAGGGGGAGGTAAAGGTGACGGTACCCCCGGCGCCACATACCTCTTAAGCAATGATCTGTGGAACACGTTGTGAATTTTAAACGTAGGGGGAAGGTCAAGACGGAATGCCACCGGATTAATAATAGAACTGATTCTGTACGGCCCGATGAACCTGGGACCCAGTTTCCAGGAGGGAACCTTAAGTTTAATATTCCTGGTAGACAACCATACCCGATCGTTCACACTTAGGTCCGGACCAGACACTCTCCTCCTATCAGCCATACGTTTGTATCGGTTCCCCATAGTATTCAGATTCTTCAGCACCCCTCTCCATACTGAAGCGAGTGATGAGGAAAATCGTTCCACCTCAGGAACCCCCGAAGAGCCCCCCCTACTGAAAGTACAGAACTGGGGGTGAAAACCATATGCCCCAAAAAACGGGGACTTACCAGTGGACTCGCTCCGCCTATTATTAAGAGCAAACTCTGCCAGAGGTAAGAAAGAAGCCCAGTCCTCCTGGTTCTCTGACACAAAACACCGGAGATATGTCTCCAAGCTCTGGTTCATACGTTCCGTCTGACCATTGGTCTGAGGGTGAAAAGCCGATGAGAATGACAAATGCATCCCCCGCCGTGCACAAAACGCCTTTCAGAACTTGGACACAAACTGAGACCCCCGATCAGACACCACATCGGAGGGTACCCCGTGAAGCCTCACAATCTCCCCAATGAACACCTGCGCAAGAGTTTTAGCATTAGGGAGAGCCGGAAGAGCGATAAAATGTGCCATCTTGCTGAACCTGTCCACTACAACGAGTATGACCGTTTTACCCGAAGACGGAGGGAGGTCCGTAATAAAGTCCATAGACAGATGAGTCCAAGGACGCTCCGGGATCTTCAAAGGTAAGAGGGCCCCAGACGGACGGGTATGTGAGGTCTTAGAGCGCGCACAAACCCCACAGGACGCGACAAAAGTTACCACCTCCTTATGTAAGTTAGGCCACCAAAACCGACGCGAGAGGAGATCCACAGTTGCTTTACTCCCCAGGTGTCCTGCCAAAACTGAGTTATGGTGTGCCTCGATCACCTTTTGTCGCAACTGATCTGGAACAAACAGTCTCCCCGGAGGTCCAACAGGGGCGTCCCCCTGAGCCTCCAATACCTCCTCCTCCAGCTCAGAGCATACTGCCGAAACCACCACCCCCTCCTGAAGGATAGGAATCGGGTCGTCCGTATTCCCGGCCCCAGGGAAACTACGAGATAAGGCATCCGCCTTTACATTTTTTGACCCAGGACGATATGTAACGACAAAATTAAACCTGGTAAAAAACAATGACCACCTAGCTTGTCTGGGATTCAGACGTTTCGCAGACTCCAGATATAGCAGGTTCTTGTGATCGGTGATGACGGTGACCGGATGGACTGCCCCCTCCAAAAAATGGCGCCACTCCTCAAAAGCTAACTTAATGGCCAAGAGTTCCCTATTGCCGACATCGTAATTCCTCTCAGCGGACGACAATTTTTTAGAGAAAAAGGCGCACGGATGCCACTTACCAGGGGACGAACCCTGTGACAATACTGCTCCCACCCCTACCTCGGAAGCGTCTACCTCTACAATGAATGGCTGTGACGCATCAGGTTGAATGAGTATGGGTGCCGAGGCAAAACATTTTTTCAAGGAGGAGAATGCTTGACAAGCCTTGTCAGACCACCTAGAAAAATCCGTCCCCTTTTTAGTCATGTCTGTGAGAGGCTTAACCATGGACGAGAAATTACGAATGAACTTCCGGTAATAATTAGCAAACCCCAGGAAACGTAGTGCCTTAAGATTCTCTGGCCGATCCCACTCAAGAACTGCCCGCACTTTCCCAGGGTCCATACGAAAACCGGACGCTGAAACCAGGAAGCCTAAAAACTGGAGTTCCTGTACGGCGAACACACACTTTTCCCATTTGGCATACAGTTTATTATCCCGCAAGAACTGTAACACCTGCCTAACGTGCTCCTGATGAGACACCAGATCCGGCGAGTAAATTAAGATATCATCCAGATATATGACAACAAACTGTCCCACCAGGCGGCGAAAAATGTCATTAACAAAGTGTTGGAACACCGCCGGGGCATTAGTCAGACCGAATGGCATGACAAGGTTCTCATAATGCCCCTCCGGAGTGTTAAACGCCGTCTTCCACTCATCCCCCTCCTTCATCCTAATCAGATTGTACGCCCCCCTGAGATCCAACTTAGAGAACCATTTGGCGCCCACGATCTGATTAAAGAGATCGGGAATAAGTGGGAGTGGATACGGATCTCGGACCGTAATCCGATTAAGTTCACGGAAATCCAGGCAAGGGCGTAGGCCTCCATCTTTCTTCTTAACAAAGAAGAACCCCGCAGCCACCGGTGAAGATGAAGGTCTAATATGCCCCTTAGCCAGACTTTCTGAAATATAATCCTTCATGGCCTGCCTCTCAGGACCAGAAAGGTTATACAACCTAGCTTTAGGTAACTTGGCCTCAGGGAGCAGTTTTACAGAACAGTCATACTCGCGATGAGGAGGTAGTTCCTGACACCCTTTCTCCGAGAATACATCCTCAAAGTCCGCCAGAAATGGAGGTAAGACCCAAGGAGTAACCGCACCGATGACCGTGTTCATGCAGTTTTTATTACAGAATTTACTCCATTGGCTTATCTCTCTGGTTTGCCAATTAATAACCGGGTTATGCTTAGTTAACCAAGGAAGGCCCAACACTATAGGAGTGGGAAGACCCTCCAACACGTAGCAAGACAACAGTTCTTTATGTATCGCCCCCACTTGAAGTTTTACGTCATGCACAGCTTGCAAAAAACTTCCCTGACCGAGAGGCCTGGCATCGATCGAGAATATGGGGATGGGTTTAGCCAACTCACTCAATCGCATACCTTGAACCTGGGCAAACCGAGCATCAACCAGATTAGCCCCGGCCCCACTATCTAGAAGAACAGATATCCTCTCAGTTCTCGTACCCACCACCACCTCCGCCGGTACGAGAAACTGAGACGAACCTAGGGACGAAATACCTACTCCCAGATTGCCGTCCACCACACAACCTGGGATCAACAGTTTTCCGACGACTCTTCACACTGCAAGGGACGGGATGGACACCCCCCAATAAAATGTCCCTTTCTCCCGCAGAAGAAACACCTTCCTGTCTTATGGCGCACCACCGGTCCCCTCCCCCGAAATGATGTCCCTCCTAATTGCATAGGCTCCTCTGGACTGACCAGGGGAACCACCATATGAGGGGACCTTGTAGGAGGTGGAGTCATCACAGGGGGTCGAGTTATCCCGCACCTCTCCCGAAGCCGTCTGTCAACGCGAATAGCCAGGGCCATAGCGGCTTCCAGTGACGCGGGAGAGTCATACTGTGCCAACACATCCTGTAATTTGTCGGATAAAGCTTGACAAAACTGGCTCCTAAGAGCCGGGTCATTCCACTGGGTGTCCGTGGCCCACCTACGGAACTCCGAACAGAATTCCTCCGCCGGACGATCTCCCTGCTGGATCCTACGTAACTTAGACTCAGCAAGGGAGATCCGATCTGGGTCATCATATACGAGTCCCAGAGCAGCGAAAAACCTATCCACTGACTGGAGAGCCGGGGAGCCCGGGGGAAGAGAGAACGCCCAAGATTGTGGGTCCCCTTGTAGGAGCGAGATGACAATTCCCACCCTTTGTTCTTCACTCCCCGATGACCGAGGCCGCAGCCGAAAGTACAATTTGCATGCCTCCCGGAAAACAAAAAACTTGTCCCGCCCCCCAGTGAACCTGTCAGGGAGAGCTACTTTAGGTTCTGGTCCGGCTTGCTCCTGAGGATGTAAAACCTTGGACCTAACGTCCGCCAGCTCCATGGACAAACTCTGCAACTGCCGAGCTAGACCGGCTACTGGATCCATGGTAGCTGGAGAAAAACTAAGTGGGTCGGTGAAAATGTCACGCTGTCTCTGTATACTGGAGGTAGGGGGCCTAAGCTGACCCTAAGCTGGGGCCCTGACTAATCCCTCAACCTGGAGGTACTGTTAAAGGTACAGAGGTCCAGGCCGCCAGCGTAACCCCTACCTCCTGAGGATCCCTGCACCTAAGTAATCTAGTCCTGAGAAGGACCCCGATCACAACAAAAGAGGACAAGTAATAATATGCCCACACACAGTACTTAGACGAACGAGACAGTACAAGGGAAAAACCAAAACCACCTTGCATACAAAAACTACACAACTACAACAGAGGGAACACCAACGGGAAAGGAGATAAATGATAAAGCGAGGAAGGGAAAAAACACTCCAAATACACTTATCTCAGAAACTCCAAATACCACGATCCGCTCTGTTAGTCTGTATGAAATGCTTTCACCGACACTTCCCAAACAGACCAGCAGGCATTTGAGGGAGTCTCACTACAGCAGCATAGATTGCAGCTGGGCGAGGCTGGACCTCGTCTAGCACAGAGAGAGAGAGAATTAACTCCCTCACTGCCGAAAACACAAAGCACCAAAAAGTCAGCTGCGAGAAGTCAGGCTGTGTAATCGTGACGATCTTCGTGGCGACACACCCGTGACAGTTGCAAATTGAATATAATTTTTTTCTGCATCTACCTCTGAAAAAATATTTGGCCTTCTAGCTGTGTGTGGGACTTGTTCTATTAGTCCATCTATACTGACTAGTGTTGAGCCACCCCCGTAGTGTTCGAGTTCGGTTCGGTTCGTCGAACACCCGTGTGTTTGCCGAACTGTTCGTCGAACTGTTCGTCGAACACCTTCGAACACCGTTAAAACCAATGGCAGGCAAACAAAAACACATAGAAACACATAGAAAACACCTTCAAAGGTGTCCAAAAGCTGACAAACTGCTCAGAAGACACAACTAACACATGGAAAAGTGACAAGTACATATAGTCATGCGAAAAGAAAAGAGGTGGAGGAGTAAAAGGAGGGGGAGACACAGATATAGGCATGTTATGCCCTTCTAAAATCCAAAAAGTGAGAAGCCGAGACGGCCAGTCCGCTCCTGCCCGTGCCACCTCGGTGTCGCCGGGTTTGTGCCAGAGCCGCGGTGAACCCTGACGGCCAGCCCCCCTCTCCCAATACTGGTGCCTGTCCGCTGGTGGGTCGAGAGAGCCCCCCTGTGGTGGAGGCAGCTCTAAGCTTTTTAATTTAAATTGTCCCTCTAATTTGAATGAATACACTTTAAATCCATTTACAAGGATCTATTGGAGGGCAAGTCTCATGCCAGCAGCCGCGTAATTCCAGCTCCAGTAGCGTCCACTAAAGCTGCTGCAGTTAAAAAGCTTTTATAAGGATCGAGCTCGGCTGTCCACCGCAAGGCATCCTAGTGCCAGTCCCAGCCCCTATGCCTTGGGGTGCCTCCTGATGCTCTTCACTGAGCATCCCGTGGTCCCGAAGCATTTCCTTTGAAAAAATTAAGTGTCCAAACTACAGGTGGTGTAGCTTGCTTAACAGCCGGGATAATCCGCTGACTAGCAGACACTGCTACTAGGCACAAAGTATTTCCTGGGCTAGATGCAGTTAAAAATTTGTAAGTAGATACTCTCGTTGGATGCTGAGAAAGCATTCCATAGAGTCTCCTGGCACGCCATATATTATTCTCTTAAAAAGCTTGGGGTAGGGGTCTAGGGGACCCTTTTATAGCCAAAATCACGGCCCTGTATCACAATACGTCACCTAGACTGAAGATAAATGGAACTGTAGCACCGAGGGCTCGGTTGCTAGAGACGTATTGCACCTCACCCAGAGGTGTGATATCTCACTCTCAGATAAGAATGGAGTGTGGATCAGGACCCGACACATGCATGCATTACACCACATTGCCGTGGGGCAGGGCGACCAATATGCCCCTGAGATGGGCACGACAGTCCCTGTCCCTGGCTGGAGTGGGGGGAGGGAACACTGAGGAAGGGGAACCCTGCAGTGCAGGAGCAGGGAGGAAGCAGTTCCTGGGTGCATTGAGAAGGGAGTATAAAAGGTGGGCACCATCTTAGTTCAGTGCAGAGAAGTCTGAGCAGAAGTGGCAGGGAGCAGGGGCTCTGCATGAGCTCTGCTCCGGAGGCGGGCCTAGTAACAGAGGCCCAGGCCTGCAAGAGGGAGAAGGAAGGAAGAGGAGCGGAGAAGGCTCCAGGAACGAGGAATGAAGGGATCCCAGGGGTGCGGACGGGCGAGTCGCCACCGCACGCCCGAATCCACCTGCGTGGAGGGGTCAGGCCAAAGGGGGAGACCGGTCCCCGAACTAGTGGAGGCAGGAAACGACCCTCAGCTAGAAACCGGAGGCTCTGACATTTTATGTGGCGCAGCCCCTTGCTCCACCCGCTAGGAAGGCACCACATAGGGTCAGGGAAACTGGCGCCAAGTTTACCAAGAGGAGGCCCGAGGCAGCCGGACAGAAGTGTTGGTAAGAAAGGCCAGACAAAGGACACACAAAGGGGGTCCTGTGAAGCGCTCCAAAGTTATCTGGGAGTTGTCTGAGCCCCTCACCTGGTGAGCACAGTACGACGTGGGCAGCCGTTACCTGCAGACGTGGTCTGGATAATAAGAACTGTGAGTAAAGGCCCTGAACTGCATCACTGACTCCGTGTCGTTACTGCTGCTGCCCTGCACCATCACCCCCATCCTCCGCATACACTGCCCTGAGGCTATACTCCTCCCGTGGGGAGTTATGCTACGCTCTGCTGCACCCACAACACCAGCCTTAGCGGTCTGCCCTGTAGCGGCGGTTCACTCTGACCGCAATCCACGGGTGGCGTAGTCGGACATTTAAACATCAAAACCACATAAATTGTTCCGCCACTGGTTTGACCGCCCTGAGCCACGGAACCGGATCGCCGCCACGAAGACTACAACCACCAGCATCCACCAAAAAGGGTCCGACTCCGGGTGTCCCAAGGCCCAGGGGGTGCGTCAGAACATTTTCATCACCTTTCACAATTACCAATGGGACAAGGCAGGGATGTCCTCTGTCCCCTCTCTTATACATCCTAGTGACGGAGCACCTGCTCTCATCAATTCGCCATAACCCCAATATTAGGTGGATTGAGGTGGGAGGCACCGAGTACAAGTGCTCTCTATTTGCTGATGATGTCCTAGTATATATCACTCAATCACATATATCCATCCCTGCTGTTATGGCTGAAATAGATCACTTTGTTACATGGTAAAATTTCAAAATCAATGCAGCGAAGTCTGAGGCCCTCGATGTCTCCCTCCCTAAATCCATATAGGATTCCATCCAGTCCAACTTTCCCTTTGCCTGGCCCTCACAGGGTATCAAATACTTAGGAATTCCTATTCATAGAGACCTCTCCCATCTATGTTATCTTAATTTTGGGCCCTTTATTGAACAATTCCATACAGACCACGGTTGGCAAGTTAGAACTGTAAGATTCACTACGTGAACCACTGGTGTTTTGTGGAAAAGCACATGTACACCGCGTTCCAAATTATTATGCAAAAAGTGTTTAGGAGTGATAAGGGAAGAATTTGTTTGTTTGTCAGTTAAACTCATTGATGGTGATGTGTGTCAGGGCTCTTTATATCACTGTAAGCAATTGCAGACACCTGTGCTAATTAGTTTGGCAGGTGTGTCCAATGAAAGGCAAGACTACTTAAGAAGGCTCTCTCACATTATTAAGCAGCCTACATTTTCTGCCAAAATGGGAAAGAAAAAGGATGTGTCGGCTGCTGAGAAGCAACAAATTGTGGAGTGTTTAGGTCAAGGCATGACTACAATCAACATTGTGCGATGATCAGGATGAAGTGTCTTGGCAATCAAGAAGTATGTAGCTGATTCACAGTACACACGTGTGCGTGCTGATAAGGGCAAATTGAGGACTCTTTCCTACAGGCAATTACGTCAGGTTGAAAGAGCAGCGGCAAAAAAGCCTTGTCATAGCAGCAGACAAGTTTTTGAAGCTGCTTGTGCCTCCAACGTCCCCCGAACAACAAGATGCAGGGTCCTTCAGAGGTTTGCAGCTGTGCATACGCCATCCTGTCGACCTCCTCTATCCACTTCACACAAGCAGAAACGGCTCCAGTGGGCCAAACATTACATGAAGACTGATTTCAAAACTGTTTTGTTCACGGATGAGTGCCGTGCAGCGCTCGATGGTCCAGATGAATGGAGTGGAGGATGGCTGGTTGATGGACACCCCACGCAAACACGGCTACAGCGCCAACAAGGAGGAGGTGGAGTAATGTTTTGGGCTGGAATCATGGGGAGAGAGATTGTCGGCCCCTTTAGGATCCCTGAAGGCGCTAAAGATGAACTCCATAATGTATGTGGATTTTCTCAAACAGCACTTCCTGCCATGGTTCAAGAAGAAGAACCGTGTATTTCACAGCAAGATCATTTTTCTGCATGATAATGCACCATCTCATGCTGCACATAAAACATCTGCATCTCTGGCTGATATGGGCATAAAAGGGGACAAACTTATGGTGTGACCCCCATGCTCCCCTGACCTCTACCCCATTCAGAACCTTTGGAGCATCATTAAAAGGAGTGTCTATGATGGCGGGAGGCAGTTCACATCTAAGCAACAGCTCTGGGAGGGTATTCTGTCCTCATGCAAAACAATTGAAGCAGAAACCATCCAAAACCTGACAAATTCAATGGACGAGGGAGTTCAGAAGCTCCTTTCGAACAAGGGGTCCTATGTGAAAATGTAACATCACCTAGAATAAAGTTTTGAGTTGAAAACTGTTTGATTTCAGTTTCTAACAACCTGCTAATGCTTATAATTTCAAAAATGACCATTTTTTTGGTCTTTATTAAAATGAAAAGGTTGATCGAAAAGTTTGGGGGATCTAAGAGTGTGGCAACCCAGTAGTCATGATTACTTCGAATTCTGACAATATGAGGGTCATGCTGCAGGTAGTGCAGCAAGAAGGCACTTATGTGTCTTGCGCATCTCGGAGCCCCAAAATTATTTTCCGGGCTAGATGCAGCTAAAAATTATTTTTAATTTTAAATCTGGTGAAGCTTATTATAGATGGCCTAATAGGATCAGTGCTGCACACTGCTACAAAGCCCAAATTATTTTCCAGTCAAGATACAGATAAACATGATTAGTAATTTGAAAGCTTAAAACGGTTAGTAGGGTGATTTTAACCAATCATCAAGCTTTTACTCTCCCCAGGATGACACAGGGGTAGAAAAGTCGTTTCGGATCCATGATTTGTTCATCTTTATGAACGTGAGTCTGTTTACATTATCAGTGGAGAGCCGCGTGCGCTTATCTGTCAGCACACCACCAGCAGCGCTGAACACACGTTCAGACAGAACGCTGGCTGCGGGGCATGACAAGATCTCCAAGGCGTAAGTGGCTAGCTCCGGCCATTTATCCAGATTGGAAGCCCAAAAAGAGCAAGGGTCCAGTGACACAGTCGTGGCTTCAATATTTACTTGGAGATACTCCTGTACCATCGTCTCTAGGCGTTGACTATGTGTCAGACTTCTTGTCTCCTGTGGCCTTGCAAAGGATGGGCTAAAAAAGTGGTGAAATGATTCCGCAAAATTGATGTTACCAGCAGATACTGTGGTTCTGTTACGGTTTGAGTGCTGAACACTTGACGGTCCCACGGTTGGCAAGTTGGAACTGTGAGATTCACTACGTGCACCACTGGTATTTTGTGGAAAAGCACATGTAAGATTCTGCATCAGTCTCTGCTGATACTCCTGCATGCGTGCATCCCTTTCTATGGCAGGAATAATTTCTGCAAATTTACTTTTGTACCGGGGATCTAACAGTGTGGCAACCCAGTAGTCAGGATTATTTCTAATTCTCACAATTCGAGGGTCATGTTGCAGGTAGTGCAGCAAGAAGGCACTCATGTGTGTTGCGCATCCAGGAGCACCAAGTCCCTGTTGTGTTGGTGGCGAGGTAACAATCATGCTTCCTTCCTCTGTCCTCTCCCCCCAACCTCGCACAACAGAAATGTGATCAAGGTCTCCCTCATCTGATGAGTCTTCCATCAGTTCGTCCTCCACTTCTTCCTGTGCACCTGCACCTTCCTCACTAGTTTGGCTGCTACCATGCGCCCTGGTAAAATCATCTCCCCCACCCTCACATGCCTGCCGCCTTGGTGCTGCCGACCGTCTGGACCTTGCAGATGTTAGCCCTTCCGCATACAACTCCTCCTCCTCTACTTCCTCCACCTCCTCTTGTGCCACCACCTGACTCCGAATTCTGTTTAACATGTGCTCCAGCATGTAAATCACCGGAATAGTCATGCTGATAATGGCATCGTCAGCACTAAACATCTTCGTCGCCATTTCAAAACTGTGCAGAAGGGTGCATAGGTCCCTGATCTGAGACCACTCCTCCAGCGTGATTTGCCCCACCTCTGAATCTCGTTGGCCCAGGCTATACGTCAGAACGTATTGCACCAGGGCTTGTCGGTGCTGCCACAGTCGCTGCAACATGTGCAGAGTTGAATTCCACCGGGTAGGCACATCGCATTTTAGCCGGTGAAGTGGCAGGCCCAACGACTTCTGTAGAGATGTAAGTCGCTGAGCTGCGGGATGCGAACGGCGGAAGTGAGCACACAGCGACCGTGCCCTCTGCAGAAGGCCTTCTAGTCTGGGATAGTGGGCTAAAAATTGCTGGACAACCAGGTTCAACACGTGAGCCATACAAGGCACGTGTGTGACATTGCCCCGGCGAAGGGCCGCACCCAGGTTTGCAGCATTGTCGCACACGGCCTTCCCTGGTTTCAGGTCCAGTGGAGACAACCATTCATGAAATTGGTTCTCCAGAGCTGACCACAACTCCTCAGCTTTCCAGACATTTCAATGTAAAAACCGCCTGATGACGTTGAGCCCTACTGCCAGCATAGTAAGGAGGTGTGCAGGATCCCTTCTGCGCAGTTAGAAAGCTTGTGGCATGACCAGACAGGCTTTGGGTGCAGGTGGAAGACCGAGAGGAGGTTGAGGAGGCAGAAGCAGTGGAGGAACTTTGACATAAAGAGGATTGACGCACAACTCGTGGGGACGGCAAGACTTGGACAGCAGCCCCTTGTCCTGCTGTCACCATAGTTACCCAGTGCCCAGTCAGCGACATGTAACGCCCCTGTCCATGCCTACTCGTCCAAGTGTCTGTGGTGAAATGCACCCTGTCACACACAGAGTTTCTCAAAGAAGCGGTGATGTTGTGTGCGACATGCTGGTGGAGCGCAGGCACACCTTTCTTTGAGAAGTAGTGCCGACTGGGCATCTGGTACTGGGGCACTGCGACGGACATAAGGTCTCGAAAATCCTCTGTGTCCACCAGGCGGAAAGGCAGCATTTCTGTAGCCAAGAGCTTGCAGATGGTGAAATTCAACCTCTTAGCTTTCTCATGGCTAGGAGGAAATGGTCTTTTACTTGTCCACATCTGAGGGACCGAGGGCTGGCTATTGTGCTTAGACGGGGTTGATAAGGGTGTCCCCGGCAAACTGCCGGTCTGTGAGGAAGATGCAGGCGGACATGTTAGGTTGCCTTGATCCAAAGGTGGTGCTATCGATGTCGGACAGCGCTCAACACCAGCTGGTGTTACCACCTCCAAAGAAAATGATGACCTGCCAATCACGCTGGCTGTTGCGGGTAAAGAGGTGGCAGGTCTGCGCCCCAAAACAGGTGTGACTGCTGTCCCCCCAGTCACAGAGGATGAAGAGGCCGCGGATGCACAAGATATGGCAGACGGTGGTTGGCCCGGCCGGCTAGGCCGCATTGTAGCACACTGAGCTTCCCACTGCAACTTATGCTTCATGTCCATGTGCCGGTTCATGCATGAAGTACTCAAACTATGTATTTTTTGGCCTCTACTTAGCTTTTGCTGACAAATGTTACAGATAACACGAGTTGGGTCATCTTTATCGATCTGAAAAAATGCCCAGGCTATGCAAGGCTTAGCACCCATGCGACCTGAAGATCCACCACGACTTGTGGTGAGAGGCAGAGTTGTGTTTGAGGATGCAGTTGTTGACGTGCTTCCAGTACTACGTCTCTGTCCAGGAAGGCGCAACCTGACCTCGTCGTCACTAGCATCTTCCTCCACCTCCTCTGCTGACCTCATCTCTTGGCTGACTGTGGGTTGACAGTAAGTGGGATCTCCAACCTCATCATCATCACCCTGTGCGTTATCACACCCGTCGTCCTCAGAGCCAACCTGTTCCTGCCCTGACAAAAAACTAAAGTTGTCGCTCCAATCAGGTATTTGAGTCTTATCATCGTCTTCCTCATTGTCTCCACCAACAGGAGTTACAGTTTGGGAATGAGGGTCTACATTATGGTCAGAACATTCTGCGTCTGGTCCTGGATCCGACTCATAAAGATTCTGGGCATCAGTGCAGATCATTTCCTCGTCTGGATTCACAGAAGCGCTGGAGTCGACCTCTGATTCCCAGGCTATAGTATGAGTAAACAGCTCTGCAGACTCAACCATCTGTTCTACCTCATACTCAGACGGGCAGCTGGAGATTTGGGAGCTGTGAGGAAGCAAGTGCGATTTGGGTGACACCTTTGAGGACTGGAGTATTTGTGATGTTGAAGTTGATGTGGAGGAGAGCCCACTTAAAGGAGCACTTGATATCCGTTGAAGCACCTGCTG
Source organism: Phyllobates terribilis (assembly GCF_046119375.1). Classification (NCBI taxonomy): domain Eukaryota; kingdom Metazoa; phylum Chordata; class Amphibia; order Anura; family Dendrobatidae; genus Phyllobates; species Phyllobates terribilis. Next base: position 205,206,080 of record NW_027362764.1, on the reverse strand, counting down.
TTTTTGTGCCTCATCTGGAATTTGTAGCGATTGGCGTGGCCGTAAGAAAGGGATCTTATCACATTGTTCGCTAAAAGAATTAGACATTTTAGTTTGGCTGGAAGATGGTCTTTCTTCTGCACCTACCCCACGGACACAACCTTTTTTCCCCTTCCCAACACGCCTATTCCCCTTTCCACCAGCAGCAGGCCTTTTTCCACTCATTTTGGTGGTTAACTAATTCACAACTCTGGAGTTGTTTGCACAAAAAAACAATGGATGGTAACCGAGCAGAGCTGAGTGGCCAAACTGTGGTATTAGGCCAAAACTATTGGCTGGGTTAGATGCAGAAAAAAATTATTTTTAATTTGCAGCCTGATGGAGGTCAGTATAGATGGACTAATAGACCAAGTCCCACACACCGCTAGAAGCCCAAATATTTTTTCAGAGCTAGATGCAGAAAATTTTTTTATTCAATTTGCAACCTGATGGAGGTCAGTATAGATGGACTAATAGACCAAGTCCCACACACTGCTAGAAGCCCAAATATTTTTTCAGAGCTAGATGCAGAAAAAAATTATTTTTAATTTGCAACCTGATGGAGGTCAGTATAGATGGACTAATAGACCAAGTCCCACACACTGCTAGAAGCCCAAATATTTTTTCAGAGCTAGATGCAGAAAAAAATTATTTTTAATTTGCAACCTGATGGAGGTCAGTATAGATGGACTAATAGACCAAGTCCCACACACCGCTAGAAGCCCAAATATTTTTTCAGAGCTAGATGCAGAAAAAAATTATATTCAATTTGCAACCTGCTGGAGGTCAGTATAGAAGGACTAATAGAACAAGTCTCACACACTGCTAGAAGCCCAAATATTTTTTCAGAGCTAAATGAAGAAAAAAATTATTTTTAGTTTGCAACCTGATGGAGGTCAGTATAGATGGACTAATAGACCAAGTCCCACACACCGCTAGAAGCCCAAATATTTTTTCAGAGCTAGATGCAGAATATTTTTTTATTCAATTTGCAACCTGATGGAGGTCAGTATAGATGGACTAATAGACCAAGTCCCACACACTGCTAGAAGCCCAAATATTTTTTCAGAGTTAGATGCAGAAAAAAATTATTTTTAATTTACAACCTGATGGAGGTCAGTATAGATGGACTAATAGACCAAGTCCCACACACTGCTAGAAGCTCAAATATTTTTTCAGAGCTAGATGCAGAAAAAAATTATTTTTAATTTGCAACCTGATGGAAGTCAGTATAGATGGACTAATAGACCAAGTCCCACACACCGCTAGAAGCCCAAATATTTTTTCAGAGCTAGATGCAGAAAAAAATTATATTCAATTTGCAACCTGCTGGAGGTCAGTATAGAAGGACTAATAGAACAAGTCCCACACACTGCTAGAAGCCCAAATATTTTTTCAGAGCTAAATGAAGAAAAAAATTATTTTTCATTTGCAACCTGATGGAGGTCAGTATAGATGGACTAATAGACCAAGTCCCAGACACTGCTAGAAGCCCAAATATTTTTTCAGAGCTAGATGCAGAAAAAAATTATTTTTAATTTGCAACCTGATGGAGGTCAGTATAGATGGACTAATAGACCAAGTCCCACACAACGCTAGAAGCCCAAATATTTTTTCAGAGCTAGATGCAGAAATTTTTTTTATTCAATTTGCAACCTGATGGAGGTCAGTATAGATGGACTAATAGACCAAGTCCCACACACTGCTAGAAGCCCAAATATTTTTTCAGAGCTAGATGCAGAAAAAAATTATTTTTAATTTGCAACCTGATGGAGGTCATTATAGAAGGACTAATAGACCAAGTCCCACACACTGCTAGAAGCCCAAATATTTTTTCAGAGCTAGATGCAGAAAAAAATTATTTTTAATTTGCAACCTGATGGAGGTCAGTATAGATGGACTAATAGACCAAGTCCCACACACCGCTAGAAGCCCAAATATTTTTTCAGAGCTAGATGCAGAAAAAAATTATATTCAATTTGCAACCTGCTGGAGGTCAGTATAGAAGGACTAATAGAACAAGTCCCACACACTGCTAGAAGCCCAAATATTTTTTCAGAGCTAAATGAAGAAAAAAATTATTTTTAATTTGCAACCTGATGGAGGTCAGTATAGATGGACTAATAGACCAAGTCCCACACACTGCTAGAAGCCCAAATATTTTTTCAGAGCTAGATGCAGAAAAAAATTATTTTTAATTTGCAACCTGATGGAGGTCAGTATAGATGGACTAATAGACCAAGTCCCACACACCGCTAGAAGCCCAAATATTTTTTCAGAGCTAGATGCAGAAAATTTTTTTATTCAATTTGCAACCTGATGGAGGTCAGCATAGATGGACTAATAGACCAAGTCCCACACGCTGCTAGAAGCCCAAATATTTTTTCAGAGATAAATGAAGAAAAAAATTATTTTTAATTTGCAACCTGATGGAGGTCAGTATAGATGGACTAATAGACCAAGTCCCACACACTGCTAGAAGCCCAAATATTTTTTCAGAGCTAGATGCAGAAAAAAATTATTTTTAATTTGCAACCTGATGGAGGTCAGTATAGATGGACTAATAGAACAAGTCCCACACGCTGCTAGAAGCCCAAATATTTTTTCAGAGATAAATGAAGAAAAAAATTATTTTTAATTTGCAACCTGATGGAGGTCAGTATAGATGGACTAATAGACCAAGTCCCACACACTGCTAGAAGCCCAAATATTTTTTCAGAGCTAGATGCAGAAAAAAATTATTTTTAATTTGCAACCTGATGGAGGTCAGTATAGATGGACTAATAGACCAAGTCCCACACACCGCTAGAAGCCCAAATATTTTTTCAGAGCTAGATGCAGAAATTTTTTTTATTCAATTTGCAACCTGATGGAGGTCAGTATAGAAGGACTAATAGACCAAGTCCCACACACTGCTAGAATCCCAAATATTTTTTCAGAGCTAGATGCAGAAAAAAATTATTTTTAATTTGCAACCTGATGGAGGTCAGTATAGATGGACTAATAGACCAAGTCCCACACACTGCTAGAAGCCCAAATATTTTTTCAGAGCTAGATGCAGAAAAAAATTATTTTTAATTTGCAACCTGATGGAGGTCAGTATAGATGGACTAATAGACCAAGTCCAACACACCGCTAGAAGCCCAAATATTTTTTCAGAGCTAGATGCAGAAAATTTTTTTATTCAATTTGCAACCTGATGGAGGTCAGCATAGATGGACTAATAGACCAAGTCCCACACACTGCTAGAAGCCCAAATATTTTTTCAGAGCTAGATGCAGAAAAAAATTATTTTTAATTTGCAACCTGATGGAGGTCATTATAGATGGACTAATAGACCAAGTCCCACACACTGCTAGAAGCCCAAATATTTTTTCAGAGCTAGATGCAGAAAAAAAATATTTTTAATTTGCAACCTGATGGAGGTCAGTATAGATGGACTAATAGACCAAGTCCCACACACTGCTAGAAGCCCAAATATTTTTTCAGAGCTAGATGCAGAAAAAAATTATTTTTAATTTGCAACCTGATGGAGGTCAGTATAGATGGACTAATAGAACAAGTCCCACATGCTGCTAGAAGCCCAAATATTTTTTCAGAGATAAATGAAGAAAAAAATTATTTTTAATTTGCAACCTGATGGAGGTCAGTATAGATGGACTAATAGACCAAGTCCCACACACTGCTAGAAGCCCAAATATTTTTTCAGAGCTAGATGCAGAAAAAAATTATTTTTAATTTGCAACCTGATGGAGGTCAGTATAGATGGACTAATAGACCAAGTCCCACACACCGCTAGAAGCCCAAATATTTTTTCAGAGCTAGATGCAGAAAAAAATTATATTCAATTTGCAACCTGCTGGAGGTCAGTATAGAAGGACTAATAGAACAAGTCCCACACACTGCTAGAAGCCCAAATATTTTTTCAGAGCTAGATGCAGAAAAAAATTATATTCAGTTTGCAACCTGATGGAGGTCAGTATAGATGGACTAATAGAATGATGCTATGCCCAAAAGATTTTACTTCACTAGGTGCAGTAAAAAAATTGGTATTCTATACACAGGTGGTATATCTTGCAACACAGATAGGCTACTCCACTGACTAACACACTCTGCATTAGGCCAAAAAGGATTAGCTTTGCTAGATTCAGCCAAATGCTGTGAAAAAAACTTGCACAGCACTGGCACAGACCTGCCTGGCAAAAACTCATAGGAACTGATGTAACCTAGTCCTGAAAAGGACTCCAATTACAATTAGTCTTTACTCCCACAATCTATCTATTTAAGAGCACAGACCTGCTTGATAAAAGTCGTAGGAAATGCTGTAACCTAGTCCTTAAAAGGACTGCAATCACAACTATTCCCTACTCCCAAGCTATCTGTTTATTTGTGCGAAAATTGGCTTGAAATTAACAAGGTATAGCGCACACAGCAACAGCGGTGCCGTCTAACACGCAGCTGCAGCAGTGAGAAAATGGTGGCGACGGGGAAAATGGCTTGGTCTTATAGGGCAAGGACATGTGACATACACTGCCAATCACACATGCCCTTGCTTGTGTGAAAAAAAGCACTTCGCTCCGTGTGTGCGCTGCTGATAGGCTGACAGATTGCACCTCCCCACTGCAAATGCGGGAAAGAGAAAAAAAATGGAGATCTTCATTGTTCCTGCAGAGATCCATCCCCTGCCCCTCCCCCCGCCCCGCTGTACACTCAAACTGCGTATTAACATTAATTTTCATCATTACTGAGAAAAAATCCAGTTATGATTTTGTTGCACGAACAGTTATCGAACATAACCTCGAACAGCCGAATTTTTCTCAAATTGTTCGTGTTCGCCGACCGGCTCGAACACCGCCCAAAACAGCTCGAATTTGAGATTGGCGAACAGTTCGAGTAGAACAACGCTCATCTCTATTCATGTCCATGTGCCGGTTCATGCATGAAGTACTCAAACTATGTATTTTTTAGGCCTCTACTTAGCTTTTGCTGACAAATGTTACAGATAACACGAGTTGGGTCATCTTTATCGATCTGAAAAAATGCCCAGGCTATGCAAGGCTTAGCACCCATGCGACCTGAAGAGCCACCACGACTTGTGGTGAGAGGCAGAGTTGTGTTTGAGGATGCAGTTGTTGACGTGCTTCCAGTACTACGTCTCTGTCCAGGAAGGCGCAACCTGACCTCGTCGTCACTAGCATCTTCCTCCACCTTCTCTGCTGACCTCATCTCTTGGCTGACTGTGGGTTGACAGTAAGTGGGATCTCCGACCTCATCATCATCACCCTGTGCGTTATCACACCCGTCGTCCTCAGAGCCAACCTGTTCCTGCCCTGACAAAAAACTAAAGTTGTCGCTCCAATCAGGTATTTGAGTCTTATCATCGTCTTCCTCATTGTCTCCACCAACAGGAGTTACAGTTTGGGAATGAGGGTCTACATTATGGTCAGAACCTTCTGCGTCTGGTCCTGGATCCGACTCATAAAGATTCTGGGCATCAGTGCAGATCATTTCCTCGTCTGGATTCACAGAAGCGCTGGAGTCGACCTCTGATTCCCAGGCTATAGTATGAGTAAACAGCTCTGCAGACTCAACCATCTGTTCTACCTCATACTCAGACGGGCAGCTGGAGATTTGGGAGCTGTGAGGAAGCAAGTGCGATTTGGGTGACACCTTTGAGGACTGGAGTATTTGTGATGTTGAAGTTGATGTGGAGGAGAGCCCACTTAAAGGAGCACTTGATATCCGTTGAAGCACCTGCTGTTTTTGTGCCTCATCTGGAATTTGTAGCGATTGGCGTGGCCGTAAGAAAGGGATCTTATCACATTGTCCGCTAAAAGAAGTAGACATTTTAGTTTGGCTGGAAGATGGTCTTTCTTCTGCACCTACCCCACGGACACAACCTTTTTTCCCCTTCCCAACACGCCTATTCCCCTTTCCACCAGCAGCAGGCCTTTTTCCACTCATTTTGGTGGTTAACTAATTCACAACTCTGGAGTTGTTTGCACAAAAAAACAATGGATGGTAACCGAGCAGAGCTGAGTGGCCAAACTGTGGTATTAGGCCAAAACTATTGGCTGGGTTAGATGCAGAAAAAAATTATTTTTAATTTGCAACCTGATGGAGGTCAGTATAGATGGACTAATAGACCAAGTCCCACACACCGCTAGAAGCCCAAATATTTTTTCAGAGCTAGATGCAGAAAATTTTTTTATTCAATTTGCAACCTGATGGAGGTCAGTATAGATGGACTAATAGACCAAGTCCCACACGCTGCTAGAAGCCCAAATATTTTTTCAGAGATAAATGAAGAAAAAAATTATTTTTAATTTGCAACCTGATGGAGGTCAGTATAGATGGACTAATAGACCAAGTCCCACACACTGCTAGAAGCCCAAATATTTTTTCAGAGCTAGATGCAGAAAAAAAATATTTTTAATTTGCAACCTGATGGAGGTCAGTATAGATGGACTAATAGAACAAGTCCCACACGCTGCTAGAAGCCCAAATATTATTTCAGAGATAAATGAAGAAAAAAATTATTTTTAATTTGCAACCTGATGGAGGTCAGTATAGATGGACTAATAGACCAAGTCCCACACACTGCTAGAAGCCCAAATATTTTTTCAGAGCTAGATGCAGAAAAAAATTATTTTTAATTTGCAACCTGATGGAGGTCAGTATAGATGGACTAATAGACCAAGTCCCACACACCGCTAGAAGCCCAAATATTTTTTCAGAGCTAGATGCAGAAAAAAAATATTTTTAATTTGCAACCTGATGGAGGTCAGTATAGATGGACTAATAGACCAAGTCCCACACACTGCTAGAAGCCCAAATATTTTTTCAGAGCTAGATGCAGAAAAATATTATATTCAGTTTGCAACCTGATGGAGGTCAGTATAGATGGACTAATAGAATGATGCTATGCCCAAAAGATTTTACTTCACTAGGTGCAGTAAAAAAATTGGTATTCTATACACAGGTGGTATATCTTGCAACACAGATAGGCTACTCCACTGACTAACACACTCTGCAATAGGCCAAAAAGGATTAGCTTTGCTAGATTCAGCCAAATGCTGTGAAAAAAACTTGCACAGCACTGGCACAGACCTGCCTGGCAAAAACTGATAGGAACTGATGTAACCTAGTCCTGAAAAGGACTCCAATTACAATTAGTCTTTACTCCCACAATCTATCTATTTAAGAGCACAGACCTCCCTGATAAAAGTCGTAGGAAATGCTGTAACCTAGTCCTTAAAAGGACTGCAATCACAACTATTCCCTACTCCCAAGCTATCTGTATATTTGTGCGAAAATTGGCTTGAAATTAACAAGGTATAGCGCACACAGCAACAGCGGTGCCGTCTAACACGCAGCTGCAGCAGTGAGAAAATGGTGGCGACGGGGAAAATGGCTTGGTCTTATAGGGCAAGGACATGTGACATACACTGCCAATCACACATGCCCTTGCTTGTGTGAAAAAAAGCACTTCGCTCCGTGTGTGCGCTGCTGATAGGCTGACAGATTGCACCTCCCCACTGCAAATGCGGGAAAGAGAAAAAAAAATGGAGATCTTCATTGTTCCTGCAGAGATCCATCCCCTGCCCCTCCCCCCGCCCCGCTGTACACTCAAACTGCGTATTAACATTAATTTTCATCATTACTGAGAAAAAATCCAGTTATGATTTTGTTGCACGAACAGTTATCGAACATAACCTCGAACAGCCGAATTTTTCTCAAATTGTTCGTGTTCGCCGACCGGCTCGAACACCGCCCAAAACAGCTCGAATTTGAGATTGGCGAACAGTTCGAGAAGAACAACGCTCATCTCTAATACTGACCTCCATCAGGTTGCAAATTGAATATAATATTTTTCTGCACCTAGCTCTGAAAAAATATTTGGCCTTCTTGCAGTGTGTGCGACATGTTCTATTAGTCCATCTATACTGACCTCCATCAGGTTGCAAATTAAAAATAATTTTTATCTGCATCTAGCTCTGAAAAAATATTTGGCCTTCTAGCAGTGTGTGGGGCTTGTTCTATTAGTCCATCTATACTGACCTCCATCAGGTTGCAAATTAAAAATAAATTTTATCTGCATCTAGCTGTGAAAAAATAATTGGCCTTCTAGCAGTGTGTGGGACTTGTTCTATTAGTCCATCTATACTGACCTCCATCAGGTTGCAAATTCAAAAGAATTTTTTGTCTGCATCTAGCTCTGAAAAAAAATTTGGCCTTCTAGCAGTGTGTGGGACTTGTTCTATTAGTCCATCTATACTGACCTCCATCAGGTTGCAAATTGAATATAATTTTTTTCTGCATCTAGCTCTGAAAAAATATTTGGCCTTCTAGCAGTGTGTGGGACTTGTTCTATTAGTCCATCTATACTGACGTCCATCAGGTTGCAAATTGAATATAATTTTTTTCTGCATCTACCTCTGAAAAAATATTTGGGCTTCTAGCAGTGTGTGGGACTTGTTCTATTAGTCCATCTATACTGACCTCCATCAGGTTGCAAATTGAATATCATTTTTTTCTGCATCTAGCTCTGAAAAAATATTTGGCCTTCTAGCAGTGTGTGGGACTTGTTATATTAGTCCATCTATACTGACCTCCATCAGGTTGCAAATTAAAAATAATTTTTATCTGCATCTAGCTCTGAAAAAATATTTGGCCTTCTAGCAGTGTGTGGGACTTGGTCTATTAGTCCATCTATACTGACCTCCATCAGGTTGCCAATTCAAAATAGTTTTTTGTCTGCATCTAGCTCTGAAAAAATATTTGGCCTTCTAGCAGTGTGTGGGACTTGTTCTATTAGTCCATCTATACTGACCTCCATCAGGTTGCAAATTCAAAATAATTTTTATCTGCATCTAGCTCTGAAAAAATATTTGGCCTTCTAGCAGTGTGTGGGACTCATTGTATTAGGCCATCTATACCAAGCTCCACCAGCTTTTAAATTAAGAATAATTTTTAGCTGCATCCAGCCCTGAAAATAATTTTTTTTCCCAATAGTGGTAGCAATATAAATATGGGGGGCGCTCCTGGCTTACAAAAATATACGCTTCATAACAAAAAACACCAGCCTAGCGCACTGCATTAATAAGATGGCATCATCGTCTCTCCCAGTGCTAGGCCTACTACCCAGGCTAGCATTCCTGTGCCTAAAACACAATGTATGGGTTTGCGCTAGCCACTATGCTGAGGGGTCTAAAGCTGCTGCTAACGCTTTATAACAATTCAATTGGCAGATTTTCACAGAGCTCTTCCACAACGCCCACCCATCGGGCAACAGTTGCCCACCCTCCCTATGGGATCTAGTGGCGAATAGTTGATGCCATTAATCAGAGCGTCAGTTGCCCCGTCGACGTGGCAAGCATACGGTAAGGCATGGGAACAGTGGACACCACTAGTAGCAGGCAGACGGGTTGACTAATGTGAACAAACCAGATCACAAGTCACCATAGAATTTCTCCACCAGCTAATGATGAGGGGCATATCAGGGGCATCAGCGCAGCGGTGTCTGACCGGAGTAGCATTTCACTTCCAACTACTGAATTGGGGAGATGTGACAAAGATTCATCATCAGACAATCCATAAAAGGGTGGAAAAGGGGTCAGCCAAGTCAGGAGTGTAGACGTCACGACCCGTGTCGCTAAAACTGATTTCTCACATCATATCCCTATCACCATTAACATGACACTCACAATTTGAAGCAACACTACTGTCTACTGCATTTGTGATCGCCTTCTTCGGGGTGCTATGCATAAGCGAATTAGTCCCTCAATCCAAAATTACCACATCATATCCCTATTAGAGATGAGCGTTGTTCTACTCGAACTGTTCGCCAATCTCAAATTCGAGCTGTTTTGGGCGGTGTTCGAGCCGTTCGGCGAACACGAACGATTTGAGAAAAATTCGGCTGTTCGAGGTTATGTTCGATAACTGTTCGTGCACCAAAATCATAACTGGATTTTTTCTCAGTAATGATGAAAATTAATGTTAATACGCAGTTTGAGTGTACAGCGGGGTGGGGGGAGGGGCAGGGGATGGATCTCTGCAGGAATAATGAAGAACTCCATTTTTTTTCTCTTTCCCGCATTTACAGTGGGGAGGTGTAATCTGTCAGCCTATCAGCAGCGCACACACGGAGCGAAGTGCTTTTTTTCACACAAGCAAGGGCATGTGTCATTGGCAGTGTATGTCACATGTCCTTGCCCTATAAGACCCAGCCATTTTCCCTGTCGTCACCATTTTCTTACTGCTGCAGCTGCGTGTTAGACGGCACCGCTGTTGCTGTGTGCGCTATACCTTGTTAATTTCAAGCCAATTTTCGCACAAATCTACAGATAGCTTGGGAGTAGGGAATAGTTGTGATTGCAGTCCTTTTAAGGACTAGGTTACAGCATTTCCTACGACTTTTATCAGGCAGGTCTGTGCTCTTAAATAGATAGATTGTGGGAGTAAAGACTAATTGTAATTGCAGTCCTTTTCAGGACTAGGTTACATCAGTTCCTATCAGTTAATGCCAGGCAGGTCTGTGCCAGTGCTGTGCAAGTTTTTTTCACAGCATTTGGCTGAATCTAGCAAAGCTAATCCTTTTTGGCCTATTGCAGAGTGTGTTAGTCAGTGGAGTAGCCTATCTGTGTTGCAAGACATACCACCTGTGTATAGAATACCATTTTTTTTACTGCACCTAGTGAAGTAAAATCTTTTGGGCATAGCATCATTCTATTAGTCCATCTATACTGACCTCCATCAGGTTGCAAACTGAATATAATTTTTTTCTGCATCTAGCTCTGAAAAAATATTTGGGCTTCTAGCAGTGTGTGGGACTTGTTCTATTAGTCCATCTATGCTGACCTCCATCAGGTTGCAAACTGAATATAATTTTTTTCTGCATCTAGCTCTGAAAAAATATTTGGCCTTCTAGCAGTGTGTGGGACTTGTTCTATTAGTCCATCTATACTGACCTCCATCACGTTGCAAATTCAAAATAATTTTTTGTCTGCATCTAGCTCTGAAAAAATATTTGGCCTTCTAGCAGTGTGTGGGACTTTCTCTATTGGTCCATCTATACTGACCTCCATCAGGCTGCAAATTAAAAATAATTTTTATCTGCATCTACCTCTGAAAAAATATTTGGCCTTCTAGCTGTGTGTGGGACTTGTTTTATTAGTCCATCTATACTGACCTCCATCAGGTTGCAAACTGAATATAATTTTTTTCTGCATCTAGCTCTGAAAAAATATTTGGCCTTCTAGCAGTGTGTGGGACTTTCTCTATTAGTCCATCTATACTGACCTCCATCAGGTTGCAAATTAAAAATAATTTATATCTGCATCTAGCTCTGAAAAAATATTTGGCCTTCTAGCAGTGTGTGGGACTTTCTCTATTAGTCCATCTATACTGACCTCCATCAGGTTGCAAATTAAAAATAATTTTTATCTGCATCTAGCTCTGAGAAAATATTTGGCCTTCTAGCAGTGTGTGGGACTTTCTCTATTAGTCCATCTATACTGACCTCCATCAGGTTGCAAATTAAAAATAATTTTTTGTCTGCATCTAGCTCTGAAAAAACATTTGGCCTTCTAGCAGTGTGTGGGACTTTTTCTATTAGTCCATCTATACTGACCTCCATCAGGCTGCAAATTAAAAATAATTTTTATCTGCATCTACCTCTGAAAAAATATTTGGCCTTCTAGCAGTGTGTGGGACTTGTTCTATTAGTCCATCTATACTGACCTCCATCAGGTTGCAAATTGAATATCATTTTTTTCTGCATCTACTTCTGAAAAAATATTTGGGCTTCTAGCAGTGTGTGGGACTTGGTCTATTAGTCCATCTATACTCATCTCCATCAGGATGCAAATTAAAATACATTTTTATCTGCATCTAGCTCTGAAAAAATATTTGGGCTTCTAGCTTTGTGTGGGACTTGTTCTATTAGTCCATCTATACTGACCTTCATCAGGTTGCAAACTGAATATAATTTTTTTCTGCATCTAGCTCTGAAAAAATATTTGGCCTTCTAGCAGTGTGTGGGACTTTCTCTATTAGTCCATCTATACTGACCTCCATCAGGTTGCAAATTAAAAATAATTTATATCTGCATCTAGCTCTGAAAAAATATTTGGCCTTCTAGCAGTGTGTGGGACTTTCTCTATTAGTCCATCTATACTGACCTCCATCAGGTTGCAAATTAAAAATAATTTTTTGTCTGCATATAGCTCTGAAAAAATATTTGGCCTTCTAGCAGTGTGTGGGACTTTCTCTATTAGTCCATCTATACTGACCTCCATCAGGCTGCAAATTGAATATAATTTTTTTCTGCATCTACCTCTGAAAAAATATTTGGGCTTCAAGCTGTGTGTGGGACTTGTTCTATTAGTCCATCTATACTGACCTCCATCAGGTTGCAAATTGAATATAATATTTTTATGCATCTAGCTCTGAAAAAATATTTGGGCTTCTAGCAGTGTGTGGGACTTGTTCTATTAGTCCATCTATACTGACCTCCATCAGGTTGCAAACTGAATATAATTTTTTTCTGCATCTAGCTCTGAAAAAATATTTGGCCTTCTAGCAGTGTGTGGGACTTGTTCTATTAGTCCATATATACTGACCTCCATCACGTTGCAAATTCAAAATAATTTTTTGTCTGCATCTAGCTCTGAAAAAATATTTGGCCTTCTAGCAGTGTGTGGGACTTTCTCTATTGGTCCATCTATACTGACCTCCATCAGGCTGCAAATTAAAAATAATTTTTATCTGCATCTACCTCTGAAAAAATATTTGGCCTTCTAGCTGTGTGTGCGACTTGTTTTATTAGTCCATCTATACTGACCTCCATCAGGTTGCAAACTGAATATAATTTTTTTCTGCATCTAGCTCTGAAAAAATATTTGGCCTTCTAGCAGTGTGTGGGACTTTCTCTATTAGTCCATCTATACTGACCTCCATCAGGTTGCAAATTAAAAATAATTTTTATCTGCATCTAGCTCTGAAAAAATATTTGGCCTTCTAGCAATGTTTGGGACTTTCTCTATTAGTCCATCTATACTGACCTCCATCAGGTTGCAAATTAAAAATATTTTTTTGTCTGCATCTAGCTCTGAAAAAATATTTGGCCTTCTAGCAGTGTGTGGGACTTTCTCTATTAGTCCATCTATACTGACCTCCATCAGGCTGCAAATTAAAAATAATTTTTATCTGCATCTACCTCTGAAAAAATATTTGGCCTTCTAGCAGTGTGTGGGACTTGTTCTATTAGTCCATCTATTCTGACCTCCATCAGGTTGCAAATTGAATATAATTTTTTTCTGCATCTACTTCTGAAAAAATGTTTGGGCTTCTAGCAGTGTGTGGGACTTGGTCTATTAGTCCATCTATACTGATCTCCATCAGGTTGCAAATTAAAAATAATTTTTATCTGCATCTAGCTCTGAAAAAATATTTGGGCTTCTAGCTGTGTGTGGGACTTGTTCTATTAGTCCATCTATACTGACCTCCATCAGGTTGCAAACTGAATATAATTTTTTTCTGCATCTAGCTCTGAAAAAATATTTGGCCTTCTAGCAGTGTGTGGGACTTTCTCTATTAGTCCATCTATACTGACCTCCATCAGGTTGCAAATTAAAAATATTTTTTTGTCTGCATCTAGCTCTGAAAAAATATTTGGCCTTCTAGCAGTGTGTGGGACTTTCTCTATTAGTCCATCTATACTGACCTCCATCAGGCTGCAAATTAAAAATAATTTTTATCTGCATCTACCTCTGAAAAAATATTTGGCCTTCTAGCAGTGTGTGGGACTTGTTCTATTAGTCCATCTATACTGACCTCCATCAGGTTGCAAACTGAATATAATTTTTTTCTGCATCTAGCTCTGAAAAAATATTTGGCCTTCTAGCAGTGTGTGGGACTTTCTCTATTAGTCCATCTATACTGACTTCCATCAGGCTGCAAATTGAATATAGTTTTTTTTCTGCATCTACCTCTGAAAAAATATTTGGGCTTCAAGCTGTGTGTGGGACTTGTTCTATTCGTCCATCTATACTGACCTCCATCAGGTTGCAAATTGAATATAATATTTTTCTGCATCTAGCTCTGAAAAAATATTTGGCCTTCTTGCAGTGTGTGGGACTTGTTCTATTACTCCATCTATACTGACCTCCATCAGGTTGCAAATTAAAAATAATTTTTATCTGCATCTAGCTGTGAAAAAATATTTGGCCTTCTAGCAGTGTGTGGGACTTTCTCTATTAGTCCATCTATACTGACTTCCATCAGGCTGCAAATTGAATATAATTTTTTTTCTGCATCTACCTCTGAAAAAATATTTGGGCTTCAAGCTGTGTGTGGGACTTGTTCTATTAGTCCATCTATACTGACCTCCATCAGGTTGCAAATTGAATATAATATTTTTCTGCATCTAGCTCTGAAAAAATATTTGGCCTTCTTGCAGTGTGTGGGACTTGTTCTATTAGTCCATCTATACTGACCTCCATCAGGTTGCAAATTAAAAAGAATTTTTATCTGCATCTAGCTTTGAAAAAATATTTGGCCTTCTAGCAGTGTGTGGGACTTGTTCTATTAGTCCATCTATACTGACCTCCATCAGGTTGCAAATTCAAAATAATTTTTTGTCTGCATCTAGCTCTGAAAAAATAGTTGGCCTTCTAGCAGTGTGTGGGACTTGTTCTATTAGTCCATCTATACTGACCTCCATCAGGTTGCAAATTGAAAATAATATTTTTCTGCATCTAGCTCTGAAAAAATATTTGGCCTTCTAGCAGTGTGTGGGACTTTTTCTATTAGTCGATCTATACTGATCTCCATCAGGTTGCAAATTGAATATAATATTTTTCTGCATCTAGCTCTGAAAAAAATATTTGGTCTTCCAGCAGTGTGTGGGACTTGTTCTATTAGTCCATCTATACTGACCTCCATCAGGTTGCAAATTGAATATAATTTTTTTCTGCATCTAGCTCAGAAAAAATATTTGGCCTTCTAGCAGTGTGTGGGACTTGTTCTATTAGTCCATCTATACTGACCTCCATCAGGTTGCAAATTGAATATAATATTTTTCTGCATCTATCTCTGAAAAAATATTTGGGCTTCAAGCTGTGTGTGGGACTTGTTCTATTAATCCATCTATACTGACCTCCATCAGGTTGCAAATTGAATATAATATTTTTCTGCATCTAGCTCTGAAAAAATATTTGGCCTTCTTGCAGTGTGTGGGACTTGTTCTATTAGTCCATCTATACTGACCTCCATAAGGTTGCAAATTAAAAATAATTTTTATCTGCATCTAGCGCTGAAAAAATTTTTGGCCTTCTAGCAATGTGTGGGATTTGTTCTATTAGTCCATCTATACTGACCTCCATCAGGTTGCAAATTAAATATAATATTTTTCTGCATCTAGCTCTGAAAAAATATTTGGCATTCTAGCAGTGTGTGGGACTTGTTCTATTAGTCTATCTATACTGACCTCCATCAGGTTGAAAATTGAATAAAATATTTTTCTGCATCTAGCTCTGAAAAAATATTTGGGCTTCTAGCAGTGTGTGGGACTTGTTCTATTAGTCCATCTATACTGACCTCCATCAGGTTGTAAATTGAATATAATTTTTTTCTGCATCTAGCTCTGAAAAAATATTTGGGCTTCTAGCAGTGTGTGGGACTTGTTCTATTAGTCCATCTATACTGACCTCCATCAGGTTGCAAATTGAATAAAATATTTTTCTGCATCTAGCTCTGAAAAAATATTTGCGCTTCTAGCAGTGTGTGGGAATTGTTCTATTAGTCCATCTATACTGACCTCCATCAGGTTGCAAATTGAATTTAATTTTTTTCTGCATCTAGCTCTGAAAAAATATTTGGCCTTCTAGCAGTGTGTGGGACTCGTTCTATTAGTCCATCTATACTGACCTCCATCAGGTTGCAAATTGAATATAATTTTTTTCTGCATCTAGCTCAGAAAAAATATTTGGCCTTCTAGCAGTGTGTGGGACTTTCTCTATTAATCCATCTACACTGACATCCATCAGGCTGCAAATTGAATATAATTTTTTTCTGCATCTACCTCTGAAAAAATATTTGGGCTTCAAGCTGTGTGTGGGACTTGTTCTATTAGTCCATCTATACTGACCTCCATCAGGTTGCAAATTGAATATAATATTTTTCTGCATCTAGCTCTGAAAAAATATTTGGGCTTCTAGCAGTGTGTGGGACTTGTTCTATTAGTCCATCTATACTGACCTCCATCAGGTTGCAAACTGAATATAATTTTTTTCTGCATCTAGCTCTGAAAAAATATTTGGCCTTCTAGCAGTGTGTGGGACTTTCTCTATTAGTCCATCTATACTGACCTCCATCAGGTTGCAAATTAAAAATAATTTATATCTGCATCTAGCTCTGAAAAAATATTTGGCTTTCTAGCAGTGTGTGGGACATTCTCTATTAGTCCATCTATACTGACCTCCATCAGGTTGCAAATTAAAAATAATTTTTATCTGCATCTAGCTCTGAAAAAATATTTGGCCTTCTAGCAGTGTGTGGGACTTTCTCTATTAGTCCATCTATACTGACCTCCATCAGGCTGCAAATTAAAAATAATTTTTTGTCTGCATCTAGCTCTGAAAAAATATTTGGCCTTCTAGCAGTGTGTGGGACTTTCTCTATTAGTCCATCTATACTGACCTCCATCAGGCTGCACATTAAAAATAATTTTTATCTGCATCTACCTCTGAAAAAATATTTGGCCTTCTGGCAGTGTGTGGGACTTGTTCTATTAGTCCATCCATACTGACCTCCATCAGGTTGCAAATTCAAAATAAATTTTTTGTCTGCATCTAGCTCTGAAAAAATAGTTGGCCTTCTAGCAGTGTGTGGGACTTGTTCTATTAGTCCATCTATACTGACCTCCATCAGGTTGCAAATTGAATATAATATTTTTCTGCATCTAGCTCTGAAAAAACATTTGGCCTTCTAGCAGTGTGTGGGACTTGTTCTATTAGTCGATCTATACTGATCTCCATCAGGTTGCAAATTGAATATAATATTTTTCTGCATCTAGCTCTGAAAAAAATATTTGGCCTTCTAGCAGTGTGTGGGACTTGTTCTATTAGTCGATCTATACTGACCTCCATCAGGTTGCAAATTGAATATAATATTTTTCTGCATCTACCTCTGAAAAAATATTTGGGCTTCAAGCTGTGTGTGCGACTTGTTCTATTAGTCCATCTATACTGACCTCTATCAGGTTGCAAATTGAATATAATATTTTTCTGCATCTAGCTCTGAAAAAATATTTGGCCTTCTTGCAGTGTGTGGGACTTGTTCTATTAGTCCATCTATACTGACCTCCATAAGGTTGCAAATTAAAAATAATTTTTATCTGCATCTAGCTCTGAAAAAATTTTTGGCCTTCTAGCAGTGTGTGGGACTTGTTCTATTAGTCCATCTATACTGACCTCCATCAGGTTGCAAATTAAATATAAAATTTTTCTGCATCTAGCTCTGAAAAAATATTTGGCCTTCTAGAAGTGTGTGGGACTTGTTCTATTAGTCCATCTATACTGACCTCCATCAGGTTGCAAATTGAATAAAATATTTTTCTGCATGTAGCTCTGAAAAAATATTTGGGCTTCTAGCAGTGTGTGGGACTTGTTCTATTAGTCCATCTATACTGACCTCCATCAGGTTGCAAATTGAATATAATTTTTTTCTGCATCTAGCTCTGAAAAAATATTTGGCCTTCTAGCTGTGTGTGGGACTTGTTCTATTAGTCCATCTATACTGACCTCCATCAGGTTGCAAATTAAAAATAAGTTCTATCTGCATCTAGCTGTGAAAAAATATTTGGCCTTCTAGCAGTGTGGGACTTGTTCTGTTAGTCCATCTATACTGACCTCCATCAGGTTGCAAATTAAAAATAATTTTTATCTGCATCTAGCTCTGAAAAAATTTTTGGCCTTCTAGCAGTGTGTGGGACTTGTTCTCTTAGTCCATCTATACTGACCTCCATCAGGTTGCAAATTAAAAATAATTTTTATCTGCATCTAGCTGTGAAAAAATATTTGGCCTTCTATCAGTGTGTGGGACTTGTTCTATTAGTCCATCTATACTGACCTCCATCAGGTTGCAAATTCAAAATAATATTTTGTCTGCATCTAGCTCTGAAAAAATATTTGGCCTTCTAGCAGTGTGTGGGACTTGTTCTATTAGTCCATCTATACTGACCTCTATCAGGTTGCAAATTGAATATAATATTTTTCTGCATCTAGCTCTGAAAAAATATTTGACCTTCTAGAAAATGTGGGACTTGTTCTATTAGTCCATCTATACTGAAATCCATCAGGTTGCAAATTGAATATAATGTTTTTCTGCATCTAGCTCTGAAAAAAATATTGGGCCTTCTAGCAGTGTGTGGGACTTGTTCTATTAGTCCATCTATACTGACCTCCATCAGGTTGCAAATTGAATATAATTTTTTTCTGCATCTAGCTCTGAAAAAATATCTGGCCTTCTAGCAGTGTGTGGGACTTGTTCTATTAGTCCATCTATACTGACCTCCATCAGGTTGCAAATTGAATATAATTTTTTTCTTCATCTAGCTCAGAAAAAATATTTGGCCTTCTTGCAGTGTGTGGGACTTGTTCTATTAGTCCATCTATACTGACCTTCATCAGGTTGCAAATTAAAAATAATTTTTATCTGCATCTAGCTCTGAAAAATTTTTTGGCCTTCTAGCAGTGTGTGGGACTTGTTCTCTTAGTCCATCTATACTGACCTCCATCAGGCTGCAAATTAAAAATAATTTTTATCTGCATCTAGCTGTGAAAAAATGTTTGGCCTTCTATCAGTGTGTGGGACTTGTTCTATTAGTCCATCTATACTGACCTCCATCAGGTTGCAAATTCAAAATAATTTTTTGTCTGCATCTAGCTCTGAAAAAATAGTTGGCCTTCTAGCAGTGTGTGGGACTTGTTCTATTAGTCCATCTATACTGACCTCCATCAGGTTGCAAATTGAATATAATATTTTTCTGCATCTAGCTCTGAAAAAATATTTGGCCTTCTAGCAGTGTGTGGGACTTTCTCTATTAGTCCATCTATACTGACCTCCATCAGGTTGCAAATTAAAAATAATTTATATCTGCATCTTGCTCTGAAAAAATATTTGGCCTTCTAGCAGTGTGTGGGACATTCTCTATTAGTCCATCTATACTGACCTCCATCAGGTTGCAAATTAAAAATAATTTTTATCTGCATCTAGCTCTGAAAAAATATTTGGCCTTCTAGCAGTGTGTGGGACTTTCTCTATTAGTCCATCTATACTGACCTCCATCAGGCTGCAAATTAAAAATAATTTTTATCTGCATCTACCTCTGAAAAAATATTTGGCCTTCTAGCAGTGTGTGGGACTTGTTCTATTAGTCCATCTATACTGACCTCCATCAGGTTGCAAATTCAAAATAATTTTTTGTCTGCATCTAGCTCTGAAAAAATAGTTGGCCTTCTAGCAGTGTGTGGGACTTGTTCTATTAGTCCATCTATACTGACCTCCATCAGGTTGCAAATTGAATATAATTTTTTTCTACATCTAGCTCTGAAAAAATATTTGGCCTTCTAGCAGTGTGTGGGACTTGTTCTATTAGTCCATCTATACTGACCTCCATCAGGTTGCAAATTGAATATAATTTTTTTCTGCATCTAGCTCAGAAAAAATATTTGGCCTTCTAGTAGTGTGTGGGACTTGTTCTATTAGTCCATCAATACTAACCTCCATCAGGTTGCAAATTGAATATAATTTTTTTCTGCATCCACCTCTGAAAAAATATTTGGGCTTCAAGCTGTGTGTGGGACTTGTTCTATTAGTCCATCTATACTGACCTCCATCAGGTTGCAAATTGAATATAATATTTTTCTGCATCTAGCTCTGAAAAAATATTTGGCCTTCTTGCAGTGTGTGGGACTTGTTCTATTAGTCCATCTATACTGACCTCCATAAGGTTGCAAATTAAAAATAATTTTTATCTGCATCTAGCTCTGAAAAAATTTTTGGCCTTCTAGCAGTGTGTGGGACTTGTTCTATTAGTCCATCTATACTGACCTCCATCAGGTTGCAAATTCAAAATAATTTTTTGTCTGCATCTAGCTCTGAAAAAATAGTTGGCCTTCTTGCAGTGTGTGGGACTTGTTCTATTAGTCCATCTATACTGACCTCCATCAGGTTGCAAATTGAATATAATATTTTTCTGCATCTAGCTCTGAAAAAAATTTTGGCCTTCTAGCAGTGTGTGGGACTTGTTCTATTAGTCCATCTATACTGACCTCCATCAGGTTGCAAATTAAAAATAATTTTTATCTGCATCTAGCTGTGAAAAAATATTTGGCCTTCTAGCAGTGTGTGGGACTTGTTCTATTAGTCCATCTATACTGACCTCCATCAGGTTGCAAATTGAATATTATATTTTTCTGCATCTAGCTCTGAAAAAATATTTGGCCTTGTAGCAGTGTGTGGGACTTGTTCTATTAGTCCATCTATACTGACCTCCATCAGGTTGCAAATTGAATATAATATTTTTCTGCATCTAGCTCTGAAAAAAATATTTGGCCTTCTAGCAGTGTGTGGGACTTGTTCTATTAGTCCATCTATACTGACCTCCATCAGGTTGCAAATTGAATATAATTTTTTTCTGCATCTAGCTCTGAAAAAAATATTTGGCCTTCTAGCAGTGTGTGGGACTTGTTCTATTAGTCCATCTATACTGACCTCCATCAGGTTGCAAATTGAATATAATTTTTTTCTGCATCTAGCTCTGAAAAAATATTTGGCCTTCTAGCAGTGTGTGGGACTTGTTCTAATAGTCCATCTATACTGACCTCCATCAGGTTGCAAATTGAATATAATTTTTTTCTGCATCTAGCTCAGAAAAAATATTTGGCCTTCTTGCAGTGTGTGGGACTTGTTCTATTAGTCCATCTATACTGACCACCATCAGGTTGCAAGTTAAAAATAATTTTTATCTGCATCTAGCTCTGAAACAATTTTTGGCCTTCTAGCAATGTGTGGGACTTGTTCTATTAGTCCATCTATACTGACCTCCATCAGGTTGCAAATTAAAAATAATTTTTATCTGCATCTAGCTGTGAAAAAATATTTGGCCTTCTAGCAGTGTGTGGGACTTGTTCTATTAGTCCATCTATACTGACCTCCATCAGGTTGCAAATTCAAAATATTTTTTTTGTCTGCATCTAGCTCTGAAAAAATAGTTGGCCTTCTAGCAGTGTGTGGGACTTGTTCTATTAGTCCATCTATACTGACCTCCATCAGGTTGCAAATTGAAAATAATATTTTTCTGCATCTAGCTCTGAAAAAATATTTGGCCTTCTAGCAGTGTGTGGGACTTGTTCTATTTGTCCATCTATACTGACCTCCATCAGGTTGCAAATTGAATATAATTTTTTTCTGCATCTAGCTCTGAAAAAATATTTGGCCTTCTAGCAGTGTGTGGGACTTGTTCTATTAGTCCATCTATACTGACCTCCATCAGGTTGCAAATTGAATATAATATTTTTCTGCATCTAACTCAGAAAAAATATTTGGCCTTCTAGTAGTGTGTGGGACTTGTTCTATTAGTCCATCAATACTGACCTCCATCAGGTTGCAAATTGAATATAATTTTTTTCTGCATCTACCTCTGAAAAAATATTTGGGCTTCAAGCTGTGTGTGGGACTTGTTCTATTAGTCCATCTATACTGACCTCCATCAGGTTCCAAATTGAATATAATATTTTTCTGCATCTAGCTCTGAAAAAATATTTGGCCTTCTTGCAGTGTGTGGGACTTGTTCTATTAGTCCATCTATACTGACCTCCATAAGTTTGCAAATTAAAAATAATTTTTATCTGCATCTAGCTCTGAAAAAATTTTTGGCCTTCTAGCAGTGTGTGGGACTTGTTCTATTAGTCCATCTATACTGACCTCCATCAGGTTGCAAATTCAAAATAATTTTTTGTCTGCATCTAGCTCTGAAAAAATAGTTGGCCTTCTAGCAGTGTGTAGGACTTGTTCTATTAGTCCATCTATACTGAGCTCCATCAGGTTGCAAATTGAATATAATATTTTTCTGCATCTAGCTCTGAAAAAATATTTGGCCTTCTAGCAGTGTGTGGGACTTGTTCTATTAGTCCATCTATACTGACCTCCATCAGGTTGCAAATTGAATATAATATTTTTCTGCATCTAGCTCTGAAAAAATATTTGGGGTTCTAGCAGTGTGTGGGTCTTGTTCTATTAGTCCATCTATACTGACCTCCATCAGGTTGCAAATTGAATATAATTTTTTTCTGCATCTAGCTGTGAAAAAATATTTGGCCTTCTAGCAGTGTGTGGGACTTGTTCTATTAGTCCATCTATACTGACGTCCATCAGGTTGCAAATTGAATATAATTTTTTTCTGCATCTGACTCGCCCCCTGGGCCTGTGCTGCTGCTGCTGTGCAGGGGGAATACCCGGAGCCGGATCGCTGGGGGTTGTAGTTCTCCGTGGCGGTGACCCGGTCCGTGCCCAGGGTGGTCAAACCAGTGGCAGTCTATTGGTATTGTAATTGTCCGACTACGCCACTCGTGGATTGCGGTCAGTGGGGACCGCCGCTGCGCTGCAGACCGCTGAGGCTGATGTTGTTTGCGCAGCCGAGTTTGGGATGACTCCCCACGGGAGAAGTATTGCCTCAGGGCAGCTAGTGTGGATAATGATGGGAGTGATGGTGCGAGTGTCCCAGTACTGATGGTGCTGGTGCGGCGATGAAACACAGAGACTTGTGGTGCAGTTTCCATAGCTTTACTCACTGTTGTTGTTCAGATCTCTTCGGCCAGCAGTGACCGCCCGAGCCGTGCTGCGTCCACCAGGTAAGGGACTCGGTCAACTCCCAGGCAATTCCAGAGTGCGGTTCAGAGCTCCCCTCTCTTTCTTTCTACTGGCCGTCCTCACCAGTGACCCACCTTTGTTCAGCTTCCTCGGGCCTTGTGTTGGTGAAACCTCTCTCCGGTTTCCCTGACCCTATGCGGTATGCCTTTCTGGTGGATGTAGTGAGGGGTCGCACCAAGATGTGGTGACAACCTCCGGTTTTGGCTGAGGATTAGTCGCCTCCACCAATTTGGGTTCCGGTACCCTATTCTGCCAACCCTTCACCCAGTATCTCCTCTGGGAATATGGGATTCCTTCTGCCTTCGTGTCTCTGGGCCTTTCTCTGTGTTCCTCGCCTCCTTTCTCCTCTGTTTCAGTTCCTTTCTTACTCTCCTTGCTGTTCCTTCTCCTCTCTCTCTTTCTGCTGTTCCTGGCCTCACTCCAGGCCTGGCTCTGGAGCTGGGCCCAGACTGAGCCACAGCTCCCTGTCAGCCCTCTCTGGCTGAGCTCCTCTCTGAACTCACCACTGAACTAAGATGGTGCCCACCTTATATACCTCCTTCTGACACCCGAGCCCAGGTGACTAGC
The DNA here is from genome assembly GCF_046119375.1 of Phyllobates terribilis. Classification (NCBI taxonomy): domain Eukaryota; kingdom Metazoa; phylum Chordata; class Amphibia; order Anura; family Dendrobatidae; genus Phyllobates; species Phyllobates terribilis. Next base: position 205,182,557 of record NW_027362764.1, on the reverse strand, counting down.
AACCAATGGGCTCCTACCAAGGCCCAGAAACCCACACTTATCTGCTCCTACACCACTGGGTTTTCCTCCCCCTCCCCACTCCAGCCAGGAACAGAAGCTGTCGTGCCTGCACTCTGTCTAGTGGGAGCACCGTTGGTCTGTTCCTCGGAAATGGGGTGTGTGTGGTGCATGCAGCCTACTGAGCCCCGGTCCACACTCCATCCTTACCCGGGAGTGGAATACCACACCTCTGGTTCGAGGTGCAATACCCCTGTAGCAGCCGAGTCCTCGGGGTGCTACACATCTAGCTCTGAAAAAAATATTTGGCCTTCTAGCAGTGTGTGGGACTTGTTCTATTAGTCCATCTATACTGACCTCCATCAGGTTGCAAATTGAATATACTATTTTTCTGCATCTAGCTCTGAAAAAATATTTGGCCTTCTAGCAGTGTGTGGGACTTGTTCTATTAGTCCATCTTTACTGACCTCCATCAGGTTGCAAATTGAATATACTATTTTTCTGCATCTATCTCTGATAAAATATTTGGCCTTCTAGCAGTGTGTGGGACTTGTTCTATTAGTCCATCTATACTGACCTCCATCAGGTTGCAAATTGAATATAATTTTTTTCTGCATCTACCTCTGAAAAAATATTTGAGCTTCTAGCTGTGTTTGGGACTTGTTCTATTAGTCCATCTTTACTGACCTCCATCAGGTTGCAAATTGAATATACTATTTTTCTGCATCTATCTCTGATAAAATATTTGGCCTTCTAGCAGTGTGTGGGACTTGTTCTATTAGTCCATCTATACTGACCTCCATCAGGTTGCAAATTGAATATAATATTTTTCTGCATCAAGCTCTGAAAAAATATTTGGCCTTCTAGCAGTGTGTGGGACTTGTTCTATTAGTCCATCTATACTGACCTCCATCAGGTTGCAAATTTAATATAATAATTTCTGCATCTAGCTCTGAAAAAATATTTGGCCTTCTAGCAGTGTGTGAGACTTGTTCTATTAGTCCATCTATACTGACCTCCATCAGGTTGCAAATTGAATATAATATTTTTCTGAATCCAGCTCTGAAAAAATATTTGGGCTTCAAGCAGTGTGTGGGACTTGTTCTATTAGTCCATCTATACTGACCTCCATCAGGTTGCAAACTGAATATAATTTTTTTCTGCATCTAGCTTTGAAAAAATATTTGGCCTTCTAGCAGTGTGTGGGACTTGTTCTATTAGTCCATCCATACTGACCTCCATCAGGTTGCAAATTGAATATAATTTTTTTCTGCATATAGCTCTGAAAAAATATTTGGCCTTCTAGCTGTGTGTGGGACTTGTTCTATTAGTCCATCAATACTGACCTCCATCAGGTTGCAAATTGAATATAATTTTTTTCTGCATCTACCTCTGAAAAAATATTTGGGCTTCAAGCTGTGTGTGGGACTTGTTCTATTAGTCCATCTATACTGACCTCCATCAGGTTGCAAATTGAATATAATATTTTTCTGCATCTAGCTCTGAAAAAATATTTGGCCTTCTAGCAGTGTGTGGGACTTGTTCTATCAGTCCATCTATACTGACCTCCATCAGGTTGCAAATTGAATATAATTTTTTTCTGCATCTAGCTCTGAAAAAATATTTGGTCTTCTAGCAGTGTGTGGGACTTGTTCTATTAGTCCATCTATACTGACCTCCATCAGTTTGCAAATTCAAAATAGTTTTTTGTCTGCATCTAGCTCTGAAAAAATATTTGGCCTTCTAGCAATGTGTGGGACTTGTTCTATTAGTCCATCTATACTGACCTCCATCAGGTTGCAAATTGAATATAATTTTTTTCTGCATCTACCTCTGAAAAAATATTTGGGCTTCTAGCTGTGTTTGGGACTTGTTCTATTAGTCCATCTTTACTGACCTCCATCAGGTTGCAAATTAAATATACTATTTTTCTGCATCTATCTCTGATAAAATATTTGGCCTTCTAGCAGTGTGTGGGACTTGTTCTATTAGTTCATCTATACTGACCTCCATCAGGTTGCAAATTGAATATAATATTTTTCTGCATCAAGCTCTGAAAAAATATTTGGCCTTCTAGCAGTGTGTGGGACTTGTTCTATTAGTCCATCTATACTGACCTCCATCAGGTTGCAAATTGAATATATTTTTTTTCTGCATCTAGCTCTGAAAAAATATTTGGCTTTCTAGCAGTGTGTGGGACTTGTTCTTTTAGTCCATCTATACTGACCTCCATCAGGTTGCAAATTGAATATAATTTTTTTCTGCATCTACCTCTGAAAAAATATTTGGGCTTCAAGCTGTGTGTGGGACTTGTTCTATTAGTCCATCTATACTGACCTCCATCAGGTTGCAAAATGAATATAATATTTTTCTGCATCTAGCTCTGAAAAAATATTTGGCCTTCTAGCAGTGTGTGGGACTTGTTCTATCAGTCCATCTATACTGACCTCCATCAGGTTGCAAATTGAATATAATTTTTTTCTGCATCTAGCTCTGAAAAAATATTTGGTCTTCTAGCAGTGTGTGGGACTTGTTCTATTAGTCCATCTATACTGACCTCCATCAGGTTGCAAATTAAAAATAATTTTTATCTGCATCTAGCTCTGAAAAAATATTTGGCCTTCTAGCAGTGTGTGGGACTTGGTCTATTAGTCCATCTATACTGACCTCCATCAGGTTGCAAATTCAAAATAGTTTTTTGTCTGCATCTAGCTCTGAAAAAATATTTGGCCTTCTAGCAATGTGTGGGACTTGTTCTATTAGTCCATCTATACTGACCTCCATTAGGTTGCAAATTGAATATAATTTTTTTCTGCATCTAGCTCTGAAAAAATATTTGGCCTTCTAGCAGTGTGTGGGACTTGTTCTATTAGTCCATTTATACTGACCTCCATCAGTTTGCAAATTGAATATAATTTTTTTCTGCATCTAGCTCAGAAAAAATATTTGGCCTTCTAGCAGTGTGTGGGACTTGTTCTATTAGTCCATCAATACTGACTTCTATCAGGTTGCGAATTGAATATAATTTTTTTCAGCATCTACCTCTGAAAAAATATTTGGGCTTCAAGCTGTGTGTGGGACTTGTTCTATTAGTCCATCTATACTGACCTTCATCAGGTTGCAAATTGAATATAATATTTTTCTGCATCTAGCTCTGAAAAAATATTTGGCCTTCTTGCAGTGTGTGGGACATATTCTATTAGTCCATCTATACTGACCTCCATAAGGTTGCAAATTAAAAATAATTTTTATCTGCATCTAGCTCTGAAAAATTTTTTGGCCTTCTAGCAGTGTGTGGGACTTGTTCTATTAGTCCATCTATACTGACCTCCATCAGGTCGCAAATTCAAAATATTTTTTTGTCTGCATCTAGCTCTGAAAAAATAGTTGGCCTTCTAGCAGTGTGTGGGACTTGTTCTATTAGTCCATCTATACTGACCTCCATCAGGTTGCAAATTAAAAATAATTTTTATCTGCATCTAGCTGTGAAAAAATATTTGGCCTTCTAGCAGTGTGTGGGACTTGTTCTATTAGTCCATCTATACTGACCTCCATCAGGTTGCAAATTCAAAATATTTTTTTGTCTACATCTTGCTCTGAAAAAATAGTTGGCCTTCTAGCAGTGTGTGGGACTTGTTCTATTAGTCCATCTATACTGACCTCCATCAGGTTGCAAATTGAATATAATATTTTTCTGCATCTAGCTCTGAAAAAATATTTGGCCTTCTAGCAGTGTGTGGGACTTGTTCTATTAGTCCATCTATACTGACCTCCATCAGGTTGCAAATTGAATATAATATTTTTCTGCATCTAGCTCTGAAAAAAATATTTGGCCTTCTAGCAGTGTTTGGGACTTGTTCTATTAATCCATCTATACTGACCTCCATCAGGTTGCAAATTGAATATAATTTTTTTCTGCATCTAGCTCTGAAAAAATATTTGGCCTTCTAGCATTGTGTGGGACTTGTTCTATTAGTCCATCTATACTGACCTCCATCAGGTTGCAAATTGAATATAATTTTTTTCTGCATCTAGCTCAGAAAAAATATTTGGCCTTCTAGCAGTGTGTGGGACTTGTTCTATTAGTCCATCAATACTGACCTCCATCAGGTTGCAAATTGAATATCATTTTTTTCTGCATCTACTTCTGAAAAAATGTTTGGGCTTCTAGCAGTGTGTGGGACTTGGTCTATTAGTCCATCTATACTGATCTCCATCAGGTTGCAAATTAAAAATAATTTTTATCTGCATCTAGCTCTGAAAAAGTATTTGGGCTTCTAGCAGTGTGTGGGACTTGGTCTATTAGTCCATCTATACTGACCTCCATCAGGTTGCAAATTGAATATCATATTTTGCTGCATCTAGCTCTGAAAAAATATTTGGGCTTCTAGAAGTGAGTGGGACTTGTTCTATTAGTCCATCTATACTGACCTCCATCAGGCTGCAAACTGAATATAATTTTTTTCTGCATCTAGCTCTGAAAAAATATTTGGGCTTCTAGCAGTGTGTGGGACTGGGTCTATTAGTTCATCTATACTGACCTCCATCAGGTTGCAAATTAAAAATAATTTTTATCTGCATCTAGCTCTGAAAAAATATTTGGGCTTCTAGCAGTGTGTGGGACTCATTGTATTAGGCCATCTATACCAAGCTCCACCAGCTTTGAAATTAATAATAATTTTTAGCTGCATCTAGCCCTGAAAATAATTTTTCCCAATAGTGGTTGCAATAGAAATATGGGGCGCGCGCCTGGCTAACAAAAATGTACGCTTCATAACACAAAACACCAGCCTAGCGCATTGCATTAATAAGATGGCATCATCGTCTCTCCCAGTGCTAGGCCTACTACGCAGGCTAGCATTCCTGTGCCTAAAACACAATGTATGGGTCCGCGCTAGCCACTATGCTGAGGGGTATAAAGCTGCTGCTAACGCTCTATAACAATTCAATTGGCAGATTTTCACAGAGCTCTTCCACAACGCCCACCCATCGGGCAACAGTTGCCCACCCTCCCTATGGGATCTAGTGGCGAATAGTTGATGCCATTAATCAGAGCGTCAGTTGCCCCATCAACGTGGCAAGCATACGGTAAGGCATGGGAAGAGTGGACACCACTAGTAGCAGGCAGACGGGTTGACCAATGTGAACAAGCCAGATCACAAGTCACCATAGAATTTCTCCACCAGCTAATGATGAGGGGCATATCAGGAGCGTCAGCGCAGCGGTGTCTGACCGGAGTAGCATTTCACTTCCAACTACTGAATTGGGGAGATGTAACAAAGATTCATCATCAGACAATCCATAAAAGGGTGGAAAAGGGGTCAGCCAAGTCAGGAATGTAGACGTCCCGTCCCGTGTCACTAAAACTGATTTCTCACATCATATCCCTAACACCATTAACATGACACTCACAATTTGAAGCAACACTAATGTCTACTGCATTTGTGATCGCCTTCTTCGGGGCACTATGTATAAGCGAATTAGTCCCTCAATCCAAAATTACCACCAGTGGAGGCTTATTACACCAGGACGTAGTCATAGCCAATAATGCAATACGTCTATGCATACACCAATCGAAAACGGTTCCAGCGGGCAGGGGTACTTGGGTACTTCTACAACCCACAAACGGTACACTGAATCGGGTAGCAATAGTAAAAACATATCTAACCATCAGATCACAAAGTAATTTCTTCCTATCACACATTGATGGAACGCCATTATCAAGATACCTGTTCCAAGCTATAGTTAATAAATGCATAACATCGGCAGGGAACCACCCCAAAGATTACGGGACACACTCATTCCGCATAGGTGCGGCCACGGAAGCAGCAAGAGCAGGACTGTCAGAAACGGAAGTTCAGAGGATAGGGAGATGGCGGTCCACGTGTTTGGCGAGATACATAAGACCGGACTTGTTATCCTAACGTGGTTTGTTTCTTTTACAGGTGACGCTAAGCCAACAGTGTGAGTGATAGGCCACTCGTATATATATTGGGCACAAAAAAGGGCGAAAGTCCGCCCAGGCGGGAGGAAATTAGAGTTTCATAACACATATTTCAACTGGAGAGGTATTAGAGGCCTGCTATGGCCACAGGTACTAATGGAGGTAATCAAGGTAGGGAGAGAGGCAAGAGGTCCGGTCATCTTAGTTATACAGGCCGGGGGAAACAACCTAGGTCATCACAAGAGCGCATAACTAATGGCAATAATGAAACTAGACACTGAGCGATTCAGAGAATTTTTCACAAAATTAGCTATAGTATGGTCAGAGATTGTGCCGATAGCGGTATGGCAAGGTGCGCGAGACATCACGGCCATCGAATGGACAAGGCGGGTAATAAATATTCGGATGGCAAAATTTAGAAGAGACAGAGGCGGTGTAGTGATACGACACCGACAACTGGAAGGAGATAAAGCAGGCCTCATACGGCCCGACGGTGTTCACTTAATAGATATTGGACTGGACATATTCCTGTCAGGACTCAAGGACGGAGTGGAACAAGCGTTAAGAGTGATGGGTGGGGGTCAGAGTCCTGCATACGAGTACGCTGGATCTTCCGTGGCCTGGAAATAGAAACGACATGTTGGAGAGTTACACTTGTTGGCCAACTTGCCGGAGTGGGGACCCAGGGCATGCTGCAACAAGCTGAATTATTTTAGAAATAAAATGCCTTTCTAATGGAATGAGTATAAAGAGTTAATAAAGCTGTGACCGATCCTCACCCATCCAGTTGTAAGAGTTACATTATTGTATTGTCAATGAAAGGGGGGCGGTAGGGGGGCTGAGCGTCTGGGTTTGGTTGGGGGTCCCCACAGTCTGCCTAGGCTAGATTCATTTAAAAATTCTTATTAGATACACAGGCGGTGCAGCTTGCTTCGCAGCTGGGCTACTACGCCCAAAGTATTGCCTAGGCTAGATGCAGTTAAAAATTCTACGCTGACTAGCAGACACTGAAGATTTGGAGCAGACCTCTGAGTAAACAGCTCTTCAGACTCAACCATCTGTGTTACCCCAAGCCATAGTGTATGTAGTTTCTTACAGTTAAAAGGGGGGGGGTGCGACCCAACCCACCTGGAATTGACGATGCCAACGTCACGTAAGACACAGCAAGGGGACTCCCAAAATTGTGGCACAGACACCACTTAACCCTAGAACGCATACCTGTGGCCTTGCAGGCCCGCCCAGTTAATTGTTTTCTATTTTCTGCAAGATTACTTTAGTTAGAATTTTGAAACTCTAGGTATTCTTCATGTATATAGTTGTTTGTCATTTGAGTTTGAGTTATTCCATGTTATTTGCACACGGGCCTAAAGGGCCCCAGATATGTGAAAGTGTAGATTTTTATGGTCATGCGTTCTAGGGTTAAGTGGCATCAATTGCCCCACTGTTGCTTAAAACGGTTGGTGAGGTGATTTTACCAAATCCCCAAGCTTTTAGTCTCCCAAGGATGACACAGGGGTAGAAATGTCCTTGCGAATCCATGATTTGTTCATCTTTATGAACATGAGTCTGTCTACATTCTCAGTGGACAGCCGCGTGCGCTTATCTGTCAGCACACCACCAGCAGCGCTGAACACACGTTCAGAGAGAACGCTGGCTGCATGGCATGACAAGATCTCCAAGGCGTGAGTGGCGAGCTCCGGCGATTATTCCAGATTGGAATACCAAAATGAGCAAGGGTCCAGTGACACAGTCATGGCTTCGATGTTCACTTGGAGATTCTCCTGTACCATCCTCTCTAGGCATTGACTATGTGTCAGACTTCTTGTCTCCTGTGGCCTTGCAAAGGATGGTCTAAAAAAGTGGTGAAACGATTCCACAAAATTGCTGTTACCAGCAGATACTGTGTTACTGTTACTGTTTGAGTGATGAAGACTCGACAGTCCCACCGTTGGCAAGTTAGAACTGTGAGATTCACTACGTGCACCACTGGTGTTTTGTGGAAAAGCACATGTAAGATTCTGCAACAGTGTCTGCAGATACTCCTGCATTCGTCAATACCTTTTTATGGCAGGAATTATTTCGGCAAATATACTTTTGTACCGGGGATCTAAGAGTGTGGCAACCCAGTAGTCGGGATTACTTCGAATTCTGACAATCCGGGGGTCATGTTGCAGGTAGTGCAGCAAGAAGGCACTCATGTGTCTTGCGTATCCAGAAGTACCAAGTCCTTGTTGTGTTGGTAGCGAGGTAAGAATCATGCTTCCTTCCTCTGCCCTCTCCCTCCAACCTCGCACAACAGAAATGTGATCAAGGTCTCCCTCATCTGATGAGTCTTCCATGCCCATCGCCAGTTCATCCTCCACTTCTTCCTCGGCTCCTGCACCTTCCTCAACAGTTTGGCTGCTACCATGCGCCCTGGTTAATCCCTCTCCCCCACCCTCCCATGCCTGCCGCCTTGGTGCTGCCAACCGTCTGGACCTTGGAGATGTTATCCCTTCCGCATACGACTCCTCCTCTACTTCCTCCACCTCCTCTTGTCCCACCACCTGACTCTGAATTCTGTTTAATGTGTGCTCCAGCATGTAAATCACCGGAATAGTCATGCTGATAATGGCATCGTCGTCAGCACTAAACATCTTCGTCGCCATTTCAAAACTGTGCAGAAGGGTGTGTGGCGCCCCTGAGGGTTCAGTCGCCACAGAGTTACTGCATCTCACCCAGAGGTGTGGTATCTCACCCTCAGGTAAGGAAGGGGTATGGCTCGAGACCCTGACTCCTGCATCCAACACATACCCGCAGTGGGGGTAGGGCGAGATTGCTCCTAAGGGAGAGCACAGTCCCAGGTCCCTAGCTGGTTTGAGGGTCCTATGTAGTGGGTGCTTAGGGGAGCAGCTTAGGGGAGCACATGACAAGGAGAGTATAAATAGGAAGCCATCTTAGAAAGAGCAAGCCAGACAGAGGAGGGAAAGTGATAGGAGCATAGACTAGGCATGAGCTCTGCTCCGGAGGCGGGCCTAGCCTGGGAGGCCCAGGACTGAAGGAGAGAAGAGAGGAGTGGGAGCTGGAAGGCTCCAGGAACCGAAGGGACCCTACGGCTACGGGCCGTGCAGAAGGCCACCCGTACTCCCGCTGCTACCAGGAGGTAGAGGGGTCAGGCCAGATAAGGGGAACCGGTCCCTCAATTAGCGGAGAAACAGCAAGGCTCAACTAGAAACCGGAGGCTGCTGCATTTCATGTACTGCAGGCCAAAGTCCACACCAGTCTCACTAAGAAGGTAGCCACATAGGACCCAGGGGACGGAACACACGTCACCCGCCAAGGCCCGAGGATACCGGATAGAAGTGTCACTGGGTGTGAGGTGCAGGGAGAAGGCCAGAGAAAGGACACACAGAAGGGGGTCCTGCTAAGTACTCCGGAGCTATCTGGGGGTGGACTGAGCCCCTCACTGAGTATGCACAGCACGACGGGGGAGATTGCTCTGGTACCTGAAATCTGGACTACAACAACTGTGAGTAATATCTTGAGATGGCATCACACGGACTCTGTGTTCATTACTGACTCCCTGCACTACAACCACCATCATCCACCCACACTGCCCTGAAGCTACACTCTTCCTGTGGTGTGTAATAATACCGTTGCTGCAAAACCACCAACTTCAGAGGACTGTTCCGCAGCGACGGCCCCTTTGGCCGCACTCCACAGGTGGCGTAGTCAGACATTATAAAATCCATATATACAAATTACCCTTGGATTGACCGCCCTGGGTCACGGACTGGGTCACCGCCACAGTGACTACAACCCCCAGCGTCTACCGGCCCGGCTCAGGGTACCCCATGGCCCAGGGGGCGCGTCAACTTCATAGGTCCCTGATCTGAGACCACTCCTGCAGCGTGATTTGCCCCACCTCTGGATCTCGTTGGCCCAGGCTATACATCAGAACGTATTGCACCAGGGCTTGACGGTGCTGCCACAGTCGCTGCAACATGTGCAGAGTTGAATTCCACCGTGTCGGCACATCACATTTCAGCCGGTGAACTGGCAGGCCCAACTACTTCTGTAGAGATTTAAGTCGTTGAACTGCGGGATGCGAACGGCGGAAGTGAGCACACAGCGACCGTGCCCTCTGCAGAAGGCCATCTAGTCCGGGATAGTGGGCTAAAAATTGCTGGACAACCAGGTTCAACACGTGAGCCATACAAGGCACGTGTGTGACATTGCCCCGGCGAAGTGCCGCTCCCAGGTTTGCAGCATTGTCGCACATGGCCTTCCCTGGTTGCAGGTCCAGTGGAGACAACCTTTCATGAAACTGGGTCTCCAGAGCTGACGACAACTAACTCCTCAGCTGTGTGACTCACATTTCCCAGACATTTCAAAGTAAACACTGATGCCGTTGAGCCCTGCTGCCAGCATAGTAAGGAGGTGTGCAGGATTCCTTCTGCGCAGTTAGAAAGCAGGTGGCATTACCAGACAGGCTTTGGGTGCAGGTGGAGGACCGAGAGGAGGTTGAGGAGGCAGAAGCAGTGGAGGAACTTCGAGATAAAGAGGATTGACGCACAACTCGTGGGGACGGTAAGACTTGGACAGCAGCCCTTGTCCTGCTGTCACCATAGTTACCCAGTGCCCAGTCAGCGACATGTAACGCCCCTGTCCATGCCTTCTCGTCCAAGTGTCTGTGGTGAAGTGCACCCTGTCACACACAGAGTTTCTCAAAGAAGCGGTGATGTGTGCGACATGCTAGTGGAGCGCAGGCACACCTTTCTTTGAGAAGTAGTGCCGACTGGGCATCTGGTACTGGGGCACTGTGACGGACATAAGGTCTTGAAAATCCTCTGTGTCCTCCAGGTGAAAATGCAGCATTTCTGTAGCCAACAGCTTGCAGATGGTGAAATTCAACCTCTTAGCTTTCTCATGGCTAGGAGGAAATGGTCTTTTACTTTTCCACATCTGAGGGACCGAGGGCTGGCTGTTGTGCTTAGACGGTGTTGAGTAGGGTGTCCCCGGAAAACTGCCGGTCTGTGAGGAAGATGCAGGCGGACATGTTAGGTTGCCTTGATCCAAAGGTGGTGCTCTCGATGTCGGAGAGCGCTCAACACTAGCAGGTGTTTCCACTTCCCAATGAACTGACGACCTGCCAATCACACTGGCTGTTGCGGGTAAAGAGGTGGCAGGTCTGCGTCCAAAAACATGTGTGACTGCTATCCCCCCAGTCACAGAGGATGAAGAGGCTGCGGATGCACAAGATGGGGCAGACGGTGGTTGGCCCAGCCGGCTAGGCCGCATTGTAGCACAGTGAGCTTCCCACTGCAACTTATGCTTCATATCCATGTGATGGTACATGCATGAAGTACTCAAACTATGGATTTTTTGGCCTCTACTTAGCTTTTGCTGACAAATATTACAGATAACACGAGTTGGGTCATCCTTATCGATCTGAATAAATGCCCAGGCTATGCAAGGCTTAGAGCCCATGTGACCTGAAGAGCCACTACGACTTGTGGTCAGAGGCAGAGTTGTGGTTGAGGATGCAGTTGTTGACGTGCTTCCAGTACTCCGTCTCTGTTCAGGAAGGCGCAACCTAACCTCGTCATCAATAGCATCTGTGATGCCCCGCTGCGCTTGTTATCACAGATCCTAGAAGAGTGCATTGATGGAATCCTCCACAAGAGGCCCCCATAAACATTCACACATCTCCACCTTCCACCTCAGACCAGCAGAGGGAGCCCGTTAGGGATATAAATAGGGAAGGTGGAGCTAGGCAGTTCAGTTCCTCTGAAGAGTTCCTGCAGTAGAGAAGCCTAAGAGAGGTCAGTCTGCAGTGGAGCTCAGTCTAGTCTAGAGAACGCAGTTAATAGTTCAGCAGTGGAGCACGAGGCTCCTGCTTGCTAGATTCAGGGAGCCCAGATAGAGCTTAAGGTGTGCCGGTGCCGTAAGATCAGTGAAGCGCGGCAAGCTGCCGTTAGTGTGTATAGCCTAGTGAGGGCCCGAGTAGGCAGAAGGCGAGTGGCGAGTTAGTACATAAGGGGCAGAGGACCCTAACCAGCTCACCCCGAAGCATTTACCGGACACAGGATCCGAGCTTACCGGTATCTCTATGACCCAGTAAGGCATAACCAGAATCCCTGGAGAACTACAAGTCCCAGGATCGCTAAGGTGCTGATATGTAACAGAGTCAGGAGACGCTTAGGCCCCGCATACTGGGAGCGTGAACTCCAAGAGAAGGCCCTACCACAAGGTCAGCCAGCGCAGGACAGAGACAAAGTTAGGCCTAGCTCCAGGCAGGTCAGAAACTTACTACGCAGAGGCAAGAAACAGGAGGCCCTACACCCGCTCATTGGGGAGGATCCTGATATGCACCCTTCACCCTACAGTGCTCCGGTATGTGCCTGAATTTCCACCAGTAAAAGGTACTGAAGTGACTACCGTGTCCGTTCCCGTTCTTGCTCTGACCCAGCTGGGTCTCGCCTGTCCTGCATTCCCCCTGCATACGCTGCCCTGAGACCTAGGTCCACCTGTGGGGAGCTATACTATCGAGCTGCCTTATCACCGGCCTCAGTGGACTGCTGCAGCGCTGGTGCTTGTCACCAGATACCACAGGTGGCGTCTTGAACTCTTATAAAATTAACAATTATCCACCCTTTTAAAGAGAGACCCCAGGGTACGGGCCAGGGAGCCGACCACCGCGACATCCCCAAGGCCAGGCAAATGCCCGGGTACCGAGTCATCCCCATCCCCAGGGCTAGTCACATCCTCCTCCACCTCCTCTGCTGACCTCATCGACTGGCTGACTGTGGGTTGACAGTAAGTGGGATCTCCAACCTCGTCATCATCACCCTGTGTGTTATCACACCCGTCGTCCTCAGAGCCAACCTCTTCCTGCCCTGACCGAAAAGTCAAGTTGTCGCTCCAATCAGGTATTTGAGTCTCATCATCGTCTTCATCATTGTCTCCACCAACAGGAGTTACAGTTTTGGAACAAGGGTCTACATTATGCTCAGAACCTTCTTCATCTGGTCCTGTATCCGACTTATAAAGATTCTGGGCATCAGATCAGATCATTTCCTCATCTGGATTAACAAAAACTCTGGAGCAGACCTCCGTTTCCCAGGCTATAGTATGAGTAAACAGCTGTGCAGACTCAACCATCTGTGCTACCCCATACTCAGACGGGCAGCTGGAGACTTGGGAGCTGTGAGGAAGCAAGTGCGATTGGGGTGACACCTCTGAGGACTGGAGTATTTGTGATGTTGAAATTGAGGTGATGGAGAGCCCACTTGAAGGAGCACTTGATATCCGTTGAAGCACCTGCTGTTTTTGTGCCTCATTTAGAATTTGTAGCGATGGGCGTGTCCGTAAGAATGGGATCGTATCACATTGTCCACGAAAAGAAGTCGACATCTTAGTTTGGCTGGAAGATGGTCTTTCTTCTGCAGATGTTACTCCCCCCCCACCGTGGGGGGCCTCGACCCACCGGCGGACAGGCACCAGTATTGGGATAGGTAGGCTGGCCGTCAGGGTCCACCACGGCTCTGGCACAAACCCGGCGACACAGAGGTGGCACGGGCAGGAACGGACTGGCCGTGTCGGCTTCTCACTTTTTGGATTTTAGAAGGGCATGACATGCCTATATCTGTGTCTCCCCCTCCTTTTACTCCTCCACCTCTTTTCTTTTCGCATGACTATATGTACTTGTCACTTTTCCATGTGTTAGTTGTGTCTTCTGAGCAGTTTGTCAGCTTTTGGACACCTTTGAAGGTGTTTTCTATGTGTTTCTATGTGTTTTTGTTTGCCTGCCATTGGTTTTAACGGTGTTCGAAGGTGTTCGATGAACAGTTCGATGAACAGTTCGGCGAACACACGGGTGTTCGACGAACCGAACCGAACTCGAACACTACGGGGGTGGCTCAACACTAATCCCTATCACCATTAACATGACACTCACAATTTGAAGCAACACTACTGTCTACTGCATTTGTGATCGCCTTCTTCAGGGCGCTATGCATAAGCGAATTAGTCCCTCAATCCAAAATTACCACCAGTGGAGGCTTATTACACCAGGACGTAGTCATAGCCAATAATGCAATTCGTCTACACATACACAAATCGAAAACGGTTCCAGCGGACAGGGGCACTTGGGTACTTCTACAACCCACAAACGGTACACTGAGTCGGGTAACAATAGTAAAAACATATCTAACCATCAGATCACAAAGTAATTTCTTCCTATCACACATTGATGGAACGCCATTATCAAGATACCAGTTCCAAGCTATATTTAATAAATGCATAACATCGGCTGGGAACCACCCCAAAGATTACGGGACACACTCATTCCGCATAGGCACGGCCACGGAAGGAGCAAGAGCAGGACTGTCAGAAACGGAAGTTCAGAGGATAGGGAGATGGCGATCCACGTGTTTGGCAAGATACATAAGACCGGACTTGTTATCCTAACATGGTTTGTTTCTTTTAAAGGTGACGCTAAGCCAACAGAGTGGGTGATAGGCCACTCGTATATATATTGGGCAGAAAAAAGGGCGAAAGTCCACCCAGGCGGGAGGAAATTAGAGTTTCATAACACATATTTCAACTGGAGAGGTATTAGAGGCCTGCTATGGCCACAGGTACTAATGGAGGTAATCAAGGTAGGGAGAGAGGCAAGATGTCCGGTCATCTTAGTTATACAGGCCGGGGGAAACAACCTAGGTCATCACAAGAGCGCATAACTAATGGCAATAATGAAACTAGACACTGAGCGCTTCAGAGAATTTTTCACAAAACTAGCTATAGTATAGTCAGAGATTGTGCCGATAGCGGTATGGCAAGGTGCGCGAGACATCACGGCCATCAAACGGACAAGGCGGGTAATAAATATTCGGATGGCAAAATTTAGAAGAGACAGAGGCGGTGTAGTGGTACAACACCGACAACTGGAAGGAGATAAAGCAGGCCTCATACGGCCCGACGGTGTTCACTTAATGGATATTGGACTGGACATATTCCTGTCAGGACTCCAGGACGGAGTGGAACAAGCGTTAAGAGTGATGGGTGGGGGTCAGAGTCCTGCATACGAGTACGCAGGATCCTCCTTGGCCTGGAAATAGAAAGGACATGTTGGAGAGTTACACTTGTTGGCCAAGTTGCCGGAGTGGAGACCCAGGGCATGCTGCAACAAGCTGAATTATTTTAGAAATAAAATGCCTTTCTAATGGAATGAGTATAAAGAGTTAATAAAGCTGTGACCGATCCTCACCCATCCAGTTGTAAGAGTTACATTATTGTATTGTCAAGGAAAGGGGGGCGGTAGGGGGGCTGAGCGTCTGGGTTTGGTTGGGGGTCCCCACAGTCTGCCTAGGCTAGATGCATTTAAAAATTCTTTTTAGATACACAGGCGGTGCAGCTTGCTTCGCAGCTGGGCTACTACGCCCAAAGTATTGCCTAGGCTAGATGCAGTTAAAAATTCTACGCTGACTAGCAGACACTGAAGATTTGGAGCAGACCTCTGAGTAAACAGCTCTTCAGACTCAACCATCTGTGTTACCCCAAGCCATAGTGTATGTAGTTTCTTACAGTTAAAAGGGGGGGGAGCGACCCAACCCACCTGGAATTGACGATGCCAACGTCACGTAAGACACAGCAAGGGGACTCCAAAAAGAGTCTCCATTTTTTCCCAAAATTGAGGCACAGACACCACTTAAGTGGCATCAATTGCCCCACAGTTGCTTAAAACGGTTGGTGAGGTGATATTACCAAATCCTCAAGCTTTGAGACTCCCAAGGATAACACAGGGGTAGAAAAGTCCTTGCAAATCCATGATTTGTTCATCTTTATGAACGTGAGTCTGTCTACATTCTCAGTGGACAGCCGCGTGCGCTTATCTGTCAGCACAGCATCAGCAGCGCTGAACACACGTTCAGAGAGAACACTGGCTACTGGGCATGACAAGATCTCCAAGGCGTGAGTGGCGAGCTTTGGCCATTTTTCCAGATTGGAATACCAAAATGAGCAAGGGTCCAGTGACACAGTCATGGCTTCGATGTTCACTTGGAGATACTCCTGCACCATCCTCTCTAGGCATTGACTATGTGTCAGACTTCTTGTCTCCTGTGGCCTTGCAAAGGATGGTCTAAAAAAGTGGTGAAACGATTCCACAAAATTGCTGTTACCAGCAGATACTGTGTTACTGTTACGGTTTGAGTGATGAAGACTCGACAGTCCCACGGTTGGCAAGTTAGAACTGTGAGATTCACTTCGTGCTCCACTGGTGTTTTGTGGAAAAGCACATGTAAGATTCTGCAACAGCATCTGCAGATACTCCTGCATGCGTCAATCCCTTTTTATGGCTGGAATTATTTCGGCAAATTTACTTTTATACCGGGGATCTAAGAGTGTGGCAACCCAGTAGTCAAGATTACTTCGAATTCTGCCATCTGAGGGTCATGTTGAAGGTAGTGCAGCAAGAAGGCATTCATTTGTCTTGCGCATCCAGGAGGACCAAGTCCTTGTTGTGTTGGTAGCGAGGTAAGAATCATGCTTCCTTCCTCTGCCCTCTTCCCCCAACCTCGCACAACAGAAATGTGATCAAGGTCTCCCTCATCTGATGAGTCTTCCATGCCCATCGCCAGTTCATCCTCCACTTCTTCCTCGGCTCCTGCACCTTCCTCAACAGTTTGGCTGCTACCATGCGCCCTGGTTAATACCTCTCCCCCACCCTCCCATGGCTTCCGCCTTGGTGCTGCCAACCGTCTGGACCTTGGAGATGTTATCCCTTCCGCATACGACTCCTCCTCTACTTCCTCCACCTCCTCTTGTCCCACCACCTGACTCTGAATTCTGTTTAATGTGTGCTCCAGCATGTAAATCACCGGAATAGTCATGCTGATAATGGCATCGTCATCAGCACTAAACATCTTCGTCACCATTCAAAACTGTGCAGAAGGGTGTGTGGCGCCCCTGAGGGTTCAGTCACCACAGAGTTACTGCATCTCACCCAGAGGTGTGGTATCTCACCCTGAGGTAAGGAAGGCGTATGGCTCGGGACCCTAACACCTGCATCCAACACATACCTGCAGTGGGGGTAGGGCAAGATTGCTCCAAAGGGAGAGCACAGTCCCTGGTCCATAGCTGGTGGGAGGGTCCTATGTAGTGGGTGCTTAGGGGAGAAGCTTAGGGGAGCACATGACAGGGAGAGTATAAATAGGAAGCCATCTTAGAAAGAGCAAGCCAGTCAGAGGAGGAAAAGTGACAGGAGCAGAGGCTCGGCATGAGCTCTGCTCCGGAGGCGGGCCTAGCCTGGGAGGCCCAGGACTGAAGGAGAGAAGAGAGGAGTGGGAGCAGGAAGGCTCCAGGAACCGAAGGGACCCTAGGGCTACGGGCCATGCAGAAGGCCACCCGTACTCCCGCTGCTACCAGGAGGTAGAGGGGTTAGGCCAGATAAGGGGAACCGGTCCCTCAACTAGAGGAGAAACAGCAAGGCTCAACTAGAAACCGGAGGCTGCAGCATTTCATGTAATGCAGGCAAAAGTCCACACCAGTCTCACTAAGAAGGTAGCCACATAGGACACAGGAGACGGAACACAAGTCGCCCGCCAAGGCCCGAGGATACCGGATAGAAGTGTCACTGGGTGTGAGGTGCAGGGAGAAGGCCAGAGAAAGGACACACAGAAGGGGGTCCTGCTAAGTACTCCAGAGCTATCTGGGGGTGGACTGAGCCCCTCAATGAGTACGCACAGCACGACAGGTGAGATTGCTCTGGTACCTGTAATCTGGACTGCAACAACTGTGAGTAAAGATCTTGGGACTGCATCACACGGACTCTGTGATCATTACTGACTCCCAGCACTACAACCACCATCATCCACCCACACTGCCCTGAAGCTACACTCTTCCTGTGGTGAGTAATAATACCATTGCTGCAAAACCACCAGCTTCAGAGGACTGTTCCGCAGCGGTGGTCCCTTTGGCCGCACTCCACAAGTGGCATAGTCGGACATTATAAAATCCATATATACAAATTACCGTTGGATTGACCGCCCAGGGTCACGGACCGGGTCACCGCCACAGTGACTACAACCCCCAGCATCTACCGGCCCGGCTCAAGGTACCCTACGGCCCAGGGGGCGCGTCAACTTCATAGGTCCCTGATCTGAGACCACTCCTGCAGCGTGATTTGCCCCACCTCTGGATCTCGTTGGCCCAGGCTATACGTCAGAACGTATTGCACCAGGGCTTGTCGGTGCTGCCACAGTCGCTGCAACATGTGCAGAGTTGAATTCCACCGTGTCGGTACATCGCATTTCAGCCAGTGAACTGGCAGGCCCAACGACTTCTGTAGAGATGTAAGTCGTTGAGCTGCGGGGTGCGAACGGCGGAAGTGAGCACACAGTGACCGTACCCTCTGCAGAACGCCATCTAGTCCGGGATAGTGGGCTAAAAATTTATGGACAACCAGGTTCAACACGTGAGCCATACAAGGCACGTGTGTGACATTGCCCCGGCGAAGGGCCGCACCCAGGTTTGCAGCATTGTCGCACTCGGCCTTCCCTGGTTGCAGGTCCAGTCGAGATAACCATTCATGAAACTGGGTCTCCAGAGCTGACCACAAGTCCTCAGCTGTGTGACTCACATTTCCCAGACATTTCAAAGTAAACACTGATGCCGTTGAGCCCTGCTGCCAGCATAGTAAGGAGGTGTGCAGGATTCCTTCTGCGCAGTTAGAAAGCAGGTGGCATTACCAAACAGGCTTTGGGTGCTGGTGGAGGACCGAGAGGAGGTTGAGGAGGCAGAAGCACAGAAGCAGTGGAGGAACTTCGAGATAAAGAGGATTGACGCAAAACTCATGGGGACGGTAAGACTTGGACAGCAGCCCCTTGTCCTGCTGTCACCATAGTTACCCAGTGCCCAGTCAGCGACATGTAACGCCCCTGTCCATGCCTACTCGTCCAAGTGTCTGTGGTGAAATGCACCCTGTCACACACAGAGTTTCTCAAAGAAGCTGTGATGTTGTGTGCGACATGCTGGAGGAGCGCAGGCACACCTTTCTATGAAAAGTAGTGCCGACTGGGGATCTGGTAATGGGGCACTGCGACGGACATAAGGTCTCGAAAATCCACTGTGTCCTCCAGGCGGAAAGGCAGCATTTCTGTAGCCAACAGCTTGCAGATGGTGAAATTCAACCTCTTAGCTTTCTCATGGCTAGGAGGAAATGGTCTTTTACTTTTCCACATCTGAGGGACCGAGGGCTGGCTGTTGTGCTTTGACAGGGTTGAGTAGGGTGTCCCCGGCAAATTACCGGTCTGTGAGGAAGATGCAGGCGGACATGTTAGGTTGCCTTGATCCAAAGGTGGTGCTCTCGATGTCAGAGAGCGCTCAACACCAGCAGGTGTTTCCACTTCCCAATGAACTGACGACCTGCCAATCACACTGGCTGTTGCTGGTAAAGAGGTGGCAGGTCTCCGTCCAATAACATGTGTGACTGCAGTCCCCCCAGTCACAGAGGATGAAGAGGCTGCGGATGCACAAGATGGGGCAGACGGTGGTTGGCCCAGCCTGCCAGGCCGCATTGTAGCACAGTGAGCTTCCCACTGCAACTTATGCTTCATATCAATGAGACGGTACATGCATGAAGTACTCAAACTATGGATTTTTTGGCCTCTACTTAGCTTTTGGTGACAAATATTACAGATAACATGAGTTGGGTCATCCTTATCGATCTGAATAAATTCCCAGGCTATGCAAGGCTTAGAGCCCATGCGACCTGAAGAGCCACTACGACTTGTGGTCAGAGGCAGAGTTGTGGTTGAGGATGCATTTGGTGACGTGCTTCCAGTACTCCGTCTCTGTCCAGGAAGGCGCAACCTAACCTCGTCGTCAATAGCATCTGTGACAACCCGCTGCGCTTGGTATCACTGATCCTAGAAGAGTGTATTGATGGAATCCTCCACAAGAGGCCCCCATAAACATTCACACATCTCCACCTTCCACCTCAGACCAGCAGAGGGAGCCCGTTAGGGATATAAATAGGGAAGGTGGAGCTAGGCAGTTCAGTTCCTCTGAAGAGTTCCTGCAGTAGAGAAGCCAAAGAGAGGTCAGTCTGCAGTGGAGCTCAGTCTAGTCTAGAGAACTCAGTTAATAGTTCAGCAGTGGAGCACGAGGCTCCTGCTAGCTAGATTCAGGGAGCCCAGATAGAGCTTAAGGTGTGCCGGCGCCATTAAATCGGTGAAGCGCGGCAAGCTGCCGTTAGTGTGTATAGCCTAGTGAGGGCCCGAGTAGGCCGAAGGCGAGTGGCGAGTTAGTACATAAGGGGCAGAGGAGCTTAACCAGCTCACCCCGAAGCATTTACCGGACACCGGATTCGAGCTTACCGGAATCTCTATGACCCAGCAAGGCATAACCGGAATCCCTGGAGAACTACAAGTCCCAGGATCGCTAAGGTGGTGATACGTAACAGAGCCAGGAGAAGCTTAGGCCCCGCATACTGGGAGCGTGAACTCCAAGAGAAGGCCCAACCACAAGGTCAGCCAGCGCAGGACAGAGACAAAGTTAGGCCTAACTCCAGGCAGGTCAGAAACTTACTACGCAGAGGCAAGAAACAGGAGGCCCTACACCCGCTCATTGGGGAGGATCCTCATATGCAACCTTCACCCTACAGTGCTCCGGGATGTGCCTGAATTTCCTCCAGTAAAAGGTACTGAAGTGACTACCGTGTCCGTTCCCGTTCTTGCTCTGACCCAGCTGGGTCTCGCCTGTCCTGCATTCCCCCTGCATACGCTTCCCTGAGACCTAGCTCCAAGTGTGGGGAGCTATACCATCGAGCTGCCTTATCACGGCCCTCAGTGGACTGCTGCAGCGCTGGTGCTTCTCACCAGATACCACAGGTGGCGTCACGAACTCTTATAAAATTAACAATTATCCACTCTTTTAAAGAGTGACCCCAGGGTACGGGCCAGGGAGCCGACCACCGCGACATCCCCAAGGCCAGGCAAAGGCCCGGGTGACCTCATCGACTGGCTGACTGTGGGTTGACAGTAAGTGGGATCTCCAACCTTGTCATCATCACCCTGTGTGTTATCACACCCGTCGTCCTCAAAGCCAACCTCTTCCTGCCCTGACCGAAAAGTCAAGTTGTCGCTCCAATCAGGTATTTGAGTCTCATCATCGTCTTCATCATTGTCTCCACCAACAGGAGTTACAGTTTGGGAACGAGGGTCTACATTATGCTCCGAACATTCTTCATCTGGTCCTGGATCTTATAAAGATTCTGGGCTTCAGTGCAGATCATTTCCTCATATGGATTAACAGAAGCTCTGGAGCAGACCTCCGTTTCCCAGGCTATAGTATGAGTAAACAGCTCTTCAGACTCAACCATCTGTGTTACCCCATACTCAGACGGGCAGCTGGAGACTTGGGAGCTGTGAGGAAGCAAGTGAGATTGGGGTGACACCTCTGAGGACTGGAGTATTTGTGATGTTGAAGTTGAGGTGGAGGAGAGCCCACTTGAAGGAGCACTTGATATCCGCTGAAGCACCTGCTGTTTTTGTGCCTCATCTGGAATTTGTAGCGATGGGCGTGTCCGTAACAAAGGGATCGTATCACATTGTCCACAAAAAGAAGTCGACATGTTAGTTTGGCTGGAAGATGGTCATTCTTCTGCAGATGTTACCCCCCCCCCACCGCGGGGGGGGGCTCGACCCACCAGCGGACAGGCACCAGTATTGGGAGAGGGGGGCTGGCCATCAGGGTCCACCGCGGCTCTGGCACAAACCCGGCGACACGGAGGTGACACGGGCAGGAACGGACTGGCCATGTCGGCTTCTCACTTTTTGGATTTTAGAAGGGCATGACATGCCTATATCTGTGTCTCCCCCTCCTTTTACTCCTCCATCTCTTTTCTTTTCGCATGACTATATGTACTTGTCACTTTTCCATGTGTTAGTTATGTCTTCTGAGCAGTTTGTCAGCTTTTGGACACCTTTGAAGGTGTTTTCTATGTGTTTCTATGTGTTTTTGTTTGCCTGCCATTGGTTTTAACGGTGTTCGAAGGTGTTCGACGAACAGTTCGATGAACAGTTTGGCAAACACAAGGGTGTTCGACGAACCGAACCGAACTCGAACACTACGGGGGTGGCTCAACACTAGTCATCACGTATTAATTTTGGACACCCACCACTCAGATACAGGGAGTAAACCATAACAAAAGGGAAATGTAAATAGGTTCAAAAATGTAAATATGTAGTTAAAGTCAGTATATAGAAGGGTGACGAGTAGACCAAAACAGGTTACACTGGGTACACAACATAAAAAAAAGGGGTGAGTAGAGTTGGTGTAAGAAGCTGTCTAGGGAGAGCAAAATCTTGGCCATTAGGTGACCCCAGGGTCAAAGGGCCTACCGTGCTTATGACCGGGAGAGGCCCCTGCAGTACCTAGGACCCTTGCGCCGAGGCACACGTAGTAAATGTTTTGTTGTGTTTTGTGAATTATTAAGTCTATTTGAATCTTTAAGCCTAAAGAGACTTTACCTGTTTGGACGTCTGAAACTTTTTGAAAATTTTTTAAGAATGGACCGAAGCCACAGAACTGGTGGTGGCAAAAACACTTTCCCTTTAACAGCTTGCAGAAGATCGACTGGCGTTGTATGGACTGGTTATCCGTTTTTCCCATTTTCCCTGGTTATTGTAAATTTTATTTTTGAGACTCTGTTCAAAGTTCAAATATAAATGTTAATGTTATGTTATCTTTTAAAAAAAAAAAAATGTTTCGGTCCCGGAGGACTGAAATTAACTAGGGGGGAATGTGGCACCCCTGTGGGGGATTACCACGGGATCCATAGGTGCAGGAAGAGATGTACACTTGGGCACACACAACACCTTCCACCCCAGGTCTGAGGGGAGGAGTCAGTTTCCAGGGAGACAGCAAAGTGGCAGTTAGTCTTGTGAGGGATGAAGGAGGAGAGAGACAGAGAGCTGTTGGCTGAGGACCAGTTAAGCCCTGAACTAGGAAACAGGTCTGTGTTGTGAAGCGCCCTAGAGAGAGGGACGTAGGCTAAAAGGAGAGAGAAAGAGATAAAACTATTATCCCTTTAGCTCACCCGGACACCGGAGTCCGAGATTGCAATTAATTCAGGAATAGCATAGAAAACCCGCACAGATCAGGAGGATCTACTCCCCCTGAAGAAGAAGTTGCCAAACTTGACCAAGTATAGGACCAGGGGCCCAGAAAGAGAATTGGTAGCCCCAAGGAACGGTCCTCATTGTCAGTTGTGGAGAAGGACCCCAAAGAAAGTGAAGGTGGCACGTTCAGCTTAAGGCAGGACTGATCCCAAACAACGCACACATTGATAGAGGAGGCCTCACAAATCTCCAGAGTGAATATCTCTACCTGCACCGAAAACCTGGTTACCCTCCTGAACTGTACCTGTTACCGGACATCAGTAAAAGAAAGGTACTGAAACAAAGACTTAATATGTGTGTGTGCCTACTTTGACATTACTGCCTATTGCGTTCATACAAGCCATATGCCGATCACCTCAGCAACCATACACAGCGCTGGTTACCAACTTTACCAGTTACCACAGGAGGCGTCAGGACACAATTCTCCCATCATCCTGACCCCCATCCCTTTACTGACGGTCCAGGGCACGGAACCGGGAATCGACCAACCGTGATCCCCACAGAAGTAACCCATCCATCCCGGTATCCGAGTACCCCTACCCCTGTCGACCGACTCATTGATCTTTATTTTTAACGTCTTCCCAACATGGCCAATTTCTATGTTTGCATTTTGTTTTTTTCCTCCCCTTCTTCCAAGAGCCATAGCTTTTTTATTCCTCTGGCCGCATAGACATATGAGGGCTTGCTTTTTTTGAAGGACAAATTGTACTTTTGAATGACACAATTCATTTTACCACATATTGTACTGGAAAATGGGAAAATCATTCCAAGTGTGGTGAAATTGTAAAATAAAATGCAATTCTGACATTGTTTTTTAAGAATTGCTTGTACATCATACATTGTATGGTAAAAATGACCTGGCGGTATGTTTCTCCTCATAAGAACAATTTTGGCAATACCAAAATTATTCAGTTTTTTATTATTTTACTGGTGGAAGCAAAAATTGGAAATTTGTTAAAAAAAAAGAAAAACTTTTATTGTGTCACCATTTTCTGACACGTGCAATTTTTTCATTTTTTGGTTAATGGAGCTAAGTGAGGGCTTATTTTTCCACTGGTTCGAGATGTCGATAACATTTTTGGACAGATATGACATTTTGATTGACTCCTTACTGCTTTTTTTTCAGGTGTTGCGGCGATCAAAAACTGCAGTTTTGGCTTTTTTAATTTTTTTCTATTTATGATGTTTACAGATCAGGTTAATTATTTTTATATTTTAATAGATTGGACTTTTTTTTAGATGTGGCGATACTCACATATGTTTTAATTATCTTTATCTTAATAGGGTAAATGAGGGGTGGTTTGAACATTTATGTTTTTTTATTTTTACTTTTCATAATTTTTAAAACTTTTTTTTACTGTATTTTGTTATTCCCCTTAGCGGACTTGAATATGTGATCGTCTGATCTCTTGTGCTATATCCAGCAACACCACAGTATTGCTGTATAAATGTATATAGCAAAAACAGGCTGAGATTCAAAGGAGCCCCATGATGGTAGGCATGGAGGTCATCCTCAGAGCCCTGGTTGCCACGGGAACCCATTGGTGTACCACAATCGTGTCATAGTGACTTTGATGAGCGCCGCGCCATACCGGTGAGCTGTTAATGTTGTTTTCAGAGTTTGACTGCGGCACTTAACAGGTTGTCAGTCGAGGGTGGTGCTCTGCTCCACCCACAGATGTTAGAGGCAGGTCTTGGCTATGTTTCACAGCCATTATCTGCCAGGCATGGGGCTGGCTCACCCCGTGAGCCAGCTCCATATACCTGCTACTGACTTGGTGTCGATTAAAGTTAAAGACTTCTGCAATTTTCTTGCCTTGGTATGCTGGATATCAGCTTCTGGGCCAAATTCTGACTTATGGCAACCCTTTCTTGCCTAAACAGTGCTTGGAATTTACCACAATTTATATTCTCAGATGCAGTATTTCATGCTGGGATTAACATCTGGCTCCACAGACAACCTTCACTTGGATTTCTGGGTGAATCAACATATGGAGGTTGTTTTGGGAAAAACCTCTGGTTCTTTGGCTTACAGCTATTCCTTCTTGTATGTTCAGTTCACCTGCTTTTTGAGGATTGACCACAAGTTCTCAATGGGATTGAGATACGTGGAGTTTCTTGGCTATAAATCCAAAATATTAATGTTTGGTTCACTGAGCCAACTTATTATCACTTTTATCTTTTGACATCGTGTGCCATCATGCTGTAAAACACATTGTTCGTCACCAAATTACTCCTGGATAGTTGAGAGAAATTGCTTTTGGAGGATGTCTAGATGCGATTCTTTATTTATGGCAGCATTGCAAATTAAAAGGAACTCTACACATGAAAGGTCTCAGGATCCTGTACAGTTGGCATGATACAAGACCTCGTTCCCAAGGCTGCATAAGTTACTCGTGGTCATGTCTCACTGGCGATGACGAGGCTACATAGCTTACTTGCGGTCATGTCTCATGGGCGATGTTGTTGCTGATGTCATAGCTTGTGAGACTTGGCCGCGAGTAACCTATACAGCATCGTTCTCAGAACGACGCTTCATAGGTTTCAGAAGAGAATCGCTGGACAATGTGGGAACCCACAGTGAATTATGTTGGAACTGCTGGGGTAATTTTTTAATAATAAATGGATAAACCAGAGAATGTGTGGGGGAGTCTTTTTTCAAATAAACTTTTTTTTTCCTCTGTGTGTCATTTTATTTCTAAATATGAGGTTAGTAATTGGGGTGTCTAATAGATGCCTTTCCATTACTAACCCCTGGGCTTCATGTCAGCTGACATTACACAGCTGACATCAACCCCAAAAACTATAACCCTGATTGTCACCACACCAGGGCAATCAGGAGAAGCCAAGGCTATGCGCCAGAATTGGCACATCTAATGGATGTGCCATTTCTAGACTGGCAAAGGGCTGGTCTTAGGCACTGAAGGTGCCAATATCCATGGACCTTTCTAGCCTATTAATATCAGCACCCAGCTATCTGCTTTGCCTTAGCTGGTTATTAAAAATAAGAAGGACCTCATGTCAGATTTTGAGGGATCCCCCATTTTTAATAACCAGCAAAGGCTAAAGTAGACAGCTGGGGGTTGATACTAATAGGCTGGAAAAGTTCATGGATATTGGCACCTTCTCAGCATAATAAGATCAGCTCACAGCTGTTTGCTTTCCCTTGGCTGGTTATCAAAAAATACACGGGACCCCATGTCATTTTTTTTCATTTATTTATTTATTGACAAGTACAGTAAAATACACACGCAAAGAACTGCTCAACTCCTCAACTTGGACCTCCGCCTCCTGGTTCAAGCTTTTTATTTTTTATTTTTTTCAATTCTCTGTTATTTTAAGTCATTTCCCTATCCATATTTGTTTGCGGGGCATTTGTCCTGCTCTTACCTCCATTTTGCTTCCTTTTTTAGCCTCCTAGCCCTTATGATGACCATTTTAAAGCCATTTTGCAGCACCAAAGTTCGGGTCCCCATTAACTTATATGGGGTTCGGGTCCGGGGTTAAGTTCGGGTGAAGTTCTGGTACCCAAACCGTATTTTTGACTAACGTTCATACGAATCCGAACTTCCACTGGTCAGCTCATCCCTATTAGTAAATTAATAAATTGTACTGGACAACCAGTTTAAGAAAACAGTGAGATCTGTATATTTTTTTTCCAAAATTACCAAAAATGTTTTATCAAGACTAAATAGCTTATTGAGTGTAATTTTGACTCAAAGGTATTGTATTGAACAAGCTTTAAATGACATGGATATAAACGGTAGTCTTTCTTAGTCAGTAATTTCCTATTATTCATATTTCCACATTACTTTTACTACAAGTCATGACAAGGAGAATGAAAATACAGGACGCTAGTTTATAGTTCAAAGACTTATTTTACTTAGTGTTCACAGGGTCCAATTTTAATTATTATTGTCAGAAAATATACAAAGGAAATTGTTGGATTTTATCAAGTGTTTGAGAGGTTTTATTTACATATAGTGTTATAGGATTTTATTTGCAATTCAGATTTGAGAATAATAAACTGTAGAACATACAACATATTTTATTTAGATTTATCTAACATTCCAAATGGTGTGCATACAAATCTATAAGCTTTTCTTGAGATATTTTTCCATGCGTTTCGACTTCAACAGTCTTAATCATAGCGATTAACAATTAAGACTGTTCAAGTTGAAATACGTCATCACCAGAACACTGTTCTGTTTGTGACCTGATTTTAATGAAAGTGTAATTAAGCTACAAATATTTTATTGAGGACCTCGGCTTTTTTGGCGTTATATTGAATTTTTTTGCCCTGGCCGAGGAGCTTGCTGGACCTTCGAAACATATGCGATGGTGGATACTTACAACGATAAGCTCATCTAGTTTTCTACTTTTGCAATTATCGGCTGTTTTCCACGTAATCATGAGTTATTAGTTTGGTTATAGCAGAACCTTTTAGTGCAGGGTAATGCCTCAAGCATATAGTAGCGGTGTCAAGGTCTACCTCACTGCATAGACACACTGCAGGAGGTGATGCTAGTACAATTACTGATGCTAAGTCTTACAACACTGAATATTCAAGAATTTAAGTGCTAAACAGAAGCTCCAATTATACAAATAACATACAAACTGGATATAATAAGCATCACAACATTTAACGTCAGGAGTAATACAGCAAGATAAGACTTTGCCCACAATGAATAACCTTGTAAGCCCTCAGAATCCTCCTGGATGGAGAAAGAAAAATGTTGTGAAGAAAAAACGCAGAGTGGAGGTCATGGGGAATTCCCTGTTGAGAGGAACAGAGGCCGCTATCTGCAGACCAGACATAACCTCAAGAAAAATGTGCTGTCTTCCAGGTGCAAAAATTAAAGATGTGTCTGACAGGATATCAAGACTTTTCAGACCTACAGATCACTACCCATTCCTGCTAATACATGTGGGGACAAATGACACCGCAAGAAAGGACCTGGAAACCATCTGCAGTGACTTTGAAAACTTAGGCAAGAAAGTGAAAGAATTGGGAGCGCAGGTGGTCTTCTCATCCATCCTCCCAGTGGATGGCCATGGAACAATGAGGTGGAATAAGATTCTACAGGTGAACAACTGGCTATGTCGATGGTGCCATCAACAAGGATTTGGATTTCTGGATCACGGAATGAATTACCTATATGATGGACTACTTGCTAGAGATGGGGTGCACCTTACGAAGACTGGAAAACGTGTATTTGGCCTTAATACACTCATCAGGAGAGCTTTAAACTAGAACAATGTGGGAAGGGAAGCAAAAGGCCAGAAAAAGCTATACAGCTGACAAATACTATTGAGATCTCTGCTATTGGAAGTGGAAAGAAAGAACAAAGACAAAAAAATCTAAATAATAAAAATATGCGAGCAAGAGAAACCAATCACAAACGAAAATGTTTTTATACAAATGCACAAAGCATGGGCAACAAACAAGGAGAATTGGAACTACTAACGCAGGAAAAGAAATATGATGTCATTGGAATCACTGAAACTTGGTGGGATGATACACATGATTGGAATACAAGGCTAAAAGGATACAGCTTATTTGCAAGAAACAGACTTGATAAACGAGGAGGAGGTGTCGCATTGTATGTTAGAAAAGCAAATCTCTGCACAGAGATTGAAGCTTCAGAGACTGGGAGTTCTGTGGAAACTGTTTGGGTAAGAATACAAGGAGAGAACAACGGAAAGGACACCATTGTAGGCATTTACTACAGGCCACCTGGGCAAACTGAAGATATGGATGAACTCTTTATGTATCAAATGACCAAGTTCTCCAAAAAGTATGATGTAGTGGTCATGGCCAGGGAGATTTCAACTATCCAGACATTTGTTGGGAATCTCTCTCAAGCAAAACTAACAGGTCAAGCAAATTCTTATCCTCTCTTGCTGACAACTTTATCTTCCAAAAGGTAGGGGAGAAAACAAGGGGATCTGCTACTTTGGATCTAATCCTTATAAACAGGGAGGAAATGGTTGAGGAGGTAAAAGTGGCTGGGACCCTAGGAAGCAGCGATCATGCTATTATAGAATTTTGGATAAGTAGAGGAGGAAGACATGTGAAGACTCAAACTTCAAGGTTAGATTTCAGAAAGGCAGATTTTAAGCAACTCAGAAAGAGAATAGGAGGGATCCAATGGCTGGATGCCCTTAAGGACAAAAATGTCCAGGAAGGATGGGAAATTTTTAAAAATGAGATTCTCAAAGCACAATCGTTAACAATCCCAAAAAGTATGTAGAATGGGAAGCATTTTAGGAAACCAGGATGGATGAACACAGAACTTAAACACATGCTAAAAAGAAAGATAGAAATGTTTATCAAATGGAAAGAGGGAGGCATATCTAAAGAAGATTATAATGCAGTCTGCAGAACCTGTAGGGCACGTATCAGGTTAGCTAAAGCTGACAATGAATTAAGGCTTGCAAGAGATGTCAAAAGCAATAAAAAAGGATTTTGGGGGTATTTCAAAAGTAAAAGAAAAGTCAAAGATGCTATAGGATTTTTACAGGATGAAAATGGTGAAATGGTAAGAAAGGATGTTGAGAAGGCCGAACTTTTTAATTCCTATTTTGCATCAGTTTTCTCTCAGAAAGAAAATGTAACATCAACTGATCTTCACTGTCCTATTAGAGGAATAGAAGAATCCAGGTTATCTGTAAACAGAAAGATTGTGAGGGAATATTTAGCTAACATAAATGAGCTCAAGTCTCCAGGTCCAGATGAATTACACCCCAGAGTACTGAAGGAGATCATAGAAGAAATTTTAGAACCACTCTCCATAGTCTTTGAAAATTCTTGGAGAACAGGAGAAGTCCCAGAAGACTGGAGAAGAGCAAATGTTGTTCCTATCTTCAAAAAGGGGAAGAAGGTGGACCCAGGGAATTATAGGCCGGTGAGTCTGACTTCTATACCAGGAAAGATCTTTGAACAAATTATTAAACAACATGTATGTAAGTACCTGGATAAGAATGAAGTAATTAACCAGAGTCAGCATGGGTTTGTAACTAACAAGTCATGTCAGACTAACTTAATTTCCTTCTATGACAGAATCACTGACTGGGTGGATCAGGGAAATGCTGTAGATATAATATATCTTGACTTCAGCAAAGCATTTGACAAAGTATCTCACACCATCTTTATTGAAAAAATGACCAAGTATAGAATGGACAAGGCAACTGTTAGGTGGATTCATAACTGGCTTAGTGATCGGACTCAAAGAGTGGTTGTAAATGCCTTCACATCCAGTTGGATGAATGTCTCAAGTGGGTACCACAGGGCTCTGTCCTGAGACCTGTATTGTTCAACATCTTTATCAAGCATTTAGATGAAGGAATTGAGGGTAAACTGATTAAATTTGCTGATGACACAAAGCTAGGAGGGATAGCTAACACTAGAGAAGAGAGAGAGTCTTCAAAAAGACCTAAATAAACTGGAGCAGTGGGCAGCAACTAACAGAATGGTTTTTAGCAGGGAAAAATGCAAAGTACTACCTCTGGGCAATAAAAATGAGAAAAGCATATACAGAATGGGAGGAATAGAGCTAAGCAACAGTACCTATGAAAAAGACTTAGGCTGCGTGCACACGATGCGTTTTTCATGCGTTTATGCTGCGGAATTTCCGCAGCGGAAACGCATAAAAAACGCTTGGTAATCCGCACCCCATGGTCCCCAATGGCATTCCGCAATGTCAATGCACATGCTGCGGATTTTTATGCAGCATTTATGCAGCGCAAATAAATCAGCAGCATGTTCATTAATTTTTCAGAAGCGCAGCGGAAGCGCCGCCATTGACTTGCATTGAGACGCATGGAATCCGTGTCTGTACATTTGTACAAGCGGATTTTATGCATCTCTATGTGCGGATGGTACCCAGTTCTGGAGGAGAGGAGACTCTCATCCAGACCTGGGTACCATTGTGCCTGTAAAAAAAAGAATAAAATAATAAATAAAGTTTATTTTCACCTGTCCGGCGGCCCCTGCAGCGCTTCTCCTTCCAGGACCTGAGATGACGTCGAGGTCATGTGACCACAGGCAGTCTCGCGAGATACCGGCAACCCGGAAGAAGCCAGGACGAGCGCGACAGCACACGCGGCGGGGGATCGGGGGTAAGTATAGCTTTATTTTTTTATTTTTACGGTCACACTATAAAAATCCATGCCTTTTGCTGACAGGAAGTGGGAGGAGGCCTGACAGGAAGTGGTGGAGGCGGAGCCTGCCGTGTGCTGCAAGAGTTGTGCTGTGTGTGGAGAGAGCTCCTGGGAAGGGAGGAGAGCCAGGCGGAGGTGACCGAGCGGACCGGGAGGACCAGTAGGAGGCGACCGGAGGGACGAGCGCAAGAGAGCGCTGTGGCAGCGTGCAGTGCCGGCCAGCGGAGGGTGCCAGGTGGTGGTTACCAGGAGGTGATCAGGAGGACCGGTAAGAGGCGACCGGAGGGACAAGCGCGCTGTGATAGCTTGCAGCGTCCCTAGAGGAGGTGAGTGAGGGGCAGGAGGCCGCGATAAGCGGCCCTACTGAACCCAAGTGTGTACTGTACTGTATTGTATTTGTATCTGTATTGTAATTGTATTGTATTCCCTAGTCCATATTTAATTGATTACCCCCCCGTCCATATTTAAATTGATTCCCCTGAACACCCCCGTCCATATTTAACTGATCCCTCTGACCACATTAAATTGACCCCCCGTCCTCATTTAATTGATCCCCGACCACCCCCCGTCCATATTAAAGTGATCCCCCTGACCACATTTAAATGATTGACCCCCCCAGCCCATAATTGATTGATCCCCCTTGTCCTATTTAATAGATTCCCCTTGTCCACTTTTACTCATCCCCAGTCCCTATCTATTTGCCTTATCCCCCACCATATTTAATTAACCCCTGTCCATAATTAATTGATTGATTCCCCAGACCACAATTAATTATTTCCCCAGTCCATATTTATTGATATTATTGATACTTATTGATCCCCAGTCCTTAGTTAATTGACCCACCGTCCATACCTATTTTTTTGCTTTACCCCCCATCCTATTTAATTAAACCCCCTGTCCATAATTAATTGATTGAATCCCTAGTCCACAATTAATTATTTCCCCAGTCCATACTTATTGATCCCAGTCCATAGTTAATTGACACACCGTCCACACTTAATTAATCCACCTGACCCACTCAGCTGATCCCCCATCCATACTTAATTGATACTTAATTGATCCCCCGTCCATACTTAACTGATCCCGCGCCGATATCTAATCGATACACTTGCACATCCCTAATTGATCCCCGTCCATACACCTATATATAAATAATTGTGTTTTGTACTTGTACATATATACTGACTGTATCCCCATATTTAGAATGACGTCCATGTTGGCCGGAGCCGTGCAGTGTACATCTTGCGCAATGTATGCATTCCCTGAGCTACCGCTCAGGGATCCATACTGCTGCGAGAGATGTGAGCATATCGTGCACTTGGAAGCCCAAAT
Source organism: Phyllobates terribilis (assembly GCF_046119375.1). Lineage (NCBI taxonomy): Eukaryota > Metazoa > Chordata > Amphibia > Anura > Dendrobatidae > Phyllobates > Phyllobates terribilis. Next base: position 205,149,956 of record NW_027362764.1, on the reverse strand, counting down.
CCTGGATCTAAGTGCTCAGATAGCGGTACTGAGGAGCATCGACAACATGGAACGGAGTTTGCTGCTCACCGAGCAGACACTCAATGGGTCAACACTGGGGGTGGAGCTTAGTGGGGAAGCGCAGGCTGAACAGGCAGGGAGCTGGGTAACGGTTAGAAGGGATAGAGGGAAGAAGTATAGGAAGGCTGGTTCAGAACCGGCATTATTGGAGCACGACAGATCCTCTGACCGCCGGGGGAGTGTATGCTCCAGTAATGAGGGGGAGGGGGGAAGTGTAGGGCAGGCTAGACAGGTCCTGGTAGTGGGTGACTCTATTATTAGGGGGACAGACAGGGCAATCTGTCACAAAGACCGGGATCGCCGAACGGTGTGCTGCCTCCCTGGCGCTCGAGTCCGGCACATCGCGGATCGGGTTGACAGGTTACTGGGTGGGGCTGGCGAAGACCCAGCGGTCATGGTCCACATTGGCACCAATGACAAAGTGAGTGGTAGATGGAGGGTCCTTAAAAATGATTTCAGGGATCTAGGTAGGAAGCTTAGGGCAAGGACCTCCAAGGTAGTTGGTGCAAGGCAGAAGGGTTTGGGTTCATGGAGAACTGGGCCGACTTCGCTGTCGGCTACAGGCTCTACCGTAGGGACGGGCTGCACCTCAATGGGGAGGGTGCAGCGGTGCTGGGGAAGAAGATGGCTAATAGGTTGGAGGAGTTTTTAAACTAGAGACGGGTGGGGGGAACCAAGGAAATAGGTGGGATGTGAGGCAAGCAAGGGGGAAGGGGAGAAGTGAATATAATGAGGGTGGAGAGGGGGGTGGGGATAGTACAGTTAGATCGTTAGAGAAGAATAGGATGCTAAATAACCCCAAAGTTTTATCTTGCATGCTGACCAACGCAAGAAGCCTGACCAATAAGTCGGATGAGCTGCGGGCGCTTATATCGGAGGAGAGGTATGACATCGTAGGTATAACAGAGACTTGGCTAGACGATAGCTACGACTGGGCGGTAAATTTAACAGATTATAGTTTATTTAGAAGGGACCGGAAACAGGGGAAGGGCGGAGGAGTCTGCTTATATGTAAAGTCACGTCTAAAGCCCAGACTAAGGGAAGATATAGGAGAGGGAGAAGAGGGGGGTCGAGTCCATGTGGGTAGAGATAGAGGGGGCAAAAAATAATAATAAAATATTACTGGGGGTCTGCTATAAGCCACCCAATATAACAGAGGAGAATGAGAAACTGCTATTAGGACAAATAGACAAAGTAGCAAAACATAATGAGGTGATTGTAATGGGGGACTTCAACTACCCGGATATTGACTGGGAAACAGAAACCTGTAGATCGCAGAAAGGAAAAAGGTTCTTGACAAATATCAAGGATATTTATCTCTCCCAACTAGTGCAGGAACCAACGAGAGGGAAGGCAGTGTTGGACTTAATATTGACTAATAGGCCTGATAGAATAACTGAGGTACAGATAGGGGGGCACCTAGGTAATAGCGATCATAATATTATCAATTTCAAAATGCCCTTCAGTAAGGTTATCAATAAGGGAACAACTAAAACATTAAACTTTAGGAGGGCGAAGTTTGATCAGCTGAAAGAAAACCTTCAACTTATAGACTGGGACAAAGTTCTTAATCAAGGAAATACGAATAGTAAATGGGAAACCTTCAAAAGAATTCTGAATACTCAGTGCGAGAGGTATATACCGTATGGGAGTAAAAGGGCCAGAAATAAGAGGAAACCAATATGGTTGAATAAGAACGTAAAAGGGGCGTTAAATAGCAAAAAAGAGGCATTCAAGAGATTAAAACAGGAAAACAGCAAGGAGGCACTAATGTGTTACAAGGAAAAAACGAGAACCTGCAAAAAACAAATAAAAATAGCAAAGGAGGAAACAGAGAGACGTATTGCTAGGGAAAGTAGATCAAATCCCAAACTGTTCTTTACGTATATAAATAGTAAAAGGATTAAATCGAATAATATTGGACCGATAAAAAGTGATGAAGGCAAAATCATAGAGAAAATTTTTTTCGTCAACTTTCACAAAGGAAAAAGAACTAACAGGCGAAATGAGAAGTGACAAGCTTAATCCTCCACTAAGTATGACAAATCTAACCCAAGCTGGGGTACAGAAACGCCTCAGTAACATTAAAATAAACAAATCACCAGGACCTGATGGCATACACCCACGGGTACTAAGGGAACTAAGTAATGTGATAGACAGACCGTTATATCTTATATTTAAGGACTCTGTTGAGACTGGGTCTGTACCACTTGATTGGCGACAGGCGAATGTAGTGCCAATATTCAAAAAGGGAGCAAAAAGTGACGCCGGAAACTATCGGCCGGTGAGTCTGACGTCCGTTGTGGGCAAAATTTTTGAAGGCTTTATTAATGAGGCAATCATGGAGCATCTTGACGCTAATAATCTATTAACCCCGAACCAACATGGATTCATGAGGAATCGCTCCTGCCAAACAAACCTGATTGACTTCTACGAGGAGGTTAGCTCTCGAGTAGATCAGGGGGAACCAGTGGATGTCGTGTATCTCGACTTCTCAAAAGCGTTCGATAGCGTGCCACATAATAGGTTGGTATACAAAATGAGAATGATGGGGCTGGGGGAAAATGTCTGCAAGTGGGTAGCTAACTGGCTAAAGGATAGAAGGCAGAGGGTGGTTATAAATGGAATATACTCAGATTGGGTAAGCGTCACTAGTGGGGTACCACAGGGGTCTGTACTAGGCCCAATGTTATTTAATATCTTTATTAACGACATAGTCAACGGGATAAATAGTAAAATATCAATATTTGCAGATGACACAAAGTTATGTAAAACAATTAATACAAAAGAGGATAGTGAAGACCTTCAGAGGGATTTGGATAAGCTGGGTAGGTGGAGCATTAAATGGCAAATGAGGTTTAACGAGGAGAAATGTAAGGTCATACATATGGGAAGGAAAAATGGAAGTCACCAGTACTCACTGAATGGGAAATCATTGGGGAATTCAGAGATGGAGAAGGACTTGGGCATCTTGATTGATAGCAAACTAAATTGGAGTGCCCAAAGTCAGGCCGCTGCTGTAAGGGCAAACAGGGTAATGGGATGTATCAGAAGAGGTATAGCTGCAAAGGATGAGAACATTGTTCTTCCACTGTACAAAGCACTGGTCAGACCACACTTGGAATACTGTGCTCAGTTATGGGCCCCAATATATAGAAAGGATATAAATGAGCTTGAAAATGTACAAAGGAGGGCAACAAAATTAATAAAGGGAATGGAGGGACTGCAATACCCAGAGAGGTTGGCAAAACTAGGACTATTCAGCCTGGAAAAGAGAAGGTTGAGGGGGGACATAATAAATGTGTACAAATATGTTAGGGGACAGTATAGAGACCTTGCCCGGGATTTGTTCAAAAGGAGGGATATTACGGTAACAAGAGGGCACTCACTAAGACTGGAAGAGAAAAGGTTTCAGCACCAGCATAGGAAGGGGTTCTTTACGGTAAGAGCAGTGAGCATATGGAATTCACTGAGTGAGGAGACGGTAATGTCAGATTCACTACACCAGTTCAAGCGGGGAATGGATGCTTTTCTAGATACCAGGCAGATTTCTGCATATACTTAAAAATAGAATAAAATAGTAGGTTGATACAGGGATTTATTCTGACTGCTGGTTTCAGAGTCGGGAGGGAATTTTTCCTCAGGTGAAGATTGGCTAAATCATTTGGGGTTTTTGCCCTCCTCTGGATCAACTGTAGCAATTACAGGACTAACAGGTCGAACTTGATGGACGCAAGTCTTTATTCGGCTTTACAAACTATGTACTATGTACTATGTACTATGATGCTATCGCTTGGAAAGTGCTTGTCAGTCCGCATGCGGAAACACATGCGTTAACGCATGTGGGTACGCATGTAAATCCGCATGTATTCTGCAGGAAAAACGCATGCACAATCAGCATGAGTTTTTTCTGCCAGGGAGATGCAGAAATGCTGCAGAAATTTTCTGCTTCATTTCTGCATCGTGGGCACATAGCCTTAGGTATACTAATAGATCATAAACTGAACATGAGTCAACAGTGTGATGCAGCAGCAAAAAAGGCAAGTACAATTCTGGGATGTATTAACAGAAGCATACAGTCTAGATCATGTGAAGTCATTATCGCACTTTACTCCTCTTTGGTCAGACCTCATCAGGAATACTGTGTCCAGTTTTGGGCACCACATTTTAAAAAAGACATTGACAAACTGGAGCAAGTTCAGAGAAGAGCGACCAGAATGGTGACCGGTCTGCAAACCATGTCCTATGAGGAATGGTTACAGGATTTGGGAATGTTTAGCTTGCAAAAAAGAAGACTGAGAGGAGACTTAATATCTGTCTACCAAGGGCTGTCACATTGTAGAAGGATCATCTTTATTCTCATTTGCACAAGGAAAGACTAGAAGCAATGGGATGAAACTGAATGGGAGGAGACACAGATTAGATATTATAAAAAACTTTCTGACAGTTAGGGTGATCAATGAGTGGAACAGGCTGCCACGAGAGGTGGTGAGCTCTCCTTCAATGGATGTCTTCAAACAGAGGCTGGACAGACATCTGTCTGAGATGGTTTAGTGAATCCTGCTTTGAGCAGGGGGTTGGACCAGATGACCCAGGAGGTCCCTTCCAACTCTACTATTCTATGATTCTATGTTTCTATGAGTATTGGAACCAAGTCAATCCAGTTAAAGGAAATCTGTCAATAGGTTCAACACTCCAAAACTGTCTATATGGGCATGCAAGTCATAGGAAGCTGATTAAAGTGATATGTTGATATTTGCAATCCAATGTCTCAGAGAAATTCACATTTTTCTTATATGTAAATGAGCTGTTAAGATCTATGGGCTGGACATAGATCTGCTGCGAATCAGTCTCCAGAGCTTATTTTAAAAGAATTTAAGTACAAGTCAAAGGTATTTTATAGATGACATACAAAATAAGTTTTGCTATTCATCAAACATTCGATCTGCAATAGCATTGTTGGCACATGAAAACACGTGCAATAGATTTTATTGCCCAGTTCATCATGCCACTTTAAGTCAGTAATCATCAAATTAAATTTCATCCTCGCTGTTATGATCTGCAACATGTACTAAGGAAAGATAGGGGAAAGCTGTCCCTACAGTAAGACTAAGCTGAATCCCTACGATGTAGCGGGCTGCTTGTTCCTAGCGAACAGACCCGCCTTAGTCCTCGGCTAGTCTGAACAAAGACCTATAGCATAAGGGGAGGGGTCCCTAAAAGAACTAAGGACTGGGACAAAAATGGGGCACCTCCTAAACAGAGAAGTTGTTGCAGAACACAAAAAGACAAACAGACAAAAAAAAGTACTAGAGGTCCCAGAAGGACCAAACGAACTGACAGAGAAAGGCACAGAAGCACCTGGCTAGAGAAACAGTCAAACACTGAAGTCCAGCACAGCTAAAAGGGCGGAGCTAGAATATAAAGGCAGATGGTCACGTGACCACAAAACACAAGATGGAAAAAACAAACAGGAGGGTTCTAGCACTCGCCTTCCATACAAACACTCCTATTAACACCTCTTTGTGGGGTTTAAGAGAACTTTCTTTTCACCAGTTTACGTATGTTAAATTGGCCATATCATGCAATTATGGTTTCAGAGCTGAATAAAACATATTTTTTAAATTATTTGTGTTTTTTCAATTTCTCCTATCTGTTACTAGCTTGTAAAGAGTATATTATAATGTATGTTACGTCCAAGGGGGAACTATCAGTGATTTTTCGCTGATGGCATGTACTTCTTTCCCTATATGACATTGACCAATCATAAGCAGGCAACAATCTACAGGGGAAAACAAGAACATATCCTCACAGTAGCTTAGAACATGCTTTTTCCTGTTTAAGACATTTAATGACCGTCTTATTCCCATTCATTATTTAACATTTTTACAGCAAGAGTATACAACATGACAGCACATTCTTTTCTATAAATAAATGATCATAATAGATTGATTCTTTATGTCAAAAGTTTCCAATTATATATGTTTGCTTGGACTCAGTATGTTTCATTCTTGCATTGAACAGCAGTCTGTGTTCTGCTAAATAATATTCAGAGCAATAGAAAAAAACCTATCCCTCACAGCTGTGTACTTATTGCACTATTATTGAAGACATATGTACCAATGGCATACAAAAGCCACATAGCGTCAGAAATTTGAACACAATAAAATCAATATTTTATTCCTAACCCTAAGTCTGACCTAAAAAGATACATGATAACTTTATACAGGATAACTGTATACAGAAATTAGGTATTGCTTTTTTATATTCTAAAACATGTTGAAAAATATTCCAAAATATAATATTGTTACTGTATTTTAATACATTCTCATCAAGTACTATATATTTAAGCAGTTCATGCAGCTGTTATGAGACCATTGGAGACCCACAGAACCCATTTCAAGTTATTCTAATCTTTTTTTGCTATTTGATGAACCCTTCCATAAGTCCCTTTTCATTTGAACTACATTGAATGGCATACAAGTAGATAGGAAATTGGCAAAAGTGACATTGAAAGGGTATAGTAGGTAAGACACTCACGAGACTCTACTGTCATGGGTGGCAAAACTAAAGCGCCACCCATAAATACCACCAAAACATGTACTTTTCGATGGGGTTTGGTCGGGTTTGCATAAACTCAATCAAATTTTGCATTCTGGTTCACCTGTTTATTCCACCAACATTGTGACTGTTGGCAATTATATAAAACCGGTCATCATAGTAAGAACAGAGCTACGGGGGCCCACTTTTTTATGTACTCTACTGGCATGAACCTTAATACTTGTCAGAGCCAATCAATTGCCTCAGTGGTCTCAGGCTGTAAACTATGGCTTCGTACCGTTGTGGCAAGTGGTCAACTGCAGATATTACATGTGGTATAGGGGCCGAGACATCTGAGCCACTGTAAACAGAATGTCACCAGAGAAAAGTGGGGTTACAGCTTTGGAATGAAAGGTGAGTACGTATTATTTCATTATTTTAGTGTTCCCTCCGTACGGCATTCACAATAACTTTGAAAACTCCTCTAAGACAGTCCTGATTATTTGTGTAACATGTGAGATTTGAAGTGAGTGGGTATAAATCTGCACTGTGAATGATCCATGATGTAGTAAAAGACCGAAAAGGTTTGAATGCGGGTTGTATTTGTCAATGTGTTTCAAAGTGAACATCAGGAAGTTTGTGGCTTGTCCTGATGAAGAAATATCTGCACTTCGAAATGCGTTGACAAATAAAAAATGCAAGTAGACCTTTTCGGTCTCCAACTACATCCTGGACCATTGGCAGTGCGGATTTATACCCACTCACTTCCAATCTTACATGTTATTTCTTATTGTGGATTTGCTGCAGCCAATTTCTTCAGCTGATTGCACTTATTGTCTTTCCAGTTTTTTCCTAATCCTGATTATTTGTGTAACTCTACTGTTAATTATAAATGGAAAAAACAGTGAATTAAATGGTGCTCTCAATTTCAGACATAACCAAGACACAAACTGTGTTATGGTTGCTTTAACATCATAGTCCAAAAGTAGCCTTGATCCTGGGTTCAAATCCCACAATTGACAATATCTGCAAGGTCAGTTTGTATGTTCTCCTTGTATTTGCGTCAGCTTCCTCCTGTTTCATAGTAACATAGTAACATAGTTTTTAAGGTTGAAGGAAGACTAAGTCCATCTAGTTCAACCCATAGCCTAACATGTTGATCCAGAGGAAGGCAAAAAACCCACGTGGCAAACACCAAGCTTCACATTGGGGAAAAAAATTCCTTCCTGACTCCATACGACAATCAGACTAGTTCCCTGGATCAATGCCCTATCAAGGAATCTAGTATATATAACCTGTAATATTATACTTTTCAAGAAAGGCATCCATGCATTCATTACAACATCATGCGGCAGAGAATTCCATAGTCTCACTGCTCTTACTGTAAAGAATCCGCGTCTGTGATTATGATTAAACCTTCTTTCCTCCAGATGTAGAAGATGCCCCCTTGTCCCCGTCTCAGGCCTCAGAGTAAAAAGATCAGTAGAAAGGTCTTTGTACTGTCCCCTCATATACTTGTACATAGTAACAAGATCACCCCTAAGCCTTCGTTTTTCCAAAGTAAATAACCCCAAGTGTAATTGACTCGCCCCCTGGGCCGTGGGGCACGCGGAACCGGACAATAGGGAGACGCTGGGAGTAGCAGTGGTGGCCCGGTCCCGCGGCTCAGGGTGGTCAGGCCAGTGGTAGTCTTTCAGATGTTTTAGATAATGTCTGACTACGCCACCCGTGGATTGCGGTTATGAGGAACCGCCGCTGCAAGGCAGTCCGCTGGGGCTGATGACGTGTGCAACTGGGATGGTGTGACTCCCCACGGGAAGAGTGCGGCCCCAGGGCAGTGTAGTAGATGGTGGGAGTGATGGTGGTGAGAGTCCCAATACCGGTAGTGCTGGAGGCGCAAAGGAGCACACAGACAACAAGTTACAGTCCAGGGTCTTTACTCACAGTTCATGTGCTCCGGGTCACTTCGGCACCGGTAGTGACCGCCCGAGCCGTGCAGCGTCCACCAGGTGTGGGGCTCGGTCAACTCCCAGGCAGTTCAGAAGTATGGCTCAGGAACCCCTTTTGTCCTTTCTCTGGCCTGCCTCACCAGTGACCCACTTTTGTCCAGCTGCCGCGAACTTGTGCGGGTAAACGTGGGCCCCGTCCTCTGCTGTCCTATATGGTGCCTTCCTAGCAGGTTTGATGAGGTGTCGCACCAATAAATGATCACGACGACCGGTCTTTGGCTGAGGGTAGTTTCTCCTCCACCAACTTGGGGTCCGGTACCCTTAATCTGCCTGACCCTTCACCCTAGATTCTCGTGGGTTCTTAGGGTCCCTTCCACCTTCTTATTCCTGAGCCCTTCTGTTTCTCTGTCTCTTCTTCTCCTTTTCTGTTCCTTCCTGTTCCTTTCTGTTCCTTTCTCTTGGAGCTGGGATGAGCCACAATCTCAGCTCCCTTTCACCTCCTCCTCGGCCTCTCACTAGGCCCTTCTGGAGCAGAGCTCCTACAGAGCCTCTACTCTCTGTCTTCTCCTCAGTGGACAGAACGAACTTCTCTCTCCAGAGCTAAGATGGTGCCCACCTTTTATACCTCCCTCTGACCATGAGCCCAGGTGACCAGCAACCAATGGGCTCCTACCTACGCTCAGGAACCAACCCCTATCTGCCCCTACAGCACTGGGTGTTCCACCCCCCCTCCCCACTCCAGACAGGGACATAGTCGGTCGTGCCTGCACTTCTGTCTAGTGGGAGCACCGTTGAGCTGTCCCTCGGAAATGGGGTGTGTGTGCTGTATGCAGCTAACTGAGCCCTGGTCCATACTCCATCCTTACCCGGGAGAGGAATATCACACCTCTGGTCTGAGGTGCAATACCCCTGTAGCGGCCGAACCCTCGGGGCGCTGCATAATAACCTGTCTTGGTATTGCAAACCCTCCAGTCCTCTAATAACCTTGGTCGCTCTTCTCTGCACCCGCTCTAGTTCAGCTGTGTCTTTCTTATACACCGGAGACCACAAATGTACACAGTATTCTAAGTGTGGTCGCACTAGTGACTTGTATAGAGGTAAAATTATGTTCTCCTCATGAGCATCTTTGCCTCTTTTAATGCATCCCATTATTTTATTTGCCTTTGCAGTAGCTGCCTGACACTGGCCACCAAACGTAAACTTGTCATCCACCAATACACCCAGGTCTTTTTCAGTGACAGTTTTGCCCATTGTTTTACAATTAAGCATATAATTATACGTTTTATTTACTCTACCCAAGTGCATTACCTTACATTTATCCCCATTAAAGCTCATTTGCCATTTATTAGCCCAAGCTTCTAGTTTACATAGATCCTCCTGTAATATAAAATTGTCCTCCTCTGTATTGATTACCCTGCAGAGTTTAGTGTCATCTGCAAATATTGAAATACTACTCTGTATGCCCCCTACAAGGTCATTAATAAATATGTTAAAAAGAAGCGGGCCCAGTACTGACCCCTGTGATACCCCACTGTTAACTGAGACCCAGTCTGAGTATGTTCCATTAATAACCACCCTTTGTTTCCTATCACTGAGCCAGTTCTTAAGCCACATACATATATTTTCCCCTATTCCCATTGTTCTCAATTTATGTATCAACTTATTGTGTGGAACCATATCAAAAGCTTTTGAAAAGTCCATATACACAACATCCACTGCATTTCCTTGGTCCAGTCCGGAACTTGCCTCCTCATAAAAGCTAATCAGATTAGTTTGACAGGAATGATCCCTCGTAAACCCATGTTGATATTGGGTCATGAGGTTATTCTTCTTCAGATACTCTAGTATAGCATCTCTTAGGAAACCCTCCAGGATTTTACCCACAGTAGAGGTTAAGCTTACTGGCCTATAATTTCCAAGTTCGGTTTTTGTCCCATTTTTGAATATTGGCACTACATTTGCTATACGCAAGTCCTGTGGTACAGATCCTATTATTATGGAATCTTTAAAGAGTAAAAATAATGGTCTATCTATGACGTTACTTAATTCCTCAGTACTCGCGGGTGTATCCCATCCGGGCCCGGGGATTTGTCAACTTTAGTGATTTTTAGATGCCGCCATAGTTCCTGCTTGGTTAAGCAAGTGACATTTAATGAAGAATTTTTGTCATCGCTAATCATGTTTTCTGTCATGCCATTTTCTTGTGTAAATACTGTTGAAAAAAAATCATTTAGCATATTGGCTTTTTCCTCATCCTCATCCACCATTTCACCCAGACTATTTTTAAGGGGGCCAACACTATCATTTTTTAGTTTTTTACTATTTATGTAGTTAAAGAATATTTTGGGATTATTATTACTTTCTCTGGCAATGAGTCTCTCTGTCTCAATCTTTGCTGCCTTGATTTGGTTTTTACAGAATTTATTTAAATTTTCTGTATTTATTTAATGCCTCATGACGACCTACTTGCTTTGGTTCTCTAAATGCTTTTTTTTGTCACTTATTGCGCCCCTTACAGCTCTATTTAGCCATAGTGGTGTCCTCCTATTTCTAGCATGTTTATTCCCATAGGGTATATATTGTGCACTGGTCCTATTCAGGATGCTAATAAATGTCTCCCATTTGCTTTGTGTAGTTTTATGTCTCAGGATATCGTCCCAGTTTATTGCACTAAGATCATCTCTCAACCGTTGGAAATTTGCCTTCCTGAAGTTTAGCGTCCTTGTAACCCCTCTACTACACATCTTATTAAAGGATACATGAAAACATATTATTTTGTGATCACTATTACCCAAGTGACCCTCAACTCGTATATTTGATATGCGGTCTGGCCTGTTGGTTAATATTAGGTCTAGCAGTGCCCCCCTTCTTGTTGGGTCCTGAACCAGTTGTGAAAGGTAATTGTCTCTCAAAGTTGTCAAAAACCTATTACCTTTGCTTGAACTACAGGTTTCTGTTCCCCAATGTATTTCAGGGTAGTTGAAGTCCCCCATAATAATGGCTTCTCCTTGAGTCGCTGCTTCATCTATTTGCTTTATGAAGATATTCTCCACTGCTTCTATTATTTTTGGAGACTTATAACAAATCCCTATCAGTAACTTATTATTTTTTCCCCCTCCCCTTATCTCCACCCACAGGGACTCTACATTTTCATTAGATTCACATATATTCTCACGCAAGATGGGTTTTAAGGATGATTTTACATAAAAACACCTCCCCCCTCGCTTGTTTGTACGGTCATTTCTGAATAGACTATTGCCCTGTAAATTAACTGCCTAGTCATGGCTCTCGTCCAGCCATGTCTCAGATATCCCCATCATGTCATAATTATTTTCCAACAAAATTAATTCTAATTCCTCCATTTTGTTGGTGAGGCTTCTGGCATTAGTGTATAGAGATGAGCGTTGTTCTACTCGAACTGTTCGCCAATCTCAAATTCGAGCTGTTTTGGGCGGTGTTCGAGCCGGTCGGCGAACACGAACAATTTGAGAAAAATTCGTCTGTTCGAGGTTATGTTCGATAACTGTTCGTGCACCAAAATCATAACTGGATTTTTTCTCAGTAATGATGAAAATTAATGTTAATACGCAGTTTGAGTGTACAGCGGGGCGGGGGGAGGGGCAGGGGATGGATCTCTGCAGGAACAATGAAGATCTCCATTTTTTTTTCTCTTTTCCGCATTTGCAGTGGGGAGGTGCAATCTGTCAGCCTATCAGCAGCGCACACACGGAGCGAAGTGCTTTTTTTCACACAAGCAAGGGCATGTGTGATTGGCAGTGTATGTCACATGTCCTTGCCCTATAAGACCAAGCCATTTTCCCCGTCGCCACCATTTTCTCACTGCTGCAGCTGCGTGTTAGACGGCACCGCTGTTGCTGTGTGTGCTATACCTTGTTAATTTCAAGCCAATTTTCGCACAAATATACAGATAGCTTGGGAGTAGGGAATAGTTGTGATTGCAGTCCTTTTAAGGACTAGGTTACAGCATTTCCTACGACTTTTATCAGGGAGGTCTGTGCTCTTAAATAGATAGGTTGTGGGAGTAAAGACTAATTGTAATTGGAGTCCTTTTCAGGACTAGGTTACATGAGTTCCTATCAGTTTTTGCCAGGCAGGTCTGTGCCAGTGCTGTGCAAGTTTTTTTCACAGCATTTGGCTGAATCTAGCAAAGCTAATCCTTTTTGGCCTATTGCAGAGTGTGTTAGTCAGTGGAGTAGCCTATCTGTGTTGCAAGATATAACACCTGTGTATAGAATACCAATTTTTTTACTGCACCTAGTGAAGTAAAATCTTTTGGGCATAGCATCATTCTATTAGTCCATCTATACTGACCTCCATCAGGTTGCAAACTGAATATAATTTTTTTCTGCATCTAGCTCTGAAAAAATATTTGGGCTTCTAGCGGTGTGTGGGACTTGGTCTATTAGTCCATCTATACTGACCTCCATCAGGTTGCAAATTAAAAATAATTTTTTTCTGCATCTAGCTCTGAAAAAATATTTGGGCTTCTAGCAGTGTGTGGGACTTGGTCTATTAGTCCATCTATACTGACCTACATCAGGTTGCAAATTAAAAATAATTTTTTTCTGCATCTAGCTCTGAAAAAATATTTGGGCTTCTAGCGGTGTGTGGGACTTGGTCTATTAGTCCATCTATACTGACCTCCATCAGGTTGCAAATTAAAAATAATTTTTTTCTGCATCTAGCTCTGAAAAAATATTTGGGCTTCTAGCAGTGTGTGGGACTTGGTCTATTAGTCCATCTATACTGACCTCCATCAGGTTGCAAATTAAAAATAATTTTTTTCTGCATCTAGCTCTGAAAAAATATTTGGGCTTCTAGCGGTGTGTGGGACTTGGTCTATTAGTCCATCTATACTGACCTCCATCAGGTTGCAAATTAAAAATAATTTTTTTCTGCATCTAGCTCTGAAAAAATATTTGGGCTTCTAGCAGTGTGTGGGACTTGGTCTATTAGTCCATCTATACTGACCTACATCAGGTTGCAAATTAAAAATAATTTTTTTCTGCATCTAGCTCTGAAAAAATATTTGGGCTTCTAGCGGTGTGTGGGACTTGGTCTATTAGTCCATCTATACTGACCTCCATCAGGTTGCAAATTAAAAATAATTTTTTTCTGCATCTAGCTCTGAAAAAATATTTGGACTTCTAGCAGTGTGTGGGACTTGGTCTATTAGTCCATCTATACTGACCTACATCAGGTTGCAAATTAAAAATAATTTTTTTCTGCATCTAGCTCTGAAAAAATATTTGGGCTTCTAGCAGTGTGTGGGACTTGGTCTATTAGTCCATCTATACTGACCTCCATCAGGTTGCAAATTAAAAATAATTTTTTTCTGCATCTAGCTCTGAAAAAATATTTGGGCTTCTAGCAGTGTGTGGGACTTGGTCTATTAGTCCATCTATACTGACCTCCATCAGGTTGCAAATTGAATAAAAAAATTTTCTGCATCTAGCTCTGAAAAAATATTTGGGCTTCTAGCGGTGTGTGGGACTTGGTCTATTAGTCCATCTATACTGACCTCCATCAGGTTGCAAATTAAAAATAATTTTTTTCTGCATCTAGCTCTGAAAAAATATTTGGGCTTCTAGCAGTGTGTGGGACTTGGTCTATTAGTCCATCTATACTGACCTCCATCAGGTTGCAAATTAAAAATAATTTTTTTCTGCATCTAGCTCTGAAAAAATATTTGGGCTTCTAGCGGTGTGTGGGACTTGGTCTATTAGTCCATCTATACTGACCTCCATCAGGTTGCAAATTAAAAATAATTTTTTTCTGCATCTAGCTCTGAAAAAATATTTGGGCTTCTAGCAGTGTGTGGGACTTGGTCTATTAGTCCATCTATACTGACCTACATCAGGTTGCAAATTAAAAATAATTTTTTTCTGCATCTAGCTCTGAAAAAATATTTGGGCTTCTAGCGGTGTGTGGGACTTGGTCTATTAGTCCATCTATACTGACCTCCATCAGGTTGCAAATTAAAAATAATTTTTTTCTGCATCTAGCTCTGAAAAAATATTTGGGCTTCTAGCAGTGTGTGGGACTTGGTCTATTAGTCCATCTATACTGACCTACATCAGGTTGCAATTTAAAAATAATTTTTTTCTGCATCTAGCTCTGAAAAAATATTTGGGCTTCTAGCAGTGTGTGGGACTTGGTCTATTAGTCCATCTATACTGACCTCCATCAGGTTGCAAATTAAAAATAATTTTTTTCTGCATCTAGCTCTGAAAAAATATTTGGGCTTCTAGCAGTGTGTGGGACTTGGTCTATTAGTCCATCTATACTGACCTCCATCAGGTTGCAAATTGAATAAAAAAATTTTCAGCATCTAGCTCTGAAAAAATATTTGGGCTTCTAGCGGTGTGTGGGACTTGGTCTATTAGTCCATCTATACTGACCTCCATCAGGTTGCAAATTAAAAATAATTTTTTTCTGCATCTAGCTCTGAAAAAATATTTGGGCTTCTAGCAGTGTGTGGGACTTGGTCTATTAGTCCATCTATACTGACCTACATCAGGTTGCAAATTAAAAATAATTTTTTTCTGCATCTAGCTCTGAAAAAATATTTGGGCTTCTAGCAGTGTGTGGGACTTGGTCTATTAGTCCATCTATACTGACCTCCATCAGGTTGCAAATTAAAAATAATTTTTTTCTGCATCTAGCTCTGAAAAAATATTTGGGCTTCTAGCAGTGTGTGGGACTTGGTCTATTAGTCCATCTATACTGACCTCCATCAGGTTGCAAATTGAATAAAAAAATTTTCTGCATCTAGCTCTGAAAAAATATTTGGGCTTCTAGCGGTGTGTGGGACTTGGTCTATTAGTCCATCTATACTGACCTCCATCAGGTTGCAAATTAAAAATAATTTTTTTCTGCATCTGAACCCAGCCAATAGTTTTGGCCTAATACCACAGTTTGGCCACTCAGCTCTGCTCGGTTACCATCCATTGTTTTTTTGTGCAAACAACTCCAGAGTTGTGAATTAGTTAACCACCAAAATGAGTGGAAAAAGGCCTGCTGCTGGTGGAAAGGGGAATAGGCGTGTTGGGAAGGGGAAAAAAGGTTGTGTCCGTGGGGTAGGTGCAGAAGAAAGACCATCTTCCAGCCAAACTAAAATGTCTACTTCTTTTAGCGGACAATGTGATAAGATCCCTTTCTTACGGCCACGCCAATCGCTACAAATTCCAGATGAGGCACAAAAACAGCAGGTGCTTCAACGTATATCAAGTGCTCCTTTAAGTGGGCTCTCCTCCACATCAACTTCAACATCACAAATACTCCAGTCCTCAAAGGTGTCACCCAAATCGCACTTGCTTCCTCACAGCTCCCAAATCTCCAGCTGCCCGTCTGAGTGTGAGGTAGAACAGATGGTTGAGTCTGCAGAGCTGTTTACTCATACTATAGCCTGGGAATCAGAGGTCGACTCCAGCGCTTCTGTGAATCCAGACGAGGAAATGATCTGCACTGATGCCCAGAATCTTTATGAGTCGGATCCAGGACCAGACGCAGAAGGTTCTGACCATAATGTAGACCCTCATTCCCAAACTGTAACTCCTGTTGGTGGAGACAATGAGGAAGACGATGATAAGACTCAAATACCTGATTGGAGCGACAACTTTAGTTTTTTGTCAGGGCAGGAACAGGTTGGCTCTGAGGACGACGGGTGTGATAACGCACAGGGTGATGATGATGAGGTCGGAGATCCCACTTACTGTCAACCCACAGTCAGCCAAGAGATGAGGTCAGCAGAGGAGGTGGAGGAAGATGCTAGTGACGACGAGGTCAGGTTGCGCCTTCCTGGACAGAGACGTAGTACTGGAAGCACGTCAACAACTGCATCCTCAAACACAACTCTGCCTCTCACCACAAGTCGTGGTGGCTCTTCAGGTCGCATGGGTGCTAAGCCTTGCATAGCCTGGGCATTTTTTCAGATCGATAAAGATGACCCTACTCGTGTTATCTGTAACATTTGTCAGCAAAAGCTAAGTAGAGGCCAAAAAATACATAGTTTGAGTACTTCATGCATGAACCGGCACATGGACATGAAGCATAAGTTGCAGTGGGAAGCTCAGTGTGCTACAATGCGGCCTAGCCGGCCGGGCCAATCACCGTCTGCCATATCTTGTGCATCCGCGGCCTCTTCATCCTCTGTGACTGGGGGGACAGCAGTCACACCTGTTTTGGGGCGCAGACCTGCCACCTCTTTACCCGCAACAGCCAGCGTGATTGGCAGGTCATCATTTTCTTTGGAGGTGGTAACACCAGCTGGTGTTGAGCGCTGTCCGACATCGATAGCACCACCTTTGGATCAAGGCAACCTAACATGTCCGCCTGCATCTTCCTCACAGACCGGCAGTTTGCCGGGGACACCCTTATCAACCCCGTCTAAGCACAATAGCCAGCCCTCGGTCCCTCAGATGTGGACAAGTAAAAGACCATTTCCTCCTAGCCATGCGAAAGCTAAGAGGTTGAATTTCACCATCTGCAAGCTCTTGGCTACAGAAATGCTGCCTTTCCGCCTGGTGGACACAGAGGATTTTCGAGACCTTATGTCCGTCGCAGTGCCCCAGTACCAGATGCCCAGTCGGCACTACTTCTCAAAGAAAGGTGTGCCTGCGCTCCACCAGCATGTCGCACACAACATCACCGCTTCTTTGAGAAACTCTGTGTGTGACAGGGTGCATTTCACCACAGACACTTGGACGAGTAGGCATGGACAGGGGCGTTACATGTCGCTGACTGGGCCAAAGCCTGTCTGGTCATGCCACAAGCTTTCTAACTGCGCAGAAGGGATCCTGCACACCTCCTTACTATGCTGGCAGTAGGGCTCAACGTCATCAGGCGGTTTTTACATTGAAATGTCTGGGAAATGTGAGTCACACAGCTGAGGAGTTGTGGTCAGCTCTGGAGAACCAATTTCATGAATGGTTGTCTCCACTGGACCTGAAACCAGGGAAGGCCGTGTGCGACAATGCTGCAAACCTGGGTGCGGCCCTTCGCCGGGGCAATGTCACACACGTGCCTTGTATGGCTCACGTGTTGAACCTGGTTGTCCAGCAATTTTTAGCCCACTATCCCAGACTAGATGGCCTTCTGCAGAGGGCACGGTCGCTGTGTGCTCACTTCCGCCGTTCGCATCCCGCAGCTCAGCGACTTACATCTCTACAGAAGTCGTTGGGCCTGCCACTTCACCGGCTAAAATGCGATGTGCCTACCCGGTGGAATTCAACTCTGCACATGTTGCAGCGACTGTGGCAGCACCGACAAGCCCTGGTGCAATACGTTCTGACGTATAGCCTGGGCCAACGAGATTCAGAGGTGGGGCAAATCACGCTGGAGGAGTGGTCTCAGATCAGGGAGCTATGCACCCTTCTGCACAGTTTTGAAATGGCGACGAAGATGTTTAGTGCTGACGATGCCATTATCAGCATGACTATTCCGGTGATTTACATGCTGGAGCACATGTTAAACAGAATTCGGAGTCAGGTGGTGGCACAAGAGGAGGTGGAGGAAGTAGAGGAGGAGGAGTTGTATGCGGAAGGGCTAACATCTGCAAGGTCCAGACGGTCGGCAGCACCAAGGCGGCAGGCATGTGAGGGTGGGGGAGATGGTTTTATCAGGGCGCATGGTAGCAGCCAAACTAGTGAGGAAGGTGCAGGAGCCCAGGAAGAAGTGGAGGACGAACTGATGGAAGACTCATCAGATGAGGGAGACCTTGATCACATTTCTGTTGTGCGAGGTTGGGGGGAGAGGACAGAGGAAGGAAGCATGATTGTTACCTCGCCACCAACACAACAGGGACTTGGTGCTCCTGGATGCGCAACACACATGAGTGCCTTCTTGCTGCACTACCTGCAACATGACCCTCGAATTGTGAGAATTAGAAATAATCCTGACTACTGGGTTGCCACACTGTTAGATCCCCGGTACAAAAGTAAATTTGCAGAAATTATTCCTGCCATAGAAAGGGATGCACGCATGCAGGAGTATCAGCAGAGACTGTTGCAGAATCTTACATATGCTTTTCCACAAAATACCAGTGGTGCACGTAGTGAATCTCACAGTTCCAACTTGCCAACCGTGGGACCGTCAAGTGTTCAGCACTCAAACCGTAACAGAACCACAGTATCTGCTGGTAACATCAATTTTGCGGAATCATTTCACC
Source organism: Phyllobates terribilis (assembly GCF_046119375.1). Classification (NCBI taxonomy): domain Eukaryota; kingdom Metazoa; phylum Chordata; class Amphibia; order Anura; family Dendrobatidae; genus Phyllobates; species Phyllobates terribilis. The sequence continues at coordinate 205,131,218 of NW_027362764.1, read as the reverse complement.
ACTTTTTTAGCCCATCCTTTGCAAGGCCACAGGAGACAAGAAGTCTGACACATAGTCAACGCCTAGAGACGATGGTACAGGAGTATCTCCAAGTAAACATTGAAGCCACGACTGTGTCACTGGACCCTTGCTCTTTTTGGGCTTCCAATCTGGATAAATGGCCGGAGCTAGCCACTTACGCCTTGGAGATCTTGTCATGCCCCGCAGCCAGCGTTCTGTCTGAACGTGTGTTCAGCGCTGCTGGTGGTGTGCTGACAGATAAGCGCACGCGGCTCTCCACTGATAATGTAGACAGACTCACGTTCATAAAGATGAACAAATCATGGATCCGAAACGACTTTTCTACCCCTGTGTCATCCTGGGGAGAGTAAAAGCTTGATGATTGGTTAAAATCACCCTACCAACCGTTTTAAGCTTTCAAATTACTAATCATGTTTATCTGTATCTTGACTGGAAAATAATTTGGGCTTTGTAGCAGTGTGCAGCACTGATCCTATTAGGCCATCTATACTAAAGCTTCACCAGATTTAAAATTAAAAATAATTTTTAGCTGCATCTAGCCCGGAAAATAATTTTGGGGCTCCGAGATGCGCAAGGCACATAAGTGCCTTCTTGCTGCACTACCTGCAGCATGACCCTCATATTGTCAGAATTCGAAGTAATCATGACTACTGGGTTGCCACACTCTTAGATCCCCCAAACTTTTTGATCAACCTTTTCATTTTAATAAAGACCAAAAAAATGGTCATTTTTGAAATTATAAGCATTAGCAGGTTGTTAGAAACTGAAATCAAACAGTTTTCAACTCAAAACTTTATTCTAGGTGATGTTACATTTTCACATAGGACCCCTTGTTCGAAAGGAGCTTCTGAACTCTCTCGTCCATTGAATTTGTCAGGTTTTGGATGGTTTCTGCTTCAATTGTTTTGCATGAGGACAGAATACCCTCCCAGAGCTGTTGCTTAGATGTGAACTGCCTCCCGCCATCATAGACACTCCTTTTAATGATGCTCCAAAGGTTCTGAATGGGGTAGAGGTCAGGGGAGCATGGGGGTCACACCATAAGTTTGTCCCCTTTTATGCCCATATCAGCCAGAGATGCAGATGTTTTATGTGCAGCATGAGATGGTGCATTATCATGCAGAAAAATGATCTTGCTGTGAAATACACGGTTCTTCTTCTTGAACCATGGCAGGAAGTGCTGTTTGAGAAAATCCACATACATTATGGAGTTCATCTTTAGCGCCTTCAGGGATCCTAAAGGGGCCGACAATCTCTCTCCCCATGATTCCAGCCCAAAACATTACTCCACCTCCTCCTTGTTGGCGCTGTAGCCGTGTTTGCGTGGGGTGTCCATCAACCAGCCATCCTCCATTCCATCCATCTGGACCATCGAGCGCTGCACGGCACTCATCCGTGAACAAAACAGTTTTGAAATCAGTCTTCATGTAATGTTTGGCCCACTGGAGCCGTTTCTGCTTGTGTGAAGTGGATAGAGGAGGTCGACAGGATGGCGCATGCACAGCTGCAAACCTCTGAAGGACCCTGCATCTTGTTGTTCGGGGGACGTTGGAGGCACAAGCAGCTTCAAAAACTTGTCTGCTGCTATGACAAGGCTTTTTTGCCGCTGCTCTTTCAACCTGACGTAATTGCCTGTAGGAAAGAGTCCTCAATTTGCCCTTATCAGCACGCACACGTGTGTACTGTGAATCAGCTACATACTTCTTGATTGCCAGGACACTTCATCCTGATCATCGCACAATGTTGATTGTAGTCATGCCTTGACCTAAACACTCCACAATTTGTTGCTTCTCAGCAGCCGACACATCCTTTTTCTTTCCCATTTTGGCAGAAAATGTAGGCTGCTTAATAATGTGAGAGAGCCTTCTTAAGTAGTCTTGCCTTTCATTGGACACACCTGCCAAACTAATTAGCACAGGTGTCTGCAATTGCTTACAGTGATATAAAGAGCCCTGACACACATCACCATCAATGAGTTTAACTGACAAACAAACAAATTCTTCCCTTATCACTCCTAAACACTTTTTGTATAATAATTTGGAACGCAGTGTACATGTGCTTTTCCACAAAACACCAGTGGTTCACGTAGTGAATCTTACAGTTCTAACTTGCCAACCGTGGTCTGTATGGAGTTGTTCAATAAAGGGCCCAAAATTAAGATAACATAGATGGGAGAGGTCTCTATGAATAGGAATTCCTAAGTATTTGATACCCTGTGAGGGCCAGGCAAAGGGAAAGTTGGACTGGATGGAATCCTATATGGATTTGGGGAGGGAGACATCGAGGGCCTCAGACTTCGCTGCATTGATTTTAAAATTTTACCATGTAACAAAGTGATCTATTTCAGCCATAACAGCATGGATGGATATATGTGATTGAGTGATATATACTAGGACATCATCAGCAAATAGAGAGCACTTGTACTCGGTGCCTCCCACCTCAATCCACCTAATATTGGGGTTATGGCGAATTGATGAGAGCAGGTGCTCCGTCACTAGGATGTATAAGAGAGGGGACAGAGGACATCACTGCCTTGTCCCATTGGTGATTGTGAAAGGTGATGAAAATGTTCTGACGCACCCCCTGGGCCTTGGGACACCCGGAGCCGGACCCTTTTTGGTGGATGCTGGTGGTTGTAGTCTTCGTGGCGGCGACCCAGTTCCGTGGCTCAGGGCGGTCAAACCAGTGGCGGAACTATTTATGTGGTTTTCATGTTTAAATGTCCGACTACGCCACCCGTGGATTGCGGTCAGAGTGAACCGCCGCTACAGGGCAGACCACTGAGGCTGGTGTTGTGGGTGCAGCAGAGCGTAGCATAACTCCCCACGGGAGGAGTATAGCCTCAGGGCAGTGTATGCGGAGGATGGGGGTGATGGTGCAGGGCAGCAGCAGTAACGACACGGAGTCAGTGATGCAGTTCAGGGCCTTTACTCACAGTTCTTATTATCCAGACCACGTCTGCAGGTAACGGCTGCCCACGTCGTACTGTGCTCACCAGGTGAGGGGCTCAGACAACTCCCAGATAACTTTGGAGCACTTCACAGGACCCCCTTTGTGTGTCCTTTGTCTGGCCTTTCTTACCAACACTTCTGTCCGGCTGCCTAGGGCCTCCTCTTGGTAAACTTGGCGCCAGTTTCCCTGACCCTATGTGGTGCCTTCCTAGCGGGTGTAGCGAGGGGCTGCGCCACATAAAATGTCAGAGCCTCCGGTTTCTAGCTGAGGGTCGTTTCCTGCCTCCACTAGTTCGGGGACCGGTCTCCCCCTTTGGCCTGACCCCTCCACGCAGGTGGATTCGGGCGTGCGGTGGCGACTCGCCCGTCCGCACCCCTGGGATCCCTTCATTCCTCGTTCCTGGAGCCTTCTCCGCTCCTCTTCCTTCCTTCTCCCTCTTCCAGGCCTGGGCCTCTGTTACTAGGCCCGCCTCCGGAGCAGAGCTCATGCAGAGCCCCTGCTCCCTGCCACTTCTGCTCAGACTTCTCTGCACTGAACTAAGATGGTGCCCACCTTTTATACTCCCTTCTCAATGCACCCAGGAACTGCTTCCTCCCTGCTCCTGCACTACAGAGTTCCCCTTCCTCAGTGTTCCCTCCCCCCACTCCAGCCAGGGACAGGGACTGTCGTGCCCATCTCAGGGGCATATTGGTCGCCCTGCCCCACGGCAATGTGGTGTAATGCATGCAGGTGTCGGGTCCTGATCCACACTCCATCCTTACCTGAGAGTGAGATATCACACCTCTGGGTGAGGTGCAATACGTCTTTAGCAACCGAGCCCTCAGGGTGCTACAGTTCCATTTATCTTCAGCCTAGGTGACGTATTGCGATACAGGGCCGTGATTTTGGCTATAAAAGGGTCCCCTAGACCCCTACCCCAAGCTTTTTAAGAGAATCATATATGGCGTGCCAGGAGACTCTATGGAATGCTTTCTCAGCATCCAACGAGAGTATCTAATTACAAATTTTTAACTGCATCTAGCCCAGGAAATACTTTGTGCCTAGTAGCAGTGTCTGCTAGTAAGCGGATTATCCCGGCTGTTAAGCAAGCTGCACCACCTGTAGTTTAGACACTTAATTTTTTCAAAGGAAATGCTTCGGGACCATGGGATACTTAGTGAAGAGCATCAGGAGGCACCCCAAGGCATAGGGGCTGGGACTGGCAGTAGGATGCCTTGCGGTGGACAGCCGAGCTCGATCCTTATAAAAGCTTTTTAACTGCAGCAGCTTTAGTGGACGCTACTGGAGCTGGAATTACCGCGGCTGCTGGCATGAGACTTGCCCTCCAATAGATCCTTGTAAATGGATTTAAAGTGTATTCATTCAAATTAGAGAGACAATTTAAATTAAAAAGCTTAGAGCTGCCTCCACCACAGGGGGGCTCGCTCGACCCACCAGCGGACAGGCACCAGTATTGGGAGAGGGGGGATGGCCGTCAGGGTTCACCGCGGCTCTAGCACAAACCCGGCGACACGGAGGTGGCACGGGCAGGAGCGGACTGGCCGTGTCGGCTTCTCACTTTTTGGATTTTAGAAGGGCATGACATGCCTATATCTGTGTCTCCCCCTCCTTTTACTCCTCCACCTCTTTTATTTTCGCATGACTATATGTACTTGTCACTTTTCCATGTGTTAGTTATGTCTTCTGAGCAGTTTGTCAGCTTTTGGACACCTTTGAAGGTGTTTTCTATGTGTTTCTATGTGTTTTTGTTTGCCTGCCATTGGTTTTAACGGTGTTCGAAGGTGTTCGACGAACAGTTCGACGAACAGTTCGGCGAACACACGGGTGTTCGACGAACCGAACCGAACTCGAACACTACGGGGGTGGCTCAACACTATTAGTGTATAAGCATTTTATGTATCTCTCTGTACCTCTATTCTTTCTTACTATATTGACTCTTCTAACTTCACCCCCAATTTCTTTATTTGTGACCAGGTCACTATCTGCACTATCTTCCCCACCTATAAAATGAATACCCTCCCCACCAATCCCTAGTTTAAACACTCCTCCAACCTTCTAGCCATTTTCTCTACCAGCACAGCTGCACCCTCCCCATTGAAGTGCAGCCCGTCCCTTGCGTAGAATCTGTAGCCAACTGAGAAGTCGGCCCAGTTCTCCAGGAACCCAAACCCCTCCTTCCTACACCAGTACCTGAGCCACTTATTTATCTCCCTAATCTCCCATTGCCTCTCTGGTGTGGCACGTGGTACAGATAGTATTTCAGAGAATACCACCTTGGAGGTCCTTGCTTTAAGCTTGCAGCCTAATTCCCTGAAATCATCTTTAAGGACCTTCCACCTACCTCAAACTTTGTCATTTGTGCCAATGTGCACCATGAGCGCTGGGTCCTCACCAGCCCCTCCCAGTAATCTGTCAACCCGATCAGCGATGTGCCGGACTCCAGCGCCAGGTAGGCAGCACCCTGTTCGATGATCCCTGTCTTATTGAGCGATTGCCCTATCTGTTCCCCTATTAATTGAGTCCCTCACTACCAGCACCTGACTGGCTTGCCCTGCTCACCTATTTTCCCCCTTACTGGAGCTGACACTCCTCCGGCTTTCAGAGGACTTACCTTGCTGCAGCAGTGCTACCCCTGTACCGACACCTCCCTCATCTGCCAACTTTGCAAACTTATTGGGGTGTGCCAGATCACGACTAGCCTCCCTGACACTCTTCCTTCTACCCCCCTTCTAACTGTCACCCAGCTAGATGCCTCACTGTCCTGTAGCTCCCTACTACCACCCTCCCCCACATCTACCCCAGTGAGCAGCTGCTCAGTGAGCAGCAGACTCCTTTCCATATTGTCAATGGATCTTAGTGTTGCCAGCTGCTCATTTAGATCCAGTACCTGGGCTTCCAAACGCACAACGTTCACACATCTCGCACAGCAGTATGCCTCCACGACCGGCTGTTCACGGATTGCATACATGTGGCAAGATGTACACTGGATAGCATTGTCAATAATGCAGCTCATTTCCTAAAGGGGAAAAATTTTTTTTCCCTGACGAAGGATACCGTAGTATCCGAAACGCGTAGGAAATGTGGCCTCTCCTGCTCTCCGTCTCCCAGTCACGTGACTAGCAGGACCTTACGCAACGCAGGTCCTACTGAGATCATCATCTTTCTTTCCTCGGGTGCTGCACGCAGGTGCCGGAGTCTCCGGCCGGGACTCCGACGCCCTCAGCCTTGACATCCAGCAGTCCCGTCCCCACGAAGCAAGCCTTCTAACCAGGACGCCGACAAAGGTAACAACTCCAGCAACACGTACCCATCCGGGACTACACGTGCACGCACGACAGACTCCACCGCCCCAAGGAATACTTACCACCACCACCGTCGAAAGAAACAGCTACAAAGCACCTACCAGCGCTCTCTATCTATTGCTACGAACCAGGATTTTTTCTATACAGCTCAACCTACTCCACAGCTGATTCTTTTTCCATCACACAGAGCCACTAGTGGTAAGACTTCTCATTCTATTGCAGCAGTACGTAACTCTATATATATATATAAGAGATCATCTTACCCTTCTTTTTACCTATGAGTACTGTATTTATAATAATTATTTATAATAACCATCATTGACACATAGCTCCCCTAGGTGGTATAACTAATCTCGATGACTACACTAGTCTGGATGACTATACTGTGACTACATCCACCACCATTAGACAACTACTACCCTCTAGATCCACAAAACTACTTCCCTACGGGTAAGACAAACTGTGAAAAGTGTGCTACCTAGATCTATATACGTTTTAACGTTTTAATTTTCTATTCCCACTTTCTAGTACCCTATAGTCTCTGCAATAACCCACCGGAGTAACCCCCTAATCCTACCAGATATATACAGACCTTTCCACTTATTTAAGATTTCTACTATACAGGTAAAATACCCAACTCAAACTCTAAACGTGGTAATACCCTGTCTCTTAATAATTAGCCCCCCTTCTTTTACTCACAGCTGACAGGTTAAAGAGAACTAGCCAGAGGCATCCATATGTGATTATTCTTCCACCACCTAATTACCTTTCAGGTAACTAAAATCTCTATATATTAATAAGATAATTCGCCAACTATTCCTATACTTATCATAGTATATATACCCTTCACAGGTACCTGTACGTCCTGGATATACCGAGAATAATCCACTGATATTTCGTTCATATTCCTCCACGGAACCTCGCTTCTTCTGGGAATTTTAGCCTCATATTTTATCCTTATTTTAACCAGTTTTGTATAAATAAAAATAAAAAATTTTTTCCTTTTATCTTCTTAACCTCTCGTGTCATTTAAAGTGAGTGCACCAGCGCAGTAGATCTTGTTTATTTTAGGTTTTATGCTTATGTGGTATATGGTGCCCCTTACTACGTGCTGCAGGTTAACTTAATTATACCCACCAGCGCCCTTAAGAACTCTTATACATTTCCTAAAGGGGATTGCCCAAGACAAAAATGTTAACTAAAAAGAAATGTAAAGAATTAATAAAATACAGACAGCAATTCAGTCCAAATTCCTCCCTTCCAAACGCCCTGAATCCAAGTCACTGAAAAACAAGTCACACACTTACTTCTGTTTGCACTTACACTCCAGTCACACTCAACTCGTTCACACTCGCTAAGGAAGAAGATTTAAACAGTTTTTTTTTTCCCTTTTAGCAGCAATCCACCCTACAGCTCAATGCACTACCAAAGGAAAAAAGGCCACACTCCCACACTCCAAAGACATACTGGTAGGGAATTTAGATTCTGATCCCCAATGGGGACAGTGATGATGATGTTTGGAAAGCGCTGTGGAAGTAATGGCGCTATATAAGCAAGTAAAATAAATAAATAAAATAACTTTTGTACCAGTACAGCAAGATGTTTACACATTTGACGGCTTTATGATCAATTTTGTTAAAGCTCCTGGTAATTACATTTAGCTCATTTCACACAAACATATTAATGAATTTAATCACTTTGATTCTTCATATTATTATATTATTTTAAGCCAGCAGACAAATATTCTCAAAATGAGTTCTTTCATTTTACCTTTATTACAGATAGATTATATGATTTCTATAGCAGCGATTGTAAAATCCTACATTCTTTCTCAGTGCTTTCATTGCTTGTCCTGCTTCCTTTTAGCGTCAAATTTTAATTGCCATTTAAACTATTAATTTGCCTTTGTCACCTAACATAACCTATTTTTCATAAAATATTATTTGAAAATCATGAAGTATTTGGAATTATTTATTTGCTTTGAATAATCTTTTGTTCTTTATTTTTTTATTTTCCAAAAAAATGTACTGTAATGATAATATATAATGATAAATGGAAGTACTAATTTAAGATAATTATTGAGATTAGGTTAAACCTGAGTAGATAGAAAAACAATTTACTGCTATAGTTTGTAGGCATGCACTATCATTATAATAATATTCATACACATTTTCCTATGTGAGGATAATCATAAAAGAGCTGCAATGTATCCTCAGCCTTATTGCTAATGTTAGATCATTTAAGCATATAAAAATATACTATTTGCAAAATGAATCTAAAAAGTCTGCATTAAATTGTTAAACTTTAAAACATAATGATGGCTATAAATGATAAAATGTCATTCTGTCACTTTTTTGAAGCTTTGTTGCTTTAAACTATTGTCGTTCTTAAAAATAGTTTTATATATACATATACACTGCTCAAAAAAATAAAGAGAACACTTAAACAACAGAATATAACTGCAAGTAAATCAAACTTGTGTGTAATCAAACTGTCCACTTAGGAAGCAACACTGATTGACAATTTCACATGCTGTTGTGCAAATGGAATAGACAATAGATGGAAATTATTGGCAATTATCAAGACACCCTCAATAAATGAGTGGTTCTGCAGGTGGGGACCACAGACCACTACTCAGTACTAATGCTTTCTGGCTGATGTTTTGGTCACTTTTGAATGTTGGTTGTGCTTTCACACTCGTGGTAGCATGAGACAGACTCCACAACCCACAGAAGTAGCTCAGGTAGTGCAGCTCATCCAGGATGGCACATCAATGCGAGCTGTGGCAAGAAGGTTTGCTGTGTCCGTCAGCGTAGTGTCCAGAGGCTGGAGGCGCTACCAGGAGACAGGCCAGTATACCAGGAGATGTGGAGGGGGCCGTAGGAGGGCAACAACCCAGCAGCATGACCGCTACCTCTGCCTTTGTGCAAGGAGGAACAGGAGGAGCACTGCCAGAGCCCTGCAAAATAACCTACAGCAGGCCACAAATGTGCATGTGTCTGCATAAACGGTTAGAAACCGACTCCATGAGGGTGGTATGAGGGCCCGACGTCCACAGATGGAGGTTGTGCTCACTGCCCAACACCATACAAGACGCTTGGCATTTGCCACAGAACACCAGGATTGGCAAAGTCGCCACTGGCGCCCTGTGCTCTTCACAGATGAAAGCAGGTTCAAACTGAGCACAAGTGACAGATGTGACAGAGTCTGCAGACGCCGTGGAGAGCGATCTGCTGCCTGCAACATCCTTCAGCATGACCGGTTTGGCAGTGGGTCAGTAATGGTGTGGGGTGGCATTTCTTTGGAGGGCCGCACTGCCCCCAGAAGGCATTGAAGCTACGGACTGGCCCGCCGGTTCCCCAGACCTGAATCCGATTGAGCACATCTGGGACATCATGTTTTGCTCCATCCACCAACGTCACATTGCACCACAGACTGTCCAGGAGTTGGGGGATGCTTTAGTCCAGGTCTGGAAGGAGATCCCACAGGAGACCATCCACATCCTCATCAGGAGCATGCCCAGGCATTGTAGGGAGGTCATACAGGCACATGGAGGCCACACACAATACTGAGCCTCATTTTGACTTGTTTTAAGGACATTACATCAAAGTTGGATCAGCCTGTAGTGTGTTATTCCACTTTAATTTTGGGGGTGACTCCAAATCCAGGCCTCCGTTGGTTAATAAATTTGATTTCTATTGATGATTTTTGTGTGATTTTGTTGTCAGCACATTCAACTTTGCACAGAACAAAGTATTCAATGAGAATATTTCATTCATTCCGATATAGGGTGTGTTATTTGAGTGTTCCCTTTATTTTTTTGAGCAGTGTATATATTACATATATATATATACATAAATATATGTAATATATACACTGGTTCAAACAAACTGGTGCTTTATTTAGTGTCCATACACCAGTTAAGAAACAAAAGTAACAGCCTTTTCCTGGCACAAAAAGGAATAACAGATGAAAGCTCAATCTAACAAGTCCATGCAGCACGGCCTCTGGCCACTTAAACAAGGTGCTTTTCTCTGCCTCCTGCAGAGTCTAAGAAGTACCTGCAAGCACCTGCAAGGTCTGCTCACCTTGCCCAACAAACACAGACAGACAGAGACAGGCGCAGCTGTCTTAAATTAGCCTTTCAAGACCTGGACTGGAGGTAAGTGAGCAGCTGTTCCCCCCCAGCTCTTTCAGCTGCTCGTAAAACCCGGCCCTGTAATCCGGGCCCATTAAATTCCTCTCAGCACTATGTGTGCTGGAGCCTGCTTCTCTGGGTCCTACATCACCAAAGCTTGGCACTTTGGAGACACATACCTCCCGTCCACGACCTGTCCGGCAACCACCTTACATACCCCCCCCCTGCCCAAAGGCGGAGGGCTTGGCACCTTCTGTCACCATACAATAAACCCTTGAAAAGGCATCCGCCTTCCCATGTTGTTTCCCGGGCCTATGCTCTACCTGGAAACTAAAATCTTGTAGACCCAGGAACCACCTAGTCACTCTGGCATTGTTCCCCTTCTTTTCTCACATCCACCTCAGTGGGGCATGGTCTGACACTAACCTGAACCTTCTACCTAACAGGTAATACCTCAGAGTGTCTAACGCCCACTTAATGGCCATACATCCTTTTTCTACAATGGAGTAGTTCTTCTCACAAGCGGAGAGCTTCCGACTGAGGTATATTACAGGGTGTTCTTCTCCGTTAATCCCCTGGGACAAGACTGCTCCCAGCCCGACATCCGGTGCATCCGTCTGGACCACAAACTCCTTGGGGAAGTTGGGCGCCACCAAGACTGGTTGTTTACAGAGGACCAGTTTCAATTCCCGGAAGGCCGTTTCTGCTTCGGGTACCATTTGGCCATAGCTGACTTCGTCCCTTTCAGAAGATCCGTCAGCGGGGCTGCTATTAGGGCAAAGTTATGAACAAATCTTCGATAGTAGCCCACAATGCCTAGAAACGCTCTGACCTGCTTCTTCGAGAGGGGCTGTGTCCAGTTCAAGATCGCCTCGACTTTATTTATTTGTGGTTTTATTTCCCCTCTACCAACCACGTACCCTAGGTACTTGGCTTCCTCCATCCCCATGGCACATTTCTTCGGGTTGATAGTAAAGCTCGCCTTCCTTAGGGAATCAAGTATGGCTTGAACTTTGTCCAGATGACTTTCCCAGTCCTGGCTAAATATGACGATGTCATCTAGGTAGGCCGCTGCATACTTTTCGTGGAGTGCTAAGATCCGGTCCATGGCTCTCTGGAAGGTGGCCGGAGCTCCCTGCAACCCAAACAGCATCCTGACGTATTGATAACATCAGTCTGGCGTCGAGAAGGCTGTCTTCTCATTGGCCTCTTTGGACAGGGGAATTTGCCAATATCCTTTGGTGAGGTGCAGAGTGGTGATGTACCGAGCGGGTCCTAGCCTTTCGATAAGCTCATCTACCCTAGGCATTGGGTAGGCGTCGAACTTTGAGACCTCGTTTAACTTCCTATAATCGTTGCAAAACCGCCATTCCCCATATGGTTTCGGCACTAAGACTATAGGACTGGACCATCCACTTTTGGACTCTTTAATGACTCCCAGGTTAAGCATCCGCCTTACTTCTTTTGAGATCACCTCTCTGCGGGCTTCGGGGATCCTGTATGGTTTTAGATTGAGGCGAACATGAGGCTCTGTGAGAACCTCATGCTCTATGACCTGAGTGAGTCCTGGCAACTCCGAAAACAGGTCTTTATTTCACTGTAACAACTCTTTGCACTGTTGCTTTTGGGCACGTGACAGTGGCTCTGCCACCTTGACCTCTTTCACATCGGCCTCAGCCTCAACCACTAAACAGGGAGCTTCCGCAGGCTCTCTTTCTTGCCATGGCTTAATCAAGTTAACATGGTAAATTTGGTAGGGCTTCCTCTTCCCTGGTTGGTTGATTTTATAGTTGATTTCCCCCATTTTCTCTACCACCTCATAGGGGCCCTGCCACTTGGCCATGAACTTGCTCTCCACTGTGGTGCTCCCTCACAATGGGCATCACGTGGGCAATCCTCTCTTGCATCTGGGCAACGTGCTCCACCACGCTCCTATAGGGAGTGGTCTCAGCTTCCCAGGACTCTTTCGCCACATCCAGGAGTCCTCGAGGGTGTCGTCCATAGAGTAGTTCAAACGGGGAGAAACCTGTGGAAGCTTGGGGAACTTCCCAGATGGGGAAGCAGATAGTCCCAGTCTCGGCCATCCTTTTCCACTGCTTTCCTCAACATTGCTTTCAAGGTTTTGTTAAACCTCTCGACCAGTCCGTCCGTCTGGGGATGGTACACGGAGGTTCTCAGTTGTGCAATCTGCAGTGTCTTGCACAATTCCCTCATGACCTTCGACATAAATGGAGTTCCTTGGTCTGTTAGGATCTCCTTAGACAACCCTGTTCTTGAAAACATGTGGACTAACTCCCGGGCTATACACCTGGCGGAGGATTTTCGTAGTGGTACTGCCTCCGGATACCGTGTAGCATAATCTAATACCACCAGGATATACTGATGCCCTCGGGCGGACTTGACCAGAGGCCCCACTAGATCCATTGCTATGCGTTCGAATGGAACCTCGATGATGGGTAAGGGCACTAGAGGAATGCGGAAGTAGGCCACTGGGGAGGTTATCTGGCATGTGGGGCAGGAACGACAAGAACTCTTTATTTCTTTATAGCAACCTGGCCAGTATAATCTTTGGAGGATCCGTTCTTGAGTCTTGTCTGCACCCAGGTGACCACCCAACACATGAGAATGAGCCATGTCTAACACCCTGCGTCTATAGGGCCCTGGCAACAGCAACAGTTCTATTACCTCACCCCTTGGCTTGGTTACTCTGTACAGCAAATCCCCACTCACAGCAAAATGAGGGAACCGAGTTTCAGCCCCCGGTTCCTGAGACACCCCATTTAACACGGTAACATTTTCAAAGGCCCCTTTCAGAGTTAAATCCCTGAGTTGGGCAGTTCCAAAGTTTCCCTCGGACACCTTCAGCTCAGGGATATTGGCCTCAGGGGATGTTGCCTCATCCTCATCGCCCACCAGCACACACATGGGAAACTCATCTACTATGTTCTGCGGGTAAGTTTCCTTAGGGGCGATCTGGCTGTCGTCCGAGCAACCAGGTGTCCCCGCTTTTCCCCACATTTCCCAGAATAATGCAAAGTCACGTCCAATTATTATGGGATGCAATAGGTCCTTAACGACCACTACTTCATGAGATGTGGTGCCACAATCCGTGTTTACATCCACCTGGGCAACAGGATAGTTCTTAAGGCCCCGTCACACTTAGCGACGCTGCAACGATCCCGACAACAATACGACCTGTCAGGGATCGTTGCTGCGTCGCTATGTGGTCGCTGGTGAGCTGTCAAACAGGCAGGCTCACCAACGATCAGGGGAGCAGTGACATCGTGGAAAGAATCTTTCCACGATGTCCTGCTCCTGGTTACCAGCCTGCTGAAGCAGGAGCAGGCTGGTAACCATGATAAACAGCGGGTAACTAGGGGCACACGCGCACCTAGTAACCCGCTGTTTATCATGGTTACCACTCTGCTATGGTGAGCGGGAGGTTACCGCTCTCTTTAGCAGGCTCGTAACCATGATAAACAGCGGGTTACTAAGTGTGCGTGCGCCCCTAGTAACCCGCTGTCTATCATGATTACCAGCCTGATCGCTGCTCCCGCTGGTCACACACAGCGATGTGTGCTGACCAGCGGGAGGGCAACGACCAAAAAAAGGTCCAGGACATTCTGTAGCGATCAGCGACCTCACAACAGGGGCCTGATCTCTGCAAAGTGTCACACATAGCGACATCGCTGGTGAGGTCGCTGTTGCGTTACCAAAACCGTGACACAGCAGCGATCTCGCTAGCGATCTCGCTATGTGAGACGGGGACTTTAGCGTCCCCATGGATACACCGGACACCCACCACATTCCCAGGAACCAGCCGATGAGGGAGCGTGGCCCGTGTCAGAGTCACCAAACTTTCTGAGTCCAATAGTCCAGAGACTTGAGCCCCGTTTACTGACACTGAGCATGCCTGAGGGCTCTCGCCATGTTGATGAACCGCGCTGCAGGTGGGGTAGGCAAAATAAGAGCAACGCCGGCCCATGTTGCAGTCCATTGGCTCAGAGTTTATGGGACACCGGGCGGCAATATGGCCAGGGGTATGACATCTCCAACACACTATATTATGGGGTGGGACCTTGGGCAGCAACTCAGACCCCTCCCGAACTATAGGACGCTCCCCAGGTGTGGCGCTAGCTCCCTTCTTTTGGGTGTCCGCCGCCTTTTGGGAACCCCAGTATTGAGAGGCTACAACCCCTTGTTTTCCCAATAGACTCTCAACCGCCTGGTATCTTTCCACCAACCCCACCAAGTCATCGGCATTATGGGGATCTCCCTGGACAACCCAGGATTTCACCGACTTTGGGAGATTGTGTATAAACCTGTCTATAACTACTTTCTCCACCATCTGTGCTGGGGAGGAAGATTAAGGTTGCAACCACTTTTGGACCAGATGTAGGAGGTCGAACATCTGGGACCAGGGAGGTTTGTCACTGCAATAGGGACAGTGGAACACCCGTTGCGCCCTGACAGTCAGAGTCACTCACAAGCATGCCAAAATCTCAGTTTTCAACTTAGCGTACTCTTTCGAGTCCTGCAAGGCCAAGTCATAATAGGCCTTCTGCGGCTCGCCTGTCAAATATGGCGCCAGTACCTCCGCCCACTGCTCTGAAGGCAATTTCTCCCGCTCTGCCACCCTCTCAAAGACCGTCAGGAAAGCCTCAGAGTCATCACCTGGGGTCATCTTTTGTAATGCTCTTCTTACCGTCTTCCTGACGTGTGAGTCATCACCTGGATCTGAGGATGTGCAGGTCGTCCTGTCATGGATCTGCTCTGCCAAGATCTCCATTTGTCTTTGCTGCTGTTGGAACTGCTGCATCAAAAGTTTAGTTGTTTCCTGCTGCTGCTCCTGTTGCTGCTGTCTGCTCTGCTGGCTCTGCTGCATGATCTGTTGCATGCTCTGCTGGCTCTGCAGGTACTGCTGCTGGAACTGCGCCTGCTGAGCCTGCTGTTGCTGAAGTTGCTGCTGGTGTTGCGCTTATTGCGCCTGCTGTGCCTGCAACAAATGTTTAAGCAGGTCCTCCATTTTGTCGGCGACACTTGTTGTCTTATGGCCGACTTCACCCGGGACATATACGTCTTCTTGTAGCAGTCACACTGCCGCTTGGGATCTGTGCCCGTGCTTCTAGCACCAATTGTAGGGATTTGTACTCACTGAGCCGCGTTGGAAGTAGGCACGGGTTCACACAGTGATGCAGTCCACGGGTTCAAACAAACTGGTGGTTTATTTAGTGTCCATACTCCTGTTAAGAAACAAAATTAACAGCCTTTTCCTGGCACAAAAAGGAATAACAGAACAAAGCTCAATCTAACAAGTCCATGCAGCACGGCCTCAGCCGTTTAAACAAGGTGCATTTCTCTGCCTCCAACAGAGTCTAAGAAGCACCTGCAAGGTCTGCTCACCTTGCCCAACAAACACAGACAGACAGAGACAGGTGCAGCTGTCTTAAATTAGCCTTCCAAGACCTGGACTGGAGGTAAGTGAGCAGCTGTTGCCCCCCAGCTCTTTCAGCTGCTCGTAAAACCCGGCCCTGTAATCCGGGCCCATTAAATTCCTCTCAGCACTATGTGTGCTGGAGCCTGCTTCTCCGGGTCCTACATCACCGAAGCTTGGCACTTCGGAGACACATACCTCCCGTCCATGACCTGTCCGGCAGCCACCTTACAATATATATACTGTATATGAATTCATAGTAAAAGGAATGAACTGTACAAATTTGTTTTGTAATCTTGTATACTTTATGAAAACTCACTGTAATCTTGAAGTTACACTCTAGCTAAAAGAAGATGATAGGGAAAGTCATCCAACCACCCTGACATCCATCACTTACTGGTGTCAATTACTCAGTAATACCTCCAATAACATGTAATGATTATATTTGATCCTGGGAGTAACTTTTAAGAATAGATGGGATTAAATGCACCTGTCACCAGAATAGTCCACTTAAAGTATATTTTACTCTTTATAGTAAATACAACATTGGGTTTACAGCACCGCATTTAAAGATACTCGGTCACCTTTAAACATTAATTGCATGCACTTTATGTACATTTATTTGCCTATCATCTAGTGCCATGTGGATATGGTAATGACAATAAGTGTTTGAAGCAGTTGTTGCTTTAAATAACCCTACAATGAATTTCCTATTCAGCTTTTATTGGATCCTTATGGCAGACAAGATTTAAAAACCACTTATGGGCTTAAACATTGGCCTATAAATACTAAGGTGGTTTCGCCTTAGAAGCTTTTTACACAGATGTATAAAACCTTTGTAACAAAAGTAAGGTCCCTATGTGTCATGATTGCCACATTTTTTCTAATTTTAAAGGTGGGCATGACTAAGTGTAGTTATAATTGTAGCCAATTTTATTATTGACATATCACAGAGTGTGATACATAGTCTACATTTTCTGATTGCCTAGAGTAAGTTTATGAAATCTAACTATTAGGGAATGTGCATATGTTGAGTATTTGATTGCAGAAATTTCTGCAACATTTCTGCAACGTTTCTGCATCTCTAGCAATTTGTTGGCAGCCAAAACGCAACGGAAAATACACTCATTTTTGGTGTATTTTTGCCATGCGGTTTTGATTGATTTGAGTGAAGTCAATGGTGAAAAATGCACAGCAAAAATGCACAGAGCATTGACATGCTGCACATTATTTTCTGCACCAAATCTGCAAATCAAAAATACTTAACGTGAGAACGCAGAAATAATGCAACAAAAAGGCACCAAATCTGCAACGTGTGCACAAAGCCTTAGACAGAATTAGCCAATGTACGTAATTGTTGTGAAAACTACAAGGTTAGCTCAGTCTATATGTATTATAAGGGCTGAAGGACTACAAAAATTAGCATCCATTGAGGACTCCCTGAAATGGCTTCTGGTCTCTAGAAGTCAGTAAGTAATGGCATCCATGTCCATCCAAATAATTGGTTATTATAATGGAGTCAATCTATTGCTTTACTCCATCATCCTGACACTACCCTCTACAGCTATTGTTTTTTTTTAATCATGCTATAATAGAATATATAAGGATTTGTAAGGATAGTGCATGTTAGTAAACAGAATTCTTGTTCCACACACTGAACATTTTTAAGGGGAAAATGTTTTTGATGAATGCTATATTTGTTCAGTTTCAATGTTCCTTGCCACACAAGCATATTCACATCAATACAGCCAAGGCTAATCTACTTAGAGGGTCATAAAGGTATACCAGATTAATGTTTAGACTGATGTAGAAGATGAGAACTTAATGGTTTAAACTATTTACAAAACTTAAAATAACTAACAGAATATAGTAGAGGTGAGCAGGTTGATTTGGGAAGGATCGAGTTTGAGTCAAATTTACTAAAATGTGGGGTTTCATGTGAATTCGAACATTTTGAGATTTGACTTGCAAAAAAAAACAAATGCACTGCACCATTTCCCACACTGCTGAAGAAACAGAGAGCAGGCAAATATCATTTTGCATTGCCTTGTAGCCTCCCTTTTATGCCCTGCAGCTATGAAATCTTATGGATTATCATACCATGTACAGTGGTGGTCAGTAGTGACGAGCGAGCACTAAAATGCTCGAGTACTCGGGTGATGCAAATTGGAATGCTCGAGTGCTCGGTCTGAGTAACGATCCCAATGTAAGTCTATGGGAAACTCGGGCATTTTTCCGGCGGCTTCCCCCGGCGGTCTGCAGAGGGCCTAAAAATTGCCCAAATCGACAGAAACAGTGCTCAAATGACATGGGAACAGCATGGGGAAGACCCCTGGAAGCATTTCTTACTCCCAAGGTCACTGCTGTCAACAATGTTGTCAGAGGTATTATGCCACTTTTACGGACTCACAATAAAAAATGCAAAAACGAAACCAAAATGGATTTTCCTGGGAAATATGTTAAAGAACATCCTTTCCAGGGTAATGACTTGTATATAATAAATAACCAAAAACAAAAATGCTCCTCCACAACTTGGGCTATGTTCACACGTAGCGTTTTTGATGCGTTTTTGCACTTTTGCATTGCTTTCAACCAAGATAAATGCATTCACCGGGAAATGTCATTTTAACATTTTACAACGTTATCTGGCCATGTGGTGTGTGACACATCATCAGACACATACATACAATGCTGAAAAGACATGGGAATAGCATGGGGAAGACCCCTCGAAGCATCTCTGACTCCCATGTTACTGCCTAAGTGTGCCCATCATAAGTGATCCTTGGCGCATGCGAAGATGCCTCCTGCCATGCACCTGTCATTGCACACTTGCAACAATCACTGTCCACGTCCTTGTCCCAGCGCAGCGTCCTACCCCATTCCTTGGAATGCAAAAGCAAATATACAGCCAGACACACACCCACCCACAGGCTGCAATACTATACTGCCAAATTTTTGAAAGCAGCTTGCACTTGAAATGTGGTCTTTTAGGCTCATGGAGGCGGAAGCTGTCCACAGCCTAATGGCAGCAGTGACCGGGTGTCCATACTCGGTCCCCAGCTACCACTATTTCTCCCGATGTTGTCTCCGCTTTCCACAAGCACGGGTCCCACAACATTACCCGTCCCCTCCCCAGTGCACCTACTGGGAAGGACCGCCCAACCACAAACATGTGGACAGGTGAATGTGGCCTGGGATGGTATGGAGCCAGTCCACATTAAAAAAACAGCCATAGAGAGTCCAGGAACCTTCCCACACACTTTTCTTTGCAAGGGCTGCTTCTCGGCAGAGTTGGACGGGCCCACCAGAGAACTGGAGACTCCTCCGGTGGGCCCTGGCTTCTCCTTCAGGATAGTTCATAGTGCCGAGGTGAGGCCATGATGATGATAAAGGCCACCATTTGCTTAGTTTTCTGTTACTTGGAATGCAAGCGCAAGTATGCAGCCAGTCAGCCTCCCACCCACAGGCTGCAATACTATACTGCCAAATTTTTGACAGCTTCTTGCACTTGAAATGTGGCCTTTTAGGTTCATGGAGGCGGAAGCTGTCCACAACCTCATGGCGGCGGCGGCGGCCGGGTGTCCATACACGGTCCCTAGCTGCCACTATTTGTCCCGGTGTCGTCTCTGCCTCCCACAAGCACGGATCCTACAACATTACCCGTGCCCTCCCCAGTGCACTCACTGGGAAGAACTGCCAAACCACAAACACGTGGACAAGTGAATGTGGCCAGGGACGATACGAAGACAGTCCACAGCTTGTCGGTGAGTTGTATTTCACCACAGACATATTTTTAGCTCGGTCAAAGGACTGACTTGGAAAACTGTACCTACTCCAGCTGTCATTTCTCCCAGGAAGTCCTCTAATGCAGCTTGTCGCATAAGCAATGGGAGCCCGTCCAACATCAGCTCGCACTTGTCGGTGGTGTTTCGACACGCAAACATCTTTCTTTGCCCTTCTATTTCATGACTACAGAGTTGAGCAATGGCCTGATCTGCAATGCGGTTTCAGAAATAACATGCATAAACACGTCCAACCCACATTTAAAAAGCAGCCATAAAGTTTCCGGGAACCTTCCCACACCCACACACTTTTCTTAGCCAGAGCTGCTTCTCGGCAGGGACGGGCCCATCAGAGAACCGGAGACTCCTCCCGTGGGTCCTGGCTTCTCCATCGGGAGAGTTTATAGTGCCGAGGTGAGGCCATGATGATGAAAGAGGCCACCATCTGCTTAGTTTTCTGCTACTTGGAATGCATGCGCAAGTATGCAGCCAGCCACCCACCCACAGACCGCAATAGTAAACTGCCAGATTTCTGGGCAGCTGCTTGCACTTGAAATGTGGCCTTTTATGCTCGTGGAGGCGGAAGCTTTTCACAACCTCATGGTGGCGGCGGTGGCTAGGGGGTCCGTACTCGGTCCCAGCCGCCACTATTTGTCCCGATGTCGCCTCCGCCTTCAACAAGCATGGGTCCCACAACATTACCCATGTCCTCTCCAGTGCACTTACTGGGAAGGACAGCCTAACCACAAACACGTGGTCAACAGATGTGGCCAGGGACTGACTTTTGGGAAACCGTATCTACTCTCGCTGTCATTTCTCCATCACCAGGTTCCGCCCACCATCACACCCGACCATGCCTGGCTGTATGTTCAGTAGAGAGAGCCACAGATCAGGCTGCTGTGTTACAGCTTTCAACAACTCTGCAGCAGTGGGCGGTTTGTCATCTAAGCATTAAGCGTGTTATCTTCACAGAGCCTGTTGCTGCTTGGCCAAGGCAGTGCTACAGTGCTTTCAGCTTGTGACTGATTTGGTCTTTCAGAGATGGAAGCTGAACTGGATGAGGAGGTGCCGAATCTGAACAATGTGATTACATAGTGGTTACATTGGCGACTCTGGTTTTTATACTAAAGAAAGATCCTAGTGCATTTTTTTTCCTTAAAGTTATCTTTTAAGACAAGTTCATTCACAGGGAAATGTTATTTTAACATTTTATAACCTTATCTGGCCATGTGGTGTGTGACACATCATCAGACACATCCAGTTTCATTTATAATGGAGGGAAAGTCACAAACCTATTTTTATAGGGCCATCAGGTGGCCCTTACTATTCTTTAAGGGCCAGCAGCCGACCCTCGCTATTGTTAGAGAGCCATCAGACGGCTATGCTTTGTTGTTCCCATGATTAACGAGTGGGTCTCCTATACTGTTATTGCGTATGCAGTGACTGCAAGGGCTTCCAAAAATTTGGAGGCACTCTAATGCCCCTTGCAAGAGAGGTAGAGATCAGAGGGCTTCTTAAAAACAATGTTCCTATCATTAGGAAGTGGGTCTCTCATAGTGTTTGCCTATGCAGTGTTGCAACGGCTGCCAAAAATTTGCGGGAACAACAATGTCCCTTGCAAGAGACGTAGATATGTTGATATGGTACATATGGTGATTGAGAATGAGGATGCGGAGAAGGCGAAGGAGGAGGACAAGAAACAAAAAGAGAAAATCAGGAAGCGTATACCCAAGTCTGAGTGTGAAGACAGAGGTGCATGGGAATAGAGTCTCAAAAAGACACTGTATTTGAGTTTATGTTACTCTGCTATCATTCGGTGGTGTTGAGAAGTCTGGCCCAATCCAGCCCTTGTTCATTTTTATAAGAGTCAGCCTGTCAGCATTTTCAG
This sequence comes from Phyllobates terribilis, assembly GCF_046119375.1. Taxonomy (NCBI): domain Eukaryota; kingdom Metazoa; phylum Chordata; class Amphibia; order Anura; family Dendrobatidae; genus Phyllobates; species Phyllobates terribilis. The sequence goes on along the minus strand of NW_027362764.1, from coordinate 205,109,701 downwards.
TTGACAGGCGAATGCGCCTATCGGTTATAATTCCACCGGCAGCACTAAAAACTCGCTCTGACAAAACGCTAGTGGCAGGGCAGACCAGGACCTCCAAGGCATATAGAGCCAGTTCATGCCACATGTCCAGCTTGGATACCCAATAATTCTAAGGCACAGAGGAATCACGGAGGACGTTGGTACAGTCGGTAAGTTACTCCCTCACCATCTTCCGAAATTTTGCACTCCTTGTGAGAGTACCCTCCGCCTCAGGGCCTGTACGATGAGAGGGTCTGAGAAAACTGTCCCATAACTTTGACAGTTTTCCCCTGCCTCTGCTGGATTGCATTTGTGGCTCTTTCTTGGGCGAGTACTGAGCAGTGGCGAGCATGTTTGCTCATCACTAGTGGTAAGTACCTGGGTCATCAGAAATCAGTGGTTCCCAGTGGAGCACAATTTGTAAGCTAGAGTCATTTTTCATCTCTAGAGTCACTGGGTAAGTCTCTCTCTCCCTTAGAGTGTAAGCTCTTATGGCCAGGGAGGTACTTTATCTCTCTTGCCTGTACAGTGTAAGCTTTTATGATCAGCAGGGTCCTCTCCCTCATGTAGAGCATAAGCCCCTATGGTCAGCGGGATCCTCTCTCTCTCTCACCTGTGAAGTGTAAGCTCTTATTGTCAGTGAGGTTCTCTCTCTCCTCTCCTCATGTGTATTTTATGAACAATTAGTTTTCCAGTATGAATTTTGTGCAAATTTATGTGTTGTAAATCTAGTTTTTGGGAAACATTTGCCGAAGTCAGCAAATTCAAATTTCAAAAGATTTGCTCATCTTTACAATATAATACATGAGAGAATTAAAACCCTTTGGCAACATTTGCAATTTATCAACAGAGTCAATGAGAGCATTAGATGATTGGAGCTGGCTAAGGAGTAGAGCCCACTCATACATTGCTGATGAATGATGTGTTACATAGTCAGCAACAGACTATAAGTGCTGTTATTTCTGGGCTTCATGGAAGATTGTTATTTTACGATAGTTCTCATATGTTGATCACGGTTGTTATGGAACCGGATGGTGGAACCTCTGTGCTGCGGTGCAAGAGGGACCCAGAGGTATCAACTCAGAGCGACCTAGGTCGTACGGCCGCTCAATCGACTCCGTGACCAGGGAGGGTCCGAGCAAAGGGACCAGGTGCTACTCTGGGGACAACCTTGTAAGGGAGCAGGTGACTCCCACGGTACAGATGGCAGGGACTGACCTGTACTGCAGATGGGCACAGCAGGCAGGCTGACGAGTGATCCGGGTGGATGGACTGGCAGACACGGCAGGCGAAAGGCGGGAGCCTCTAGGTAGGCTGTCAGGTGGTCACGGCAGGTGACAGGCAGGAGCCTCTAGGTAGGCTGTCAGGTGGTCACGGCAAGTGACGGGCAGGAGCCTCCTGGTAGGCTGACAGGTGGTCACGGCAAGTGACAGGCAGGAGCCTCTATGTAGGCTGTCAGGTGGTCACAGCAGGTGACAGGCAGGAGCCTCTAGGTAGGCTGTCAGGTGGTCACGGCAAGTGACGGGCAGGAGCCTCCAGGTAGGCAGATAGGTGGCCACGGCAAGTGACAGGCAGGAGCCTCTAGGTAGGCATGGCAGGTAGCAAGCAGGAGCCTCAAGGTAGGCACGGCAGGTATAGGGCAGGTGCTTCCTGGTAAGCAGGCGGGCAAAGCCCATAGACAGACTGGCAGACTGAACGGAAGACAGACTGTCGGGCTGGAGAGCAGTCAGGCTGGCGGACTGGACTGGTAGTCAGGCTGGCGGGCAGGACTAGTAGTCAGACTAGCAGCGGGACCTGAGGGCTGAAGCAGAGGTAAGTACACTGTGCAACAACTATTGCTCGGGCACCTCCATTTTGGAGTAGGTGCCTTATATATGGGAGGACCTCGGCAATTGGCCGGGGACTCCCTAGGATGGTGCTTGCCTCCCCTTTAAGAGTGCCCGGGAAGTGCGCGCGCCGGCAGCAGCTGGAAGAGGAGCGCTGGAGGACACCGGGCGGGGAGCGCAGCGGTGAGAGGGATAGCGTCTCTGCCTGGCAGGAGGCAGAGACGCCGATGCTACAACGGTAAGTACATAACTAAATCCTTGACCTTTAACTATGACAGTCCTAAGTTCAGCAAGTTGCGCTCAGTATTCCTTCAATATCCAACAAGAAAGCATGGCAAAAATATATATACCATGAAATTTAGAAATATTGTTCAACTGCCTCAGAAACTGAGAGCCCATTTGAAAAATAGGGGACATACAAAGATAATTGTAATTGAGAAGACTCTTGAAAAAGCAAAAATGCAAAATTGGAGAAATTTGATATTTTCTTATAGACAAAGGAAACAGGAAAGAATATCTATACTCTCATTTTTAAAAAATCCCCATGTCAAATTTCCTGAAGAAAAATATTTATTCTCAGTTGCTCATTGGCATATTTTGGAATGTGATTCTGATTTACAGTAGATTGCAATAAGTCACTCAACCATATTGTTTAAGGGAGAACGATATTGGAGGGATTAACTGGTGAGGAGTAAATTTATTTCATGATATAGTTTTGGAAAGAACATTACCCAAAGAAACTACAGATGTGAATCATATTCATGTGACCTTATAAAGAGAAATGTATTAGTCTAAGTGGCATACAAATTAATGTAACAAATTTCTTAAGTTCTCGATTAGTGATGAGCGAGCACTAAAATGCTCGGGTACTTGTTGCTCGCGTCGAGCAAATTGGAATGCTCGAGTGCTTGACCCAAGCAACGAGCCCAATGTAAGTATATGGGAAACTCGAGCATTTTTACGGCGCCCCCCACCCTCCCGCAGGTCTGCAGGGGGCCTAAAAACTGTCCAAATCGATGGGAAGAGTGCTCAAATGACATGGGAACAGCATGGGGAAGACCCCTGGAAGCATCTCTGACTCCCAGGTCACTGATGTGAACAATGTTGTCAGAGTATTACCCCACTTTTACGGACTCTTACGAACAAAATGAAAATGGATTTTCCTGGGAAAAATGTTAAGGAACATCCTTTCCAGGGTAATGACTTGCATATACGGTGAAATAAATAACGAAAAACAAAAATGATCCTCCACACCTTGGGCTATGTTCACACTTAGCGTTTTTGATACGGTTTTTCACTTTTGCATTGTTTTCAACAGTGAAAAATACATTTATTGGTAAAAGGAATTTTAACTTTTAACTACCTTATCTTCCCATGTGGTGTGCGTGACATGATCAGACGCATCCTGTTTCATTTATGAAGGAGGGACTCTGAAAGTCACAAAGCCTATTTTTATAGGGCCATCAGGTGGCCCTTACTATTCTTAAAGGGCCAGCAATCGGCTCTCACTATTGTTAGAGAGCCATCAGCCGTCTATGCTTTGTTGTTCCCATTGTTAAAGAGTGAGTCACCTATACTGTTATTGCATATGCAGTGACTGCATGGGCTGCCAAAAATTTGGACGCACCCCAACACCTTTGAAGAGACATAGAGGAGGGGAGGGCCTCAGTAAAAGCAAAAGTTCCCATTATAAAGGAGCTGGTCTCCTATAGTGGTAATGCCCATGCATTGACTGCAAGGGCTGCCTAAATTTGGTAAAAACCCCAATACCAATTTAAAGACAGATAGAGGAGGGCCTCCGTAACAACATGTTCCTATTAGAAAGGAGCGTTTCTGCTACACAGTTATTGCGTATGCAGTAAGTACAATGGCTGCCTAAATTTGGGAAAAACCCCAGTACCAATTTAAAAACACATGGAGGAGGGCCTCCATAACAACATGTTCCCATTTGAAAAGAACAGTTCTGCTATACAGCTATTGCGTATGCAATGAGTACAACGACTGCCTAAATTTGGGAAAAACCACAATACCAATTTGAAGATACAAAGATGTGCTCCTCCGTAACAACATGTTCCCATTAGAAAGGAGCAGTTCTGCTATACAGTTATTGCGTATGCAGTGAGTATAACGGCTGCTTAAATTTGGAAAATATCCCAATACCAATTTGAAGACACATAGAGGTGGGCCTCCGTAACAAAATGCTCCCATTATAAAGGAGCGGGTCTCCCATACTGTTCTTGCGTATGCAGTGACAGAAACAGCTGCCAAAAATTTGGACGCACTCCAATGCCCCTTACAAGAGACGTAGAGGAGGGCCTCATAAAAAAAATGTTCCCATTATTAGGAAGTGGGTCTCCCATACTGTTATTGCCTATGCAGTGAATGCAAGGGCTACCAAAAATTTGGAGGCATTCCAATGCCCCTTGCAAGAGACATAGATATGGTGATATGGTAGATATGATGGTGATATGGTGGTGGGGTGGAAGATGAGGATGAGGAGAAGGAGGAGGACAACAGCAAATAGACAAAATCAGGAAGCGTATACCCATGTCTGGGTGTGAAGAGGTGCATGGGAATAGACCTCCGAAAAAAGACACTGTATTTAAGTTTATGTTACACTGCTATCATTTGGTGGTGTTCAGAAGTCTGGCCCAATCCAGCCCTTGTTCATTTGTATAAGAGTCAGCCTGTCAAAATTTTCAGTTATAATCCCCCCAGTGGCACTAAAAACCCGCTATGACAAAACGCTAGCAGCAGGACAGGCCAGGACCTCCAAGGCGTAGGGAGCCAGTTCATTCCACATGTCCAGTTTGGATACTCAATAATTATAAGGCACAGAGGAATCATGGAGGACATTGATACGGTGAGCAAGGAACTCTCTTCGGATTTTCGTAAAATTATCCCTCCTTGTATTACTACCCCGCACATCAGGGCCTGTGCGATGAGAAAACTGTCTCAGAACCTTGACAATGTTCACTTGCCTCTGCTGGATCGTATTTGTGTCTCTCTCACCTGTACTCCTTGGTTGTCCAAGGAAGTGCAACCATTATCGCCGGTGTTTTCAAATGGGAATTTTTTTAATAATTCCGCAACAAGGGCATTCTGGTACTGCTCTATTTAAGTAGACCTGTCCACCGCGGGAATATGAGATAGAAAGTTCTTGTAGCATGGGTCTAGAAGTCTCACCAACCAGTAATGACTGTCACCCAAAATTTGGAGAACGTGAGGGTAACGGGAAAGGCAGCGTAACATAAACTCAGCCATGTGTGCCAGACTGCTAATAGGCACGACTTCCGTGTCCTCACCAAGAGGATGACTGACCATGCTCTCCTCCTCATGCTCTTCCTCCTTCTCCTCAGACCATCCACACTGAACAGACGGTATGACAGTTGTGCGGGTAGTACTATCTACACTGTGTTCCGAATTATTAGGCAAGTTGTATTTTAGAGGATTATTTTTATTATTGATCAACAACTATGTTCTCAATCAACCCAAAAGACTCATAAATATCCAAGCTTAATATTTTTGGAAGTTGAAGTGGGGTTTTTTTAGATTTGGCTATCTTAGGACGATATCTGTTTGTGCAGGTAACTATTACTGTGCAGAATTATTAGGCAATGTAATAAAAAACAAATATAATCCCATCTCACTTGTTTATTTTCACAAGGTAAACCAATATCAGTGCACAAAATTTAAAAATAAACATTTCTGACATGCACAAATGAAAACCAAAAAAATTAGTGATCACTATAGCCACCTTTCTTTATGATGACAATCAACAGCCTTCCATCCATAGATTCAGTCAGCTGCGTGATCTATTTTCGATCAACATTGCGTGCAGCAGCCACCACAGCCTCCCAGACACTGTTCCAAGAGGTGTACTGTTTTCCCTCCCTGTAGATCTCACATTTTATGACGGACCACAGGTTCTCTATGGGGTTCAGATCAGGTGAACAAGGGTGCCATGTCATTACTTTTTCTTCTTTTAGACCTTTACTGACCAGCCACGCTGTGGAGTAGTTGGATGCATGTGATGGAGCATTGTCCTGCATGAAAATCATATTTTTCTTGAACGATACCGACTTCTTCCTGTACCACTGCTTGAAGAAGTTGTCTTCCAGAAACTGGCAGTAGGTCTGGGAGTTGAGCTTCACTCCATCCTCAACTCGAAAAGGTCCCACAAGTTCATCTTTGATGATACCAGCCCATATCAGTACCCCACCTCCACCTTGCTGGCGTCTGAGTCGGAGTAGAGCTCTCTGCCCTTTACTGATCCAGCCTCTGGCCATTCCATCTGGCCCATCAAGAGTCACTCTCAATTCATCAGTCCATAAAACCTTTGAAAAATCAGTCTTAAGATATTTCTTGGCCCATTCTTGACGTTTTATCTTATGTTTCTTGTTCAAAGGTAGTTGTTTTTCAGCCTCCCTTACCTTGGCCATGTCCCTGAGTATCGCACACCTTGTGCTTTTTGATACTCCAGTAACGTTGCAGCTCTGAAATATAGCAAAACTGGTGGCGAATGGCATCTTGGCAGCTTCACGCTTGATTTTCCTCAATTCATGGGCAGTTATTTTGCGCCTTTTTTGGCCAACACGCTTCTTGTGACCCTGTTGGCTATTTGCCATGAAACACTTGATTGTTCGGTGATCAAGCTTCAAAAGTTTGGAAATTTCAAGACTGCTGCATCCCTCTGCAAGACATCTCACAATTTTGGACTTTTCAGAGCCCGTCAAATCTCTCTTCTGACCCATTTTGCCAAAGGAAAGGAAGTTGCCTAATAATTAAGCACACCTTATATAGGGTATTGATGTCATTAGTCAACACCCCTCCTCATTACAGAGATGCACATCACCAGATTTACTTAATTGGTAGTTGGCTCTCAAGCCTATGCAGCTTGGAGTAGGACAACATGTATAAAAAGTATCATTTGATCAAAATACTCATTTGCCTAATAATTTGGCACACAGTGTATAGTGCAGGAAACTAGCTCCTGTTCTTCCTCCTCCTCCTACTCTTCCTCATTGTCTCCCAATCCACATTATGATGAATTAAGGCTGGGCAGTGTGGAATCACCCTGTATGGTTCTTTGTTCCATCTCATCGTGCTCTGCCTGCAATGCACCCTCTTTAATTGTGAGCAGCGATTATTTCAGAAGACAGTGAAGCAGGATTATGAAGCTAATTATGGCGTCATCGCCACTCACCATCTCGGTGGAGTCCTCAAAGTTTTGGAGGACGGCACAGATGTCTGACATCCATGCCCACTTCTCAGCTCTTATGTGCGGAGGCTAACCTGAATACTGATGGACGGAAGCTGGTACTGAACAACTGCCCTGTGCTGCTCACAAATCCTTCCCAACATCTGCAAGGTTGAGTTCCAATGTGTGGAGACATCGCACACCAGTCTGTGAGCTGGAAGCTGCAAATGCTGCTGAAAAATGGCAAGGGCGGCGGAAGCTGGAGCTGACTTTCTAAAATGAGCACACACACACAACATACTTTGACAAGCAGATCCGGCGGACCAGGGTTGGTTTTCAGAAACCGCTGAATCACGAGGTTCAGCACAGGGGCCAGGCATGGTACATGTGTGAGCCACCTTGCTTTAGAGCCACCACCAAGTTCCAGTCATTGTCACACACGAACATGCCTTGCTGTAGATTCAGCGGTGACAGCCACAGAGCTGTCCACAATTCTTCAGCGCTGTGCGGTTTGTCACCTAAGTATATTAGCTTTAGCACACAGCACAGCCTGTTGTCGCTTGGCAGAGGAAGTGCTGCAGTTCTTCAAGCTTCTGACTGATGTTGACATTTTTGAGATGGAGGCTGAAGAGGAGGAGGAGGAGGTGCAGAAGCTGTAGAATGTGGAGGCAACCCTGATTGCCCCAAGGTTCGCAATCCTCAGCATGTGTTCCGTCCCAAGGTCTGACTGGGTCCCGGCTTCCACTATATTAACACAGTGTGCCGTCAGCGAGATGCATCATCCCTGCACACAAGCACTTTTCCACGTTTCCGTAGTTAGGTGGACCTTCTCAGTAACTGCACTGCTGAAGGCACATCTAATGTTCTGGGACACGTGCTTGTGTAATGCGGGGACGGCACACGGGGAGAAATAGTGGCGGCTGGGGACCGAGTACAAAGGGACGGCCGCCGTCATCAGGTTGCGGGAAGCTTCCGTCTCCACGAGCCAAAAACGCAACATTTCAAGCGCAAGCATTCACAAAATCTGTGAATTTTGTAGCGTGGCCTGTGGTTTGTTGGCTGCGTATTTGCGCCTGCGTTCCATGGACTGGGGTAGGGACATCCGAACGCTGTGCTGGAACGAGGACGTGGACGTGGATGCTGATGATGCTAGTTGAGAGTGTGCAACAACAGGTGCAGGGCAGGAGGCATCTTCGCATGCGCCATGGAGAGGGGATTGGTGTGCATGCACAAGAAGCAGTGGTGTCACTCGCAGACACTCTTTCTGGACCCCGGCGTTTAGCCCACTTAGTTGGGTGCTTTTCTGTCATGTTCCTGATCATGCTGGTGGTGGTAAGACTTCTAGTTTTGCTACCCCTGCTGATGCTGGCCTGTCAGATGGTGCAAATGGCCTTTTTTGGGATAACTGCAGAGTCTTTAAAAAACAACCAGACTCAGGAAGACCTAACAGCTGTACTGGCAACTTCCATCATGTTGGTGTTCTGGGGAACAGTTGTCCACCTTGTGTCTGTGGCCACCACACTGCTTCTCTTTGCCTGTTATTGTGCTACGCCTCCCTCCCCCAGTGTGCTGCTGTTCTTGCTCTGCATGTTACCTTGCCAGGTTGGGTCAGTGAATTCATCGTCCACCACCTTGTCTTCCACTTCAGCACCCTGGTCCTCCTCCTGACTTTCTGGCAATTGTGTTTCATCATTATCCACCTCTTGCAACAGTAATTGCCCTTTTCCACAGTCACCTTCATGTAACCATCCATGGCATCTCAAATATTTCGGCATCGCTACATGCGTTCTCCTCTTGCCCCGCTTGAAGCTGGCCAGGTGAGAGGCGTGAATCTATAAATGGAAAAGTGAGCAGCTCTTCGGAGTGTCCAAGTGTGGGGTCAGTGATCTCTGTCATTCGGCATGGTGAAAGGTAGGAGGATCAGGGTAAGGAATATGCGGTCCAGAGTCATGGCTACTGAGACTTGACCGTGTGAAAGACAGGGTGGTGGTGGTAGTAGCAAAGTGACTGGAAGCATTATCTGCTATCCAACTAATAACCTTTTGACACTGCTCTGGGTTCAATAGTGGTGTGCTGCGGTCCCCTAGCAATTGGGACAGGAAGTTCAGGCGACAAGATGTGAGTGTTTGTTGTGGCACAATTTCAGCTTGCCCACGGCATCGGCCTTTGCATGCACCATCAGCATCATGTCCACTTTCCATCCCTTGCCACACGCCTTGCCCATTTTAAATGGAAGACAATATTTTCCACGGTCGCTACAAATGTCAGGATTTGTATCGCAGTTAGATGTGGTACGTCTGATGGACGCCATCAGTTTTAAATAGCAGGCTTGTAATTTCCTATTATTCACAGCGACCACGTGTGAATAGCTTTACTGACACACTGCTGCAAACTGTAAATGGAATACAATATTTTCCACGCTCGCTACAAATGGCTGGATTTGTACCACAGTTATATGTGATACTTCTGATGGACGCCAACGGTTTTAAATAGCAGGCTTGTAGTTTCCTATTATTCACAGCGACCATGTGTGAATAGTTTCACTGACACACTGCTGCAAACTGTAAATGGAATACAATATTTTCCACGCTCGCTACAAATGGCTGGATTTGTACCGCAGTTATATGTGATACGTCTGATGGGCGCCAACGGTTTTAAATAGCGGGCTTGTAGTTTCCTATTATTCACAGTGACCACGTGTGTATAGTTTCACTGACACACTGCTACAAACTGTAAATGGAAGACAAAATTTTCCACGCTCACTACAAATGGCTGGATTTGAACCACAGTTATATGTGATACGTCTGATGGACGCCAACGGTTTTAAATAGCAGGCTTGTAGTTTCCTATTATTCACAGTGACCACGTGGGAATAGCTTCACTGACACACTGCTACAAACTGTAAATAGAAGACAATATTTTCCACGTTCACTGCAAATTTCTGAATTTTTATTGCTGTAACATGGGATCACGTCTGATGATGGAAAAGATGTGGCTGTATTCTGCAATGCTAATGAAGCGCCCTTGGGCCTGTGTCGCGCTGCGTTGTGCACGCGGGAGCTTACCCGGAGCCGGATCTCTTGAGGGTTGTAGTCTCGTGGCGGTGACCCGGTCCGTGCCCAGGGAGTCAAACTGAGCGGCGATGTAACAGCGGTAGATGTAGGACGACTACGCCACCCGTTGAATGCAGCTATGGAGCTGCCGCTGCAGGACAGTCCGCTGAGGCCGGTGGATGGATGGTGCAGCGTAGATGGTATAACCCCCAACGGGAGGGGTATGGCCTCAGGGCAGCAGATGTGGATGATGGGGGTAGCAGGAACCACTCAGAGACGGTGCGGTGTAATTCAGGGTCTTTACTGGTAACAACGATAGACCATCCCGGAGTACTTGCTAGTGAACGGGGCCTGGTCAGTCCTTGAGCAGATGGGATCTCCCCTGGCCAGGCGGAGTTGTAGGCCTCCCAAACTGACTGTACTCTTCTGGCTACCTTGCTAGAAGCGGATATAAGTAGCCCACGTCCCTGAGTGTACCGTGTGGTGCTCACCCGTATGGCCGGTGACTCGGGGCCTTCTAATGGCTTCCGCTCCACGATGGCGGTGCTGGTCCCACGCGTGTGACCGTGCCTTCGGGTTTCTGGGCCTGAGGACCTGAAATCCCCTGCCGGTCGGCTTCTGCTGCTGGGTAAGAGTTAGTCCCCACAGCCTCGGACGCCGGGTCCGGTAAGAAAGCTTCTCAGTCAGGGCGAGCTCTGCAGCTGCCAGCCCCTGACTCGCAGTAGTATTGCTTCTGCTGTTTCTTGTCTCTACTCTCCTTGACTCCAGGCTCAGGCCCCTGGACAGGGCCTGCCTGTGGAGCAGAGCCCATAGAGCAGCTCTGCTCCCTGTCTTCTCCTCTCAGAACTCACTAACCCTGCCTCAGCCCCAGGTCTATATAGGGGAAGTCCTTCCCCTCCCAAGACTGGGCAGGAGGTGTGGCATGCACAGGATCCCTGACCAAAGGACCTCCCACCTGCTCTCAGACATAACATTACATTACTGTGGCAACCAGACCCCTGGGGTGTCACATTCCCCCCTAGTGAAATTTAGTACTCCGGGACTAAACATATTTTTTTTTAGAAAAACATAACATTATAACAATAACAATACAATAAGAAAAACACATAAGATGGTTACGGCGTGTCCGCAACCGGGTGCAGTTTTGAAAAGCAAGGTGTCCATTTCACCAAAACAGGGAGACGTAACCAGGTAGGGGTCTGTCCTACCCCGAGTCCTTAACAGTCTTTTAGTCCATCCTGGGTTACGCTCCACTAACTGTACAAAGGATTCCCGGTAAATCCACCAAGGACTCCTATAAATAACTGGAAACACATAATATTTACAAGATATGGCCGCTCTCAGTCCTCGGCCAGTGGGGATAAGGATTGGCTGCTCACAGTCCTCAGCCTGTGGGGAGATGGGATGGCTGCTCACAGTCCTCAGCCTGGTTAAGGATAGGGGACACACGGGAAAAGTTCACACTTGTCCCAACGGGGACCATATTTTAATTAGCAACACAAGTACCCCTACGGGTAACTATGTACAGTTCCACTTTACCGTACTTCAGTAACGGCATCCTCCTGCTCCTTCTTGTGTGTAGGCTTCAGACCCATCCGGGTCCTCTTGGCCTTCCTCGTATTGGTAGTACTGCAGCTCCTCCTCAGTCAGACGGTGTACATGGAGGGCGTACAGTCCTTTGGCACCCTTATGCCGGGTGAAGGTAACCACATCACCCGGATAGAGATCACGTCCGCGGTGCCCGTCCGGGCTGGCATGTTGTGCGAAAAGATCTGCGCCCAGGGGTGGCACTGTGGAGGTTGAGGGCACCGTAGGGGCGGCAGCGCCCGGGGTACTCGGCCTTGCGACCAGGCCGGGGGTGCTTTGGAAGTAGAGGGCACTGTTGGAACAGCGGCGCCCTGGTTCACTAGGCCTTGCGACCGGGCCTGGAGAGGGTCGCCGTTGATGACGCCCGGGGTCAGAGAGTGCGACTTTGGGCCTGGGCGCGGGCTGGTGGTGGCGGTGCCCAGGGCTGGAGGGCTCGGCCGCAGGGCTTGTTGCGGGGGCTGGAGCAGGTCGGTGTTCGCAGCGCCCGGGGTCAGCGGCTCCACCAGGGGGCCCGGGAGCAGGCTGACGCTGGCAGCGTCCGGGACAGGGAGACTCCTCTTACCTGCTCCCGCGGCCGCTCCTGCGTCACGCGTCTTCTCCTGGTGCTGGTCGGGGCCCGCGACGACTGGGGCGCTGCCGATGCTGGGCAGCTTAGTCTGCTGCCGGTTCGCCATCTTGCTGTCCGTTCCTGGTGTCCTCCTCCCCCCTAGTGGACCGTGGCCTACCTTGCGATGATCCTCTGCCGTAGGCCGCGGCTCCGCAGTGGATCGTCAGGGTTGAGGACCTTCCGTCGCGCTCCTGTGACGTCGGCGTCTGCTGGGCTCCTTCCAGGACCTTACGCAACGTCCGGACGTGAGGCGGGGCTTCAGTTCTCGCGCGCTTTCGGAGTCCACGCCCCTCTTCTTCCCGCGCGGCATCCTCAAGATGGCGTCCAATGGCGGGAAAACTCCACGGATGGCGGGAAGAAGGCAGAAGATGGCGCCGGATGGCGGGAAACTTCACCGATGGCGGGAAGAAGGCTGAAGATGGCGCCGGATGGCGGGAATCTTCACCACAGGTAAGTTTGAAAAGTTTCTTTTTCAGGCACGCAGTACCCGGTGGTTGCGGGCACGAAATCCTGCCGACTATGCCAAAATTGACGCGCCCCTGGGCCTGTGTCGCGCTGCGTTGTGCACGCGGGAGCTTACCCGGAGCCGGATCTCTTGAGGGTTGTAGTCTCGTGGCGGTGACCCGGTCCGTGCCCAGGGAGTCAAACTGAGCGGCGATGTAACAGCGGTAGATGTAGGACGACTACGCCACCCGTTGAATGCAGCTATGGAGCTGCCGCTGCAGGACAGTCCGCTGAGGCCGGTGGATGGATGGTGCAGCGTAGATGGTATAACCCCCAACGGGAGGGGTATGGCCTCAGGGCAGCAGATGTGGATGATGGGGGTAGCAGGAACCACTCAGAGACGGTGCGGTGTAATTCAGGGTCTTTACTGGTAACAACGATAGACCCTCCCGGAGTACTTGCTAGTGAACGGGGCCTGGTCAGTCCTTGAGCAGATGGGATCTCCCCTGGCCAGGCGGAGTTGTAGGCCTCCCAAACTGACTGTACTCTTCTGGTTACCTTGCTAGAAGCGGATATAAGTAGCCCACGTCCCTGAGTGTACCGTGTGGTGCTCACCCGTATGGCCGGTGACTCGGGGCCTTCTAATGGCTTCCGCTCCACGATGGCGGTGCTGGTCCCACACGTGTGACCGTGCCTTCAGGTTTCTGGGCCTGAGGACCTGAAATCCCCTGCCGGTCGGCTTCTGCTGCTGGGTAAGAGTTAGTCCCCACAGCCTCGGACGCCGGGTCCGGTAAGAAAGCTTCTCAGTCAGGGCGAGCTCTGCAGCTGCCAGCCCCTGACTCGCAGTAGTATTGCTTCTGCTGTTTCTTGTCTCTACTCTCCTTGACTCCAGGCTCAGGCCCCTGGACAGGGCCTGCCTGTGGAGCAGAGCCCATAGAGCAGCTCTGCTCCCTGTCTTCTCCTCTCAGAACTCACTAACCCTGCCTCAGCCCCAGGTCTATATAGGGGAAGTCCTTCCCCTCCCAAGACTGGGCAGGAGGTGTGGCATGCACAGGATCCCTGACCAAAGGACCTCCCACCTGCTCTCAGACATAACATTACATTACTGTGGCAACCAGACCCCTGGGGTGTCACACTAACAAGCAAATTGAGCAGTAAAATGATGTACTCTGGATTGCTTTTTAGGCAAATAATCAGGATTACGATGAAAAGAAAAATTTTCTCTGGCCCCTGATATCTGGGGCTATGTCTATGGATATCTGTAACAGCAGGAACAGACAGAACGTGCAATAGACCCTCTTGTGCTGTATACATTGACACGAACTCTGTCTGCATGCCTAACTCCTCCTATCAGGATTAATATATGCAGCTGGATTAGTCCTCAGAAGGACTGTTAGTTCAGATGGATATATATATACTCCTGGAGTACAACTACCTATATGTGACTATTACACCGCCAATTCTGTCCCTCACACAGCAGCACCTCTCCCTACTCTGCTTATTTTCGGGGTACACTGTGACAAGCATAAGGTCACCAGGTCTAATATAGACCTGATGACGCTATGCGGCCAGCCAATCACTGTAATGCCACAACCAACATGGCTACGGCATTTCAGTGCATGGTAGACAATCCCTGCATGTTCATTGGCTCTCTAAAGAGCGCCAAAAATGCAGGGCAGGGACCAGAGCGCTCGCCTGAGCAACCCTGAAATACTCGCCAAGCATGTCGAGCAGGGCGATGCTCGGGCGAGTACCGAGCAGTGGCGAGCACGCTCGCTCATCACTATTCTCAATCTACATATGTGGTATGTTATCTTAAATGATTTTGTGACTTTTTATATAGTAAAAACTATTGGGACACTTTTTATAAGATCAAGTGAACATTGCATATTTATTATAACTGGAAAAGGGGCTCTGAGATTAATTAGACACATGAGAGAAACACTTGAAAGTGATACATTGTCTCTGACATTTGCAGATGTTTTAAAGATTCATCCAGTTAACTGTTTTCTTCTGAAACTGAATTTAGTCTCCTGTGTTATTTTTTTGAATGGAGGCATTGAGCCCTATGTGTTTTAATGATCGCATTGAATTGAATGTATTTTTGTAAGTAAAATGTAGAAAACTGCAGTAGCGCTGCTGCTATAGTCCGATCAGATAGGCAAAGAGCCGCAATCTCAATGCACCGTATGCCCTGGTGCAAATAATAATGAAATGATAAAAAGAAAAGAGATGCGCTGCAAACCACTCATAAAATACCAAGAGAGTAATTCCTACCTGTCTAAGAGAAAATGGCAGTCCAAATGAAGATATACGGGTGCAGCTTCCAGGGGTCCTTTGAAGAAGTCACAACTGCAACTAGAGGTGATGGATATATGCCGCAGTCTGTAGAACAAGCCGTGAGTGTTGCAGAAAATGGGTTCAAACAGCATATTAACGCCGGAGATAGAGGGCTGCAGAGACTCTCAGAGATTCAAGCTTTCAGGTACATGCAGCCATTGCAATAGGTGGATACAGGGATGAAGATCATGGGTGAGAAGGACTGCAGACAGCCTGGTAGGTGTGCCGGCCGGTCACACCTGCAGAACAGGGATTTCCCCTGACGAAGGAGGCCGTGACCTCGGAAACGCGTCGGATAAGCGCTGGACTGGTTTTCCCTCAGTGGAATCCCCCAGCTGTTGTGACGTCACACAGATACTAAGCGCTCACATCCTTGATCATCAGCTGTCCTGCAGGTGTGACCGGCCGGCACACCTACCAGGCTGTCTGCAGTCCTTCTCACCCATGATCTTCATCCCTGTATCCACCTAGAGCAATGGCTGCATGTACCTGTAAGCTTGAATCTCTGAGAGTCTCTGCAGCCCTCTATCTCCGGCGTTAATACGCTATTTTTGTAAGTATTTATTGAAGAAATGAATTGATATTTACTGCAAACTATTTTTGTATTCTGTATTATTATACAGTTGCATTGTATTTTTGTATTTTTATATCTATCTTAGACTATGTGATGTATTAGACTTATATGTGTTATGAATGCATGATCTGACTTGTCATGTGAAACACCTGCAGAAGCATCACATGAGATGCAAAACAGCCGATGTTTTGGTCTTATGAAGAGGGAGCCTGTGCAAGCCTGTCTAACCCACTATTGTTATGGATGTTGTGTTTTTACAAGAATAAACATGCATAAAAACTTTGGATGAGTGCTTTTTCTGTTTCTGAACTTTATGGTATATATGTAATTTCACAATAGACTGCAATACAACAGTATTGCAGTGGATTGTACAAGCAACCAAGCAATAACAACTTCAATTCTCCTAGGGGGAACTAATAATAAAATATCTGTTTTTTAATTCTATACCACATTATTTATTTCACATTTTGTAGCACATTTTAAGGCAAATTGAATGGTGTCATTCGACATTATAACTCATCAAGCCCTCATAAAGCAATGCTAACAGAAGAATAAACAAATTGTGGGGGTAATTCAGGAAAGCATTTACACCAGAAAACTAGTGTTAAAGCTTTAAAAAGCTGCAAAATGTTTGTGCAACGGGGATATGCATAAAGATACTGCTTCTTTTGCCATTTTTTTGACAGTTTTACTCAGATACACCGATTTGGGTGGAGTTGCGGCGGAGGAGGTGTGACAGTGCTTTGTAATCCAGAAATGGTACTCCAGTTCTCAACAGGAGTAGCATTTCTGGCACAACACATGGAGGAGCATGCCACTTACTAGAAGCGCCGAATACATTGTACATTGGGAAGCACCTCTTTATGAATTTAGCGCCTTTTTTCAGCAAGAATGGTGTAGCGCTAAGCCAGTCTTGATGAATCAGCCACTATTTCTCTTAAGGAGTAAAAAAAAAGAAAAAGAAAAATATTTAAAATTACTCTATCCTAAAGGGGTTAATAGTACCCTTCTGGTTTATTTATCTTTGGTTATAGGATCATATTTTATATTCAATTCAATATTGTAACTTAAGTACATTTGGAAAAATCTAATTTCTGAAAAATAGACAGTGACTGTTGTTTCTAATTTGCCTAAATAGCCATGAATAATCTGTAATTATCCCATGCCACTAAGTTTGCAAATTTGGAAATTATATTGTTGTTATTTTGAAAGTCAGAAAGACCTTTTATATTACATTGAAATGTGGAAATGCATTTTAAGTATTGATCAAATGAGCTGAAATTACTGAAATTGCTCTCTGTAACAAAATGTGTAGAGTAGTGTTGAGCGAACATGCTCGACACTGCTCGGTACTCGTCCGAGCATCACGCTACTCGGGATGTTCGGCGAGCACCGAGCATTTCAGGGTTACTCGGGCGGGAGCTCGGGTCTCCACCCTGGATGTTTGGGGCTCTTTACAGAGCCAATGAACATGCAGGGATTGCCAGCCAGTCACTGTAATGCCGCAGCCATGTTGTTTGTGGGCACTACAGTGATTGGCTGGCCGCACAGCATCACCTCGAGTATTTAAAACCGGGCTCCGCCATCTTGGACACAGTCGCTCCGGATCAGACAGTGTAGGGACAGCGCTGCTGATTTAGGGAGAGATATATCCTACAAAATAGTTAGTGTAGGGTCTGTAAAGGCTGCCAGATCAAACAAACAGTCCTTCTCAGGACTAAAATCCATCCCAGATATCAGGCAGGCAGGCAGACATGCTGTATAGGAGACGCAGTGGTTATACCAGCAAACGCTGCATTACAGTCCTGTGTGCTCCTGTTGCTGAAATTGCTGGACTTAGCTCCAGGTCTCGGGGGCCGGGAAAATTTTTTTTTTTTCATCTAAATCCTCTTTTTTTTCCTCCTTCATATTGTACAAATACCCGTCTTATTAACCTTTTGGTGTCCCCCCCCCCCCCAAAAAAAAGTGTGTCTCTGATTTTTCAGACACAAATATATCTGTTGAAAATAGTCTGGTGTTGGTCAGTGAAATAGAAGTGTGGTTTTGCAGTTCCATGGGCCATTTGTATCTAAAAAAAACAGTTTGAGTGTGTCGCTCACTGTTCAGCCGCAAATATATATATTTAGAAAAGTCTGGTATACACCAGAAAATTATAACTGTAGTTTTGCTGTTCCACGGTAAAAAATCTGTATTATCCTGTTTTGGGCATTGTTTGAAGTAAAAAAAAATAATAGTGTCATCCTGATTTTTCAGACACAAATATATCTGTTGAAAATAGTCTGGTGTAGTCCAGAGAGACAGAAGTGTGGTTTTGCAGTTTCACGGTAAAAAATCTCTATTATCCTGCTTTTGGCATTTTTTGCCGTAAAAAAAAAAATAATAGTGTCTCCCTGATTTTTCAGACACAAATATATCTGTTGAAAATAGTCTGGTGTAGGCCAATGAGACAGAAGTGTGCTTTTGCTGTTCCATGATAAAAAATCTCTATTATCCTGCTTTTGGCAATATTTGCCGTAAAAAAAAAAGATAATAGTGTCTCCCTGATTTTTCAGACACAAATATATCTGTTGAAAATAGTCTGGTGTAGGCCAGAGAGACAGAAGTGTGGTTTTGCTGTTCCACGGTAAAAAATCTCTATTATCCTGCTTTTGGCATTTTTGGCCATAAAAAAAAAAATAATAGTGTCTCCCTGATTTTTCAGACTCAAATATATCTGTTGAAAATAGTCTGGTGTAGGCCAGAGAGACAGAAGTGTGGTTTTGCAGTTCCACGGTTCAAACCTCTGTATTATCCACTTTTGGGCCATTTGTATCTAAAATAAACAGTTTGAGTGTGTCGCTCACTGTTCAGCCACAAATATATATATTTAAAAAAGTCTGGTATACACCAGTAAATTATAACTGTAGTTTTGCTGTTCCACGGTAAAAAATTTCTATTATCCTGCTTTTGGCATTTTTTGCTGTAAAAAATAAATAATAGTGTCTCCTGATTGTTCAGACACAAATATATCTGTTGAAAATAGTCTGGTGTAGGCCCGAGAAATACAAGTGTGGTTTTGCAGTAACACGGTTCAAACCTCTGTATTATCCACTTTTGGGCCATTTGTATCTAAAAAAAACAGTTTGAGTGTGTCGCTCACTGTTCAGCCGCAAATATATATATTTAAAAAAGTCTGGTATACACCAGTAAATTATAACTGTTGTTTTGCTGTTCCACGGTAAGAAATCTCTATTATTCAGCTTTTGGTATTTTTTCCGTAAAGAAAAACAATAATAGTTTCTCCCTGATTGTTCAGATTCTTTAAAAGAGTCGGGTGTAGGCCAGAGAAATAGAACTGTGGTTTTCCTCTTCCACGGTTCTAATCTACTTTTTATTACCCTATTTCCATTGATAGTGCGAGTGTAAGCTATTTTACTTCCTTTACAATGGGCAAGGTGCGTGGCAAGGGACGTGGAACTGGACGTTCTGGTGATGGTGCGTGCAGAGGACGGGGCCGTGGCCAAGGTGAAAATGTGCCACAACCAACAGCCACATCTTCTCGCTCCCACTTCTTGACCGAATTACTAGGGAAGCACAGAACAACACCAGTATTGAGAACTGATCAGTGTGAACAGGTTATTAATTGGATAGCAGATAATACTTCCAGTTACCTGGGCACCACCACCTCCGGCCTGTCTTCCACACGGTCGACACTTAGTAGCCGTGAGTCTCGACCGCATACTCCTCCTCACCCTGATGCTCCTTCCTCCCACCATGCCGAGAGTCGTCAGACAGCAACTGATCCCACACTTGGACACTCTGAAGAGCTGTTCACTGGTCCATTTCCAGATTTGTGCCCCTCGCCTGCTCCGCTTGAAGTGGTGGAAGAGGAGATCCCATGTAGCGATGCCCAAATATTTGAACAGCCACGGCCACAGGAATTCGACACTGGCAATTTGTCACAAGAGGTGGACGATGACGAGACACAATTGCCAGGAAGTGAGGAGGAGGATCGTGGTGCGCACGTGGAAGAGGAGTAGGTGGTGGATGATCTAGTAACTTACCCAACGTGGCAGGAGAACATGCAGAGTGAGGCCAGCAGCACAAAGGGGGAGGGAGGCAGAGTACCCCAACAGGCAGGAAGAAGCTGTGTGGTGGCCGCAGACAAGGCGGGCAACCGTTCCCCGTAACGCCAACACGAGGGACGTTGCCGGAACAAGCGGTAGGTCTTCCAGAATCTGGTTATCAGACTCTGCTGATAACCCCAAAAAGGCCATTTGTACCACCTGCCATGCCAGCATCAGCAGGGGTGACAAAACTACCAGGCTGACCACCACCAGCATGATCAGGCACAAGGCAGCAAACACCCTACTTTGTGGGGCGAACCCCAGGGTCCACGACCAGTGTCAGCGGGTGTCACCACTGCTTCTTCCGCTGTTGTGCGTGCAATAGAACCCCCTGTTGTGTGTGCAAGGCAATCCCCTGTCCATACTGCATGCAAAGATGCCCCCTCCTCTCAGTCTTCACTTGTTCTGGCAGTTTCTCAAGAAACAGCATCAACGTCCACATCCACGTCCCACCGCAGCATTCAATTGTCCATATCCCAGACCTTTGAACGAAAGCGGAAATTCGCAGCTAATGCCCCACAGGCCACAGTCCTAAATTTTCACATTTCACGACTGCTTGTGTTGGAAATTCTGCCTTTTAGGCTGGTGGAGACGGAATCCTTCTGCAACCTTATGGCGGTGGCCGTCCCTCGGTACTCGGTCCCCAGCCGACACTATTTTGCCCGGAGTGCCATCCCTGCACTACACAAGCACGTGTCCCAAAACATCTGCTGTGCCCTCAACAACGCAGTTACTGGGAGAGTCCACCTGACAACGGACACGTGGACAAGTGCTTGTGGCCAGGCACGGTACATCTCCCTGACGGCACACTGGGTAATCATAGTGGAAGCCGGGACCCAGTCGGACCTTGGGACGGAACACATCCTCCCCACACCGAGGATTGCGATGCATAAGATGCGATGTATAGTAGGTACCCAAGATATGATTAGAATAACTCACCCAGCAAAAGTTAACACAGGTGAAGGGAAGCCCGCAGATGCCAGGAGAGCCCCAGAAAGTGCTGCCGGTAAGGGAAACAAAGTTTCAAAAGATGGTGAGGGAGTACCTTGCCGACCGTACCAGCGTCCTCCGTGATTCCTCTGTTCCTTTTAATTATTGGGTATCCAAGCTGGACACTTGGAATGAACTCACTCTGTACGCCTTGGAGGTCCTGGCCTGCCCTGCAACTAGCGTATTATTGGAGCGTGTTTTTAGTGCCGCTGGGGGAATTATAACTGATAAGTGCGCTCGCCTGTCAATTGACAATGCTGAAAGCTGACCCTTATCAAAATGAACAAGGGCTGGATTGGGCCAGACTTCTCATCACAACCAAATGACAGCAGAGTAACATAAAGTCAAATCCACTGTGTTTTTTCGGGAGGTGTATTCACATGCACAGCTTCACACCCACACATGGGTATACGCTTCCTCATTTCGGCTGTTTTATGTTCTTCTCCTTATCCTCAGCCTCCACCACCACTATACCACCAGGGTGACCATGGTCCGTGTTGCCCTTATTGAAAGTTCCTCCGTCCTTATTTTTGTCAGCTTTTGCTTGGAAGGCATAAGCAAAGACTGTGGGAGACCCATTCCCCTATAATGGGAATAATGGGAATAATATTTTTAAGATGCTGTACTGTATGGCTCTTGTAAGGGGCATTAAAAACGTCTTGTTAAGCTTGTGCCCACCTCCACCACTTTTCCGACAGGCATCAAAAGCGTCTTGTTAAGCTACTGCGAACTCCACAGCTTTTCCGAGGGGCATTAAAAGCGTCTTGTTAAGCTACTGCGACCTCCACCACTTTTCCGAGGGGCATTAAAAGTGTCTTGTTAAGCTATTGGGACCTCCACGTCTCTTCAGAGGGGCATTAAAAGCGTCTTGTTAAACCACTCTGAACTCCACAGCTCTTCCAAGCGGCATTGAAATGTTGTTTTTAATTAACTCTAACCTCCACGACTCTTCGAACGGGCATTGCATTTCCTCCTAATTTTTGGCATAGTGGGAATAATGTTTGTAATATGCTGTACTGCATGGCTCTTGTAAGGGGCATTGCAAGTTCCTATGTTCTAATTTTTGGCAGCTTTTGCTTGGAAGGCATAAGCAAATACTATGGGAGATCCACTCCCCAATCATAGGAATAATGTTTGTAATATGCTGTACTGCATGTCTCTTGTAAGGGGCATTGCAAGTTCCTCCGTCTTAATTTTTGGTAGCTTTTGCTTGGAAGGCATAAGCAAAGACTATGGGATACACACTCCCCAATAATGGGAATAATGTTTGTAATATGCTGTACTGCATGGCTCTTGTAAGGGACATTGCAAGTTCCTCTGTCCTAATTTTTGGCAGCTTTTGCTTGGTAGGCATAAGCAAAGACTATGGGGGACACACTTCCCAACAATGGGAATAATGTTTTTAAGATGCTGTACTGTATGGCTTTTGTAAGGGGCATTGCAAGTTCCTCTGTCCTAATTTTTGGCAGCTTTTGCTTGGAAGGCATAAGCAAATACTATGGGAGACCCACTCCCCAATCTTGGGAATAATGTTTGTAATATGCTGTACTGCATGGCTCTTGTAAGGGGCATTGCAAGTTCCTCCATCCTAACTTTTGGCTGCTTTTGCTTGGAAGGCATAAGCAAAGACTATGGGATACACACTCCCCAATAACGGGAATAATGTTTGTAATATGCTGTACTGCATGGCTCTTGTAAGGGGCATTGCAAGTTCCTCTGTCCTAATTTTTGGCAGCTTTTGCTTGGAAGGCATAAGCAAATACTATGGGAGATCCACTCCCCAATCATAGGAATAATGTTTGTAATATGCTGTACTGCATGTCTCTTGTAAGGGGCATTGCAAGTTCCTCCGTCTTAATTTTTGGTAGCTTTTGCTTGGAAGGCATAAGCAAAGACTATGGGATACACACTCCCCAATAATGGGAATAATGTTTGTAATATGCTGTACTGCATGGCTCTTGTAAGGGACATTGCAAGTTCCTCTGTCCTAATTTTTGGCAGCTTTTGCTTGGTAGGCATAAGCAAAGACTATGGGGGACACACTTCCCAACAATGGGAATAATGTTTTTAAGATGCTGTACTGTATGGCTTTTGTAAGGGGCATTGCAAGTTCCTCTGTCCTAATTTTTGGCAGCTTTTGCTTGGAAGGCATAAGCAAATACTATGGGAGACCCACTCCCCAATCTTGGGAATAATGTTTGTAATATGCTGTACTGCATGGCTCTTGTAAGGGGCATTGCAAGTTCCTCCATCCTAACTTTTGGCTGCTTTTGCTTGGAAGGCATAAGCAAAGACTATGGGAGACACACTCCTCAATAATGGGAATAATGTTTGTAATATGCTGTACTGCATGGCTCTTGTAAGGGGCATTGCAAGTTCCTCCGTCCTAATTTTTGGCTGCTTTTGCTTGGAAGGCATAAGCAAAGACTATGGGATACACACTCCCCAATAACGGGAATAATGTTTGTAATATGCTGTACTGCATGGCTCTTGTAAGGGGCATTGCAAGTTCCTCCATCCTAATTTTTGGCAGCTTTTGCTTGGAAGGCATAAGCAAAGACTATGGGAGACACACTCACCAATAATGGGAATAATGTTTTTAAGATGCTGTACTGTATGGCTCTTGTAAGGGGCATTAAAACCATCTTGTTAAGCTACTGCGACCTCCACCACTTTTCCAAGAGGCATTAAAACCATCTTGTTAAGCTACTGTGACCTCCATGTCTCTTCCAAGAGGCATTCAAACCATCTTGTTAAGCTACTGGGACCTCCACGTCTTTTCCGAGGGGCATTAAAACCGTCTTGTTAAGCTACTGTGACCTCCAAGTCTCTTCAATGGGGCATTAAAAGAGTCTTCTTAAGCCACTCTGAACTCCACAGCTCTTCCAAGGGGCATTGAAATGTTGTTTTTAATTACCTCTAACCTCCACGACTCTTCCAATGGGCATTACATTTCCTCCTAATTTTAGTCAGCTTATGCTTTTCAATGCAAAGGCAAAAGCTAAAGGAGACCCACTCCCCAATAATGGGTAGAAGGTTTTTAGTAAACTGTAATCCACGTCTGTTACAAGGGGCATTGCAGTTTCTCATAATTTTTGGAAAGCCTTGCATTCACTGCTTAGGCCAACAGTGTACAGGAGACCCAGTTGCTATAAATGGAAAAAACGGTTTAGTTAAGGTCCTCTAACCTCCATGCCATTTCCAAGGGGCATTGGAGTGCCTCAAAATTTTTGGTAGGCATTGCACTCACTGTATGCCCTATAACTGTGTAGCCGAACTGCTACTTTTGTTACAGAAACATATCTTACAAGACATGTGGTTGACTGGCCGGACATTGATGTGAATGGTCCCTGTTCCTCCTGCTCTTTCTCCTTTGCCACTACCTCATCCATCATTTATCACCTGAAGCTTTGTTTTAATGGGAGTCATAGAACTGGGATAGTAGCAGGAAAACATCCAGCAATCCTCGGAGGAGGTAGGACATGCGCCAAAACGCTGACCACCTCAGGCCTAGCCGCTACTACATGCATGCGCTTGCATTCCAAGAAAACAAAGCAGATGCTAACTTCTATCATTATCATCATGGTCCTCACCTTGGCACTCTCAACTCCCCTGATGGAGAAGCCAGGGCCCACCGGAGGAGTCTGGTTCTCTGGTGGGCTCGTCCAATGCTGCCCTAAAGCAGGCCAGGCTAAGAAAAGTGTGTGGGGGGAAGTTGACACTAGAAATAGGGGCGGCTGGGGACCGTTTATGGACACCCGGCTGCCCCCAGGCGGCTGGGGACCGTGTGTGGACACCCCCTGCCGCGGAGCGGCTGGGGACCGAGTATGGACACCCAGCCACCCCCTGGCGGCTGGGGACTGAGTGTGGACACCCGGCCACCGGGCGGCTGGGGACTGAGTATGGATACCAGGCCGACAACGCAGCCATGACGTGGTGGCCAGATTCCGCCTCCACATGCCTAAAAGGCCCAATTTCAAGTGCTAGCAGGCAAGCAGTATGGTATTGCAGCCTGGGGGTGGGTGGGTGGCAAGCTGCACACTTACGCTTGCATTCCAAGAAAACAAAGCAGATGCTAACTACTACCATCATCATCATGCTCCTCACCTTGGCACTCTCAACTCCCCTGATGCCAGGGCCCACCGGAGGAGTCTGGTTCTCTGGTGGGCTCGTCCAATGCTGCCATAAAGCAGGCTGGGCTAAGAAAAGTGTGTGGGGGGAAGTTGACAGGAGAAATACTGGCGGCTGGGGACCGTTTATGGACACCCGGCTGCCCCCAGGTGGCTGGGGACCGTGTGTGGACACCCGGCCGTGGGGCGGCTGGGGACCGAGTATGGACACCCGGCCGCCCTCTGGCGGCTGGGGACCGAATGTGGACACCCGGCAGCAGGGCAGCTGGGGACTGAGCATGGATACCAGGCCGCGAACGCAGCCATGACGTGGTGTCCAGATTCCGCCTCCACATGCCTAAAAGGCCCAATTTCAAGTGCAAGCAAGCAGTATGGTATTGCAGCCTGGGGGTGGGTGGGTGGTTGGCTGCATATTTGCGCTTGCATTGCAAGGAATGGGGGAGGTACAATTGAACACTGCCCTGGGACAAGAACTTGCACGGGGATAGTTGCAAGTCTGCATCTTCTGATGCGGCAAAGATCACTTCTGATGGGCACACTTTTAGGCAGTGACCTGGGTGTCAGAGATGCTTCAAGGGGTCTTCCCCATGCTGCTCCCATGTCTTTTCAGCACTGTATGCATGTGTCACACAGCACATGGCCAGATAAGGTTGTAAAATGTTAAAATGACATTTCCCGATGAATGCATTTGTCACGGTTGAAAGCAATACAAAAGTGCAAAAACGCATAAAAAATGTTACTTGTGAACATAGCCCAAGGTGTGGAGGAGTATTTTTTTTTTTGGTCATTTATTTTACCTTATACACAAGTCTTTACCCTGGAAAGGAACTTCTTTAACATATTTCACAGGAAAGCACTTTCAGTTTCGTTTTTGAATGTTTCATTGTGAGCCCTTAACAGTGGCTTAATACCTCTGACCACATGGTTGACAGCAGTGACCTGGGGGTCAGAAATGCTTCCTGGGGTGATCCCCATGCTGTACCCATGTCACTTGAGCACTGTCACTATCGTTTTGGGCACTTGTTAGGCTTTTAAAAGACTGCCGGGGGTGCCTCCGCAAAAATGCTCGGGTCTCCCATAGACTAACATTGGGCTCGTTGCTCGGGTCGAGCAACCGAGTATCAGGCTGCGTGCCCACATAGTGTTTTTCAAGCGTGTATGCTGCAGAATTTCCGCAGCGTAAACGCTTGTGAAACGCTAGGTAATCCGCACCCATGGTCCCCAAGGGGATTCCGCAAGTTCTATGCACATGCTGCGGATTTTTCCGCAGTGTTTATGCTGCCTTCAAAAATCCGCAGCATGTCCATTAATTTTGCGTTTCCGCAAGCGGAATTGCCTTGTGCAATGCATTAAAAAACGCAAGGCAATTCCGCAAGTGGGAAACGCGCGATAAATGCACGAAATACGCGTAATAAACACGTGCGGAATTCCGCATGCATTTTTCCGGGAGAGGACTTGCAGAAATGAAGCAGAAATTTTCTGCTTCATTTCTGCAACGTGGGCACATAGCCTCACGGCGAGCTCGGCCCGAGCTTCGAGCACCCAAGCATTTTTGTGCTCGCTCAACACTAGTGACGCGCCCCTGGGCCTGTGTCGCGCTGCGTTGCGCACGCGGGAGCTTACCCGGAGCCGGATCTCTTGAGGGTTGTAGTCTCGTGGCGGTGACCCGGTCCGTGCCCAGGGAGTCAAACTGAGCGGCGATGTAACAGCGGTAGATGCAGGACGACTACGCCACCCGTTGAATGCAGCTATGGAGCTGCCGCTGCAGGACAGTCCGCTGAGGCCGGTGGATGGATGGTGCAGCGTAGATGGTATAACCCCCAACGGGAGGGGTATGGCCTCAGGGCAGCAGATGTGGATGATGGGGGTAGCAGGAACCACTCAGAGACGGTGCGGTGTAATTCAGGGTCTTTACTGGTAACAACGATAGACCCTCCCGGAGTACTTGCTAGTGAACGGGGCCTGGTCAGTCCTTGAGCAGATGGGATCTCCCCTGGTCAGGCGGAGTTGTAGGCCTCCCAAACTGACTGTACTCTTCTGGCTACCTTGCTAGAAGCAGATATAAGTAGCCCACGTCCCTGAGTGTACCGTGTGGTGCTCACCCGTATGGCCGGTGACTCGGGGCCTTCTAATGGCTTCCGCTCCACGATGGCGGTGCTGGTCCCACGCGTGTGACCGTGCCTTCGGGTTTCAGGGCCTGAGGACCTGAAATCCCCTGCCGGTCGACTTCTGCTGCTGGGTAAGAGTTAGTCCCCACAGCCTCGGACGCCGGGTCCGGTAAGAAAGCTTCTCAGTCAGGGCGAGCTCTGCAGCTGCCAGCCCCTGACTCGTAGTAGTATTGCTTCTGCTGTTTCTTGTCTCTACTCTCCTTGACTGCTAACTAGTGTTGAGCCACCCCCGTAGTGTTCGGGTTCGGTTCGGTTCGTCGAACACCGGGATGTTCGAGGAACTGTTCGTCGAACTGTTCGTCGAACACCTTAGAACACCGTCGAACACCGTTAAAACCAATGGCAGGCAAACAAAAACACATAGAAACACATAGAAAACACCTGCAAAGGTGTCCAAAAGCTGACAAACTGCTCAGCAGACACTCTCTTTAAAAAAGCCGGCCGGCAAATTCAGCAGCGGCATACACCGGTACCCGACAATTTAGACAAGAAGGAATAGAGCATCACACATAGATTAGATAGATAGAAACATGTCAGTCACACATATAAGAAGCACAGTGACAGTGTTGGTTACTGCACTTGTCATTTAGTGTAAAGGATTTATTAAAAAAAATATTAGTGTTTTCATGCACCGTCTCTTTAAAA
Organism: Phyllobates terribilis; assembly: GCF_046119375.1. Classification (NCBI taxonomy): domain Eukaryota; kingdom Metazoa; phylum Chordata; class Amphibia; order Anura; family Dendrobatidae; genus Phyllobates; species Phyllobates terribilis. The sequence continues at coordinate 205,082,013 of NW_027362764.1, read as the reverse complement.
AAGCCGGCCGGCAATTCAGCATCTGTACCCGACAATTTAGAACAGAAAGAATAGAGCTTCACACATAGATTAGATAGATAGAAACATGTCAGTCACATATATAATAAGTACAGTGATAGTGTTGCTTACTGTACTTGTCATTTAGTGTAAAGGATTTATTTAAAAAAATAATAGTGTTTTCATGCACTGTCTCTTTAAAAAAGCCGGCCGGCAATTCAGCAGCGGTACCCGACAATTTAGAACAGAAAGATAGAGCATCACACATAGATTAGATAGATAGAAACATGTCAGTCACATATATATGAAGTACAGTGATAGTGTTGGTTACTGTACTTGTCATTTAGTATTAAAATAAAGGATTTATTATTAAAAAAATTGGCGTGGGGTTCCCCTTAATTTTAGGCTCTAGCGGAGGTTAAGCAGACGGCTGGGGCTGATGTTTGAAGCCTGGGAAGGGGGTAATACCCACGGAGCTTCCCAGGCTACTAATATCAGCCCCCAGCTGAATACATAGCCTTTACTAGCTATTAAAATGGGGGACCCCCCCAAAAAAATGACGTGGGGTCCCCCCTAATTTAATAGCTAGCAAAGGCTAGGCAGACAGCTGGGGGCTGATATTAATAGCCCAGGAAGGGAGCCATGAATATTGGCCCCCTCCCAGGCTAGAAACACCAGCCGTCAGCCGCCCCAGAAATGGCGCATTCATAGGATGCGCCAATTCTGGCACTTAGCCTCGCTCGTCCACGCTGCCCTGGTGCGGTGGCAGGGGGTAATAGGGTTGGGGTTGATGTCAGCTTATAATGCCAGCTGACATCAAGCCCAGGTTAGTAATGGAGAGGCGTCTATAAGACACCCCCATTACTAACCCCATAGTCAAAGTTAAAAAAAACACAAACACCCAGAATAAAGTCCTTTAATTGAAATAAAGACACAATCCTTTATTGTTCTAAATTAAACCATACTTACCATCACGCCCATTCCAGCTGAAGCCAACGATCCCCTGCAATAAAAGAAAAATAATAAAGCAACCTCATCCTTACCTTTCCATGGTTCCCACGACAGCTTCAGCTCTGCTACATCGAGATGACAGGCTGGACCGCAGCAGAACGCTGCCATCCAGCCTGTCATCCCGCAGACACTGAGAAGCGCAGGCTTGCTTGCGCTGCTCAGCGTCTCTCTGTGACGACATCCAGATGAGCCGAGTTCATGTCCAATGAACTCGGCTCACCTCATACACGTCACTGACAGCGTGGGAAAATTCTCACGCTGAAGCGCTGATTGCAGGAGAATTTTCCCACGCTGTCAGTGACGTGCAGGAGGTGAGCTGAGTTCATTGGACATGAGCTCACCTCATGCACATCACTGACAGGGTGGGAGAATTCTCCTGCACTCAGCACTTCAGCGTGAGAATTTTCCCACGCTGTCAGTGACGTGCATGAGGTGAGCCGAGTTCATTGGACATGACCTCGGCTCATCTGGATGCCGTCACAGCGAGACAGTGAGGAGCGCAAGCATGCCTGCGCTTCTCAGTGTCTGTGGGATGACAGACTGGATGGCAGCGTTCTGCTGCGGTCCAGCCAGTCATCTCGATGTAGCAGAGCTGAAGCTGTCGTGGGAACCATGGAAAGGTAAGGATGAGGTTGGTTTATTATTTTTCTTTTATTGCAGGAGATCGTTGGCTTCAGCTGGAATGGGTGTGATGGTAAGTATGGTTTAATTTAGAACAATAAAGAATTGTGTCTTTATTTCAATTAAAGGACTTTATTCTGGGTGTTGTGTTTTTTTTAAATACTTTACTAGAAATTCATGGCGGTCATGTCTAATACTGGCGTGATCCCATGAATTTTGGGCTTGGGGCCAGCTGATAATACCAAGCTGGCCCTAACCCCTTTATTACCCAGTGAGCCACCGCACCAGGGCCCTGGATGAGTTGGGTACAGCGCCAGAAGATGGCGCTTCTATGAACGCGCCATTTTCCGGGGTGGCTGCGGACTGCAATTTGTAGCGGGGGGGGCCCAGAAAGCTTGGGCCTCCCTGCGCTGCAGATTCCAGCCCCCAGCTGCCTAGTTGTACCTGGCTGGACACAAAAATAGGGCGAAGCCCCACGTACTTTTTTTTTACTTATTTCATGAAATTCATGAAATAATTAAGAAAAAAAGGGCTTCCCTATATTGTTGTGTCCGGCCAGGTACAAATAGGCAGCTGGTGGTTGGGGGCAGCCCGTTCCTGCCTGCTGTACCTGGCTGGACACAAATATAGTGCGAAGCCCCACTTCAATTTTTTTTAATTATTTCATGAAATTCATGAAATAATTAAGAAAAAAAGGGCTTCCCTATATTGTTGTGTCCGGCCAGGTACAAATAGGCAGCTGGTGGATGGGGCAGCCCGTTCCTGCCTGCTGTACCTGGCTGGACACAAATATAGTGCGAAGCCCCACTTCAATTTTTTTAAATTATTTCAGGAAATTCATGAAATAATTTAAAAAAAATTGACGTGGGGCTTCGCACTATATTTGTGTCCAGCCAGGTACAGCAGGCAGGAACGGGCTGCCCTCAACCACCAGCTGCCTATTTGTACCTGGCCGGACACAACAATATAGGGAAGCCCTTTTTTTCTTAATTATTTCATGAAATAATTTAAAGAAAATTGACGTGGGGCTTCGCCCTGTTTTTGTGTCCAGCCAGGTACAACTAGGCAGCTGGGGGCTGGAATCCGCAGCGCAGGGAGGCCCAAGCTTTCTGGGCCACCCCCGCTGCAAATTGCAGTCCGCAGCCACCCCGGAAAATGGCGCGTTCATAGAAGCGCCATCTTCTGGCGCTGTACCCAACTCATCCAGGGCCCTGATGCGGTGGCTCACTGGGTAATAAAGGGGTTAGGGCCAGCTTGGCATTATCAGCTGGCCCTAAGCCCGAAATTCATGGGGTCACGCCAATATTAGACATGACCACCATGAATTTCTAGTAAAGTATTTAAAAAAAACACAACACCCAGAAAAAAGTCCTTTAATTGAAATAAACACACAATTCTTTATTGTTCTAAATTAAACCATACTTACCATCACGCCCATTCCAGCTGAAGCCAACGATCTCCTGAAATAAAAGAAAAATAATAAAGCAACATCATCCTTACCTTTCCATGGTTCCCATGACAGCTTCAGCTCTGCTACATCGAGATGACAGGCTGGACCGCTGCAGAACGCTGCCATCCAGCCTGTCATCCCGCAGACACTGAGAAGCGCAGGCTTGCTTGCGCTCCACAGTGTCTCTCTGTGAGGGCATCCAGATGAGCCGAGTTAATGTCCAATGAACTCGGCTCACCTCATGCACGTCACTGACAGCGTGGGAAAATTCTCCTGCACTCAGCGCTTCAGCGTGGGAGAATTCTCACACTGAAGCGCTGAGTGCAGGAGAATTCTCCCACGCTGTCAGTGACGTGCAGGAGGTGAGCTGAGTTCATTGGACATGAGCTCACCTTATGCACGTCACTGACAGCGTGGGAAAATTCTCCTGCACTCAGCGCTTCAGCGGGAGAATTCTCACGCTGAAGCGCTGAGTGCAGGAGAATTCTCCCACGCTGTCAGTGACGTGCAGGAGGTGAGCTGAGTTCATTGGACATGAGCTCACCTTATGCACGTCACTGACAGCGTGGGAGAATTCTCCTGCACTCACCGCTTCAGCTTGAGAATTTTCCCACGCTGTCAGTGACGTGCATGAGGTGAGCCGAGTTCATTGGACATGAACTCGGCTCATCTGGATGTCGTCACAGAGAGACGCTGAGCAGCGCAAGCAAGCCTGCGCTTCTCAGTGTCTGCGGGATGAGAGGCTGGATGGCAGCGTTCTGCTGCGGTCCAGCCTGTCATCTCGATGTAGCAGAGCTGAAGCTGTCGTGGGAACCATGGAAAGGTAAGGATGAGGTTGCTTTATTATTTTTCTTTTATTGCAGGAGATCGTTGGCTTCAGCTGGAATGGGCGTGACGGTAAGTATGGTTTAATTTAGAACAATAAAGGATTGTGTCTTTATTTCAATTAAAGGACTTTATTCTGGGTGTTTGTGCTTTTTTTAACTTTGACTATGGGGTTAGTAATGGGGGTGTCTTATAGACGCCTCTCCATTACTAACCTGGGCTTGATGTCAGCTGGCATTATAAGCTGACATCAACCCCAACCCTATTACCCCCTGCCACCGCACCAGGGCAGCGTGGAAGAGCGAGGCTAAGTGCCAGAATTGGCGCATCCTATGAATGCGCCATTTCTGGGGCGGCTGACGGCTGGTGTTTCTAGCCTGGGAGGGGGCCAATATTCATGGCTCCCTTCCTGGGCTATTAATATCAGCCCCCAGCTGTCTGCCTAGCCTTTGCTAGCTATTAAATTAGGGGGGACCCCACGTCATTTTTTTTGGGGGGGGTCCCCCATTTTAATAGCTAGTAAAATCTATGTATTCAGCTGGGGGCTGATATTAGTAGCCTGGGAAGCTCCGTGGGTATTACCCCCTTCCCAGGCTTCAAACATCTGCCCCAGCCGTCTGCTTAACCTCCGCTAGAGCCTAAAATTAAGGGGAACCCCACGCCAATTTTTTTAATAATAAATCCTTTATTTTAATACTAAATGACAAGTACAGTAACCAACACTATCACTGTACTTCATATATATGTGACTGACATGTTTCTATCTATCTAATCTATGTGTGAAGCTCTATTCTGTCTGTTATAAATTGTCGGGTACCGCTGCTGAATTGCCGGCCGGCTTTCTTAAAGAGACGGTGCATGAAAACACTATTATTTTTTTTGATAAATCCTTTACGCTAAATGACAAGTACAGTAAGCAACACTGTCACTGTACTTCATATATATGTGACTGACATGTTTCTATCTATCTAATCTATGTGTGAAGCTCTATTCTTTCGGTTCTAAATTGTCGGGTACAGGTGTACGCCGCTGCTGAATTGCCGGCTTTTCATGTTTCACTGTTGGCACTGTTCCCATCGATTTGGGCAATCACTGTAATGCCACAACCACCATGGCTGTGGCATTACAGTGAGTGGCAGACAATCCCTGCATGATTGGTGCTCTAAATAGCGCCAGACATGCAGGACACGCTTTTGGTGCACAAACAGTTATCGAACATAACCTCGAACAGCCGAATTTTTTGCAAATCGTTCGGGTTCGTCGAACAACTCGAACACCGCCCAAAACAGCTCGAATTTGAGATTGGCGAACAGTTCTAGTCGAACACCGCTCATCTCTACTGCTAACCCTGCTTCAGCCCCGGGTTTATATAGGGGAAGTTCTTCCCCTCCCAAGACTGGGCAGGAGGTGTGGCATGCACAGGATCCCTGACCAAAGGACCTCCCACCTGCTCTCAGACATAACATCTCTATCACTGTGGCAACCAGACCCCTGGGGTGTCACACTAGTGTAGAGTAACTTAGTTTTAGAAAACTTATTTTGAATTTTCAGTGTGATATTCTATATAGAATATCGTATGCAGTGTACTATCCGCTACCTATTCTCGACTATAAAGATTTTCCCAGCATTCAATTACAGCCCTTTAAAGGACTTGGGAGTGAATTCTGCTGTAACTTCATGTCTAGGTATTGCCAGTGCAAGCGGGTGGTCACGTGAATGCACCACACGATGTCAAACATCTGCAGTCTGTGGTCACATAGAGAGACTGCAGACTTTTTTCTCCAGCCCAGACAACCCCTTTAAGAACATAAAGTACTTGCATAATGATAAGAATCCATTTTCAGCAACATTTAAAGTACAGTTCACAGTTTATACCTACAGAAATACTTGAAAAACATTTCATATACATTCAACAACTTATCTTGTACAGTCTATCAATTGTATTATGTTTTATTCGCTTTTCAAGTCCAAAGGTAAATTCAGGCTTCCTGAAGTGCATTGTGGGAACTCAGATGACAGTGAGACAAAGCTTAGAAGTGATGTGACATGTCACATAAACAACTCAAATGGAAACCTGCAGAATTTTTAAATTAGCTTTGGATATAAATAAGGAAAATAGCTGAGGTTACTAACAATCTGTACAAGATATTTTTCAAGTGCAAATGTCTTATTTTTTTAGTAGCTTTGAAAAACTGTAAAAGTTGCTAATGTTCCATATGTTGTTTATGTAATCACTTATGGACCTCAATCGTATGACCGCATTAAATCTATGTTCATGTTCCAAGCTGAACGACACTAATATGGAAGCCATAAAAATTGACTGTACATCTTTATGTGTCAAATTTTATAAAGAGGTATTTAGAAAAAAAAATTCTCTCTAAATCATGTGCCATGTTGCAAGTCCCTAAAAATAAAGATACAGTATGAAGGCACCGAATGATGGCACATCGAGTAGAGGATACAAAATCAAAGAGAAGAGAACTTTTTGAGGCTGTGCAGGGTCTATGAATGTCGCTCTGCTATGAGCTGAGGGACTATGAACACGGTGAATTTTGCCATTGTTTTTATTGTTTGATATCATAACTTAGTTTTGTTTTAACTCCTTCCGACCACACATGTATGGGGAATATCAAATGTCGAGTCTATGAAGCGGGTTCGGAAGCTGATCTATACACAGGCTAGCCTTCAATACCTTCTATTTAACCACTTAAATGTCACTATCCATGGCAGACATTGGAATTTAAGTGCTGTAATCTGGGGAAGAAGGCATATTTACTTGACCAATGCCCCCTCCTAACCCACACAACATGATTGTGGAATTCCAATGTGGCAGCCGGGGACATTCTATTGTCTGTGGCTGGACTACATAGTAGATCTGTAATTTTGCTATTGCCATATTTTTCGGACCATAAGACGCACCCCCCCCCCAAATTTGGGAGGAAAATGGGGTGTGCGTCTTATGGTCCAAATGTCGCGTACCTGCTGTGGTGGTGGATCAGGATCTCCCTCCTTTAACGTGGCGGCGGCGGCAGCAAAGGAGGAGGAGGTGAGATGCTGAGGATGTGTGGCTGGGGGCTACAGGTGTCTGGCTGGGGGCCAGCGCAGGTTGGACTGAATTCGGGCAGTGTCTGGCTGCAGGCCGGGGCCGTGATCAGCGCAGGTTTCCGGCGTGCGCAGTCACTTCCTGTACCTGTGATCCACAGGAAAATGGTCGCCCGAGCCGGCGCATGCGCTGACTTGTAGCTCGGGCGGCCATTTTCCTGTAGACCACAGCTTCAGGAAGATGGCCACTTACACCGGAAACCTGCGCCGCTCACCGCCCGGCCCACAGTCAGACACTCCCGCATCCAGTCTAATCCCAGCCAGACACCAAGGGCCCCCAGCCAGACACCCGTGACCCCTAGCCAGTCACCCGCAGCACCTCCCCTCCTCCTCCTTTGCTGTTGCCACCGCCAGGCCCCTATCGCCAAACACTGGCCCAGGCCCTCAGCAGGCCCAGGGCCCATCCCCCAGCCATGCACCGGGCCTCAGCCAGACCACCAGCCATGCACCGGGCATCAGCCAGGCCCCCAGCCATGCCCTGTGCCTCAGCCAGGCCCCAGCCTGGCATTGGGCCCCAGCCTGGCATCGGGCCCCAGCCATCTCTTCTGCTGCAGCCACCAGGTTCCTGAGGGAGGGAACGGAGGGCCCTGCAATCCTGCTCCACCACAACTCCTCGCTACTGGAGCACCGGATTCCTTAAGGACCCTGCCTCCTGTGACCCTCGCTCCACCGACCCTCAGGTAAGATACTGTACCTATTAAGACTATAAGACAGACCCCATCTTATAAAAATATATATTTTTCCTATATTCCACCTCAAAATTTGGGGTGCGTCTTATGGTCCGGTGCGTCTTATAGTCCGAAAAATACGGCATTTCTCTTAGTTCCATAAGGAGTGGCAAAATGTGAAAAAACAACAGATAAAAAAATGTATTGCTGCATTTGTAAAAGACTAATCATTCAGATCATAAAATTATATATCCTATACTGTAAATTTCCTAAAGGAAAAAAATGAAAACATGAGAAATTAGACTTTTGGTCTTTCCCTCCCCCCCCCCCCAAAAAAAAATGCAATATACAGTGATAAAAAGTCTATTATACGTCAAAATTGTATCAATAAAAATGTCTGATCAATTTGCAAAAAAATGTCCGTCATACAATTTCCAAAAAATTGGCAACACAATTTTTAAAAATATTTTAATCTTTATTACATTCACAAATAGACAAATAGAGCACAGTTAGGATTAAAATTTAAAATGTGTATTGCTTCTCTTTCCACCCCCTCCACCACCCCAACCATTGTACAGAAGAACAATAAAGAGATAAGAAAAAAATAAACACTCCTTCCATAATCTCAGTATATTGTTTGTATTTATTTCACCTAAGGCTGTGTGCCCACGTAGCATTTTACAAGCGTTTTTGATGCGGAATTTCCGCAGCGGAAACGCTTGTAAAATGCTTGGTAACCCGCACCCCATGATCCCCAATGGGTTTCCGCAACTTCTATGCACATGCTGCGGATTTTTCCGCAGCGTTTATGCCGCGTTCAAAAATCCGCAGCATGTCATTTAATTTTGCATTTCCGCAAGCGGAATTGCCTTTGTCCAATGCATAAAAAACGCAAGGCAATTCCGCATGTGGAAAACGCGTGATAAACGCGCGAAAAAAGCGCGATAAACGCGTGCGGAATTCCGCATGCGTTTTTCCGGGAGAGGACTTGCATTTATGCAGCAGAAATTTTCTGCTTCATAAATGCAACGTGGGCACATAGCCTCAGTCTCTCCTTAGAGGTTAAAACACTGCCAATTAACCTTAAGTCAGGCCTCAAAATGTGGACCCTTATTGCCACCCAAGCACTATGTAACAGTTAGTGTGATGAAGAACAAAATTTTAGATATTAATTTTAACTTCCCGATACCAATCTTAGCTGAACCTGATCACCCATTAAAATCTACTGAAGTAGCCAAGTTTACCTTGGTCAATGGAATAAACAATGTAAAATTGTTTTAATCCTCTTATGTGAGATAATTTCTGTGACAAGTTATCAAGATATTGCGGTATTTATCAAGTAAAACTTGGCTACATCTGCGGTATATAAGCCATAGGATCAGATCAAGCTGAAAACTTCAAACTTTATCTTGAATTTTAGTTAACATATGAGACTACTTCTTAATAAAAGAACATGACAATACCATATGAAAAAAATGATCATGTAATTACTAGTGATTAGTGTTGAGCTAACATGCTCGACACTGCTCGGTACTCACCCGAGCATCACGCTACTCGGGATGTTCGACGAGCACCGAGCATTTCCGGGTTACTCGGGCGGGAGCTCGGGTTTCCGCCCTGCATGTTTGGCTCTCTTTACAGAGCCAATGAACATGCTGGGATTGCCAGACAGTCACTGTAATGCCGCAGCCATGTTGGTTGTGGCATTACAATGATTGGCTGGCTGCACAGCGTCACCTCGAGTATTTAAAACCAGGCGCCGCTATCTTGGACACAGTCGCTCGGATCAGCTAGTGTAGGGAAAGCGCTTCTGAGTTAGGGAGAGATTTATACTGCAAAATAGTTAGTTAGTTAGTAGCTTACCACGGGCTTAGGTGGGCTGATATTGGGACCCGGTTCTATTTGTCTACCCTTTTATATGCATTACTTCAACTTTGATATACAGTAAGGTTTTTAATATAGACAGTGTAGGACCGTCCCAATTAGGGTCACCTTGTCGCTGGTGGGACTGCTTGTATACTTTTTTTTGATCAAAAATAGTTCATTAAGTACCCTATATTTCATATGCAACTTTGCTTTACATTTATATATAATGATGGCAGGGTATGTGATATATTTTTTGTCTTTTGTAGGTTTTGCATCTTTTTGCTAGTGCGAACATGCTCCTATTTCTTGCATGTGTACCATTTTAGACCTCAGTTCACATTGCTTGGTTTTTTGTCTTGTTTGCATTATGTGCAAATTAGGGGTGTGGCATCCCCCTTGTTGAGCGGGTTAGTATATATGTAGCTTACCACGGGCTTAGGTGGGCTGATATTGGGACCCGGTTCTATTTGTCTACCCTTTTATATGCATTACTTCAACTTTGATATACAGTAAGGTTTTTAATATAGACAGTGTAGGACCGTCCCAATTAGGGTCACCTTGTCGCTGGTGGGACGGCTTGTATACTTTTTTTGATCAAAAATAGTTCACTAAGTACCCTATATTTCATATGCAACTTTGCTTTACATTTATATATAATGATGGTAGGGTATGTGATATATTTTTTGTCTTTTGTAGGTTTTGTATCTTTTTGCTAGTGTGAACATGCTCCTATTTCTTGCATGTGTACCATTTTAGACCTCAGTTCACATTGCTTGTTTTTTTGCGAAATAGTTAGTGTAGGGTCTGTAAAGGCTGCCAAATCAAACAAACAGTCCTTCTCAGGATTAATATCCATCCAAAATATCAGGCAGGCAGGCTATATAGGAGACGCAGTGGTTATACCAGCAAACGCTGCATTACAGTCCTGTGTGCTCCTGTTGCTGAAATTTCATCTAAATCCTCTTTTTTTTCCCTCCTTCACACTGTGCAAATACCCGTCTTATTAACCTTTTGGTGTTCCCCCCCCCCCAAAAAAAAAAAAAAGTGTATCTGTGACAGTTAAGACGCAATATAACTGTTTAAAATAGTCTGGTGTAGGTCAGAGTAACAGACGTGTGGTTTTGCAGTTCCACGGATCAAACCTCTGTATTATCCACTTTTGGGCCATTTGTACCTAAAAAAAAACAGTTTGAGTGTGTCGCTCACTGTTCAGCCGCAAATATATATATTTAAAAAAGTCTGGTATACACCAGTAAATTATAACTGTGGTTTTGCTGTTCCACGGTAAAAAATCTCTATTATCCTGCTTTTGGTATTTTTTGCCGTAAAAAAAAACTTTAATAGTGTCTCCCTGATTGTTCAGACACAAATATATCTGTTTAAAATAGTCTGGTGTAGGTCAGAGAAACAGAAGTGTGGTTTTACAGTTCCACGGTTCAAACCTCTGTATTATCCACTTTTGGGCCATTTGTACCTAAAAAAAAACAGTTTGAGTGTGTCGCTCACTGTTCAGCCGCAAATATATATGTTTAAAAAAGTCTGGTATACACCATTAAATTATAACTGTGGTTTTGCTGTTCCACGGTAAAAAATCTCTGTATTATCCTGCTTTTGCCTTTTTTTGTCGTAAAGAAAAACAGTAATAGTGTCTCCTGATTGTTCAGACACAAATATATCTGTTGAAAATAGTCTGGTGTAGGCCAGAGAAATAGAAGTGTGGTTTTGTAGTTCCACTGGTTATATCTCTTTATTATCCTGATTTTGCCTTTTTTTGCCGTAAAGAAATCAGTAATAGTGTCTCCTGATTGTTCAGACACCAATATATCAGTTTAAAATAGTCTAGTATACACCAGTAAATTATAACTGTGGTTTTGCCGTTCCATGGTAAAAAATCACTATTATCCAGGTTTTGGTATTTTTTCCAAAAAGAAAAACAGTAGTAGTGTCTCCTGATTGTTCAGACACCAAAAAATCTGTTTAAAAGAGTCTGGTATACACCAGTAAATTATAACTGTAGTTTTGCCAATCCAAGGTAAAAAATCTCTATTATCCAGCTTTTGGTATTTTTTCCATAAAGAAAAACAGTAATGGTGTCTCTTGATTGTTCAGACACCAATATATCTGTTTAAAAGAGTCTCGTATACACCAGTAAATTATAACTGTGGTTTTACCATCCCACAGTAAAAAATCTCTATTATCCAGCTTTTGGTATTTTTTCCGTAAAGAAAAACAGTAATAGTGTCTCCTGATTGTTCAGACACCAATATATCTGTTTAAAAGAGTCTGGTATACACCAGTAAATTATAACTGTGGTTTTGCTGTTCCACGGTAAAAAATCTCTATTATCCTGCTTTTGGATTTTTTTGCTGTAAAGAAAAACAGTAATAGTGTCTCCTGATTGTTCAGACACAAATATATCTGTTGAAAATAGTCTGGGTAGGCCCGAGAAATAGAACTGTATTTTTGCAGTTGCACGCATCAAATCTCTGTATTATCCTGCTTTTGGCATTTTTTGCCGTAAAGGAAAACAGCAATAGTGTCTCCTGATTGTTCAGACACAAATATATCTGTTGAAAATAGTCTGTTGAAGGCCAGAGAAATAGAAGTGTGGTTTTGCAGTTCCACGGTTCAAACCTCTGTATTATCCACTTTTGGGCCATTTTTACCTAAAAAAAACAGTTTGAGTGTGTCGCTCACTGTTCAGCCGCAAATATATCTATTTAAAATTGTCTGGTATACCCCAGTAAACAATAACTGTGGTTTTGCCATTCCACTGTAAAAAATCTCTATTATTCAGCTTTTGGTATTTTTTCCATAAAGAAAAACAGTAATAGTTTCTCCCTAAAAGTTCAGATTGTTTAAAAGAGTCGGGTGTAGGCCAGAGAAATAGAACTGTGGTTTTCCTCTTCCACGGTTCTAATCTACTTTTTATTACCCTTTTTCCATTGATAGTGCGAGTGTAAGCTATTTTACTTCCTTTACAATGGGCAAGGCGCGTGGCAAGGGATGTGGAACTGGACGTTCTGGTGATGGTGCGTGCAGAGGACGGGGCCGTGGCCAAGGTGAAAATGTGCCACAACCAACAGCTACATCTTCTCACTCCCACTTCTTGACCGAATTACTAGGGAAGCACAGAACAACACCAGTATTGCGAACTGATCAGTGTGAACAGGTTATTAATTGGATAGCAGATAATACTTCCAGTTGCCTGGGCACCACCACCTCCGGTCTGTCTTCCACACGGTCAATTCTTAGTAGCAGTGAGTCTCGACTGCATACTCCTCCTCACCCTGATGCTTCTTCCTCCCACCATGCCGAGTGTCGTCAGACAGCAACTGATCCCACACTTGGACACTCTGAAGAGCTGTTCACTGGTCCATTTCCAGATTTGTGCCCCTCGCCTGCTCCACTTGAAGTGGTGGAAGAGGAGATCCCATTTAGCGATGCCCAAATATTTGAACAGCCACGGCCACAGGAAGTTGACGCTGGCAATTTGTCACAAGAGCTGGTCGATGACGAGACAGAATTGCCAGGAAGTGAGGAGGAGGATCGTGGTGCGCAAGTGGAAGAGGAGGAGGTGGTGGATGATCTAGTAACTGACACAACGTGGCAGGAGGACAAGCAGAGCGAGGCCAGCAGCACACAGGGTGAGGGAGGCAGAGTACCCAGACAGGCAGGAAGAAGCAGTGTGGTGGCCGCACACAGAAGGCAGCCAACAATTCCCCGTAACACCAACACGAGGGACGTTGCCAGTACAACCTGTTGGTCTTCCAGAGTGTGGAATTTTTTTAAAGACTCTGCTGATAACCCCAAATAGGCCATTTGTATCACCTGCCATGCCAGCATCAGCAGGGGTGACAAAACTACCAGCCTGACCACCACCAGCATGATCAGGCAGATGGCAGCAAAGCACCTGACTTTGTGGGGCAAACCCCAGGGTCCACGACCAGTGTCAGCGGGTGTCACCACTGCTTCTTCCACTGTTGTGCGTGCAATAGAACCCCCTGTTGTGTGTGCAAGGCAATCCCCTGTCCATACTGCATGTGACGCGCCCCCTGGGCCATGTTTGGGGAATACCCGGAGCCGGATCTGTTGGGGGTGGTAGTCCTCGTGGCGGTGACCCGGTCCGTGCCCAGGGTGTCAAACTAAGTGGCGATGTTTTTAGTGGCAGATGTGATATTGTTCGACTACGCCACCCGTTGAATGCGGTTACGAAACCGCCGCTGCAGGGCAGACCGCTGAGGCCGGTGGTACAGTTGTGCAGCGTGGGTAGTATAACCCCCAACGGGAGGGGTATGGCCTCAGGGCAGCGGACGTGGATGATGGGGATGGTAGAATTGCACGCAGGCACCAGGAACCACTCAGAGACGGTGCGGTGTAGTTCAGGGTCTTTACTGGTGACAAAGATAGACCCTCCCAGGAGTACTGGCTAGCGGTCGGGGTCTGGTCAGTCCGTGAGCAGACAAGATCTCCCCTGGCCAGGCGGAGTTGTAGGCCTCCCCAACTAACTGTACTCTTCTTGGCTACCTTGCTAGAAGCGGGTAAAAGTAGCCCACGTCCCTGAGTGTACCGTGTGGTGCTCACCCGTATGGCCGGTGTCTCGGGGCCTTCTGGTAGCTTCCGCTCCACGACGGCGGTGCTGGTCCCTTGCGTGTGACCGTGCCTTCAGGTTTCTGGGCCAGAGGACCTGAAATCCCCTGCCGGTCGCTTTCTGCTGCTGGGTAAGGATTAGTCCCCACAGCCTCGGACTCCGGGTCCGGTGAGAACTCTTCAATCAGGGCGAGCTCTACAGCTTCCAGCCCCTGACTCCTTTTAGCACTGCTCCCACTGAGCTCCTGATCTTTCTTTCCTTGCTTTTGCTACACTCCAGACCAGACTGTGTCTCTGTCTGGGACTCCTCTTCTTCTCCTCCTGCCTGAACTGAACCCTGATCTAAGATGGTGCCCACCTTATATACCTCCCTCTGACACCCGAGCCCAGGTGACAAGCACCCAATGGGCTCCTTCCTATGCCCAGAGTCCCTCCCCTGTCTGCTCCTACACCACTGGGATGTTCCTCCCCCCCCCCCACTCCAGCCAGGGACAGAAGCTGTCGTACCTGCACATCTATCTGGTGGGAGTACCGTTGATCTGTCCCCCGGAAATGGGGTGAGTGTAGTGCATGCAGCTAACTGAGCCCAGTTCCACACTCCATCCTTACCCGGGAGTGGAATACCACACCTCTGGTCTGAGGTGCAATACCCCTGTAGCAGCCGAGTCCTCGGGGTGCTACATTCCCCCCTGGTAAATCACAGCACGCCCTCGGGCTGGAATAGAGCAAAGGCAAATTAAAACTTACAAAAATTTTTAAAGTGCACTCACACATAAGATATTAACTATGAACTCATCCCTTTATGGGAGGTACTCTTTTCTTTTAACTTTACGGGTATAAAACATTACGAAAACATTATCAGAAAATATCATTAACTCTCTTAGCATCATAAAAACTTTTTCATATAAAACATTCTTTATCTTCTGGCCACGGTGCAACTTGTGACCAGGTAAAGTGCAACAGTCACTAGTAGAAAAACAGTTCTCTATAAAACCAGTAGGGGGCGCCTTAGGAAGCGCAACTATTTACAGGGTATGGCTGCTCACAGTCCTCAGCCTGGTAAGGGATTAGGGGCACACAGGATACAGTCCCTTTAAACAGTTCCACACTAGTCCCAACGGGGACCACACTTCAATTAGCAACAGTTTCAGCAACAGTTCTCATACCCTGACGGGTAACTATATACAGTACTTTGTTTATGCTACTTCCTTCAGTAGCGGTATCCTCTCCTTGTTTCCTCCCGAGGGTAGTCTTCAGACCCGTCCGGGTCCTCTTGGCTTTCCTCATATTGTATCTCCTCCTCCGTCAACCGGTGCACGTGAAGGGCGTATGGTCCTTTGGCACACTGATGCCGGGTGAAGGTGACCTCATCACCCGGGTAGAGGTCACGTCCGCGATGTCCCTCCGGCAGGTGGCTTTCGACATCCCTGCGGGTGACAAAGACGTCGCCGGGGGTTCGGTGATCCCGGATAAAGCCCCAGCCATGCTCCAGCTGGAACTTTATTACGGTCCCGGTGGCGCGGGGACCGTGGGCCGCACGGGGGTTTCGTCGGGCTCGACGTTTCTGCTCCGCGCTTTGGACCTGCAGCCGTTCCTCGCGGATCCGCCTCTCCCGTCGTTCTCTCCCGAAGACCTCTAGTTGCTGACGGCAGCACTCCTCACGCTGGGCTGCGGCCGCCCGGGTCTCTTGGGTGAACCCCATGAGGTTTTCACCGGTGGGGTCCCATGCAAATTGGGCCTCCTCCAACGGGAGCGGAACAATTTTGGCGGGCGCCGGAGCCGGGATTAGAGGCTCACACAGGGGCCGTTCCCTCCGGAGTCGGGGGTTGATGTACTCCGGTGGCCACACGAAGGGCAGCCCGTCCGGGCTAGTATGCTGCGCGAAGAGATCTTCGCCCAGGGGCAGCACTGTGGAGGTTGATGGTTCTGTGGGGGCAGCGGCGCCCGGAGGTACTCGGCCTTGTGTCCAGGCCGGAGGCATCCTTTTTGGGTCCAGGTATGGCACCTTTGGGGAAGAGGGCGCTGGAGGGGTAACGGCGCCCGGATGCACCAGGCCTTGCGACCAGGCCGGTGGCACAGTGGAGGTAAAGGGCGCTGTGGAGACCGCGGTGCCCGGAGGCACTCGGCCTTGCGACCAGGCCGGTGGCACTTCCTCTTTTGCCACGCTCAGGGTCAAGGGGCGTGGCGCGGACGGGGGCGTGACCGCGGCTCCGGCCGCTTGAGGCCTAGTTGGGAGCAGTGGCGGTGCGGCAACAGGCGCAATGAGGGTGACTTCGGGCTCTGCGACGGGGAGCTGGGGCAGGCTTACGGCTACTGGGCTCGGGGTGATGACGTCCCCATTACCTGCTTCCATCCCTGCGGCTCCCTCCGCGGCGTCGTCTCCGGCCTTCGTCCCTCCTGCACCATCCTCAGGGGCAGACTTGCTCCACGTTGCGGGTGGCATCCTCTGCTGGCGGGTTCCAGCCTGCTGGGCCATCTCCCTCCTCCATTCGGCCAGTGCTTCCTGCTGTACTCGGGCCATCTTCCGGGCCAAGGCTTCCAGCGCGGTCTGTGCACGCTCCCGATCTCTGGGGAGCTGTGCCAGGATCTCCACCAGGCCTTCTGGGGTGGCGGCCTGCAGCAGGCCCCGGACCACAGGGTCAGTGCTGCTCGACTCTTCCTCCATCTCCGGGTGCGATGTGTCCAGACTCCTCCAGGCCGAACCCATCCTCTCTGTTTTGTTCTCTATCCGCCCCCCTTGGGAGTGGTCCCGGGGCAACTTAGTGACAGTCAGTTTCAGGGGCAGACCCCCCACTTTGATGGACATTTCCATGGTGGTAGTCTCGGCTGGTGGGGGCGGTCTCCGCTTTTGGCGCTCTTCTGGGACCGCGCCCACGATGGGAGGTGGTCTCTTGCCACCCTCTGGCACGCCCACAATGGCGTCCGCTCTGCCAGGGCGGGAAACTGTCCAAGATGGCGGGAATCGTCTCCCTATGGCGGGAAACTCCGTGGATGGCGGGCAAAGACTGCAGATGGCGGGCAAACGGCGGGAAACGACCCCAGATGGCGTCCGATGGCGGGAACCCTCTGGAATTGGCGGGAGACTTCTTTTTGAGGTATATATGAACTTTTCTTCAGGCACGCAGTACCCGGTGGTTGCGGGCACGTAATCCTGCCGACTACGCCAAAAGTTGACGCGCCCCCTGGGCCATGTTTGGGGAATACCCGGAGCCGGATCTGTTGGGGGTGGTAGTCCTCGTGGCGGTGACCCGGTCCGTGCCCAGGGTGTCAAACTAAGTGGCGATGTTTTTAGTGGCAGATGTGATATTGTTCGACTACGCCACCCGTTGAATGCGGTTACGAAACCGCCGCTGCAGGGCAGACCGCTGAGGCCGGTGGTACAGTTGTGCAGCGTGGGTAGTATAACCCCCAACGGGAGGGGTATGGCCTCAGGGCAGCGGACGTGGATGATGGGGATGGTAGAATTGCACACAGGCACCAGGAACCACTCAGAGACGGTGCGGTGTAGTTCAGGGTCTTTACTGGTGACAAAGATAGACCCTCCCGGGAGTACTGGCTAGCGGTCGGGGTCTGGTCAGTCCATGAGCAGACAGGATCTCCCCTGGCCAGGCGGAGTTGTAGGCCTCCCCAACTAACTGTACTCTTCTTGGCTACCTTGCTAGAAGCGGGTAAAAGTAGCCCACGTCCCTGAGTGTACCGTGTGGTGCTCACCCGTATGGCCGGTGACTCGGGGCCTTCTGGTAGCTTCCGCTCCACGACGGCGGTGCTGGTCCCTTGCGTGTGACCGTGCCTTCGGGTTTCTGGGCCAGAGGACCTGAAATCCCCTGCCGGTCGGTTTCTGCTGCTGGGTAAGGATTAGTCCCCACAGCCTTGGACTCCGGGTCCGGTGAGAACTCTTCAATCAGGGCGAGCTCTACAGCTTCCAGCCCCTGACTCCTTTTAGCACTGCTCCCACTGAGCTCCTGATCTTTCTTTCCTTGCTTTTGCTACACTCCAGACCAGACTGTGTCTCTGTCTGGGACTCCTCTTCTTCTCCTCCTGCCTGAACTGAACCCTGATCTAAGATGGTGCCCACCTTATATACCTCCCTCTGACACCCGAGCCCAGATGACAAGCACCCAATGGGCTCCTTCCTATGCCCAGAGTCCCTCCCCTGTCTGCTCCTACACCACTGGGATGTTCCTCCCCCCCCCCACTCCAGCCAGGGACAGAAGCTGTCGTACCTGCACATCTATCTGGTGGGAGTACCGTTAATCTGTCCCCCGGAAATGGGGTGAGTGTAGTGCATGCAGCTAACTGAGCCCAGTTCCACACTCCATCCTTACCCGGGAGTGGAATACCACACCTCTGGTCTGAGGTGCAATACCCCTGTAGCAGCCGAGTCCTCGGGGTGCTACACATGAAAGATGCCCCCTCCTCTTAGTCTTCACTTGTTCTGGCAGTTTCTCAAGAAACATCATCAACGTCCACGTCCATGTCCCACCGCTGCGTTCAATTGTCCATATCCCAGACCTTTGAACGAAAGCGGAAATTCGCAGCTAATGCCCCAAAGGCCACAGTCCTAAATTCGCACATTTCATGACTGCTTGCTTTGGAAATGCTGCCTTTTAGGCTGGTGGAGACGGAATCCTTCCGCAACCTTATGGCGGTGGCCGTCCCTCGGTACTCGGTCCCCAGCTGACACTATTTTGCCCGGTGTGCCATTACAGCACTACACAAGCACGTGTCCCAAAACATCTGCCGTGCCCTCAACAACGCAGTTACTGGGAGAGTCCACCTGACAACGGACACGTGAACAAGTGCTTGTGGCCAGGCACGGTACATCTCCCTGATGGCACACTGGGTAAACATAGTGGAAGCCGGGACCCAGTCGGACCATGGGATAGATCGCATCCTCCCCCCACTGAGGATTGCGGGCCCTATGTCAGTCAGAGTTGCCCCCACAGTGTACAGCTCCTGCGCATCATCCTCCTCCTCATGTTCAGCCTCCTTCTCAGATATCACCACATCAGTTACAACCTGGAAGCACTGCAGTACTGCCTCAGCCAAGCGGCAACAGGCTGTGCTGAAAGTCATAAGCTTAGGTGAGAAACCTCACACTGCTTGTGAGTTGTGGAGAGCTGTGAAAGAGCAGGCAGATCTGTGGCTGACACCGCTGAACCTACATCCAGGCATGGTCGTGTGTGACAATGGCCGTAACCTGGTGGCGGCTCTGAGGCGAGGCGAGATCACACACGTACCATGCCTGGCTCATGTGCTTAACCTCGTGGTTCAGCGGTTTCTTAAATCGTACCCTGAGTTGCCAGATCTGCTCGTCAAAGTACGCCGCCTGTCAGCTCATTTTCGCAAGTCGGCTACAGCTTCCGCCGCCCTTGCTGTGTTGCAGCAGCTTTTGCAGCTTCCGTCACACCGACTGGTGTGTGATGTCCCCACACGTTGGAACTCTACCCTCCACATGTTGCAAAGGATTTGTGAGCAGAAGAGAGCAGTTGTGGAGTACCAGCTGCAACAAGGCCGTCGATATTCAGATCAGACTCCACACATAAGACCTCAGGAGTGGACCTGGATGTCTGACATATGTACCATCTTGACAAACTTTGAGGAGTCCACCAAGATTGTGAGTGGCGATGACGCTATCATTAGCGTCAGAATTCCACTTGTCTGTCTTTTGCAATGCTCTCTGCAGAGAATTAAAGAGGAGGTATTGCAGCCACAGTATGATGAGATGGATCAAGAAGCCATAGCGGTCGATTACACACAGCCCAGCATCATCTCATCCCAACGTGCATTGGGCGACAATGAGGGAGAGGAGGAGGAGGAGGAAGAACAGGAGCTTGTATCATGCACTGTAGACAGTAGTACCTGTACAACTGTCATACGGTCGGTTCAGCGTGGGTGGCCTGAGGACAGGGGGAGGAGGAGGAGAGCATGGTCAGTCGTCATCTTGGTGAGGACATGGAAGTCTTGCCCGTTTCCAGTCTGGCATGCATGGCTGACTTTATGTTATGCTGCCTTAACCGTGACCCTCTCGTTGTCAAAATGTTGGGTGACAGTCATTACTGGTTGGTGACACTTTTAGACCCCCGCTACAAGGAGAACTTTCACTCTCTTATTCCTGAGGTGGAGAGGTCTACAAAAATGGGGCAGTACAAGAAGGCCCTTGCTGCAGAACTGTTAAAAAAATTCCCATCTGAACACGCTAGCGGCAGAGGTCACAGTTCGTTGCCCAACCAAGGCGTACATGCGAGAGAGATGCAACTCCAATCCAGCAGAGGCAGGGGAACAGTTAGAACCCTCCTGTTAGTTTTTGCTATCTTGTGTTTTGCGGTCACGTGATCAGCTGCCTATATATTCCAGCTCCGCCCTTCTGGCTTTGCTGGACTTCAGGGTTTTTTACCTGTCTCTCTAGCCAGGTGCTTCGGTGCCTATCTCTGTCTAGTTCGCTTGGTCCTCTTGGACCTCTAGTACATTTTGTCTGTTTGTCTTTTGCTCTGCAACAACTTCTGTTAGGAGGTGTCCCATTTTTGTCCCAGTCCTTAGTTCTTTTAGGAACCCCTCCCTTTATTCTATAGGTCTCCGTTCAGACTAGCCGAGGATGAAGGCGGGTCTGTTCACAAGGAACAGGCTGCCCGCTACATCGTAGGGATTCAGCTTAGTCTTACTGTAGGGACAGCCTTCCCCTTTCTTTCATTAGTTTATGTTGCAGATCTTAACAGTAAGTCCAGCCCAAAAAAAAACTAAAGGAAAAAAATTCGGGGATCAGTATGGTTTCCAGTCCAGGATTTGGCTCAACGCCTGCAGAGATTGTCTCTGGAGGTGGCTGAGCTTCAGCAACACGTGTGTAGCTGTCCTGGAGCGCATTTTGTCGAACCAAAGGTAAGATTGCCTGATGTTTTTTATGGTAAACAGCAAGATTTTTTTTCCTTTAAAAATGCTTGTTTGTTATATTTTCGTTTGAGACCAAGGTCCTCTGGGAATGAATCACAGTGCATTGGTTTTATTATGTCACTTTTGTGCAATGAACCACAGGGGTGGGCCTTTTCTCTCCAACCTAATGATCCGTGTTTAAGTTCTGTTGAAGAATTTTTTTCTGCTATGGGGCTATTATATGACGATCCTGATCAAATCTCATCTGCTGAATCAGAACTTAGACGTTTGAATCAGGGGTCAGATGATGTTGAAATTTATTGCACACACTTCAGGAGATGGGCTTCAGAAGTTAAATGGAATGATTCGGCGTTGAAATGTTTATTTCTTGCTGGTCTGATTGAAAGGGTTAAGGATTTTCTAATTGCATTCCCTGCACCTGAGACTCTGCAGGAAGCTATGCAGTTAGCTGTTTGTGTGGACAGTAGAATAAGGTCCAGGGTCAATGATGTAAAAACTCCTGTAACTTCAGGTCCTAGTTTCCAGAAAATCTGCTCTGACAGTGGAGAACCAATGGAAGTTGCTGCGATGTCACTCTGCTCTCAAGAAAGAGATTGGAGATTCGCCGAAGGTTTGTGTCTTTATTGTGGTAAAGCTGATCATTTGATTAAGTATTGTAAGCGTCGTTTAAGTAAAGAAAAAAAAAAGGTCAGTTACGCCCACACAGGTGTGTTCCTTTCTGGGAGTACTGCTCTGAAGGGAGATTTGATTGAATTTCAGGTATTTGTGGATTGTGGTTCAACACAATGTGATTGATAAAGGGTTTTTGGAAAAACTTAAATTGAAATCCAAACCTTTGTCATCTCCTATTTCTGTGGTTGCAATTGATAACACTCCTTTGAAATGTATAACTCACAAGACTGCTGCATTTCCTCTCACTATCAATGGTGTTCACCAAGAAATTTTGGACTTGGTTGTTTTGGATAATTTGCCCTCTCCAGTTGTTCTAGGATTGCCTTGGTTAAAACTGCACAATCCTTTATTGGACTGGTCTACTAATGTGATTAAGTCTTGGAGTCCGAAGTGCTATGATAAATGTTGTAATGGTCGCATTGCAGCTGTGGAAAAAGGGGAATTACCAGTACCTATTCAAGATTTTTGGAGGGTTTTTTCGGAGGAGGAGTCGCAAGTTTTACCTCCTCATAGGGATTATGATTGCGCCATTGAGTTTGTTCCATGTGCTACTCTTCCCAAAAGTCGCTTGTTTAATCTGACTATCCCTGAAAGAAAGGCCTTGGAGGAGTACATAGAGACTAGCCTGGCTGCTGGTCACATTAGACCTTCTAAGTCGCCTGTGGCAGTCAGATTCTTATTTGTTAAAAAAAAGGATGGCAGTTTACGTCCATGTCTGGATTTTCGTGAAATTAATAAGATTACTGTACGCAATTCCTACCCATTGCTGTTAATTCCTGACTTGTTTAACCAGTTAGTGGGAGCCAAGTGGTTTCCAAAAATTTATCTCCGAGGGGCGTACAATTTGTTACGTGTGAAGGAGGGTGATGAATGAAAAACTGCTTTTAACACTCCGGTAGGTCATTTTGAGAATCTGGTGATGCCTTTCGGTCTTACCAATGCACCTGCATTTTTTCAGAACCTTATTAACGACATCCTGAGACCTTTGATTGGTAAGAATGTGGTTGTGTATTTGGATGACATTTTGATTTATTCACCAGATCTAGAGTCCCATTGGCAGAGTGTATGTGAAGTTTTGCAGTTATTGAGTGATAATTCACTCTTTGCTAAGCTGGAGAAATGTGAGTTCGCTGTGCAGAAAATCTGTTTTTTGGGCTACATTGTCTCCAGCGAGGGCTTTGAGATGGACCCTGTGAAGGTTCAGGCTGTGCAGGAATGGCCTAGGCCAGTTGGTTTGAAATCTATACAGAGATTTTTGGGTTTTGCCAGTTATTACAGGAAATTCATTAAGAACTTTTCTGTAATTGTTAAACCTCTAACCGATCACACCAGGAAAGGTGCGAATACGGCCCAGTGGACTACTGAGGCTATTGAAGCGTTTGAGTATCCCAAAGAGAGGTTCAGTTCTGCCCCTATCCTTTTGGAGCCTGATGAGACCAAGCCTTTTTTGGTCGAGATCGATGCTTCATCAGTGGGGGTCGGAGCAGTTTTGTCTCAAGAGAACGAGGGTGGAGTACATCCTTGTGCCTTCTCTTCGAAAAAAAATTCGGAAACCGAACTTAATTATGATGTTGGAAATCAGAAGTTGCTTGCTATTAAACTTGCGTTTGAACACTGGCGTAATTTTTTGGAAGGCGCTAGATTTCCTATTCAGGTTTTCATAGATCATAAGCATTTGATCTATCTGGATGCTGCCAAGCGCTTGAATGTCCGTCAAGCTATGTGGGCACTTTTTTTTTCTCGGTTTCATTTTTCTGTTACCTATATCCCTGGTACTAAGAATGTTAAAGCCGATGCTTTATCTCGCAGCTTCTCTCCTACAGTCGGTGCCGAGGAGGAGGAGAGCATTTTGCAGAAAGGAGTTGTGGTGGCGGAATTGGACTCAGATTTGGAGAATGGGATGCTGAATGCTCAAGATGATGCTCCATTTAACACTCCCCATGGGAGGTTGTTCGTGCCTAGAGCCTTTAGGAGAGATTTGTTTGTGGAGTGTCATGAGTCTCAGGTGGCAGGTCATCCAGGAGTTTCGGAGACTAAGAGACTTATCAGTCGCAGTTTTTGGTGGCCTGGATGGCAGAAGGAAGTCATCAAGTGGGTGCGTCAGTGTACTGTGTGTGCTAGGTCAAAGGCTTCACATACTCCTGCTGCGGGGTTGCTTTGCCCTCTGGTGGTTCCTAGTGCGCCTTGGACGCATCTCACTATGGATTTTATTACTGATCTTTCTGTGTCTGAGGGTTTTACTGTCATCTGGGTGGTCGTGGACCGTTTTAGTAAGATGTGTCATTTGGTTCCATTCATTAAGTTGCCCTGCGCCAAGGCACTCGCTAAGACGTTTGTTAAGGAGGTTGTCAAGCTCCATGGTGTCCCCACGGATATTGTTTCTGATAGAGGACCTCAGTTTGTGGCTCGCTTTTGGCGCACTTTTTGTGACAGGTTGGGAGTCCATTTGGCATTTTCATCTGGTTGTCATCCTGAGTCTAATGGACAGACTGAAAGAAAGAACCAGGATGTTGAACAGTTTTTGCGTTGCTTTGTGGCAGACAATCAAGAGGTGTGGTCTGAGTTTCTGCCTCTCACAGAATTTGCTCTTAACAATCATACATCCTCCTCTGCTGGGTGTTCTTATTTTTTTGGTACTGGGAGACATCCGTCTTTTGGTTCGTTCTCCAAATTGGGGTCGGCGGTGCTGGAGGAGGAGAATTTTTCCGGTGATTTGGAGAGAGTTTGGACTAATGTACGTTGTAACCTGCAAGAGGCTAACAAGAAGTCAAAGAAGTATTTTGACAGGAAACGTAAAGAGGTTTTGTTTACTGTGGGTGACATGGTTTGGTTGTCCTCGAAGCACCTGCGGTTGAGGATTCCCTCTAAAAAACTGGGTCCTAAGTTTGTGGGTCCATTTAAAGTGCTTCAGGTTGTTAACCCAGCTGCTGTCAGGTTGGATGTTCCTACTTCCTGGAAGATTAATCCTGTGTTTCATGTTTCCTTGTTGAAAAAGGCTGACGTTTCTAATAGGGACGCCACTGTCACAGTTCCTCCTGTGGTGGAAGACGGTGAATATGAAATCCCTCGTATTTTGAATTCAAGATGGCATAGAGGGAAATTACAGTATCTTGTCTCCTGGAAGGGTTTCGGTCCCGAAGACAACTCCTGGGTAAGGACGGATGATGTCTCTGCTCCTAGACTTGCTAAAGCTTTCCACATGAGGTTTCCTGATAGGCCTGGGCCTGGAGGATCCAGAGGATCCTCATAGAAGAGGGGGTACTGTTAGAACCCTCCTGTTAGTTTTCGCTATCTTGTGTTTTGCGGTCACGTGACCAGCTGCCTATATATTCCAGCTCTGCCCTTCTGGCTTTGCTGGACTTCAATGTTTTTTGCCTGTCTCTCTAGCCAGGTGCTTCGGTGCCAATCTCTGTCTAGTTCGCTTGGTCCTCTTGGACCTCTAGTAATTTTTGTCTGTTTGTCTTTGCTCTGCAACAACTTCTGTTAGGAGGTGTCCCATTTTTGTCCCAGTCCTTAGTTCTTTTAGGGACCCCTCCCTTTATTCTATAGGTCTCCGTTCAGACTAGCCGAGGATGAAGGTGGGTCTGTTCACAAGGAACAGGCTGTCCGCTACATCGTAGGGATTCAGCTTAGTCTTACTGTAGGGACAGCCTTCCCCTTTCTTTCCTTAGTTTATGTTGCAGATCATAACAGGAACACTGTCAATGTTCTGGGAGAGTTTTCTTAGACCCTCTCTTCGGACAGACCCTGAGGCGCGGGGTACTCTCACAAGGAGTGGAAAGTTTCAAAAGATGGTGAAGGAGTACCTTGCCGACCGTACCAGCGTCCTCCGTGATTCCTCTGTGCCTTTTAATTATTGGGTATCCTAGCTGGACACTTGGAATGAACTCTCTCTGTACGCCTTGGAGGTCCTGGCCTGCCCTGCCGCTAGCGTGTTATCGGAGTGTGTTTTTAGTGCCGCTGGGGGAATTATAAATGATAAGCGCATTCGCCTGTCAACTGACAATGCTGACAAACTGACCCTTATCAAAATGAACAAGGGCTGGATTGGGCCAGACTTCTCATCACCACCAAATGACAGCAGAGTAACATAAAGTCAAATCCACTGTGTTATTTCGGGAGGTGTATTCACATGCACCACTTCACACCCACACATGCTTATACGCTTCCTCATTTTGGCTGTTTTATGTTCTTCTCCTTATCCTCAGCCTACACCAAAACTATACCACCAGGGTGACCGTGGTCCGTGTTGCCATTATTGAGACTTCCTCCGTCCTTATTTTTGTCAGCTTTTGCTTGGAAGGCATAAGCAAAGACTGTTGGAGACACACTCCCCAATAATGGGAATAATATTTTTAAGATGCTGTACTGTATGGTTCTTGTAAGGGGCATTTAAACCGTCTTGTTAAGCTACTGCGACCTCCACCACTTTTCCGAGGGGCATTAAATCAGTCTTGTTAAGCTACTGCGACCTCTACGTCTCTTTCAAGGGGCATTAAAAACGCCTCGTTAAGCTACTATGACCTCCACGTCTCTTCCAAGGGGCATTGATATTGTCTTTTTATTCCACTGCGACCTCCACCACTCTTCCAAGGGGCATTAAAACCATCTTGTTAAGCCACTCTGAACTCCACAGCTCTTCCAAGGGGCATTAAAACCATCTTGTTAAGCTACTGTGACCACCACATCTCTTCCAAGGGGCATTGATATTGTCTTTTTATTCCACTGCGACCTCCACCACTCTTCCAAGGGGCATTAAAACTGTCTTGTTAAGCTACTGTGACCTCCACCACTTTTTCAAGGGGCATTGATATTGTCTTTTTATTCTACTGCGACCTGCACTACTCTTCCAAGGGGCATTAAAACCGTCTTTTTAAACCACTCGGAACTCCACAGCTCTTCCAAGGGGCATTAAAACCATCTTGTTAAGCACTCTGAACTCCACAGCTCTTCCAAGGGGCATTAAAACCATCTTGTTAAGCTACTGTGACCTCCACGTCTCTTCCAAGGGGTATTTTAATCATCTTGTTAAGCTACTGTGACCTCCAAGTCTCTTTCAAGGGGCATTGATATTGTCTTTTTATTCCACTGCGACCTCCACCACTCTTCCAAGGGGCATTGATATTGTCTTTTTATTCCACTTGGACCTCCACCACTCTTCCAAGGGGTATTTTTATTGTCTTTTTATTCCACTGCTACCTCCACCACTCTTCCAAGGGGCATTAAACCGTCTTGATAAGCTACTGTGACCTCCACGTCTCTTCCAAGGGCATTAAAACCACCTTATTAAGCTGCTGTGACCTACACGTCTCTTTCAAGGGGCATTTATATTGTCTTTTTATACCACTGCGACCTCCACCACTCTTCCAACGGGCATTAAAACTGTCATGTTAAGCTACTGTGACCTCCACGTCTCTTCCAGGGGGCATTGATATTGTCTTTTTATTCCACTGCTACCTCCTCCACTCTTCCAAGGGGCATTAAAACCGTCTTGTTAATCTACTGTGACCTCCACGTCTCTTCCAAGGGGCATTAAAACCATCTTATTAAGCTACTGTGACCTCCACGTTTCTTTCAAGGGGCATTTATATTGTCTTTTTATTCCACTGCGACCTCCACCACTCTTCCAAGGGGCATTAAAACCGTCATGTTAAGCTACTGTGACCTCCACGTCTCTTTCAAGGGGCATTGATATTGTCTTTTAATTCCACTGCCACCTCCACCACTCTTCCAAGAGGCATTAAAACTGTCTTGTTAAGCTACTGTGACCTCCACGTCTCTTCCAAGGGGCATTGACATTGTCTTTTTATTCCACTGCATCCTCCACCACTCTTCCAAGGGGCATTAAAACCGTCTTGTTAATCTACGGCGACCTCCACGTCTCTTCCGAGGGGCATTAAAACCGTCTTGATAAGCTACTGTGACCTCCACCACTTTTCCAAGGGGCATTAAAACCATCTTGTTAAGCTATTGCGACCTCCAGGTCTCCTCCGAGGGGCATTAAAACCGTCTTGTTAAGCTACTGGGACCTCCAAGTCTCTTCGGAGGGGCATTAAAAGCGTCTTGTTAAACCACTCTCTACTCCACAGCTCTTCCATGGGGCATTGAAATGTTGTTTATAATTATCTCTAACCTCCACGAATCTTGGAACAGGCATTTCATTTCCTCCTAATTTTGGGCAGCTTTTGTTTGGAAGGCATAGGCAAAGACTATGGGAGACCCACTCCCCAATAATAGGAATAATGTTTGTAATATGCTGTACTGCATGGCTCTTGAAAGGGGCATTGCAAGTTCCTCCGTCCTAATTTTTGGCAGCTTTTGCTTGGAAGGCATCGGCAAAGACTATGGGAGACCCACTCCCCAATAATGGGAATAATGCTTTTAATATGCTGTACTGCGTGGCTCTTTTAAGGGGCATTGCAAGTTCCTCCATCCTAATTTTAGGCAGCTTTTGCTTGGAAGGCATAAGCAAAGACTATGGGAGGCTCACACCCCAATAATGGGAATAATGTTTTTAAGATACTGTACTGTATGGCTTTTGTAAGGTGCATAAAAACCATCTTGTTAAGCTACTGTGACCTCCACGTCTCTTTCAAGGGGCATTAAAACCTTCTTGTTAAGCTACTGTAACCTCCACGTCTCTTCCAAGGGGCATTGATATTGTCTTTTTATTCCACTGCGACCTCCACCACTCTTCCAAGGGGCATTAAAATCGTCTTGTTAAGCTACTTTGACCTCCACCACTCTTCCAAGGGGCATTGATAATGTCTTTTTATTCCACTGCGACCTCCACTACTATTCCAAGGGGCATTAAAACCATCTTGTTAAGCTACTGTGACCTCCACGTCTCTTCCAAGGGGCATTAAAACCATCTTATTAAGCTACTGTGACCTCCACGTCTCTTTCAAGGGGCATTTATATTGTCTTTTTATTGCACTGCGACCTCCACCACTCTTCCAAGGGGCATTAAAACCGTCATGTTAAGCTACTGTGACCTCCACGTCTCTTTCAAGGGGCATTGATATTGTCTTTTTATTCCACTGTGACCTCCACCACTCTTCCAAGAGGCATTAAAACCGTCTTGTTAAGCTACTGTGACCTCCACGTCTCTTCCAAGGGGCATTGATATTGTCTTTTTATTCCACTGCATCCTCCACCTCTCTTCCAAGGGGCTTTAAAACCATCTTGTTAAGCTACTGCGACCTCCACGTCTCTTCCGAGGGGCATTAAAACCGTCTTGTTAAGCTACTGTGACCTCCACCACTATTCCAAGGGGCATTTAAACCGTCTTGTTAAGCTACTGTGACCTCCACCACTTTTCCAAGGGGCATTATAACCATCTTGTTAAGCTATTGCGACCTCCACATCTCCTCCGAGGGGCATTAAAACCGTCTTATTAAGCTACTGGGACCTCCAGGTCTGTTCCGAGGGGCATTACAAGCGTCTTGTTAAACCACTCTGTACTCCACAGCTCTTCCAAGGGGCATTGAAATGTTGTTTATAATTAACTCTAACCTCCACGACTTTTGGAACAGGCATTGCATTTCCTCGTAATTTTGGGCAGCTTATGCTTGGAAGGCATAGGCAAAAACCATGGGAGACCCACTCCCCAATAATGGGAATAATGTTTGTAATATGCTGTACTGCATGGCTCTTGTAAGGGGCATTGCAAGTTCCTCCGTCCTAATTTTTGGCAGCTTTTTCTTGGAAGGCATAGGCAAAGACTATGGGAGATCCACTCCCCAATAATGGAATAATGTTTTTAATATGCTGTACTGCATGGCTCTTGTAAGGGGCATTGCAAGTTCCTCCATCCTAATGTTTGGCAGCTTTTGCTTGGAAAGCATAAGTAAAGACTATGGGAGACTCACTCCCCAATAATGGGAATAATGTTTTTAAGATGCTGTACTGTATGGCTTTTGTAAGGTGCATTAAAACCATCTTGTTAAGCTACTGTGACCTCCACGTCTCTTTCTAGGGGCATTAAAACCATCTTGTTAAGTTACTGTAACCTCCACGTCTCTTCCAAGGGGCATTGATATTGTCTTTTTATTCCACTGCGACCTCCACCACTCTTCCAAGGGGCATTAAAACCGTCTTGTTGAGCTACTGTGACCTCCACCACTCTTCCAAGGGGCATTGATAATGTCTTTTTATTCCACTGCGACCACCACTACTCTTCCAAGGGACATTAAAACCATCTTGTTAAACTACTCTGAACTCCACAGCTCTTCCAAGGGGAATTAAAACCGTCTTGTTAAGCTACTGTGACCTCCACGTCTCTTCCAATGGGCATTAAACCATCTTGTTAAGCTACTGTGACCTCCACGTCTCTTTCAAGGGGGATTGATATTGTCTTTTTATTCCACTGCAACCTCCACCACTCCTCCAAGGGGCATTGATATTGTCTTTTTATTCCACTGCATCCTCCACCACTCTTCCAAGGGGCATTAAAACCGTCTTGTTAAGCTACTGCGACCTCCACGTCTCTTCCGAGGGGCATTAAAACAGTCTTGTTAAGCTACTGTGACCTCCACCACTTTTCCAAGGGGCATTTAAACCGTCTTGTTAAGCTACTGTGACCTCCACCACTTTTCCAAGGGGCATTAAAACCATCTTGTTAAGCTATTGCGACCTCCACGTCTCCTCCGAGGGGCATTAAAACCATCTTGTTAAGCTACTGGGACCTCCAGGTCTCTTCCGAGGGGCATTAAAAGCATCTTGTTAAACCACTCTGTACTCCACAGCTCTTCCAAGGGGCGTTGAAATGTTGTTTATAATTAACTCTAACCTCTATGACTCTTGGAACAGGCATTGCATTTCCTTCTAATTTTTGGCAGCTTTTGCTTGGAAGGCATACACAAAGACTATGGGAGACACACTCCCCAATAATGGGAATAATGTTTGTAATATGCTGTACTGCATGGCTCTTGTAAGGGGCATTGCAAGTTCCTCCGTCCTAATTTTTGGCAGCTTTTGCTTGTAAGGCATAGGCAAATACTATGGGAGACCCACTCCCCAATAATGGGAACAATGTTTTTAATATGCTGTACTGCATGGCTCTTGTAAGGGGCATTGCAAGTTCCTCCATCCTAATTTTTGGCATCTTTTGCTTGGAAGGCATAAGCAAAGACTATGGGAGACTCACTCCCCAATAATGGGAATAATGTTTTTAAGATGCTGTACTGTATGGGTTTTGTATGATGCATTAAAACCATCTTGTTAAGCTACTGTGACCTCCACGTCTCTTTCAAGGGGCATTAAAACCATCTTGTTAAGCTACTGTAACCTCCACGTCTCTTCCAAGTGGCATTGATATTGTCTTTTTATTCCACTGCGACCTCCACCAGTCTTCCAAGGGGCATTTAAACCGCCTTGTTAAGCTACTGTGACCTCCAGCACTCTTCCAAGGGGCATTGATAATGTATTTTTATTCCACTGCGACCTCCACTACTCTTCCAAGGGACATTAAAACCATCTCGCTAAACTATTCTGAACTCCACAGCTCTTCCAAGGGGAATTAAAACCGTCTTGCTAAGCTACTGTGACCTCCACGTCTCTTTCAAGGGTGATTGATATTGTCTTTTTATTCCACTGCGACCTCCACCACTCCTCCAAGGGGCATTGATATTGTATTTTTATTCCACTGGGGCTCCCAGGACTCTTCCAACGGGCATTTATAATGTATTTTTATTCCACTGCCACCTCCACCACTCTTCCAAGGGGCATTAAAACCGTCTTGTTAAACCACGCTGAACTCCACAGCTCTTCCAAGGGGCATTAAAACCGTCTTGTTAAGCTACTGTGACCTCCACGTCTCTTCCAAGGGGCATTGACATTGTTTTTTTATTCCACTGCGACCTCCACCACTCTTCCAAGGGGCATTAAAACCATCTTGTTAAGCCACTCTGAACTCCACAGCTCTTCCAAGGGGCATTAAAACCGTCTCGTTAAGCTACTGTGACCTCCACGTCTCTTCCAAGGGGCATTGATATTGTCTTTTTATTCCATTGTGACCTCCACCACTCTTCCAAGGGGCATTAAAACAGTCTTGTTAAGCTACTGTGACCTCCACCACTCTTCCAATGGGCATTGATATTGTCTTTTAATTCCACTGCGACCTGCACTACTCTTCCAAGGGGCATTAAAACCGTCTTTTTAAACCACTCGGAACTCCACAGCTTTTCCAAGGGGCAATAAAACCGTCTTGTTAAACAACTCTGAACTCCACAGCTCTTCCAAGGGGCATTAAAACCGTCTTGTTAAGCTACTGTGACCTCCACGTCTCTTCCAAGGGGCATTGATATTGCCTTTTTATTCCACTGGGACCTCCACCACTCTTCCAAGGGGCATTTATATTGTCTTTTTATTCCACTGCGACCTCCACAACTCTTCCAAGGCGTATTAAAACCGTCTTGTTAAGCTACTGTGACCTCAACGTCTCTTCCAGGGGTCATTGATATTGTCTTTTTATTCCACTGCAAAATCCACCACTCTTCCAAGGGGCATTTAAACCGTCTTGTTAAGCTACTGTGACCTCCACGTCTCATTCAAGGGGCATTTATATTGTCTTTTTATTCCACTGCGACCTCCACCACTCTTCCAAGGGGCATTAAAACCATCCTGTTAAGCTACTGTGACCTCCACATCTCCTTCGAGAGGCATTGATATTGTCTTTTTATTCCACTGCGACCTCCACCACTCTTCCAAGGGGCATTAAAACCATCTTGTTAAGCTACTGTGACCTCCAAGTCTCTTCCAAGGGGCATTTATGTTGTCTTTTTATTCCACTGCATCCTCCACCACTTTTCCAAGGGGCATTAAAATTGTCTTTTTAAGCTACTGTGACCTCCACCACTCTTCCGAGGGGCATTTATATTGTCTTTTTATTTCACTGCGACCTCCAGCACTCTTCCAAGGGGCATTAAAACCGTCTTGTTAAGCTACTGTGACCTCCACATCTCTTCCAAGGGGCATTAAAACCATCTTGTTAAGCTACTGCGACCTCCACGTCTCCTCCGAGGGGCATTAAAACCATCTTGTTAAGCTACTGTGACCTCCACGTCTCTTCCTAGGGGCATTAAAACTGACTTATTAAGCTACTGTGACCTCCCCGTCTCTTCCAAGGGGCATTGATATTGTCTTTTTATTCCACTGCGACCTCCACCACTCTTCCAAGGTGCATTAAAACCGTCTTGTTAAGCTACTGTGACCTCCACCACTCTTCCAAGGGGCATTGATATTGTCTTTTTATTCCACTGCGACCTCCACTACTCTTCCAAGGGACATTAAAACCATCTTGTTGAACTACTCTGAACTCAACAGCTCTTCCAAGGTGAATTAAAACCGTCTTGTTAAGCTACTGTGACCTCCATGTATCTTCCAATGGGCATTAAACCATCTTGTTAAGCTACTGTGACCTCCACGTCTCTTTCAAGGGGGATTGATATTGTCTTTTTATTCCGCTGCGACCTCCACCACTCCTCCAAGGGGCATTGATATTGTCTTTTTATTCCACTGGGACCTCCACCACTCTTCCAAGGGGCATTTATAATGTCTTTTTATTTCACTGCAACCTCCACCACTCTTCCGAGGGGCATTAAAACAGTCTTGTTAAGCTACTGTGACCTCCACCACTATTCCAAGGGGCATTTAAACCGTCTTGTTAAGCTACTGTGACCTCCACCACTTTTCCAAGGGGCATTAAAACCATCTAGTTAAGCTACTGGGACCTCCAGGTCTCTTCCGAGGGGCATTAAAAGCGTCTTGTTAAACCACTCTGTACTCCACAGCTCTTCCAAGGGGCATTGAAATGTTGTTTATAATTAACTCTAATCTCCACGACTCTTGAAACAGGCATTGCATTTCCTCCTAATTTTAGGCAGCTTTTGCTTGGAAGGCATAGGCAAAGACTATGGGAGACACACTCCCCAATAATGGGAATAATGTTTGTAATATGCTGTACTGCATGGCTCTTGTAAGGGGCATTGCAAGTTCCTCCGTCCTAATTTTTGGCACCATTTCCTTGGAAGGCATAGGCCAAGACTATGGGAGACCCACTCCCCAATAATGGGAATAATGTTTTAAATATGCTGTACTGCATGGCTCTTATAAGGGGCATTGCAAGTTCCTCCATCCTAATTTTTGGCATCTTTTGCTTGGAAGGCATAAGCAAAGACTATGGGAGACTCACTCCCCAATAATGGGAATAATGTTTTTAAGATGCTGTACTGTATGGCTTTTGTAAGGTGCATTAAAACCATCTTGTTAAGCTACTGTGACCTCCACGTCTCTTTCAAGGGGCATTAAAACCATCTTGTTAGGCTACTGTAACCTCCACGTCTCTTCCAAGGGGCATTGATATTGTCTTTTTATTCCACTGCGACCTCCACCACTCTTCCAAGGTGCATTAAAACCGTCTTGTTAAGCTACTGTGACCTCCACCACTCTTCCAAGGGGCATTGATAATGTCTTTTTATTCCACTGCGACCTCCACTACTCTTCCAAGGGACATTAAAACCATCTTGTTAAACTACTCTGAACTCAACAGCTCTTCCAAGGTGAATTAAAACCGTCTTGTTAAGCTACTGTGACCTCCACATCTCTTCCAAGGGACATTGATATTGTCTTTTTATTCCACTGCGACCTCCACCACCCTTCCAAGGGGCATTAAGACTGTCTTGTTAAGCTACTGTGACCTCCACCACTCTTCCAAGGGGCATTGATATTGTCTTTTTATTCCACTGCGACCTGCACTACTCTTCCAAGGGGCATTAAAACTGTCATTTTAAACCACTCGGAACTCCACAGCTTTTCCAAGGGGCATTAAAACCGTCTTGTTAAACCACTCTGAACTCCACAGCTCTTCCAAGGGGTATTAAAATCATCTTGTTAAGCTACTGTGACCTCCACGTCTCTTCCAAGGGGCATTGATATTGTCTTTTTATTCCACTGGGACCTCCACCACTCCTCCAAGGGGCATTTATATTGTCTTTTTATTCCACTGCGACCTCCACCACTCTTCCAAGGGGTAGTAAAACCGCCTTGTTAAGCTACTGTGACCTCCATGTCTCTTCCAGGGGACATTGATATTGTCTTTTTATTCCACTGCAACCTCCACCACTCTTCCAAGGGGCATTAAAACCGTCTTGTTAAGCTACTGTGACCTCCACGTCTCTTCCTAGGGGCATTAAAACTGACTTATTAAGCTACTGTGACCTCCCCGTCTCTTCCAAGGGGCATTGATATTGTCTTTTTATTCCACTGCGACCTCCACCACTCTTCCAAGGTGCATTAAAACCGTCTTGTTAAGCTACTGTGACCTCCACCACTCTTCCAAGGGGCATTGATAATGTCTTTTTATTCCACTGCGACCTCCACTACTCTTCCAAGGGACATTAAAAACATCTTGTTAAACTACTCTGAACTCAACAGCTCTTCCAAGGTGAATTAAAACCGTCTTGTTAAGCTACTGTGACCTCCATGTATCTTCCAATGGGCATTAAACCATCTTGTTAAGCTACTGTGACCTCCACGTCTCTTTCAAGGGGGATTGATATTGTCTTTTTATTCCACTGCGACCTCCTCCACTTCTCCAAGGGGCATTGATATTGTCTTTTTATTCCACTGGGACCTCCACCACTCTTCCAAGGGGCATTTATAATGTCTTTTTATTTCACTGCAACCTCCACCACTCTTCCGAGGGGCATTAAAACCGTCTTGTTAAACCATGCTGAACTCCACAGCTCTTCCAAGGGGCATTGATATTGTCTTTTTATTCCACTGGGACCTCCACCACTCTTCCAAGGGGCATTTATATTGTCTTTTTATTCCACTGCGACCTCCACAACTCTTCCAAGGCGTATTAAAACCGTCTTGTTAAGCTACTGTGACCTCCACGTCTCTTCCAGGGGTCATTGATATTGTCTTTTTATTCCACTGCAAAATCCACCACTCTTCCAAGGGGCATTAAAACCGTCTTGTTAAGCTACTGTGACCTCCACGTCACTTTCAAGGGGCATTTATATTGTCTTTTTATTCCACTGCGACCTCCACCACTCTTCCAAGGGGCATTAAAACCATCCTGTTAAGCTACTGTGACCTCCACGTCTCCTTCGAGAGGCATTGATATTGTCTTTTTATTCCACTGCGACCTCCACCACTCCTCCAAGGGGCATTAAAACCATCTTGTTAAGCTACTGTGACCTCCAGCACTCTTCCAAGGGGCATTGATAATGTATTTTTATTCCACTGCGACCTCCACTACTCTTCCAAGGGACATTAAAACCTTCTCGCTAAACTATTCTGAACTACACAGCTCTTCCAAGGGGAATTAAAACCGTCTTGTTAAGCTACTGTGACCTCCACGTCTCTTTCAAGGGGGATTGATATTGTCTTTTTATTCCACTGCGACCTCCACCACTCCTCCAAGGGGCATTGATATTGTATTTTTATACCACTGGGGCTCTCACCACTCTTCCAACGGGCATTTATAATGTATTTTTATTCCACTGCGACCTCCACCACTCTTCCAAGGGGCATTAAAACTGTCTTGTTAAACCACGCTGAACTCCACAGCTCTTACAAGGGGCATTAAAACCGTCTTGTTTAGCTGCTGTGACCTCCACGTCTCTTCCAAGGGGCATTGACATTGTTTTTTTATTCCACTGCGACCTCCACCACTCTTCCAAGGGGCATTAAAACCATCTTGTTAAGCCACTCTGAACTCCACAGCTCTTCCAAGGGGCATTAAAACCGTCTCGTTAAGCTACTGTGACCTCCACGTCTCTTCCAAGGGGCATTGATATTGTCTTTTTATTCCATTGTGACCTCCACCACTCTTCCAAGGGGCATTAAAACAGTCTTGTTAAGCTACTGTGACCTCCACCACTCTTCCAATGGGCATTGATATTGTCTTTTAATTCCACTGCGACCTGCACTACTCTTCCAAGGGGCATTAAAACCGTCTTTTTAAACCACTCGGAACTCCACAGCTTTTCCAAGGGGCAATAAAACCGTCTTGTTAAACAACTCTGAACTCCACAGCTCTTCCAAGGGGCATTAAAACCGTCTTGTTAAGCTACTGTGACCTCCACGTCTCTTCCAAGGGGCATTGATATTGCCTTTTTATTCCACTGGGACCTCCACCACTCTTCCAAGGGGCATTTATATTGTCTTTTTATTCCACTGCGACCTCCACAACTCTTCCAAGGCGTATTAAAACCGTCTTGTTAAGCTACTGTGACCTCAACGTCTCTTCCAGGGGTCATTGATATTGTCTTTTTATTCCACTGCAAAATCCACCACTCTTCCAAGGGGCATTTAAACCGTCTTGTTAAGCTACTGTGACCTCCACGTCTCATTCAAGGGGCATTTATATTGTCTTTTTATTCCACTGCGACCTCCACCACTCTTCCAAGGGGCATTAAAACCATCCTGTTAAGCTACTGTGACCTCCACATCTCCTTCGAGAGGCATTGATATTGTCTTTTTATTCCACTGCGACCTCCACCACTCTTCCAAGGGGCATTAAAACCATCTTGTTAAGCTACTGTGACCTCCAAGTCTCTTCCAAGGGGCATTTATATTGTCTTTTTATTCCACTGCATCCTCCACCACTTTTCCAAGGGGCATTAAAATTGTCTTTTTAAGCTACTGTGACCTCCACCACTCTTCCGAGGGGCATTGATATTGTCTTTTTATTTTACTGCGACCTCCAGCACTCTTCCAAGGGGCATTAAAACCGTCTTGTTAAGCTACTGTGACCTCCACATCTCTTCCAAGGGGCATTAAAACCATCTTGTTAAGCTACTGCGACCTCCACGTCTCCTCCGAGGGGCATTAAAACCATCTTGTTAAGCTACTGTGACCTCCACGTCTCTTCCTAGGGGCATTAAAACTGACTTATTAAGCTACTGTGACCTCCCCGTCTCTTCCAAGGGGCATTGATATTGTCTTTTTATTCCACTGCGACCTCCACCACTCTTCCAAGGTGCATTAAAACCGTCTTGTTAAGCTACTGTGACCTCCACCACTCTTCCAAGGGGCATTGATATTGTCTTTTTATTCCACTGCGACCTCCACTACTCTTCCAAGGGACATTAAAACCATCTTGTTAAACTACTCTGAACTCAACAGCTCTTCCAAGGTGAATTAAAACCGTCTTGTTAAGCTCCTGTGACCTCCATGTATCTTCCAATGGGCATTAATCCATCTTGTTAAGCTACTGTGACCTCCACGTCTCTTTCAAGGGGGATTGATATTGTCTTTTTATTCCACTGCGACCTCCACCACTCCTCCAAGGGGCATTGATATTGTCTTTTTATTCCACTGGGACCTCCACCACTCTCCCAAGGGGCATTTATAATGTCTTTTTATTTCACTGCAACCTCCACCACTCTTCCGAGGGGCATTAAAACAGTCTTGTTAAGCTACTGTGACCTCCACCACTATTCCAAGGGGCATTTAAACCGTCTTGTTAAGCTACTGTGACCTCCACCACTTTTCCAAGGGGCATTAAAACCATCTAGTTAAGCTACTGGGACCTCCAGGTCTCTTCCGAGGGGCATTAAAAGCGTCTTGTTAAACCACTCTGTACTCCACAGCTCTTCCAAGGGGCATTGAAATGTTGTTTATAATTAACTCTAATCTCCACGACTCTTGAAACAGGCATTGCATTTCCTGCTAATTTTAGGCAGCTTTTGCTTGGAAGGCATAGGCAAAGACTATGGGAGACACACTCCCCAATAATGGGAATAATGTTTGTAATATGCTGTACTGCATGGCTCTTGTAAGGGGCATTGCAAGTTCCTCCGTCCTAATTTTTGGCACCATTTCCTTGGAAGGCATAGGCCAAGACTATGGGAGACCCACTCCCCAATAATGGGAATAATGTTTTAAATATGCTGTACTGCATGGCTCTTATAAGGGGCATTGCAAGTTCCTCCATCCTAATTTTTGGCATCTTTTGCTTGGAAGGCATAAGCAAAGACTATGGGAGACTCACTCCCCAATAATGGGAATAATGTTTTTAAGATGCTGTACTGTATGGCTTTTGTAAGGTGCATTAAAACCATCTTGTTAAGCTACTGTGACCTCCACGTCTCTTTCAAGGGGCATTAAAACCATCTTGTTAGGCTACTGTAACCTCCACGTCTCTTCCAAGGGGCATTGATATTGTCTTTTTATTCCACTGCGACCTCCACCACTCTTCCAAGGTGCATTAAAACCGTCTTGTTAAGCTACTGTGACCTTCACCACTCTTCCAAGGGGCATTGATAATGTCTTTTTATTCCACTGCGACCTCCACTACTCTTCCAAGGGACATTAAAACCATCTTGTTAAACTACTCTGAACTCAACAGCTCTTCCAAGGTGAATTAAAACTGTCTTGTTAAGCTACTGTGACCTCCACATCTCTTCCAAGGGACATTGATATTGTCTTTTTATTCCACTGCGACCTCCACCACCCTTCCAAGGGGCATTAAGACTGTCTTGTTAAGCTACTGTGACCTCCACCACTCTTCCAAGGGGCATTGATATTGTCTTTTTATTCCACTGCGACCTGCACTACTCTTCCAAGGGGCATTAAAACTGTCATTTTAAACCACTCGGAACTCCACAGCTTTTCCAAGGGGCATTAAAACCGTCTTGTTAAACCACTCTGAACTCCACAGCTCTTCCAAGGGGTATTAAAATCATCTTGTTAAGCTACTGTGACCTCCACGTCTCTTCCAAGGGGCATTGATATTGTCTTTTTATTCCACTGGGACCTCCACCACTCCTCCAAGGGGCATTTATATTGTCTTTTTATTCCACTGCGACCTCCACCACTCTTCCAAGGGGTATTAAAACCGTCTTGTTAAGCTACTGTGACCTCCATGTCTCTTCCAGGGGACATTGATATTGTCTTTTTATTCCACTGCAACCTCCACCACTCTTCCAAGGGGCATTAAAACCGTCTTGTTAAGCTACTGTGACCTCCACGTCTCTTCCTAGGGGCATTAAAACTGACTTATTAAGCTACTGTGACCTCCCCGTCTCTTCCAAGGGGCATTGATATTGTCTTTTTATTCCACTGCGACCTCCACCACTCTTCCAAGGTGCATTAAAACCGTCTTGTTAAGCTACTATGACCTCCACCACTCTTCCAAGGGGCATTGATAATGTCTTTTTATTCCACTGCGACCTCCACTACTCTTCCAAGGGACATTAAAAACATCTTGTTAAACTACTCTGAACTCAACAGCTCTTCCAAGGTGAATTAAAACCGTCTTGTTAAGCTACTGTGACCTCCATGTATCTTCCAATGGGCATTAAACCATCTTGTTAAGCTACTGTGACCTCCACGTCTCTTTCAAGGGGGATTGATATTGTCTTTTTATTCCACTGCGACCTCCTCCACTTCTCCAAGGGGCATTGATATTGTCTTTTTATTCCACTGGGACCTCCACCACTCTTCCAAGGGGCATTTATAATGTCTTTTTATTTCACTGCAACCTCCACCACTCTTCCGAGGGGCATTAAAACAGTCTTGTTAAGCTGCTGTGACCTCCACCACTATTCCAAGGGGCATTTAAACCGTCTTGTTAAGCTACTGTGACCTCCACCACTTTTCCAAGGGGCATTAAAACCATCTTGTTAAGCTACTGCGACCTCCACGTCTCCTCCGAGGGGCATTAAAACCGTCTTGTTAAGCTACTGGGACCTCCAGGTCTCTTCCGAGGGGCATTAAAACGTCTTGTTAAACCACTCTGTACTCCACAGCTCTTCCAAGGGGCATTGAAATGTTGTTTATAATTAACTCTAATCTCCACGACTCTTGAAACAGGCATTGCATTTCCTCCTAATTTTAGGCAGCTTTTGCTTGGAAAGCATAGGCAAAGACTATGGGAGACACACTCCCCAATAATGGGAATAATGTTTGTAATATGCTGTACTGCATGGCTCTTGTAAGGGGCATTGCAAGTTCCTCCGTCCTAATTTTTGGCACCTTTTCCTTGGAAGGCATAGGCCAAGACTATGGGAGACCCACTCCCCAATAATGGGAATAATGTTTTAAATATGCTGTACTGCATGGCTCTTATAAGGGGCATTGCAAGTTCCTCCATCCTAATTTTTGGCATCTTTTGCTTGGAAGGCATAAGCAAAGACTATGGGAGACTCACTCCCCAATAATGGGAATAATGTTTTTAAGATGCTGTACTGTATGGCTTTTGTAAGGTGCATTAAAACCATCTTGTTAAGCTACTGTGACCTCCACGTCTCTTTCAAGGGGCATTAAAACCATCTTGTTAGGCTACTGTATCCTCCACGTCTCTTCCAAGGGGCATTGATATTGTCTTTTTATTCCACTGCGACCTCCACCACTCTTCCAAGGTGCATTAAAACCGTCTTGTTAAGCTACTGTGACCTCCACCACTCTTCCAAGGGGCATTGATAATGTCTTTTTATTCCACTGCGACCTCCACTACTCTTCCAAGGGACATTAAAACCATCTTGTTAAACTACTCTGAACTCAACAGCTCTTCCAAGGTGAATTAAAACCGTCTTGTTAAGCTACTGTGACCTCCATGTATCTTCCAATGGGCATTAAACCATCTTGTTAAGCTACTGTGAACTCCACGTCTCTTTCAAGGGGGATTGATATTGTCTTTTTATTTCACTGCGACCTCCACCACTCCTCCAAGGGGCATTGATATTGTCTTTTTATTCCACTGGGACCTCCACCACTCTTCCAAGGGGCATTTATAATGTCTTTTTATTTCACTGCAACCTGCACCACTCTTCCGAGGGGCATTAAAACAGTCTTGTTAAGCTACTGTGACCTCCACCACTATTCCAAGGGGCATTTAAACCGTCTTGTTAAGCTACTGTGACCTCCACAACTTTTCCAAGGGGCATTAAAACCATCTTGTTAAGCTACTGCGACCTCCACGTCTCCTCCGAGGGGCATTAAAACCGTCTTGTTAAGCTACTGGGACCTCCAGGTCTCTTCAGAGGGGCATTAAAAGCGTCTTATTAAACCACTCTGTACTCCACAGCTCTTCCAAGGGGCATTGAAATGTTGTTTATAATTACCTCTAATCTCCACGACTCTTGAAACAGGCATTGCATTTCCTCCTAATTTTAGGCAGCTTTTGCTTGGAAGGCATAGGCAAAGACTATGGGAGACACACTCCCCAATAATGGGAATAATGTTTGTAATATGCTGTACTGCATGGCTCTTGTAAGGGGCATTGCAAGTTCCTCCGTCCTAATTTTTGGCACCTTTTCCTTGGAAGGCATAGGCCAAGATTATGGGAGACCCACTCCCCAATAATGGGAATAATGTTTTAAATATGCTGTACTGCATGGCTCTTATAAGGGGCATTGCAAGTTCCTCCATCCTAATTTTTGGCATCTTTTGCTTGGAAGGCATAAGCAAAGACTATGGGAGACTCACTCCCCAATAATGGGAATAATGTTTTTAAGATGCTGTACTGTATGGCTTTTGTAAAGTGCATTAAAACCATTTTGTTAAGCTACTGTGACCTCCACGTCTCTTTCAAGGGGCATTAAAACCATCTTGTTAGGCTACTGTAACCTCCACGTCTCTTCCAAGGGGCATTGATATTGTCTTTTTATTCCACTGCGACCTCCACCACTCTTCCAAGGTGCATTAAAACCGTCTTGTTAAGCTACTGTGACCTCCATGTATCTTCCAATGGGCATTAAACCATCTTGTTAAGCTACTGTGACCTCCACGTCTCTTTCAAGGGGGATTGATATTGTCTTTTTATTCCACTGCGACCTCCACCACTCCTCCAAGGGGCATTGATATTGTCTTTTTAT
This sequence comes from Phyllobates terribilis, assembly GCF_046119375.1. Taxonomy (NCBI): domain Eukaryota; kingdom Metazoa; phylum Chordata; class Amphibia; order Anura; family Dendrobatidae; genus Phyllobates; species Phyllobates terribilis. The sequence continues at coordinate 205,039,492 of NW_027362764.1, read as the reverse complement.
TCCACTGGGACCTCCACCACTCTCCCAAGGGGCATTTATAATGTCTTTTTATTTCACTGCAACCTCCACCACTCTTCCGAGGGGCATTAAAACCGTCTTGTTAAACCACGCTGAACTCCACAGCTCTTCCAAGGGGCATTAAAACCGTCTTGCTAAGCTACTGTGACCTCCACGTCTCTTCCAAGGGGCATTGATATTGTCTTTTTATTCCACTGCGACCTCCACCACCCTTCCAAGGGGCATTAAGACTGTCTTGTTAAGCTACTGTGACCTCCACCACTCTTCCAAGGGGCATTGATATTGTCTTTTTATTCCACTGCGACCTGCACTACTCTTCCAAGGGGCATTAAAACTGTCATTTTAAACCACTCGGAACTCCACAGCTTTTCCAAGGGGCATTAAAATCATCTTGTTAAACCACTCTGAACTCCACAGCTCTTCCAAGGGGTATTAAAATCATCTTGTTAAGCTACTGTGACCTCCACGTCTCTTCCAAGGGGCATTGATATTGTCTTTTTATTCCACTGGGACCTCCACCACTCCTCCAAGGGGCATTTATATTGTCTTTTTATTCCACTGCGACCTCCACCACTCTTCCAAGGGGTATTAAAACCGTCTTGTTAAGCTACTGTGACCTCCACGTCTCTTCCAGGGGACATTTATATTGTCTTTTTATTCCACTGCAACCTCCACCACTCTTCCAAGGGGCATTAAAACCGTCTTGTTAAGCTACTGTGACCTCCACGCCTCTTCCTAGGGGCATTAAAACTGACTTATTAAGCTACTGTGACCTCCCCGTCTCTTCCAAGGGGCATTGATATTGTCTTTTTATTCCACTGCGACCTCCACCACTCTTCCAAGGTGCATTAAAACCGTCTTGTTAAGCTACTGTGACCTCCACCACTCTTCCAAGGGGCATTGATAATGTCTTTTTATTCCACTGCGACCTCCACTACTCTTCCAAGGGACATTAAAACCATCTTGTTAAACTACTCTGAACTCAACAGCTCTTCCAAGGTGAATTAAAACTGTCTTGTTAAGCTACTGTGACCTCCATGTCTCTTCCAATGGGCATTAAACCATCTTGTTAAGCTACTGTGACCTCCACGTCTCTTTCAAGGGGGATTGATATTGTCTTTTTATTCCACTGCGACCTCCACCACTCCTCCAAGGGGCATTGATATTGTCTTTTTATTCCACTGGGACCTCCACCACTCTTCCAAGGGGCATTTATAATGTCTTTTTATTTCACTGCAACCTCCACCACTCTTCCGAGGGGCATTAAAACCGTCTTGTTAAACCACGCTGAACTCCACAGCTCTTCCAAGGGGCATTGTTATTGTCTTTTTATTCCACTGCGACCTCCACCACCCTTCCAAGGGGCATTAAGACTGTCTTGTTAAGCTACTGTGACCTCCACCACTCTTCCAAGGGGCATTGATATTGTCTTTTTATTCCACTGCGACCTGCACTACTCTTCCAAGAGGCATTAAAACTGTCATTTTAAACCACTCGGAACTCCACAGCTTTTCCAAGGGGCATTAAAACCGTCTTGTTAAACCACTCTGAACTCCACAGCTCTTCCAAGGGGTATTAAAATCATCTTGTTAATCAACTGTGACCTCCACGTCTCTTCCAAGGGGCATTGATATTGTCTTTTTATTCCACTGGGACCTCCACCACTCCTCCAAGGGGCATTTATATTGTCTTTTTATTCCACTGCAACCTCCACCACTCTTCCAAGGGGCATTAAAACCGTCTTGTTAAGCTACTGTGACCTCCACGCCTCTTCCTAGGGGCATTAAAACTGACTTATTAAGCTACTGTGACCTCCCCGTCTCTTCCAAGGGGCATTGATATTGTCTTTTTATTCCACTGCGACCTCCACCACTCTTCCAAGGTGCATTAAAACCGTCTTGTTAAGCTACTGTGACCTCCACCACTCTTCCAAGGGGCATTGATAATGTCTTTTTATTCCACTGCGACCTCCACTACTCTTCCAAGGGACATTAAAACCATCTTGTTAAACTACTCTGAACTCAACAGCTCTTCCAAGGTGAATTAAAACTGTCTTGTTAAGCTACTGTGACCTCCATGTCTCTTCCAATGGGCATTAAACCATCTTGTTAAGCTACTGTGACCTCCACGTCTCTTTCAAGGGGGATTGATATTGTCTTTTTATTCCACTGCGACCTCCACCACTCCTCCAAGGGGCATTGATATTGTCTTTTTATTCCACTGGGACCTCCACCACTCTTCCAAGGGGCATTTATAATGTCTTTTTATTTCACTGCAACCTCCACCACTCTTCCGAGGGGCATTAAAACCGTCTTGTTAAACCACGCTGAACTCCACAGCTCTTCCAAGGGGCATTGTTATTGTCTTTTTATTCCACTGCGACCTCCACCACCCTTCCAAGGGGCATTAAGACTGTCTTGTTAAGCTACTGTGACCTCCACCACTCTTCCAAGGGGCATTGATATTGTCTTTTTATTCCACTGCGACCTGCACTACTCTTCCAAGGGGCATTAAAACTGTCATTTTAAACCACTCGGAACTCCACAGCTTTTCCAAGGGGCATTAAAACCGTCTTGTTAAACCACTCTGAACTCCACAGCTCTTCCAAGGGGTATTAAAATCATCTTGTTAAGCAACTGTGACCTCCACGTCTTTTCCAAGGGGCATTGATATTGTCTTTTTATTCCACTGGGACCTCCACCACTCCTCCAAGGGGCATTTATATTGTCTTTTTATTCCACTGCGACCTCCACCACTCTTCCAAGGGGCATTAAAACCGTCTTGTTAAGCTACTGTGACCTCCACGTCTCTTCCTAGGGGCATTAAAACTGACTTATTAAGCTACTGTGACCTCCCCGTCTCTTTCAAGGGGCATTTATATTGTCTTTTTTTTCCAATGCGACCTCCACCACTCTTCCAAGGGGCATTAAAACCGTCTTGTTAAGCTACTGTGACCTCCACGTCTCCTTCGAGAGGCATTGATATTGTCTTTTTAGTCCACTGCGACCTCCACCACTCTTCCAAGGGGCATTAAAACCGTCTTGTTAAGCTCCTGTGACCTCCAAGTCTCTTCCAAGGGGCATTGATATTGTCTTTTTATTCCACTACATCCTCCACCACTCTTCCAAGGGGCATTAAAACTGTCTTGTTAAGCTACTGTGACCTCCACCACTCTTCCGAGGGGCATTGATATTGTCTTTTTATTCCACTGCGACCTCCACTACTCTTCCAATCGGCATTAAAATCGTCTTGTTAAACTACTCTGAACTCCACAGCTTTTCCAACGGGCATTAATCTGTCTTGTTAAACCACTCTTAACTAGTGTTGAGCCACCCCCGTAGTGTTCGGGTTCGATTCGGTTCGTCGAACACCGGGATGTTCGAGGAACTGTTCGTCGAACACCTTAGAACACCGTCGGACACCGTTAAAACCAATGGCAGGCAAACAAAAACACATAGAAACACATTGAAAACACCTTCAAAGGTGTCCAAAAGCTGACAAACTGCTCAGAAGATACTCTCTTTAAAAAAGCCGGCCGGCAATTCAGCAGCGGCATACACCGGTACCCTGCAATTTAGACAAGAAGGAATAGAGCATCACACATAGATTAGATAGATAGAAACATGTCAGTCACATATATAAGAAGTATAGAGACAGTGTTGGTTACTGTACTTGTCATTTAGTGTAAAAGGGTTTATTAAAAAAAATATTAGTGTTTTCATGCACCGTCTCTTTCAAAAAGCCGGTCGGCAATTCAGCATCGGTACCCGACAATTTATAACAGAAAGAATAGAGCATCACACATAGATTAGATAGATAGAAACATGTCAGTCACATTTATAATAAGTACAGTGATAATGTTGATTACTGTACTTGTCATTTAGTGTTAAAATAAAGGATTTATTAAAAAAAAAATTGGCGTGGGGTTCCCCCGTAATTTTAGTCTCTAGCGTAGGTTAAGCAGACGGCTGAGGCAGATGTTTGAAGCCTGGGAAGGGGGTTATACCCACGGAGCTTCCCAGGCTACTAATATCAGCCCCCAGCTGAATACCTAGCCTTTACTAGCTATTAAAATGGAGGACCCCCAAAAAAATGACGTGGGGTCCCCCCTATTTTAATAGCTACCAAAGGCTAGGCAGACAGCTGGGGGCTGATATTAATAGCCCAGGAAGGGTTCCATGACTATTGGCCCCCTCCCAGGCTAGAAACACCAGCCGTCAGCCGCCCCAGAAATGGCGCATCCATAGGATGCGCCAATTCTGGCACTTAGCTTCGCTGTTCCCACTGCTCTGTAGCGGTGGCAGTGGGGTAATAGGGTTGGGGTTGATGTCAGCTTATAATGCCAGCTGACATCAAGTCCAGGTTAGTAATGGAGAGGCGTCTATAAGACACCCCCATTACTAAACCCATAGTCAAAGTTACAAAAAAAAAAAAACACCCAGAATAAAGTCCTTTAATTGAAATAAAGACACAATTCTTTATTGTTCTAAATTAAACCATACTTACCATCACGCCCATTCCAGCTGAAGCCAACGATCTCCTGCAATAAAAGTAAAATAATAAAGCAACATCATACTTACCTTTCCATGGTTCCCACGACAGCTTCAGCTCTGCTACATTCACACGACAGGCTGGACCGCTGCAGAACGCTGCCATCCAGCTTGCCATGCGGCAGACAATGAGAAGCGCAGGCATGCTTGCGCTCCTCAGTGTCTGGCTGTGACGGCATAAAGATGAGCCGAGTTCATGTCCAATGAACTCAGCTCACCTCATGCACGTCACTGACAGGGTGGGAAAATTCTCCTGCGCATACGGTGAGTGCAGGAGAATTTTCCCACGCTGTCAGTGACGTGCATGAGGTGAGCTGAGTTCATTGGACATGAGCTCACCTCATGCACGTCACTGACAGCGTGGGAAAATTCTCCTGCGCATGCGGTGAGTGCAGGAGAATTTTCCCACGCTGTCAGTGACATGCATGAGGTGAGCCGAGTTCATTGGACATGAGCTCACCTCATGCACGTCACTGACTGCGTGGGAAAATTCTCCTGCACTCATCGCATGCGCAGGAGAATTTTCCCACTCTGTCAGTGACGTGCCTGAGGTGAGCCGAGTTCATTGGACATGAGCTCACCTCATGCACGTCACTCACAGCGTGGGAAAATTCTCCTGCACTCACCGCATGTGCAGGAGAATTTTCCCTCGCTGTCAGTGACGTGCATGAGGTGAGTTGAGTTCATTGGACATGAACTCGGCTCATCTGGATGCCGTCACAGCCAGACACTGAGGAGCGCAAGCATGCCTGCGCTTCTCAGTCTTTGCGGCATGGCAAGCTGGATGGCCGCGTTCTGCTGCGGTCCAGCCTGTCATGTGAATGTAGCAGAGCTGAAGCTGTCGTGGGAACCAAGGAAAGGAAAGGATGATGTTGCTTTATTATTTTATTGCAGGAGATCGTTGGCTTCAGCTGGAATGGGCGTGATGGTAAGTATTTTTTAATTTAGAACAATAAAGAATTGTGTCTTTATTTCAATTAAAGGACTTTATTCTGGGTGTTTGTGTTTTTTTGTAACTTTGACTATGGGGTTAGTAATGGGGGTGTCTTATAGACACCTCTCCATTACTAACCTGGGCTTTAAGTCAGCTGGCATCCTATGGATGCGCCATTTCTGGGGCGGCTGACGGCTGGTGTTTCTAGCCTGGGAGGGGGCCAATAGTCAGGGCACCCTTCCTGGGCTATTAATATCAGCCCCCAGCTGTCTGCCTAGCCTTTGCTAGCTATTAAAATAGGGGGGACCCCACGTCATTTTTTTTGGGGTCCCCCATTTGAATAGCTAGTAAAGGCTAGGTTTTCAGCTGGGGGCTGATATTAGTAGCCTGGGAAGCTACGTGGGTATTACCCCCTTCCCAGGCTTCAAACATCTGCCCCAGCCGTCTGCTTAACCTCCGCTAGAGACTAAAATTACAGGGAACCCCACACCAATTTTTTTTTAATAAATTCTTTATTTTAACACTAAATGACAAGTACAGTAATCAACACTATCACTGTACTTCTTATATATGTGACTGACATGTTTCTATCTATCTAATCTATGTGTGATGCTCTATTCTTTCTGTTATAAATTGTCGGGTACCGATTCTGAATTGCCGGCCGGCTTTTTTAACGAGACGGTGCATGAAAACACTAATATTTTTTTCAATAAATCCTTTACACTAAATGACAAGTACAGTAACCAATACTGTCACTGTACTTCTTATATATGTGACTGACATATTTCTATCTATCTAATCTATGTGTGATACTCTTTTCTTTCTGTTCTATATTGTCGGGTACCGGTGTATGCCGCTGCTGAATTGCCGGCTTTTCATGTTTCACTGTGAGCACTGTTCCCATCGATTTGGGCAATCACTGTAATGCCTCAACCACCATGGCTGTGGCATTACAGTGAGTGGCAGACAATCCCTGCATGATTGATGCTCTAAATAGCGCCAGACATGCAGGACACGCTTTTGGTGCACGAACAGTAATCGAATATAACCTCGAACAGCCGACTTTTTTGGAAATCGTTCGCGTTCGTTGAGCTACTCGAACACCGCCCAAAACAGCTCGTATTTGAGATTGGCGAACAGTTCTAGTCGAACACCGCTCATCTCTACTCTTAACTCCACCGCTCTTCCAAGGGGCATTAAAACCGTCTTGTTAAGCTACTGTGACCTCCATGTCTCTTCCAAGGGGCATTAAAACCGTCTTGTTAAGCTACTGTGACCTACATGTCTCATCCAAGGGCATTAAAACCGTCTTGTTAAACCACTCTGAACTCCACAGCTCTTCGAAGCGGCATTGAAATGTTGATTTTAATTACCTCTAACCTCCACGATTCTTCCAATGGGCATTGCATTTCCTCCTATTTTTAGGCATCTTTTGCTTTTCAATGCATATACGAAAACTAAGGGAGACCCATTCGCCAATAATGGGTAGAAGGTTTTTAGTACACTGTAATCCACGTCTGTTTCAAGGGGAATTGCAGTTCCTCATATTTTTTGGAAAGCCCTCCATTCACTGCTTAGGCCAACAGTGTACAGGAGACCCAGTTGCTATAAATGGAAAAAACGGTTTAGTTAAGGCCCTCTGACCTCCATGTCACTTCCAACTGGCATTGGAGTGCCTCAAAATTTTTGGTAGGCATTGCACTCACTGTATGCCCTGTAACTGTGCAGCCGATCTGCTCCTTTTGGTACAGAAACATATCCTACAAGACATGTGTGGTTGACTGGCCTGATATTGATGTGAATGGTCCCTGTTCCTCCTGCTCTTTCTCCTTTGCCACCACCTCATCCATCATTTATCACCTGAAGCTTTGTTTTAACAGGAGTCATAGAACTGGGATAGTAGCAGGAAAACATCCAGCAATCCTCGGAGGAGGTAGGATATGCGCCAAAACGCTGACCACCTCAGGCCTAGCTGCTACTATATACATGCGCTTGCATTCAAAGAAAACAAAGCAGATGCTAACTTCTATCATCATCATGCTCCTCACCTTGGCACTCTCAACTCCCCTGATGGAGAAGCCAGGGCCCACCGGAGGTGTCTGGTTCTCTGGTGGGCGCGTCCTGTGCTAAAGCAAGCCAGGCTAAGAAAAGTGTGTGGGAAGGTAACAGGAGAAATAGGGGCGGCTGGGGATCGTTTATGGACACCCGGCCGCCCCCAGGCGGCTGGGGACCATGTGTGGACGCCCGGCCGCAGGGCGGCTGGGGACCGAGTATGGACACCTGAGCGTGGACACCCAGCCGCCGGGCAGCTGGGGACTGAGAATAGATACCTCGCTGCCGAAGCAGCCATGAGGTAGTGGCCAGCTTCAGCCTCCTCCAAACTAAAAGGCCCCATTTCAAGTGAAAGCTAGCAGAATGGTATTGCAGCCTGCGGGTGGGTGGGTGGTTGGTTGGCTGCATATTTGCGCTTACATTGCAAGGAATGGGGGAGGTACAATTGAACACTGCCCTGGGACAAGGACTTGCACGAGGATAGTTGCAAGTCTGCATCTTCTGATGCGGCAAGGATCACTTTTGATGGGCACACTTTTAGGCAGTGACCTGGGGGTCAGAGATGCTTCCAAGGGTCTTCCCTATGCTGTTCCCATGTCTTTTCAGCACTGTATGCATGTGTCACACAGCACATGGCCAGATAAGATTGTAAAATGTTAAAATGACATTTCGCGGTGAATGCATTTGTCACGGTTGAAAGCAATACAAAAGTGCAAAAACGCATAAAAAATGCTACTTGTGAACATAGCCCAAGGTGTGGAGGAGTATTTTTTTTTTGGTTATTTATTTTACCTTATACACAAGCCTTTACCCTGGAAAGGAGTTTCAGTTTCGTTTTTGAAAGTTTTATTTTGAGCCCTTAAAAGTGGCTTAATACCTCTGACCACATTGTTGACAGCAGTGACCTGGGGGTCAGAAATACTTCCTGGGGCGATCCCCTTGCTGTCCCCATGACATTTGAGCACTGTCACTATCGTTTTGGGCACTTGTTAGGCTTTTAAAAGACTGCCGGTGGTGCCGCCGCAAAAATGCTCGGGTCTCCCATAGACTAACATTGGGCTCGTTGTTCGGGTCGAGCACCCAAGTATCACGGTGAGCCTGACCCGAGCTTCGAGCACCCAAGCATTTTAGTGCTCGCTCAACACTACTAGTGATGAGCGAGCGTACTCTCTACTGCTCGGTACTCACCTGAGCATCTCACTGTTCAAGATGCTCGGCGAGTACTGCCGGGATGCTCAGACAGGGGCCGAGTCCTCACCAAACATGTTTGGACCTATTTAGATAGCGAATAAACATGCGGGGATTGCCTGCCACTCACTGAAATGCCGCAGCCATATTGGTTGTGGCATTACGGTGACTGGCTGGCCACATAGCTTCATTGGGTCTATATAAGACCTGGTGACCGTATGCTTGTCACAGTCTACCCTTCAGACAGGCAGAATTAAACCAAATATATGCCAAAATGTATGCACCAATCAAAGAGTTATACATATATAACATAGCAAAATCGAAACCATGGCTATATCACTTAGATAAAACCCAAAAAACAAATAGCCAACAAGGTGAATGCAATAAATTTTTATTGTTTAGAATTAAACATAAACAGATAGTGAAAGGTAAATAGAGAGCAACACTAATGCGTCAGATACAACAACAGGAGGAGATGGAATATATTAATTAACATATCCAATGATCAATTCGGTTAGCATTTGCACGATAAATACAGGGGGTACAAACAATGCAGGTGCTACTAACAGTGTAAATTAGCACCAACCCATAACATTATATTGCAGGCTGCCAGAATGAGGTGTTAATAAATGAAAGGGTTATCATTAGCTGTGGCCATCTCCTCCTTCTGTGCTGACGCCAGGTCCCAACACGTTTTTCGGCATTCAAGCCTTCATCAGGGGGCATCAGACAGGCAGTGTAGGGAGAGGTGCTGCTGAGCTAGGGAGAGAATTGGCGGTTTATTAGTTAGGTATAGGTGACGCGCCCCTGGGCCTGTGCTGAGTAGCGTTGCGCACGCGGGAGCCTACCCGGAGCCGGATCTGATAGGGGTAGTAGTCTCGTGGCGGTGACCCGGTCCGTGCCCAGGGAGTCAAGCTGAGTGGCAGTATATTAGCAGTAGATATAGGACGACTACGCCACCCGTTGAATGCAGCTATGGAGCTGCCGCTGCAGGGCAGACCGCTGAGGCCGGTGGAAGGATGGTGCAGCGTGGATGGTATAACCCCCAGCGGGAGGGGTATGGCCTCAGGGCAGCCGACGTGGATGATGGGGGTAGTAGGAACCACTCAGAGACGATGCGGTGTAGTTCAGGGTCTTTACTGGTGATAAAGATAGACCCTCCCGGAGTACTGGCTAGCGATCGGGGCCTGGTCAGTCCTTGAGCAGATGGGATCCCCCTTGGCCAGGCGGAGTTGTAGGCCTCCCCAACTAATTGTACTCTTCTGGCTTCCTTGCTAGAGGCGGGTAAAAGTAGCCCACGTCCCTGAGTGTACCGTGTGGTGCTCACCCGTATGGCCGGTGACTCGGGGCCTTCTAGTGGCTTCCGCTCCACGACGGCGGTGCTGGTCCCACGCGTGTGACCGTGCCTTCGGGTTTCTTGGCCAGAGGACCTGAAATCCCCTGCCGGGCGGTTTCTGCTGCTGGGTCTGGGTTAATCCCCACAGCCTCGGACTCCGGGTCCGGTGGTAACTCTTCAATCAGGGCGAGCTCTTCAGCTGCCAGCCCCTGATTCCTTTTAGCACTGCTCCCACTGAGCTCCTGATCTTTCTTTTCTATGCTGCTCCTCTTCTTCTCTCTACTCTTCTCACTAACCCTGCCTCAGCCCCAGCTTTATATAGGGGAAGTTCTTCCCCTCCCAGGACTGGGCAGGAGGTGTGGCATGCATAGGATTCCTGACCAAGAGACCTCCCACCTGCTCTCAGACATAACATTGCTATTACTGTGGGAACCAGACCCCTGGGGTGCCACATTCCCCCCTAGTGAAAGTTAGTACTCCGGGACTAAACATACTTTTGTAAACATAACAAGGTGCAAACAATAACATTCCAATAGAGACAACACATAAGGTGGTCACGGCGTGTCCGCAACCGGGTGTAACTTTTGAGGAAAACAAGGGTGTCCATTTCACCAACACAGGGAGACGTAACCAGGTAGGGGTCTGTCCTGCCCCGAGTCCTTAACAGTCTTTCAGTCCGTCCTGGGTTACGCTCCAACTATATGCACAAAGGATTCCCGGTAAATCCACCAAAGACTCCTATAAATAACTAGAAACACATAATTATACACAAGCAACAATAAACAGGTAAACATTAATAAAATAGCTTGAACATTTTAGATCCTCCACCGTATGGGCAGCTGGCCTCTAGTGACCCTAGTGGACCTACGGAGCTGGTTGATTGGTCCTGAGCTACAGGGTATAGGGGCTGTCAAGGGTAAACTGGGCAGCCGTCTACGGACTCTTTGGCTCACTAGGGGTATGGCAGGCTCACTATAAGCAGAGGGTTGATTTTCCTGGTCTGCTTGTGTGGGGTCTTCTGCCTCCTGGACCGGCTGTTCTTCCAGTTCTACCTGTGTCTCCGTAGGCACTTGGGATGCTGGTTGGAGGAACGTGAGGACGGGTACCACAACAGCACCATTGACTTGAGTCCAAGACCGAGGGAAGTCTCCGAGCACAGTACTAACCATATCTTCCCTTTCCTCTACGGGTCGAGGGTCCTCTTGTTCCTCTTCAGGGTTCCGTAGCTGTTCGGGACACTTCTTTAGGTGATCCCGGGATACAATGGCTGTGGTTTCCCCTCCGTCTTTACTGATTGTACAGATCTTCGGGTTGTCGTGGCTTGAGGGCAGTATGGTGTACGGGTCCTTCTCCCACTGGTCGTCCAACTTGTGGAGGCGTCTCTTCCTCTTCAAGACCTGCTCTCCAGGTACCAGGGGAACAGCGGGAGCATACTGGTTGTAAGTCTTCTCCTGTCTTTCTCTAGCTTGACAGAGACTTCGCTCCACGCTCTCCTGTACTTTCCGGTACTGCTGCTGCCTTTCTGTGTCCCAATCTGCTTCTGGTGAAGTGTCCTCGGGTGTCAGGACTCCCATCTCCAGATGAACAGGAAGCTTACCAGGTCTTGCACTCATTAGGTAAGCCGGGGTACAGTTGGTGGAACCTACAGGGATGTGGTTGTATAGGTCCACCAGGTCGGGCAGCTTCTCAGGCCACAGACTGCGCTCCTCCAGGGGCAATGTTTTCAGGAGATCTATCACCACCTGGTTCATTTTCTCAAAAAGTCCATTAGTTTGCGGGTGATAGGGTGTTGTTCTTATCTTCCGGCATCCATACAGGGTGCAGAACTCCTGGAAGACCTCCGCTTCAAAGGCAGGCCCCTGGTCCGTCAGCACCTGCTCCGGGTATCCATGCGGACGGCAGAAGTGCTGCTGGAAGGCTCTAGCTGCTGTGTGAGCCGTTAAGTCCTTGACAGGGACGACAACCAAGAACCGGGAGTAGTGATCCACGATGGTTAACGCGTAGACGTAGCCACTTCTGCTTGGGGTCAGCTTTACATGATCCAAGGCTACCAGTTCCAACGGCTGTCTGGTGATGATGGACCGCAGGGGAGTCTTCTGGCTGGCATGGTCCCTCCTTCTTAAGTTGCATGGGCCACAATCTCTGCACCACCTCTCGATGGTTCCTCTCATGCCTACCCAATGGAACCGCCCGCGCAGCAGAAACTCCAGCTTCTTCCATCCGAAATGCCCAGCTCCGTCGTGGCATGCCTCCATCACCATAGCTGCGTCTCTTCTTGGCACCACTACTTGCCAGATTAGTTCATGCGTCCGGGAGTTAACCATTCTGCGGCACAACTTTCCCTTATAAAGGAACAGTCGACTCTTCTTAGCCCACAGTTGCTTGGCTTCCTCCGGAGCGTCTGGGTCAAGGCGTGCATCTGGCCAAGTCAGCATCTCCTTTACCAGACGGACGGCAGGGTCACTGTCTTGCGTCTCCACCCAGTTGTAATGAGGTAAGGGGTTGAACGTAGCGGTTTGCTTACTTCTTACACGGTGGGAATACTGGATAGTCCTATGACGGTGGAACGCGGGGAGCTCAACTTCTTCCAGTTCCTCTGAATCTTCCCCTACGTCCGGTAGGTTTGGCATCATGGACAGGGCGTCTGCGTTGGTATTGGAGCGTCCTGCCCGGTATTTGATTGTAAACTCATAGTTGGACAAGCGAGCCATCCATCTCTGCTCTAGGGCACCTAGTCTTGCAGTGTCCAGGTGTGTCAACGGGTTGTTATCCGTGTACACGGTGAACCGGGAAGAAGCGAGGTAGTGCTTAAAGCGTTCGGTGACTGCCCACACCACTGCCAGGAACTCTAGCTTAAATGAGCTGTAATTCTCAGGGTTTCTTTCGGTGGGTCGCAGTTTTCGGCTGGCGTAAGCAATTACCCGTTCTTTCCCCTGCTGGATCTGGGATAGTATGGCTCCTAGCCCGATGTTACTGGCGTCGGTGTAGAGGATAAAGGGCTGGCTATAATCAGGGTACACCAGGATTTCATCCCCCGTGAGGGCCATCTTCAGCTGGCGGAAGGACTCTTCTTCCAACTTCTCCCATCTGAAGGGCGGCTTCTGGTTCTTGGCCTTCCTGGACTGTCCTATCAGGAGGTCCTGCATAGGAGCTGCCTTTTTGGTGAAACCGGGAATGAACCTTCGGTAGTAGCCTACCAAGCCGAGGAACTGCCTCACCTCCTTTACGCTGGAGGGGCTTGGCCATTCCTTAATTGCGGTGATCTTATCAGGGTCGGGAGCCACTCCGTCAGCACTCACCACGTGTCCCAGGTACTGCACCTTTGGCTTCAGAAGGTGACACTTGGAAGGTTTCACCTTTAGGCCGTAACTTGCCAGAGCTTCAAACACTTCCGCCAGGTGTTTCAGGTGGTCCTCGTAGGTCTTGGAATAGACGATGAAATCGTCCAGGTATAACAGGACCGTCTCAAAGTTTCGGTGTCCCAGACAGCATTCCATCAATCGCTGGAAGGTTCCTGGTGCGTTGCAAAGTCCGAACGGCATGCAGGTAAACTCGCTAAGTCCCATCGGGGTGGTGAATGCGGTCTTCTCCCGGTCCGCCTCTGCTACAGGAACCTGCCAGTACCCGCTAGTGAGATCCAAGGTGGAGAAGAAGTTAGCAGATTTTAAAGCAGCCAAAGACTCCTCTATTCTTGGTAAGGGGTACGCATCTTTGTGTGTAATACGGTTAATTTTCCGGTAATCTACACACATTCTCATGGTGTTGTCTTTCTTTTTGACCAAGACTAGTGGAGCTGCCCAGGGGCTACAGCTATCCCTGATTACCCCAGCCTCCTTCATGTCTCTAAGCATCCCCTTGGCATGTTGGTAGTGTGCAGGGGGTACGGGTCGGTATCTCTCCTTTATGGGAGGATGGTCTCCCGTGGGGATGTGGTGTTCTACCCCCTTGACTCGCCCGAAGTCTAACGGGTGTTTACTAAACACTCTCTCGTACTCTTGAACCACCCGGTAGACTCCCTGTTTCTGGTGGGAGGGAGTGGAGTCAGTACCCAAATGTAGTTGCTGACACCAATCCTCCATTATTTTCTCAGAGCAGTTACCTTCCTCCGGATGAGATGGAGGCAAGGGTTCCACAGACTGTATAGAATTTTGGTTGATAGTATATAATTTGGCTAGCGTAGCATACCGGGGCAGGTATACTTCCCTTTTCCCAATATTTATTATGCGAACGGGTACCCTCCCATGGCGTACATCAACTACCCCCCGGGCTGTCAAAATGGTGGGCCTACTGTCTGAGTAGACTGGCTCTACCAGGGCCTGGTAATCTCTACCTCTCAGACCAATAGCTGCCCGGCACCAAATCATCATTTCACTTTTCGGGGGCATGGCAATAGGGAAAGGGTCACACATTCTTACGCTACCAATCTCACCACCGGAGAGTTCCACCTGTTGCCGTCGCATCAGTGCCCGGATCTCTTTTTGGAGCACTCGCTGCTGGCCGGAGCTGGCGTTCTTGGCAACCTGCTGTAAAATGAAAATCACCTCTGCAAGACAATTTTCAATCACATTAGTTCCTAGAGTTATCTTTGGGTGACTCTCGCGCTTGTCAATGTCCACAATGATCAGTCCCTGTGCTGCCAGTTCGACTCTACCGATTTTAATGGTCATCTCTTTAAATCCGATCTGCGGCACGGGTTGACCATTGCTGGCAATAATACTCAAGTCGTCGTCTGGATAGCGGGCTATATCCGAGTCATTCCAGTACTGCTTGAAGAGCACGTACGGGATGGTGGTGACCTGTGACCCGGTGTCAAGTAGGGCACTCATAGGAATGCCATCCAGTACCACAGGCAAGACTGGACGTCCTCCCACATATTTGTCACGCCAGTTCGATGGGCCTGGTGATCTTTTTCCTGGGGGTTGGCCCTCTACCCCAGGTTGTGCCAGTTTAAAGGACAGTACCTTGCCATATGTCCGGGTTGATTGCAGCGGCGGCAGATGGGTTGTCCGTCCTCGTTGTATCGGTCGCTGGGTCTTCCTCTGGCCGGTGGGGTCCTCCTTGGTCGACGCCACGGGATGTCCTCCGGTCCGGATGCCAGCTGTTAGAACCTTGCTGTTAGGTTTTTTTTCCTTTGCTGGTCACATGACCTTGTTGGCCTATTTAGTCCTGCTCCGCCCTTCTGGCTTTGCTGGACTTCATTGTTTATCTACTTTCTAGCTAGCCTGTGCTCTGTATCT
This sequence comes from Phyllobates terribilis, assembly GCF_046119375.1. Classification (NCBI taxonomy): domain Eukaryota; kingdom Metazoa; phylum Chordata; class Amphibia; order Anura; family Dendrobatidae; genus Phyllobates; species Phyllobates terribilis. The sequence goes on along the minus strand of NW_027362764.1, from coordinate 205,024,177 downwards.
AGCTCTGTTAGTTTGCTTGGTCTACGGACCTCTATGTTCTATCTATTTTGTTTGTTCGTCTGTCTGCTACTATTTCTGTTAGGAGGTGTCCCATATTCCTCCCAGTCCTTAGTACTTGTAGGGATTCCCTCCCCACATCTATAGGTCTTCGTACAGACTAGATTAGGACTTTAGCAGGTCTGATCGCAGGATCAGGTTCCCTGTTACATCGTAGGGATTCAGCTGAGTCTCATAGTAGGGACAGATCTCCTCTCTTTCCTTAGCTTTGGTAGCAGAACATAACAGTAAGTCCAGCCAGCAAATTCTCTAAGGAAAGATTTTTCTGTTCCATCATGGTGTCGGTTCAGGATTTGGCTCATCGCCTGCAGGGACTCTCTCTGGAGGTGGCCGAGCTCCGTCAGCACGTGAGTAACTGTCCTGGAGCACATTTCTTGGAGCCTAAGGTATGTTTGCCGGATTTGTTTTTTGGTGAACACCGAGAATTTTTTTCATTTAAAAATGCTTGCTTATTGTATTTTCGTTTGAGACCTAAGTCCTCTGGGGATGAATCCCAGTGCGTAGGGTTCATAATGTCACTTTTGCGCAAAGAGCCTCAGGAGTGGGCCTTTTCTTTGCAACCTAGTGATTCATGCTTCAGATCAGTGGATAGTTTTTTTTCTGCTTTGGGACTATTATATGATGATCCTGACCGTGTCGCATCAGCTGAGACTGAGTTGAGACGTCTAAAACAAGGATCGGGTAATGTGGAAAAATATTGTACACATTTTCGTCGTTGGTCCACTCAAACAGGGTGGAACGATTCTGCTCTGAAAAGTCTATTTCTTGCTGGGCTCAGTGAAAGGGTTAAAGACCTGCTAATTGCTTATCCTACACCTGAAGATTTGCAACAGGCTATGCAATTAGCTATACGGGTGGATAGAAGACTGCGTGCTAGGGTTAATGAGAGCAAATCCTCTGCTATGTCAGTTTCTGGTTATGATAATGTGTGTACTAACAGTGGTGAACCGATGGAGATTGGATCGGTGGCACCTCGCTCTCAAGAAAAAGACCGTCGTTTTTCGCAAGGCTTGTGTTTCTATTGCGGAAAATCTGGTCATTTGATTAAAGGTTGTGAGCTTCGTATGAAGAAAGAAAAAAAAATGGTCAGTCACGCCCGTATTGCCTGTTTAAATTCCAAGGGTATATTTTTAGCTGCTTCCACGATTGCTCAGGAAAAATTAATGGAATTTCGGGTGTTTGTTGATTGCGGGTCTACACTGAATGTAATTGATGGGGGATTCGTGGAAAAACTCAATTTAAAACCTGAACCTTTGTCATCCCCCATTGCTGTGGTTTCTGTGGATGGCTCCCCTTTGAAGAATATTACTCTCAAGGTCAGTGAATTTCCTCTCACTATTAATGGTGTTCACCATGAGAAATTGGATTTGGTAGTGTTGAATAACTTGCCTTCTCCAGTAATATTGGGTTTGCCCTGGTTAAAATTTCACAATCCTGTACTGGATTGGTCTACCAGTGAAATTAAATCCTGGAGCCATAAATGTTATGACAAGTGTTGTAACGGGCGTATTGCAGCTTTGGATAGGGGAGAATTGCCTGTTCCTATTCAGGATTTTTGGAGAGTTTTTTCTGAGAAGGAATCGCAGGTTTTGCCTCCCCATAGAGACTATGATTGTTCTATTGAATTTGTCCCTGGAGCGACTCTTCCTAAGAGTCGTTTATTTAACCTTACTATTCCTGAGAGGAAGGCTTTGGAGGAATACATACAGACAAGCTTGGCCGCCGGTCACATTAGGCCCTCTAAGTCTCCTGTGGCGGTTGGATTTTTTTTTGTAAAAAAAAAGGACGGCGGTTTACGTCCTTGTCTGGATTTTCGTGAGATTAACAAAATTACGGTACGCAATCCTTACCCACTGCCATTGATTCCTGATCTGTTTAACCAGTTATTGGGGGCCAAGTGGTTTTCTAAAATTGACCTTAAGGGGGCATACATCTTCTTCTGCTGGTTGTTCGCCTTTTTTTTGTTGTTCTGGGAGACATCCGTCGTTTGGGTCGTTCTCCAAGTTGGGATCTGCCGTGCCTGAGGAGGAGAATTTTTCCGGTGATTTGGAAAGAGTTTGGACGGATGTGCGTGGTAATCTTCAGGAGGCCAACAGAAAATCTAAAGACTACTTTGATAGGAAACGACAGGAGGTTTTGTTCGCTGTTGGTGACATGGTTTGGTTGTCCTCTAGGAATCTGCGGTTGAGGATTCCTTCTAAGAAATTGGGTCCCAAGTTTGTAGGGCCCTTTAAGGTGCTTCAGGTTGTCAACCAATCTGCTGTTAGGTTGGAGGTTCCTACCTCCTGGAGAATTAATCCGGTCTTTCATGTCTCTCTGTTAAAAAAAGCTGTTGTGTCGGATGGTGACGCCTCTGCCTCTGTTCCTCCGGTGGTGGAGGACGGGGAATATGAAATTTCTCGCATCCTTGACTCTAGACGGTATAGAGGTAGTTTGCAGTATCTTGTGGCCTGGAAAGGTTTCGGACCCGAGGATAACTCTTGGGTGAGGTCAGATGATGTTTCCGCGTCCAGACTTATCAGAGCGTTTCACAGGAGATTTCCTGATAAGCCTGGTCCTAGGGGATCCGGAGGATCCTCTTAGAAGGGGGGGTACTGTTAGAACCTTGCTGTTAGGTTTTTTTTCCTTTGCTGGTCACATGACCTTGTTGGCCTATTTAGTCCTGCTCCGCCCTTCTGGCTTTGCTGGACTTCATTGTTTATCTACTTTCTAGCTAGCCTGTGCTCTGTATCTAGCTCTGTTAGTTTGCTTGGTCTACGGACCTCTATGTTCTATCTATTTTGTTTGTTCGTCTGTCTGCTACTATTTCTGTTAGGAGGTGTCCCATATTCCTCCCAGTCCTTAGTACTTGTAGGGATTCCCTCCCCACATCTATAGGTCTTCGTACAGACTAGATTAGGACTTTAGCAGGTCTGATCGCAGGATCAGGTTCCCTGTTACATCGTAGGGATTCAGCTGAGTCTCATAGTAGGGACAGATCTCCTCTCTTTCCTTAGCTTTGGTAGCAGAACATAACACCAGCTGGATCTTCCCTGGAGTGGAAACCTGTAAAGACTGCACAGTTCGGGTTAGCGCAGCAACGCTTTTAGCTAGCTCTTGGACCTGATGGTGCAGGTCTGGAGCCGGGTCATTGTTCAAAGCCTGCGCATCAGCCCCCACAGGCCCTGCCGACAAGGGCGCCGCCTCCTGGTGGTAAGTGATAGCTGGGCGCCTGTGGGTCACAACGCCACCCGGTGCCGGTTCTCGGAGCACCCGGATGGCTCTGTCCTTGAACTGTGCAAAGTCCAGATGAGGATCCTGTAAGGCTATGGCCCGCAACTGGGTTCGGTGGACATTGCAATATAGTCCCTCTATAAATTGTTCGGTCAACAGCCTGTCCTCGTTTCCCACGCTGTCGGGGTCGGTCTGCTTAATGGCTCTCAGGGCCTCTTGTAGGTTTAGTGCATAGTCCCTTATACTCTCATGAGCTCGCTGCTTGCACCCATAGAATTTAAGCTTAATCTCGGCTGAGGTGCGGGTATCAAAGGTGTCCCTCAGCCGGGTTAGTATCCCCGCGACAGTCCTCCTCCCAGGTGGCCAGGACTTTACCTCCCTTTGGGCTGCCCCGGTTAGTTGGGCCACCAGGATGCTCACTTTTTGCTCTTCTGTGAGGGGGTACACCTGGAAGAGGCTATCCAGCTTTTCTCTAAAGTCATTCAGGGTATGTGACTCCCCTGAGTATTGGGGTAGCCAGGCTGCTCCCGGGATATAGGGCATGGTAAAAGGCATGACTGCAGCAGCGCTGGCGCTGGCGGGGGTTGAGGCAGTGAAGCTCTCCTCCGTATCCGACATCTTCCTCCCCCCTAGTGGACCATGGCCTACCTTGCGATGATCCTCTTCCGTAGGCCGCGGCTCCGCAGTGGATCGTCAGGGTTGAGGACCTTCCGTCGCGCTCCTGTGACGTCAGCGTCTGCTGGGCTCCTTCCAGGACCTTACGCGACGTCTGGACGTGAGGCGGGGCTTCAGTTCTCACGCGCTTTTTGGAGTCCACGCCCCTCTTCTTCCCGCGCGGCGTCTTCAAGATGGCGTCCAACGGCGGGAAAACTCCACGGAAGGCGGGAAGAAGGCTGAAAATGGCGCCGGATGGCGGGAATCTTCGCGGATGGCGGGAAGAAGGCTGAAGATGGCGCCGGATGGCGGGAATCTTCACCACAGGTTAGTTTAAAAGTCTCTTTTTCAGGCACGCAGTACCCGGCGGTTGCGGGCACGGTATCCTGCCGACTACGCCAAAAGCTGACGCGCCCCTGGGCCTGTGCTGAGTAGCGTTGCGCACGCGGGAGCCTACCCGGAGCCGGATCTGATAGGGGTAGTAGTCTCGTGGCGGTGACCCGGTCCGTGCCCAGGGAGTCAAGCTGAGTGGCAGTATATTAGCAGTAGATGTAGGATGACTACGCCACCCGTTGAATGCAGCTATGGAGCTGCCGCTGCAGGGCAGACCGCTGAGGCCGGTGGAAGGATGGTGCAGCGTGGATGGTATAACCCCCAACGGGAGGGGTATGGCCTCAGGGCAGCCGACGTGGATGATGGGGGTAGTAGGAACCACTCAGAGACGATGCGGTGTAGTTCAGGGTCTTTACTGGTGATAAAGATAGACCCTCCCGGAGTACTGGCTAGCGATCGGGGCCTGGTCAGTCCTTGAGCAGATGGGATCCCCCTTGGCCAGGCGGAGTTGTAGGCCTCCCCAACTAATTGTACTCTTCTGGCTTCCTTGCTAGAGGCGGGTAAAAGTAGCCCACGTCCCTGAGTGTACCGTGTGGTGCTCACCCGTATGGCCGGTGACTCGGGGCCTTCTAGTGGCTTCCGCTCCACGACGGCGGTGCTGGTCCCACGCGTGTGACCGTGCCTTCGGGTTTCTTGGCCAGAGGACCTGAAATCCCCTGCCGGGCGGTTTCTGCTGCTGGGTCTGGGTTAATCCCCACAGCCTCGGACTCCGGGTCCGGTGGTAACTCTTCAATCAGGGCGAGCTCTTCAGCTGCCAGCCCCTGATTCCTTTTAGCACTGCTCCCACTGAGCTCCTGATCTTTCTTTTCTATGCTGCTCCTCTTCTTCTCTCTACTCTTCTCACTAACCCTGCCTCAGCCCCAGCTTTATATAGGGGAAGTTCTTCCCCTCCCAGGACTGGGCAGGAGGTGTGGCATGCATAGGATTCCTGACCAAGAGACCTCCCACCTGCTCTCAGACATAACATTGCTATTACTGTGGGAACCAGACCCCTGGGGTGCCACATAGGTATTCCACATCAATTTTTTATATAGATCAGAACTAACAGTTCTCCTAAGGCAGGCAGAGTTTGTGGAGAGTATATAGAGCAGAATAGGGTTCATTGCACGTGCTGTCTGCTGCTGTTACAGATATCCATAGCCCTAGATAACATGGCTAATATTCTTTTTGCTCTTAATCCTGATTATTGTCTTAAAAAGCAATATAATACATCATTTTAACTGCTCCATTTGCTTGTTAGCAGAATACAGCCAGATTTGGTTGATTTTATTCGCATTGCTATATTATGGAAGCAGAGAAACTTATCCATCATCAGACGTGATCCGATATTACTGCGGTAATAATTTTGATATTTTGGCGAGTGTGCAAAAAATTACACTCCATTTAAAGTCTGCCAGTTATGTGTTGTTCAACCTATTCACACTTGGTCGCTGACCAATACTATATTACAAGGTCACTGCCTAAAACTGTGGTCACTAGACGTGATCCGATATTACTACGGTAATAATCGTGACATTTTGGGGAGAGTGAAAAATATTACACTCCATTTAAAGTCTGACAGTTGTGTGTTTTTCAACCTATTCACACTTAGTCACTGACCAATACCATACTACAAGGTCACTGCCTAAAACCGTGGTCATCAGACGGGATCCGATATTACTGAGGTAATAATCATGACATTTTAGTGAGCGTGCAAAATATTCCACTCCATTTAAAGTCTGCCAGTTGTGTGTTGTTCAAAATATTCACACTTGGTTACTGACCTATACCATACTACAAGGCCAATGTCTAAGACCATGATCATCAGACGTGATCCGATATAACTGCCGTAATAATCGTGACATTTTTGGGAGCATGCCAAAAATTATACTCCATTTTAAATAGGCAAGGGACGGGGAAGTGGACGTGATGGCGATGGTGCATGCAAAGGCCGAGGCCATGGGCAAGGTGAAACTGTGCCTGCTGATCGGAGCACAACAAACACCGACATCATGTCGAACTACCTTCCTCTCCAAATTTATAGGGGGCTGCAGAACACCACTCTGGAAGCCAGAGCAGTGTGAAAAGGTTGTTGGTTGGATAGCAGATAATGCTTGCAGTCAGTTTGCCACTACCACCTTCCACATGGTTTGACACTACCACGGTCTTCCACACGGTCAAGTCTCAGTAGCCATAAGTCTGGACTACACATTACTCATTCTGATCCTCCGTCATTCCACCAATACGAGTGCCCAGAGACAAGTGATCCCACACTTGGACATCTGAAGAGCTTTTCGCTTTAACATTTATAGATTCAGACATCTCGCCCAGCCAACTTCAAGCGGGGCAAGAGGAGATCGCATGTATCAATGCCCAAATATTTGAGCAGCAATGACCACACAAAGGCGACGATGGGAAAGTGCAATTACTGTCACAAGAGGTGGATGATGATGATGAGACTCAATTGTCAGCAAGTCAGGAGGAAAAAGACGAGGTGGTGGACCCAACCTGGCAAGGTGACAAGCATAGCAAGGACAGCAGCACAGAGGGGGAGGGAGGCATAGCACCAGAGCAGGCAAGAACAAGCAGTGAAGTGGCCACAGACACAAGGCGGGCAACTGTTCCCCTAAACACCAACACAAGGGAAGTTGCCAGTCCAACTGTTATGTCTTCCAGAGTCTGGCTTTTTTTAGAGACTGTCCAGATAACCCCAAAAAGGCCATTTGCAACATCTGCCATGCCAGCATTAGCAGGGGCAGCAAAACTACCAGCCTGACCACCACCAGCATGCTAAGGCACATGACAGCAAAGCCATCGACTAATTATCCGAACGCCAGGGCCAGGAACAGTGTCTGCGGATGACACCACTGCCTAGTCCACTGTTGTGCGTGCACGCCAATCTCCTGTCCATGGCGCAGGTGAAGATGCCTCACGCCCTGCACCTGTTGTTGCACACTCGCAACCAGCACCATCAGCAAACATGTCCACAACCTTGTCTTAGAACAGCGTTCCCTACCACAGTACTTTGAACGCAAGCGCAAATACGCAGCCAACCATCCACAGCGCTAAACTGCCACATTTCTCGACTGCTTGCACTTGAAATGTTGCCTTTTAAACTTGGAGATGGAATCTTTCCACCACCTCATTGCGGCAGCCATCCCTCGCTACTAGGTCCCCAGCTGCCACTATTTCTCCCAGTGCGCCATCCCCGCCTTACACAAGCACATGTCCCAGAACATTAGCCATGCTCTCAACAACGCAGTTACTGGGAAGGTCCATCTAACCATTGACACATGAACAAGTGCTTGTGACCAGAGATGGTACATCTTGCTGACTGCACACTGGGTTAATATAGTGGAAGCCGGGACCCAGACGGATTCTTGGACGGAACACATCCTTCCGATGCCAAGGATTGCGGGCCCTGAGTCAATCAGGATTTCCCCCACATTCTATAGCTTCTACAGCTCCTGCACCTCCTCCTCCTCTTCAGCCTCCACCTCCGAAATGACCACATAAGTCGGAAGCTGGCAGCACTGTAGAACTGCCTCGGCCAAGCAGCACAGGCTGTGCTGAAGCTAATATGCTTAGGGGACAAACCGCACACTGCTGCAAAGTTGTTGACAGCTGTAACAGAGCAGACAGATCTGTGGCTGTCACCGCTGAACCTGCAGCCAGGCATGGTCGTGTGTGACAATGATCGAACCATGGTGGCAACTCTAAAGCTAGGCAAGCTCAACCCATGTGCTCAACCTAGAGGTTCAGTGGTTTCTTAAAACCTACCCGGAGCTACTGGATCTGCTTGTGAATGTACACTTCATGTGTGCCCATTTCTGAAAGTCACCTACAGCTTCAGCCACCCTCACCGTGCTTATCCAGCATTTGCAGCTTCCAGCTCACCGACTGGTGTGTGTGATGTCACCATGCATTGGAACTCAATGTTGCATCTGTTGGGAAAGATTTGTGAGCAGCAGAGGGCAGTTGTTAAGCACCAGCTTCAACATGACCGTCGTTATTCAGGTCAGCCTCCGCACATAAAAGCTGATGAGTGGACATGGATGTCAGACATCTGTGCCATCCTCCAAAACTTTGAGGACTCCACAAAGATGGTGAGCAGCGATGATGCCGTAATTAGCGTCACCATCCCGCTTCTCTGTTTACTAAAATGCTCGCTGCTCACAATTAAAGAGGAGGCATTGCAGGCGAAGCACGATGAGATGGAGCAAGGAACCATACAGGGTGATGCCACACTGCCAAGCCTCATCTCATCTCAAAGCAGATTGGGTGAAAATGAGGAGGAAGTGGAAGACGATTAGGAACATGAGCTGTTTCCCTGCGCTACAGATGGTAAGTACCAGGAGGAGGAGGGGAGCAAGGAAAGTCATCCTCTTGGCCAGGACAGGGAAGACTTGGCTGTTTGCAGTCTGGCACACATGGCTGACTTTATGTTCAGCTGCTTTTCCCGTGACCCTTGCGTTGTACACATTTTGGCTGACAGTAATTACTGGTTGGTCACACTTCTAGACCCACGCTACAAGGAGAACTTTCTATCTATCCTTCCCATGGTGTAGAGGTCTAATAAAATGTTGCAGTACGAGAAGGCCCTTGTTGAGGAATTATTAAAAAATTCCCATCTGAAAATGCTGTCGGCAGAGGTCACAGTTCCTTGAACCACCAAGGAGTACAGGCAAGAGAGCTACAAATTTGATGCAGTAGAGGCAGGGGAACACTGTCAAAGGAGTGGGACAGTTTTCTCAGACCCTCCCAGTACCCAGGCCCTGATGAGAGGGGTACTCTGACAAGGAGAGAAAAGTTTTGGAAAATGCTGAAGGAGTACCTGGCCAACGGTACCAACGTCCTCCGTGATTCATCTGTACCTTTTAATTATTGGGTATCCAAGCTGGATACATGGCATGAACTGGCTCTCTATGGCTTGAAGGTCCTGGCCTGCCCTGCCGCTAGCGTTTTGTCAAAGTGAATTTTTAATGCCGCCGGGGATATTATAACTGATAGGCGCATCCGCCTGTCAATTGAAAATGCTGACAGGCTTATTCTTATTAAAACAAACAAGGGCTGGATTGTGCCAGACTTCTCAACACCACCGAATGATAGCAGCGGAACATAAAGTCAAATTCAGTGTTTTTTTGGGGGGGATCTATTCCCATGCACCTCTTCACACCCAGACATGGGTATACGCTTCCTGATTTTGTCTTTTTTCTATTGTCCTCCTCTTTCTCCTCCTCCTCCATGACCATATCACCAGGGTGAGCATGATGCAACACCCACATAATTTTTTTTAAGGGTGTTTATGTTTCAAGTAGGAAATTTTTTTAGAGGCCTACCTCTAACATCCTGTATGTTTTACAGAATGTTCATGTTTACCCCCCAGGGGTAAGTGTTTTTCAGCCCATACACTTAGTGCATGGGCATTACCAGTATAGGAGACCCATTTCTTAACATTGGTAACAATTTATTTAATGAGGACCTCCTCTACATCTCTTCAGAGGGGTATTGGAGTGCGTCCAATTTTTGGCTGCCCTTGCAGTTACTGTTGGAGACCCACTCCTTAATAATGGGAACAATTAGTTCAATGAGGACCTCCTCTACATCTCTCTCTCTCTCTCTATATATATTTATATATATATATATATATATATATATATATATATATATATATATACAGTACATACATATATATAGTACTGTACAGTACTGTGTATAGATATACAGTGGGTACGGAAAGTATTCAGACCCCTTTAAATCTTTCACTCTTTGTTTCATTGCACCCATTTGTTAAATTCTAAAAAGTACATTTTTATTCTCATTAAAGAACACTTTGCACCCCATCTTGACTGAAAAAAAACAGAAATGCAGACATTTTTGCAAATTTCTTAAAAAAAGAAAAACTGAAATATCACATGGTCATAAGTATTCAGACCCTTTGTTCAGACACTCATATTTAAGTTGCATTCTGTCCATTTAATTGTGATCCTCCTTGAGATGCTTCTACTCCTTCATTGGAGTACAGCTGTGTTTAATTAAACTGATAGAACTTGATTTGGAAAAGCACACACCTGTCTATATAAGACCTCACAGCTCACAGTGCATGTCAGACCAAATGAAAATCATGAGCTCAAAGGAACTGCCCAAGGAGCTCAGAGACAGAATTGTGGCAAGGCACAGATCTGGCCAAGGTTATAAAAGAATTTCTGCATTACTCAAGGTTCCTAAGAGCACAGTTGCCTCCATAATCCTTAAATGGAAGAAGTTTGGGACCACCAGAAGTCTTCCTAGACCTGACCATCCAGCCAAACTGAGCAATCGTGGGAGAAGAGCCATGGTGAGAGAGGTAAAGAAGAACCCCAAGATCACTGTGACTGAGCTCCAGAGATGCAGTAGGGAGATGGGAGAAAGTTCCACAAAGTCAACTATCATTGCAGCCCTGCACCAGTGGGGCCATTATGGCAGAGTGGTCCGACTGAAGCCTCTCCTCAGTGCAAGACATGTGAAAGCCCTCATAGAGTTTGCTCAAAAACACAAGAAGGACTCCCAGACTATGAGAAATAAGATTCTCTGGTCTCATGAGATGAAAATAGAACTTTTTGGTGATAATTCTAAGTGGTATATGTGAAGAAAACCAGGCACTGCTCATCACCTGCCTAATACAATCCCAACAGTGAAACATGGTGGTGGCAGCATCATGCTATGGGGGTATTTTTCAGCTGTAGGTACAGGACGACTGGTTGCAATTGAAGGAAGCATGAATGCAGCCAAGTACAGAGATATCCTGGATGAAAACCTCTTCCAGAGTGCTCTGGACCTCAGACTTGGTCGAAGGTACACCTTCTAACAAGACAATGACCCTAAGCACACAGCTAAAATAACAAAGGAGTGGCTTCAGAATAACTCTGTGACCATTCTTGACTGGCCCAGCCAGAGCCCTGACCTAAACCCAATTGAGCATCTCTGGAGAGATCTGAAAATGGCTGTCCACCAACGTTCACCATCCAATCTGATGGAACTGGAGATAATCTGCAAGGAAGAATGGCAGAGGATCCCCAAATCCAAGTGTGAAAAATTGTTGCATCATTGCCAAGAAGACTCATGGCTGTACTAGCTCAAAAGGGAGCTTCTACTCAATACTGAGCAAAGGGTCTGAATACTTATGACCATGTGATATTTCAGTTTTTCTTTTTCAATAAGTTTGCAAAAATTTCTACATTTCGGTTTTTTTCAGTCAAGATGGGGGGCAGAGTGTACTTTAATGAGAAAAAAAATAAACTTTTTAGAATTTACCAAATGGCTGCAATGAAACAAGGAGTGAAAAAATTTAAAGGGGTCTGAATACTTTCTGCACCCACTGTATATATACATATATATATATATATATATGTATATATATATATATATATATATATATATATATATATATATATATATACATGCATACATATATACTGTGACAGTGTGTTTTATATGTGAGGGGAGGAATGTGTCTCTCAGGATGCTCTCCTGTGTGAACTAAGACCTACTTTATTTCTGCCAGCTTGTTATATGCTGGTGGGTTTACTCTTTACTCTGTTAAAGGGTGTGCGGTTTTATGAGAATAGCAAAGAGGGCGGGACACCATTCCCTCTACCTCCCCTCAGGGTGTAGCTGAGCAATGTGTAAAACCTCAGTCCCTTTTTTTTTCTCTCTGGAGTGTGGTCAGGAGAGTGAAGTCTCCAGACAGTGTTGTGGAATCTGCAGAGCTTTTTACAAGGACTTTGTCTGTGCAGTTTGTGCAAACGGAACCCTCTCATCTATGGGCTGAGCTATATTTTAGTTTGTTCTCCCATTTAACCCAGAAGGTCTTGTTTATTTTCCCTGTGGAACCCTGCATGAGTTTATGCCATCTAATAAACCAGCAGGACGGTAACCTGAGAACGTGTGTCCTGAGTCTGCCTTCGGGAGAGCCGAGCGAGTCGTCTTGCCACAGTTGGTGTGAGAGTCCATGCAGAATTACAGGAACATGTGTACCTGCCACAAAGACCGGTGGATATTCTGGGTGAAGGCCGGCAGCCAGTCAGAGAAGTCCGGCAGCATGGAGGAGCTCATTAAGCACCTGGTCCAGAGCCAGCAGAGCATCAGCAGCAACACCTGCAGAGCCAGCAGACCATGCAGAAGGCTCAGCAGAGCATGCAGAAGGCCCAGCAGAGCATGCAGCAGCAGCACCTGGAGATGACCAAACTGTTGCTTCAGCAAATCCAGTTGCAACAAAAGTCACAGCAGCAGCACCAGCAGGAGGTGCAACAGCAGATACAGCTTCTGGCGGACACCATCCAGAGCAGGGCCGACTGATGATTCTCACGTCAGCAAGGCGGTAAGGCAGGCCATGCAGAAGATGACCCCTACGGGATGATGTAGAAGCATTTCTGACTGTTTTTGAGAGGGTGGCTGATCGGGAGAGACTTCCACCAGGACAGTGGGCAGAGGTTCTGGCGCCATATTTATCGGGTGACCCCCAAAAGGCATATTTCGACTTGGCACTGCAAGATGCTAAGGAGTATCCCAAGCTAAAGACAGAGATCTTAACATGCCTGGGAGTAAATATGGCGGTGAGAGCCCAACGAGTTCATCACTGGGCATATGCTAGGTGCAGATGTTTGACCTACTGCATCTCGTTCAGAAGTGGCTACATCTGGAGTCCTCCACTCCGACCCAGATGGTTGAGTGTGTGATGATAGATAGATTCATGCATTCCCTTCCCAAGCCAGTACAGTCCTGGGTTGCCCAGGGTGATCCCCAGAACGCAGATGACTTCATTGGCCTTGTAGAGGAGGTACCAGGTAGTTGAGAGATCCCTCGGGAAACCGGATGCAGTCACTTCTCCATACTGGGATACCCAAAAGGGGGCGGGTTCAGCACAGAAGGGGTCTAGAACCACCACAGGGGGACGTCCCACTCCCTCTGAGGGTGCCATTAGGACTGTTGGTAAAGATATTGTCTGTTGGCGGTGTCACAACCCTGGACCCATAGCCGCCAGGTGTCAAGTATCTCCTGAGCCCATGGACTGCAGCCTAGGTAGACGGGTCTCTTTTTATGCCTATGGACTGTCGACCAAGTGAGGGGTCACATGCGTGTGCAGTGTCCATTAATGGAGTAAAAGTTCTTGGGCTGTTGGACTCCATGAGTCTGGTGACGTTGATCAGAGCTACCCTTCCCCACCAGTTGACCCCTTCCAAAACTGTGGGCGTTCGGTGCATCCATGGTGACGCCAAGGACTATCCTGTGGCCACAGTGACAGTGGGGACAGACTGTTGTGCCCAGTCCCACGAAGTCGGGGTAGTGAAGGACCTGATACACCCTGTCATATTTGGCCGGGATTTTCCTTGATCTTGGGACTTGTGGGGGATGGGAACTGGACTACGTAGCGTGGGGAAAAGCCAGGTCTTTGGAGAAGAACCCCCGACGAAGTCTCTGGTGGAGGAGTTCCCACTGTGTGTCCTTGTCGGTGACGAGGGTGAGACGGTGACCGAGGAGGCCGACCTCTCTGAGATAGATATGTCCGGAGAGAACTTTGGGACTGCTCAAGTTCGAGACCTGACCTTAAAGGGGGCTTTCGACCAGGTTGCTGTATGCAATGGGGTTGCCCAAGAGCCGGGGGCCAACACCAGATTCCCCCACTTTGCAGTGCAGGGGGAGTTGCTATATCGCGTGGCCAAACTATGGGGCGGTAAGATAGTGGAACAGCTGTTAGTGCCGGGGCCATACAGATGGAGGGTACTAGATATGGCCCATTCACATGTTCTGGGGGACACCTAGGGGGTCAAAAAAAAATCAGGAGAGGATACTGAAAAGGTTTTATTGGCCAGGGTGTTACCGAGAAGTTCAAAACTATTGTAGGTCCTGCCCCACCTGCCAAATAACTGCTCCCTCTCCCCACTTCCGTAGCCCCTTAGTCCCACTACCTGTGATAGAGGTTTGAGAGAATTGCTATGGACCTCTTGGGCCCCTTAGTTAATAGCCGGAAAGCTGGTCCATACTTTTGCTCGAACAGGTCAGCCAAAAGAGATTCAGACAGACCAAGGAACCCCCTTCATGAGCAAGGTGATGAAGGAGCTTTGCAGAGTCCTTCAGATAACTCAGATTTGGACCTTGGTTTATCATCCACAGACGGACGGCCTGGTGGAACCCTTCAACAAGATCTTAAAGGAGATGCTCAGGAAGGTCGTTGAAAAGGATGGGCGAGACTGGGACAACCTGCTCCCATTTCTGCTTTTCTCAGACAGAGAAGTTCCTCAAGGCTCCACTGGCTTCTCTCCATTTGAGCTCCTATACGGGCGGCATCCAAAAGGTCTCCTAGACATCCCCAAGGAAACCTGGGAGGCCGAAGTCACGCCACACCGGAGTATCATCGAACATGTCACCCAGTTACAGGAGAGAAAGTCAAAGGTGATGCCCATTGTGAAGGAACTTCTCCTCCAGGCGAGGGTGTATAACCTTTCGGCGAAACTAAGACAGTTCCTGCCCAGGGACCGTGTTTTGGTGCTAATCCCTACCGTCAAGAGCAAGTTCCTCGCCAAATGGCAAGGTCCATACGAGGTGGTGGAGAAAGTCACCGAGGTTAATTATAAAGTCCACCAGCCTGGCCGAAGAAAGCCGCATCAAATATATCATGTGAATTTGCTCAAGCCGCGGTGGGACCGGGAATCTGTGGAAACTCTTGTCTGGGAGCTGCACAAGAAGGCAAGGTGGAAGAGGTCACTATTGCAGAGACTCTATCACCGGCCCAGAAGCAACAGTGTTGAGAATTACTACAGCAGAATCGGGAGCTGTTCTCAGAGTTGCCGGGGCATACCCATGTGGTAGAGCATGACGTGCTAACAGAGCCGCATGTACGAGTGAATCTGAAGCCGTACCGGATTCCGGAAGCACGCCAGGAGGTGATCTCAGCTGAGGTGAAGAGGATGTTTGACCTCGGGGTAATAGAGGATTCAAAGAGTGGGTGGTCGAGTCCAATCGTCCTCGTGCCGAAACCCTATGGAGAATGACTACCGCCGGCTGAATGAGGTATCCAAGTGTGACGCGTACCCGATGCCCAGCGTCGACGAACTCATTGAGAGGCTTGGACCAGCGAGGTACATCACCACTCTTGACCTGACGAAGGGCTACTGGCAGATCCCCATGTCCAAGACGGCCAAAGAGAAGACGGCTTTCTCAACACCTGATGGGTGTTTTCAATACATCCGGATGCCGTTTGGACTACAGGGGGTCCCAGCCACCTTCCAGAGGGCTATGGATCAGATCAGTGAAATATTACCTACTAGACTAGAAGTTTAAATTAGTATCAGACCATGCCCCATTGAGATGGTTGAGGGAGAAGAGGGGTAAGAATGCTAGGGTAACTAGATGGCTCCTAGGGCTCCAAGATTTTAACTTTCATGTGGATCAAAGGCCCGAGTAGTTACATGGGAATGCCTGGTGTCAGAAGGTGCCCAAACGCCCGGCTTTGGGCAGAGGGGGGGAATATGTGACAGTGTCACTGGTTTTATATTTGAGGGGAGGTACTGTATGTGTCACTCAGGATGCTCTACTGTGTGAACTAAGACCTAATTTATTTCTGCCAGCTTGTTATATGCTGGTGGGTTTACTCTGTTAAAGAGTGTGTGGTTTTATGGGAATGGCAAAGAGGGCGGGACGCCATTCCCCCTACCTCCCCTCAGGGTGTGGCTGAGCAATGTGTAAAAGCTCAGTCCCTTTTTTTTTCTCTCTGGAGTGTGGTCTGGAGAGTGAAGTCTCCAGACAGTGTTGTAGAAGCTGCAGAGCTTTTTACAAGGACTTTGTCTGTGCAGTTTGTGCTAGTGAGAGTGGGCGGAACACGCTCACTTATGGACTGAGCTATATTTTGTTTTGTTTTCCCGTTTAACCCAGAGGGGTCTTGTTTATTTTTCCTGTGGAACCCTGCATGAGTTTATGCCATCTAATAAACCAGCAGGAAGGTAACCTGAAAACGTGTGTCCTGAGTCTGCCTCCAGGAGAGCTGAGCCAGTCGTCTTGCCACAATACATACATACATACAGTTAAAACCAGAAGTTTACAAGCACTATGTAAAAAGACACATATTCAATATCTGCCATGAAATCAGAATAAACCTTTCCCGTTTTAGGTCAATTAGGATTACCATAATTTTTAATTTTTGCCAAATGCCAGAATAATGAGAGAGAGAGAATGTTTTAAGGCATTTTTATTACTTACTGCAAAGTCAAAAGTTTACATACATTTCATTAGTATTTGGTACCATTGCCCTTAAACTGAATGACTTGGGTCAAACATTTGGGATATCCTTCCATAAGCTTCTCACAATAGTTAGTTTGGAATTTCTCCTGACAAAACTAGTGTAACTGATCTAGGTTTGCAGATTGCCTTGCTTGCACCTGCCTTTTCAGCTTTGCCCATAAATTTTCAATAGGCTTGAGATCAGGGCTTTGTGATGGCCACTCCAAAACATTGACTTTGTTATCCTTAAAGAAGTTGTCCACTACTTTTTCAGGGGCATCAATGCTTGATCGGCCGACCATCTGTTATTGGTGTCGGCGGCGGACTCCGGCCGGAGGTGCTTACCTGCAAAGTTTGGCCATCTAGCTGTAGTGGATGTGCAGTTTCATGCACCGTCCACTACAGCTAGACGGCTTTATTATCTAATCAACCTGTTAATTGGATGGGACAAAGAACTCTGTATCGATGCAAGTCAATGACATGAGGGGTGCGAATGGAGGAAGTAAGCACACAGCTTTCGTGCTTTCAACAGCAGCTCATACAGGCCTTGATAGTGGCGGAGAAATCTCTGTACTACCAGGTTGAGGACATGAGCCATGCAAGGCACGTGTGTGAGCTTACCTTGGCATACGGACTCCATCAGGTTTGCACCATTATTGCACACTGCAGGCAGGCATGATTGCGCTCTGCAGTGTCTCTGAAGGATGACAAGCTGGATGGCAGCACTCAGCTGTGATCCAGCCTGTCATCTCAATGCCATCCCAGCGTGGGAGAATTCTCCAGCTCAAGCGCTGAGCGCTGAGAATTTCCCCACGCTGTCAGTGACGTGCATGAGGTGAGCCGAGTTCATTGGATCTTAGCTTCTCAGTGTCTGCCGCATGGCAAGCTGGATGGCAGCGTTCTGCTGCGGTCCAGCCTGTCATGTGAATGTAGCAGAGCTGAAGCTGTCGTGGGAACCATGGAAAGGTAAGGATGATGTTGCTTTAATATTTTACTTTTATTACAGGAGATCGTTGGCTTCAGCTGGAATGGGCGTGTTGGTACGTATGGTTTCATTTAGAACAATAAAGAATTGTGTCTTTATTTCAATTAAAGGACTTTATTCTGGGTGTTTGTGGTTTTTTCTTTAACTTTGACTATGGGGTTAGTAATGGGGGTGTCTTATAGACGCCTCTCCATTACTAACCTGGGCTTTATTTCAGCTGGCATTATAAGCTGACATCAACCCCAGCCCTATTACCCCACTGCCACCGCTACAGGGCAGTGGGAAGAGCGAGGCTAAGTGCCAGAATTGGCGCATCCTATGGATGCGCCATTTCCGGGGCGGCTGACGGCTGGTGTTTCTAGCCTGGGAGGGGGCCAATATTCATGGCACCCTTCCTGGGCTATTAATATCAGTCCCCAGCTGTCTGCCTAGCCTTTGCTAGCTTTTAAAATAGGGGGGACCCACGTCATTTTTTTTGGGTCCCCCATTTTAATAGCTAGTAAAGGCTAGGTATTCAGCTGGGGGCAGATATTAGTAGCCTGGGAAGCACCGTGGGTATTACCCCCTTCCCAGGCTTCAAACATCTGCCCCAGCCATCTGCTTAACCTCCGCTAGAGACTAAAATTACGGGGAACCCCACGCCAATTTTTTTTTTAATAAATCCTTTATTTTAACACTAAATGACAAGTACAGTAACCAACACTGTCACTGTACTTATTATATATGTGACTGACATGTTTCTATCTATCTAATCTATGTGTGATGCTCTATTCTTTCTGTGCTAAATTGTCGTTACTGGTATATGCCGCTGCTGAATTGCCGACTTTTCATGTTTCACTGTGAGCACTGTTCCCATCGATTTGGGCAACCACTGTAATGCCACAACCACCATGGCTGTGGCATTACAGTGAGTGGCAGACAATCCCTCCATGATTGGTGCTCTAAATAGCGCCAGACATGCAGGACGGGGACCCGAGCTCCCACCCGAGCATCTCGAAAGTACTCGGCGAGCTCCGAGCATCTCGAGTACTAAAATTACGGGGAACCCCACGCCAATTTTTTTTTAAATAAATCCTTTATTTTAACCCTAAATGACAAGTACTGTAATCAACACTATCACTGTACTTCTTATATATGTGACTGACATGTTTCTATCTATCTAATCTATGTGTGGTGCTCTATTCTTTCTGTTATAAATTGTCTGGTACCGATGCTGAATTGCCGGCCGACGTTTTTAATGAGACGGTGCATGAAAACACTAATATTTTTTTTAATAAATCTTTTAACACTAAATGACAAGTACAGTAACCAACACTGTCACTGTACTTCTTATATATGTGACTGACATGTTTCTATCTATCTAATCTGTGTGATGCTCTATTCCTTCTTGTCTAAATTGTCGGGTACCGGTGTATGCCGCTGCTGAATTGCCGGCGGGCTTTTTTAAAGAGAGTGTCTTCTGAGCAGTTTGTCAGCTTTTGGACACCTTTGAAGGTGTTTTCTATGTGTTTGTATGTATTTTTGTTTGCCTGCCATTGGTTTTAACGGTGTTCAACGGTGTTCGACGGTGTTCTAAGGTGTTCGACGAACAGTTCCACGAACATCCCGGTGTTCGACGAACTGAACCGAACCCGAACACTATGGGGGTGGCTCAACACTAGTAGACAACCACACAAAGTTATTCACATTCAGGTCCGGACCTGGCAAGCGTTTTCTGTCAGCCATACGTTTATACCTCTCATGTCTCCCATGGTCTTTAAATTACACAGAACACCCTGCCATACTGAGGAGAGTGACGAAGCAAACCGTTCCTCCTCAGGAACTCCCAAAGCTCCTCCCCCTCTAAAGGTAGCAAACTGTGGGTGATAACCGTAAGCACCGAAGAACGGTGACCAGCCAGTGGATTCTTGACGATGATTATTAATGGCAAATTCTGCCAGCGATAAGTAGAATGCCCAATCCTCCTGATTTTCAGAGATGAAACACCTGAGGTAGGTCTCCAAATTCTGATTGACACGCTTGGTCTGTCCATTTGACTGAGGTTGGAAGGCAGAGGAAAAGGACAGCTGCACCCCCAATCGAGAAGAGAATGCCTTCCAGAACTTGGAAACAAACTGGGTCCCCCGATCAAACATCACATCCGAGGGAACCCCGTGAAGCTTCACAATCTCATTTATGAACACCTGAGCAAGTGCCTTGGCATTTGGAAGTGCAGGCAATGCGACAAAGTGAACCATTTTACTGAACCTATCTACTACCACCAAAATCACCGTTTTGCCTGCAGAAACCGGTAGGTCAGTAATAAAATCCATAGACCAGTGTGTCCATGGCCTACTAAGGATAGGTTTCGGAAGAAGAGTACTCTGAAGAATAAAGTTGTCTAATCACTTAAACCGCACCAGGAACGGCGTAAAAAACAAACTCTAGGGTTAGGTTTAGGGTTGTGCTAGGATTAGGGTTGTGCTAGGGTTAGGGTTGTGATAGGGTTAGAGTTGTGCTAGGGTTGGGGTTGTGCTAGGGTTAGGGTTGTGATGGGATTGGGATTTTTTCGAAAGTAAAGAAAAAAAAAGATGATGATATGGCGACTAGTGTTGAGCGCAAGTGCTCGCTACTTGAGTTTGCATCAGGTGCTCGGGTATGCACTGAGTATCCCGGGTGCTCGAGTGACATGCTCGAGTCTCTGCCCCATATGCTTCGCGGCCAAAAAAACCTCACTGGGATTGCCTGCCTTGCACGAGCGATCCCCGCGTGTTTTTTCTTGTGTTTCTAACAACCTGAAACATGCGGGGCGCGGACTCGAGCATGTCACTTGAGCACCCGAAATTCATGGTGCATACCCGAGTACTCGATGTAAACTCAAGTAGCGAGCACTTGCGCTCAAGACTAATGACAACTTATTCAATATTATGACCTAATGTTATCAAATTCTGTGTCGTACCTCTGGGTTCAAAATGTTCACTATAACCCTTGATAAAATTCTTGAGGGGTCTAGTTTCCAAAATGGGGTCACTTGTGGGGGGTTTCCACTATTTAGGTGCAACAGGGACTCTCCAAATGCGACACGGCGTCCGCTCTCAATTCCAGCCAATTTTGTGTTCCAAAAGTCACACCGTGCACCTTCCCTTCTGAACCCTGCCGTGCGCCCAAGCAGTGTATTTTCTCAACATATGGGGTATCTAAATACTCAGGAGAAATTGCACAAAAGTTTTTGGAGTCCATTTTCTCCTCTTACTGTTGTGAAAATAAAAAATTTGGGGGTAAAACATAATTTTTGTGTAAAAAGTTTGATTTTTTTATTTTCATGGCTCCATGTTATAAACTTCTGTGAAGGGTTCAGGGTGCTCACCACACATCTAGATAAGTTCCCTGAGGAGTCTAGTTTCCTAAATGGTGTCACTTGTGGGGGGTTTCCATTGTTTAGGCACATCAGGGGCTCTCCAAACTCAACATGGCGTCCGATAATTATTCAAGCAAATTTTACATTCAAAAAGTCAAATGGTGCTCCTTCCCTTCCGAATCCTGCCGTGCGCCCAAACAGTTGTTTTCTCCCACATAAGGGTATTGGCTTACTCAGGAGAAATTGCACAACAAATTTTGAGGTTCATTTTTTAATGATACCCTTGCAAAAATATAAAAATTGGGGTGTAAAGTAACATTTTTGTGAAAAAAATAAATGTTAATTTTTTTCTTCCACATTCCAAAAATTCCTGTGAAGCACTTGAAGGGTTAATAAACTTCTTGAGTGTGGTTTTGAACACTTTGAGGGATGCAGTTTTAGAATGGAGTCACTTTTGGGTATTTTCTGTCATCAGTGCCCCTCAAAGTCACTTCAAATGTGATGTGTTCCCTAAAAAAATGGTTTTGTAAATTTTGTTGTAAAAATGAGAAATCGCTGGTCAATTTTTAACCCTTATAGCTCCCTAACAAAAAAATGTTGGTTCCAAAATTGTGCTGATGTAAAGTAGACATGTGGAAAATGTTATTTATTAACTATTTTGTGTGACATATCTCTCTGATTTAAGGGCATGGAAATTCAAAGTTTGAAAAACCCACAAATTTCAGGAAATTCGACTCAAATCTCAACCACTGCAGAACAATCTGCTCATTTCTTTGCACAAGCTTTGAATTCAGAATTTGGTTTTAGTTGCAAAATTAGCAATGGAGGATTTAATACTGATTAGTGATGGGCGAACATGCTCGTCACTGCTCGGTACTCGCTCGAGCATCTTATTGCTTGAGATGCTCGGCGCTTTGCGAGTATTTCCTGGTTGCTCGGGCGGGAGCTCGGGTCCCCTCCCTGCATGTTTGGTGCTCTTTAGAGAGCCAATAAACATGCAGGGATTGCCTGCCACACACTGTAATGCCATAGCCATGTTGGTTGTGGCGTTACAGTGATTGGCTGGCCGCACAGCGTCATCAGGTCTATAAAAGACCTGGCACTGCCATGCTCATCACAGTCTACCCCGGAAACAGGCAGTGTAGGGAGAGATGTTGCTGAGCTAGGGAAAGATTTGCTTGTTATTAGTTAGTGTAGGAATACTACAAAATCTATATATATCCATCTGAACTAACAGTCCTCCTGAGGACTAATCAGGCTGCATATTTTCAGTGGTGAAGGTAATAGCAGGAGTTAGGCAGGCAGGCTTTGAATGTGGCAGACTGCAGTGTATGTTACAGCACAAGAAGCTCAATTTCAGTTTTGTCTGCTGCTGCTGTTACAGATATTTCTACAATTAGCCCCAGGTATCAGGGGCCAGGGATAATTATTTTTTTTATCTTAATACTGATTATTTGGTTAAAAAGCAATTCAAGTAACACCATTTTGCTGCTCCATTTGCTTGTTGCCACAGCAGAATACAGCCAGATTCTTTCCATATTACAGAGAAAAAAATCCATAAATTTGTAGTGAGCGTGGAAAATATTAGACTCCATTTAAATTTTGTTGCAGTGTGTTAGTAAAGTTATTGACACCAGGTCACTGTGAGAAATAGCAAACTACTGGCCAGCTATTTAAAACTGTGGTTTTCTGTCACATGTATCACATATCCCCGCGGTTCAAATCCAGCCATTTGTAGTGAACGTAGAACATATTGTCCTCCATTTAAAATGGGCAAGGCACGTGGCAAGGGACGGGGAAGTTGATGTGATCCTGATGGTGCATACAGAAGACGAAGTCGAGGTCGTGGGCAAGCTGAAATTGAGCCACAACAAACACCCATATCTTGTCACTCAACCTTCCTGTCTCAATTAATAGGGTACTGCAGAACACCACTATTGAACACAGAGCAATGTGAAAAGGTTATTGGTTGGATAGCAAATAATGCTTCCAGTCACTTAGCCACCATCACCACCCTGTCGTCCACACGGTCAAGTCTCAGTAGCCCTGAGTCTGAACTGCATATTCCTCACCCTGATCCTCCTTCCTCCAACCATACCGAGTGCCTGGAGACAACTTATCCCACACTTGGACACTCCGAAGAGCTGTTCACTTTTCCATTTATAGATTCGGGCCTTTCGCCCGGTCCACTTGAAGTGGGGCAAGAGGAGATCGCATGTATCGATGGCCAAATATTTGAGCAGCAACAGTCACACGAAGGCGACGGTGAGAAACTGTCACAAGAGGTGGATGATGATGATACACAATTGCCAGAAAGTCAGGAGGAGGATCAGGGTGCGGAAGTGGAAAATGAGGTGGTGGACGATGAAGTCACTGAACCAACCTGGCAAGGGGAAATGCAGAGTGAGGACAGCAGCACACAGGGAGAGGGAGGCGTAGCACCACAACAGGCAAGAACAAGCAGTGTTGTGGTCGCAGACAGAAGGCGGGCAACCGTTCCCTGTAACATCAACACTACGGAAGTTGCTAGTACAACTGCTAGGTCTTCCTGAGTCTGATTGTTTTTTAAAGACACTCCCGATAAACACAAAAAAGGCCATTTGCACCAGCTGCAAGGCCAGCATCAGCAGGGGTAGCAAAACTAGCAGTCTGACCACCACCAGCATGATCAGGCACATGGCAGAAAGCACCTGACTAAGTGGGCCACGAACAGTGTCTGCGGGTGACCCCACTTCTTATTCTGCTGTTGTGCGCATGCCAAGATGCCTCCTGCCCTGCACCTGTCATTGAACACTCTCAACTAGCACCATCAACAAACATGTCCATGTCCTTGTCCCAGCACAGCATTCAGTTGTCCCTACCCCAGTCCTTGGAATGCAAGCGCAAATACGCAGCTAACGCCCCACAGGCCACACTACTAAATTCACACATTTCGCGAATGCTTGCGCACAAAATGTTGCCTTTAGGCTCGTGGAGATGGAAGCTTTCCACAACCTGATGGCGGCGGCCGTCCCTCGGTACTCGGTCCCCATTCGCCACTATTGTCCCGACATTACACAAGCACGTGTCCCAAAACATTAGCCGTGCCCTCAACAATGCAGTTACTGGGAAAGTCCACCTAACCACGGACACGTGGACAAGTGCTTGTGGGCAGAGACAGTGCATCTCGCTGACGGCACACTGGGTTGACATAGTGGAAGCAGGGACCCAGTTTGACAAGCTGGAAGCACTCCCTCGGCCAAGCGGCAACAGGCTGTGCTGAAGCTAATATCCTTAGGTGACAAACCACACAACACTGAAGACTTGTGGAGTGCTCTGAAAGAGCAGGCAGATCTGTGGCTGACACCGCTGACCCTACAGCCAGGCATGGTCGTGTGTGACAATGGCCGGAACCGGGTGGCGGCTCTGAGGCGAGGCGAGCTCACACACGTACCATACCTGGCCCAAGTGCTTAACCTCGTGGTTTAGCGGTTTCTCAAAACCTACCCGGATCTGCTTGTCAAAGTACGTTGCCTGTGTTCCCATTTAAGAAAGTCAGCTACTGCTTCCGCCACCCTTGCCGTGTTTCAGCAACATTTGCAGCTTCCTGCTCACTGACTGGTGTGTGATGTTCCCACATGTTGGAACTTTACATTGCAGATGTTGGGAAGGATTTGTGAGCAGAAGAGGGCAATTGTTGACTACCTGCATCAACAAGGCCATCGATATTCAGGTCAGACTTCACACATAAGACCTCAGGAGTAGACATGGATGTCAGATATGTGTACCATCCTCCAAGACTTTGAGGACTCCACCAAGATGGTGAGCGGCGATGATGCCATAATTAGCATCACCACCGTGCTTTTCTGTCTTCTGAAATGCTCTCTGCTCTCAATTAAAGAGGATGCATTGCAGGCGGAGCACGATGAGATGGAGCAAGGAACCATACAGGGTGATTACACACAGCCCAGCCTCATTTCATCCCAATGTGGATTGGGTGACAATGCGAAAGAGGAGGAGGAAGAACAGGAGCTAGTTTCCTGCATTATTGACGGTACTACCTGCTTAACTGTCATGCCGTCTGTTCAGCGTGGATGGCCTGAGGACAGGGAGGAGGAGAAAGAGGAGGAGGAGCGCATGGTCAGTCGTCCTCTTTGTGAGGACACGGAAGTATTACCTCTTTTCAGTCTGGCACACATGGCTGAGTTTATGTTACGCTGCTTTTCCCGTGACCCTCACGTTGTCCAAATTTTGGGTGATAGTCATTACTGGTTGGTGATGCTTCTAGACCCACGCTACAAGGAGAACTTTATTTCTCTTATTCCCTTGCAGGACAGGCCTAATAAAATGGTGCAGCACAAGAAGGCCCTTGTTGCGGAGCTATTAAAAAAATTCCCATCTGAAAAAGCTAGCAGCAGAGGTCACAGTTCATTGGACAACCAAGAAGTACAGGCGAGAGAGCCACAAATGGAATCCAGCAGAGGCAGGGGAAAACTGTCAAATTTCTGGGACAGTTTTCTCAGACCCTCCCATCGCACAGACCCTGAGGCGCAGGGTACTCTCACAAGGAGTGCAAAGTTTCAGAAGATGGTAAGGGAGTACCTTGCCGAACTTACCAAGGTCCTCCGCGATTCCTCTGTGCCTTATAATTATTGGGTGTCCAAGCTGGACACGTGGCATGAACTGGCTTTCTGCGCCTTAGAGGTGCTGGCCTGCCCTGCCGCTAGCGTTTTGTCAGAGCGGGTTTCTAGTGCCGCCGGTGGAATTATAACCGATAGGTGCATCCACCTGTCAACTTGAAAATGCTGACAGACTGACTCTTATAAAAATGAGCAAGGGCTGGATTGGGCCAGAATTCTCAACAGCATAACAAACTCAAATACAGTGTCTTTTTTTGGGGAGGTCTAACTCTATTCCCATGCACCTCTGTCTTCACACACAAACATGGGTATACGCTTCCCTATTTTGTCTATTTGCTCTTGTCCTCCTCCTTCTCCGCATCTTCATCCTCCACCACCATATGTACTATATCAACATATCTATGTCTTTTGCAAAGGGCATTGGAGTTCCTCCAAATTTTTGGCAGCCGTTGCTTCGCTGCATAGGCAAACACTATGGGAGACCCACTTCCCAAGAATGGGAACAATGTGTTTAGGAGGCTCTCTGACCTCTACGTCTCTTGCAAGGGGCATTGGAGTGCCTCCAAATTTTTGACAGCCATTGCAGTGACTGCATAGGCAAACAGTATGGGAGACCCTTTCCTTTCTATTGGGAATATGTCGTTACTATAGCCCTGCTCTATGTGTCTTTAAATTGTTAGTGGGGTTTTTCCCAAATTTTGGCAGCCCTTGCATTCACAGTATGGGCATTACCACTATAGGAGACCCGCTTCTTTATAATGGGAACATTTTTTTTGCTGAGACCCTCCTTTGTCTCTTCAAAGGGGTATTGAGTTGAGTCTGAATTTTTGGCAGCCCTTGCAGTCACTGCATACGCAATAACAATATAGGAGACCCACTCGTTAATAATGGGAACAACAAAGCTTAGCCGGCTGATTGCTCTCTAACAATAGTGAGGGCCAACTGCTGGGCCTTTTAAAATAGTAAGGGCCACCTGATGACCCTATAAATATAGGCATTGTGACTTTCAGAGTATCTCCATCATAAATGAAGCAGGATGTGTCTGATAATGTGTCACACACCACATGGCCAGATAAGGTTGCAAAATGTTAAAATGACATTTCCCAGTAAAAAAAAAACAAAAAACATTACGATCTTTCTTTAGTATAAAAACCAGAGTTGCCAATGTAACCTCAATGTAATCACATTGTTCAGCTTCTGCACCTCCTCCTCCAGTTCGGCCTCCATCTCTGAAATGACCACATCAGTCACAAGCTGAAAGCACTGCAACACTGTCTTGGCCAAGCGGCAACAGGCTATGCTAAAGATAAAATGCTTAATGCTTTGGTGACAAACCACCCACCGCTGCAGAGGTGTTGAAAGCTGTAACACAGCAGCCTGATCTGTGTCTCTCACCACTGAACATACAGCCAGGCATGGTCATGTGTGACAATGGGAGGAACCTGGTGATGGAGAAATGACAGCCGGAGTTGATACGGTTTACCTCTATGCCAGTCCTTTCATCGAGCTAAAGAATATGGCTGTGGTGAAATACAACTCCCACTGAGAAGCAGTTTCAGACTGAAAAACATTGGACCCACCAGAGGATTTGATTCTGAAGACTCACCTTTCTCCCCCGCTCAAGAGTCCCATAGCTGCTGCAAAGTTTGCGCTATCATGATCTCTCCTGATGGAAAAACCAGGGCCCACCTGAGGATTCTCTGGTGGGACTGTCCAACCCTGCCGAGAAGAAGTCCTGGCTATTAAAAGTGTGTGGGAAGGTTCCTGGACACTCTATGGTTCCTTTTTCACTGAGGTGGAAACCCACGCAAACGGCCACATTTCAAGTGTAAGCAGCTTTAGAGGACTTCATGGGAGAAATGACTGTTGGAGTAGATACGGTTTCCCAAAAGTCAGTCCTTTCACCCAGCTAAAAAATATGGCTATGGTGAAATACAACTTACCGACAAGCTGTAGACTGGCTCCATACTGTCCCTGGCCACATTCACTTGTCCACATGTTTGTGGTTAGGCATTCCTTCCCAGTAAGTGCATTGGGGAGGGAATAGATAATGTTGTAGGACCCGTGCTTGTGGAAGGCGGAGACGACACTTGGACAAATATTGGTGGCTGGGGACCGAGTATGGACACCCGGCCGCCGCGATAAGGTTGTGGACAGCTTCCGCCTTCCTGAGCCTAAAAGGCCACATTTCAAGTGCAAGAAGCTGTCAAAAATGTGGCAGTATAGTATTGCAGCCTGTGGGTGGGTGGCTGCATACTTGCGCTTGCATTCCAAGGAATGGGGTAGGGACAACTGAATGCTGCGCTGGGACAAGGACGTGGACGGTGATTGTTGCAAGTCTGCAACGACAGGTGCATGGCGGGAGGCATCATCGCATGCGCTAAGTATCACTTATGATGGGCACACTGTTAGGCAGTGACCTGGGAGTCAGAGATGCTTCCAGGGGTCTTCCACATGCTGTTCCCATGTCTTTTCAACACTGTATGCATGTGTCTGATGATGTGTCACACACCACATGGCCAGATAAGGTTGTAAAATGTTAAAATGACATTTCCCAGTGAATACATTTGTCTTGGTTGAAAGCAATGCAAAAGTACAAAAACGCATCAAAAACACTATGTGTGAACATAGCCCAAGGTGTGGAGGAGCATTTTTGTTTATGGTTATTTATTTTGCCATATATAAAAGTCATTACTCTGGAAAGGATGTTTCTTAACATATTCCCAGGATAATCCATTTTGTTTTCATTTTTGTATGTTTTATTGTAAGTCCATAAAAGTGGCGTAATAGCTCTGACAACATTGACAACAGTGACCTGGGAGTCAAAAATGCATCCAGGACTCTTCCCTATGCTGTTCCCATGTAATTTGAACACTGTTCCCATCGATTTGAGTAATTTTTAGTCCCTCTGCAGATCGCTGGTGGGAGCCGCAGGAAAAATGATTGAGTTTTCCGTAGACTTACATTGGGCTCATTACTCAGTCCGAGCGCTCGAGCATCCCAATTTGCTCGACTCGAACAATGAGTACCCGAGCATTTTAGTGCTCGCTCATCACTAATACTGATCCTTATTTTTTGTATTGTATGAAAATAAAATCAATTCTCTGCCACACTGAATGACTGTACAGCAACAGCAGTTCCCTAAATATCACTTAAATTTTTGAATCACAGCCATTCTCAATCTGGTACATCAGTACTGAAGTAATATACCACAATCACATTAGGCCTTTTTTATGGCCCAAGCTCCTATCCCTACACAGTAAAAGCATAAAATGGCGTTCTTTGGCTAGCGCCTATCTTTTATGCTGGCTGTGATAACTCCACTCCATCCAGATTCTCTGGGCTAGATCATGTGATCTGATTGCTTCAGGGAATTATGGCGATGTCTCTGTGGCTATGTGTGAAATGGCATAAGGCATATTCTGTTTTGCTGATTCAACCGAATCGCAGTGCTCAAGTTCACATAAAACCGTGAATATCATGAAATTTGACTCAAACTCAATCCTGCATGGATCAATCTGCTCATCTCTAATCATAACAGCTAGCCTTAACCCCCTAGCTCTGAGACAAATGAAAATCAAAAATAAAGAATACATAGGGGAAAACTGAAGGATAATTTCCATGAATATTAAATTTTTCCCCTTGACAGATTATTCTGTAAAGTCACCTGAAATGACAAGTATGACAAGTAAATTGGTAACTTAAGGCAATAAAAAAAATAGTTTAAAATTGCACAATAGAACCTACAACATACAACGATTTTCTTGTTTTTTACCAGGTACCTAATAAAATTACCAATGCTACAAATATAGAAAAGAACAATGTTCACAATCAAACAAAATAAACCCTTACATATAATTAGCATACAGTTTATCATATTATGGGGGTAGCACAATATTAAAAAGTTATCCATGCAATCCAAAAATGAAAACATCTAGCATCAAATCTGAACTATGATGCTATGAAACACAAATAGTCCAATAAACTCCCCATAAAAAATAAAACTAGATACACATTGCCGATATAAAATATATCCAAAATGAACAGATAACTAAGTTGCAGTGTTAAATATTACTGCACAGCATGATCAGCCTCAATTTAATCATAAAGAAATAAGTAAAACATCAATATTTTAACTAAAATTATAATATTTTCCCTGCTCAAGTTATTTTTTTTTTTATTCAAAACTTTGTAGCAACTCTTTGTCGCTATAGAAATGTCTATCTGGCACAGCACATAGGTATATTATCTCAAAGCAAACACATTCCTTCTGAAACTGCTTATCAAATCAATATTGTGCTTTGCAATAAATGCTTTACTCCTTTTATATTATGTCAAGATGAATTCAAAGAAAAACAAGGCCTTGTGCTCATCTAATACTCTTTTCTTGTCATTCTGCTTGTTTATCTGAGCCAAATTTGCTTGTTGTAAAATAGTGTATATTATTTTTACCCAGAAATTTTTTAACAAATGAAATAGCCACTTTATTATAACAGCTTCTTCAGTACTGTGGAAGATATTAGGACTTTTTATTGTTTGATTTGCCCATTTGAGTACCAGTGGATCCTCCTGTGGAATTAGGTTCTGACACAGTAAAGGAACTAAAAGGTCCAGCTGAAGACATGCACACCTGTAGTCAGATTCATAGTTAGATGGGGTGCAGAAAGAATAATCACACTGAGCCCTAGAGAGTGAGGGATCCTCTATTTAGAGTTGATTTGAATAATAAAGGAATGATTGGACTGCAACACCAAGGCAGGTTATAAAACTTTAATTATTCAGTTTGGAAAAAGGAAGTGTTAGGGTGATCTTATTACAATATACAAGTACAAAGATTTTTCTAATCATCTTTTTACACGTTGGCCTGAATCAATTTAGAGGCAGAATATTTTACACAATTCTTTACTGTAAGAGCAGTGAGATTATGGAACTCTTTGACACATGATATTCTGTAACATCCCTGGTGACATGCTGGCATGGCTTACCACCTCCCACCATGCAAGACTGCCATCTTACCTATCAGTCCAGGCTGCACACTTTGCTCCAGTAACTGCTGTGTGCATGTCTCTTGTCTGATTGCTTAGGGCGGCGGCGCGGTTACTGCCTGTTTCTTATAGTTACTGTGTGCACAGTCCTAATGTGTCCCCAGCCTATTGCTGTGAGTCACTGGATACTTAAACCCCCTCCACCCAGTAGGAGGTGCCTGAGCAACACTTTCTTTTAGTGTGTTCTGTGCAACTGAGTTTCCAGGTCCTGTCCTGTATCTTGTCTGTTTCCGCCACCCTGGGGGCTGTATACCGAGGCCTGTTACCTGTATCTGTGACTTCTAGTCTGTTCCGCCACCCTGGGGGCTGTATACCCAGGCCCATTACCCGTATCTGTGACTTCTAGTCTGTTTCCGTCAGCCTGGGGGCTGAGTTCCCAGGCTCGTTCCTGTATCTTGTTCCTGTCTGAACAGTGTCCTAGCCCGTTACTTGTTTGTCTCTATGTCTGTATCTTCCCTTTTCCTGCAGTGTCTGAACCTGCACCTAACTCCGACTCGTTGTCTCTGTACTTCTGTTTGTGAGTTTAGTGTCCACTCGCTACTTCATTATAAGTACCTTGTGTGTATTTGCTCTGCCCTGCTTGTCTATCACAGTTGCGGGTTTTGCTTTGCTCTGCTTGTCTACAGCACCTACGGGTTTTGCTCTGCTCTGCTTGTCTACCGCACCTGCTAGTTTTGCTCTGCTCTGTTTGTCTACCACACATGCGGGTTTTGCTCTGCTTGTCTACGGCACCTGTGGGTTTTGCTCTGCTCTGCTTTTCTACCGCACCAAAAAGTTTTGCTCTGCTCTGCTTGTCAACCGCACCTGAGGGTTTTGCTCTGCTCTGCTTGTCTACCGCACCTGCGGGTTTTACTCTGCTCTGCTTGTCTACTGCACCTGCGGGTTTTGCTCTGCTCTGCTTGTTTACCGCACCTGCGGGTTTTGCTCTGCTCTGCTTGTCTACTGCACCTGCGGGTTTTGCTCTGCTCTGCTTGTTTACCGCACCTGCGGGTTTTGCTCTGCTCTGCTTGTCTACCGCACCTGCGGGTTTTGCTCTGCTCTGCTGGTCTACCGAACCTCCGGGTTTTGCTCTGCTCTGCTTGTCTGCCGCACCTGCGGGTTTTGCTCTGCTCTGCTTGTCTACCCCACCTGCGGGTTTTTCTCTGCTCTGCTTGTCTACCGCACCTGCGGGTTTTGCTCTGCTCTGCTTGTCTACTGCACCTGCGGTTTTTGCTCTGCTCTGCTTGTCTACCGCACCTGCGGGTCTGTTCTTGTATCCCAATCTGTACCGGTCCCTATCCTGCCTGCATTCCTACCTGCCAGTACCCACCTGTCGGCATACCAGCCATGCCTGCCAGTACCCACCTGTCTGCATACCAGCCATGCCTGCCAGTACCCACCTGTCTGTATGCCATCCTAACCTGCCTGTTTATGCATTCCCGGTGTGGATCAACAGCTGTGACCGGGGTCTGACCTGGAGTAGCACCTGGTCCCTCTGCTCGGTTCCTCCCTGGTTCACGGAGTCGACTAAGCTGCCGTGCGACCTTGGTCAGACCGAGTTGATACTTAGTCACGCCCCTCCAGGCACTCCTCGGTTCATAGTCCAGTGGGATCACTAACTACGCTCACGCCAGTCAGTCCGGGCGTGTGCGTAACATATTGTAATGGTTGTTTCACTTTTTTTTTGTGAATTTTAGTACAAAGATTAAATGACAGCCTCTGAACCATAAAGGTTAAAAATAAAAAGAAACCTACTCACCTTAACGCTCACCTTTCTGGTCCCTCCGCTCCTTACCTTCACCTGTCCAGCCTTCGGTGCATCTTCTTATCACCACCATGAGCGCTGAATCCTTTGACTTTTGCTGCTAGGCAAAGACTTCTGTGTCTGATGAGGCCAGAGTTGGTTCTGCGCAAGCGGGCGCAGGTTGATGTCAGAACCTTGTGCAGAACTGTTTCAGGCCTCATCAGAGCCGGGTGTCCCAACCTAGCAGACTTCAGCACTCAAGACAGTGATAAGAAGACATTTATGGTACTAGTTAAACCATTGCAAGAGTGCAGATGGTAATTTACAACATGGTTAGACCAAAAGTACTTGCATAAATTAAAGTATCTGTTATTTTTAGGTTTTATATGCGCAGAGATCAAACAGATTTAAGCCTAAGTGGAAAAACTAGAGCAAATAAATATCCAAAGCATACACCGTTAAGAATATTGAATACAGACCACAATATGTTAGCATAAAATAATGGTTTATAACAAGTGGTGTACAACATATATACATCTCATGTGCAATGTACTAAAAATGTTCAAATAGATAAAGGATTAAGCTAGAAGCACATTAAATACTGAAGAATTGCCGCTAAAAAATTAAAATGGCCAGGGAAAACCTCTCCAGACCTGACGCACATTCCGCAGAGTTGCTTTGTCTTGGACATTATGTCATATCCACCAACATGACCCTTTATATGTAGGTGGACAAATAGTAACATCCCCCATACCTGGATGCTATTATATTTAGAGAATCATGTGGCTAAGGCATGACCAATGATAAAGGAAAATAAACATTAAAGCATAAACAACTGCAATTTTACCATATAGTTAACATGGTAAATAAAAAACAAATGTGAATATTGCACTTTTTTTTTGTTATTTCAACAAACTTGATTTTTTTCCCACTTTACAGTAAATCACTTGATAGAATGAATGGTGTCTTTCAAAAGAACAACTCGCCCGCAAAAAAAAAGCCCTCCTACAGCTATATTGATGGAAAAATAAAATAAAAAAGTTATGGCTCTTGGAAAAAGGGAAGGGCAAAGCTAAAACAAAAAAATGGAAAATGGCAATGGTGTGAATGAGTTAAAAAAGTCATAAAAATGTAAGCAAAACTTGGAGCCACAGGGGACTCCATCAAAGTCCCCTGCAACTGCAAGCAAAAATCAAGACAAAAACAAATATAATTTTTGGACAAAAGGATTGAAATCAGGAACCCAAGTTTTTCATTAAACAACAAACAATCTCAAATAAATCATCCTCGTATGTTTAGTGTATGCTGTATAAGTATATTTGGTGTTTGTATATGTATATGACTTTATTGAACGTTTATTTTTATTTTTGGTAATAATTTTGTATTGGTTCCATTATTTCTTTATTGTAATTTTTTGTATAGAAATTTTTTCTTTTGTTTATTTTTTGGTTTTTTTTATATGTTGATTGGAATTAAAATATTGTTCATCTTTACAAGCATGGAGTAAGGTGCAATGTTCCTGAAACATTGTATCAAGATGGCATGCTGTGCTTCATGTTGAAATTTTCTTTGAAACTTTCTCTACCATTTGCCAATATTCCTGAGTTAAGTAGCTGATGGAGAGTTTTTTCTTAAGATTGAGACACTATTGCCTGTTCAGGGTGTATATGATATGTTTCTGTTGCTCAGTTTTTGCACAATAGCGATGTTTGCACATATACGTTGGACATAAATTATTATTAAAGAAAAAATAATTACCTCTCTGCATTTCTGTTTTGGTATTGAATGTTTACTTTTTAACAATTGCATAGGATTATGCCTACCCCTCTTCTTTGCCATCCATGTTGGTCCCCTTATTTTTTTGTTTTTTAGATGTTTGTGGTTTAATTTTTGTTCAATAAAAATTGTTGTATTGCTTTACACCAGTTGCTACAGATGTCATTTATATCATTCTTTCAAATAGAGCTGCATGTTACTATAGGATGTTTTTGATAAGTGTAGCTTTGTGTTCTGCATCTTAACAGGTTTTGACTCTCTCCACTATGGGCTATAAGAGTCATGAAGCTTTACGGCTCACATGGCTCACTTATGCTAAAATCATGCTTTGCAGTGAATCTGCATGTTATGTGGAACCAGAACAGAAAATTGTGTTAAAGAGAACACTTAGAAATCTAATTAAGTGGCGTTTTTAGCAGAACAATGTATCACTTTCAAGTTATATTGATTAAGGTCTTATACTGAGTGGACTTAGGATTCAAACTTTTCCTTCTTTTTCATTGGAAGATGAGAAATCAATTACAAAATGAGAAGAAGAAGAAGAGATTTAAGAAATTAATACTATCGTTAAATCATTTCACAGGTTAATATGAAATTGATGGTATTAAAGGCTAAATTCAGCCTTTGTCTACAGGAATGAGAAAACCAGACATCATCTTAAAAAAACAGGGCAACCTGCAAGACTTCCAAATGAATATGGTCTACAATTGGAGGCAGTGTCAGATTGGGGTGCAAAGGACCCACCAGTAACCAACTCCAGGGCCCCAAGTTTCAATTACATGCAAATGTTACATTATCCTCAATCACAAATTTATAAAACAATGAAGTGGGTAGGTTGATAAATGAATAAGATGCTGCCTTTGCCTTTACATATGTAATGGAACACAGATGGGTTGATTCTGCGCTGCCGTAGGAAAAAGAATGATGTATGCCAGTATAATAGTTGGTGGTTTATTTGTCAATGTGTTTCGAAGCATATAGCTTCTTCATCAGGACACCCAACAATGAACTGGATAGATTGTTCAATGAATAAGATGCTACATTTGTCTTTACATAGTGATTCAAGTATATAGTGACAAGTAATGCTCATACAGTGGCACATAAAAGTTTGGGCACCCCTGGTCAAAATTACTGCTACTGTGAACAGTTATACAAGTTGAAGGTGAAATGATCTCTAAAAGGCCTAGAGCTAAAGATGACACATTTCGTTTGTATTTTAGGCAAAAATATATACAGTTAGGTCCATATATATTTGGACAGAGACAACATTTTTCTAATTTTGGTTCTAGACATTACCACAATGAATTTTAAACAAAACAATTCAAATGCAGTTGAAGTTCAGACTTTCAGCTTTCATTTGAGGGTATCCACATTAAAATTGGATGAAGGGTTTAGGAGTTTCAGCTCCTTAACATGTGCCACCCAGGTTTTAAAGGGACCAAAAGTAATTGGACAATTGACTCCAAGGCTATTTCATGGACAGGTGTGGGCAATCCCTTTGTTATGTCATTCTCAATTAAGCAGATAAAAGGCCTGGAGTTGATTTGAGGTGTGGTGCTTGCATTTGCAAGGTTTTGGTGTGAAGTAAACATGCGGTCAATGGAGCTCTCCACTGCTTTTTACTTGCCATAATACAAATTCGAACAGTCTATTCAGTAGGACTATTAGCTGTGTATCCACCAGACTTCTGCACAACACAACTGATGGTCCCAACCCCATTTATAAGGCAAGAAATCCCACTTATTAAACCTGACAGGGCACACCTGTGAAGTGAAAACCATTTCCGGTGACTACCTCTTGAAGCTCATCAAGAGAATGACAAGAGTGTGCAAAGCAGTCATCAAAGCAAAAGGTGGCTACTTTGAAGAACCTAGAATATAAGACATATTGTAACGGGTCTGGGAGGCGGAACCTCTGAGCTACTATACAAGGGGCCGGTCCTTGTAAGGGAGCGGGTGGCGACCAGGGAAGACGGGCAGGCAGTCACAGCAGGTGAACGGGACAGTCTCTGAGTGAACGGGCTGGAGGTCACGGCAAGTGACCGGGGCAGTCTACAGGTACGCCTCCTGCTCCGGTTTCCGCTGAAAACGAATTTGAGGTAGAGAACATTCTGGCCACCAAAAGGGTAAGAGGGAAGACCTTTTTTCTAGTAGATTGGAGGGGGTTTGGTCCTGAAGAGAGAACGTGGGAGCCCCGGGAGAACATGCATGCCCCTCTCATCCTAGCTAAATTTCTCTCTGGCCTAAAAAAGGGGGGGCCTAAAGGGGGAGGTACTGTAGCGCCGGCGTCCCTGCCCTCTGCTAGGCAGGGACGCTGTTCCCCTCACCCCTCTGCTCCGAGATGGACCACTATGCAAGGACGCCGCCAGGTATGTTACACCTATCAATTGAAACTCCCGGCCAACTTGCGGATCCCTAACTCCTTCCATGTATCTCTCCTCAAACCAGTTAAGTACCACAGGTTGCCCTGTCAGTTGGCTTTTGTCTCTGACATGCCAGGTCCTGTCTATGTTACCTGTCTTGCAGTATCTGGTCCCATGTCTGTACTGTGTCCTATTTGTGTACCTTAACCTGCAGTCTGTACTCGTTCCTTGCCTGTTCGTTCCGCCTTCCTGGAGGCTGTATTTCCAGGCCAGTCTGAACACGCTCCTTGCCTGTTCGTCCCGCCTCTCTGGGGGCCGTATTCCCAGACCCGCTCCTGTATCCCGCTGCAGTGTCGGTCTCCTCCGTACACTCAGTTCCAGTCTGAACTCTCTCCTATCTTTTACCTGTTTTTTCTCTATGTCCGTTCCTTTCCTTTTTCTGCAGAGTCTGAACTCGTACCT
Organism: Phyllobates terribilis; assembly: GCF_046119375.1. Lineage (NCBI taxonomy): Eukaryota > Metazoa > Chordata > Amphibia > Anura > Dendrobatidae > Phyllobates > Phyllobates terribilis. Next base: position 204,987,317 of record NW_027362764.1, on the reverse strand, counting down.
ACTCCTGCTCGTTGTCACTGTACTTCCGTTTGTGAGTTTGTGGTCCACTCGCTACTTCTCTGCAAGTACCCTGTGGGTATCTGGTTCTGCCTTTCCCTTCTAGTCTGTTCCGTGTGAACAGAGCCCTGTTCCTTCCGCGTCTGCGGTTTTTGCTTTGCTCTGCTCTGTCCACCGCGTCTGCGGTTTTCGCTTTGCTCAGCTCTGTCCGCCGCGTCTGCGGTTTTCGCCTTGCTCAGCTCTGTCCGCCGCGTCTGCGGTTTTCGCCTTGCTCAGCTCTGTCCACCGCGTTTGCGGTTTTCGCTTTGCTCAGCTCTGTCCACCGCGTCTGCGGTTTTCGCTTTGCTCAGCTCTGTCCACCGCGTCTGCGGTTTTCGCTTTGCTCAGCTCTGTCCACCGCGTCTGCGGTTTTCGCTTTGCTCAGCTCTGTCCACCGCGTCTGCGGTTTTCGCTTTGCTCAGCTCTATCCACCGCGTCTGCGGTTTTCGCTTTGCTCAGCTCTGTCCACCGCGTCTGCGGTTTTCGCTTTGCTCAGCTCTGTCCACCGCGTCTGCGGTTTTCGCTTTGCTCAGCTCTGTCCACCGCGTCTGCGGTTTTCGCTTTGCTCAGCTCTGTCCACCGCGTCTGCGGTTTTCGCTTTGCTCAGCTCTGTCCACCGCGTCTGCGGTTTTCGCTTTGCTCAGCTCTGTCCACCGCGTCTGCGGTTTTCGCTTTGCTCAGCTCTGTCCACCGCGTCTGCGGTTTTCGCTTTGCTCAGCTCTGTCCACCGCGTCTGCGGTTTTCGCTTTGCTCAGCTCTGTCCACCGCGTCTGCGGTTTTCGCTTTGCTCAGCTCTGTCCACCGCGTCTGCGGTTTTCGTTTTGCTCAGCTCTGTCCACCGCGTCTGCGGTTTCGAATTTGTCTCCCAGTCTGTACTGGACCCTACCCAGCTTGTGCTCTAGTCTGCCTGTTCCTGTATTCCCCGGTGTGGGTCAACAGCCGTGTCCGGAGTCTGACCTGGAGTAGACCCTGGTTCCTCTGCTCGGTTCCTCCCTGGTGCACTGGCGTCGTATGCCGTCGTGCGACCTTGGTCGGATCGGGCAGATACTTAGTTACGCCCCTCCAGGCACTCTCCGGTTCATGGCACAGTGGAATCACTACATAAACACGCACACGCCAGTCAGTCCGGGCGTGTGCATTACAATAGGCCACCGGGTTGATCTGACTGATGACCTCCAAGGACCGATGAACCGAGGCCCTAACTTATAGGAAGGAATCTTGAGCCGGACATACTTGGACGAGAGCCAGACCTTATCCCCTGGACGGAATTGAGGAGGATCCAGACGTTTTTTGTCAGCATGTCTTTTCATACGCTCGGATGACAGAAGGAGTGCGGATCGGGTACTCTCCCATATGGAGGAAAATTTGTTAACAAGAGATTCCGCAGCCGGATTGTCCACCGAGGTGGAGACGGGAAGGAGCGCGCGCTGCCAGCAGAGCGGGAGGAGGCGACCGGCTGGCAGATGTCTCGGAACCTTGTTGCGGGCGCAGGACACACAGGCAGAAACAAAGTCTATTACGTCCTTGTGCAGGGTAGGCCACCAGTAGTGCCGGGTAATAAGCTGGAGGGTCTTTTTCTGACCAGCGTGGCCAGCTAGTTTAGACAAGTGACCCCATTGTAGGATTTTCTCCCAATCAGGTACTGATACGAACGTCTTACCGGGAGGGAGACGATTTAGACTCACGGGAGCCACCTGCATTACTCTGGCGGGATCGATGATGTGTTTTGGTTCCTCCTCGAGATCAGACACCAGAAAGGATCGGGACAAGGTGTCCGCCTTGATGTTTTTGTCAGCCGGGCGAAAATGAAGAATAAAATCAAAACGAGCAAAAAACAAGGACCACTGAGCTTGGCGCGGGTTAAGTCTCTGGGCATGCTGGAGGTAAGCCAAGTTCTTGTGGTCTGTGTAAATTATTACCAGGTGAAGAGCCCCTTCGAGCAGGTAACGCCACTCCTCCAATGCCAGCTTGATGGCCAATAACTCTCGATCTCCTATGGAATAGTTGCGCTCAGAAGAGGAGAAGAGTTTGGAGAAGAAGCCACAAGTTACCATTCTCCCGGAAGATGACTTTTGGGTAAGTACCGCTCCGGCTCCAGAGGAGGAGGCGTCAACCTCCAGGAAGAACTGCTTGTTGCCATCTGGGCGATGCAGCACCGGGGCGGAAGAGAAGGCCTGTTTTAAGGAAAGAAAGGCCTCCTCTGCTTCGGGCGGCCACTCTCTGGGATTAGTGCCCTTACGGGTGAGCGCGGAAATTGGGGCAGTCCGGGAAGAGAAGTGCGGTATGAAGAGACGGTAGTAGTTGGCGAAGCCCAGGAACCGCTGAATGGCCTTCAACCCCTCCGGTCGGGGCCATTTCTCGATGGCAGACAGTTTCTCTGGATCCATTCGAAGGCCGGTCTGAGAAATAATGTAGCCCAAAAACGGAAGCGAGGTCTGCTCAAAGAGGCACTTCTCATATTTAGCGAAGAGGTGATTCTGCCTGAGCCTGAGCAGGACCTGACGAACGTCTCTCCGGTGAGTCTGGAGATCCGGAGAGAAGACCAAGATGTCGTCCAGGTACACCACTACACAGGAGTAGAGAAGGTCCCGGAAGATGTCATTGACCAACTCTTGAAAGACGGCAGGAGCGTTACAGAGACCAAAGGGCATTACCAGATATTCATAGTGGCCGTCCCGGGTGTTGAATGCCGTCTTCCATTCATCCCCTTGACGGATACGGACCAGGTTGTACGCCCCACGGAGGTCCAGTTTGGTGAAGATTCTAGCCCCCCTCAGACGATCAAATAATTCTGGAATGAGCGGAAGGGGGTACTTATTCTTCACCGTGATCTGGTTAAGGCCTCTATAGTCTATACAGGGACGGAGAGAGCCGTCCTTCTTTTTTACGAAAAAGAAGCCTGCTCCCGCCGGGGAGGTAGATTTCCGGATGAATCCCCTGGCCAAATTCTCCTCAATATAGTCGGACATCGACCGGGTCTCAGCAGTGGACAATGGGTAAATACGCCCACGGGGAGGCGTAGTACCGGGTAACAGGTCGATAGGACAGTCGTATGGTCTATGAGGGGGTAATGTCTCTGCCTCCTTTTTATTAAAGACATCAGCAAATGACCAATAGGGAATCGGAAGTCCAGGTAGATTAGTTGGGGTAGGAGAAGGACGGGCGGGATGAACAGGAACCAAACAAGTCTTATGACAGTCCTGTCCCCAGCGAAGTACTTCTCCGGTCTGCCAGTCAAGCACGGGTGCATGTCTCTGGAGCAAAGGTAGACCTAGTAAGAGGGCGTGAGAGAGTCCAGGCAGAACATGAAAAGAGATGCTCTCAGAATGCAGCATTCCCACCTGCAGAGTAATGGATTCGGTGATGAGTTGGATGGGACGTGGTAAGAGGCCCCCATCCACAGCAGCGACAGATAATGGTATAGCCAGAGGTTTGGTGGGAATGCGGTATTTTTCTATCAGGGCCTGTGAAATAAGATTCCCGGCCGCTCCAGAGTCAAGTTGGGCTAGTTCGAAATAACGATTCTCCCCGCAGATAATTGAGACTGACAGCAGCAGAGATGGAGAGGATTTATTCTTGTCTAGGTCGACCTCTCTGAGCGAACCTAGACACAGGCGTTTTCCAACCTCTCCGGGCAGGTATGGATCCGGTGCTCCTTACTGCCACAGTAGAAGCAGCTCCCCTCGGCACGGCGTAAGTCCTGACGGGTTTTGACCATCTTGGTCTGGTCGACCTGCATAGGCTCAGGAGAGTGTACCTGGGGAGAAACGGAGGGAGTGACGGATTTCTGAAAAGTAGGAGCTAGACGTGGAAACCTCCTCTCACGGGTGACTTCTTTGGCACGCTCCTGGAACCGTAGGTCAATCCGGTTGGCAAGAGTTATTAGGTCATCGAGAGTGGTAGGAATGTCTCGACCGGCAAGTTCATCTTTAATACGGCCGGACAGACCCTCCCAGAAGACAGATACCAGAGCGCCGTTATCCCAGGCCAGCTCCGAGGCAAGGGTACGGAACCGTATGGCATATTGGCCCACGGTGAGACTTCCCTGACGGAGGAGTAGCAGAGATGATGCGGATGAGGTCTTCCGTCCAGGTTCGTTGAAGACTTTCCGGAAAGCCGTGAGAAAGGCAGGCAAGTCAGACACCAGGGGGTCTCCTCTCTCCCATAGAGGATTTAGCCAGGCCAGGGCCTCCCCGGTGAGATGGGACATGATGAAGGCAATTTTGGCCCGGTCGGAGTTAAACTGGTGGGACAGGAGTTCAAAGTGCAGGGTGCACTGATTTATAAAGCCCCGAGCCTGAGTGGAGTCGCCTCCGAAGCGAGGAGGTGCAGAAAGCCGGGGTCCAGGGTAGGATACCATAGTATTGGTGGGCAGCGGAGCTGCCGGATTGCGACTCATGGCTCTGGCGGTGGTTGCTGGTGGAGCAGTCAGAGTGTCCAGGCGAGTATTGACATTCCGCAGGTGACCCAGGATGGACTCCTGTTGGGACCTCTGACGGGACAGTTCATGACACAGGTCCGAGAGTGAGGGAGCTTGGGTGCCACCGGGTTCCATGGCCCGAGCAAACTGTAACGGGTCTGGGAGGCGGAACCTCTGAGCTACTATACAAGGGGGCGGTCCTTGTAAGGGAGCGGGTGGCGACCAGGGAAGACGGGCAGGCAGTCACAGCAGGTGACCGGGACAGTCTCTGAGTGAACGGGCTGGAGGTCACGGCAAGTGACCGGGGCAGTCTCTGGATGAACGGGCAGGAGGTCACGGTAAGTGACCGGGGCAGTCTCTGGATGAACGGGCAGGAGGTCACGGCAAGTGACCGGGGCAGTCTCTGGATGAACGGGCAGGAGGTCACGGCAAGTGACCGGGGCAGTCTCTGGGTAAAGGGTAGGTACGACATGTGATGGCAGAGCCTCCAGGTACGCTAGCAGGCAGATGGTAGATGTGTGCTCCCAGGTGAGCAAGCGAGAGTCTCTGGAATGGCAGGTGGTCACAGCACGTGACGGCGGAGCCTCCAGGTAGGCTAGCAGGCAGGTAACAGGTGTGCGCTCCCAGGTGAGTGGGCAGGAGTCTCTGGAATGGCAGGTGGTCACAGCACGTGACGGCGGAGCCTCCAGGTAGGCTAGCAGGCAGGTAGCAGGTGTGCGCTCCCAGGTGAGCGGGCAGGAGTCTCTGGAATAGCAGGTGGTCACAGCACGTGACGGCGGAGCCTCCAGGTAGGCTAGTAGGCAGGTAGCAGATGTGCGCTCCCAGGTGAGCGGGCAAGCTGGTCCATAGACAGACTGACAGGAGTTGGAGGGCAGACCGTCGGACCTCAGGCTAGCAGGCAGGTAGCAGAGGAGCGCTCCCAGGTGAGCGGGCAAGCTGGTCCTTAGACAGACTGACAGGAGTCGGTAGGCAGACCGTCGGACCTCAGGCTAGCAGGCAGGTAAGCAGAATATCAGGCAGGAATCAGACAGCAAACTGGCAGGAATCTGGCAGGTAACTGGCAACGGGACCTGAGGGCTGAAGCAGAGTAGTGAACAGTGCAACAACATTGCTCGGGCACCTCCATTTTGGAGGAGGTGCCTTATATATGGTGAAGTCCTCCGGCCATTGGCCGGGGACTCCTTAGGACGGCGCGCGCGGCCCCTTTAAGAGGGAGGGAGCGCGCGCGCGCCCTAAGCACAGTGGCCGGGAAGGAGCGCGCGCTGCCAGCAGAGCGGGAGGAGGACGCCGGGCTCGAAGCAGAGGGGTGAGGGGAACAGCGTCCCTGCCTAGCAGAGGGCAGGGACGCCGGCGCTACACATATTTTCAGTTGTTTCACACTTTTTTGTTAAGTATATAATTCCACATGTGTTAATTCATAGTTTTAATGCCTTCAGTGTGAATGTATAATTTTCATAGTCATGAAAATACAGAAAAATGTTTAAATGAGACGGTGTGTCCAAACTTTTGGTCTGTACTGTATCTCGGTGTCCGATAACTGTCGCTCTACTTCAGCTATATATTTAACTGTATCCATGACGACTATCGCTCCCCCTTTATCAGCTGGTTTGATCGTGAGGTCCCTGTCATGGATCAAGGAATCCAAAACTCTATAATCATTCTTGTTAAAATTAGGATGATTGAAAGTATTCCTAGTGTAGGACAGTTTCAATCCTCAATATCTCTATTTACTGAAGTGATGTAGGCTTCTATAGCGGGCACATTAATTAAAGGTACAAAGTCACTCTTGTTACTGAGCTTCACATCATGTAATCCCAAAACATTTTTGGTGATATCATTATCCATATTTTTATCCATTTTTTATCACTTCTGCCATACCAATACTTTAATTTTATGGATCTAAAAGACTTATATAGTTCAGTTTCAAGTTTAAACCAATTCACATGTGTATTAAAACTTAATGATAGACTCTTGGACAAAACATTAATCGCCTCTATGGACAAATTTTTAGAGGAAAGATTAACTATCAATTCTGTTCCTTTGACCTCACGGTTGTCTGTTTCGATGGATTCATCCGGTTTCTTTGTCTTGTTTCCCTTTTCTCCACGGTTGTGTTTCCTTCCACCTCTTCTTGTCCTCCGTTGTCCCCTGTTTCTATCAATCTTTCTGGAAATAACATTTGGAAAATTTAAGGTATTATACATATCAAGACAGTCCCTAGAGAGAGTATAACCACCTCATCTATTATAGGATTTCTTATCAAAGACAGCTCTGCCTCAGTATTTTTGTCTTATAACCTTTACCTTTAACATGCTTGTCTATAGTTTTCTTTGTAATCTCCTGAGACAATTCTTTCCTTTGCTTCCGTCGGTCCATGTTGAGTGTGGTACACACCATGTCACCAAACAGCACAGTGAGTATCTGTAGCCCTATATACAGGCCCACTGACTGATTACAAAATTGTAGACACCTGTGATGCTAATTAGTGGACACAACTAGATTTAACATTTCCCTTTTGTCACATTATTTTCAGGGGTACCATCATTTCTGTCCAGGCCTATTTCATGAATTAAATTTTTTTTTAAATTCTATGGAAGCAGGGTTGAAAAGCAATGTCTGACTTTCATTTGTTAATTTTCATAGATTTTTAATTTATTATTATTTTTGTCAGATTCAAGTTATTTCTGTGACTATTGTGGCTTTTTCTTTCATTAAATGAGGGGTACAAACAATTTTGTCGATATGTGTATATTGCACAGGGATAAAAGGTCCGTATATTTAGCCATAATGGAACATGATTTTGTTCAGTTTATTTAAACCAGCAGGAGATCTTTTCCAAGTTTATAAATTCAATAAGCTTCTCTGGTAAGAAGACGTCTTCTCATGTTTCCTCCTCGGAATGGCCGATTTACCTTCTCCAGTCCAAAAGTTGAAATGAAGACAAGCACCGCTGATTATCTTTAATCAAGTGTTTAGCTGCTGCAGAAATATTATGGTAAGTGTTCCTTGGACTCAGGATGTCATGCAGATGCTCAGCAATGCGAACTTTAAATTTTCTGGAAGTACAACCAACATACATCTTATTACACAATGTACAATAATTGACATAAACTACATTACAAGAATTACAGTCAATTTAACCAAGTTCTGGCAGATCTATTAACCAAAAATAAACTCAGGGACAGCATGTTGCCCAGAGTTGGTGCTCTTCGGGCAATTACATTACATCCCCCCTGTAACATTTTACCTAAGATTTCATCCTCGTGTAAGATTGGTTAAAATGTATTGATGATATTTTTAATAATATTAAATTGGGGACTGTATTGTAATGAAATAAAAGGTGTTTCAGAAAAAGTATCACCCCTTTTTCTACTCCCACCATTTTTATTGGAAAACACTAGGTCCCTTCTTTTCTTTCAACATCCAATCAGTATACCCACGTTGTTTTAATCTACCACTAGATCTATCCAATTCTTCATTAAGCTGTTTGTTCTCTCTACAATTTCTTTTGAGATGGGTGAACTCACCGACTCGAATAGACCTAACTGTGTGCATTGGATGACTGGTGTTGGTGCGTAGAATGGTGTTACCTGTTACCGGTTTGGTATAGGTGGAAGTAACTATTACATTGCCATGTTCACCAGATAGTCTAAGATCCAGAAAAGATACTGTATATGAGAATGATGAAAAACATAAGTAAACTTCAGATTGAAGTTGTTACTATTCAAATATTCTACAAACACTGGTATGGCAGACACATCTCTAATCCAAATGAATAATAAATCGTCGATGTATCTGCCATACCAATGCAAATGATGAACAAAAGGGTTTGAGACTGTAAAGATGAATTTCATCTCCCAGTACACCATGACCAAATTGGCTATTGAGGACGAATATTTTGTACCCATTGGAACTCCTCTAGCCTAAAGAAAAAATTGGCGATCAAATGAGAAGAAATTGTGTGACATCAAAAACTGTGTGACCGGCAACATGTATGATCGCAGGTCACTTGAATAGCGACCGTAATTATTTAGATGAAACTCCAAAGCTTGTATGGCTATATCATGGGGAATTGCTGTATATAGCGAAACTACATCACTAATAAGCCAAGTATATTCCATTGACCATCTTTTGCTGTAAAAATGTTTTTTTCCAAAGTGTCCTGAGAGTCTTTGACATAACCTGGAGGACCAATTTTTCTGGTTTTAAATTGTAGGGGTTTCTACAAATGCGGAGGTAGACTATGTAATATTTGCAAACATACAATCAACACAAAAACCTTTAATAACAGTAGTAATACCATGACATTTAACATCAATCAATTCAGCAACTGTAATTCTTGTAATGTAGTTTGTCATTTATTGTACATTGTGTAATAAGATTTATGTTGCTTGTACTTCCAGAAAATTTAAAGGTCGCATTGCTGAGCATCTGCATGACATCCTGAGTCCAAGGAACACTTGCCGTAATATTTCTGCAGCAGCTAAACACTTTATTAATGATAATCAGCAGCGCTTGTCTTCGTTCCAAACTTTTGGACTGGAGAAGGAAATTCGGCCATTCTGAGGAGGAAACATGAGAAGATGGCTTCTTACCAGAGAAGCTTATTGGATTTATAAACTTGGAACAAGATCTCCTGCTGGTTTAAATAAACAGAACAAAATCATGTTCCATTATGGCTAAACATATGGACCTTCTATCTCTGTGCAATATACGTATTTTCTGTTAATTATTGCATAATTTATTGTTTTAAGGCAGATTTCAATAGGTGTTAATGTTTAGTTTTCTACTGTTAGGACCTTTGTATTTTTAAACATGTGACTGTGATTAGCTTTTTCATTGGTCTAACTGAAGGACCTGTAATGAATCTCATAATCATGTGATTGTCATTCTTTGTTTTCATTGGTTTAGAAAACATGTGACTGTGATCAACTTTTTCATTGGTCTAAGTGGATGATTTAGCTACCAGGACCTGCAATGAATCACATCATGTGAACATCATTCTTTGCTTTCATTGGATTTTAAAATATGTGACTATGATTAGCTTTGTCATTGGTCCAACTGGATGTTTCAGCTACCAGGACCTTTAATGAAGCTCACATCATGTGATTGTCATTCTCTGTTTTCATTGGTGTGTCAATGTATATACTCTATGTATGTCTGAGTAGCTCAGTAAGACCGCAGTGTGCGGTTGAAATGCGTTGCTTTTTCTCCTTGAATTATACCTAGTGCCATGCTGTTTTTAGCATTTGTCAAATAAAATAATGTTTTATACGAAAAAACTGGCAATTTTTTTTCTGGAGGTGGAACGCAACTTTTTCTTCCACTCTATCAAATATGTTTATATATTTTTTAATTTCTTTATATTTAAAGAGAGAAGAGTGGGTGATTCCATTTTACTTATATTTTTGAAAACTTTTTTATTTTAATATTTTTTACTTTACTTTTCAGTCCTTTAGGGTACTTAAAACTGCAATCACATGATAGCTTATACTATACAGTGCTTTGAAAAAATTTGTACCACGTGAATTTTTCCACATTTTTTAAAGTTATACCTACAAATTTAAATGTTTTTTTATTTGGATTTTATATGCTATACAAACAGATTAGCAAGTATTCTTGAAGTGTAAAGGAAATTCAAATTATACATTTTTTTTAAAGATTTAAAAAATATAAACCTCAAAATTGGGACATGCATTTGTATTTAGCCCCCTTGAGTCAATACTTTGTTTCACTGCAATTAATGCTGCATATCTTTTGGAGTAAATCTCTACTAGCTTTGCACATTTAGAGGCTGAAATGTTTGCCCATTCTTTTCTGCAAACTAGCTCTAGCTCAGTGAGATTGGATGGAGAGCGTCTGTGAACAGCAATTTTCAAGTTTTGCCACAGATTTTCAGTGTGATTTAGGTCTGGACTTTGATTGAGCCATTCTAACACATGAATATGCTCTGATCTAAACGATTCCATTGTAGCTCTGGTAGTATGTTTAGGGTCGTTATCCTGCTGGAAGATGAACCTACTCTCCAGTCTCAAGTCTTTTGCAGCCTCTAACAAGTTTTCCTCTAGGATTTTCCTGTATTTAGTTCCATCCATCTTTCCATCAACTCTGATCAGCTTCCCTCTCCCTACTGAAGATAGCATCCCCACAGCATGATGCTGCCACCAACATGATGGTGGAGATGGTGCTTTCAAGGTGATTTTCAGCATTAGTTTAGTGCCAGAAATACTGGTTTGCATTTAGCCCAAAATGTTTTACTTTAAAGAGCTGTGGAATATGATGGCGCTATATAAATAAAGATTATTATTATTACTTTGGTCTCTTCTGTCCAGAGCATCTTCTTCCACATGCTAGCTGTGTCCCCTATATGACTTTTTGCAAACTGCAAACGGGACCTATTGTAATTTACTTCAAAAATGGCTTCTTCCTTGCCACTCTCCCATAAAGGCCTAATTTGCGGAGAATATGACTAATAGTTGTCCTGTGGACAGATTCTCCCTGCTGAGCTGTGAATCTATAAAACTCCTCCAGAGTGATCATGGTCTTCCTGGCTGCTTCTCTAATTAGTGCTCTCTGCGATGTCAGTTTAGGTGGATGACCGTGTCTTGATAGGTTTGCAGTTTTACAGTACTTCCATTTTTGGATGAAGGATTGAACAGTGCTCTGTGAGATGTTCAGAGCTTGGGATATTTCTTTATAACCTAACCCTGTTTTATTCTTCTCCACAACTTTACCCCTGACCTGTTTGGTGTGTTCCTTGATTTTTTAAGCTGTCTGATCCTTAATGTTCTCAAACAAACCTCGGAGGCCTACGCAGAACAGCTGTAGTTATACTGAGAATAAATGATAAAAAGGTGGACTAAATTTAGTAATTCTGCTACTTTTGTAGGCAATTGGTCACTCATGATTTTATTTAGGAGTATCAAACTACAGGGGACTGAATACAAATGCATGCTACAATTTTCATATTTATATTTTCTAAATATTTAAAAAAACATGTATCATTTCCTTTACAAATACTAGCTACTTTGTATTAGTGTATCACAGGAAATCCCCCAAAAATACATTTAAGTTGATAGGTATAATTTGAAAAAAATGTGGAAAAGTTCACAGTATGAATACTTTTTCAGGGCACTGTATACTACAATTCTGACGTATGGCAGTATATAGGACAAATCATGGTCTCCTATGAAGAGCAACCTGTGGCATAAGGTAAAATGGCAGTGTAGGATGCCTCCAAATCCAAAGGTTTAATGTTTTTAACATTATTAATACAGATGTAGCTATTCTTATCTTGTCTGACAGTACAATACTTTATTCACATAAGCAGGTAGCACCTCATGTTGCTAGTTACATGTGTGCAGGATTAGAATCCCCATTAGTATATAAATACATTACAAGAACCACAATTGGAACAGGAATACAGAACCAGAACCAACATCAGTATATGAATATCGCACCTGAACCACCATCAGTACATGAATATAGCACCATAATTACCATCAGTACATGAATACATCATCAGAAATGTCATTGGTAAAGGAATACAGCACCAGAACTATCAACAGTACAGAAATACAGCACCAGAACAAACATCAGTACATCAATGTAGAACCAATGTTAATACAGCGATCAATTGCAATTTCAAGTCAAACCCCATAATATACACTTATATAGTATGATCTTATAACTCTCAGTATGTCCTTAATAGTAGTTGTAGTTATCAGCCATCGTCAGATTGCAGGCCATACAGGTACCACAGAAAAGAATGAGATGTAGTAAGTAATACATGGAATCATTTACACCAAGTTATCTTTTAGGTGACCTTTTATCTGATTGGAGTTGTTTCCATTCAAATATTCTTCACCTGGACCAGACACCATCATGATTTTTCTATATTGTCTCTGCAGATTTCCCTTTTCTCTGGCCTTCTGCAGCACATGTGTTATTATAATGGTCCTAAATAAAAATATCAGGTCATGCTGTGCTGCTAAATAAGTAATTGCCCCTCACTATGTTCTCTTTACAAAATGTTAACCTTTACTGTCTCTTTTAAGGTAAATTTCCTCCACACTGTCCTCTCCTATAAATATTGCCTCCACCCTATTCTCCCTTATAAACTATAACCACCATACGACCCCCACTTTATGTTTTTTCTAGAGATGAGTGAATAAATGTAAGTGGAATTGTATTCTACTCAAAATGTACAAAATACGAATTCAACAAAATGCAGATTTTTTTGTAATTCGCTTCAAAATTCAGAAAAATGGCTTTTCCTCAAAAATTCTTAAGTACCACTAATTAGAACTATTATTATTATTATTTATTTATATATCACCATTGCTGTACATGAGAAGGGGTTACATACAAAATACAGATATCACTTACAGTAAACAAACCAACAATGATAGACTGGTACAGAGGGAAGAGGATCCTGCCCTTGCGGGCTTACATTCTACAGGATGGTGGGGAAGCAGTCAGTAGGTTGGGGGGTTGCAGTAGCTCCAGTGGTGTTGAGGTGGCAGCGAGGTCATGGCAGGCTGTAAGCTTTCTTGAAGAGATGCGTTTTCAGGTTTTGTCTGCAGGATCCAAATGTGATTCCTAATCAGACATGTTGAGGCACAGAATTCCAGAGGATGGGGGATATTCGGGAGAAGTCTTGGAGGCGATTGGGTGAGGAATGAATAATCATGGAGCAGAGAAGGAAGTCTTGGGAAGACCGGAAATTACTTGAGGGAATATATCGGGAGATTAGTTCAGAGATATAAAGAGAAGAACGGCTATGGATGGCTTTGTAGGTCAGTGTTAGTAGCTTTAACTTGATACGCTAGGCAATTGGGAGCCAGTGAAGAGATTTGCAAAGGGTGGTAGCAGAGGAGCAGCGAGGCGAGAGATGAACTAGTCAGGGAGCAGAGTTAAGGACTAGAGATGAGCGTTGTTCTACTCGAACTGTTCGCCAATCTCAAATTCGAGCTGTTTTGGGCGGTCTTCGAGCCGTTCGGCGAACACGAACAATTTGAGAAAAATTCGGCTGTTCGAGGTTATGTTCGATAACTGTTCGTGCACCAAAATCATAACTGGATTTTTTCTCAGTAATGATGAAAATTAATGTTAATACGCAGTTTGAGTGTACAGCGGGGTGGGGGGAGGGGCAGGGGATGGATCTCTGCAGGAACAATGAAGATCTCCATTTTTTTTTCTCTTTCCCGCATTTGCAGTGGGGAGGTGCAATCTGTCAGCCTATCAGCAGCGCACACACGGAGCGAAGTGCTTTTTTTCACACAAGCAAGGGCATGTGTCATTGGCAGTGTATGTCACATGTCCTTGCCCTATAAGACCAAGCCATTTTCCCCGTCGCCACCATTTTCTCACTGCTGCACCTGCGTGTTAGACGGCACCGCTGTTGCTGTGTGCGCTATACCTTGTTAATTTCAAGCCAATTTTCGCACAAATATACAGATAGCTTGGGAGTAGGGAATAGTTGTGATTGCAGTCCTTTTAAGGACTAGGTTACAGCATTTCCTACGACTTTTATCAGGGAGGTCTGTGCTCTTAAATAGATAGGTTGTGGGAGTAAAGACTAATTGTAATTGGAGTCCTTTTCAGGACTAGGTTACATGAGTTCCTATCAGTTTTTGCCAGGCAGGTCTGTGCCAGTGCTGCGCAAGTTTTTTTCACAGCATTTGGCTGAATCTAGCAAAGCTAATCCTTTTTGGCCTATTGCAGAGTGTGTTAGTCAGTGGAGTAGCCTATCTGTGTTGCAAGATATAACACCTGTGTATAGAATACCAATTTTTTTACTGCACCTAGTGAAGTAAAATCTTTTGGGCATAGCATCATTCTATTAGTCCATCTATACTGACCTCCATCAGGTTGCAAACTGAATATAATTTTTTTCTGCATCTAGCTCTGAAAAAAATATTTGGGCTTCTAGCAGTGTGTGGGACTTGGTCTATTAGTCCATCTATACTGACCTCCATCAGGTTGCAAATTAAAAATAATTTTTTTCTTCATTTAGCTCTGAAAAAATATTTGGGCTTCTAGCAGTGTGTGGGACTTGTTCTATTAGTCCTTCTATACTGACCTCCAGCAGGTTGCAAATTGAATATAATTTTTTTCTGCATCTAGCTCTGAAAAAATAGTTGGGCTTCTAGCGGTGTGTGGGACTTGGTCTATTAGTCCATCTATACTGACCTCCATCAGGTTGCAAATTAAAAATAATTTTTTTCTGCATCTAGCTCTGAAAAAATATTTGGGCTTCTAGCAGTGTGTGGGACTTGGTCTATTAGTCCATCTATACTGACCTCCATCAGGTTGCAAATTAAAAATAATTTTTTTCTGCATCTAGCTCTGAAAAAATATTTGGGCTTCTAGCAGTGTGTGGGACTTGGTCTATTAGTCCATCTATACTGACCTCCATCAGGTTGCAAATTAAAAATAATTTTTTTCTGCATCTAGCTCTGAAAAAATATTTGGGCTTCTAGCAGTGTGTGGGACTTGGTCTATTAGTCCATCTATACTGACCTCCATCAGGTTGCAAATTAAAAATAATTGTTTTCTTCATTTAGCTCTGAAAAAATATTTGGGCTTCTAGCAGTGTGTGGGACTTGTTCTATTAGTCCTTCTATACTGACCTCCAGCAGGTTGCAAATTGAATATAATTTTTTTCTGCATCTAGCTCTGAAAATATAGTTGGGCTTCTAGCGGTGTGTGGGACTTGGTCTATTAGTCCATCTATACTGACCTCCATCAGGTTGCAAATTAAAAATAATTTTTTTCTGCATCTAGCTCTGAAAAAATATTTGGGCTTCTAGCGGTGTGTGGGACTTGGTCTATTAGCCCATCTATACTGACCTCCATCAGGTTGCAAATTAAAAATAATTTTTTTCTGCATCTAGCTCTGAAAAAATATTTGGGCTTCTAGCAGTGTGTGGGACTTGGTCTATTAGTCCATCTATACTGACCTCCATCAGGTTGCAAATTAAAAATAATTTTTTTCTGCATCTAGCTCTGAAAAAATATTTGGGCTTCTAGCGGTGTGTGGGACTTGGTCTATTAGTCCATCTATACTGACCTCCATCAGGTTGCAAATTAAAAATAATTTTTTTCTGCATCTAGCTCTGAAAAAATATTTGGGCTTCTAGCAGTGTGTGGGACTTGGTCTATTAGTCCATCTATACTGACCTCCATCAGGTTGCAAATTAAAAATAATTTTTTTCTTCATTTAGCTCTGAAAAAATATTTGGGCTTCTAGCAGTGTGTGGGACTTGTTCTATTAGTCCTTCTATACTGACCTCCAGC
This sequence comes from Phyllobates terribilis, assembly GCF_046119375.1. Classification (NCBI taxonomy): domain Eukaryota; kingdom Metazoa; phylum Chordata; class Amphibia; order Anura; family Dendrobatidae; genus Phyllobates; species Phyllobates terribilis. The sequence continues at coordinate 204,971,560 of NW_027362764.1, read as the reverse complement.
AGGTTGCAAATTGAATATAATTTTTTTCTGCATCTAGCTCTGAAAAAATAGTTGGGCTTCTAGCGGTGTGTGGGACTTGGTCTATTAGTCCATCTATACTGACCTCCATCAGGTTGCAAATTAAAAATAATTTTTTTCTGCATCTAGCTCTGAAAAAATATTTGGGCTTCTAGCAGTGTGTGGGACTTGGTCTATTAGTCCATCTATACTGACCTCCATCAGGTTGCAAATTAAAAATAATTTTTATCTGCATCTACAGTACCTCTGAAAAAATATTTGGGCTTCTAGCAGTGTGTGGGACTATTTGTATTAGTCCATCTATACTGACCTCCATCAGGTTGCAAATTCAAAATAATTTTTTTCTGCATCTAACCCAGCCAATAGTTTTGGCCTAATACCACAGTTTGGCCACTCAGCTCTGCTCGGTTACCATCCATTGTTTTTTTGTGCAAACAACTCCAGAGTTGTGAATTAGTTAACCACCAAAATGAGTGGAAAAAGGCCTGCTGCTGGTGGAAAGGGGAATAGGCGTGTTGGGAAGGGGAAAAAAGGTTGTGTCCGTGGGGTAGGTGTTAAAGCAACAGTAACATCTGCAGAAGAAAGACCATCTTCCAGCCAAACTAAAATGTCTACTTCTTTTAGCGGACAATGTGATAAGATCCCTTTCTTACGGCCACGCCAATCGCTACAAATTCCAGATGAGGCACAAAAACAGCAGGTGCTTCAACGGATATCAAGTGCTCCTTTAAGTGGGCTCTCCTCCACATCAACTTCAACATCACAAATACTCCAGTCCTCAAAGGTGTCACCCAAATCGCACTTGCTTCCTCACAGCTCCCAAATCTCCAGCTGCCCGTCTGAGTATGAGGTAGAACAGATGGTTGAGTCTGCAGAGCTGTTTACTCATACTATAGCCTGGGAATCAGAGGTCGACTCCAGCGCTTCTGTGAATCCAGACGAGGAAATGATCTGCACTGATGCCCAGAATCTTTATGAGTCGGATCCAGGACCAGACGCAGAAGGTTCTGACCATAATGTAGACCCTCATTCCCAAACTGTAACTCCTGTTGGTGGAGACAATGAGGAAGACGATGATAAGACTCAAATACATGATTGGAGCGACAACTTTAGTTTTTTGTCAGGGCAGGAACAGGTTGGCTCTGAGGACGACGGGTGTGATAACGCACAGGGTGATGATGATGAGGTCGGAGATCCCACTTACTGTCAACCCACAGTCAGCCAAGAGATGAGGTCAGCAGAGGAGGTGGAGGAAGATGCTAGTGACGACGAGGTCAGGTTGCGCCTTCCTGGACAGAGACGTAGTACTGGAAGCACGTCAACAACTGCATCCTCAAACACAACTCTGCCTCTCACCACAAGTCGTGGTGGCTCTTCAGGTCGCATGGGTGCTAAGCCTTGCATAGCCTGGGCATTTTTTCAGATCGATAAAGATGACCCAACTCGTGTTATCTGTAACATTTGTCAGCAAAAGCTAAGTAGAGGCCAAAAAATACATAGTTTGAGTACTTCATGCATGAACCGGCACATGGACATGAAGCATAAGTTGCAGTGGGAAGCTCAGTGTGCTACAATGCGGCCTAGCCGGCCGGGCCAATCACCGTCTGCCATATCTTGTGCATCCGCGGCCTCTTCATCCTCTGTGACTGGGGGGACAGCAGTCACACCTGTTTTGGGGCGCAGACCTGCCACCTCTTTACCCGCAACAGCCAGCGTGATTGGCAGGTCATCATTTTCTTTGGAGGTGGTAACACCAGCTGGTGTTGAGCGTTGTCCGACATCGATAGCACCACCTTTGGATCAAGGCAACCTAACATGTCCGCCTGCATCTTCCTCACAGACCGGCAGTTTGCCGGGGACACCCTTATCAACCCCGTCTAAGCACAATAGCCAGCCCTCGGTCCCTCAGATGTGGACAAGTAAAAGACCATTTCCTCCTAGCCATGAGAAAGCTAAGAGGTTGAATTTCACCATCTGCAAGCTCTTGGCTACAGAAATGCTGCCTTTCCGCCTGGTGGACACAGAGGATTTTCGAGACCTTATGTCCGTCGCAGTGCCCCAGTACCAGATGCCCAGTCGGCACTACTTCTCAAAGAAAGGTGTGCCTGCGCTCCACCAGCATGTCGCACACAACATCACCGCTTCTTTGAGAAACTCTGTGTGTGACAGGGTGCATTTCACCACAGACACTTGGACGAGTAGGCATGGACAGGGGCGTTACATGTCGCTGACTGGGCACTGGGTAACTATGGTGACAGCAGGACAAGGGGCTGCTGTCCAAGTCTTGCCGTCCCCACGAGTTGTGCGTCAATCCTCTTTATGTCAAAGTTCCTCCACTGCTTCTGCCTCCTCAACCTCCTCTCGGTCTTCCACCTGCACCCAAAGCCTGTCTGGTCATGCCACAAGCTTTCTAACTGCGCAGAAGGGATCCTGCACACCTCCTTACTATGCTGGCAGTAGGGCTCAACGTCATCAGGCGGTTTTTACATTGAAATGTCTGGGAAATGTGAGTCACACAGCTGAGGAGTTGTGGTCAGCTCTGGAGAACCAATTTCATGAATGGTTGTCTCCACTGGACCTGAAACCAGGGAAGGCCGTGTGCGACAATGCTGCAAACCTGGGTGCGGCCCTTCGCCGGGGCAATGTCACACACGTGCCTTGTATGGCTCACGTGTTGAACCTGGTTGTCCAGCAATTTTTAGCCCACTATCCCAGACTAGATGGCCTTCTGCAGAGGGCACGGTCGCTGTGTGCTCACTTCCGCCGTTCGCATCCCGCAGCTCAGCGACTTACATCTCTACAGAAGTCGTTGGGCCTGCCACTTCACCGGCTAAAATGCGATGTGCCTACCCGGTGGAATTCAACTCTGCACATGTTGCAGCGACTGTGGCAGCACCGACAAGCCCTGGTGCAATACGTTCTGACGTATAGCCTGGGCCAACGAGATTCAGAGGTGGGGCAAATCACGCTGGAGGAGTGGTCTCAGATCAGGGACCTATGCACCCTTCTGCACAGTTTTGAAATGGCGACGAAGATGTTTAGTGCTGACGATGCCATTATCAGCATGACTATTCCGGTGATTTACATGCTGGAGCACATGTTAAACAGAATTCGGAGTCAGGTGGTGGCACAAGAGGAGGTGGAGGAAGTAGAGGAGGAGGAGTTGTATGCGGAAGGGCTAACATCTGCAAGGTCCAGACGGTCGGCAGCACCAAGGCGGCAGGCATGTGAGGGTGGGGGAGATGGTTTTACCAGGGCGCATGGTAGCAGCCAAACTAGTGAGGAAGGTGCAGGAGCCCAAGAAGAAGTGGAGGACGAACTGATGGAACACTCATCTGATGAGGGAGACCTTGATCACATTTCTGTTGTGCGAGGTTGGGGGGAGAGGACAGAGGAAGGAAGCATGATTGTTACCTCGCCACCAACACAACAGGGACTTGGTGCTCCTGGATGCGCAACACACATGAGTGCCTTCTTGCTGCACTACCTGCAACATGACCCTCGAATTGTGAGAATTAGAAATAATCCTGACTACTGGGTTGCCACACTGTTAGATCCCCGGTACAAAAGTAAATTTGCAGAAATTATTCCTGCCATAGAAAGGGATGCACGCATGCAGGAGTATCAGCAGAGACTGTTGCAGAATCTTACATGTGCTTTTCCACAAAATACCAGTGGTGCACGTAGTGAATCTCACAGTTCCAACTTGCCAACCGTGGGACCGTCAAGTGTTCAGCACTCAAACCGTAACAGAACCAAAGTATCTGCTGGTAACATCAATTTTGCGGAATCATTTCACCACTTTTTTAGCCCATCCTTTGCAAGGCCACAGGAGACAAGAAGTCTGACACATAGTCAACGCCTATAGACGATGGTACAGGAGTATCTCCAACTAAACATTGAAGCCAATACTGTGTCACTGGACCCTTGCTCTTTTTGGGCTTCCAATCTGGATAAATGGCCGGAGCTAGCCACTTACGCCTTGGAGATCTTGTCATGCCCCGCAGCCAGCGTTCTGTCTGAACGTGTGTTCAGCGCTGCTGGTGGTGTGCTGACAGATAAGCGCACGCGGCTCTCCACTGATAATGTAGACAGACTCACGTTCATAAAGATGAACAAATCATGGATCCGAAACGACTTTTCTACCCCTGTGTCATCCTGGGGAGAGTAAAAGCTTGATGATTGGTTAAAATCACCCTACCAAACGTTTTAAGCTTTCAAATTACTAATCATGTTTATCTGTATCTTGACTGGAAAATAATTTGGGCTTTGTAGCAGTGTGCAGCACTGATCCTATTAGGCCATCTATAATAAAGCTTCACCAGATTTAAAATTAAAAATAATTTTTAGCTGCATCTAGCCCGGAAAATAATTTTGGGGCTCCGAGATGCGCAAGACACATAAGTGCCTTCTTGCTGCACTACCTGCAGCATGACCCTCATATTGTCAGAATTCGAAGTAATCATGACTACTGGGTTGCCACACTCTTAGATCCCCCAAACTTTTCGATCAACCTTTTCATTTTAATAAAGACCAAAAAAATGGTCATTTTTGAAATTATAAGCATTAGCAGGTTGTTAGAAACTGAAATCAAACAGTTTTCAACTCAAAACTTTATTCTAGGTGATGTTACATTTTCACATAGGACCCCTTGTTCGAAAGGAGCTTCTGAACTCTCTCGTCCATTGAATTTGTCAGGTTTTGGATGGTTTCTGCTTCAATTGTTTTGCATGAGGACAGAATACCCTCCCAGAGCTGTTGCTTAGATGTGAACTGCCTCCCGCCATCATAGACACTCCTTTAAATGATGCTCCAAAGGTTCTGAATGGGGTAGAGGTCAGGGGAGCATGGGGGTCACACCATAAGTTTGTCCCCTTTTATGCCCATATCAGCCAGAGATGCAGATGTTTTATGTGCAGCATGAGATGGTGCATTATCATGCAGAAAAATGATCTTGGTGTGAAATACACGGTTCTTCTTCTTGAACCATGGCAGGAAGTGCTGTTTGAGAAAATCCACATACATTATGGAGTTCATCTTTAGCGCCTTCAGGGATCCTAAAGGGGCCGACAATCTCTCTCCCCATGATTCCAGCCCAAAACATTACTCCACCTCCTCCTTGTTGGCGCTGTAGCCGTGTTTGCGTGGGGTGTCCATCAACCAGCCATCCTCCACTCCATCCATCTGGACCATCGAGCGCTGCACGGCACTCATCCGTGAACAAAACAGTTTTGAAATCAGTCTTCATGTAATGTTTGGCCCACTGGAGCCGTTTCTGCTTGTGTGAAGTGGATAGAGGAGGTCGACAGGATGGCGTATGCACAGCTGCAAACCTCTGAAGGACCCTGCATCTTGTTGTTCGGGGGACGTTGGAGGCACAAGCAGCTTCAAAAACTTGTCTGCTGCTATGACAAGGCTTTTTTGCCGCTGCTCTTTCAACCTGACGTAATTGCCTGTAGGAAAGAGTCCTCAATTTGCCCTTATCAGCACGCACACGTGTGTACTGTGAATCAGCTACATACTTCTTGATTGCCAAGACACTTCATCCTGATCATCGCACAATGTTGATTGTAGTCATGCCTTGACCTAAACACTCCACAATTTGTTGCTTCTCAGCAGCCGACACATCCTTTTTCTTTCCCATTTTGGCAGAAAATGTAGGCTGCTTAATAATGTGAGAGAGCCTTCTTAAGTAGTCTTGCCTTTCATTGGACACACCTGCCAAACTAATTAGCACAGGTGTCTGCAATTGCTTACAGTGATATAAAGAGCCCTGACACACATCACCATCAATGAGTTTAACTGACAAACAAACAAATTCTTCCCTTATCACTCCTAAACACTTTTTGTATAATAATTTGGAACGCAGTGTACATGTGCTTTTCCACAAAACACCAGTGGTTCACGTAGTGAATCTTACAGTTCTAACTTGCCAACCGTGGTCTGTATGGAGTTGTTCAATAAAGGGCCCAAAATTAAGATAACATAGATGGGAGAGGTCTCTATGAATAGGAATTCCTAAGTATTTGATACCCTGTGAGGGCCAGGCAAAGGGAAAGTTGGACTGGATGGAATCCTATATGGATTTGGGGAGGGAGACATCGAGGGCCTCAGACTTCGCTGCATTGATTTTAAAATTTTACCATGTAACAAAGTGATCTATTTCAGCCATAACAGCATGGATGGATATATGTGATTGAGTGATATATACTAGGACATCATCAGCAAATAGAGAGCACTTGTACTCGGTGCCTCCCACCTCAATCCACCTAATATTGGGGTTATGGCGAATTGATGAGAGCAGGTGCTCCGTCACTAGGATGTATAAGAGAGGGGACAGAGGACATCACTGCCTTGTCCCATTGGTGATTGTGAAAGGTGATGAAAATGTTCTGACGCACCCCCTGGGCCTTGGGACACCCGGAGCCGGACCCTTTTTGGTGGATGCTGGTGGTTGTAGTCTTCGTGGCGGCGACCCAGTTCCATGGCTCAGGGCGGTCAAACCAGTGGCGGAACTATTTATGTGGTTTTCATGTTTAAATGTCCGACTACGCCACCCGTGGATTGCGGTCAGAGTGAACCGCCGCTACAGGGCAGACCACTGAGGCTGGTGTTGTGGGTGCAGCAGAGCATAGCATAACTCCCCACGGGAGGAGTATAGCCTCAGGGCAGTGTATGCGGAGGATGGGGGTGAAGGTGCAGGGCAGCAGCAGTAACGACACGGAGTCAGTGATGCAGTTCAGGGCCTTTACTCACAGTTCTTATTATCCAGACCACGTCTGCAGGTAACGGCTGCCCACGTCGTACTGTGCTCACCAGGTGAGGGGCTCAGACAACTCCCAGATAACTTTGGAGCACTTCACAGGACCCCCTTTGTGTGTCCTTTGTCTGGCCTTTCTTACCAACACTTCTGTCCGGCTGCCTCGGGCCTCCTCTTGGTAAACTTGGCGCCAGTTTCCCTGACCCTATGTGGTGCCTTCCTAGCGGGTGTAGCGAGGGGCTGCGCCACATAAAATGTCAGAGCCTCCGGTTTCTAGCTGAGGGTCGTTTCCTGCCTCCACTAGTTCGGGGACCAGTCTCCCCCTTTGGCCTGACCCCTCCACGCAGGTGGATTCGGGCTTGCGGTGGCGACTCGCCCGTCCGCACCCCTGGGATCCCTTCATTCCTCGTTCCTGGAGCCTTCTCCGCTCCTCTTCCTTCCTTCTCCCTCTTCCAGGCCTGGGCCTCTGTTACTAGGCCCGCCTCCGGAGCAGAGCTCATGCAGAGCCCCTACTCCCTGCCACTTCTGCTCAGACTTCTCTGCACTGAACTAAGATGGTGCCCACCTTTTATACTCCCTTCTCAATGCACCCAGGAACTGCTTCCTCCCTGCTCCTGCACTACAGGGTTCCCCTTCCTCAGTGTTCCCTCCCCCCACTCCAGCCAGGGACAGGGACTGTCGTGCCCATCTCAGGGGCATATTGGTCGCCCTGCCCCACGGCAATGTGGTGTAATGCATGCAGGTATCGGGTCCTGATCCACACTCCATCCTTACCTGAGAGTGAGATATCACACCTCTGGGTGAGGTGCAATACGTCTGTAGCAACCGAGCCCTCAGGGTGCTACAGTTCCATTTATCTTCAGCCTAGGTGACGTATTGCGATACAGGGCCGTGATTTTGGCTATAAAAGGGTCCCCTAGACCCCTACCCCAAGCTTTTAAGAGAATCATATATGGCGTGCCAGGAGACTCTATGGAATGCTTTCTCAGCATCCAACGAGAGTATCTAATTACAAATTTTTAACTGCATCTAGCCCAGGAAATACTTTGTGCCTAGTAGCAGTGTCTGCTAGTGAGCGGATTATCCCGGCTGTTAAGCAAGCTGCACCACCTGTAGTTTAGACACTTAATTTTTTCAAAGGAAATGCTTCGGGACCATGGGATACTTAGTGAAGAGCATCAGGAGGCACCCCAAGGCATAGGGGCTGGGACTGGCAGTAGGATGCCTTGCGGTGGACAGCCGAGCTCGATCCTTATAAAACATTTTTAACTGCAGCAGCTTTAGTGGACGCTACTGGAGCTGGAATTACCGCGGCTGCTGGCATGAGACTTGCCCTCCAATAGATCCTTGTAAATGGATTTAAAGTGTATTCATTCAAATTAGAGAGACAATTTAAATTAAAAAGCTTAGAGCTGCCTCCACCACAGGGGGGCTCGCTCGACCCACCAGCGGACAGGCACCAGTATTGGGAGAGGGGGGCTGGCCGTCAGGGTTCACCGCGGCTCTGGCACAAACCCGGCGACACGGAGGTGGCACGGGCAGGAGTGGACTGGCCGTGTCGGCTTCTCACTTTTTGGATTTTAGAAGGGCATGACATGCCTATATCTGTGTCTCCCCCTCCTTTTACTCCTCCACCTCTTTTATTTTTGCATGACTATATGTACTTGTCACTTTTCCATGTGTTAGTTATGTCTTCTGAGCAGTTTGTCAGCTTTTGGACACCTTTGAAGGTGTTTTCTATGTGTTTCTATGTGTTTTTGTTTGCCTGCCATTGGTTTTAACGGTGTTCGAAGGTGTTCGACGAACAGTTCGACGAACAGGTCGGCGAACACACGGGTGTTCGACGAACCGAACCGAACTCGAACACTACGGGGGTGGCTCAACACTATTAAGGACAGACTGGAGAGGTGCAAGATTGTTAGCAGTTAGGCCACAGAGGAGGATGTTGCAGTAGTCAAGGCGGGAGATGATGAGAGCATGCATAAGCAGTTTAGTAGATTGAGTATTGAGGAAAGGACAGATTCTGTAAATATTTTTGAGCTGGAGGCAACAGGAAGTGATGAGAGCTTGGTTGTGTCTTTTGAAGGACAGGGCAGAATCAAGGGTTACTCTGAGGCAGCGGATTTCCGGTTCAGGGGAAAGCGTGATGTCATTTACTGTGATAGATAGATCAGATGGGGAAGATATGTGAGATGGAGGAAAGATAAGGAGTTCAGATTTGTCCACATTGAGCTTGAGGAAGCGAGAGGAGAAGAAGGAGGATATGGCTGATAGACACGCTGGGATTCTGGTCAGCAGAGAGGTGACCTCTAGGCAAGAGAGGTAGATCTGAGTGTCATCAGCGTACAGATGGTACTGGAAGCCATGGAACTTAAAGGGGTTGTCCACTACTTTATATGCTCCCACAATGTATTCCCCCAGGGCCCATAAATGTTTCTCTAAATACCTTGTGGTGCCTTTTTTGCCTGAGAGTGGCGCTATTGCTGGCCAGTCACAGGCATCACGTCAGCCGGTTCTGACATCCGCTGACGTCACGACAAGTCCAGGCTGCAGCCGAGGGTCTCTCTTCTGCGTTCCACCGGTGGCTGCTGGGTTGTGGGCTGGGTTACCCCACGCGTCACACCCGGCATCCACCGCACACTCTCCCTCTCCTCATTCACTAGGAAAACGCGCAGTGGATGCTGGGTGTGATGCACAGGGTAACCCCGCCCACAGCCCAGGGTCCACCGCTGGGAGCGCATCACTGATGTCACGCCTCACTTGACCTGACATCAGTGAAGGGTCACGTGATGCCTTTGAGCGGCCAGCAATAGTGCCGCTCAGAGGCAGAAAAGGTACCGCAAGGTATTTACAAAACCACTTCTGGGCCCCTGGGGGATACATTGGGGGGTTCATATAAAGTAGTGGACAACTTCTATAATGAGCTGTCCCAGGCCAAGGGTATAGATTGAGAAGAGTAGGGGTCCTAGGACTGAGCCTTGAGAGACTCCAACAGAGGGCGGGGTGAGGAGGTAGTGTGGAAGTGGGAGACACTCAATATGCTGTTGGAGAGGTATAACGAGATCCAGGATAGGGCAAGGTTTTTGATGCCAAAGAAAGAGAGGATCTGTAGTAGGAGGCAGTGGTCAACTTTGTCGACGGCAGAGGACAGGTCTAGAAGGAGGAGTATAGAGAATTGTCTGTTAGATTTGGCTGTAATTAAGTCATTAGTAATTTTGTTCAGGGCAGTTTTGGTGGAATGGTAGGGACGGAAGCCAGATTGTCGTTGGCAAAGAGAGAGTTAGATGAGAGGTGAATGTAAAAGTTCAGCGTGAACATGTTTCTCAAGGAGTTTGGAGGCAAATGAGAGCAGCGATATGGGGCGATAGCTGGACAAAGCGGTTGTGTCGAGGGGTGGCTTTTTGAGGATGAGCGTGATTGTGGCATGTTTGAAAGCAGAGGGGAAGGTACCACCAGAAGTTAGTGATATGTTGAAGAGATGGGTTAGGGATAGGATGAGTGTGGGGGTGAGGTTGGGGAGGAGGTGGGATGGGATGGGGTCGAGTGGATAAGTGGTGAGGTGTGATTTGGAGATGAGATTAGTAAGCTCTCTTTTAGTGATGTTGGAGCAGGAGGTTATGGGGGAAGGGCAATGGTCTGGAAATCATAGGGGTTGTGGTGGTCGGAAAATAAAGACTTACCTTGTTTGGTCAGTCTTGTTTTTTAAGTGTGTGGCAAGTCCTCAGCAGAGATGAGGGAGGTCAGTGGAGGGCAGAGGAGCGAGTTAAAAGTGTTGAATAACTGTTTGGGGTTGTAGGTTGTAGTAGGTTGTAGGCTGTTTGGGGTTGTAGGTCTTCCTGTTGTTGTTAAGGCTTGACCTTAACAACAACAGGAAGACCTATAGTCTTCCATTAAAATCTATGAAAAAATGTGTTCATTTTCTTTCCAAACCTATAGTTGAGACACTTCCTTATTATATGAAGTATACAACTGACATACTTTGTAGGCTTTATGGTTTACATGTAGAATCCAATATGTTTATAGTTACAGTGCACTGAATTAGCATTCATACCCCGTGAACCTTTCCACAATTTTTCATGTTACACCCACAAACTAATATATTTTTTATTTGGATTTTATGTGATATACCAACACAAGTTAGCAAGTATTTGTGAAAAGTAATGAAACATAGTTTTCTAAATATTTTAATGTACAATACAAAGTTATATTGTGGTACCGTGTTAGCCAGAAATATCGATGTAAATACTTTTATGCCCAAAAATGACATAAGTATTCTCGGAGTGATACCTTTATTGGCTAACCAGAAAAAAATATATATATGCAAGCTTTCAGAGCACAGGGGATCCTTTGTCAGGCAATATTACAAATGAATTCATAAGGCAAGGGGCACATCATTTAAGAGATGTTACAGCAAGACATTTGTTCATGAGGTGGAGGGGGTGATGCCTCCTAATGATAAGTCAAAGGGATCAAATTTAGGGTTTTTAGTTGCAAATGACAAGTCTGTGGGAATGTTTAATTATTTGGAGACCATCTGGTGGAGGTGTGAATTGAATCCATATAGTGAGTCATAAACCCAAGTGTTAGATTGAGTCCTGTTGTCATTGAATTGAACATCCTTATCAATTTGAATTTCCATATTTTTCTCTCTCCGTTGCCCTTGAAATGAACTTTTATGACTGGCTTTATACAGACTGACCTGTTTCATAAAACTAAGTCCGCAATACTGTTTTGCATGCAGCATCAGTACATCCATAACATTGCATCAATAATATTCCAACAGAACAATACCTGAGTCAGACAAATTTGCACCACCGATGTGATATTTGAGAAACAAGCACAAGACCTCAAAGAGATTTTCCATGAACGCAGTAACAATCACAGTATTCAAAAGGCCTAAAAATGTGTCAAACACAGTAGCAGGCTATTTTCCCACCCCCCAAAAAAATACACCTGTAAGGCAGAGATAAGATTGATTGTTGACAATGAATTTAAAAACAATTGTGCACTGGAAATCTTCACTAATCACTGGCTTATTATCACAATTGATGATCAATTGAAACATTTTACTTTTATCACCAAAACCTTGATATATTAAACATATAAAAATCTGCATGATATTCTAGTCCGTACTATTCATCAGGGCTCCAGTTTGTCATATTTTGTAAAAAATATGTCAGTGAGATAATTAGTGCAGTGCTACCGAACCCGAACAGTAACACAGACTTCCGGGAGAAGTCCGTTTTCTGGGTTCGGTCAGACCCCGAACTTTACCGTTGGGGGTTCGCCCATAACTAGTCACATGTGCGTGAGGACAAAAATTCTTTATTCTAAGTTGAAAAATGCACATCAATTACATAATCATAATGTGCAAAGCCAGCCTTAAAGTAATGTTTACTATTGGATGACCACTTTTAAATGCCCCCATATTTCCTGCATTAGTGCTATTCTGATACCCCTAGTCCTGTTTCTGCTACTGATTCTGTCAAATCAACAATATCATATGATGACTGCAGTTGATCTGGAAGCTGCTGATCTCAGTGATGGATAGGAGCATTAAAATTAATATTTAGCAGAATAAATTTAAGCCTATTGATTCAGCCTGACACAAAATTCTCAGTTTCTTATGTGGTTCTTTGGAAAAAATAATTCTCCACCCCTTATTAGGGCTACACTGTAATTAATTTCTTACTATACTTTATAAAAATTGCAATTTACAATTAAAGGCAACAACAAATATTTGAAATGATCACCGTCAAAGTTGAATTTAACAATTCTGAAACTCTATATTGTTGCTTCCCAGGTGCTTTAATCTCTTTACTACCAGATGTACATCTAATGCACTGCTTCGCAAAAGGTTTTTGGCAGATCTGAACCCTGAGGGAGTTTTTAAAAGACTATTCATCTCCATCCACCTCTATCTTTAGATCAACTCTTTGTTATGGAATAACACTTCTTACAGAAAGGCCACCTTGTACATCACAGTTATGTGGCTTTCAGTAATTGGCTTCTCAATGTAAGCTTTTAAAAGAGAAATAATGGATTTTATGTCCCTCAAATTAGAAGTAGAAAACAATTAATTATTAGATGTAATTTGGCATTTTTAGCAGTTTGATTACATAGAAAAAAATCTGTGTTAAATAAAGTAACATTAATATTTTGTGTATATAGTTTTATAGAGACTGGATGAATTAAACAGCTGCCCATATTTGGTTGCTGCATGTTGGTGATGCCAACTGCACCATGTGATTTTTGCATGTAAGGCTATTTTCACACCATGTTTATCATATATGCTGTGGAAAAGCTTCTGATGAGTAAGTTAAATGGAGGCCTTGATGGATGCATAACAGTGGCACTCTTCAGCTACGGATTTATACTGTTAGATGACAACTCAGTTTAACTGATACGTTTTTTGGAGGGTTCACTTGCACATACCGTTCAGTCGAAAAAATAAACAAATATTTTTTGACTTTCGACTGGCAGTGGAGCCCTAATGAAATATTTTGCATGTATTTCATGAACTTTATTTTTATTATTATTATTATTATTATTAGTATTTATTTTTAGAACATCATTGATTCCATGGTGCTACACATGAGAAGGGGTTACATACAAAATACAAATATAAATTACATAGAACAAACTAACAATGACAGACTAGAACAGGAGGGGGGAGAGCACCCTGTCCTTGTGGGCTTACAGTCTACAGGGTAATGTGGGAAGAGACAGTAGGTTAGGTGGTTGCAGCAGCTCTGCTGGTGGTGAGGTGACTGCAGGGTTATTGTAAACTTTCTTGAAGAGATGGGTTTTTAAGTTCCATCTGAAAGTTCTGAATGTGGTGGATAATCGGACTTGTTGGGGTATAAAATTCCAGTGGATTGGGCATACTCAGAAGAAATCTTGGAGGCGATTGGGTGAGGAATACAGGAGAATGGAGGAGAGAAGGGGGTCTCTAGAAGGTAAGTGTGGTAAGATATTGCGAAATGAATTCAGATATATATGGAGGAGACATATTATGGATGGCCTTGTAGGTCAGTGTTAGTCATTTGAACTGGATTCTTTGGGGAATTGGAAGCCAATGAAGGGATTTGTAGAGGGGCAAAGTGGAAGGGTAGCAAGAAGAGAAGTGGGTTAAACGTGTCAAAAATGTAGTATTAACATAGCGTAAAGCACATTATTTCAATGCACTTCGTCTCTACAGCACATACAGCATAAAAAGACATAGCAAAACTGCAGCAATTCACAGTAAAACCTTAGGGTATGTTCACATATCGCTTTTTGCTGCAATTTTTAAAAACTACTGTAAAAATATTGTGCTTTTTCCCTGTCTTTAAAAAACAGTGGAAAAAAACCCAGTGCATCATGAGAACATATCCTAACTAGTGATGGGCGAGCACCCATCTGCTATACAGTTATAGGGTATGCAGTGAGTCCAACGGCTGACAAAATTTAGGAAAAACCCCCACTAACAATTTAAAGACACAGAGCAGGGCCACAGTAATGACATGTTTCCATTACAAAGGAGCGGGTGTGCTATACAGTTATAGGATATGCATTGACTCCTACGGCTGACAAAATTTAGGAAAAATCCCACTACCAATATAAAGACACATAGAGCAGGAACACAGTAACGAGTACGACATGTTCCCATTAGAAAGGAGAGGGTCTGCTATACAGTTATAGGGTATGCAGTGAGTCCAACGGCTGAAAAGATTTAGGAAAACCCCACTAACAATTTAAAGACACATAGAGCAGGGCCACAGTAGCGACAAATTCCCATAAGAAAAGAGAGGGTCTCCCAAACTGTTTGCCTATGCAGTGAAGCAAAATTTGGAAGAACTCCAATGCCCCTTGCAAGAGACATAGAGGTCGGAGAGCCTCCTAAAAACAATGTTCTCATTATTAAGAAGTGGGTCTCCCATAGTGTTTGCCTATGCAGTGAATGCATTAGCTGCAAAAAATTGGTAGGCACTCCAATGCCCCTTGGAAGAGATATATAGGGCCTCATGTAAAAATGTTCCCATTATTAGGAAATGGGTCTCCCATAGTGTTGGCCTATGCAGTGAATGCAAGGGCTGAAAAAAAATTGGGAGGCCTATCCAAAGAGACGTAGAGTTCCTCATAAAAAATGTTTCCATTAGAAAGGAGCAGGTCTCCTATGCTTGTAATGCCCTTGCACTATGTGTATGGGCTGACAAACATTTACACCTGGGGGGTATACATGAACATATTGTATAAAAACAATTTTTATGGGCATCATAAACACCCTTTAAAAAAATTATGTGGGTGTTGCATCACGGATCACAGTCACCCTGGTGATATGGTGGTGGAAGATGAGGATGAGGAGGCGGACAAGAGCAAATAGCCAAAATCAGGAAGCGTATACCCATGTGTGGGTGTCAAGAGGTGCATGGGAATACACCTCCCAAAAAAAGACACTGGATTTGAGTTTATCTTATGCTGCTATCATTCAGTGGTGTTGAGAAGTCTGGCCCAATCCAGCCCTTGTTCATTTTTATAGTTTGTTTTAATAGTTCCGCATCAAGGGCCTTCTGGTACTGCCCCATTTTTGTAGACCTGTCCGCCTCAGGAATAAGAGATATAAAGTTCTCCTTGTAGCGTGGGTCTAGACCTGTTACTAACCAGTAATGACTGTCACCCAAAATTTTGAGAATGCGAGGGTCATGGGAAAGGCAGCGTAACATAAACTCAGCCATGCGTGCCAAACTGTTAACGGCAAGACTTCTGTGTCCTCACCAAGAGGATGAGTGACCATGCTCTCCTCCTCCACCTCCTCCTCATCTCTGTCCTCAGGCCATCCACGCTGAACAGACGGTATGACAGTTGTGCAGTTAGTACCGTTTATAGCGCATGAAACTAGCTCCTATTCTTCTTCCTCCTCCTCCTCTTCCTCATTGTCACCCAATTCACATTGGGATGAGATGAGGCTGGGCTGTGTGTAATCACCCTGTATGGTTCCTTGCTCCATATCATTGTGCTCTACCTGCAATGCATCCTCTTTCATTGTTAGCAGAGAGCATTTCAGAAGACAGAGAAGCGGGATGGTGACGCTAATTATGGCGTCATCGCCACTCACCATCTTGGTGGAGTCCTCAAAGTCTTGGAGGATGGTACATATGTCTGACATCCATGTCCACTACTGAGGTCTTATGTGTGGGGTTTGATCTGAATACTGACGGCCTTGTTGATGCTGGTACTCAACAACTGCCCTCTTCTGCTCACAAATCCTTCCCAATATCTGCAGTGTAAAGTTCCAAAGCATGGAGACATCACACACAAGTCTGTGAGCCGGAAGCTGCAAATGCTGCTGAAACACGGCAAAGGCGGCAGAAGCTGTAGGTGACTTTCTAAAATGGGCACATAGATGGTGTACTTTAACAAGCACATCCGGCAGCTCCGTGTAGGATTTGAGAAATTGCTGAGCGACAAGGTTAAGCACATGGGCCAGGCATGGTATGTGTGTGAGCTCGTCTCGCCTCGGACCCTTATTATAGGGGCTGATTTGGCTCCACTGCAGGCCCTCACGAACCTGGAAATCCATTTGTTACAAGCTAGATTATAATTATACAAGGCCCCTATGGCAGAGATTTGGACCTTTAGGGTGCTGACCGCTAGGCCTTTTTCCAGCCCTTTCTGAAGAAATTCCAAAATGGACTTTACGGTAACTCCCCCCCCCCCAGGGAGAATCCCTCAGATGATGAGAATTTCTTCCTGGTTCTACCGTAAATCTTAGTAGTGATCGGTTTCCTACTACCTAGAAGAGTAGTAACTAGATTCGATGAGAATCCCCGACCTTCTAGCAATGACCTCTCATGTTCCAGGCCGCTAAGTGCAATCCTTTCACCTGAGAATGGAATATAGGACATTGAGCAAGAATGTCGGTGATTTCTGGAAGAATCCAGGGGCTCGTGATTGACATGCTTCTCAGCCAAAAGAACCATGGTCTCTTGGGCCAGAAGGGGGTTATAAGGACCACTCGTGCCTGATCCTCCCGGATCTTTCTCAACACTGGTGGAAATAGGCACATTGGGGAAAAGGCATAGGCCAGACTGAAATCCCACTGGAAGGCGTCTACTACTAGAGGATTTTCTGTGGGATCTAGTGAACAGAACATTTTTAATTTGCTGTTCTGACGGGTCGCAAATAGGTCGACCTCTGGAGACCCCCACATGGCAACTAGCTGATGGAAGACAGAATGATTTAGGGTCCATTCTCCCTGCAATAGTGGCCTGTGACTTAGAAAGTCTGCCTTCGTGTTGTCCTCTCCTCTGATGTAAAGGGCATTTAAAGAGAGAACTTTCCCTTACACTAGAGAAAATATCCTCCCCGAAACCCGCATAAGAAATTTTGAGCGACTTCCCCTTGGTGACTCACATATGTTACAGTGACCTGGTTGCCGGACAGAATTTTTACGTGATGTCCTTGTAGAAGGGGTAAGAAGCTGATTAGTACATTCTCTACTGCTCGTAGTTCCAACATGTTTGAAGACTCCTGACTCTCCCCCTCTGACCAAGTCCCCTGTATCAGGTGGTTGTCTAGGTGCACCCCCCCACCTCCTAGGGCTGGCATCTGTGGCAATTACTCTGGTTATAAGGGGAACCCAGGGGACGCTTGTCCGGAACGTGTCCGTCCTTAACCATCAAGTCAGTGACTGAATTACATTGTGAGGGAGTGTAAACCTGCCCTCCTGATGCCCCTGGAGGATAGCCTCATTTTTTAGGATGTCCCACTGTAACTCTCTTGAGTGAAATTTGACCCAGCATACTGCTGGAATGCAGGAGGTGAGAGACCCCAGCAGAGACATGGCCTCCCTGATAGTCATTGCTGAGTTTGCTATGGCCGTCGAAACCAAGTTCTTTATTTTTTATTTTTCTGTTCTGGCAGGCAGCATTCCTGTCAAACTGAATCCAGAGTAAGGCCTAAAAAGTTCTGAGTTGTTTGCAGGATCAGTTTTGATTTTTCCAGGTTTAAACACCATCCTAAGTTTCTTAAGATGGTGCACACATCATCCACTTGGGCTAGGCAATGATCATGAGTTTTTCCCACTATTAGGAAGTCATCCAAGTACGGGATGATAAATATGTTTTCCTCCCTGAGATGAGCCGTAACCTCCGCTATAAGCTTTGTGAATATGCAGTGCACCACTGCTAGGCCGAAGAGAAGAGCTCTGTACTGAAAGTGCCTGACGACTGCCTGTACAGTTATGGCCACTCTGAGGTATCTCTGAAAGTCGTGATGGATTGGCACATGATAATAAGCATCTCTTAGGTCCAGCACTGCCATGTAGCAACCGGAAATAAAAAGCTTATCGTTGATTTTATTGTTTCCATCTTGAATGCTGGAATGTTCAGGAATTTGTTCAGGCCTTTCAAGTTGATAATCACTCTGTATGAGTTGTCCGGCTTCTTCACAAGAAATAAGGGGGAATAGAACCCTCTTCTTTACTCTTGTGGTGATACCTCCCATAAGACAGTCTTTCGAAGGAGGCCTGAAATCTCTTCCTCCAATGCCCGCTGTTCCGGAAGAGAGGATCTTAAGGCAGTCAGGATAAATCTCTCTGGGGGGTTCTTCAGAAATTCCAGCTTTAATCATGATTTTATCAATCTGAGGATCCACCTGTTGGAAGAAATCCTTTCCCAGGCTGGAAGGAAGAGAGAGAGCCTTGCTCCCACCTGGGATAAAAAGTCATTTTGGGGGTTTACGACTGTCTTGGGAGGGCCTGCCGAATAAAAACCCCTTTCCTGGAACGATCCTCCAATCTAGGTTGTTCCTTCGATGTTCTTCTGCGGATAAATTTCTTCCTCCGAAAGGACTGTTTGAAAGCCGAGAATGAAGATTGGGGAAATCCCTTCTTGTTGTCCCCTGCTTTTTCAAGAATTATGTCAAGAGAGGTACCGAAAAGAAAATCTCCTTCACACGGAAGAGAACATCATTTCCCTTTTTTCTGTGTATCCCCTGGGCAACATTTCAGCTAGACTGCTCTACGTCCGTCATTAGACAGGGCCGCAGATCTAGCCGCTAATCTGGGGGAACCTGCAGAGGCATCAGATAAGAAGGCCACAGCTCCTTTCAATACTGGAAGGGAAGCCAGAATGGAGTCCTGTGACTCGTTGTTTTTAACCTGGTCTTCTTACCTGTCTAACCAAACCATGAGGGATCTTGCAGTGCAGGTTATGGCTATGGCTGGTTTCAATGTCCCTGCTGATGATTCCTAGGTACCCTTAAGGAAGGTATCTTCTGGTCCAGTGGGTCCTTCAGCATCCCTGTATCTTCAAAAGTGAGAGAAGATTTTTTAGATGCCTTGGACATCCCAACATCCAGCTTCGGTATCCAGGATGCAGTATCTTCCTCATCAAAGGGATATTTTCTTTTGAGGGAAGATGGAAGGGGACCCTTTTTCTTCGGCCTATCCCACTCCTTCTTGATAAGCCCCTGCACCTTATCTTCAATCGGAAAAACTCTATGTTTCTTCCGATCCAGGGTACTGAACATTATATCTTGGACAGATTTTTTTGCTTTCTAGTCAACTAACCCCATTGTGGACCTGATGGCTTTAACTAAGCTATCAACAATCTCCAGGGGAAAACAATGACCTGTGCCTGTCTTGCTATCCGACGAGGAAGAGTCAGTAGAGTCATCCAGCATTCCCTCATCGGATTCTGAATCTAAAAAGGGTGGGTGGTGTTTTTGCTCTATTGGTCTGGGATGCTTCTTTTGCCCGAGAAAAAGATTTTAGCGATCTTTCCACCTCACACCTAAGGGTTTTTAAATTTGAAGCAAAGTCCGGAGTTCCCTCCAAAATTGTTTCTTCAATACATAGAGTACAGACCAAAAGTTTTGACACACCTTCTCATTTAAAGATTTTTCTGTATTTTTATGACTATGAAATTTGCACATTCACACTGAAGGCATCAAAACTATGAATTAACAAATGTGGAATTATATACTTAACAAAAAAGTGTGAAACAACTGAAAATATGACTTATATTCTGTAACATCCCTGGGGGCATGCTTGCATAGTGCACCACCTCCCACCATGCAAGACCGCAATCTTACCTGTCAGTCCATGCTGCACTCTTTGCTCCAGTATCTGCTGTGTCCATGTCTGATTGCTTAGGGTGTCGACGTGGCTTTCTGTTTGTTTCTTATAGCTACTGTGTGCACAGTCCTAATGAGTCCCCAGCCTATTGCTGTGCGTCACTGGATACTTAAACCTCCTCCACCCAGTAGGAGGTGCCTGAGCAACACTTTCACTCAGTTTGTCTTTTGCAACTGAGTTGCCAGGTCCTGTCCTGTTTCTAGTCTGTTCTGCCACCCTGGGGGCTGAGTACCCAGGGCAGCTACCTGTACCTCTGACTTTTAGCCTGTTCCCACCACCCTGGGGGCTGAGTACCCAGCGCCGCTACCTGTATCTCTGACTTCTAGCCTTTTTCCGCCACCCTGGGGGCTGAGTTCCCAGGCTTGTTCCTGTATCTTGTTCCCGGTTAAGTTCCTGTCTGAACAGTGTCCTAGCCCGTTACTTATTTCTCTCTATGTCCGTACCTTTTCTTTTCCTACAGTGCCTGAACCTGCACCTAACTTCAACTCGTTGTCTCTGTACTTCTGTTTGTGAGTTTTGTGTCCACTTGCTACTTCATTGTAAGCACCTTGTGTGTATCTGGTTCTGCTTGTCCCCTTTCCTTGCCTCCGTATCTACCTCCTGTGATCTAGCCATCTTCCTGTATTTTCCAGTCTGTTTCATGTGAACAGAGCCCTGTCCTGTCTGCCTTCACCTTCCGCTCTGTTCTGCTCTGCTTGTTCACCGCTCCAGCGGTTCCGCTCTTCCCGCTTGTTTACCGCACCTGCAGTTCTGTTCTGCTCTGCTTGTTCGCCGCTCTGGCGGATCCACTCTGCTCCGCTTGTTTACTGCACTTGCGGTTCTGTTCTGCTCCGCTTGTTCACCGCTACGGCGGTTCCGCTCTGCTCCGCTTGTTTACCGCACCTGCGGTTTTGCTCCGCTCTGCTTGTTCACGGCACCTGCGGTTTTGCTCTGCTCTGCTTGTTCACCGCACCTGCGGTTTTGCTCCGCTCTGCTTGTTCACCGCACCTTCGGTTTTGCTCCACTCTGCTTGTTCACCGCACCTGCGGTTTTGCTCCACTCTGCTTGCTCAACGCACCTGCGGTTGTGCTCCGCTTGTTCACTGCTCCTGCGGATTTGCTCAGCTCTGCTTGTTCACCACCTGTGTATCTAATAACAATTTTTTACTGCATCTAGTCCATTAAATCCTTTTGGGCCTGTAGCAGTGTCTGTTAGTCATTGGAGTAGCCCATCTGAACCAAGCTACACCACCTGTGTATCTAATAACAATTTTTTACTGCATCTAGCCCAGTAAATCCTTTTGGGCCTGTAGCAGTGTCTTGTAGTCAGTGGAGTAGCCAATCTGAACCAAGCTACACCACCTGTGTATATAATAACATTTTTTACTGCATCTAGCCCAGTAAATCCCTTTGGGCCTGTAGCAGTGTCTTGTAGTCAGTGGAGTAGCCCATCTGAACCAAGCTACACCCCCTGTGTATCTAATAACAATTTTTTACTGCATCTAGCCCAGTAAATTCTTTTGGGCATAGTAGCAGTGTCTGGTAGTCAGTGGAGTAGCCCATCTGAACCAAGCTACTCCACCTGTGAATCTAAGAACAATTTGTACTGCATCTAGCCCAGTAAATCCTTTTGGGCATAGTAGCAGTGTCTGGTAGTCAGTGGAGTAGCCCATCTAAACCAAGC
The DNA here is from genome assembly GCF_046119375.1 of Phyllobates terribilis. NCBI lineage: Eukaryota > Metazoa > Chordata > Amphibia > Anura > Dendrobatidae > Phyllobates > Phyllobates terribilis. The sequence goes on along the minus strand of NW_027362764.1, from coordinate 204,950,000 downwards.
TACACCACCTGTGTAGCTAATAACATTTTTTTTTACTGCATCTAGCCCAGTAAATCCTTTTTGGCCTGTAGAAGTGTCTGTTAGTCAGTGGAGTAGCCCATCTGAATCAAGCTACACTACCTGTGTATCTAATAACAATTTTTTACTGCATCTAGCCCAGTAAATCCTTTTGGGCCTGTAGCAGCGTCTGTTAGTCATTGGAGTAGCCCATCTAAACCAAGCTACACCACCTGTGTATCTAATAACAATTTTTTACTGCATCTAGCCCAGTAAATCCTTTTTGGCCTGTAGAAGTGTCTGTTAGTCAGTGGAGTAGCCCATCTGAATCAAGCTACACTACCTGTGTATCTAATAACAATTTTTTACTGCATCTAGCCCAGTAAATAATTTTGGGCCTGTAGCAGTGTCTGGTAGTCAGTGGAGTAGCCCATCTGAACCAAGCTACACCACCTGCGTATCTAATAACAATTTGTTAGTGCATCTAGCCCAGTAAATCCTTTTTGGCCTGCAGAAGTGTCGGTTAGTCAGTGGAGTAGCCCATCTAAACCAAGCTACACGACCTTTGTATCAAATAACAATTTTTTACTGCATCTAGCCCAGTAAATCCTTTTGGGCCTAGTAGCAGTGTCTGGTAGTCAGTGGAGTAGCCCATCTGAACCAAGCTACACCACCTGTGTATCTAATAACAATTTTTTACTGCATCTAGCCCAGTAAATCCTTTTGGGCCCCTAGCAGTGTCTGTTAGTCAGTGGAGTAGTCCATCTGAACTAAGCTAAACCACCTGTGTATCTTATAAACATTTTTTTTACTGCATCTAGCCCAGTAAATCCTTTTGGACAAAGTAGCAGTGTCTCGTAGTCAGTGGAGTAGCCCACCTGTGAAACAAGCTACACCGCCTGTGTATCTAATAAAATTGTTTTACTGCATCTAACCCAGCCAATCCTTTTGGGCTAGTACCACAGTTTGGCCACTCAGCTCTGATCGGTTTCCATCCATTGTTTTTTGTGCAAACAGCTACAGAGTTGCCAATTATTTAACCACCAAAATGAGTGGCAAAAGGCCTGCTGCTGGTGGAAAGGGGAATAGGCGTGTTGGAAAGGGAAGAAAAGGTTGTGTCCGTGGGGTAGGTGGTAAAGCAACAGTAACATCTGCAGAAAAAAGACCATCTTCCAGCCAAACTAAGATGTCTACTTGTTTTCGTGGACAATGTGATACGATCCCTTTCTTATGGACATGCCCATCGCTACAAATTCCAGATGAGGCACAAAAACAGCAGGTGCTTCAACAGATATCAAGTGCTCCTTCAAGTTGGCTCTCCTCCACCTCAACTTCAACATCACAAATACTCCAGTCCTCAGAGGTGTCACCCCAATCGCACTTGCTTCCTCACAGCTCCCAAGTCTCCAGCTGCCCGTCTGAGTATGGGGTAACACATATGGTTGAGTCTGCAGAGCTGTTTATTCATACTATAGCCTGGGAATCAGAGGTCTGCTCCAGAGCTTCTGTGAATCCAGACGAGGAAATGATCTGCACTGATGCCCAGAATGTTTATGAGTCGGATCCAGGCCCAGATGAAGAAGGTTCTGAGCATAATGTAGACCCTCGTTCCCAAACTGTAACTGCTGTGGGTGGAGACAATGAGGAAGACGTTGATGAGACTCAGATACCTGATTGGAGCGACAACTTGACTTTTCGGTCAGGGCAGGAAGAGGTTGGCTCTGAGGACAAAGGGTGTGAGAACACACAGGGTGATGATGACGAGGTTGGAGATCCCACTTACTGTCAACCCACAGTCAGCCAGTCGATGAGGTCAGCAGAGGAGGTGGAGGAGGATGCTATTGACGACGAGGTTAGGTTGCGCCTTCCTGGACAGAGACGGAGTACTGGAAGCACGTCAACAACTGCATCCTCAACCACAACTCTGCCTCTGACCACAAGTCGTGGTTGCTCTTCAGGTCGCATGGGCTCGTTCTCTATCATGCAGGTAGACCTGGTGTCTGCTCTCAATGGCGCAGACGCACCTCGCACATGCGCTGCTTGTTCTGTTTACGATTTCATATTATCTACATGCACAATTCTGCCTAATGCTTACCTACTCCTGAGTGAGTACATGCTCCCTGCTGTTCATGCAACTACCATAGGGATTAGGGTTGGAGATCCAATGTGTTCTCATGGTCTCTATATATTTAACCTCTCCTGAACAATTTTAGCAATTTACTCTCTCTCACCTTTTATGAATACTCCGTTTATATATATCTTTAATAAAATTTGTTGTATATAGAATGAAACTGTTCCCGCAGTTCCTTCTTTGATTGGAGTCATTTGATGTTGTTTTATCCAACTTTAATAACTACTAAGAACCTTTAGAAATTATTTGCATATTATTACTTTTTTGGCTCTTTGTAGATTGAATATACATTCTAGGACTCTGATCTCTCTTTTTTTCGGTTTAAGGTATAAAATCGGGCAGGGCCCCATTGTTTTTGTGGTGCCCCAATAGGTTCTTTATAGTGTGATCATATTGTGTTCACAGATTCCTCTACAGGTTACATGGATTTTAAGAAAAGTGATAAAGCCCGGGTTAATCAACTTGGGACCATATTTGGTGAGAAACAGAATGCTATAACCCATGAGACACCGGATATAAAAGATTTGAAACTGAAAATTAAAGATTTATTAAAAAAGAGAATCAAGACCTGGTGGAATAAGGCTGCCCTTGAAAACTATCTAGCTAAAGGCATAATACCTAGAGGATTGCGTATCCAACTGTTTCCCACCTTGGACGTTGAGGACTCACTTTTTACAAACAAATGGGAGGAAACTTTAACAAAATGTTCTAGTACCCTTCTGGAACTATTGATAGGAGTAGATAGGCATACTCTTGAATAAGTGGAGAAGGAGATTGAAGAGTTACATATTAAAATACAGAATACACTCTCAAGTGACAAATATAAATCATTTGACCAGTCTTTGGAAGCAGATCTGTCTAAATGGGAACTAGAGATAGAGAGCAATAAGACTAAAAAATATCAACGAGATTTGGGGGACTATCAGTCCAAAAGAGTATATCGTTGGCACCAAAGACACCATAAATCTATAACTCGCTCTCAATCAACCTCTAATATATCTACAACCTCAGAGGAAGAATGTGGGGATCTTTTTTTAGGAAAACGGTCAACTTTGGCAGAAGATTGCATATCTTCAAACATGGTCACACGCCCCAGAACACAAAATACCAAAGGAAGGAACCATCCCTATTTTTTCAGGGACAAGAAAATGAAGAAACCTTAAAGGTAATCAATCTATCTGACAAGCACCTCTCTAAATCACAAATTGAGGTGCTAGAAAAAGGATTCTCCTTCTCACCGGTGATGGGCTCTGATCACTTCACTCTGATAAAAGATCTGGAATTATTCGCTCGTAAGTTACTATTCAAGAAGCATTTTAGTCCTGATTTATCATCATTCTCGACGGCCACCGAGTTCCAGGCACTTCGGGATCTGGAATCCTTGGCTGCTGAGAGTACTATACAGAGTGACCCTCCCTTTCCCCCACACCTGTGCCCGCGCTCACAGATATTTCCACCTCTATCTTCTTGTCCGCCGGTGGAAATTTTTGTGAAAATGGTAAAGGAGGACTTTGCTAAATTGAACAATAATCACATTAAAGATAACCTCTCTCGCTTGCAGAGATCAGCCCTTAGAGAACTTAAAAATATGAAAGACATCGTCCTGAAAAGGGCGGATAAGGGAGGTAATGTGGTTATCTGGCCTGTAAACATGTACGAGGCAGAAGCATTTAAACAACTAAATAAAAAAGATTGGTATAGAAAATTAGATTCAATCCCTATGTCAAAATTTCAACAAGAACTCACAGATATAATCTTTGAAGGCCTGATGTCCTCTACCATTCCACAAAAAATTGGGGAAGCTTTATTGCCCGAACACCCTATTCTACCCACATTTTATTTGCTTCCAAAAGTTCACAAAGACCCCCTATGCCCACCAGGGAGACCTATTGTCTCCGGCATGGGGGGTCTTTGTGAACCGGCATGTCAGTTCATTGATTGTTATCTGAAAAAATGTGTTGAAACCCTTCCATCAAATGTGTAAGACACCTCTGATGTCCTCAGGAGACTTGATGGGGTCATCTTAGAGGACAACATGTGGCTTGTTACCTGTGACGTGGAGTCCCTGTACACGTCGATATGCCACAACCACGGGATCAATGCGGCACGGTTCATTTTAAACATAACCAATCTTGATTCAGATTTGATTTCGTTCATTCTGTCATTGTTGCAATCTATTCTAAAACATAATTTTTTTGTGTTCAAGGACCGCCCCTTCCTACAGCTCCAGGGAACGGCAATGGGGGCATCATGTGCCCCTTCTTATGCCAATCTCTTCCTGGGGATGTGGGAGAGGGACCTGGTCCTTGACACACCCGGTCATGAATGCGTGGTCTCGTGGTTGAGATATATCGACGATATATTTTTCATTTGGCAGGGCTCCACGTCGCAACTCAATTCCTTTTTGAGCTTGTTGAATATCAACGATATGAATATTAAGCTCACATGGAAATATAGTCAACATCAAATTGACTTCATAGACTTGCTCATCACTAGATCATCTAATGGAAATATCAGTACTGATATTTTTAGGAAAGAGACGTCCACTAACTCACTTTTGCATTTTCAATCGTCGCATACCCCAAAACTGAAAAAATCGATCCCTTTAGGTCAATTCCTAAGGGCTCGCCGCATTTGCTCCGAAGACAGGACTTTTAATATCCAAGCCAAGGAACTAACTGGTAGATTGCTGAGGAGGGGGTATGCCTATCAAGATATTCATGATGGCTTCAATCGAGCTAAGAGTGCCAACACACAAACCCTCCTAGTAGGGAATAAAAAATCTAATAAAATAAAAAATTCCTCCTTTAGTGATCAACCTTTAAGATTCATCACCACTTTCAATGCCAATTAGGATAGGATTCAGAAAATCCTCTCTAAACATTGGTCAATATTAAGATCAGACAAAGATTTACAGTATCAACTACCGAAATATCCCTCTGTAACCTGGCGTAAATCACGTACCTTAGGAGACATACTTTGTAACAGCCATTATGTCTCTCCTTAAAATAAATATCCTTTTGGCGGTCTGGGTCCTCCCTGGGGATGTTTTTACTGTGGAGATTGTTCAGCCTGCAAATATGTTGCAAGAACAAAAACATTCACCAACATGAACCATACTAAAACCTTCAAAATCGTTCACCATATTACTTGCAATACAACAGCGGTAATATATTATGAAAAATGTCCTTGTGAACGTATCTACATCGGCATGACAACCAGAGCGCTTAAAACAAGAGTACAGGAACATGTCCAGGATATAAGAAATGCAGCGGCTTGTTCTGAACCGCATTTGCTTAAGACCATTCCCAGACATTTTCTTGAACACCACAACTGTAATCCAAAGGGACTGACTGTCTGTGGTATCGATCATGTATACATGGGGATCAGAGGGGGGAATACAAAACAAAAACTGCTCCAGAAAGAAACCAAATGGATGATTACCTTGGATACGCTATCCCCCAACGCTCTAAATGAGACCATCAGTTTCAAATCTTTTCTTTAAATTTTTTCTCTTTTAACTCTGGTGGACACTATACTTGGTCTTTTATTGATTTGTATTTATTTTTTTGCTTGCTTTTCACTGATGTTCTTTGTACACTTTAGTTTGGATGTATTCATATATCCTACTTCATCAGCCTTTGATGATTCTACACCACTTTCTACCCTTATTGAAAGGACTACGGACTGCGATCCTGCAACTACCGTTAAAGAGGACTGTCACCATGCCTATCATCAAAATAGCTCGTTGCGATACGGACTATCATTTATGATTAAGAATGTAACACCATGATATTTATTACTGAAATGGCATATTAATATGTGAACCATCATTATAATTGGAAGAAGGCGACTATCTGGGTATTTTCTCCTTGCAAGCAATTAATATAGACTCACAGCTTGCCCCTTTACGGAAACAAAAGGGAACAATATTATTTTTTGCAAGCTGAGAGCCATATGTATGCCTCTTCTTTTATGCAAGACTGTGATAAATGAATACATGATCGTGTCAATTATGACAAATGGCCACATGATCATGTAAATAATTAACTTAAATGATTACATGATCATGGAAACTATTTATAAAAAATATAGTATGGCAATTATTAGGGGGTTACATATGTGCCCTGTTACAGCCTGGTCACAAATCATTAACATTTGTATGATAATAGCTCTTGGACACGAGGGGTCACATATGTGGCCCCCCTTATGGAGTTTGCTAATATCCTTTAGAAGGAATCTTATCAGGCCATCAGCCTTAGATCTGATACCTTAATACCTTGGATAGTCGTATATTTATCTGTCCATACATGTTTTGTAATATTGTTGGCAAGCGCGGCCATTTACTGGCGTTCCTCTTAAATCTATATCAATCATTAGAAGAAACTTATCATTGTCATCCCCTTGCATGCTGTTGATTGGGGATGGAGGCAATCTGGAAGAATCACCACTAATGAGGTAGTTGCATACCTTCTGGCGGGGAACATTTAAATGGGTTATATATCCTTACACCTATCCTTTTCTAGGTCACCTTTAGCCAGCAGCACTTTCTAAAAAACCTTCGTCCTCTATCATACAGGTAGACCTGGTGTCTGCTCTCAACGGCGCAGACGCACCTCGCACATGCGCTGCTTGTTCCCTGCGGCGCCGCGGGCGAGGCGCGTTGCCGGGACGACGGAGGCGATGACGTTGTCCTCTCTTCCGTTGTTTCCGGAACGCGCTGGCCTGCCACGCCCCCGGGGAGGAGCAACATGACGAGCGATGCTCCGATTCGCCTGCGCTCCAGACACTTTCATTTAAATAGTGCCCCCTTTTTAACTCTCTATACGCCTCCTGACGAAGCCGGAAGGAGAAACGCGCGTCGAGGCGCTTATTTGGATGTCCCACCCGCCATAGAACACGCCAGCATGTCTTCAGGTATAGCTTTGCACATATAATGCCTTTAACGCTTAGTTTATTTATCAGGCATCTGTATACGATTTCATATTATCTACATGCACAATTCTGCCTAATGCTTACCTACTCCTGAGTGAGTACATGATCCCTGCTGTTCGTGCAACTACCATAGGGATTAGGGTTGGAGATCCAATGTGTTCTCATGGTCTCTATATGTTTAACCTCTCCTGAACAATTTTAGCAATTTACTCTGTCTCACCTTTTATGGATACTCCGTTTATATATATCTTTAATAAAATTTGTTGTATATAGAATGAAACTGTTCCCGCAGTTCCTTCTTTGATTGGAGTCATTTGATGTTGTTTTATCCAACTTTAATAACTACGAAGAACCTTTAGAAATTATTTGCATATTATTACTTTTTTGGTTCTTTGTAGATTGAATATACATTCTAGGACTCTGATCTCTCTTTTTTTCGGTTTAACGCATGGGCTCTAAGCCTTGCATAGCCTGGGCATTTTTTGAGATCGATAAGGATGACCCAACTCATGTTATCTGCAACATTTGTCACCAAAACCTAATTAGAGGCCAAAAATCCATAGTTTGAATACTTCATGCATGAACCGTCACAAGGATATGAAGCATAAGTTGCAGTGGGAAGCTCACAGTGCTACAATGCGGCCTAGCGGGCCGGGCCAACCACCGTCTGCCCCATCTTGTGCATCCGCGGCCTCTTCATCCTTTGTGACTGGGGGGACAGCAGTCATACATGTTTTTGGACTCAGACCTGCCACCTCTTTACCCGCAACAGCCAGTGTGATTGGCAGGTCGTCAGTTCATTTGGAAGTGGAAACACCTGCTGGTGTTGAGCGCTCTCCGACATCGAGAGCACCACCTTTGGATCAAGGGAACATAACATGTCCGCCTGCATCTTCCTCACAGACCGGCAGTTTGACGGGGACACCCTACTCAACCCCGTCTAAGCACAACAGCCAGCCCTCGGTCCCTCAGATGTGAACAAGTAAAAGACTATTTCCTCCTAGCCATGACAAAGCTAAGAGGTTGAATTTCACCATCTGCAAGCTGTTGGCTACAGAAATGCTGTCTTTCCGCCAGGTGGACACAGAGGATTTTCGAGACCTTATGTCCGTCGCAGTGCCCCAGTACCAGATGCCCAGTTGCCACTGCTTCTCAAAGAATGCTGTACCTGCTCTACACCAGCATGTCGCACACATCATCACCGCTTCCTTGAGAAACTCTGTGTGTAACAGGGTGCATTTCACCACAGACACTTGGATGAGTAGGCATGGACAGGGGCGTTACATGTTGCTGACTGGGCACTGGGTAACTATGGTGACAGCAGGACAAGGGGCTGCTGTCCAAGTCTTGCCGTCCCCATGAGTTGTGCATCAATCCTCTTTATCTAGAAGTTCCTCCACTGCTTCTGCCTCCTCAACCTCCTCTCCTTCCTCCACCTGCACCCAAAGCCTGTCTGGTAATGCCTCCCACGTTCTTACTGCGCAGAAGGAATCCTGCACACCTCCTTACTATGCTGGCAGCAGGGCTCAACGGCATCAGGCTGTGTTTACTTTGAAATGTCTGGGAAATGTGAGTCACACAGCTGAGGAGTTGTGGTCAGCTCTGGAGACTGAGTTTCATGAATGGTTGTCTCCACTGAACCTGCAGCTAGGGAAGGCTGTGTGTGACAATGCTGCAAACCTGGGTGCGGCCCTTCGCCGGGGCAATGTCACACACGTGCCTTGTATGGCTCACGTGTTGAACCTGGTTGTCCAGCAATTTTTAGCCCACTATCCTGGACTAGATGGCCTTGTGCAGAGGGCACGGTCGCTGTGTGCTCACTTCCGCCGTTCTCATCCCACAGCTCAACGACTTACATCTCTACTGAAGTAGTTGGGCCTGCCAGTTCACCGGCTGAAATGCGATGTGCCGACACAGTGGAATTCAACTCTGCACATGTTGCAGCGACTGTGGCAGCACCGACAAGTCCTGGTGCAATACGTTATGACGTATAACCTGGGCCAACGAGATCCAGAGGTGGGGCAAATCACGCTGCAGGAGTGGTCTCAGATCAGGGACCTATGCACCCATCTGCACAGTTTTGAAATGGCGACGAAGATGTTTAGTGCTGAAGATGCCATTATCAGCATGACTATTTCGATGATTTACATGCTGGAGCACACTTTAAACAGAATTCGGAGTCAGGTGGTGGGACAAGAGGAGGGGGAGGAAGTACAGGAGGAGTCATATGCTGAAGTGATAACATCTCCAAGGTCCAGACGGTCGGCAGCACCAAGGCGGCAGGCATAGGAGGGTGGGGGAGAGGGATTAACGAGGGTGCATGGTAGCAGTCAAACTGTTGAGGAAGGTGCAGGAGCCGAGGAAGAAGTGGAGGACGAACTGGCGATGGGCTTGGAAGACTCATCAGATGAGGGAGACCTTGATCACATTTCTGTTGTGCGAGGTTGGTGGGAGAGGGCAGAGGAAGGAAGCATGATTCTTACCTCGCCACCAGCACAACAAGGACTTGGTCCTCCTGGATGCGCAAGACACATGAGTGCCTCCTTGCTGCACTACGTGCAACATGACCCTCGGATTGTTAGAATTCGAAGTAATCCCGACTACTGGGTTGCCACACTCTTAGATCCCCGGTACAAAAGTAAATTTGCCGAAATAATTCCTGCCATAGAAAGGGATTCACGCATGCAGGAGTATCAGCAGAGGCTGTTACAAAATATTACATGTGCTTTTCCACAAAACACCAGTGGTGCATGTAGTGAATCTCACAGTTCTAACTTGCCAACCGTGGGACTGTCGAGTCTTCATCACTCAAACCTTAACAATAACACCGTATCTGCTGGTGACAGCAATTTTGTGGAATCGTTTCACCAATTTTTTAGACCATCCTTTGCAAGGCCACAGGAGACAAGAAGTCTGACACATAGTCAACGCCTAGAGAGGATGGTACAGGAGTATCTCCAAGTGAACATCGAAGCCATGACTGTGTCACTGGACACTTGCTCATTTTGGGCTTCCAATCTGGAAAAATGGCATGAGCTCGCCACTCACGCCTTGGAGATCTTGTCGTGCCCCGCAGCCAGCGTTCTCTCTGAATGTGTGTTCAGTGCTGCTGGTGATGTGCTGACAGATAAACGCACGCGGCTGTCCACTGACAATGTAGACACACTCACGTTCATAAAGATGAACAAATCATGGATCCGCAAGGACTTTTCTACCCCTGTGTCATCCTGGGGAGACTAAAAGCTTGAGGATTGGGTAAAATCACCTCACCAACCATTTTAAGCAACTCTGGGGCAATTGATGCCACTTAAGTGGTGTCTGTGCCACAATTTTTGGAATAAATGGAGACTCTTTCTGGAGTCCCCTTGCTGTGTTTTACATGATCTTGGCATCGTCAATTCCAGGTGGGTTGGGTCGCTCCCCCCCTTTTTAACCGTAAGAAAGTACATACACTATGGCTTGGGGTAACACAGATGGTTGAGTCTGAAGAGCTGTTTACTATAGCCTGGGAATCAGAAGTCTGCTCCAAAGCTTCAGTGTCTGCTAGTCAGCGTAGTAGCCAAGCTGTGAAGCAAGCTACACTGCCATTATATCTAATAACAATTTTTTACTGCATCTAACCCAGCCAATCATTTTGGACTTGTAGCAGTGTCTCGTAGTCAGCGGAGTAGCCCATCTGAAGCAAGCTGCACCACCTTTGTATCTAATAACAATTTTTAACGGCATCTAGCCCAGGCAATACTTTGGACCTAGTAGCAGTGTCTGCTAGTCAGCGGAGTAGCCCAGCTGTTTTGCAAGCTACACCGCCTGTAGATCTAATTACAAATTTTTAACTGCATCCAGCCCAGGCAATACTTTGGGCCTAGTAGCAGTGTCTGCTAGTCAGTGGAGTAGCCCAGCTGTTAAGCAAGCTACACCACTTGTGATTTGGACACTTCATTTTTTCAAAGGAAACGATTCGGGCCCCAGGGACACTCAGTGAAGAGCATCGGGGAGGCGCCCCAAAGCAAGGGAGCTGGGACTGGTGGTAGCACGCCTTGCGGCGGACCGCCAAGCTCGATCCTTATAAAAACTTTTTAACTGTAGCAGCTTTAGTGGACGCTACTGGAGCTGGAATTACCTTGGCTGCTGGCACCAGACTTGCCCTCCAATAGATCCTTGTAAAAGGATTTAAAGTGTACTCATTCAAATTACAGAGCTTAGACCCGCCTCCACCGCGGGGGGTCTCAACCCACCAGCGGACAGGCACCAGTATTGGGAGAGGGGGGCTGGCCGTCAGGGTCCACCGCGGCTCTGGCACAAACCCGGCGACACGGAGGTCGCATGGGCAGGAACGGCCTGGCCGTGTCAGCTTCGCACTCCAGCGTAGTCCCTCTGCCCGCTCGCGCCCGTAACCTCAAAGGAATGCGCAAGCGGCTTTTCTTCCCAGGGATGTTCCCCACCCAGCAGGAACGTGGGGGAGCTCAGGTCGGCCTTCCACAGTACTCCCTTACCTCCCTCTCCCTCTTTCCTTCTTCCGTTCTCCATCTAACCCCTCGGCTCTGTGGTGTCTGCTCTCCCTCCAGCTCTCTCCTTCTCACAGGTGGTCTACCGTATGTATTCACACTGCGGCGAATCTTTTGGGCCCAGGCACAAGAAGTCGTCGAGGTAATGGTTAATATGTGCCCCCTTAGAAACGTCCATGAAGACCCTTTCGAGGAAGCAACTAAACGCATCAAATAGTGAGCAGGATCTGGAGCACCCCATGGGCAAACAGCGATCTATATAGTATGCTCCTTCCCAGAAGCAGCCCAATAGGCGGACACTATTCGGAGGCACAGGTAGTAAGTAACCGGAACGCCCCCTCAATGTCTGTTTTGGCCATTAGGGTGCCCCATCCCAACTTCTTGACCTGCCTGATTGCCTTGTCAAACGATGTACAGTATATACTACTGTACTTGGTTCCGCGTTGATGTTGTCGTTTACTGACCTGCCCCTTGGATATGACAAATGGTGGATTAGTCCGAATGTATTGGGCTCCATTTTTGGCACGACTCCCAACGGGGATACCACTATGTCTTGTAAGGAAAGTGTTCTGAATGGAACCGCCATTCTACCTAAAGATATTTCTTTTTTTAGTTTTCTTGTCACGACGTCTGGTTGTTGGTAGGCTGATTTTAGATTTTTACTCCAGCCTTTCTTGATTTTAGAAGGGCATCACATGCCTATATCTGTGTCTCCTCCTCCTTTTACTCCTCCACCTCTTTTCTTTTCGCATGACTATATGTACTTGTCACTTTTCCAAGTGTTAGTTGTGTCTTCTGAGCAGTTTGTCAGCTTTTGGACACCTTTGAAGGCGTTTTCTATGTGTTTTCTATGTGTTTCTATGTGTTTTTGTTTGCCTGCCATTGGTTTTAACGGTGTTCAACGGTGTTCGACGAATCGTTCGACGAACAGTTCGACGAACATAACAGTGTTCGACGAACCGAACCCGAACACTATGGGGTTGGTTCAACGCTAGTCACCAGCCTCAGAAATCGCAGGTTTACAGCAGCTCAGATTAGAGACCAGGTAAATGCCACACAGAGTTCTAGCAGAAGACACATCTCTTCAACAACTGTTAAGAGGAGACCTGGTGCAGAAGGCCTTGATGGTAAAATAGCTGCTAGGAAACCACTGCTAAGAACAGGTAACAAGCAGAAGAGACTTGTGTGGGCTAAAGATCACAAGGAATGGACATTAGACCAGTGGAAATCTGTGCTTTGGTCTGATGAGTCCAAATTTGAGATCTTTGGTTCCAACCACCGTGTCTTTGTGCGACGTAGAAAAGGTGAACGGATGGACTCTACATGCCTGGTTCCCACCGTGAAGCATGGAGGAGGAGGTGTGATGGTGTGGGGGTGCTTTGCTGGTGACACTGTTGGGGATTTATTCTAAATTGAAGGCATACTGAACCAGCATGGCTACCACAGCATCTTGCAGCGGCATGCTATTCCATCAAGTTTGCGTTTAGTTGGACCATCAATTTTTCAACAGGACAATGACCCCAAACACACCTCCAGGCTGTGTAAGGGCTATTTGACCAGGAAGGAGAGTGATGAGGTGCTAGGCCAGATGACCTGGCCTCCACAGTCACCAGACCTGAACCCAATCGAGATGGTTTGGGGTGAGCTGGACCGCAGAGTGAAGGCAAAAGGGCCAACAAGTGCTAAGCATCTCTGGGAACTCCTTCAAGACTGTTGGAAGACCATTTACGGTGACTACCTCTTGAAGCTCATCAAGAGAATGCCAAGAGTGTGCAAAGCAGTCATCAAAGCAAAAGGTGGCTACTTTGAAGAACCTAGAATATAAGATATATTTTCAGTTGTTTCACACTTTTTTGTTAAGTATATAATACCACATGTGTTAATTCATAGTTTTGATGCCTTCAGTGTGAATGTACAATTTTCATAGTCATGAAAATACAGAAAAATGTTTAAATGAGAAGGTGTGTCCAAACTTTTGGTCTGTACTGTAGCTGGCCTAGCTTTTTAGGCTAGTCCTTAGTCAGACCCAGTTCACACAGGGCACACAACCTGTATTTGGATTTCCCTGTATATTTTTTAGGGACATCCTGACCAGAGGAAAAGGAGGAAGGAGAGGGAGAGAGAGAGACAAAACAGAAAAAAGTCTACATTAGTACGTTGACTTTCACGTAGCACACTCACCACCCAATAGATAATAACAGGGTACCGGAATGAGAGGCAGGACGGTATCCGACATTTCTCCTCCGGAGACCGTGGAATTATCAATCCTGCTTGAGCTATGCCGGCTGGATCTTGAATCCTTGGTGCTGCATGTACCAGAACGCCCACTGCTCCTACTCTGCAGTGGACACTGCTCCTGGTTGCGCTTCTGGCGCTGAGGATGTACACGCTGCGGCTGCTCTGTCTCCTCGTGCTGCTGCAGCTGCAGCATTGACTGCTGCCCTTGCTGCTGATCCAGTGGGGAGGGCTGCTGTGAGGCCATTATGGTGCACTGCGCCCCTGCCTAGCCGGTGATCTACCCTTAAGTATCATTGTGCCAGGGAGATCACCGGCCGGCATCCTCACAGCTTCCAGTACCTCCCCCAAAAAACTACCTCTGGGGGTCAGAGGTCCCGGTGGAGCGATTCCCGGTATCGTCACTTCCGGTCGCACCCCGTGACGTCACATCCAGGATTCGGGGTTGTCGGCCACAATACTGTGTAGGTGCCGCAAACCTCCACCTGCACACGAGGAGACCAGTGTTGGCACCCTCCACGGCACTTCCATCATGCACAGGACTGGCCGCAGCAGAGACTGTACCCTGCTACAACCGACCAGCCCTGGTCTGGGTAAGTTGCTGCTGTCGCCGCCGATGAGTCGGAAGGTCCCCCATCAAGTAGAGGAAACCACTGATTCGGAGAGAGGCGCCGCCCTTTTTATCTTCAAGGTTTCCTATCTTTGAAGGGTAGATCCCCTCTCATTGTGCCGTCATGGGTGACAAAAAAAACATTTTTAATGGAGGCCAGAAATGGCAGTATTTTCTGAAAACGTATATGTGATCCGTGTGACGGACAAACCACAGTTTTAAATAGCTGCATTTTTAGCGCTGTAACATGGAAAAGACCAGGCTGTATTCTGCAGTGCCAACAAGCAAATGGCACAAAAAACGGTTTTCTCTGAATTGCTTTTTAAGCAAACAATGAGGATTAAGATCTCAATAAAAAATTATTCCTCGCCCCTAAGACCTGGGTCTAGTTCTAGAAATATCTAGCAGCAGCAGACAAGACTGGAATGGAGCCTCTTGTGCTATATGCACTGCAGTCTGCTATATACCCTGCCTGCCTATATACCCTGCCTGCCTGCCTGATATCTCTGCAGATGGATTAGTCCTCAGAAGGACTGTTTGTTGAGATGGATATGTGTCTCTAATATAGTTTGGTACACCTACACTAACTAGAAACAATCAAATCTCTCGCTAGCTCAGTAGCACTTCTCCCTACACTGTCTGATTCCGGAATGACTGTGATGAGCATGGCGGTGCCAGGTCTGATATAGATCTGATGACGCTGTGCGGCCAGCCAATCACTGTAATGCCACAACCAACATGGCTGCGGCATTACAGTGAGTGGCAGACAATCCCGGCATGTTCATTGGCTATGTAAAGAGCGCCAAACATGCAGAGAGGGGACCCAAGCTCCCGCCGAAAACCCCGGAAATACTTGTCGAGTGCCGAGCATCTCGAGCAGTGAGATGCTCGGGCGAGCACCGAGCAGTAGCGAGCATGCTCGCTCATCACTAGTTCTAACATATTTATGCTACACAGACCTAGCTCCTTCCCAACAAAAGATTTACATGTACTGTATATCCTATATTGAAGGAAGGTATATGGAGTAAGCTTAAACACTGTTTATGCTCCTTATAGGGTGGGTGCTGATTGTGTTATTCAGCCATGATGTGATTTTGGCAGCAACCACTGGAGCTAGCTCCAATCACTGATCACCATTTCGATGTTAATGTACATTTCAGGGGTTGTGCTAACCATGTGTAGCCATTCAGGCTCAAACTCAAGGGAAATATCTCAATACATAGAGTCCAACAGAATCAGCACAGCAGTGCACAGAAGCTATATGTTTCATTATTTAAGGAGCCATCTAGTCTTCATGCTATTTTACATGAGCCCTCTAAATGAATTAATAAATTATTAAATACTACATTAATTTTCATTGAATTAATATATACATGTAGCACTTAAGAGAAAACAAATAGAAAATACATTATGATTAAATAGTTATAGTATTCCCAAACCAAACCTTTTGTAATCATAACTGTAATTTATCATTTAGAATTCCTGAGGCTAAATCAGCGACGGATGCTATACATCAGGAGCTGAACATACGGCAACAAATGTCTGATAAAACGTTTACAATGTCTTACATTTTTCTACAGCTCACAGCTCAATCAACAGTTTATTGTGTCCTCAGTTATTCCTCCTCTAATAACATAATATGTTCTATTATGTAAAACAGTTTCCACTCTTTCAACTTCTACAGAAAAGTATTGTTTTGAAATGAATGTAAATGCCAAATACTTTTCTGCAGTTATTTCTTTCCTTACTTTCTTTTTCTTAACAAAGCTCCAATATATCTACACAGTACAAACTAGTTTACTTTCATTACAAAATGTTGTTTATCATTGAACATGCTAGAATGTGGAAAACTGATTTAACCCTTTACCGACATTACAATAAAAAAAATAATTGTGGAGTTGCACTTTTTTTTTTGCAATTTCACTGCACTTGGATTCTTTTCCCATTTTCCAGTATATTATGTGGTAGAATGCATGGTGTCATTCAAAAGAACAACTTGTCCCACAAAATCATGTTCTCATATGGCAATATTGATGAAAAAATATAAAAGTTTTGGCTCTCAGAAGAAGGGGAGTAAAAAATGAAACAGAAAAAATGGAAAATCGCCCAGGGTTGAAGGGGTTAATTGGTGAGAATGTTTAAAAAATCATCTGTTTTGAGATGCAGATGCTGCCCACCTTGTTGGTGTGGTGTTTATACACAGATAGTGTACACAGACACAGCCTTTTTGACAAAGAGTGGTCAAAAATATTCCCTGTTTGGTTTGCTGTTTGGTAAATGAAGAAGTCAACCAAAAATCATCTCTATTTTGATATCATCAATAGATTAACTGAAAATAGAAGAAAAAATGGCTTCTTAACAAGCCACGCAAAATTATCCCTGTAATTTTGTGATCAACAATGTTATTTTTACAAATCTGACTAAAAAGTGTCCCGTTTTTGAGAGCAGAAACTTGGTTGCCTTTTTGAAAGTGAAGAAGCAATGGTTTCATAAAACACCATGCAAAACACTTTCTCTTGTGGCAGCAGTTTCACGTTTATTTAACCTGAACAGGGTTGGGTTCCAAGCAGCAGTACAGTATAGCTATAGAACACTATAGACAAGCAAGATATGTGTGTGACCGTCCACAGACAGTGGCAGTGGATGTGGCAGTGGTAGCAACCGTACAGTTTAGAATACGATGAGAAAGGCAAGGAGATGTCTGGCATTGAAGGACCAGCAGTAGCAATTAGCAACCCCATAGCAGCTGCTATGTCCCAACTCATCAATGACATCAGCTGAAGGTGAATGCAAATTCACATTAATCATTGCTTATTTCATTTTGGCAAATGTAAGATTTTCCACATTAATAGATAATCTGGTCCGCATGGCCAATTAGCATCCGGAATACCCTTTTTGACAGTGTATTGTACTGGACATGACAGTTTGCCCATTGCAAACTGAACTACTTCTTACTACTGGTCCAATCTGCCATCCCAGAAGTAAATAAGGGTCAGTGCTCATGATTTTAGCCAGAGAAAGACACAGTTCAAGTATGATTCAACCTGGGTGTTCAGGTGGTGTGTCTCTGTTTGCTGAAGAGCATCAGGTAGGCACAGTAGCAAATTAAACATCTGTACCATCTTGTCACATAATAACACTACTGGTTATTTTTTGTATCTTTAGTACTGGCACAGGTGGGGGAATGTTGGCTGAACATAGAGCAGAGAGCAGTCTCCTGTTTGGATGTGTAGTTGTCAGGCATTTGGCGAGGAAACACAGCACATTTTGACTTCATTTTGGACAATGCTAAAAATTCCAAAATTTTGTTCTTCTAGCAAGAGTATAAAAGCATGCCCATTGAATTGTCATCCATTTGTTTGAAGCCTATGATAGGGTTGTCAAGCAGTCAGACACATAGCTTGTCAGGCTTGCCAGCACCATCATGGTGATTGTTTTTTATACTATAAATAGGAGAGGGAAAACATTGTTGATGCTGCAATTATCCTTGCTGAAAACTTAAGTCCCCACTACAAAGGGCCTCAATAGGCGACACGTGTCCCTCATCAGCTGCCAATGTTATATTTCAAAGTAACTCAAGCTCCAGTGGACCTGTTGCATGATATTAGTTGGTGCTTTATGCTGCTCTTATAGACCCTACAACATATGCAGCATTAAATTTCAGTGGGTTGCAATGTCACAAATCAGGGGATGCTCAAGCAGACTTTTCTGTTAACAAAGATAGAGGGAATTATTTGCCACATAAGATCGTTTGAAAGGCACATCTCTGGTCATTGCCATCATCTTCCTCAAGCAGGTATATTTTTTAAGAAAGTTTGCACAACTAAATTCAGAACAAGCAACATACAGGGATCCTGAGTTGCTTTATCCAAATTTAAAGTAGCCATGATGTTCTAGGCATTGTCACCAGGGCCGGCGCCACCACCCGGCGCACCCGGGCAAGTGCCGGGGCCCTGGACAAACAGGGGGGCCCACTGGCTATCTGGGACAAAGCTGACTCCTGGTATTAGCTCCGCATAGCATCTATATTGGAGTTGCCCCTGGGAGGTGATGATGTGATTGGAAGGGGCGGGCCTCCTCCAGTTCAGTGTGGACCCGATACCAGGAAGCAGCGTGGTGCTGCTGGAGATGAGGTGAATGGTGATACTTCACTACAGATCCTGTGAGGACTGAGGAGCTGCATAATAGGTCAGTGTGGAGACAGCAATAATGTATTTTAGTTTTGTATACAGTAATAGGCAGATTATAATGAGGACGATCTGGGCTACCGCCCGGGGCCCCGAACCTCAGGGGGCCCGGGGCTCCGGGGTGTCTATGGCCAGATTGTCCTCATTATTGTCCGACAGACAGTGGCGGGGGGGCCCTGGACCGCTCCCCCTGCAGCGGCGCACGGCCGCTGCTTCTTCTTCGGCCGGGCCAGCACTGCAGCAGTTAACTTCCCTGTGCTGGCCCAGCCGCGTCACTGCTAGGAGACACGACCCTGTGCGCGGCCGTGTCTCCTAGCTGTGACGTCACGCAGTGCGCACCCGGCCTGCAGTGCTGCACCGGAAAGGAGCAGGACCACTGGCGCCGGGAGCAGGACCACTGGAGCCGAGCCAGGGGATGGTGAGTGTGTGTGTGTGGGTGTGTGTGTGTGTGTGCGCGCGCGCAGGCAGATATCATTGTGTGATGTCTGTTTATATGTATTTTTGTGTTTCAAATGTGTTTATGTGTGTATGTATATGTCTGTATATGTTTGTGTGCGTGCGTGACTGCGTGCGGCCTCCTGCTGAGTATAGATGGCGCCGTGCGGCCTCCCGCTGTGTATAGGTGGCACCGTGCGGCCTCCCGCTGTGTATAGATGGCGCCGTGCGGCCTCCTGCTGTGTATAGATGGCGCCATGCGGCCTCCCGCTGTGAATAGGTGGCGCCGTGCAGCCTCCTGCTGTGTATAGGTGGCGCCGTGTGGCCACCTGCTGTGTATAGGTGGCGCCGTGCGGCCTCCCGCTGTGTATAGGTGGCGCCGTGCGGCCCCCCGCTGTGTATGGGTGGCACCGTGCGGCCTCTCGCTGTGTATAGGTGGCGCCGTGCGGCCTCCCGCTGTGTATAGATGGCTACGTGTGCTCAATATTGAGTCATACAATTAATGTAAGGCTATGTGCCCACGATGCAGAAATTGCTCTGGATTTTTTTTGAGCGTTTCTGCATTTCCCTGGCAGAAAAAACGCATGCGGATTGTACATGCGGATTATACATGAGGATTGTACATGCGTTTTTCCTGTCAGGGACATGCTGATGTGAAGCGTTCTTCACGTGCATTTCCGCATGCGGGTTGACAAGCGCTTTCCAAGCGATTTTAGTGTCACTTGGAAAGTGCTTGACAACTTGGTCACATTATATAAATCCATGCAACCGGCATGGATTTATATAGTGTGACCGTAAAAGAATGGTAAAAAATAAATATATAATTACCTTCTGATGGCCTGCCGACGTCAGCGGTCGCGTGACCCGTCACATGACTAAATGACGTCACGGCAGGTCCTTTTTAGACCATCGCGAGCTGCCGGCAGGCCAGAACGCATCGGATAAAGACACCGGGGGCCATCAGAAGGTAAGTATAATATTTATTTTTTATTTTATTCTATTTTTACAGGTTCTATGGTACCCGGGTCCGGAGGAGAGTCTCCTCTTCTCCAAACCCGGGTACCATCCGCACATTGAAAGGCATGGATTCTGCATGTACAGATGCAGTGATGCGGAGTCCATGTGTTCCAATGCAAGTCAATGGCGGCGAAAGCGCCGCACTTGCGCAAAATAATTGGTAGTGCTGCGGATTTTTCCACAATGATAATCCGCAGCGGAAATTTCCGCAGCATGTGCACAGCACATGTGGATTGTCATTGGGGAACATGGCAGGCCTTCTACCAAGCTTTTTTTAAGCGTTTCTGCAGCGGAATTGCCGCTGCGGAAATGCTTAAAAGACGCTTAGTGGGCACACAGCCTAAAAAAAATTATTATAATTCATATTGTGCCAAATTAATTTCACGTGAACTATCACATGATCTATCACAGGGGATCATGTTACATGTCACGTGATACATCAGGTGTGTGTGTGTGTGTGTGTGTGTGTGTGGGGGGGGGGGGGCGCGTCTTCTAAACTGCCCGGGGCCCTTGCTACTCTTGATCCACCCCTGTATACAGTATATAGGTCTAAGTTTAAAGGGTCTAATACTGTGTTTTAGGAGCATAAAAAGTGGATCAAGTTACTACATATGGGGTTGCATGTCGTTTATCTTGCACAGGGAATGCGCATAAGTTGCATGGACGGTTCTGAAGGTTGTGGGGGCTTGCATAAGTAACGGCGTGATGCTGGGGGTCTTGCACAGGGCACGGGTGAAGCATGCATGTGCAGTATGTTGTGGGGGCTCGCACAGGGAATGAGTTAATGTTGCATGTTGGGGCTATGTAAGTGAGTGATGCTTACATGGTGCTGCATGTTCTAGGGCCTTTCACAGGAAAGGGGTTGTCCACTACTAGTACAACCCATTCTCATACCCTTATTTTGGCCCCAATAAAATAATAAAGCTTATACTCACCTCCCGTGCTGGTGCCGTGCCCGCAGTATCGGCACTCGTGTTCCCGGGGTTCTCGTGCGGTTGTTCTGACACGTGATTCCGGTGCCCAATCACCGTCACTGCCCCCACCTTCGGACAAATCTAACATGAAGGGGAAGTCAGAGATCAGCTGCAGCCCGGACTTCCAAAGGTGGGGACAGTGACGGTGATTGGGCACCGAAATCACGTGTCAGAACAACCGCACAAGAACCCCGGGACTGCGAGTGCCGATACTTCGGGAATGGTGCCAGCACGGGAGGTGAGTATAAGCTTTATTATTTTATCGGAGCCAAACGTGGGGTAGGAGAAGGGGTTGTCCTAGTAGTGGACAACCCCTTTAATGTAGCATTTTGTGGGTCTTGCACAGGGTAGGGGGGTTATGTTGTATGTCATTGGTCTTGCACATGGATGCATGTTGCTTCATGCACAGTGATGCATGTTGGGGGGACTTGCACGGTGAAGGGGGCGATGCTAGCATGGCACTGCATGTTGTGGGGGATTGCATAGGGGAGTGATGTTGCATGTTGGGGGCTTGCATATGCATGTAAGTGATGTTGAGGGTCTATCACAGGGAAGGGGATGATGCATGCATGTGCTGCATGTTGTGGGGGCTTGAACAGGGAATGGGTTAATGTTGCATGCGGGGCCTTGCATATGTAAGGGGGTGATGTTGCATTTCTTTCCTCTTGCACAAGGAATTTGACTGATGCTGCGTGCACAGGGCTGCATGTTGGGGGGCGTACACAGTGAAGGGGTGCATCTTGAATTGTGGTATTGTTAAAGGGGCCCACTGAGACTCTTTCACCCGGGGCCCACAAAAACCTGGAGCCGGCCCTGATTGTCACTTAATGTCCAGGTGCAGTAGGCAGAAAGCCATCCAGAATGAGACCTGCTGCTTGTTGCCAATGCTTACAAGTTGTAAAATTGCTTGACAGTGCTTTACCTTACATGAACAAAAAAAACTGAAGGCTGGTGGTGGATGCAATTCTGCGCTCTCCTGCTCTTATCTTTTGAGGAGGATGTTGAAGAGGTGCAGGAGGAGGTAGATAACTGCCATCAAGCAGTGGAACGAGACATAGAGCCCAATCATTGAGGCATCATCACTATTGTTGAGTGAGCATGCTCGACACTGCTCGGTACTCGCCCGAGCATCTCACTACTCGGGCTGTTCGTCGAGCACCGAGCATTTCTGGGTTACTTGGGTGGGAACTCGGGTCTCCGCCCTGCACGTTTGGCGCTCTTTACAGAGCCAATGAACATGCAAGGATTGCCAGCCAGTCACTGTAATGCAGCAGCCATGTTGTTTGTGGGCATTACAGTGATTGGCCGCACAGCATCACCTCAAGTATTTAAAACCGGGCGCCGCCATCTTGGACACAGTTGCTCCGGATCAGCCAGTGTAGGGACAGTGCTGATAAGCTAGGGAGAGATTTATACTCTGAAATAGTTAGTGTAGGGTCTCTAAAGCCTGCCAAATCAAACAAACAGTCCTTCTCAGGACTAATATCCATCCCAGATATCAGGCAGGCAGGCTGTATAGGAGACGCAGTGGTTATACCAACAAACAGTGCATTATAGTCCTGTGTGCTCCTGCTGGTCAGATTGCTAGACTTATTCCCCGGTCTCAGGGGCCAGGAAAAATCCTTTTTTTTTTCATCTAAATCCTGTATTTTTTTTTCTCCAGTCAGACTGTACAAATACGCATCTTATTAACCTTTTGGTATTCCCCCCCCCCCCAAAAAAAACTGTGTGTGTCTGTGACTGTTCAGACACCAATATATCTGTTTAAAAGAGTCTGGTGTAGGCCAGATAACTAGAACTGTGGTTTTGCAGTTCCGCGGTTCAAATCTCTGTATTATCCTGCTTTTTGCATTTTTTCCGTAAAAAAAAACAGTAATAGTGTCTCCCTGACTGTTCAGACGCAAATATATCTGTTTAAAAGATTCTGGTGTAGGCCAGATAACTAGAACTGTGGTTTTGCAGTTCCACGGTTCAAATCTCTGTATTATCCTGCTTTTGGCATTTTTTCTGTAAAAAAAACAGTAATAGTGTCTCCCTGACTTTTCAGACACAAATATATCTGTTTAAAAGAGTCTGGTGTAGGCCAGATAACTAGAACTGTGGTTTTGCAGTTCCACGGTTCAAATGTCTGTATTATCCACCTTTTTGCCTTTTTTACATAAAAAATAAAAAAATTGAGGGTCTCGCTCAGTGTTCAGACACAAATATATCTGTTTTAAAGATTCTGGTGTCGGCCAGAGAAATAGAACTGTGGTTTTCCTCTTCCATGGTTCTAATCTCCTTTTTGTTTAACCTTTTTCCCTTGATAGTGTGAGTGTAAGCTATTTTACTTAATTTACAATGGGCAAGGCGCGTGGCAAGAGACGTGGAACTGGACGTTCTGGTGATGGTGCGTGTAGAAGACGGGGCCGTGGCCAAGGTGAAAATGTGCCACAACCAACAGCCACATCTACTCGCTCCCACTTCTTGACCGAATTACTAGGGAAGCACACTACAACACCAGTATTGCGAACTGATCAGTGTGAACAGGTTATTAATTGGATAGCAGATAATACTTCCAGTTACCTGGGCACCACCACCTCCGGTCTGTCTTCCACACGGTCAAGTTTTAGTAGCCGTGATTCTCAACCGCATACTCCTTCTCACCCTGATGCTCCTTCCTCCCACCATGCCGAGTGTCGTCAGACAGCAACTGATCCCACACTTGGACACTCTGAAGAGCTGTTCACTGGTCCATTTCCAGATTTGTGCCCCTCGCCTGCTCCGCTTGAAGTTGTGGAAGAGGAGATCCCATGTAGCGATGCCCAAATATTTGAACAGCCACGGCCAGAGGAAGTCAACGCTGGCAATTTGTCACAAGAGGTGGATGATGATGAGACACAATTGCCACGAAGTGAGGAGGAGGATCGTGGTGCGCAAGTGGAAGAGGAGGAGGTGGTGGATGATCTAGTAACTGACCAAACGTGGCAGGAGGACACGCAGAGCGAGGCCAGCAGCACACAGGGGGAGGGAGGCAGAGTACCCCAACAGGCAGGAAGAAGCAGTGTGGTGGCCGCACACAGAAGGCGGGCAACAGTTCCCCGTAACACCAACACGAGGGACGTTACCAGTACAAGCGGTGGGTCTTCCAGAGTCTGGAATTTTTTTTAAAGACTCTGCTGATAACCCCAAAAAGGCCATTTGTACCACGTGCCATGCCAGCATCAGCAGGGGTGACAAAAGTACCAGCCTGACCACCACCAGCATGATCAGGCACATGTCAGCAAAGCACACGACTTTGTGGGGCGAACCCCAGGGTCCACGACCAGTGTCAGCGGGTGTCACCACTGCTTCTTCCGCTGTTGTGCATGTAAGAGAACCCCCTGTTGAGGCGTGCAAGGCAATCCCCTGTCCATACTGCATGTAAAGATGCCCCCTCCTCTCAGTCTTCACTTGTTATGGCAGTTTCTCAAGAAACAGCATCAACGTCCACGTCCCAGCGCAGCGTTCAATTGTCCATATCCCAGTGCTTTGAATGAAAGCGCAAATTCGCAGCCAACGCCCCGCAGGCCACAGTCCTAAATTCACACATTTCATGACTGCTTGCGTTGGAAATGCTGCCTTTTAGGCTGGTGGAGACGGAATCTTTCCACAACCTAATGGCGGTGGCCGTCCCTCGGTACTCGGTTCCCAGCCGACACTATTTTGCCCGGTGTGCCATCAACACACTACACAAGCACGTGTCCCAAAGCATCTGCCGTGCCCTCAACAACGCAGTTACTGGGAGAGTCCACCTGACAACGGACACGTGGACAAGTGCTTGTTGCCAGGGATGGTACATCTCCCTGATGGCACACTGGGAAAACATAGTGGAAGCCGGGACCCAGTCGGACCTTGGGATGGAACACATCCTCCCCACACCGAGGATTGCGGGCCCTATGTCAGTCAGAGTTGCCCCCACAGTGTACAGCTCCTGCGCATCATCCTTCTCCTCCTCCTCATGTTCAGCCTCCATCTCAGATATCACCACATCAGTTACAAGCTGGAAGCACTGCAGTACTGCCTCAGCCAAGCCGCAACAGGCTGTGCTGAAACTCATAAGCTTAGGGGATAAACCTCACACTACTTGTGAGTTGTGGACAGCTGTGAAAGAGCAGGCAGATCTGTGGCTGAGACCACTGAACCTTCATCCATGCATGGTCGTGTGTGACAATGGTGAGGTGAGGAGAGATCACACACGTACCATGCCTGGCTCATGTGCTTAACCTCGTGGTTTAGCGGTTTCTTAAATCATGCCCCGAGTTGCCAGATCTGCTGTCAGCTCATTTTCGCCTGTCAGCTCAATTTCGCATGTCGGCTACAGCTTCCGCCGCCCTTGCAGTGTTGCAGCAGCATTTGCAGCTTACAGCACACCGACTTGTGTGTGATGTCCCCACACGTTGGAACTCTACATGTTGCAAAGGATTTGTGAGCAGAAGAGAGCAGTTGTGGAGTACCAGCTGCAACAAGGCTGTCGATATTCAGGTCAGACTCCACACATAAGACCTCAGGAGTGGACCTGGATGTCTGACATATGTACCATCCTGACAAACTTTGAAGAGTCCACCAAGATGGTGAGTGGCGATGACGCCATCATTAGCTTCAGCATCCCACTTATCTGTCATTTGCAACGCTCTCTGCAGAGAATTAAAGAGGAGGCATTGCAGCCAGAGTATGATGAGATGGATCAAGAAGCCGTAAGGGGCGATTACACACAGCCCAGCCTCATCGCATCCCAATGTGCATTGGGGGACAATGAGGGAGAGGAGGAGGAGGAGCAGGAGGAGGACGAAGAACAGGAGCTGGTATCATGCGCTGTAGATGGTAGTACAACTGTCATACCGTCGATTCAGATTGGGTGGCCTGAGGACAGGGGGGAGGAGGAGGAGGAGGAGAGCATGGTCAGTCGTCATCTTGGTGAGGACACGGAAGTCTTACCCGTTACCAGCCTGACACGCATGGCTGACTTTATGTTACGTTGCCTTAACTGTGACCCTAGCATTGTCAAAATGTTGGGTGACAGTCATTACTGGTTGGTGACACTTTTAGACCCCCGCTACAAGGAGAACTTTCACTCTCTTATTCCTGAGGTGGAGAGGTCTACAAAAATGTGGCAGTACCAGAAGGCCCTTGCTGCAGAACGGTTAAAAAAATTCCTATCTGAACACGCTAGCGGCAGAGGTCACAGTTCGTTGACCAACCAAGGCATACAGGCGAGAGAGACGCAACTCCAATCATGCAGAGGCAGAGGAACACTGTCAACATTTTGGGACAGTCTTCTGAGTCCCGCCAAGCTTACAGGCCCTGAGGCGTGGGGTACTCTCACAAGGAGTGGAAAGTTTCAAAAGATGGTGAGGGAGTACCTTGACGACCATACCAGCGTCCTCCGTGATTCCTCTGTGCCTTTTAATTATTGGGTATCCAAGGTGGACACTTGGAATGAACTCGCTCTGTACGCCATGGAGGTCCTGGCCTGCCCTGCCGCTAGCGTGTTATTGGAGCGTGTTTTTAGTCCCGCTGATAAGCGCACTCGCCTGTCAACTGACAATGCTGACAAGCTGACCCTTATCAAAATGAACAAGGGCTGGATTGGGCCAGACTTCTCATCACCACCAAATGACAGCAGAGAAACATAGAGTCAAATCCACTGTGTTATTTTGGGAGGTGTATTCCAATGCACCGCTTCACACCCACACATGGGTACACGCTTCCTCATTTCGGCTGTTTTTTGCTCTTCTCCTTATCCTCAGCCTCCACCACCACTATACCACCAGGGTGACCATGGTCCGTGTTGCCAGCATTGCAAGTTCCTCCGTCCCAAATTTTGGCAGCTTTTGCTTGGAAGGCATAGGCAAAGACTATGGGAGACCCACTCCCCAATAATGGGAATAATGTTTTTAATATGCTTTACTGCATGGCTCTTGTAAGGGGCATTAAAACCATCTTTTTAAGCTACTGTGACCTCCACCAGTCTTCCAAGGGGCATTAAAACTGTCTTGTTAAGCTACTGTGACCTCTACCACCCTTCCAAGGGGCATTAAAACCATCTTGTTAAGCTAGTGTGACCTCCTCGTCTCTTCCAAGGGGAGTTAAAACCATCTTGTTAAGCTACTGTGACTTCCAAATCTCTTCCAAGGGGCATTAAAACCGTCTTGTTAAGCTACTGTGACCTCCATGTCTCTTCCAAGGGGCATTAAAACTGTCTTGTTAAGCTACTGTGTCCTCCACGTCTCTTCCAAGGTGCATTAAAACCGTTTTGTTAAGCTACTGGGACCTCCACGTCTCTTCCAAGGGGCATTAAAACCGTCTTGTTAAGCTACTGTGACCTCTACCACTCTTCCAAGTAGCTTTGATATTGTTTCTTTATTCCACTGCGACCTCCACCACTCTTCCAAGGGGCATTAAAACTGTCTTGTTAAGCTACTGTGACCTCCACGTCTCTTCCTAGGGGCATTAAAATCATCTTGTTAAGCTACTGTGACCTCCACGTCTCTTCCAAGGGGCATTAAAACCGTCTTGTTAAGCTACTGTGACCTCCACCTCTCTTCCAAGGGGCATTAAAACTGTCTTGTTAAGCTACTGTGACCTCCACGTCTCTTCCAAGGGGCATTAAAACTGTCTTGTTAAGCTACTGTGACCTCCATGTCTCTTCCAAGGTGCAGTAAAACCGTCTTGTTAAGCTACTGTGACCTCCACTACTCTTCCAAAGGGCATTAAAACTGTCTGGTTAAGCTACTGTGACCTCTACCACTCTTCCAAGGCGCATTGATATTGTTTTTTTATTCCACTGTGACCTCCACCACTCCTCCAAGGGGCATTAAAACTGTCTTGTTAAGCTATTGTGACCTCCACGTCTCTTCCAAGGGGCATTAAAACCATCTTGTTAAGCTACTGTGACCTCCACGTCTCTTCCAAGGGGCATTAAAAACATTCTTGTTAAGCTACTGTGTCCTCCACCACTCTTCCAAGGGGCATTAAAACTGTCTATTTAAGCTACTGTGATCTTAATGTCTCTTCGAAGGGGCATTAAAACTGTCTTGTTAAGCTACTGTGTCCTCCACCACTCTTCCAAGGGGCATTAAAACCATCTTGTTGAGCTACTGTGACTTCCACGTCTCTTTCAAGGGGCATTTAAACTGCCTTGTTAAGCTACTGTGACCTCTACCACATTTCCAAGGGGCATTAACTTCCTTGTTAAGCTACTGTGACCTCCACCGCTCTTCCAAGGGGCATTAATATTGTCTTTTTATTCCACTGTGACCTCCACCACTCTTCCAAGGAGCATTAAAACTGTCTATTTAAGCTACTGTGACCTCCACGTCTCTTCCAATGGGCATTAAAACCATCTTGTTAAGCTACAGTGACCTCCACGTCTCTTCCAAGTGGCAATAAAACCATCTTGTTAAGCTACTGTGACCTCTACCACTCTTCCAAGGCGCATTGATATTGTTTTTTTATTCCATTGCGACGTCCACCACTCTTCCAAGGGGCATTAAAACCGTCTTGTTAAGCTGCTGTGACCTCCACGTCTCCTCCAAGGGGCATTAAAACCATATTGTTAAGCTACTGTGACCTCCACCACTCTTCCAAGGGGCATTAAAACTGTCTATTTAAGCTACTGTGACCTTAACGTCTCTTCGAAGGGGCATTAAAACTGTCTTGTTAAGCTACTGTGACCTCCACCTCTCTTCCAAGGGGCATTAAAAACTTCTTGTTAAGCTACTGTGACCTCCACGTTTCTTCCAAGGGGCATTAAAACCGCCTTGTTAAGCTAATGTGACCTCCACTACTTTTCCAAGGGGCATAAAAACCGCCTTGTTAAGCTACTGTGACCTCCACCGCTTTTCCAAGGGGCATTGATATTATCTTTTTATTCCCTGTGACCTCCACGTCTCTCTTCCAATGGGCATTAAAACTGTCTTGTTAAACTACTGTGACCTCCACCACTCTTCCAATGGGCGTTAAAACCAACTTGTTAAGCTACTGTGACCTCCACGTCTCTTGCAAAGGGCATTAAAACCGTCTTGTTAAGCTACTGCGACCTCCACCACTTTTCCAAGTGGCGTTAAAACCATCTTGTTAAGCTACTGTGACCTCCACCACTCTTCCAAGGGGCATTAAAACTGTCTTGTTAAGCTACTGTGACCTCCACGTCTCTTCCAAGGGGCATTAAAATTGTCCTGTTAAGCTACTGTGACCTCCACCACTCTTCCAAGGGGCATAAAAACCGCCTTGTTAAGCTACTGTGACCTCCACCGCTTTTCCAAGGGGCATTGATATTGTCTTTTTATTCCCTGTGACCTACACGTCTCTTCCAAGGGGCATTAAAACTGTCTTGTTAAACTACTGTGACCTCCACCACTCTTCCAATGGGCGTTAAAACCAACTTGTTAAGCTACTGTGACCTCCACGTCTCTTCCAAAGGGCATTAAAACCGTCTTGTTAAGCTACTGCGACCTCCACCACTTTTCCAAGGGGCGTTAAAACCATCTTGTTAAGCTACTGTGACCTCCACCACTCTTCCAAGGGGCATTAAAACTGTCTTGTTAAGCTACTGTGACCTCCACGTCTCTTCCAAGGGGCATTAAAATTGTCTTGTTAAGCTACTGTGACCTCCACCACTCTTCCAAGGGGCATTAAAACCATCTTGTTAAGCTACTGTGACATCCACCACTCTTCCAAGGGGCATTAAAATCGTCGTGTTAAGCTACTGTGACCTCCACCACTCTTCCAAGGGGCATTAAAACTGTCTTGTTAAGCTACTGTGACTAGTGTTGAGCCACCCCCGTAGTGTTCGAGTTCGGTTCGGTTCGTCGAACACCCGTGTGTTCGCCGAACTGTTCGTCGAACTGTTCGTCGAACACCTTCGAACACCGTTAAAACCAATGGCAGGCAAACAAAAACACATAGAAACACATAGAAAACACCTTCAAAGGTGTCCAAAAGCTGACAAACTGCTCAGAAGACACAACTAACACATGGAAAAGTGACAAGTACATATAGTCATGCGAAAAGAAAAGAGGTGGAGGAGTAAAAGGAGGGGGAGACACAGATATAGGCATGTCATGCCCTTCTAAAATCCAAAAAGTGAGAAGCCGAGACGGCCAGTCCGCTCCTGCCCGTGCCACCTCCGTGTCGCCGGGTTTGTGCCAGAGCCGCGGTGAACCCTGACGGCCAGCCCCCCTCTCCCAATACTGGTGCCTGTCCGCTGGTGGGTCGAGAGAGCCCCCCTGTGGTGGAGGCAGCTCTAAGCTTTTTAATTTAAATTGTCCCTCTAATTTGAATGAATACACTTTAAATCCATTTACAAGGATCTATTGGAGGGCAAGTCTCATGCCAGCAGCCGCGTAATTCCAGCTCCAGTAGCGTCCACTAAAGCTGCTGCAGTTAAAAAGCTTTTATAAGGATCGAGCTCGGCTGTCCACCGCAAGGCATCCTAGTGCCAGTCCCAGCCCCTATGCCTTGGGGTGCCTCCTGATGCTCTTCACTAAGTATCCCGTGGTCCCGAAGCATTTCCTTTGAAAAAATTAAGTGTCCAAACTACAGGTGGTGTAGCTTGCTTAACAGCCGGGATAATCCGCTGACTAGCAGACACTGCTACTAGGCACAAAGTATTTCCTGGGCTAGATGCAGTTAAAAATTTGTAAGTAGATACTCTCGTTGGATGCTGAGAAAGCATTCCATAGAGTCTCCTGGCACGCCATATATGATTCTCTTAAAAAGCTTGGGGTAGGGGTCTAGGGGACCCTTTTATAGCCAAAATCACGGCCCTGTATCACAATACGTCACCTAGGCTGAAGATAAATGGAACTGTAGCACCGAGGGCTCGGTTGCTACAGACGTATTGCACCTCACCCAGAGGTGTGATATCTCACTCTCAGATAAGGATGGAGTGTGGATCAGGACCCGACACCTGCATGCATTACACCACATTGCCGTGGGGCAGGGCGACCAATATGCCCCTGAGATGGGCACGACAGTCCCTGTCCCTGGCTGGAGTGGGGGGAGGGAACACTGAGGAAGGGGAACCCTGCAGTGCAGGAGCAGGGAGGAAGCAGTTCCTGGGTGCATTGAGAAGGGAGTATAAAAGGTGGGCACCATCTTAGTTCAGTGCAGAGAAGTCTGAGCAGAAGTGGCAGGGAGCAGGGGCTCTGCATGAGCTCTGCTCCGGAGGCGGGCCTAGTAACAGAGGCCCAGGCCTGGAAGAGGGAGAAGGAAGGAAGAGGAGCGGAGAAGGCTCCAGGAACGAGGAATGAAGGGATACCAGGGGTGCGGACGGGCGAGTCGCCACCGCACGCCCGAATCCACCTGCGTGGAGGGGTCAGGCCAAGGGGGGAGACCGGTCCCCGAACTAGTGGAGGCAGGAAACGACCCTCAGCTAGAAACCGGAGGCTCTGACATTTTATGTGGCGCAGCCCCTTGCTCCACCCGCTAGGAAGGCACCACATAGGGTGAGGGAAACTGGCGCCAAGTTTACCAAGAGGAGGCCCGAGGCAGCCGGACAGAAGTGTTGGTAAGAAAGGCCAGACAAAGGACACACAAAGGGGGTCCTGTGAAGCGCTCCAAAGTTATCTGGGAGTTGTCTGAGCCCCTCACCTGGTGAGCACAGTACGACGTGGGCAGCCGTTACCTGCAGACGTGGTCTGGATAATAAGAACTGTGAGTAAAGGCCCTGAACTGCATCACTGACTCCGTGTCGTTACTGCTGCTGCCCTGCACCATCACCCCCATCCTCCGCATACACTGCCCTGAGGCTATACTCCTCCCGTGGGGAGTTATGCTACGCTCTGCTGCACCCACAACACCAGCCTTAGCGGTCTGCCCTGTAGCGGCGGTTCACTCTGACCGCAATCCACGGGTGGCGTAGTCGGACATTTAAACATCAAAACCACATAAATAGTTCCGCCACTGGTTTGACCGCCCTGAGCCACGGAACCGGATCGCCGCCACGAAGACTACAACCACCAGCATCCACCAAAAAGGGTCCGGCTCCGGGTGTCCCAAGGCTCAGGGGGTGCGTCAGAACATTTTCATCACCTTTCACAATCACCAATGGGACAAGGCAGGGATGTCCTCTGTCCCCTCTCTTATACATCCTAGTGACGGAGCACCTGCTCTCATCAATTCGCCATAACCCCAATATTAGGTGGATTGAGGTGGGAGGCACCGAGTACAAGTGCTCTCTATTTGCTGATGATGTCCTAGTATATATCACTCAATCACATATATCCATCCCTGCTGTTATGGCTGAAATAGATCACTTTGTTACATGGTAAAATTTTAAAATCAATGCAGCGAAGTCTGAGGCCCTCGATGTCTCCCTCCCTAAATCCATATAGGATTCCATCCAGTCCAACTTTCCCTTTGCCTGGCCCTCACAGGGTATCAAATACTTAGGAATTCCTATTCATAGAGACCTCTCCCATCTATGTTATCTTAATTTTGGGCCCTTTATTGAACAATTCCATACAGACCACGGTTGGCATGTTAGAACTGTAAGATTCACTACGTGAACCACTGGTGTTTTGTGGAAAAGCACATGTACACCGCGTTCCAAATTATTATGCAAAAAGTGTTTAGGAGTGATAAGGGAAGAATTTGTTTGTTTGTCAGTTAAACTCATTGATGGTGATGTGTGTCAGGGCTCTTTATATCACTGTAAGCAATTGCAGACACCTGTGCTAATTAGTTTGGCAGGTGTGTCCAATGAAAGGCAAGACTACTTAAGAAGGCTCTCTCACATTATTAAGCAGCCTACATTTTCTGCCAAAATGGGAAAGAAAAAGGATGTGTCGGCTGCTGAGAAGCAACAAATTGTGGAGTGTTTAGGTCAAGGCATGACTACAATCAACATTGTGCGATGATCAGACTGAAGTGTCTTGGCAATCAAGAAGTATGTAGCTGATTCACAGTACACACGTGTGCGTGCTGATAAGGGCAAATTGAGGACTCTTTCCTACAGGCAATTACGTCAGGTTGAAAGAGCAGCGGCAAAAAAGCCTTGTCATAGCAGCAGACAAGTTTTTGAAGCTGCTTGTGCCTCCAACGTCCCCCGAACAACAAGATGCAGGGTCCTTCAGAGGTTTGCAGCTGTGCATATGCCATCCTGTCGACCTCCTCTATCCACTTCACACAAGCAGAAACGGCTCCAGTGGGCCAAACATTACATGAAGACTGATTTCAAAACTGTTTTGTTCATGGATGAGTGCCGTGCAGCGCTCGATGGTCCAGATGAATGGAGTGGAGGATGGCTGGTTGATGGACACCCCACGCAAACACGGCTACAGCGCCAACAAGGAGGAGGTGGAGTAATGTTTTGGGCTGGAATCATGGGGAGAGAGATTGTCGGCCCCTTTAGGATCCCTGAAGGCGCTAAAGATGAACTCCATAATGTATGTGGATTTTCTCAAACAGCACTTCCTGCCATGGTTCAAGAAGAAGAACCGTGTATTTCACAGCAAGATCATTTTTCTGCATGATAATGCACCATCTCATGCTGCACATAAAACATCTGCATCTCTGGCTGATATGGGCATAAAAGGGGACAAACTTATGGTGTGACCCCCATGCTCCCCTGACCTCTACCCCATTCAGAACCTTTGGAGCATCATTAAAAGGAGTGTCTATGATGGCGGGAGGCAGTTCACATCTAAGCAACAGCTCTGGGAGGGTATTCTGTCCTCATGCAAAACAATTGAAGCAGAAACCATCCAAAACCTGACAAATTCAATGGACGAGAGAGTTCAGAAGCTCCTTTTGAACAAGGGGTCCTATGTGAAAATGTAACATCACCTAGAATAAAGTTTTGAGTTGAAAACTGTTTGATTTCAGTTTCTAACAACCTGCTAATGCTTATAATTTCAAAAATGACCATTTTTTTGGTCTTTATTAAAATGAAAAGGTTGATCGAAAAGTTTGGGGGATCTAAGAGTGTGGCAACCCAGTAGTCATGATTACTTCGAATTCTGACAATATGAGGGTCATGCTGCAGGTAGTGCAGCAAGAAGGCACTTATGTGTCTTGCGCATCTCGGAGCCCCAAAATTATTTTCCGGGCTAGATGCAGCTAAAAATTATTTTTAATTTTAAATCTGGTGAAGCTTATTATAGATGGCCTAATAGGATCAGTGCTGCACACTGCTACAAAGCCCAAATTATTTTCCAGTCAAGATACAGATAAACATGATTAGTAATTTGAAAGCTTAAAACGGTTGGTAGGGTGATTTTAACCAATCATCAAGCTTTTACTCTCCCCAGGATGACACAGGGGTAGGAAAGTCGTTTCGGATCCATGATTTGTTCATCTTTATGAACGTGAGTCTGTCTACATTATCAGTGGAGAGCCGCGTGCGCTTATCTGTCAGCACACCACCAGCAGCGCTGAACACACGTTCAGACAGAACGCTGGCTGCGGGGCATGACAAGATCTCCAAGGCGTAAGTGGCTAGCTCCGGCCATTTATCCAGACTGGAAGCCCAAAAAGAGCAAGGGTCCAGTGACACAGTCGTGGCTTCAATGTTTACTTGGAGATACTCCTGTACCATCGTCTCTAGGCGTTGACTATGTGTCAGACTTCTTGTCTCCTGTGGCCTTGCAAAGGATGGGCTAAAAAAGTGGTGAAATGATTCCGCAAAATTGATGTTACCAGCAGATACTGTGGTTCTGTTACGGTTTGAGTGCTGAACACTTGACGGTCCCACGGTTGGCAAGTTGGAACTGTGAGATTCACTACGTGCACCACTGGTATTTTGTGGAAAAACACATGTAAGATTCTGCAACAGTCTCTGCTGATACTCCTGCATGCGTGCATCCCTTTCTATGGCAGGAATAATTTCTGCAAATTTACTTTTGTACTGGGGATCTAACAGTGTGGCAACCCAGTAGTCAGGATTATTTCTAATTCTCACAATTCGAGGGTCATGTTGCAGGTAGTGCAGCAAGAAGGCACTCATGTGTGTTGCGCATCCAGGAGCACCAAGTCCCTGTTGTGTTGGTGGCGAGGTAGCAATCATGCTTCCTTCCTCTGTCCTCTCCCCCCAACCTCGCACAACAGAAATGTGATCAAGGTCTCCCTCATCTGATGAGTCTTCCATCAGTTCGTCCTCCACTTCTTCCTGGGCTCCTGCACCTTCCTCACTAGTTTGGCTGCTACCATGCGCCCTGGTAAAATCATCTCCCCCACCCTCACATGCCTGCCGCCTTGGTGCTGCCGACCGTCTGGACCTTGCAGATGTTAGCCCTTCCGCATACAACTCCTCCTCCTCTACTTCCTCCACCTCCTCTTGTGCCACCACCTGACTCCGAATTCTGTTTAACATGTGCTCCAGCATGTAAATCACCGGAATAGTCATGCTGATAATGGCATCGTCAGCACTAAACATCTTCGTCGCCATTTCAAAACTGTGCAGAAGGGTGCATAGGTCCCTGATCTGAGACCACTCCTCCAGCGTGATTTGCCCCACCTCTGAATCTCGTTGGCCCAGGCTATACGTCAGAACGTATTGCACCAGGGATTGTCGGTGCTGCCACAGTCGCTGCAACATGTGCAGAGTTGAATTCCACCGGGTAGGCACATCGCATTTTAGCCGGTGAAGTGGCAGGCCCAACGACTTCTGTAGAGATGTAAGTCGCTGAGCTGCGGGATGCGAACGGCGGAAGTGAGCACACAGCGACCGTGCCCTCTGCAGAAGGCCATCTAGTCTGGGATAGTGGGCTAAAAATTGCTGGACAACCAGGTTCAACACGTGAGCCATACAAGGCACGTGTGTGACATTGCCCCGGCGAAGGGCCGCACCCAGGTTTGCAGCATTGTCGCACACGGCCTTCCCTGGTTTCAGGTCCAGTGGAGACAACCATTCATGAAATTGGTTCTCCAGAGCTGACCACAACTCCTCAGCTGTGTGACTCACATTTCCCAGACATTTCAATGTAAAAACCGCCTGATGACATTGAGCCCTACTGCCAGCATAGTAAGGAGGTGTGCAGGATCCCTTCTGCGCAGTTAGAAAGCTTGTGGCATGACCAGACAGGCTTTGGGTGCAGGTGGAAGACCAAGAGGAGGTTGAGGAGGCAGAAGCAGTGGAGGAAAAATGACATAAAGAGGACTGACGCACAACTCGTGGGGACGGCAAGACTTGGACAGCAGCCCCTTGTCCTGCTGTCACCATAGTTACCCAGTGCCCAGTCAGCGACATGTAACGCCCCTGTCCATGCCTACTCGTCCAAGTGTCTGTGGTGAAATGCACCCTGTCACACACAGAGTTTCTCAAAGAAGCGGTGATGTTGTGTGCGACATGCTGGTGGAGCGCAGGCACACCTTTCTTTGAGAAGTAGTGCCGACTGGGCATCTGGTACTGGGGCACTGCGACGGACATAAGGTCTCGAAAATCCTCTGTGTCCACCAGGCGGAAAGGCAGCATTTCTGTAGCCAAGAGCTTGCAGATGGTGAAATTCAACCTCTTAGCTTTCTCATGGCTAGGAGGAAATGGTCTTTTACTTGTCCACATCTGAGGGACCGAGGGCTGGCTATTGTGCTTAGACGGGGTTGATAAGGGTGTCCCCGGCAAACTGCCGGTCTGTGAGGAAGATGCAGGCGAACATGTTAGGTTGCCTTGATCCAAAGGTGGTGCTATCGATGTCGGACAGCGCTCAAGACCAGCTGGTGTTACCACCTCCAAAGAAAATGATGACCTGCCAATCACGCTGGCTGTTGCGGGTAAAGAGGTGGCAGGTCTGCGCCCCAAAACAGGTGTGACTGCTGTCCCCCCAGTCACAGAGGATGAAGAGGCCGCGGATGCACAAGATATGGCAGACGGTGGTTGGCCCGGCCGGCTAGACCGCATTGTAGCACACTGAGCTTCCCACTGCAACTTATGCTTCATGTCCATGTGCCGGTTCATGCATGAAGTACTCAAACTATGTATTTTTTGGCCTCTACTTAGCTTTTGCTGACAAATGTTACAGATAACACGAGTTGGGTCATCTTTATCGATATGAAAAAATGCCCAGGCTATGCAAGGCTTAGCACCCATGCGACCTGAAGAGCCACCACGACTTGTGGTGAGAGGCAGAGTTGTGTTTGAGGATGCAGTTGTTGACGTGCTTCCAGTACTACGTCTCTGTCCAGGAAGGCGCAACCTGACCTCGTCGTCACTAGCATCTTCCTCCACCTCCTCTGCTGACCTCATCTCTTGGCTGACTGTGGGTTGACAGTAAGTGGGATCTCCGACCTCATCATCATCACCCTGTGCGTTATCACACCCGTCGTCCTCAGAGCCAACCTGTTCCTGCCCTGACAAAAAACTAAAGTTGTCGCTCCAATCAGGTATTTGAGTCTTATCATCGTCTTCCTCATTGTCTCCACCAACAGGAGTTACAGTTTGGGAATGAGGGTCTACATTATGGTCAGAACCTTCTGCGTCTGGTCCTGGATCCGACTCATAAAGATTCTGGGCATCAGTGCAGATCATTTCCTCGTCTGGATTCACAGAAGCGCTGGAGTCGACCTCTGATTCCCAGGCTATAGTATGAGTAAACAGCTCTGCAGACTCAACCATCTGTTCTACCTCATACTCAGACGGGCAGCTGGAGATTTGGGAGCTGTGAGGAAGCAAGTGCGATTTGGGTGACACCTTTGAGGACTGGAGTATTTGTGATGTTGAAGTTGATGTGGAGGAGAGCCCACTTAAAGGAGCACTTGATATCCATTGAAGCACCTGCTGTTTTTGTGCCTCATCTGGAATTTGTAGCGATTGGCGTGGCCGTAAGAAAGGGATCTTATCACATTGTCCGCTAAAAGAAGTAGACATTTTAGTTTGGCTGGAAGATGGTCTTTCTTCTGCACCTACCCCACGGACACAACCTTTTTTCCCCTTCCCAACACGCCTATTCCCCTTTCCACCAGCAGCAGGCCTTTTTCCACTCATTTTGGTGGTTAACTAATTCACAACTCTGGAGTTGTTTGCACAAAAAAACAATGGATGGTAACCGAGCAGAGCTGAGTGGCCAAACTGTGGTATTAGGCCAAAACTATTGGCTGGGTTAGATGCAGAAAAAAATTATTTTTAATTTGCAACCTGATGGAGGTCAGTATAGATGGACTAATAGACCAAGTCCCACACACCGCTAGAAGCCCAAATATTTTTTCAGAGCTAGATGCAGAAAATTTTTTTATTCAATTTGCAACCTGATGGAGGTCAGTATAGATGGACTAATAGACCAAGTCCCACACACTGCTAGAAGCCCAAATATTTTTTCAGAGCTAGATGCAGAAAAAAATTATTTTTAATTTGCAACCTGATGGAGGTCAGTATAGATGGACTAATAGACCAAGTCCCACACACTGCTAGAAGCCCAAATATTTTTTCAGAGCTAGATGCAGAAAAAAATTATTTTTAATTTGCAACCTGATGGAGGTCAGTATAGATGGACTAATAGACCAAGTCCCACACACCGCTAGAAGCCCAAATATTTTTTCAGAGCTAGATGCAGAAAATTTTTTTATTCAATTTGCAACCTGTTGGAGGTCAGTATAGATGGACTAATAGACCAAGTCCCACACACTGCTAGAAGCCCAAATATTTTTTCAGAGCTAGATGCAGAAAAAAATTATTTTTAATTTGCAACCTGATGGAGGTCAGTATAGATGGACTAATAGACCAAGTCCCACACACTGCTAGAAGCCCAAATATTTTTTCAGAGCTAGATGCAGAAAAAAATTATTTTTAATTTGCAACCTGATGGAGGTCAGTATAGATGGACTAATAGAACAAGTCCCACACGCTGCTAGAAGCCCAAATATTTTTTCAGAGATAAATGAAGAAAAAAATTATTTTTAATTTGCAACCTGATGGAGGTCAGTATAGATGGACTAATAGACCAAGTCCCACACACTGCTAGAAGCCCAAATATTTTTTCAGAGCTAGATGCAGAAAAAAATTATTTTTAATTTGCAACCTGATGGAGGTCAGTATAGATGGACTAATAGACCAAGCAAATGCTGTGAAAAAAACTTGCACAGCACTGGCACAGACCTGCCTGGCAAAAACTGATAGGAACTGATGTAACCTAGTCCTGAAAAGGACTCCAATTACAATTAGTCTTTACTCCCACAATCTATCTATTTAAGAGCACAGACCTGCCTGATAAAAGTCGTAGGAAATGCTGTAACCTAGTCCTTAAAAGGACTGCAATCACAACTATTCCCTACTCCCAAGCTATCTGTATATTTGTGCGAAAATTGGCTTGAAATTAACAAGGTATAGCGCACACAGCAACAGCGGTGCCGTCTAACACGCAACTGCAGCAGTGAGAAAATGGTGGCGACGGGGAAAATGGCTTGGTCTTATAGGGCAAGGACATGTGACATACACTGCCAATCACACATGCCCTTGCTTGTGTGAAAAAAAGCACTTCGCTCCGTGTGTGCGCTGCTGATAGGCTGACAGATTGCACCTCCCCACTGCAAATGCGGGAAAGAGAAAAAAAAATGGAGATCTTCATTGTTCCTGCAGAGATCCATCCCCTGCCCCTCCCCCCGCCCCGCTGTACACTCAAACTGCGTATTAACATTAATTTTCATCATTACTGAGAAAAAATCCAGTTATGATTTTGGTGCACGAACAGTTATCGAACATAACCTCGAACAGTCGAATTTTTCTCAAATTGTTCGTGTTCGCCGACCGGCTCGAACACCGCCCAAAACAGCTCGAATTTGAGATTGGCGAACAGTTCGAGTAGAACAACGCTCATCTCTAACTGTGACCTCCACGTCTCTACCAAGGGGCATTAAAACTGTCTTGTTAAACCACTCTGACCTCCACGTCTCTTCCAAGTGGCATTAAAAGCGTCTAGCTAAACCACTCTGAACTCCACAGCTCTTCCAAGGGACATTGAAATGTTGTTTTTAATTAACTCAAACCTCCACGACTCTTCCAACGGGCATTGGATTTTCTCCTAATTTTTTTTCAGCTTTTGCTTTTCAATGCATAGGCGAACACTAAGGGAGATCCACTCCCCAATAATGGGTAGAAGGTTTTTAGTACGCTGTAATCCACGTTTCAAGGGTCATTGCAGTTCCTCATAATTTTTGGAAAGCCTTCCATTCACTGCTTAGGCCAACAGTGTACAGGACACCCAGTTGCTATAAATGGAAAAAACGCTTTAGTTAAGGCCCTCTGACCTCCATGTCATTTCCAAGGGGCATTGGAGTGCCTCGAAATTTTTGGTAGGCATTGCACTCACTGTATGCCCTATAACTGTGTAGCCAAACCTCTCCTTTTGGTACAGAAATATATCCTACAAGACATGTGTGGTTGACTGGCCTGATATTGATGTGAATGGTCCCTGTTCCTTCTGCTCTTTCTCCTTTGCCACCACCTCATCCATCATTCATCACCTGAAGCTTTGTTTTAACGGGAGTCATAGAACTGTGATAGTAGCAGGAAAACATCCAGCAATCCTCGAAGGAGGTAGGATATGCACCAAAACGCTGACCACCTCAGGCCTAGCCGCTACTACATACATGCACTTGCATTCCATGGAACAGAAAGCTAAGGAGATAGATGGCCTCATGATCATGAATAATTTACTCGTTGTGTAGGAGGCCGACCACTGCTGCTGTCTACCTTCTGAACGTTGTGTTGAAGCTTGATTGACCCAGGACCGGCAATCCTCTATGTCTGGAGGACGTGTTGCATCCCAGTGTCCAACTGTGTCCCGGCTTCCACAATATTAACCCAGTGTGAAGGCGTCAGTCAGATGGACCATCCCTGGCCACATTCACTTGTCCATGTGTTTGTGGTTAGGCTGTCCTTCAAATAGGGGCGACTGGGGACCGATTATGGACACCAGGCCGCCGACGCAGCCATGACGAGGTGGCCAGATTCTGCCTCCACTTGCCTAAAAGGCCCAATTTCAAGTGCAAGCAAGCAAACAGTGTGGTATTGCAGCCTGGGGGTTGGTGGGTGGCAGGCTGCATACTTGCTCTTGCATTGCAAGGAATGGGGGAGGTACAATTGAACACTGCCCTGGGACAAGGACTTGCACGGGGATAGTTGCAAGTCTGCATCTTCTGATGCGGCAAGGATCACTTCTGATGAGCACACTTTTAGTCAGTGATCTGGGTGTCAGAGATGCTTCCAGGGGTCTTTCCCATGCTGTTTCCTTGTCTTTTCAGCACTGTATGCATGTGTCACATAGCACATGGCCAGATAAGGTTGTAAAATGTTAAAATGACATTTCCCGGTGAATGCATTTGTCACGA
Source organism: Phyllobates terribilis (assembly GCF_046119375.1). NCBI lineage: Eukaryota > Metazoa > Chordata > Amphibia > Anura > Dendrobatidae > Phyllobates > Phyllobates terribilis. The sequence continues at coordinate 204,908,694 of NW_027362764.1, read as the reverse complement.
TTGAAAGCAATACAAAAGTGTAAAAACGCATAAAAAATGCTACTTGTGAACATAGCCCAAGGTGTGGAGGAGTATTTTTGTTTTTGGCTATTTATTTTACCTTATACAGAAGTCTTGATACCATGGAAAGGATGTTCCTTAACATATTTCACAGGAAAGCAGTTTCACTTTCGTTTTTGAGCGTTTTATTATGAGCCTGTAAAAGTGGCTTAATACCTCTGACCACGTTGTTGACAGCAGTGACCTGGCGGTCAGAAATGCTTCCCGGGGCAATGCCCATGCTGTCCCCATGTCATTTGAGCACTGTCACTATCGTTTTGGGCACTTTTTAGGCTTTCTACAGACTGCTGGGGGTGCCGCCGCAAAAATACTCTGTTCTCCACATTGGGCTCGTTGCTCTGGTCGAGCACCCGAGTATCACGGTGAGCTCGGCCCGAGCTTCGAGCACCCGAGCATTTTAGTGCTCACTCAACACTAATCATCACCTGTCTTTGTTGTTGTGATGCATCAATGTCACTCAAAACAATCACCCAGTGAGCCATAAAAGACATATACAGTTCCTGTTCCTAGTTGCTGCTCTATGTGTCTTCTGTTCAGTGCACTCAAAAGGTCAAAAACAAGTTAAAAGAGTTGCTCACATTTCCTACACATAACAGCATAAAGCAGGCATGCCTTACTGAAAATTGACTAGATAGGAATTGTGTTTGCAAACAAGTAGACGACTGGGAGCATATGCCTGATTCCTTGACACACAGTCAAGGATGATCCTATAGACTGCCAAATCTGTTGCCAATGTGGAAAAGAACTCACAGACCTGTCACGCCTACACACAGGACTTGCCATCACTATGAGCAAGACCAGGCCTTTCAGGCACTATAGAGCCTCCACTAGCAACATCTGTGGCATCAATTGCTCCTGATCTGACTGAAAAAAAGCAGATTTTGCCTTGTCGGATAATTTAGCTGATCTATTTGGCCGCATGTTGCTTTGCTATATATCAGTTAGTCCAACAACCTCTTCTTGTGATGATATCACTTCCTCGTCACCCTAATCTTGTTCCAGGTCTTGTCCATCACACAAAAATTATCATCATCATTCCTGACTCAGTTGACAGTTGCCTCGGTATGGGAAATATTCTGAGCTCCTTGTCCCCATGCCTGATTCCCACCTCTAAATGTGCCCTGGCTCAGAGTGCCCACTGCCAGCGCCCCTACCATCCCGGCTACCATAGCCAGAAACATACCTAAGTGTTTGAATAATGTGCTCTGTCTTCTCTAGCCCCATATCATCAGAGTAAAAATGCTGACTGTTAATCTCTTCCAATAAATTAAATGTTGTGAAAAATCTTACTTTGGCCTCAGAGTGCTATGGCTTAGGGGAATAAGGTGATACAGGCATCATTGCCAGAATTGAAAGTCTGCATTGTAAAAGATTATACTGCAGAACACTGACTCATACTGATAGTGTCTGGTGTAACATTATTCTGCTGTAACTTAGACAAGTGATGTGCCATACATTCCATTACACATTCCACTTCCTTCCCAATAATATGATTGCTAGAGGCAGGGCTGATTTTAGACAAAGAGGGGCCCTGCGCAAAAGTTTAAATGTGGGCCCCAAATGCTAAAATATTGCATCATAACACAGAAACGTTTCGGTTGTATTTACATGCGCTGAGTTCAGGATGTTAAACGTGCTTGTTTTCAGACTTCTTTACGCAGGCTGATGAATGATGGGGATAGAACAATGGCTAATAGATCAATCTGTCCTTGTTTAGTATGATGCACACATAGTCCTCCATATAGTATAATACACTCCCCATAGTCCTCCATATAATATAATACACACACGCATATTCGTACACATAGTATAATACACACCCCATAGTCCTCCATATAGTATAATGCACTCCCTTAGTTCTCCACATAGTATAATACACTACCCATAGCTCTTCATATGGTATAATACACTTCCCATAGTCCTCCATATTGTATAATGCACTCCCACAGTACATTGCATCCCATAATCATCCATATAGTGTAATACACTCCCCAAAGTACTTCATGTAGTATAAAAAACTCCCTATAGTCCTCCATACAGTACAATGCACCCCATAGACTTCGATACAGAATAATGCAGCCCCCATATAGTACTATAGTCCTTGACAGAGTATAATGCTGCCCGACAGAGTATATATAGTATAATGCAGCCCCCACAGAGTATAATGTAGTCCTCCATATAGTATAATACACTCCCATAGTCCTCCATATACTATAATACACTTTCCTTAGTCCTCCATATAGTATAATACACTCCCCATAGTCCTCCATATGATATAATACACTGCCCATAGTCCTTCCTATATTTTAATGCACTTCCCATAGTCCTTCATATTGTATAATGCACTCCCTACAGTATATTGTATCCCATAGTCATCCATGTAGTATAATAAGCTCCCCATAGTACTCCATATAGTATAATAAGCTCCTTATAGTCTTCCATAGAGTATATTGCACCCCATAGTCTTCGGTACAGTATAATGTAGCCCCCATATAGTACATACAGTATAATGCACAGCCTATAGTCCTTGACAGAGTTTAATGCCGCCCCACAAAGTATATATACTATAATGCAGCCCCCATGGAGTATAATGTAGTCCTCCATATAGTATAATATACTCCCCATAGTCCTCCATATAGTATAATGCAATCCACATAGTCGTCCATATAGTATTACACACTCCCTATAGTCCTCCAAATAGTATAATACACTCCCCATAGCCATGCATATGGAATAATTGTTACATGCACGCCGCTAGGTTAAGATAGGGCGAGACGGGTTTCATTAATTCTTTGGAATCGTGGGGGAACCGTTACTCAGGGCGACCATAGGCTGCAGCTTCTCTCAGGCACATGATAGATTCAATTGCTGACCAGACACATTTGACAAGAGTCTTTTTCAACAATTTAACAGTGGAATTTAATCTGAAGCACAGCCAGTGCAATTCAGAGATATTACAGCAACAATCTACATTACAGTACAGTCTTAGTTTCTTGAGCAACCGGCTCCAGTAATAATACAATAGTTTCTTCACAAGGCACAGTATTACAGTCTCTTCAGTAGCATAATTCAGCATAGATTAAATCTCTTAGCAGCACACTTCTATGCATATACAACCACAGGCTTTTCCTTCGCAAGGACACAATGTACACAGCATTCTTTATCCTGCATGGACATGGAGGGGGGAGGGTTTGATGAGGGAGATGATCCCTGTGACCAAATTCCTTCCAGTCCTTATCTTCCTGCCCAACAATACTCTGTACTGTTAGGTCAGGGAGCTTATCTGACCTGTGTTTAGTTTCTCTCCTGATCTGAATTCTGTTCATTTGCCTTCTGTCAGATCCAGATAACACACCTCCTTTCTCTTTGGCTTCAGCCAGACCACAATAACAAGTTCCCCACAATCCCCCTGGGGCTCTGCTAAAACACTCCCTGTCTCCTGTGACTGTGTTAACCCCTCTAGTTGCTGGATGCTTCTGAAGCACAACACTTCCTGTCTCCTGTGCTTGTGTGATTTGTAACAGTTGCTGGATGCTTTTGAAGCAACAGCACTACTTCTGTATGTCACACTCTTCCCTCCTTTTTGAATGTCATCCTCGACATTCATCTTAATTGGTTAATCTGACCAATTCTGAGACAGTGGTGAAAGTTGAGTAACTTTATATACAAATTGCATAACATTTATAAACATTTATAACAACCTATTCTACGACCTTTTTCTTGTAGTACTCCTGTAAGAAATAAACAATTAACACAATCAGCATCTCTTAAGCTGGAGCTTTTGGTGAAAGTTGAGTTACTTTATATACAAATTGCATAACATTTATAAATATTTATAACAACCTATTCTACAACCTTTTTCTTGTAGTACTTCTGTAAGAAATAAACAATTAACACAATCAGCATCTCTTCAGCTGGAGCTTTTCGTACGTCTTCAACCAGTTCTCTCACTCACTAGGCCTTAACAGTTCTTTGTTTTTACAAAGTCTTTAAAGGAAAATCAAAGCATGAAAACAAGTCTTTCCACCAGTCAACATCTTCCATACTGCCTCTCGGTGGTGAATTCCACTCCAGTGGGCTTACCTGGTCCATAGGCAGAGATACCTGTTTCCCGTCGACAGTCCTTGGCACTTGACTCGGTTCACCAAGTGTCTCATACATTAGCATCACGGGCCTCCTCACTTCTCGAGTCAACATCCTCCTGGTGGGTTGTTCCTCAGAAACCACGGGTTCTTCGGTCACAGGAGTTTCTTCCACCGCACTCATTTCTCATACTTCCTCAGATGCTCCTGGAACTGCCTCTGTAAGTTCTTGTACGTCTCCAGAATCACTTGGTTCCACACTGTGTAGTAATTTAGATTCTCCTGAGTGTTGATCGGTCTCTCCAGTGACCGTTGATCGATCATCAGATCTGAATTGGACTTCATCTGTACTCCTGTGTACAAACTCTGAAGCCTCGGGACTTAGTTCACTCTCCTGAGGATGGTACATCCCTCTCCTTGCCGGTCCGAGAAATACAATGGTGTGCTCTTCTTCATCGGAACTTTCAAGGTCACTATCCACCACCGGAGCTTCAATCTGTGGTGGTCTCTTAGTCGATCTCGTTCGATGTCGGTCGGCTTTTGGGAAGTCTTGTTGTGGTGGGAGATAATCACTCGGTAGTAATAAATTCCGATGGACTATTCTGGTTTTCTTGTCCCCTCTTTCCAATCGGATTTCATACACTGGACTGTCATCGGCTTTCCTCTTTACGACCACATACACCTTGTCTTCCCAGTACAAACAAAGTTTTCCTGGACCACCTTTCTCATGTATTCTCTTGACTAGCACCCAGCTTCCCGATGCAAATTCTGCTCCATAACATTTTTGATCACAGTACTCCTTACTCTTGCTCTTTCCTTGCGTAACCACTTTGGACACTATGTTGTATGCCTCTGCCATCTGTTCCTTCCATTTCCGAACGTACTCCGGATATGTTCTGTAAGTCTCTGACACCGGAGTATTGAACATGATGTCGATTGGCAGTCTTGGCAATCTTCCATACAATAGGAAGAAGGGTGAGTAACCCATTGCATCGCTCTTTGTACAGTTATAAGTATGTATCACTTTTGACAGAGAACTCTTCCAGCCTTTCTTCTCAGCATCTGTCAACGTTCTAGAACCGTAACCGATGACTCAATTTTCCATCTTGATGCTGATACAGGGCAGCTCCCAGTCCAACTTGAGAAGTGTTACAATGAAGAACAAATGGTAAGTTGAAATCAGGATTTCCCAAGATGGGTGGCTTTACCACGTAGTCTACTAGTTTTTCCAATACCTCCTGGTGGTCTGCTGTCCAGAGAACGGGCTGTTGGGACTAAACAGCGTTGTTTATTTTATGCCCGGTCCTATTCACGTTCTTCTTTTTCTACGTAGGTGTTGTTGACTCTGTCCCCCCCCCCAACTGGAGGTATAGCGGGGTGGCAATCCTGGAGAAGTTCCAAACGTAAGTACGATAGGAGAGGAATCATAAGATCTGCCACAATTCCCCGACAGTAGAGGGATGCTTGTTTTTTAAGGCCAGTACCGGAGCGATTTCTGCTGGGTCTATGGTATGTCCTTCTCCGGACACAATTTTCCCTAGAAATCGGACTTGCCTTTTGAACAGTTCACACTTCTTTGTGGTCAACTTAACTCCGTTTTGTTGATACCGCTGTAATACGGTCCTCACGTGTTCAACATGTTCCTAGAAGGTTTTGCTGTGTACCACATTGTCATCCAAGTACGGCTGGCAGATATCATCTCTCAATCCTTCCAAACAAGTCTCCATGCTCCTCTGAAATTCTGCTGGAGCTGAACTGAGCCCAAACGGTATGCGGATCCACTCATATAACCCCCATGGTGTGATGAATGCTGTCAAGGGTCTACTGGACTCTTCAACAAACCCTTGATGGTATGCTTTACCCTGATCGAGGACAGAGAACCAGGTACTTCCTGATAGGCCATCCAGCATGTCTTGAATCTTTGGTATCGGGTGCCGATCAGGTACTGAGTTTCGGTTTAGTTCCCGGTAATCACAGCACAGTCTCAACGTACCTTCCTTCTTCCTAACACAAACAATAGGAGAGGAATAAGACGACTTCGACTTTTGGACCCAACCTATGTTGATTAGATCTTGTAAATACTTTTTCACTTCACGGTATAATGGTTTCGGCACAGACATGTAACTTCTGGTTACTGGAGTCGTGTGTTTCAAATTGATTTTCAATTGCAACAACGGAATACTGCCTATGTCAGAGTCATCTTTAGAGAATGCATGACAATCTTCTCTCAGCATCTGTTTTGCTATTGCTATATCTTCAGCACACAAGTGTCCAGGGATACTGGGGGATACCATGCAATTTCTTCCCCTGGGCAACTCCTGTTCCTTGGTGGGGAGACTGAATTCACGGTAGACACCCTGGGCAGGTCTCACACTGGCTGGATATACTGTTTTAATGGTTTCAATTTGACCTAACACAGTCTTTGGATCCAGTCTAATTTCATGTTTTGTAGTATTTATCACCGGTACTGTCACTCGAGCAAACCCACCAGTAGGAATCGTAAGCACAGTCTCACCTTGAACTAGGCCTTCCGGAAGTTCTGTGGAGTCTTTTGGCATGAACAGTCTTTTCTGGACTTTTCTTCCCGGTTCTACCCGGACTCCACACCTCACCCCCACCATTTGGTTTGCAGGGACGATGGTTGGGCACCAGCCTACCTTGACTTCTTTTAGGTCAATTGTATTCTGTGCTTTCTTTACTCTATGAATCACATTTTCCGCCACGGCGTTGGGTACGGCAAGTGATGTGGCAATTGCATCCACCACCAATGTCCCTGACTTTGGGATTTTGGTCTGGTTGACAGCTTTGCCGTGGAGTGTGACTGATCCTAAGAGTTCTTTTAGTGACCGAAGGCAGGTATGTGGCAGGTAGCGCCTTCTCAATTCTTCATTTAAAAGGCTCGCTTGGGCTCCTGTGTCACACAGTGCTTTTACCAGGAGTCCATCTAGCTGGCACTGTATAAAGCACCATTCACTTATTAGGCTGATGAGGATATCTTTATTGAAAGAGGAATCCTCCTCCCAGGAGTGCATCATTTGGGCTCCGCACTGGGCATTAAGGAACTGATGCCCCTGTCTCTCTTGCGCTGTTCTGGGGTTTGGTGAAATTTGGATTTGCTTCTGGGGCCTCCTCCGTGTCGTGGTTACTAGTCGCCCCACACTGGCAACCTCCTGTCTTTTAACCCAAATGACCGTGACCATTGGCATTCCTTGGCATAATGTCCTTCCTCACCACATCTTAGACAGTGGACACACACCGTTCTCTGAATTGATGAACGGCACACTTCACAAGCCGGGTATCTTCTGTTTTGGAACCCACTCCTGGGTCTGAAGGATACAGGTTCTGGCCTGGAACGAATCAACTTTTTCACCTCAATCAACTCAGCTTGAAGTTCTCCTATTACTTCCTCCCAGTCAGTGCTGGCGGTCCTCTCTTTTGTTGGTTATTTAAGGTTCCCTCTCGGAGGTGTCACTGGAGGGTCTCCATGATGATCTTCGGACTGTCCACCGGGGGGTCTCCAACTTCAGCTGACTCATTTTGGTGATTTTAGGAGCAGAGCTTTTCTATAACTTCTGTTCACTCTCTGACTCCAAACTAGCTGCCTCATTCATTTTTTCAATTAGGACTTTGCCCAGAATGCCAGGATCTTCTAGGCACTGTTTCAGCTGCAACTTGATGTCTTTGCTGATTAGCCCCGTTCCCAATGATCTCAAGCGCTTCTTCTGGACTAGTCCAGCATCAAGCTTCTCCTCCACTTCTATATCTCTGTATGCAAACAACAGTCTATCCTTCAGTTCAATTGCTGTGATTCATTATTTTTCTGTGAGAGGTTAATGAGTCGGTGGAACAATTCTGAAATACTCTCTTCTGTATAGTGCCCTTTTAAAATCATCTTCAGCTGTGGCAAGGTCAATTGACTCTTCATTTCTAGCATACTATGGAGGTTCAGTCCTGGGTTGATCACTTTCACCACCCCCTCAACGATCTCATCTGGCTGGTAGACTTTCTGTAAGCCTACATCGATCTGGTGCAACAAATTCATATAAGACAGTTTTTCTTTCTGTTCACACTATCCAATCTGTCCCAGGATCTTGAATTCTTTCCTTATGGTGATTTGTGTTGTTAGAGAGGACTGTCTTCCTGATTTATCTAACCTGAGCAGGGTAAATGTTCTGTCTGAGTCTGTCACACGTTCATAGGCTTTGGTCGATTCCTGCAGTGCTGTTGTTAGGGCTTTGAATTGTTCTTTCAATTCCTGTAGTTCTGTCTGCGGATGGAGATTCCTGCTTTTGGTAATTGGTGCCACCCCTCCATCCTCCAACTTCAACCTGGTTAGAAACTGTGTTAGCTCTTGGAGGAATGTCCCCATGATGTCTTTAGCTTCTTTCTCCCTCAGCTCATCCATTTTTGCATTAATGGCAACTAACAGTTGCATGGGGTTGTGTGCTTTAGAAATCTGTTCTTCTGACATCTTTATATGTTCTGCTACTGTTCTAAATTCTTCACAGGTTAACTGAAGAAGCAGCTCACTAATTCTGTCCATTTGTATTTCCACATCCATTGCTGATAGTGAGATTTCTTTAGGGCTGGTCCGCTTTAACTGGTGTAGCAGAGTTGAATTGAGGTGCTGTGCTGCTGTGTTTTTCCAGACACTTTTCCTCTTCTCCCTCTACATGCTAATTCCCGCTCAGGATTCCCCGTATGGGCCACCAATGTTACACGCACACCGCTAGGTTCAGACAAGGCGAGAAGGGTTTCATTAATTCTTTGGAATCCTGGGGGAACTGTTACTCAGGGCAACCATAGGCTGCAGCTTCTCTCAGGCACACGATATATTCAATTGCTGACCAGATATAGCTGACAAGAGTCTTTTTCAACTGTTATGATCTGCAGCAAGAACTAAGGAAAGATAGGGGAAAGCTGTCCCTACAGTAAGACTAAGCTGAATCCCTACGATGTAGCGGGCTGCCTGTTCCTTGTGAACAGACCTGCCTTAGTCCTCGGCTAGTCTGAACGAAGACCTATAGAAATAAGGGAGGGGTCCCTAAAAGATCTAAGGACTGGGACAAAAATGGGACACCTCCTAAACAGAAATTGTTGTAGAACACGAAAGACAAACTGACAAAAAGTACTAGAGGTCCCAGAGGACCAAGCAAACTGACAAAGATAGGCATCAAAGCACCAGGCTAGCAAAACAGTGAAAAAACACTGAAGTCCAGCAAAGCCATAAGAGCGGAGCTAGAATATATAGGCAGATGGTCACGTGACCACAAAACACAAGATAGAAAAAACTATCAGGAGGGTTCTAACATCAACATTTTAACAATAGAATTTAATCTGAAGCACAGCCAGTGCAATTCAGGGATATTACAGCAACAATCTTCATTACAGTACAGTCTGAGTTTCTTGAGCAACCGACCTCAGTAACAATACAGTAGTTTCTTCACAAGGCACAGTATTACAGTCTCTTCAGTAGCATAATTCAGCATAGATTAGATCTCTTAGCAGCACACTTCTATGCATACACAACCACAGGTTTTTCCTTCACAAGGACACAATAGTACACAGCATTCTTTATCCTGCATTGAGATGTAGGGGGGGAGGGTTTGATGAGGGAGATGATCCTTGTGACACAATTCCTTCAAGTCCTTATCTCCCTGCCCAATAATACTCTGTACTGTTAGTTCAGGGAGTTTATCTGACCTGTGTTTAGCTTCTCTCCTGATCTGAATCCTGTTCAGTTGCCTTCTGTCAGATCCAGATAATACACCACCTTTCTCTTAGGCTTCAGCCAGACCACAATAACAAGTTCCCTACAATCCCCCTGGGGCTCTGCTAAAACACTCCCTGTCTCCTGTGACTGTGTTAACCCCTCTAGCTAGTTGCTGGATGCTTCTGAAGAACAACACTTCCTGTCTCCTGTTCTTTTGTTATTTGTAACAGTAGCTGGATGCTTTTGAACCAACAGCACTACTTCTGCAGGTCATATAATACACTCCCCATGGTCCTTAATATATTATAATACGCTCCCCATAGTCCTCCATACAGTATAATACATTCCCCATAGTACTCTATATAGTATAATACACTCCCCATAGTCCTCCATATATAGTTGAAACCAAAAGTTTACATACACTATATAAAAAGACACATATACATGTTTTTCTCAATATCTGAAATGAAATCAGAATAAACCTTTCCCATTTTAGGTCAATTAGGATTATCATGAATTTTAATATTTGCCAAATGCCAGAATAATGAGAGAGAGAGAATGTTTTACTTGCTGCAAAGTCAAAAGTTTACATATACTAAGATTACTATGCCTTTAAACAATCCTGGACTGCCCATATGATGACGTAATGTGTTTGGAAGCTTATGTTTTTTTGGTAACATGTGAGTTAATTAGAGAAACACCTGATGATGTATTTTAATGCACACCTGAAACACATTTCCTTGTGCAGCATCATGGGAAAGTCTAAAGATATAAGCCAGGATATCAGGAAGAGAATTGTAGACTTGCACAAGTCTGGCTCATCTTTGGGTACAATTTCAAGATACATGAAGGTGCCTCATTCATCTGTACAAACAATTATATGCAAGTACAAACAAGATGGGAATGTCCAGCCATCATACTGCTCAGGAAGAAGATAGGTTCTGTGTCCCAGAGATTAACATGCTTTGATCAGATATGTGCATATCAACCCAAGGACAAAAGCAAAAGACTTTGTGAAGATGATGACGGAAGCTGGTAAAATTGTGTCGATAACCACAGTAAAACGAGTACTGTATCAACATGGGCTGAAAGGGCACTCTGCCAGGAAGAAGCCATTGCTTCAAAAGAAGCATAAAAAAGTCAGATTAATGTTTGCAAATGCACACAGGAACAAAGACCTTAATTTTTGGAGACATGTCCTGTGGTCACACTAAAATTGAACTTTTTGATCATAATGACCATCATTATGTTTGGAGCAAAAGGCCAGCCTAACAGTGAAAGACGGGGTGGCAGCATCATGTTGTGGGGTTGTTTTGCTGCAGGAGGGACTGGTGCACTTCACAAAATAGAGAAAAAAAGACTATGTGGCAATATTGAAGCAACATCTCAAGACATCAGCCAGGAAGTTAAAGCTTGGGTGGAAATGCGTGTTCCAAATGGACAATGACCTGATGCATACTGCCAAAATGTTAACAAAGTGGCTTAAGGATAACAAAGTCAATGTTTTGGAGTGGCCATCACAAAGCCCTGATCTCAATCATATTGAAAGTTTATGGGCAAAGCTGAAAAGGGAGGTGCAAGCAAAGTGACCTACAAACCTGGATCAGTTACACCAGTTTTGTCTGGAGGATTGGGGCCAAATACCGACCAACTATTGTGAAAAGCTTTTGGAAGGATTTCCCAAACATTTGACCCAAGTCATTCAGTTTAAGGGCAATGGTACCAAATACTAATGAAATGCATGTAAACTTTTGACTTTGCAGTAAGTAATAAAAATGCCTTAAAACATTCTCTCTCTCATTATTCTGGCATTGGACAAAGATTAAAAGCTATGGTAATCCTAACTTACCTAAAACGAGAAAAGTTTATTCTAATTTCTTGTCAGATATTGAGAAAAATATGCATATGTGTGTTTTTATATAGTGTATGTAAACTTCTGGTTTCAACTGTAGTATAATACACACCTCATAGTGCTCCATATAGTATAATACACACCCTATAGTTTTACATATTGTGTAATACACACCCCATATTCCTCCACATAGCATAGTACATACCCCATAGCCTTCCATATAGTATAATGCACACCTCATAGTCATCCATATTTTATAATGATCTCCCCATAGTCCTCCATATAGTATAATACACTCCCCATGATCCTAAATATAGGATAATGCATCCTATAGTCCTTCATATTGTATAATACGCTCCCCATAGTATAGTGCGACCAATAGTCATCCATATAGTATAATACACTCCCCATAATACTCCATATAGTATAATAAACTCCCTATAGTCCTCCATACAGTATAATGCACCCCACAGTCTTTGATACAGTATAATGCAACCACCATATAGTACGTACTGTATAATGCACAGCCTATAGTCCTTGACAGAGTATAATGCCGCCCCACAGAGTATATATAGTATAATGCAGCCCCCATAGAGTATAATGTAGCCCCCATAAAGTATAATGCAGCACCCTTATAGTATAATTCAGCCCCCATAGAGTATAATGCAGCCCCATATAATATAATGTAGGGACCCCATAAAGTAAAATGCAGCCAAAAAGAGTATAATACAGCCCCATATAATATAATGTAGCACTCTCATACAGTATAATGCAGCCATATAGAGCATAATGCAGCACCCATGTAGTATAATTCAGCCCCCATAGAGTATAATGCAGCCCCATATAATATAATGTAGGGACCCCATACAGTATAATGCAGCCAAAAAAATACAGCCCCATATAATATAATGTAGCATCCCCATACAGTACAATGCAGCCATATAGAGTATAATGCAGCCCCTAGTCCTCCAGTATTATGGCCTCAGTGAGTTAAAAAATAATTAAAAACAATACTTACCTCTCCTCTCCGTTACTCTGCTGCTCTGAACTCGGCATGTGCTTCTCATTAGCTCCAAGTGACGTCATCGGTCCCGCTGTGTCAGAGACAGAGGGTAAATAATTGCTTTCACACAGCTGAACACAAGATGTGGGGGGTGGGCTGGCACCAGGCCCCATAGCAGCTGCATGGTGTGTTGCTATTAGCGGCTCGCCAGTACCAGGCCCGGGCCTGCCCGGGACCCCTGAGAGAGTGGGGGCCTTAAGTAAATGCCTAGTCTCCCTCCCCTTAATGCCAGCCATGTTTAGAGGCAAAGGAGGAAAATTATATAAGATTTACCTATGTGGCAAATTTGGGACAAATTAGTCCAGGCACTTGGGCGTAAATTAAGGTTTGCTGTAATGTTCCATTTTTTGGAAAATATCTTGATACTGCTTTTGTATTACATTTTTTTGCTAATATGTCAATAAAATAGGGTCATATAGAGCTGAAATCTGGTGTGAATCCTTACAATTTTCTTTAACTACCTTTGTGGCAAATCTGAGGTAGATTGGTCCAATGGTTTAGTTGTAAATTAATATTAGCGTTTGTGTTCCATTTTTTGTTGTTGAATATCTCAGGAACAATATACCCTAGATAGTGAAACCCAGTCTGAAAACTTCCAAAATTCATAATTTACCTAAGTGGCAATTTTGGGACAAATTGTTACAGTTGTTTGACCTTAAATTAATATTTTCATTCTATTTTTTTTGCAAATATCTTGAAAACGATAGGCATAGAGAGTAGTGTTGAGCATTCTGATACTGAAATATCGGGTATCGACCGATATTCGTGGTATCGGAGTTCCGATACTGAGTTCCGATACTTTTAGAATATCGAATACCGGAATTGGAAGTTCCCATAATGCAATGAGCAAGTTTGATTTTATTCAGCCAATGAGGATCCTAAGAAGTGTGGGCACATCCTGTAAGTCATGTTAGGCATGTTAACTAATGGCATGGCTGTGATTGGCTGCTGAAATGATGTCATGATGCACTATAAAAGCCGCCCCCGCCATTTTGGGTTCACTCTGCTGTGAATTCAGTTAGGGACAGGACGATGCTGTTCTGAGGGACAGTTTTAGCTACCGATTTGCTTTATTGTGCTTTACCCAGGCTACTTTATAAAGCTTTCTTTTGCCTTGCAGTGCTAGTGCACAGTTCTCTGCACTGTTCACGGCTGTCTGCGAGGTCTCTGTGTGTGAGTGCAGCTCATGCTGTAGTGTGTGCTGCAGCCACGTCCGGTTGTAGTCCGCTCAGCGTGCATCACTGCCTCATACATTGTGCTTTTTTGCATTAGTGCTGCTCCTTTTTCCTGATTTCTCCTATTAGTGTGGTGGTTCCAACCATATCCAGATAAATTGCTTCCAAACACACTATATAGGAGTAGATAGAGAAGCTTTCTCTTGCCTTGCAGCGCTAGTGCACAGTTCTCTGCACTGTTCACAGCTGTCTGCGAGGTCTCTGTGTGCGAGTGCAGCTCACGCTGTACTGTGTTCTGCAGTCACGTCCGGTTGTAGTCCGCTCAGCGTGCGTCACTGCCACATACATTGTGCTTTTTTGCATTAGTGCTGCTCCTTTTTCCTGATTTCTCCTATTAGTGTGGTTCCATCCGTATCCAGCTAGATTGCTTCTAAACACACTATATAGGAGTAGATAGAGGAGCCTTTCTGCAGCCTTGTGCCCTGCAGCCCCAGCCAGATTAGTATTAGCCTATTTTTTGTAGCCTCATCTATTGCAAAGTTTGTGATACTATCGGTTTTACATTTTTGGGCACATCCAGTGTCTTTTTGTGAAAAAAAAACATAAATAATGTTCACCAAACACTCCACTTTACAGTTGTGTAGGCCACATTAGCTCATATTAAAGTCTAGTCCCTACTTTATAAAATTAGTGTTTCTTATACCTGTTAGCAGCTGTTCAGGTATAAGCACACTAAGCCCTTAGTACTTTTCTGCCTATCTTTATCAGTCTACCAAGATGAAGAAGGCAGGGAGTAAGGCATGTGGTCGTGGTCGTGGGCTTGGGCGTGGAGTTTCTGCAGGGAGAAGACGTGGGTATTCTGTGCCTGCAGGGAGTGGACGTGGGGATTCTTTGCTTGCTGCGGGCACCAGTGACTCAGCATCCCCCAGTTTTACCAGGGAACAGTCCTTTATGCGCCGCTTTCTAGGAGCTCGCCATACCCCACTGTTGCGGGAGGACCAAATTGAAGCCGTTGTCGGATAGATGCCAGCTAACGCATCAACTTCAATTACTTCCAGATCCTCTCAGGTCCTGAGCACTGAAGAGCACCCATCTGTCTCTTCACCACCTGCCAAATTGCCCAGGCAGTCAGAGAGAGCTGAACAGGAGCCATTTCTAATTCTGTTCTCTGAATCTCTTGGCTTGGAAAGAGGGGGATAGCCAAGCAGAATTCTAGAATTTGAAGAAGAGGTAGTATGCAGTGATGCGCAACTGCTTTGTCTCTCTGAATCTAAAGAGGCGGGTGGGCCAGTGCCTATGGTCAGCAAACCTCAGTACGCATCTGATGATGAGACTCAGGTGCCACTTTCTGGTGCGTACTGTGCTCTCGAGACTACCCAGGAGAAGCAGTTGTTTGAAGAGGGTGGTGTAGATGATGAGGTCCTTGACCCATCATGGCGTGAGGTACAGTAAGGTGATGGGAGCAGCTCTGAGGAAGAGATTCCCTGAACGGCCCAAAAAGGAGGGAGAGGGAGGGGGCAGACTTGGTTGCCTGTAGCCTCCACTTCGGCACCCATTAGGAGCATGCCTCTTCCAAAACCCAAAACGGGCGCTCTCAAGACTTGCAGTGCCTGTACCTTTTTTGACACAGTTGCAGGTGACATTTGCTTTGTCAAATGCAAGCTGTGTAATCAGAAAGTGAAAAGAGGGAAAAGTGTCAGCAACCTCAATACCACAAATATGTGGAAACATGTGTGGACCAAGCACGTGGTGGAGTTACAAAGACACACTGAAGACCTAGGCCAAGCTACAGCGCCACCTACCACCTCTTCAGCTCATGTTGTAGCCTCTTCCTCCAGCTCACACACAGCTGGTTCGGCTTCCTCACAGGATCGCCATGAAAGAACCTCTGGCACTGTTGTACAGAGACACAGTGTCATTCCACCCACAGCACCACGTTCCCTGTCATCCTCACAATCCCAGGCCAGTCTACAGCCATCATTAGCACAGGCATGGGAGAAAAGGCTGCCATACTAGGCAAACCACCCCCGAGCACAGGCTCTGAATGCTGGCATTGCAAAACTACTGGCCCTTGAAATGCTATCATTCAGGCTGGTGGAGACTGATGCCTTCCGCAACTTGATGGCATTGGCAGTCCCACAATACAATGTTCCCAGCCGCTTTTATTTCAGCAGGCAAGCCGTCCCTGCCCTGCAACAACATGTGGAGGGAAAAATTAAACATGCGCTACAAAAAGCCGTGAGTAGCAAGGTCCACCTGACCACTGATGCGTGGACTAGTAAGCATGGACAGGGACGATATCTTTCCCTCACTGCCCATTGGGTAAATGTTGTGGAGCCGGGTACAGATCTTGACAGTGGCGCTGTACGTTTTCTGCCAACTCCAAGGATTGCAGGAATCCAGTCTGTACACATTGACTCCTCTTCATACTCCAGTTCCTCTGAATCAGCGCTGCAGGAGCCGTCACGGTCTACTTCCACATCGACCCGTGAACGATTACCTGTTACGACCGATATGAGCACAGCCGTGGCCAAACGTCAACAGGCCTTATTGAAATTAATTTATTTGGGAATCAAAGCCACACAGCGCAGGAGCTCTGGAATGCCATCAATCAGCAGAGCGACGTGTGGTTTGTGCCAGCGATTCTCCAGCCAGGCATGGTAGTGTGTGACAATGGCCGAAATCTGGTGGCAGCTCTGGGCCTAGGCAACCTCACTCGCATCCCATGTCAGGCATATGTGCTCAACTTGGTCATGCAGAGTTTTTTGAGGGACTATCCGGATCTTGATCTTGATGCACTGCTGCATAAGGTCCGCATAGAGTGCACTCACTTGCGGAGTTCCAGCATCGCAAGATCGCACATTGCAGCTCTGCAGCGCCGATAACGCCTTCCGGAACATCGCATCATATGTGACCTACCCACCAGGTGGAATTCAACGTTACATATGTTGGAGAGGTTGTGTGAGCAGCAGGCAGCAGACCGCTGCATCGCCCACATTCTCAACTCAGCTGATTATTAGGTGTCCACCCTCCTAGATCCTCGCTCTACCGGGACAACTTACAAAGCCTCATAACACCGTTGAGCCGGGAGCGTAAAATGTGGGAGTACCAAGACACACTGGTGCATTCCATCATGTTCTCCATTCCACCCGAGAGCAGTGCTGCTAGTGCTTTACAAAGCAGCTCAGTGCGTCGAGGCAGTGGAGGAAGCTCTGCTCAAAGAGGGAGCAGAAGCAGTGCCTCAGCACAAGGCAAGATAAGTATGGCCCAAATGTAGCAAAGTTTTGTGTCCCCGCCACAAATGTCTACACCATCACAGATGGCTCCAGTCAGCAGGAGGCAACGTTTCCGTCAGATGGTGACAGACTACATGTCTTGCCCTGTCAGTGTACTCCCAGACGGCTCATCCCCCTTCAAGTTTTGGGTCTCTAAGCTGGATACATGGCAAGAGCTTAGCCAGTATGCATTGGAGGTGCTGGCTTGCCCTGCTGCTAATGTATTATCGGAACGCGTCTTTAGTGCCGCAGGTGGTGTACTAACAGACCGTCGCATCCGACCATCCTCCGATAGCGTTGACCGGCTTACTTTTCTGAAAATGAACAAGGCCTTGATCTCGCATGAATTTGCCAGTCCTCTTCCAGATTAAATAATTGGTTGGCAACAGTATCCAGGTCTCCCGTTGTGTTCATGTTTCTTTCACCTGAACTGTAATCCCTGGGCTCCAACACTGCCAGTTGCTGCTCAGAAGTGCCGTCTGCACAGTCAACATTTGCTCCAGTGTTATTAGGGTTCAGTAACGTCAGCTGTTCCCCTGCTGTGTGTATGGCAATTTCTCCTGCTCTGTCCACATTCACACTGCTACTGATTTTAAACTTGCTCCAATTAGGCCTCTGTCTGGCTCCTCTCTGTTTTCAGTATTTACCCTGGGCTCCCACACCGCCAGTTGCCGCTCAGAAGTGCCATCTGCACAGTCAATACTTGCTCCAGTGTTATTAGGGTTCAGTAACGTCAGCTGTTCCCCTGCTGTGTGTATGGCAATTTCTCCTGCTCTGTCCACATTCACACTACTACTGATTTTAAACTTGCTCCAATTAGGCCTCTGGCTCCACTCTGTTTTCAGTATTTACCTTGGGCTCCAACACCGCAAGTTGCTGCTCAGAAGTGCCGTCTTCACAATCAACACTTGCTTCAGTGTTATTGGGGTTCAGTAACGTCAGCTGTTCCCCTGCTGTGCGTCCGGCAATTTCTCCTGCTCTGTCCACATTAAAATTACTACTGATTTTAAACTTTCTCCAATTAGGCATCTAGGTCCACTCTGTTTTAAGTATTTACCCTGGGCTCCAACACCACAAGTTGCTGCTCAGAAATGCCGTCTGCACAGTCAACACTTGCTTCAGTGTTATTGGGGTTCAGTAACGTCAGCTGTTCCCCTGCTGTGTGTCCGCCAATTTCTCCTGCTCTGTCCACATTCACACTACTACTGATTTTAAACTTGCTCCAATTAGTCCTTTGTCTGGCTCCTCTCTGTTTTCAGTACTTACCCTGGGCTCCAACACCGCCAGTTGCTGCTCTGAAGTGCAGTCTGCACAGTCAACACTTGCTCCAGTGTTATTCGGGTTCAGTAACGTAAGATGATCCCCTGCTGTGTGCCTGGCAATTTCACCTGCTCTGTCCACATTCACACTACTACTGATTTTAAATTTGCTCCAATTAGGCCTCTGGCTCCACTCTGTTTTCAGTATTTACCTTGGGCTCCAACACCGCAAGTTGCTGCTCAGAAGTGCCGTCTTCACAATCAACACTTGCTTCAGTGTTATTGGGGTTCAGTAACGTCAGCTGTTCCCCTGCTGTGTGTATGGCAATTTCTCCTGCTCTGTCCACATTCACACTACTACTGATTTTAAACTTGCTCCAATTAGGCCTCTGGCTCCACTCTGTTTTCAGTATTTACCTTGGGGTCCAACACCCTGCCAGTTGCTGCTCAGAAGTTCCGTCTGCACAGTCAACACTTGCTCCAGTGTTATTGGGGTTCAGTAACATCAGCTGTTCCCCTGCTGTGTGTCCGGCAATATCTCCTGCTCTGTCCACATACACACTACTACTGATTTTAAACTTGCTCCAATTAGGCCTCTGTCTGGCTCCTCTCTATTTTCAATATTTACCCTGGGCTCCAACACCGCCAGTTGCTGCTCAGAAATGCCGTCTGAACAGTCAACACTTGCTCCAGTGTTATTGGGGTTCAGTAACATCAGCTGATCCCCTGCTTTGTGCCCGGCAATTTCTCCTGCTCTGTCCACATTCAGAATACTACTGTTTTTTAACTTGCTCCAATTAGGCCTCTGGCTCCTCTCTGTTTTCAGTATTTAACTTGGTCTCCAACACCGCCAGTTGCTGCTCAGAAGTGCCGCCTGCACAGTCAACACTTGCTCCAGTGTTATTTGGGTTCAGTAACGTCAGCTGATCCCCTGCTGATTGTCTGGTAAATTCTCCTGCTCTGTCCACATTCACACTACTACTGATTTTAAACTTGCTCCAATTAGGCCTCTGTCTTGCTATTCTCTGTTTTCTATATTTACCCTGGGCTCCAACACTGCCAGTTGCTGCTCAGAAGTGCTGTCTGCACAGTCAACACTTGCTCCAGTGTTATTGGGGTTCAGTAACGTCAGCTCTTCCCCTGCTGTGTGCCCGGCAATTTCTCCTGCTCTGTCCACATTCACACTACTATTGATTTTAAACTTGCTCCGATTAGGACTCTGGCTCCTCTCTGTTTTCAGTATTTACCCTTGGCTCCAAAACCGCCAGTTGCTACTCAGAAGTGACGTCTGCACAATCAACACTAGCTCCAGTGTTTTTGGGGTTCAGTAACGTCAGCTGTTCCCCTGCTGTGTGTCCGGCAATTTCTCCTGCTCTGTCAACATTCACACTACTACTGATTTTAAACTTGCTCCAATTAGGCCTCTGTCTCTTTTCTGTTTTCAGTATTTATCCTGGGCTCCAACACCGCCAGATGCTGCTCAAAAGTGCTGTGTGCACAGTCAACACTTGCTCCAGTGTTATTGGGGTTCAGTAACGTCAGCTGATCCCCTGCTGTGTGCCCTACAATTTCTCCTGCTCTGTCCACATTCACACAACTACTGATTTTAAACTTGCTCCAATTAGGCCTCTGGCTCCTCTCTATTTTCAATTTTTACCCTGGGCTCCAACACCGCCAGTTGCTGCTCAGAAGTGCCGTCTGCACAGTCAACATTTGCTCCAGTGTTATTAGGGTTCAGTAATGTCAGCTGTTCCCCTGCTGTGTGTATGGCAATTTCTCCTGCTCTGTCCATATTCACACTGCTACTGATTTTGAACTTGCTCCAATTAGGCCTCTGTCTGGCTCCTCTCTGTTTTCAGTATTTACCCTGGGCTCCCACACCGCCAGTTGCCACTCAGAAGTGCCGTCTGCACAGTCAATACTTGCTCCAGTGTTATTGGGATTCAGTAACGTCAGCTGTTCCCCTGCTGTGTGCCCGGCAATTTCTCCTGCTCTGTCCACATTCACACTACTACTGATTTTAAACTTGCTCCAATTAGGCCTCTGGCTCCACTCTGTTTTCAGTATTTACCTTGGGCTCCAACACCGCAAGTTGCTGCTCAGAAGTGTCGTCTTCACAATCAACCCTTGCTTCAGTGTTATTGGGGTTCAGTAACGTCAGCTGTTCCCCTGCTGTGCGTCCGGCAATTTCTCCTGCTCTGTCCACATTAAAACTACTACTGATTTTAAACTTTCTCCAATTAGGCATCTAGCTCCACTCTGTTTTAAGTATTTACCCTGGGCTCCAACACCACCAGTTGCTGCTCAGAAATGCCGTCTGCACAGTCAACACTTGCTTCAGTGTTATTGGGGTTCAGTAACGTCAGCTGTTCCCCTGCTGTGTGTCCGGCAATTTCTCCTGCTCTGTCCACATTCACACTACTACTGATTTTAAACTTGCTCCAATTAGTCCTCTGTCTGGCTCCTCTCTGTTTTCAGTATTTACCCTGGGCTCCAACACCGCCAGTTGCTGCTCTGAAGTGCAGTCTGCACAGTCAACACTTGCTCCAGTGTTATTCGGGTTCAGTAACGTAAGATGATCCCCTGCTGTGTGCCTGGCAATTTCTCCTGCTCTGTCCACATTCACACTACTACTGATTTTAAACTTGCTCCAATTAGGCCTCTGGCTCCACTCTGTTTTCAGTATTTACCTTGGGCTCCAACACCGCAAGTTGCTGCTCAGAAGTGCCGTCTTCACAATCAACACTTGCTTCAGTGTTATTGGGGTTCAGTAACATCAGCTGTTCCCCTGCTGTGCGTCCGGCAATTTCTCCTGCTCTGTCCACATTAAAACTACTACTGATTTTAAACTTTCTCCAATTAGGCATCTAGCTCCACTCTGTTTTAAGTATTTACCCTGGGCTCCAACACCACCAGTTGCTGCTCAGAAATGCCATCTGCACAGTCAACACTTGCTTCAGTGTTATTGGGGTTCAGTAACGTCAGCTGTTCCCCTGCTGTGTGTCTGGCAATTTCTCCTGCTCTGTCCACATTCACACTACTACTGATTTTAAACTTGCTCCAATTAGGCCTCTGGCTCCTCTCTATTTTCAATATTTACCCTGGGCTCCAACACCGCCAGTTGCTGCTCAGAAGTGCCGTCTGCACAGTCAACATTTGCTCCAGTGTTATTAGGGTTTAGTAACGTCAGCTGTTCCCCTGCTGTGTGTATGGCAATTTCTCCTGCTCTGTCCACATTCACACTACTACTGATTTTAAACTTGCTCCAATTAGGCCTCTGGCTCCTCTCTATTTTCAATATTTACCCTGGGCTCCAACACCGCCAGTTGCTGCTCAGAAGTGCCGTCTGCACAGTCAACATTTGCTCCAGTGTTATTAGGGTTTAGTAACGTCAGCTGTTCCCCTGCTGTGTGTATGGCAATTTCTCCTGCTCTGTCCACATTCACAATGCTACTGATTTTAAACTTGCTCCAATTAGGCCTCTGTCTGGCTCCTCTCTGTTTTCAGTATTTACCCTGGGCTCCCACACAGCCAGTTGCCGCTCAGAAGTGCCGTCTGCACAGTCAACACTTGCTGCAGTGTTATTGGGGATCAGTAACGTCAGCTGTTCCCCTGCTGTGTGTCCGGCAATATCTCCTGCTCTGTCCACATACACACTACTACTGATTTTAAACTTGCTCCAATTAGGCCTCTGTCTGGCTCCTCTCTATTTTCAGTATTTACCCTGGGCTCCAACACCGCCAGTTGCTGCTCAGAAATGCCGTCTGAACAGTCAACACTTGCTCCAGTGTTATTGGGGTTCAGTAACATCAGCTGATCCCCTGCTTTGTGCCCGGCAATTTCTCCTGCTCTGTCCACATTCAGAATACTACTGTTTTTAATCTTGCTCCAATTAGGACTCTGGCTCCTCTCTGTTTTCAGTATTTAACTTGGGCTCCAACACCGCCAGTTGCTGCTCAGAAGTGCCGCCTGCACAGTCAACACTTGCTCCAGTGTTATTGGGGTTCAGTAATGTCAGCTGATCCCCTGCTGATTGTCTGGTAAATTCTCCTGCTCTGTCCACATTCACACTACTACTGATTTTAAACTTGCTCCAATTAGGCCTCTGTCTGGCTCCTCTCTGTTTTCTATATTTACCCTGGGCTCCAACACTGCCAGTTGCTGCTCAGAAGTGCCGTCTGCACAGTCAACACTTGCTCCAGTGTTATTGGGGTTCAGTAACGTCAGCTCTTCCCCTGCTGTGTGCCCGGCAATTTCTCCTGCTCTGTCCACATTCACACTACTATTGATTTTAAACTTGCTCCGATTAGGACTCTGGCTCCTCTCTGTTTTCAGTATTTACCCTTGGCTCCAAAACTGCCAGCTGCTACTCAGAAGTGACGTCTGCACAATCAACACTAGCTCCAGTGTTATTGGGGTTCAGTAACGTCAGCTGTTCCCCTGCTGTGTGTCCGGCAATTTCTCCTGCTCTGTCCACATTCACACTACTACTGTTTTTAAACTTGCTCCAATTAGGCCTCTGTCTCTTTTCTGTTTTCAGTATTTACCCTGGGCTCCAACACCGCCAGATGCTGCTCAAAAGTGCTGTGTGCACAGTCAACACTTGCTCCAGTGTTATTGGGGTTCAGTAACGTCAGCTGATCCCCTGCTGTGTGCCCTGCAATTTCTCCTGCTCTGTCCACATTCACACAACTACTGATTTTAAACTTGCTCCGATTAGGCCTCTGGCTCCTCTCTGTTTTCAGCATTTACCCTTGGCTCCAACACCGCCAGTTGCTGCTCAGAAGTGCCATCTGCACAATCAACACTTGCTCCAGTTTTATTGGGGTTCAGTAACTTCAGCAGTTCCCCTGCTGTGTGTCCGGCAATTTCTCCTGCTCTGTCCACATTCACACTACTACTGATTTTAAACTTGCTCCAATAAGGCCTCTGGCTCCTCTCTATTTTCAATTTTTACCCTGGGCTCCAACACCGCCAGTTGCTGCTCAGAAGTGCCGTCTGCACAGTCAACATTTGCTCCAGTGTTATTAGGGTGCAGTAACGTCAGCTGTTCCCCTGCTGTGTGTATGGCAATTTCTCCTGCTCTGTCCACATTCACACTGCTACTGATTTTGAACTTGCTCCAATTAGGCCTCTGTCTGGCTCCTCTCTGTTTTCAGTATTTACCCTGGGCTTCAACACCGCCAGTTGCCGCTCAGAAGTGCCGCCTGCACAGTCAACACTTGCTCCAGTGTTATTGGGGTTCAGTAACGTCAGCTGATCCCCTGCTGATTGTCTGGTAATTTCTCCTGCTCTGTCCACATTCACACTACTACTGATTTTAAACTTGCTCCAATTAGGCCTCTGTCTGGCTCCTCTCTGTTTTCTGTATTTAACCTGTGCTCCAACGCCGCCAGTTGCTGATCAGAATTGCCGTCTGCACAGTCAACACTTGCTCCAGGGTTATTGGAGTTCAGTAACGTCAGCTGTTCCCCTGCTGTGTGCCCTGCAATTTCTCCTCCTCTGTCCACATTCACACTACTTTTGATTTTAAACTTGCTCAGATTAGGACTCTGGCTCCTCTCTGTTTTCGGTATTTACCCTTGGCTCCAAAACCACCAGTTGCTACTCAGAAGTGACGTCTGCACAATCAACACTTGCTCCAGTGTTATTGGGGTTCAGAAACGTCAGCTGATCCCCTGCTGTGTGCCCTGCAATTTCTCCTGCTCTGTCCACATTCACACTACTACTGATTTTAAACTTGCTCCAATTAGGCCTCTGGCTCCACTCCGTTTTTAGTATTTAAATGGGCTCCAACACCGCCAGTTGCTGCTCAGAAGTGCCGTCTACACAGTCATCACTTGCTCCAGTGTTATTGGGGTTCAGTAACGTCAGCTGTTCTCCTGCTGTGTGTCTGGCAATTTCTCCTGCTCTATCCACATTCACACTACTACTGATTTTAAACTTGCTCCAATTTGACCTCTCTCTGGCTCCTCTCTGTTTTCAGCATTTACACTGGGCTCCAACACCGCCAGTTGCTGCTCTGAAGTGCTGTCTGCACAGTCAAGACTTGCTCCAGTGTTATTCGGGTTCAGTAACGTAAGATGATCCCCTGCTGTGTTCCTGGCAATTTCACTTGCTTTGTCCACATTCAGACTACTACTGATTTTAAACTTGCTCCAATTAGGCCTCTGGCTCCTCTCTATTTTCAATTTTTACCCTGGGCTCCAACACTGCCAGTTGCTGCTCAGAAGTGCCGTCTGCACAGTCAACATTTGTTCCAGTGTTATTAGGGTTCAGTAACGTCAGCTGTTCCCCTGCTGTGTTTATGGCAATTTCTCCTGCTCTGTCCACATTCACACTGCTACTGATTTTAAACTTGCTCCAATTAGGCCTCTGTCTTGCTCCTCTCTGTTTTCAGCATTTACCCTGGGCTCCCACACCGCCAGTTGCCGCTCAGAAGTGCCGTCTGCACAGTCAATACTTGCTCCAGTGTTATTGGGGTTCAGTAACGTCAGCTGATCCCCTGCTGTGTGCCCGGCAATTTCTCCTGCTCTGTCCACATTCACAATACTACTGTTTTTAAACTTGCTCCAATTAGGCCACTGGCTCCTCTCTGTTTTCAGTATTTACCCTGGGCTTCAACACCGCCAGTTGCTGCTCAGAAGTGCCGCCTGCACAGTCAACACTTGCTCCAGTGTTATTGGGGTTCAGTAACGTCAGCTGATCCCCTGCTGATTGTCTGGTAATTTCTCCTGCTCTGTCCACATTCACACTACTACTGATTTTAAACTAGCTCCAATTAGGCCTCTATCTGGCTCCTCTCTGTTTTCTGTATTTACCCTGGGCTCCAACACTGCCAGTTGCTGCTCAGAATTGCCGTCTGCACAGTCAACACTTGCTCCAGTGTTATTTGGGTTCAGTAACGTCAGCTGTTCCCCTGCTGTGTGTCCGGCAATTTCTCCTGCTCTGTCCACATTCACACTACTATTGATTTTAAACTTGCTCTGTTTAGGACTCTGGCTACTCTCTGTTTTCAGTATTTACCCTTGGCTCCAATACCGCCAGTTGCTACTCAGAAGTGCCGCCTGCACAATCAACACTTGCTTCCGTGTTATTGGGGTTCAGTAACATCAGCTGTTCCCCTGCTGTGTGTCCGGCAATTTCTCCTGCTCTGTCCACATTCACACTACTACTGATTTTATACTTCCTCCAATTAGGCCTCTGTCTCTTTTCTGTTTTCAGTATTTACCCTGGGCTCCAACACCGTCAGATGCTGCTCAGAAGTGCCGTGTGCACAGTCAACACTTGCTCCAATGTTATTGGTGTTCAGTACTGTCAGCTGATCCCCTGCTGTGTGCCCTGCAATTTCTCATGCTCTATCCACATTCACAGTACTACTGATTTTAAACTTGCTCCAATTAGGCCTCTCTCTGGCTCCTCTCTGTTTTCAGTATTTACCCTGGGCTCCAACACCGCCAGTTGCTGCTCAGAAGTGACGTCTGCACAAATAAAACTTGCTCCAGTGTTATTGGGGTTCAGTAACGTGAGTTGTTCCCCTGCTGTGTGCCCGGCAATTTCTTCTGCTCTGTCCACATTCACACTACTACTGATTTTAAACTTGCTCCAATTAGGCCTCTGTCTCTTTTCTGTTTTCAGTATTTATCCTGGGCTCCAACACCACCAGATGCTGCTCAAAAGTGCTGTGTGCACAGTCAACACTTGCTCCAGTGTTATTGGGGTTCAGTAACGTCAGCTGATCCCCTTCTGTGTGCCCTACAATTTCTCCTGCTCTGTCCACATTCACACAACTACTGATTTTAAACTTGCTCCGATTAGGCCTCTGGCTCCTCTCTATTTTCAATTTTTACCCTGGGCTCCAACACCGCCAGTTGCTGCTCAGAAGTGCCGTCTGCACAGTCAACATTTGCTCCAGTGTTATTAGGGTTCAGTAATGTCAGCTGTTCCCCTGCTGTGTGTATGGCAATTTCTCCTGCTCTGTCCATATTCACACTGCTACTGATTTTGAACTTGCTCCAATTAGGCCTCTGTCTGGCTCCTCTCTGTTTTCAGTATTTACCCTGGGCTCCCACACCGCCAGTTGCCACTCAGAAGTGCATTCTGCACAGTCAATACTTGCTCCAGTGTTATTGGGATTCAGTAACGTCAGCTGTTCCCCTGCTGTGTGCCCGGCAATTTCTCCTGCTCTGTCCACATTCACACTACTACTGATTTTAAACTTGCTCCAATTAGGCCTCTGGCTCCACTCTGTTTTCAGTATTTACCTTGGGCTCCAACACCGCAAGTTGCTGCTCAGAAGTGCCGTCTTCACAATCAACACTTGCTTCAGTGTTATTGGGGTTCAGTAACGTCAGCTGTTCCCCTGCTGTGTGTCCGGCAATTTCTCCTGCTCTGTCCACATTCACACTACTACTGATTTTAAACTTGCTCCAATTAGTCCTCTGTCTGGCTCCTCTCTGTTTTCAGTATTTACCCTGGGCTCCAACACCGCCAGTTGCTGCTCTGAAGTGCAGTCTGCACAGTCAACACTTGCTCCAGTGTTATTCGGGTTCAGTAACGTCAGATGATCCCCTGCTGTGTGCCTGGCAATTTCTCCTGCTCTGTCCACATTCACACTACTACTGATTTTAAACTTGCTCCAATTAGGCCTCTGGCTCCACTCTGTTTTCAGTATTTACCTTGGGCTCCAACACCGCAAGTTGCTGCTCAGAAGTGCCGTCTTCACAATCAACACTTGCTTCAGTGTTATTGGGGTTCAGTAACGTCAGCTGTTCCCCTGCTGTGTGTCCGGCAATTTCTCCTGCTCTGTCCACATTCACACTACTACTGATTTTAAACTTGCTCCAATTAGTCCTCTGTCTGGCTCCTCTCTGTTTTCAGTATTTACCCTGGGCTCCAACACCGCCAGTTGCTGCTCTGAAGTGCAGTCTGCACAGTCAACACTTGCTCCAGTGTTATTCGGGTTCAGTAACGTAAGATGATCCCCTGCTGTGTGCCTGGCAATTTCTCCTGCTCTGTCCACTACTACTGATTTTAAACTTGCTCCAATTAGGCCTCTGGCTCCACTCTGTTTTCAGAATTTACCTTGGGCTCCAACACCGCAAGTTGCTGCTCAGAAGTGCCGTCTTCACAATCAACACTTGCTTCAGTGTTATTAGGGTTTAGTAACGTCAGCTGTTCCCCTGCTGTGCGTATGGCAATTTCTCCTGCTCTGTCCACATTCACAATGCTACTGATTTTAAACTTGCTCCAATTAGGCCTCTGTCTGGCTCCTCTCTGTTTTCAGTATTTACCCTGGGCTCCCACACAGCCAGTTGCCGCTCAGAAGTGCCGTCTGCACAGTCAACACTTGCTGCAGTGTTATTGGGGATCAGTAACGTCAGCTGTTCCCCTGCTGTGTGTCCGGCAATATCTCCTGCTCTGTCCACATACACACTACTACTGATTTTAAACTTGCTCCAATTAGGCCTCTGTCTGGCTCCTCTCTATTTTCAGTATTTACCCTGGGCTCCAACACCGCCAGTTGCTGCTCAGAAATGCCGTCTGAACAGTCAACACTTGCTCCAGTGTTATTGGGGTTCAGTATCATCAGCTGATCCCCTGCTTTGTGCCCGGCAATTTCTCCTGCTCTGTCCACATTCAGAATACTACTGTTTTTAAACTTGCTCCAATTAGGCCTCTGGCTCCTCTCTATTTTCAGTATTTAACTTGGGCTCCAACACCGCCAGTTGCTGCTCAGAAGTGCCGCCTGCACAGTCAACACTTGCTCCAGTGTTATTGGGGTTCAGTAACGTCAGCTGATCCCCTGCTGATTGTCTGGTAAATTCTCCTGCTCTGTCCACATTCACACTACTACTGATTTTAAACTTGCTCCAATTAGGCCTCTGTCTGGCTCCTCTCTGTTTTCTATATTTACCCTGGACTCCAACACTGCCAGTTGCTGCTCAGAAGTGCCGTCTGCACAGTCAACACTTGCTCGAGTGTTATTGGGGTTCAGTAACGTCAGCTCTTCCCCTGCTGTGTGCCCGGCAATTTCTCCTGCTCTGTCCACATTCACACTACTATTGATTTTAAACTTGCTCCGATTAGGACTCTGGCTCCTCTCTGTTTTCAGTATTTACCCTTGGCTCCAAAACTGCCAGCTGCTACTCAGAAGTGACGTCTGCACAATCAACACTAGCTCCAGTGTTATTGGGGTTCAGTAACGTCAGCTGTTCCCCTGCTGTGTGTCCGGCAATTTCTCCTGCTCTGTCCACATTCACACTACTACTGTTTTTAAACTTGCTCCAATTAGGCCTCTGTCTCTTTTCTGTTTTCAGTATTTACCCTGGGCTCCAACACCGCCAGATGCTGCTCAAAAGTGCTGTGTGCACAGTCAACACTTGCTCCAGTGTTATTGGGGTTCAGTAACGTCAGCTGATCCCCTGCTGTGTGCCCTGCAATTTCTCCTGCTCTGTCCACATTCACACAACTACTGATTTTAAACTTGCTCCGATTAGGCCTCTGGCTCCTCTCTGTTTTCAGCATTTACCCTTGGCTCCAACACCGCCAGTTGCTGCTCAGAAGTGCCATCTGCACAATCAACACTTGCTCCAGTTTTATTGGGGTTCAGTAACTTCAGCAGTTCCCCTGCTGTGTGTCCGGCAATTTCTCCTGCTCTGTCCACATTCACACTACTACTGGTTTTAAACTTGCTCCAATTAGTACTCTGTCTGGCTCCTCTCTGTTTTCAGTATTTACCCTGGGCTCCAACACCGCCAGTTGCTGCTCAGAAGTGCCGTCTGCACAGTCAACACTTGCTCCAGTGTTATTCGGGTTCAGTAACGTAAGATGATCCCCTGCTGTGTGCCTGGCAATTTCTCCTGCTCTGTCCACATTCACACTACTACTGATTTTAAACTTGCTCCAATAAGGCCTCTGGCTCCTCTCTATTTTCAATTTTTACCCTGGGCTCCAACACCGCCAGTTGCTGCTCAGAAGTGCCGTCTGCACAGTCAACATTTGCTCCAGTGTTATTAGGGTTCAGTAACGTCAGCTGTTCCCCTGCTGTGTGTATGGCAATTTCTCCTGCTCTGTCCACATTCACACTGCTACTGATTTTGAACTTGCTCCAATTAGGCCTCTGTCTGGCTCCTCTCTGTTTTCAGTATTTACCCTGGGCTCCCACACCGCCAGTTGCCGCTCAGAAGTGCCGTCTGCACAGTCAATACTTGCTCCAGTGTTATTGGGGTTCAGTAACGTCAGCTGTTCCCCTGCTGTGTGCCCGGCAATTTCTCCTGCTCTGTCCACATTCACACTACTACTGATTTAAAACTTGCTCCAATTAGGCCTCTGGCTCCACTCTGTTTTCAGTATTTACCTTGGGCTCCAACACCCTGCCAGTTGCTGCTCAGAAGTGCCGTCTGCACAGTCAACACTTGCTCCAGTGTTATTGGGGTTCAGTAACGTCAGCTGTTCCCCAGCTGTGCGTCCGGCAATATCCCCTGCTCTGTCCACATTCACACTACTACTGATTTTAAACTTGCTCCAATTAGGCCTCTGTCTGGCTCCTCTCTATTTTCAATATTTACCCTGGGCTCCAACACCGCCAGTTGCTGCTCAGAAGTGCCGTCTACACAGTCATCACTTGCTCCAGTGTTATTGGGGTTCAGTAACGTCAGCTGTTCTCCTGCTGTGTGTCTGGCAATTTCTCCTGCTCTATCCACATTCACACTACTACTGATGTTAAACTTGCTCCAATTTGACCTCTCTCTGGCTCCTCTCTGTTTTCATCATTTACACTGGGCTCCAACACCGCCAGTTGCTGCTCTGAAGTGCCGTCTGCACAGTCAAGACTTGCTCCAGTGTTATTCGGGTTCAGTAACGTAAGATGATCCCCTGCTGTGTGCCTGGCAATTTCACCTGCTTTGTCCACATTCAGACTACTACTGATTTTAAACTTGCTCCAATTAGGCCTCTGGCTCCTCTCTATTTTCAATTTTTACCCTGGGCTCCAACACTGCCAGTTGCTGCTCAGAAGTGCCGTCTGCACAGTCAACATTTGTTCCAGTGTTATTAGGGTTCAGTAACGTCAGCTGTTCCCCTGCTGTGTTTATCGCAATTTCTCCTGCTCTGTCCACATTCACACTGCTACTGATTTTAAACTTGCTCCAATTAGGCCTCTGTCTGGCTCCTCTCTGTTTTCAGTATTTACCCTGGGCTCCCACACCGCCAGTTGCCGCTCAGAAGTGCCGTCTGCACAGTCAATACTTGCTCCAGTGTTATTGGGGTTCAGTAACGTCAGCTGTTCCCATGCTGTGTGCCCGGCAATTTCTCCTGCTCTGTCCACATTCACACTACTACTGATTTTAAACTTGCTCCAATTAGGCCTCTGGCTCCACTCTGTTTTCAGTATTTACCTTGGGCTCCAACACCCTGCCAGTTGCTGCTCAGAGGTGCCGTCTGCACAGTCAACACTTGCTCCAGTGTTATTGGGGTTCAGTAAAGTCAGCTGTTCCCCTACTGTGTGTCCGTCAATATCTCCTGCTCTGTCCACATTCACACTACTACTGATTTTAAACTTGCTCCTATTAGGCCTCTGTCTGGCTCCTCTCTATTTTCAGTATTTACCCTGGGCTCCAACACCGCCAGTTCCTGCTCAGAAATGCCGTCTGCACAGTCAACACTTGCTCCAGTGTTATTGGGGTTCAGTAACGTCAGCTGATCCCCTGCTGTGTGCCCGGCAATTTCTCCTGCTCTGTCCACATTCACAATACTACTGTTTTTAAACTTGCTCCAATTAGGCCACTGGCTCCTCTCTGTTTTCAGTATTTACCCTGGGCTTCAACACCGCCAGTTGCTGCTCAGAAGTGCCGCCTGCACAGTCAACACTTGCTCCAGTGTTATTGGGGTTCAGTAACGTCAGCTGATCCCCTGCTGATTGTCTGGTAATTTCTCCTGCTCTGTCCACATTCACACTACTACTGATTTTAAACTAGCTCCAATTAGGCCTCTATCTGGCTCCTCTCTGTTTTCTGTATTTACCCTGGGCTCCAACACTGCCAGTTGCTGCTCAGAATTGCCGTCTGCACAGTCAACACTTGCTCCAGTGTTATTTGGGTTCAGTAACGTCAGCTGTTCCCCTGCAGTGTGCCCGGCAATTTCTCCTGCTCTGTCCACATTCACACTACTATTGATTTTAACTTGCTCTGTTTAGGACTCTGGCTACTCTCTGTTTTCAGTATTTACCCTTGGCTCCAATACCGCCAGTTGCTACTCAGAAGTGCCGCCTGCACAATCAACACTTGCTTCCGTGTTATTGGGGTTCAGTAACGTCAGCTGTTCCCCTGCTGTGTGTCCGGCAATTTCTCCTGCTCTGTCCACATTCACACTACTACTGATTTTAAACTTCCTCCAATTAGGCCTCTGTCTCTTTTCTGTTTTCAGTATTTACCCTGGGCTCCAACACCGTCAGATGCTGCTCAGAAGTGCCGTGTGCACAGTCAACACTTGTTCCAATGTTATTGGGGTTCAGTACTGTCAGCTGATCCCCTGCTGTGTGCCCTGCAATTTCTCATGCTCTATCCACATTCACAGTACTACTGATTTTAAACTTGCTCCAATTAGGCCTCTCTCTGGCTCCTCTCTGTTTTCAGTATTTACCCTGGGCTCCAACACCGCCAGTTGCTGCTCAGAAGTGCCGTCTGCACAAATAACACTTGCTCCAGTGTTATTGGGGTTCAGTAACGTGAGTTGTTCCCCTGCTGTGTGCCCGGCAATTTCTTCTGCTCTGTCCACATTCACACTACTACTGATTTTAAACTTGCTCCAATTAGGCCTCTGGCTCCACTCTGTTTTCAGCATTAACCTTGGGCTCCAAAACCTTCAGTTGCTGCTCAGAAGTGCCGTCTGCACAGTCAACACTTGCTCCAGTGTTATTGGGATTCAGTAACGTCAGCTTTTCCCTTGCTGTGTGTTCGGCAATTTCTCCTGCTCTGTCCACATTCACACTACTACTGCTTTTAAACTTGCTCAAATTAGGCCTCTGGCTCCTCTCTGTTTTCACTATTTACCCTGGGCTCCAACATAGCCAGTTACTGCTCAGAAGTACCGTCTGCACAGTCAACACTTGCTCCAGTGTTATTGGGGTTCAGTAACGTCAGCTGTTCCCCTGCTGATTTTCTGGTAGTTTCTCCTGCTCTGTCCACATTCACACTACTACTGATTTTAAACTTGCTCCAATTAGGCCTCTGTCTGGCTCCTCTCTGTTTTCAGTATTTACCCTGGGCTCCAACACCGCCAGTTGCTGCTCAGAAGTGCCGTCTGCACAGTCAACACTTGCTCCATTGTTATTGGGGTTCAGTAACGTCAGCTGTTCCCCTACTGTGTGCCTGGCAATTTCTCCTGCTCTGTCTACATTCACACTACTACTGATTTTAAACTTGCTCCAATTAGGCATCTGTCTGGCTCCTCTCTATTATCAGTATTTACCCTGGGCTCCAACACCGCCAGTTGCTGCTCATGAATGCCGTCTGCACAGTCAACACTTGCTCCAGTGTCATTGGCGTTCAGTAACGTCAGCTGATCCCTGCTGTGTGCCCGGCAATTTCTCCTGCTCTGTCCACATTCACAATACTACTGCTTTTAAACTTGCTCCAATTAGGCCTCTGGCTCCTCTCTGTTTTCAGCATTTACCCTGGGCTCCAACGTAGCCAGTTACTGCTCAGAAGTACCGTCTGCACAGTCAACACTTGCTCCAGTATTATTGGGGTTCAGTAACGTCAGCTGTTCCCCTGCTGATTGTCTGGTAGTTTCTCCTGCTCTGTCCACATTCACACTACTACTGATTTTAAACTTGCTCAAATTAGGCCTCTGTCTGGCTCCTCTCTGTTTTCAGTATTTACCCTGGGCTCCAACACCGCCAGTTGCTGCTCAGAAGTGCCGTCTGCACAGTTAACACTTGCTCCAGTGTTATTGGGGTTCAGTAACGTGAGCTGTTCCCCTGCTGTGTGCCCGGCAATTTCTCCTGCTCTGTCCACATTCACACTACTGCTGATTTTAAACTTGCTCCAATTAGGCCTCTGGCTCCACTCTGTTTTCAGTATTAACCTTGGGCTCCAACACCGTCAGTTGCTGCTCAGAAGTGCCGTCTGCACAGTCAACACTTGCTGCAGTGTTATTGGGGTTCAGAAACGTCAGCTTTTCCCCTTCTGTGTGTCCGGCAATTTCTCCTGCTCTGTCCACATTCAAACTACTACAGATTTTAAACTTGCTCCAGTTAGGCCTCTGTCTGGCTCCTCTCTATTATCAGTATTTACCCTGGGCTTCAACACCGCCAGTTGCTGCTCAGAAATGCCGTCTGCACAGTCAACACTTGCTCCAGTGTCATTGGGGTTCAGTAACGTCAGCTGATCCCCTGCTGTGTGCCCGGCAATTTCTCCTGCTCTGTCCACATTCACAATACTACTGCTTTTAAACTTGCTCCAATTAGGCCTCTGGCTCCTCTCTGTTTTCAGTATTTACCCTGGGCTCCAACATAGCCAGTTACTGCTCAGAAGTACCGTCTGCACAGTCAACACTTGCTCCAGTGTTATTGGGGTTCAGTAACGTCAGCTGTTTCCCTGCTGATTGTCTGGTAGTTTCTCCTGCTCAATCCACATTCACACTACTACAGATTTTAAACTTGCTCTAATTAGGCCTCTGTCTGGCTCCTCTCTGTTTTAAGTATTTACCCTGGGCTCCAACACCACCAGTTGCTGCTCAGAAGAGCCGTCTGCACAGTCAACACTTTCCTCCAGTGTTATTGGGTTCAGTAACGTCAACTGTTCCCCTGCTGTGTGCCCGGCAATTTCTCCTGCTCTGTCCACATTCACACTACTACTGATTTTAAACTTGCTCCGATTAGGCCTTTGGCTCCTCTCTATTTTCAGTATATACCCTTGGATCCAACACCGCCAGTTGCTGCACAATCAACACTTGCTCCAGTGTTATTGGGGTTCAGTAATGTCAGCTGTTCCCCTGCTGTGTGTCCGGTAATTTCTCCTGCTCTGTCCACATTCACACTACTACTGATTTTAAACTTGCTCCAATTAGGCCTCTGTCTCTTTTCTGTTTTCACTATTTACCCTGGGCTCCAACACCACCAGTTGCTGCTCTGAAGTGCCGTCTACACAGTCATCACTTGCTCCAGTGTTATTGGGGTTCAGTAACGTCAGCTGTTACCCTGCTGTGTGTCCGGCAATTTCTCCTGCTCTATCCACATTCACACTACTACTGATTTTAAACTTGCTCTAATTAGGCCTCTCGCTGGCTCCTCTCTGTTTTCAGTATTTACCCTGGGATCCAACACCGCCAGTTGCTGCTCAGAAGTGCCGTCTTCACAGATAACACTTGCTCCAGTGTTATTGGGATTCAGTAACGTCATCTGTTCCCCTGCTGTGTTCCCGGCAATTTCTCCTGCTCTGTCCACATTCACACTACTACTGATTTTAAACTTGCTCCAATTAGGCCTCTGGCTCCACTCTGTTTTCAGTATTTACCTTGTGCTCCAACACCGCCAGTTGCTGCTCAGAAGTGCCGTCTACACAGTCATCATTGCTCCAGTGTTATTGGGGTTCAGTAACGTTAGCTGTTCCCATGCTGTGTGTTCGGCAATTTCTCCTGCTCTGTCCACATTCACACTACTACTGATTTTAAACTTGCTCCAATTAGGCTTCTGGCTCATCTCTGTTTTTAGTTTTTACACTGGGCTCACACACCGCCAGTTGCTGCTCAGAAGTGCAGTCTACACAGTCTTCACTTGCTCCAGTGTTATTGGGGTTCATTAACATCAGCTGTTCCCCTTCTGATTGTCTGGTAGTTTCTCCTGCTCTGTCCACATTCACACTACTACTGATTTTAAACTTGCTCCAATTAGGCCTCTGTCTGGCTCCTCTCTGTTTTCAGAATTTACCCTGGGCTCCAACACCGCCAGTTGCTGCTCAGAAGTGCCGTCTGCACAGTCAACACTTGCTCCAGTGTTATTGGGGTTCAGTAACATCAGCTGATCCCCTGTTGTGTGGCCGGCAATTTTTCCTGCTCTGTCCACATTCACACTACTACTGATTTTAAACTTGCTCCGATTAGGCCTCTGGCTCCTCTCTGTTTTTAGTATTTACCCTGGGCTCCAACACCGCCAGTTGCTGCTCAGAAGTGCAGTCTGCACAGTCAACACTTGCTACAGTGTTATTGGGGTTCATTAACATCAGCTGTTCCCCTTCTGATTGTCTGGTAGTTTCTCCTGCTCTGTCCACATTCACACTACTACTGATTTTAAACTTGCTCCAATTAGGCCTCTGTCTGGCTCCTCTCTGTTTTCAGTATTTACCCTGGGCTCCAACACCACCAGTTGCTGCTCCGAAGTGCCGTCTGCACAGTCAACACATGCTCCAGTGTTATTGGGGTTCATTAACGTCAGCTGTTCCCCTGCTGTGTGCCCGGCAATTTCTCCTGCTCTGTCCACATTCACACTACTACTGATTCTAAACTTGCTCCAATTAGGCTTCTGGCTCATCTCTGTTTTTAGTATTTACACTGGGCTCACACACCGCCAGTTGCTGCTCAGAAATGGAGTCTACACAGTCTTCACTTGCTCCAGTGTTATTGGGGTTCAGTAACGTCAGCTGTTCCCCTGCTGTGTGTTCAGCAATTTCTCCTGCTCTATCCACATTCACACTACTATTGATTTTAAACTTGCTCTAATTAAGCCTCTCTCTGGCTCCTCTCTGTTTTCAGAATTTACCCTGGGCTCCAACATCGCCAGTTGCTGCTCAGAAGTGCCGTCTGCACAATTAACACTTGCTCCAGTGTTATTGGGGTTCAGTAACGTCAGCTGTTCCCCTTCTGTGTGCCTGGCAATTTCTCCTGCTCTGTCCACATTCACACTACTACTGATTTTAAACTTGCTCCAATTAGGCCTCTGGCTCCACTCTGTTTTCAGTATTAACCTTGGGCTCCAACACCGGCAGTTGCTGCTCAGAAGTGCCGTCTGCACAGTCAACACTTGCTCCAGTGTTATTGGGGTTCAGTAAAGTCAGCTATTCACCTGCTGTGTGTCCTGCAATTTCTCCTGCTCTGTCCTCATTCACACTACTACTGATTTTAAACTTGCTCCAATTAGGCCTCTGTCTGGCTACTCTCTGTTTTCAGTATTTACCCTGGGCTTCAACACCGCCAGTTGCTGCTCAGAAATGCCGTCTGCACAGTCAACACTTGCTCCAGTGTTCTTGGGGTTCAGTAACGTCAGCTGATCCCCTGCTGTGTGCCCGGCAATCTCTCCTGCTCTGTCCACATTCACACTACTACTGATTTTAAACTTGCTCCAATTTGGCCTCTGTCTGGCTCCTCTCTATTTTCAGTGTTACCCTGGGCGCCAGCACCGCCAGTTGCTGCTCAGAAATGCCGTCTGCACAGTCAACACTTGCTCCAGTGTTATTGGGGTTCAGTAACGTCAGCTGATCCCCTGCTGTGTGCCCGGCAATCTCTCCTGCTCTGTCCACATTCACACTACTACTGATTTTAAACTTGCTCCAATTTGGCCTCTGTCTGGCTCCTCTCTATTTTCAGTGTTACCCTGGGCGCCAGCACCGCCAGTTGCTGCTCTGAAGTGCCGTCTGCACAGTCAACACTTGCTCCAGTGTTATTGAGGGTCAGTAACGTCAGATGTTCCCCTGCTGATTGTCTGGTAGTTTCTCCTGCTCTGTCCACATTCACACTACTACTGATTTTAAACTTGCTCCAATTAGGCCTCTGTCTGGCTCCTCTCTGTTTTCAGAATTTACCCTGGGCTCCAACACCGCCAGTTGCTGCTCAGAAGTGCCGTCTGCACAGTCAACACTTGCTCCAGTGTTATTGGGGTTCAGTAACATCAGCTGATCCCCTGTTGTGTGGCCGGCAATTTTTCCTGCTCTGTCCACATTCACACTACTACTGATTTTAAACTTGCTCCGATTAGGCCTCTGGCTCCTCTCTGTTTTTACTATTTACCCTGGGCTCCAACACCGCCAGTTGCTGCTCAGAAGTGCAGTCTGCACAGTCAACACTTGCTACAGTGTTATTGGGGTTCATTAACATCAGCTGTTCCCCTTCTGATTGTCTGGTAGTTTCTCCTGCTCTGTCCACATTCACACTACTACTGATTTTAAACTTGCTCCAATTAGGCCTCTGTCTGGCTCCTCTCTGTTTTCAGTATTTACCCTGGGCTCCAACACCACCAGTTGCTGCTCCGAAGTGCCGTCTGCACAGTCAACACATGCTCCAGTGTTATTGGGGTTCATTAACGTCAGCTGTTCCCCTGCTGTGTGCCCGGCAATTTCTCCTGCTCTGTCCACATTCACACTACTACTGATTCTAAACTTGCTCCAATTAGGCCTCTATCTCTTTTCTGTTTTCAGTGTTTACCGTGGGCTCCAACAACCCCAGTTGCTGCTCAGAAGTGCTGTTTACACAGTCATCACTTGCTCCAGTGTTATTGGGGTTCAGTAACGTCAGCTGTTCCCATGCTGTGTGTCCGGCAATTTCTTCTACTCTGTCCACATTCACAAAACTACTGATTTTAAACTTGCTCCAATTAGGCCTCTGGCTCCTCTCTGTTTTTAGTATTTACCCTGGGCTCCAACACCGCCAGTTGCTGCTCAGAAGTGCCGTCTACACAGTCTTCACTTGCTCCAGTGTTATTGGGGTTCAGTAACGTCAGCTGTTCCCCTGCTGTGTGTCCGGCAATTTCTCCTGCTCTATCCACATTCACACTACTACTGATTTTAAACTTGCTCTAATTAGGCCTCTCTCTGGCTCCTCTCTGTTTTCAGTATTTACCCTGGGCTCCAACACCGCCAGTTGCTGCTCAGAAGTGCCGTCTGAACAGTTAACACTTGCTCCAGTGTTATTGGGGTTCAGTAACGTCAGCTGTTCCCCTGCTGTGAGCCTGGCAATTTCTCCTGCTCTGTCCACATTCACACTACTACTGATTTTAAACTTGCTCCAATTAGGCCTCTGACTCCACTCTGTTTTCAGTATTTACCTTGGGCTCCAACACCGCCAGATGCTGCTCAGAAGTGCCGTCTGCACAGTCAACACTTGCTCAAGTGTTATTGGGGTTCAGCAACGTCAGCTGTTCCCCTGTTGTGTGTCCGGCAATTTCTCCTGCTCTGTCCACATTCACACTAATACTGATTTTAAACTTGCTCCAATTAGGCCTCTGTCTGGCTCCTCTCTGTTTTCAGTATTTACACTGGGCTCCAACACCGCCAGTTGCTGCTCAGAAGTGCCGTCTGCACAGTCAACACTTGCTCCAGTGTTATTGGGGTTCAGTACCGTCGGCTGATCCCCTGCTGTGTGCCCGGCAATTTTTCCTGCTCTGTCCACATTCACACTACTACTGATTTTAAACTTGCTCCAATTAGGCCTCTGTCTGGCTCATCTCTATTGTCATTGTTTACCCTGTGCTCCAACACCGCCAGTTGCTGCTCAGAAATGCCATCTGCACAGTCAACACTTGCTCCAGTGTTATTGGGGTTCAGTAACGTCAGCTGATCCCCTGCTGTGTGCCCGGCAATTTCTCCTGTTCTGTCCACATTCACAATACTACTGTTTTTAAACTTGGTCCGATTAGGCCTCTGGCTCCTCTCTGTTTTCAATATTTACCCTGGGCTCCAACAACGCCAGTTGCTGCTCAGAAGTGCCGTTTGCACAGTCAACACTTGCTCCAGTGTAATTGGGGTATAGTAACGTCAGCTGTTCCCCTGCTGATTGTCTGGTAGTTTCTCCTGCTCTGTCCACTTTCACACTACTACTGATTTTAAACTTGCTCCAATTAGGCCTCTTTCTGGCTCCTCTCTGTTTTCAGTATTTACCCTGGGCTCCAAACCCACCAGTTGCTGCTCAGAAGTGCCGTCTGCACAGTCAACACTTGCTCCAGTGTTATTGGGGTTCAGTAACATCGGCTGTTCCCCAGCTGTGTGCCCGGCAATTTCTCCTGCTCTGTCCACATTCACACTACTACTGATTTTAATCTTGCTCCAATTAGGCCTCTGGCTCCTCTCTGTTTTCAGTATTTACCTTGGGCTCCCACACCACCAGTTGCTGCTCAGAAGTGCCGTCTGCACAGTCAGCTCTTGCTCCAGTGTTATTGGGGTTCAGTAACGTCAGCTGTTCCTCAGCTGTGTGCCCGGCAATTTCTCCTGCTCTGTCCACATTCACACTACTACTGATTTTAAACTTGCTCCAATTAGGCCTCTGGCTCCTCTCTGTTTTCAGCATTTACCTTGGGCTCCCACACCACCAGTTGCTGCTCAGAAGTGCCGTCTGCACAGTCAACTCTTGCTCCAGTGTTATTGGGGTTCAGTAACGTCAGCTGTTCCTCAGCTGTGTGCCCGGCAATTTCTCCTGCTCTGTCCACATTCACACTACTACTGATTTTAAACTTGCTCCAATTAGTCCTCTGGCTCCACTCTGTTTTTAGTATTTACCCTGGGTTCCAGCACCGCCAGTTGTTTCCCAGCAGTGTCTTTGGCATGGGTACTCCCTCCTGTCCAGCCTGGTTCTAGCACGCCAGCTGTTTACCGGTAGTGTCAATGTCACTTTGCCTCCAATACATTGCCCTGTCGTGTTGCGGTCGGATTAGCCGACTCTATGGTGCCTGCAGTTTAGGTAACTCCTATGTGGGCTGCGGGATCTGGCAATGAAGGCTGGTTCCATAGTTCCAATAGGACAAGCACCCCCTGTAGGATGGTGGGTTTCGGTAACTTCGGCCGGCTCGCGGCCTTGCAACTTTTTTTTGTCATGTGTACCTTCTGCTGCCTATCTGAGTTCCAGTACCATTTGCTGGTTCTTTGGAAGTCAATCTTGAATATGTCCCCCTGGGTTCCAGTAACATCAGCTAGTTCCAAGCAGTGCCTTTGGCTTAGGTGCCTCCTTCTCGGTATCCGAGTTCCACCAATGTCTGCTGGTCCTTGATAGTGCTTTCTGGCACAGGTACCTCCTGCTTAGTAACCAGGTTCCAGTACCATCAGCTGGTCCTCAGTAGTTCCATTGGCTCTTGTACCTTCTGCTACCCATCCGGATTCCAGTACCGTCATCTCGTTCTCGGCAGTGCCTTTGGCTTAGGTGCCTCCTTCTCGGTATCCGAGTTCCATCAATGTCTGCTGGTCTTTGGTAGTGCTTTCTGGCACAGGTACCTCCTGCTTAGTAACCGGGTTCCAGTACCATCAGCTGGTCCTCGGTGGTTCCATTGGCTCTTGTACCTTCTGCTACCTATCTGGGTTCCAGTACCGCCAGCTGGTTCTCGGCAGTATCTTTGGCATGGGTACTCCCTCCTGCCCAGCCTGGTTCCAGCACGCCAGCTGTTTCCGGGTAGTGTCAACATCACTTTGCCTCCAATACGTTGTCCTGTCATGTTGCGGTCGGGTTAGCCGACTCTATGGTGCCTGCAGTTTAGGTGACTCCTATGTGGGCTGCGGGATCTGGCAATGAAGGCTGGTTCCATAGTGCCAATAGGACAAGCACCCCCTGTAGGACTGTGGGTTTCGGTAATTCCGGCCGGCTCGCGGCCTTGCAACTTTTTTTTTCATGTGTACCTTCTGCTGCCTATGTGTGTTCCAGTACCATTAGCTGGTTCTTTGGAAGTCAATCTTGAATATGTCCCCCTGCGTTCCAGTAACATCAGATGGTTCTCGGCAGTGTCTTTGGCTTCGGTGACTCCTTCTCGGTATCCGAGTTCCACCAACGTCTGCTGGTCCTTGGTAGTGCTTTCTGGCACAGGTACCTCGTGCTTAGTAACCCGGTTCCAGTACCATCAGCTGGTCCTCGGTAGTTCCATTGGCTCTTGTACCTTCTGCTATCCATCCGGGTTCCAGTACCATCAGCTGGTTCTCGGCAGTGCCATTGGCTTAGGTGCCTCCTTCTCGATATCCGAGTTCCACCAACATATTCTGGTCCTTGGCAGTGCTTTCTGGCACAGGTACCTCCTGCTTAGTAAGCGGGTTCCAGTACCATCAGCTGGTCCTCGGTAGTTCCATTGGCTTTTGTACCTTCTGCTACCCATCCGGTTTCCAGTACCGTCAGCTGGTTTTCGGCAGTTCCTCAGCCTTTTTGTACCTTCTGCTACATTTCCAAGTTCAAGCTTTTTGAAACGGTTTTTGGTAAACACTCTGGATCTCCCTGACGACGACCCTGAAGACAACGACCTTGAAGACCACACCGAAGTAGACGAGGACCCGAAGCCGCTGACCCTGAAGACGACGACCCTGAAGACCACCCCGAAGTAGACGAGGACCCCGAAGACGACGACCCTGAAGACGACGACCCTGAAGACCACCCCGAAGAAGACGAGGACCCCGAAGACGACGACCCCGAAGACGACGACCCTGAAGACCACCCAGAAGAAGACGACCCTGAAGACGACGACCCTGAAGACGACGACCCTGAAGACCACCCCGAAGAAGACGACGACCCCGAAGTCGACGACCCTGAAGACGACGACCCTGAAGACCACCCCGAAGAAGCCGAGGACCCCGAAGACGACGACCCTGAAGACGAAGACCCTGAAGACCACCCCGAAGACGACGATCCTGAAGACCACCCCGAAGAAGACGAGGACCCCGAAGACGACGACCCTGAAGACGACGACCCTGAAGACCACCCCGAAGAAGAGGACCCCGAAGACGACGACCCTGAAGACGACGACCCTGAAGACCACCCCAAAGAAGATGAAGAACATTACCTTGAAGAAGATGACCAAGAGGACAAAGAACAAGAAGACAACCACCAAGATACAGAAGAACAAGAGACAGAAGACCAAGAAGAACAAGAAGCTGCAGAACAAAAAGCAGAAGAACATTAAGCATAAGACTAAAAATCATAGCAAAAGATATTATCTAAATTATAAGCAGAAGAAGACTAAGCAGTGTATGGGGGTGAGTCCTTTCCTCCTCGTGGAAAATACCTGCTGCTGCAGGCCAAACTGAACGCGGACAAATCCTGTTGTAAATCTTTTGTGACAGGCAGAACGGAAGGTGTAATCTTCAAACTTTTATAGATAACAGCTACAGGAATGCCTGTCACAAATAAGAATATGATGAAGAAGAAGAATATGAAGAAGATGAAGAAGTAGAATATGAAGAGGAATAATAGTTGAATAAGAAGAATATGAAGAATGTAAAAAAAAGAATAATAGGAAGAAGGTGAAGAAGAAGAAGATGAATAAGGTGAAGAAGAAGTTGATGAAAAAGATGCTGCTGCTGAGGATGATGAAGGAGAAAGTGTGGGAGAAGTAAAAAAGAAGGTGAAGAGCATGGAAGTAGTGAAACATAAATATCTGACCAAATATAAAAAAGCTTAACATAGTCAATATCTTTGTAACTCCAAACGTCTTAAAAAATATATTATTTCCTGCTATTCCATTTGATTGGGCTAAAGCTCTATGCCTTTAATGTCTCCTCCACCTCCCCCAATACATTTTATA
Source organism: Phyllobates terribilis (assembly GCF_046119375.1). Taxonomy (NCBI): domain Eukaryota; kingdom Metazoa; phylum Chordata; class Amphibia; order Anura; family Dendrobatidae; genus Phyllobates; species Phyllobates terribilis. The sequence goes on along the minus strand of NW_027362764.1, from coordinate 204,865,740 downwards.
TTATTCTTAGTTGTTTTCCTTCATGTAGAATTAACCTACAAGGAAAGAAAGGGTTTATTTTCATTCCGATATTTGTGTCCCATTGACTTGCATTGGTTTCCGGTATCGGAATCGGCGATATCCGATATTTTTTGGGTATCGGCCCGATCCAATCCGATCCAATATTTCCTGATATTGGAAGGTATCGCTCAACACTAATAGAGAGCTGAACGATTTAAAATTCCTGATTTACTAATGTGGGAAATCAAGAACTCCTGCACATTATTTAAAGAAGTTCCAAAACTGAATAAAACAAACCTTCTAAATGGCCTATTGGAATATTCAGACATTTAGAATTTGTAGAAAGAAGTACAAAAAATGTAATATTACTCTTTCCATTAAAGGGTTACAGAAACAGCATTGCTAAGTCTCTCTGTTGTTTCCTTAGCTCCACCTGTAATGTTCAGCATCTTGATGAAGCTATTTTGCCTCAGCAATAAAAGACTAAGGTGGGAATAAGCCTTTAATTCCTCAGAACATTTTATTTTATTGTATAGATTATTTAGGTAGAACATACTAGCTGTAACAGGGGCGCATATAGCAATTTAACTAACAAAAAATGTTTTGTGCTTACAATCCCAGATAATATCAATATGTGACATGATAATAATAACCATGCACATGTTTACAGATATAGACAAACTAGAAACAAACAAAGAAGAAACAGAGGGATTTTTCAAGAAATGGAAAAAATTTCAAAGGCTGGAATAATATAGATATTCAGTGTCTTTTTTTAAAGTCTTAACATTTCACAGAGAACACAGGTTTAGTAAACTTAGAAAACTGAAAATTTAGCTGGAGGGAGACCTTCCAGCGGTTATCATAGGAAGAGGGAAGGTGAATTTTTTGTCTTCTATCTTTTGTATGATTTTAAAACTAATGTATATTAAAAATGGAGACTGCAAGGGAGGTAGAATTAAATTCTGCAGAAATTATACTGCATATCAACTTTGTATCTAATACATTCTTTGATATAGGCATACACTGTACAATTTGGATGTACTCTTCAATAAAGAAGTGCTTAAAAATATCCTTGTAACTGCTTTACTTCAGCCGTTTAAATGTAGGACCCGCTGCACATATACAGATTGTCTACTGGAGATAAGTAGTTTCCACATCAATAGGATGTAAAATGGCAGCGGTTACATGAACCAGAAATTAGAGTTGTCAAGCTATGAGATGCTACCCCAAAAAGTAGTATAGGCAGATACTATGGCAGCATTAAAAAAAGTCTGTATGCTCATCTAATGATGCATGACATTGAAGATTACAAATGTAAGGTAATCAATGTGAATAAAATAAAACACTTTTAAAAACCATATAAATATTCTAATGCTGGTGCAGACTTTGAGATGCCATCCTGCATTGAAGGTCTCCACATTGGCCAAAGGATGAAAATTCTGAAAAGAGGACCTCCCTAATTTTCATATCGACCATTAATTATTGAGTCAAAAATAGACAATATTCATGTTTAATATAATTGGTTATTCCTCATATTGAAAACAATATTGCATCACAGGATGAAAAAATGTAGAAAATGTTTAACAGTGCAATTCTAGGATTACAGACTTATATAGTAAGACTTTAAGTTTCATCAAATAGAGAAAAAATGGCATCTGGCAGTGAAGAGATGTCACATAGCTAGCGGAGAAAGTAACAGATGTACTCCGACATCAGATAGCCTCAGTGGTAGACATAATATATGGTTGAGATACGAAGTGCTGAATAATAATAACGCATGCTCCACTTAATGACTTAATGAAAGTAGCTATTTAAAGGAGTTTCACTCCTATCGGTTCAATGACATTAGATTTCAGGTGCTTCTTCTGCTGCTTAATTCACGATAAACGTTGGTACCTTTGTATTTCATATAAAAAATATTGTATGAGCTATCACATTCACTTTTAGGATTTATGAAAGTGTATGCTCACTCACTGTTTTTTAGATAAATTTGTTGTTTATACAGTGGGGAAAATAAGTATTTGATACACTGCCGATTTTGCAAGTTTTCCCACCTACAAAGAATGGAGAGGTCTGTAATTTTTATCGTAGGTACACTTCAACTGTGAGAGACAGAATCTAAAAATAAAAAAAAACAGAAAATCACATTGTATTATTTTTACATAATTAATTAGTATTTTTGTTTTATATTGTATCAAATACTTATTTCGTGCAATAAAATGAAAATTAATTATGTAAAAATCTTACAATGTGATTTTCTGGATTTTTTTTAAGAATTTTAAGGATTTGTATGTCAAGTGAATTGTGAAGTGTACCTAAGATAAAAATTACAGACCTCTCCATTCTATGTAGGTGGGAAAACTTGCAAAATCAGCAGTGTATCAAATAATTATTTTCCCCACTGTATAAATATATATATATATATATATATATATATATATATACAGTACAGACCAAAAGTTTGGACACACCTTCTCATTTAAAGATTTTTCTGTATTTTCATAACTTTGAAAATTGTACATTCACGCTGAAGGCTTGAAAACTATGAATTAACACATGTGGAATTATATACTTAACAAAAAAGTGTGAAACAGCTGAAAGTATGTCTTATATTCTTGGCTCTTCAAAGTAGCCACCTTTTGCTTTGATGACTGCTCTGCATACTCTTGGCAGTCTCTTGATGAGCTTCAAGTGGTAGTCATCGGAAATGGTTTTCACTGCACAGGTGTGCCCTGTCTGGTTTTATAAGTGGGGTTTCTTGCCTTATAAATGTGGTTGGGACCATCAGTTGTGTTGTGCAGAAGTCAGGTGGATACACAGCTGCTAGTCCTACTGAATAGACTGTTAGAATTTGTATTATGGCAAGAAAAAAGCAGCTAAGTAAAGAAAAACGAGTGGCCATCATTACTTTAAGAAATGAAGGTCAGTCAGTCCGAAAAATTGGGAAAACTTTGAAAGTGTCCCCAAGTGCAGCTGCAAAAACCATTAAGCGCTACAAAGAAACTGGCTCACATGAGACCGCCCCAGGAAAGGAAGACCAAGAGTCACCTCTGCTTCTGAGGATAAATTTATCTGAGTCACCAGCCTCAGAAATCACAGGTTAACAGCAGCTCAGATTAGAGACCAGGTCAATGCCACACAGAGTTCTAGCAGCAGACACATCACTTCAACAACTGTTAAGAGGAGACTTTGTGCAGCAGGCCTTCATGGTAAAATAGCTGCTAGGAAACCACTGCTAAGGACAGGCAACAAGCAGAAGAGACTTGTTTGGACTAAAGAACACAAGGAATGGACATTAGACCAGTGGAAATCTGTGCTTTGGTCTGATGAGTCCAAATTTGAGATCTTTGGTTACAACCGCCGTGTCTTTGTGCGATGCAGAAAAGGTGAACGGATGGACTCTACATGCCTGGTTCCCACCGTGAAGCATGGAGGAGGAGGTGTGATGGTGTGGGGGTGCTTTGCTGGTGACACTGTTGGGGATTTATTCAAAATTGAAGACATTCAGAACCTGCATGGCTACCACAGCATCTTGCAGCGGCATGCTATTCCATCCAGTTTGCGTTTAGTTGGACCATCATTTATTTTTCAACAGGACAATGACCCCAAACACATCTCCAGGCTGTGTAAGGGCTATTTGACCAAGAAGGAGAGTGATGGGGTGCTACGCCAGATGACCTGGCCTCCACAGTCACCAGACCTGAACTCAATCGAGATGGTTTGGGGTGAGCTGGACCGCAGAGTTAAGGCAAAAGGGCCAATAAGTGCTAAGCATCTCTGGGAACTCCTTCAAGATTGTTGGAAGACCATTTCCTGTGACTATCACTTGAAGCTTATCAAGAGAATTCCAAGAGTGTGCAAAGCAGTCATCAAAGCAAAAGGTGGCTACTTTGAATAACCTCGAATATAAGACATATTTTCAGTTGTTTCACAATTTTTTGTTAAGTGTATAATTCCACATGTGTTAATTCATAGTTTTGATGCCTTCAGTGTGAATGTACAATTTTCATAGTCATGAAAATACAGAAAAATCTTTAAATGAGAAGGTGTGTCCAAACTTTTGGTCTGTACTGTATATATATATATATATATATTTTTTTTTTAAATAATGCATGTTAGATAACATAATACCTAGTTGATTCCATCAATAAGTACAGATTGTACATAATCCTCTTTTTTTTTAAGTACACCATACCAAGCACAATACCATGTTACATTACTGCATCTGCTCCGTTGACATTAATCTTGAAAATAACACCAAATGCAGGGTGAGCAATGGAAAAGTAGCTTGCCTTCGGTGATAGTACAGTAATTTGCTCATTTACCTTTGTCGGGCTCTTTCAGTTCCTGCACACGTTATTCGGTATGGTTTAAGGTTTAGAGATTTAAGTAGATTTAACTTTTAAGTATTTAACAGTTTCTTCTTGTTTGCAACAGAGCTTGATGCCATTTCTAAACCAGAATTTGAATGCAACGTTTAGCTGGTGGTTTTATTCCTATTTTCTTGTCGGAGAAGGACACTTGCTTTTCCTAAATCAATCTGCTTCGCACATAGTCTCCAACAATTACTATTCGCTGTTCCAGTGAAAACACCATCTTGCTGACATGATGTGCTCAGAAGGACTGAACATAACTTAAAAAGGCATTTGGGAACCGATTCATCAAGAAAGTCATTATTGATAGGGAGAATGTTGGCGTCAGGCACTCCTGATTCATTAAAGTAGCACTCCCATTTCTATCTTTTTTTAGCATGTAATGTAGTGTGAGTGTATAAATATACTCACCTACCACTGCTCTCTCCAGTTTCCAGCGCTGTTCTTCTCCTCTTCTGATTGATATCACTCCTCTGCAGATTCTCCAGGTCATGCAGCGCTCTGTGTTCTGTGTGAGATTTTTGAACATTTTGTGTCTTTGGTAACTAGAATAATTTTTGCATGAACAAATAAAATTTAAATTACATACAGTGCAGGTTCCAGGTTTAGTCACACCTTCCCATGCAGTGGTTTTCCTTTTTCATATAAGAATGTTCCCATTGTAAATTAAGACTGAAAGCAACAACATGAAGAAGAAACACAAATGGAAACAAAGAGTAAAAAAACACAAGTGAAACAAACCAGAATATGTGTTAAACCTTGCATTCTTAAAAGTATTACCCTATAAGGCCATGGCCCCACTATGACTATTTGATCAGTATTCAGTCAGTACTTTTTCTCAGGAGTACCTTTTCTCTGATTGTTCTTCACCTGGTTTTGACTTCCACTCCTGAGAAAAAATACCGACCCAATACTGATGAAATACTGATAGTGGGGCTGTGGCCTTACTCTGATGATAGATTTACACACTCTTTGCAACTATCTCATGCACCTTCATCAAGTAGTCACCTGGAATGGCTTCCAATTAACATGTATGCCTTGTCAAGAGTTACAGTGGATACGGAAAGTATTCAGACCCCTTTAAATTTTTCACTCTTTGTTTCATTGCAGCCATTTGGTAAATTCTAAAAAGTTCATATTTTTCGCATTAAAGTACACCCCATCTTGACTGAAAAAAAAACAGAAATGTAGAAATTTTTGCAAATTTATTTAAAAAGAAAAACTAAAATATCACATGGTCATAAGTATTCAGACCCTTTGCTCAGTGTTGAGTAGAAGCACCCTCTTGAACTAGTACAGCCATGAGTCTTCTTGGGAATGATGCAACAAGTTTTTCACACCTGGATTTAGGGATCCTCTGTCATTCTTCCTTGGAGATCCTCTCCAGTTCCGTCAGGTTGGATGTTGAATGTTGGTGGACAGCCATTTTCAGGTCTCTCCAGAGATGCTCAATTGGGTTTAGGTCAGGTCTCTGGCTGGGCCAGTCAAGAATGGTCACAGAGTTGTTCTGAAGCCACTCCTTTGTTATTTTAGCTGTGTGCTTAGGGTCATTGTCTTGTTGGAAGGTGAAACTTTGGCCAAGTCTGAGGTCCAGAGCACTCTGGAAGAGGTTTTCATCCAGGATATCTCTGTACTTGGCCGCATTCATGATTCCTTCAATTGAAACCAGTCGTCCTGTCCCTGCAGCTGAAAAATACCCCCATAGCATGATGCTGTCACCACCATGTTTCACTGTTGGGATTGTATTAGGCAGGTGATGAGCAGTGCCTTGTTTTCGCCCCACATACCGCTTAGAATTATCACCAAAAAGTTCTATCTGCGTCTCATCAAACCAGAGAATCTTATTTCTCATAGTCTGGGAGTCCTTCATGTGTTTTTGAGCAAACTCTATGCAGGCTATGCAGGCTTTCATAGGTCTTGCACTGAGGAGAGGCTTCCATTGGGACACTCTGCCAATAAAGGCCCAACTGTTGGAGGGCTGCAGTGATACTTGACTTTGGGAAACTTTCTCATGTCTCCCTACTGCATCTTTGGAGCTCAGGCACAGTGATTTTGGGGTTCTTCTTTACCTCTCTCACAAGGCTCTTCTCCCACGATTGCTGAGTTTGACTGGATGGCCAGGTCTAGGAAGACTTCTGGTGGTCCCAAACTTTTTCCATTTAAAGATTATGGAGGCCACTGTGCTCTTAGGAACCTTGAGTAATGCAGAAATTATTTTGTAACCTTGGCCAGATCTGTGCTTTGCCACAATTCTGTCTCTGAGCTCCTTGGGCAGTTCCTTTGAGCTCATGATTCTCATTTGGTCTGACATGCACTGTGATCTGTGAGGTCTTATATATACAGGTGTGTGCCTTTCCAAATCAAGTTCTATCAGTTTAATTAAACACAGCTGGACTCCAATGAAGAAGTAGAGCAATCTCAAGGAGGATCACAAGGAAATGGACAGCATGTGACTTAAACATGAGTGTCTGAGCAAAGGGTCTGAATACTTATGACCATGTGATATTTCAGTTTTTCTTTTTTAATAAATTTAAAAAAAATTCTACATTTCTGTTTATTTTCAGCCAAGATGGGGGTGCTGAGTGTACTTTAATTAGTAAAAAAACTTAACTTTTTAGAATTTACCAAATGGCTGCAATGAAACAAAGGGTGAAAAATTTAAAGGGGTTTGAATACTTTTCGTACCCACTGTAATTTGTGGAAAAACTTGCGTACAGAAAATGTACAGTATACGACCATCAGATGCGTTTTTCAGAGGCAGTGTTAGTACACAGTTCAATACAATGCTGAGCACTAGTGATGAGCGAGTGTGCTCGTGACTGCTCAGTACTGGCTCTAGCATCTCATTGCTCAAGGTGCTCGGCGAGTATCTCCGGGATGCTCCGGCAGGAGCTTGGGTCCCCTCCCCGCATGTTTTGCACTCTTTAGACAGCCAATTAATATGCAGGGATTGCCTGCCGCTCACTGTAATGCCATAGCCATATTGGTTGTGGCATTACAGTGATTGGCTGGCCACATAATGTCATCAGATCTATATAAGACCTGGTGACCCTATGCTTGTCACATTGTACCCTGGAAACAGACACAGTAGGAAGAGGTGCTGCTGTTTGAGGGACAGAATTGGTGGTTGTTTTAGTCAGGAATTCCACAGCTATAAATACATCTAAACTAACAGTCCTTCTAAGGACTAATCCAGCTGTATATATTACTGGTGATAGCAGGAGTTAGGCAGGGTTTCTGGACACTGTATACAGCACAATAGGGTCCATTGCACATTCTGTCTGCTGCTGCTGTTACAGATATCAATAGCCCTACATACCAGGGCTATATTTCTTTGCTCACAATCCTGATTAATTGCTTAAAAGCAATACAACACTCCATTTTACTACTCCATTTGCTTGTTAGCAGAATACAGGCAGACTTTTTTTATTTTATTCGCATTGCAGTATTGTGCAAGCAGAAAAACTTTTCCATCATCACACGTGATCCCATATTCCTGTGGTAATAATTGTGACATTTTTGAAGCATGCCAAATATTCCACTCCATTTAAAGTCAGCCAGCTGTGTTTTGTTGAACCTATTTACACTTGGTCGCTGACCAAGGCCACTTATAAAGGCTACTTCCTAAAACCGTGGTCATCAGACAAGATCCCATATTACTGTGGTAATAATACAGACATTTTGTGGAATGTGCAAAATATACTCCATTTAAAGTCAGCCAGCTGTGTGTTGTTGAACCTATTCACACTTGGTTTCTGACCAATACTATACTACAGGACCACAGCCTAAAATTGTGGTCGTCCGTCACATATGATCGCATATTACTTCGGTAATAATATAGCTGTAACAGAGCAGGCAGCTCTGTGGCTGTAACCGCTGAATCACAGCAGGACATGGTCGTGTGTGACAATGACCGGAAGACTCTGAAGCTAGGCAACCTCAAACATGTACCATGCCTGGCCCATGTGCTCAACCTAGTGGTTCAGAAGTTTATCAAAGCCTACCCGTATCTGCCTGAGCTGCTTGTCAAAGTACACCGTGTGTGCCCATTTTCGAAAGTCACCTACAGCTTCTACTGCTCTCGCCGCGCTTCAGCAGCATTTGCAGCACCATTCATTGGAACTTAACCTTGCAGATGTTGGGAAGGATTTGTGAGCAGCAGAGGGCAGTTGTTGAGTACAAGTTTCAACACGCCCGTCGGCATTCAGGTCAGACTCCACACATAAGAACTGATGAGTGGGCATGGATGTCAGACATCTGTTCCATCCTCCAAAACCTCCAAACAATAATGGACTGTCATATACCTTAGTGCAGGGCAACAGGTTAACAGTTTTTTTTGTAGGTGAAATTTTACATGCATGCACATTACCTACTCTGACCTTTTTTAGAGAGTTTATGGGATCAATGAGGCCGCTATTTAGCTATTATAATACACCATTGGTGGCCAGTATGTAAGTGCATATCTCTGCTTGTGCATTTACCTTTTTATCTGTTTTTAATATTCTATGTGTTATATGTATATCTATTGAATTAAATAAAGATTTATTTTTAATACTTTGGCTGATCACTCTGAGTTTTGTGTAGGATTTATATTTATAGAATTATCGCTGTTTGTATGGAAAAATGGGCAAAAAATTATTCCTTATCAATGTGCAGGATAAATCAACAATTACTGGAAAACTTGAAATGCAGTTATTGCTGCACAAGAGGGTTACATCAGATACTGAAATAAAAATTTCACATGAGAGATAAGCAAATTTATTTTAGTGAAATTGAATTTTACAAAAATCCAAAATACAGATTTTTCTACTCACAAATTCAGGACAAAAGATGGCCAACTGTGGCAATCAGTTTGTTGAGTCATAAAGGGCCAGCAAAAGGTTAAAAAACAAAACTTAAAACTAATACCTGGTGAGAATTGTTTTTTTTACTAATGTTTATTATGCTCTTCGTTTTTTCCAGATCCTATAGTAGTAATAAGGGACATGCAATTTGCAGATAATAAATTAGTTGTGAAGTGAATCAAATTTCCTGGTTAAATCTGCGTGATTTTGAGAATTCAAATCTTGTCAGATCAGCTCATCGTCATCATGTGGTTCTCATTCTTTGCCACTCACAGACATGTGATATTGAATTATTTTCCACATTAAAAAATAACAAAGTTTGAATGATTTGTTTTATTTAGTTCTATTTATTTACTTTTAGGACAATATAAAAATCTGATTTTATGTCAAACTTATGAAAATATATGGAAAATATGATGGATTCATAAACTGTCAAGCACCACTGTATACCAATATTGCAAAAATAATGAGTTAATCTATTTACTATCAGCTTTACTGAGGATGTCAATTGACTCAGAATATCACTATTTAAACCATGTTAGGATACTAACTAAATATCCCTGAAGAAGATAGCATGGGAAACATGCATTGGGGCACTGTAGAGAGGGAACAAGGGGTGTTATGGCTAATCTTTTAGGTTGCATATGGAGAAAAATATTATCATTCTGTTTTAATTGGAGATGAACAAATTGATTCAAAGTATATTGAATTTCCCTCAATTTTTTTTTTTTTCAATTGGATTAGATTTGGGGGATTCTAGGAAATTAATGGCTAGTTGGGAAAAGAGATTAAAAAATTAAAAATAGTATACTTGACTGCACTGCTCACTTTTTTATACCAAAGTTCCCTGCCTGGTCTTCTGCTGGCTTCCTCAGGCAGGGTTCGGTCTCTCCTTGTCTTCATGGCAGGTGACATCACTTTTCTGTGTCTTAGGTCTCTCTGCTCTGCTGCTTCCTCTTCTGAGTAGGACTTGATCAAATCATATCATAAACTTCACATCATGTCACCTGAGGCATTGTAAGCATAGGAAAGTGAAAAAGTGACAAAGTGAAAAAATACATGAGTCAGGAAGTAGATGAAGAGAATCAATAGGGGATTTATGGTGGTGAGACTGGTAAGCAGTCAGGTGAGTATACAGTACAATTTTTTTAACACCTAAATGTATTATTCTCTGAAGTCTGGAGAGACACTTGAGCTTTATAATGCTTCAATACAAATTGAATTTCCTGGACAAATTTAAGTAAACTGCCAAGTTCGAATTTTGCCAGTTTCAATATTATCATTAGTTTTGATAACTTACCATAATTTTTTGGAGTAATTCTGTAATTACTGGCCTTTAATTATTATAGGTTAAAATCTTTTCATTCTGTATTTTAGATTTTTAGATCCTGAAGAGAGATGGGTGAACCTGTGACTGTTCGAGTTTGGCTAATTGAGCCGAACGCTGAACAGTTTATTAAAAGTTTGGGTTCAGGAACCAGAACAGTACCCAAACTCGAACCCAAATACGGACCTCATTCATAAGAATGGGGAGCTGAACATATCTGGTTTCAGCACTGTCATTTGCGTGACAGCGCAGGAAACACAGGCTCTGATCAGCGGTGATAGCGTTACCACGGTCAGAGCACTGTGGGATCATGCTGACAGGTGATCCCACAGCTGTGACAGTGACCCTCGGTAAATAGCTTACCGAGGATCATAGCCGCCGGCTGATGGTACTACTATCACTATCAGCCGGCGCCTACTGCCGTAGGAAATAGCGAGCGCAGGCACCGCTGGATGGGAGCAGTAGCGTCTCCCCAGTGGCGCCTCTGCTGAAAGTAAAAAACAATGTTAAAATTAATAAAAAAATATTCAAATAAAAAAAACACATTATACCGATAGATATAAATATGTAAGATATATAATCAGTGCTTTGCATGTGTACCTTACTGTTCATGTCATTTATTAATAAATGATTAAACTTCTGGGAAAAAATATGACGTGGGGTCCCCCGTAATTTTATTAACCAGCAGATGGAAAGTGGACAGCTTGGGCTGATGTTTTAAGCCTGGGAACTGGGAAAGGGGTAATACCCATTGAGCTTCCAAGGCTACTAATATCAGCCCCCAGCTGCATACCTAGCCTTTACTGGCTATTAAAATAGGGGACCCCCCAAAAAAATTTCACGTGAGGTCCCCCTATTTTAACAGCCAGCAAAGGCTAGGCAGACAGCTGGGGGCTGATATTAATAGCTTAGGAATGGGCCATGAATATTGGCCCCCTTCGAGGCTAGAAACAGGAGCCCTCAGCTGCCCCAGAAATGTTATTTCCTATGGCAGTAGGTGCCGGCTAATGCTGGTAGTAGTACCATCAGCCGGCGCCTATGATACTCGGTAAGCTATTTACCGAGGGTCACTGTCACAGCTGTGAGATCACCTGTCAGCATGATCCCACAGGTCTCTGACCGCAGTAACCATGTACCGCCGAACAGAGCCTGTGTTTCCTGCACCGTCACGCAAATGACAGAGCGGGAAACACCCGAACCCATACAGTAACACGGACTTCCTCAGGAAGTCTGTGTTCGGGGTCCATGCCCGAACAGTAGATGTTCGGTACGGACCCCGAACTTTGGTGTTCGGGTTTGCCCATCACTAATCCTGAATGGTAGAAGTTGCTTATTGTAAATAGATAACTTGATGCTAAAGATGAGCAGCATGATTCCAGGGAATCATGTCCATTGACCAAAGTCAAGTAGTCTCCAGCCGCTGGACTGGAAACTTGTAAATCTCTTAACTAGTAATGTGAGAATATGTTCGAAAAACGATCGCAAATGTTAAATTCGGCACGAAAATCGCACATTTGGATTTGTGATCGGAAACACGAGCATTTTTTCTTAAAATCGGCAAAAATCAATAACGTTCGATGAAAATGTGCAGGAAAATGATTGCGTTGCAGCTAAAGTGTTTCTAACACTTTGGCTAGCATACTGGTGGTGTATGATGAGTGGGGGGAAATGTTTGATGAAGAGAGGGGCTGGGAAGAGCTGACAAGAGCAGAGAGCAGAGCCATGCTAACGTGCTTATAATCTATTTTTTCCCTAAGTTTATGTGTGCAAATTGCAGCTAGACAATCAGGGCACAGGAAGCATCCACTCTATCCAGACCCAAGGGTTTGTGCCATTGGCTGCTGAAATCACATGTCCTCTTCCTCCACCTCAAAATCCCAAACAGTACAGTCCACAGAGTTGGCACCCCAATTACCCTTGCTTCCACCCGCGTCACAACTATCCAACAGCCCAACTGACTCTAGGGAACCACAGATGGGTGAGTCTGAAGAACTGTTCACCCATTCTATTCCATGGGCATCAGAAGTATACTTCAAACAGTCACAGAGTCAAGAGGAGGAAAGCATCTACACCGATTCCAAAAATGTTTTTTGATTGGATTCAGGACAGGAACAAGTAGGGTCCGAGCAGGTTCCTTACCCTCATCATCAAACGTTAATCACTGGGGGGACGGGACGTCCTAATAAGACTCAGATACCTGAGGCTCATACGGAATGTACTGTGCTACCAGGGCAAGAAGAGGAGAAGGATCACTCTGAGGGTGAGGAATGGGATAACACATTGGATGATGATGAGGTTGAAGATCCTGCTTGGTGTGAACCCTGAGTCATGCAGCTGAGTAGCTCATCTGAGGAGGTGGAGGCGGAAGACAAGGAGGTTATGTTTCAACCTACGGTGCAGACACGGAGAGATGCAAGCACTTGGAGCACTGCATCCTTAGTGTTAAGGGGACGGTTGCTAAGAACTTTATTAAATATTGTAAAGCAACCGAACTCGGGGTCCGTGATGCAGCCTGGAGGACTGGGGCCAAACACCTTCCGGGTAAGAAGGTAAAACAACCAACTGAAATAACAATCCCTTCCGTGTTACTGCACACCGGAACGGGAGTAGGGATTCGCACTATCTCCGTTAACTACACGAGAGATGTGCAATAAATAATGTATCTGTAGCCCTGTTTAGAGCACAGGGACTACACAGCAGGTGCTAGGATGCGTGTGTGATTCATGCCGGCGTATACAGTACAGACCAAAAGTTTGGACACACCATCTCATTTAAAGATTTTCCCAATTTTTTGCACTGACTGACCTTCATTTCTTAGAGTAATGATGGCCACTCGTTTTTCTTTACTTAGCTGCTTTTTTCTTGCCATAATACAAATTCTAACAGTCTATTCAGTAGGACTATCAGCTGTGTATCCACCAGACTTCTGCACAACACAACTGATGGTCCCAACCCCATTTATAAGGCAAGAAATCCCACTTATTAAACCTGACAGGGCACACCTGTGAAGTGAAAACCATTTCCGGTGACTACCTCTTGAAGCTCATCAAGAGAATGCCAAGAGTGTGCAAAGCAGTCATTAAAGCAAAAGGTGGCTACTTTGAAGAACCTAGAATATAAGACATATTTTCAGTGGTTTCGCACTTTTTTGTTAAGTATATAATTCCACATGTGTTAATTCTTAGCTTTGATGCCTTCAGTGTGAATGTACAGTTTTCATAGTCATGAAAATACAGAAAAATCTTTAAATGAGAAGGTGTGTCCAAACTTTTGGTCTGTACTGTACGTGCTCCCAGCCGGCGTGCTACCGGACTGAGGAGTATCTCTCCACGTGGCTTACAGGCGGTGCCGGGAATAGGGCGTCTGCAGACTGCTCGGGGTGTATGGTGACCCCTTTGTCGGAGCCAGACTGTCAGACGAAGCTACCTGCCTCCCTCCATCTAAGGCTGCCTATCCCCCGCTAAACCTGCCTGACTGAAGCTAAAGCACACGTGGAGCCCAAACGACCAAGCGTCCACACAATAACACAATCACAGCTCAATGATCAAAGCGCGCCGCCAGGTTTTTGAGCGGGCTATTTAAAGATTAAGCCCTGCCCACTGTCGCACTATTGGTGACGTCACTCGTGACCAATCAGGCAGTGCCAGGTCACAGGATCAGCTGACTCCCAAACCACTAATCATGGTCTGCCATGTCACGGGCATGCTCAGTGCAGTGAATCCTGGACTTAGGCTGTAGCAGCCCTGTTTCCCTCCGCAACCTACGCTTCATGTTGCTAGGAACAAAGACCTGAGAGACAACTTGTACATCTCATGCACCAGCTAGCCGTTGGGACTGACAACGATGCTGAGCAGCATCACCCCTGGCTGGACTAGAATGGGAAACCACAGAATCTGCTGATGGTTCTGAACCCATTTCAGATCCAGCAAACACCCCCGATGCTTAACACTTAGCCACAACTGTGGCTGTGGGCAGCAGCAATGGTCATTGGTCAGCAGCTCACAGGTATGGCAAGGGTTGCCTAGCCTAAGCCTTTTTTGAGATCACAAAGGATGAGCCAACTCACGTTATCTGCAAACTTTGCAAGAAAAAACTCAATAGAGGGAAAAAGGGCAATAATTTGACTACTACATGCATGAACCTTCACATGAGCACTCAACATGCTTTACACTGGCAATCTCACTGCAATAAAATGCGGACCAGTGGACCTCAGCAACCATCAACCGCATCCACTGCTTCTTCCTGCTCCTCTGTTACCGTGCCAAGTATTGTCACGCAGGTCTCCGACCGCAGAACCTCCGGTTCTTTACCTGCTCCACTCAGGCTGAGTGAGAGCCCGTCAGCTGTAATGGAAGCGGACATACCTTCTGTGTTTGTTTCACCGAGCACACTACATGCTTCTCAATCCACCGTAACATCTTCACCTGCACCTCACTCACGGTCCAGCAGTTTTTTTAGTTCACCCTACTCCACCCTCTCTCAGCAATGCAGCCAGCCCTCGGTCCCATAGTTGTGGTCGCATAAAATATTGTTCCTCCTACATATGACAAAGCTAAGAACTCCACCATTTCTAATCTCATGGAAATGCTGCCTTTCTGCCTGGTAGATGCAGACGGTATCCAAAAGCTGATGGCCGTCGCAGTCTCCCAGTACCAGTTGCCCAGTCGCCATTACTTCACTAAGAAAGCTGTGCCTGTGCTACACCAGTATGTCGCAGACAACATCACCTATTCTTTGACTAAATCTATGTCTGCCAGGGTGAATTTCACCACAGACACCTGGACGAGAAAGCATGGCCAAGGGCGTTACATCTTGCTGACTGGGCACTGGGTGACTCTGGCGGCTGTGGGGGAAGGAAAGGAAGGGGCTGCTCCACAAATCTTGGAATCCCCAAGGATTGCAGAGCAAACCTCTGTATTTCACACTTCCGCCACTGCTTCTGCCTCCTCCACTTCCTCTAGGGCCTCCACCTGTGCTCTCAACTTCTGCCTTAATGAGACACGTGTTCCAACAGTGCAGAGGAAATCCACACCACCTCAGTACTGCGCAGCCAGGGCTCACCGCAATCAAGTAATGTTAAAATTATTATGCCTTGGAGATCGCAGTGACATTGCTAAAGAGTTGTGGACAGCTCTCCAGGCTGAGCTTGAGCAATGGCTGTCTCCGCTGAACCTGGAGCCAGAGAAGGCCGTGTGCGATAACCTGGTGACGGCCCTATGCTGATGCAAGCTCACACATGTGCCTTGCATGGCACACGTCCTCAACCTGGTGGTACAGCAATTTCTCCACCACTATCCTGGCCTCGATGAGCTGCTTCAGAAAGCACGGAAGCTGTGTGTTCATTTCCACCGTTCGCACCCCTCAGGTCATCACCTTGCATTGATAGAGAGGTCTTTGTCCAATCCAGTTAACAGGTTGATATGCGATGTTGAATTCCACTCTGCACATGTTGCAGCAACTGTGGCAGCAACAACAATCCCTGGTGCAGTATATCTTGTCGTATAGCCTGGGCCAATGCAGTATTGATGTGGGGCATATCACATTTATGGAGTGGGCACAGATTAAGGACCTCTGCACCCTTCTGCACAGTTTTGAAATGGCTACTAAGATGGTTAGCGCTAACAATGCTATCATCAGCATCACTATTCCAATCATCTAAATGCTGGAGCAGACTTTGAAAAGCCTGCGGCAGGAGGTGCTGATCCCAGAGGAGGAGGATGTGGAAGCGATAACAATGTATCAAAGTTCCAGACTGTCATCACACAGGCGGATGCCAAATGAGGGTGGATTACTGTGATCGAGGAGGGTTGGGGATACCAAACAAACTGTTAATGAAAGTACAAGAGCTGAGGAACAAATGGAGAAGGAAGAGGTGATGGGCGAGCTACTGTCAGAAGATGAAGAGGATAATCATCCCCTCTCTGTTGTTCGTGGTTGGCAGGACGGGACAGAGGAAACAAGCATCAGTGTTACCCATCCATCAATACAGAATGGTCTTGGACCTCATGGAAGAGCTTGACATATCAGTGCCTTCTTGCTGCACTATCTGCAACATGATCCCCGTATAGTTATGATTCGAAATAATGCACATTATAAGAGTACATTTTCCCAAATGCTTCCCACCTTGGAAAGGGACCCGTGAATGTTGGAGTATCGAAACAAGCTTTTTGACAACCTTAACAGAAGTTTTCCCTAAGACAGCAGTGAGGCACTCAGTGTGCATTGCAGCTGTAGACTTTCAACCTTTGGCACGTCAATTCATCAACTCCAAAACATTAGTAGCAGCAGCCTGAGTGTCAGAAGCAATTTGTTTGAGTCCTTTCACAAATTTCTATACAACAGCTCGTGCACCAGCACAACAGAGTACGAGTCTGACATGTGGTAAATGACTGGAAAGGATGGTGCAGGAATATCTAGTGTTCAATAACAACATTATCAGGGAGGATTTGGACTCCTTTACATTTGGTCTTCAAAAATAGAAGAGTGGCCTCAGCTCGCCTGTCACACCTTGGAGGTTTTATCATGCCCAGCAGCCAGTGTTCTCTCAGAACGCGTCCTCAGCGCTGCTGGTGGTGTCCTGATGGATAAGCACAGCCATCTGTCCCCTGAAATTGTATACCGCCTAACTTTTATCAAGATGAACAAGTCATGGTTCTCCAACAACTTTTGCACCCCAATCGCAGACTGTACAGACTAGGCGATGTTGTAGTTTTTAGTGTGCTGCATTGATCTTGTGTAATTGCAGAATGTGAAATCTTTAGCTTTGCTTCTGTGCCTGCTCTTGCTGCTGCTGCTGCTGTAGGTGTTATCAAAAATTCCTGTAAATCTGAACACTCCTGGTTGGGTCTCCATACACTGGGTTGGCAGTCGTGGAAGAGGTTTTAGTCTCTATTATACTACTTCTACTGTAGTGAAATTTATGCCACAACGTTGGTGTTAGGTCCTAATTTAGGGAAATGTGAACACTCCTGGTTAGGTCTTCATCTACTGGGTTGGTTGTAGTGGAAGAGGTGTCAGTCCTAATTATACTATTTGTACTGTTCTAAAATTGATGCCAATTGCTGGTATCTGCCACTAATTTTTGGAAATGTGGAGACTCCATTTGCTGTGTTAGGTTTGGTGGAAGAGGTTTTGGTCTCTATTATACTACTTCTACTTTGGTGAAATTGATGCCACTTTGGTGGTTTTAGGCCCTAGTTTTTTTAAATGTCAACACTCCTAATCGGGTCTCCATCTGCTGGGTTGGCTGTAGTGGAAGAGATTTTGGTCTCCATTATACTACTTCTACTCTGGTGAAATTAATGTCACTTTGGTGGTGTTAGGCCCTAATTTTTTTAAATGTGAACATACCAGATTGTGTCTCCATATGCTGGGTTGGCTGTAGTGGAAGAGGTGTCGGTCTCCATTATACTACTTCTAATCTAGTGAAATTTTTGCCACTTTGTTGGTGTTAGGCCCTAATTTTTTAAAATCTGAACATTTTGATTGTGTATCCATCTGCTGGGTTGGCAGTAGTGGAAGAGGTTTTGATCTCCATTATACTACTTCTACTATAGTGAAATTGATGCCTTGTTGTTTATGTTAGGCCCTAATTTAGGGAAATGTGAACACTCTTGGTTAGGTCGTCATCTACTGGGTTGGCTGTAGTGGAAGAGGTGTCGGTCCTAATTATACTATTTGTACTGTTGTGAAATTAATACCACTTGCTAGTATCTGCCACTAAGTTTTGGAAATGTGGAGACTCCTGATTGGGTCTCCATTTGTTGGTTTGGGTGTAGTGGAAGAAGTTTTGGTCTCCATTATACAATGGGTACGGAAAGTATTCGGACCCCTTTAAATTTTTCATTCTTTATTTCATTGCAGCCATTTGGTAAATTCTAAAAAGTTCATTTTTTCTCCATAAGTACACTCTGCACACCATATTGACTGAAAAAAAAACAGAAATGTAGACATTTTTGCAAATTTCTTAAAAAAGAAAAACTGAAATATCACATGGTCATAAGTATTCAGACCCTTTACTCAGACACTCATATTTAAATCACATGCTGTCCATTTCTTTGTAATCCTCCTTGAGATGGTTCTACTCCTTCATTGTAGTCCAGCTGTGTTTAATTAAACTGATAGGACTTGATTTGGAAAGGCACACACCTGTCTATATAAGACCTCACAGCTCACAATGCATGCCAGACCAAATGAGAATCATGAGCTCAAAGGAACTGCCCAAGGAGCTCAGAGACAGAATTGTGGCAAGGCAAAGATCTGGCCAAGGTTACAGAAAATTGGTTTTCTTTCTACCATTGTATATAAAGCAGGCTATATTTCATCTTTTAATTCTTTGGTGCTGATATTGTTCTCCATTACACATTACTGATGAGCGAGAACGAAATGTGCTTAACTTAGTGGTTCAGCGGTTTCTCAAAACGTCCCCAGATCTGCCAGAGCTGCTTGTAAATGTATTAAGAGTGTGTGACCATTTCATAAAGTCAGCTACAGCTTCCGCCACCCTGGCAGTGCTTCGACAGTGTTTGCAGCTTCCAGCCTCCGGACATAACAGCTGATGAGTGGGTATGGATATTTGACATCTGTGGCATCCTCCAAAACTTTGAGGACTCCACCAAGATGGTCAGCGGCGTAATTAACATCACCATCCCACTTCTCTGTCTATTGAAAAGCTTGATACTCACAATTAAAGAGGAGGCATTGCAGGTGGGGCAAGGAACTATACAGGGTGATGCTACACAGCACAGCCTCATCTCATCTCAACATACTGTAGATTGGGTGATAATGAGGAGGAGCAGGAGAACATGGACAATCATTCTCTTGGGAAGAACAGGGAAGTTTTCGCTGTCTTGGAAGTCTTGATTAGTGTTGAGCCACCCCCGTAGTGTTCGAGTTCGGTTCGGTTCGTCGAACACCCGTGTGTTCGCCGAACTGTTCGTCGAACTGTTCGTCGAACACCTTCGAACACCGTTAAAACCAATGGCAGGCAAACAAAAACACATAGAAACTCATAGAAAACACCTTCAAAGGTGTCCAAAAGCTGACAAACTGCTCAGAAGACACAACTAACACATGGAAAAGTGACAAGTACATATAGTCATGAGAAAAGAAAAGAGGTGGAGGAGTAAAAGGAGGGGGAGACACAGATATAGGCATGTCATGCCCTTCTAAAATCCAAAAAGTGAGAAGCCGACACGTTCAGTCCGCTCCTGCCCGTGCCACCTCCGTGTCGCCGGGTTTGTGCCAGAGCCGCGGTGAACCCTGACGGCCAGCCCCCCTCTCCCAATACTGGTGCCTGTCCGCTGGTGGGTCGAGCGAGCTCTAAGTTTTTTAATTTAAATTGTCTCTCTAATTTGAATGAATACACTTTAAATCCATTTACAAGGACGTGCATGAGGTGAGCTTAGATCATTGGACATGAATGAGCTCACCTCATGCACATCACTGACAGCGTGGGAAAATTCTCCTGCACTCAGCGCTTCAGCGTGAGAATTTTCCCATGCTGTCAGTGACGTGCATGAGGTGAGCTCATTCATGTCCAATGAACTCAGCTGACCTCATGTACGTCACTGACAGCGTGGGAGAATTTTCACGCTGAAGTGCTGAGTGCAGGAGAATTCTCCCACGCTGTCAGTGACGTGCATGAGGTGCGCCGAGTTCATTGGACATGAGCTTGTCTCATCTTTATGCCGTCACAGCGAGACACTGAGGAGCGCAAGCATGCCTGCGCTTCTGAGTGTCCGCGGGATGACAGGCTGGATGGCAGCGTTCTGCTGCGGTCCAGCCTGTCATCTCGATGTAGCAGAGCTGAAGCTGTCGTGGGAACCATGGAAAGGTAAGGATGAGGTTGCTTAATTATTTTACTTTTATTGCAGAAGACATTGGCTTCAGCTGGAATGGGCGTGACGGTAAGTATGGTTTAATTTAGAACAATAAAGAATTGTGTGTTTATTTCAATTAAAGGACTTTATTCTGGGTGTTTGTGTTTTTTTTTTAACTTTGACTATGGGGTTAGTAATGGGGGTGTCTTATAGACGCCTCTCCATTACTAACCTGGGCTTGATGTCAGCAGGCATTATAAGCTGACATCAACCCCTACCCTATTACCCCCTGCCACCGCACCAGGGCAGCGTGGAAGAGCGAGGCTAAGTGCCAGAATTGGCGCATCCTATGGATGCGCCATTTCTGGGGCGGCTGACGGCTGGTATTTCTAGCCTGGGAGGGGGCCAATATTCATGGCTCCCTTCCTGGGCTATTAATATCAGCCCCCAGCTGTCTGCCTAGCCTTTGCTAGCTATTAAATTAGGGGGGACCCCACGTCATTTTTTTGGGGGGGGTCCTCCATTTTAATAGCTAGTAAAGGCTAAGTATTCAGCTGGGGGCTGATATTAGTAGCCTGGGAAGCTCCGTGGGTATTACCCCCTTCCCAGGCTTCAAACATCTGCCCCAGCTGTCTGCTTAACCTCCGCTAGAGACTAAAATTACGGGGAACCCCACGCCAATTTTTTTTAATAATAAATCCTTTATTTTAATACTAAATGACAAGTACAGTAACCAACACTGTCACTGTACTTCATATATATGTGACTGACATGTTTCTATCTATCTAATCTATGTGTGAAGCTCTATTCTGTCTGTTATAAATTGTCGGGTACAGATGCTGAATTGCCGGCCGGCTTTTTTAAAGAGACGGTGCATGAAAACACTATTATTTTTTTTAATAAATCCTTTGCAGTAAATGACAAGTACAGTAAGCAACACTGTCACAGTACTTCATATATATGTGACTGACATGTTTCTATCTATCTAATCTATGTGTGAAGCTCTATTCTGTCTGTTATAAATTGTCGGGTACCGCTGCTGAATTGCCGGCCGGCTTTTTTAAAGCGACGGTGCATGAAAACACTATTATATTTTTTAATAAATCCTTTACACTAAATGACAAGTACAGTAAGCAACACTGTCACTGTACTTCGTATATATGTGGCTGACATGTTTCTATCTATCTAATCTATGTGTGATTCTCTATTCCTTCTATTCTAAATTGTCGGGTACAGATGCTGAATTGCCAGCTGGCTTTTTTAAAGAGACGGTGCATGAAAACACTATTATTTTTTTTAATAAATCCTTTGCAGTAAATGACAAGTACAGTAAGCAACACTGTCACAGTACTTCATATATATGTGACTGACATGTTTCTATCTATCTAATCTATGTGTGAAGCTCTATTCTGTCTGTTATAAATTGTCGGGTACCGCTGCTGAATTGCCGGCCGGCTTTTTTAAAGAGACGGTGCACGAAAACACTATTATATTTTTTAATAAATCCTTTACACTAAATGACAAGTACAGTAAGCAACACTGTCACTGTACTTCATATATATGTGACTGACATGTTTCTATCTATCTACTCTATGTGTGATGCTCTATTCCTTCATGTCTAAATTGTCGGGTACCGGTGTATGCCGCTGCTGAATTGCCGGCCGGCTTTTTTAAAGAAAGCGTCTTCTGAGCAGTTTGTCAGCTTTTGGACACCTTTGAAGGTGTTTTCTATGTGTTCCTATGTGTTTTTGTTTGCCTGCCATTGGTTTTAACGGTGTTCGACGGTGTTCTAAGGTGTTCGACGAACAGTTCGACGAACAGTTCCTCGAACATCCCGGTGTTCGACGAACCGAACCGAACCCGAACACTACGGGGGTGGCTCAACACTACTTATGTGTCTTGCGCATCTCGGAGCCCCAAAATTATTTTCCGGGCTAGATGCAGCTAAAAATTATTATTAATTTTAAATCTGGTGAAGCTTTAGTATAGATGGCCTAATAGGATCAGTGCTGCACACTGCTACAAAGCCCAAATTATTTTCCAGTCAAGATACAGATAAACATGATTAGTAATTTTAAATCTGGTGGAGCTTATTATAGATGGCCTAATAGAATCAGTGCTGCACACTGCTACAAAGCCCAAATTATTTTCCAGCCAAGATACAGATAAACATGATTAGTAATTTGAAAGCTTAAAACGGTTGGTAGGGTGATTTTAACCAATCATCAAGCTTTTACTCTCCCCAGGATGACACAGGGGTAGAAAAGTCGTTTCGGATCCATGATTTGTTCATCTTTATGAACGTGAGTCTGTCTACATTATCAGTGGAGAGCCGGGTGCGCTTATCTGTCAGCACACCACCAGCAGCGCTGAACACACGTTCAGACAGAACGCTGGCTGCGGGGCATGACAAGATCTCCAAGGCGTAAGTGGCTAGCTCCGGCCATTTATCCAGATTGGAAGCCCAAAAAGAGCAAGGGTCCAGTGACACAGTCATGGCTTCAATGTTTACTTGGAGATACTCCTGTACCATCGTCTCTAGGCGTTGACTATGTGTCAGACTTCTTGTCTCCTGTGGCCTTGCAAAGGATGGGCTAAAAAAGTGGTGAAATGATTCCGCAAAATTGATGTTACCAGCAGATACTGTGGTTCTGTTACGGTTTGAGTGCTGAACACTTGACGGTCCCACGGTTGGCAAGTTGGAACTGTGAGATTCACTACGTGCACCACTGGTATTTTGTGGAAAAGCACATGTAAGATTCTGCAACAGTCTCTGCTGATACTCCTGCATGCGTGCATCCCTTTCTATGGCAAAGAATAATTTCTGCAAATTTACTTTTGTACCGGGGATCTAACAGTGTGGCAACCCAGTAGTCAGGATTATTTCTAATTCTCACAATTCGAGGGTCATGTTGCAGGTAGTGCAGCAAGAAGACACTCATGTGTGTTGCGCATCCAGGAGCACCAAGTCCCTGTTGTGTTGGTGGCGAGGTAACAATCATGCTTCCTTCCTCTGTCCTCTCCCCCCAACCTCGCACAACAGAAATGTGATCAAGGTCTACCTCATCTGATGAGTCTTCCATCAGTTCGTCCTCCACTTCTTCCTGGGCTCCTGCACCTTCCTCACTAGTTTGGCTGCTACCATGCGCCCTGGTAAAACCATCTCCCCCACCCTCACATGCCTGCCGCCTTGGTGCTGCCGACCGTCTGGACCTTGCAGATGTTAGCCCTTCCGCATACAACTCCTCCTCCTCTACTTCCTCCACCTCCTCTTGTGCCACCACCTGACTCCGAATTCTGTTTAACATGTGCTCCAGCATGTAAATCACCGGAATAGTCATGCTGATAATGGTATCGTCAGCACTAAACATCTTCGTCGTCATTTCAAAACTGTGCAGAAGGGTGCATAGGTCCCTGATCTGAGACCACTCCTCCAGCGTGATTTGCCCCACCTCTGAATCTCGTTGGCCCAGGCTATACGTCAGAACGTATTGCACCAGGGCTTGTCGGTGCTGCCACAGTCGCTGCAACATGTGCAGAGTTTAATTCCACCGGGTAGGCACATCGCATTTTAGCCGGTGAAGTGGCAGGCCCAACGACTTCTGTAGAGATGTAAGTCGCTGAGCTGCGGGATGCGAACGGCGGAAGTGAGCACACAGCGACCGTGCCCTCTGCAGAAGGCCATCTAGTCTGGGATAGTGGGCTAAAATTTGCTGGACAACCAGGTTCAACACGTGAGCCATACAAGGCACGTGTGTGACATTGCCCCGGCGAAGGGCCGCACCCAGGTTTACAGCATTGTCGCACACGGCCTTCCCTGGTTTCAGGTCCAGTGGAGACAACGCTTCATGAAATTGGTTCTCCAGAGCTGACCACAACTCCTCAGCTGTGTGACTCACATTTCCCAGACATTTCAATGTAAAAACCGCCTGATGACGTTGAGCCCTACTGCCAGCATAGTAAGGAGGTGTGCAGGATCCCTTCTGCGCAGTTAGAAAGCTTGTGGCATGACCAGACAGGCTTTGGGTGCAGGTGGAAGACCGAGAGGAGGTTGAGGAGGCAGAAGCAGTGGAGGAACTTTGACATAAAGAGGATTGACGCACAACTCGTGGGGACGGCAAGACTTGGACAGCAGCCCCTTGTCCTGCTGTCACCATAGTTACCCAGTGCCCAGTCAGCGACATGTAACGCCCCTGTCCATGCCTACTCGTCCAAGTGTCTGTGGTGAAATGCACCCTGTCACACACACAGTTTCTCAAAGAAGCGGTGATGTTGTGTGCGACATGCTGGTGGAGCGCAGGCACACCTTTCTTTGAGAAGTAGTGCCGACTGGGCATCTGGTACTGTGGCACTGCGACGGACATAAGATCTCGAAAATCCTCTGTGTCCACCAGGCGGAAAGGCAGCATTTCTGTAGCCAAGAGCTTGCAGATGGTGAAATTCAACCTCTTAGCTTTCTCATGGCTAGGAGGAAATGGTCTTTTACTTGTCCACATCTGAGGGACCGAGGGCTGGCTATTGTGCTTAGACGGGGTTGATAAGGGTGTCCCCGGCAAACTGCCGGTCTGTGAGGAAGATGCAGGCGGACATGTTAGGTTGCCTTGATCCAAAGGTGGTGCTATCGATGTCGGACAGCGCTCAACACCAGCTGGTGTTACCACCTCCAAAGAAAATGATGACCTGCCAATCACGCTGGCTGTTGCGGGTAAAGAGGTGGCAGGTCTGCGCCCCAAAACAGGTGTGACTGCTGTCCCCCCAGTCACAGAGGATGAAGAGGCCGCGGATGCACAAGATATGGCAGACGGTGGTTGGCCCGGCCGGCTAGGCCGCATTGTAGCACACTGAGCTTCCCACTGCAACTTATGCTTCATGTCCATGTGCCGGTTCATGCATGAAGTACTCAAACTATGTATTTTTTGGCCTCTACTTAGCTTTTGCTGACAAATGTTACAGATAACACGAGTTGGGTCATCTTTATCGATCTGAAAAAATGCCCAGGCTATGCAAGGCTTAGCACCCATGCGACCTGAAGAGCCACCACGACTTGTGGTGAGAGGCAGAGTTGTGTTTGAGGATGCAGTTGTTGACGTGCTTCCAGTACTACGTCTCTGTCCAGGAAGGCGCAACCTGACCTCGTCGTCACTAGCATCTTCCTCCACCTCCTCTGCTGACCTCATCTCTTGGCTGACTGTGGGTTGACAGTAAGTGGGATCTCCAACCTCATCATCATCACCCTGTGCGTTATCACACCCGTCGTCCTCAGAGCCAACCTGTTCCTGCCCTGACAAAAAACTAAAGTTGTCGCTCCAATCAGGTATTTGAGTCTTATCATCGTCTTCCTCATTGTCTCCACCAACAGGAGTTACAGTTTGGGAATGAGGGTCTACATTATGGTCAGAACCTTCTGCGTCTGGTCCTGGATCCGACTCATAAAGATTCTGGGCATCAGTGCAGATCATTTCCTCGTCTGGATTCACAGAAGCGCTGGAGTCGACCTCTGATTCCCAGGCTATAGTATGAGTAAACAGCTCTGCAGACTCAACCATCTGTTCTACCTCATACTCAGACGGGCAGCTGGAGATTTGGGAGCTGTGAGGAAGCAAGTGCGATTGGGGTGACACCTTTGAGGACTGGAGTATTTGTGATGTTGAAGTTGATGTGGAGGAGAGCCCACTTAAAGGAGCACTTGATATCCGTTGAAGCACCTGCTGTTTTTGTGCCTCATCTGGAATTTGTAGCTATTGGCGTGGCCGTAAGAAAGGGATCTTATCACATTGTCCGCTAAAAGAAGTAGACATTTTAGTTTGGCTGGAAGATGGTCTTTCTTCTGCAGATGTTACTGTTGCTTTAACACCTACCCCACGGACACAACCTTTTTTCCCCTTCCCAACATGCCTATTCCCCTTTCCACCAGAAGCAGGCCTTTTTCCACTCATTTTGGTGGTTAACTAATTCACAACTCTGGAGTTGTTTGCACAAAAAAACAATGGATGGGAACCGAGCAGAGCTGAGTGGCCAAACTGTGGTATTAGGCCAATACTATTGGCTGGGTTAGATGCAGAAAAAAATTATATTCAATTTGCAACCTGATGGAGGTCTGTATAGATGGACTAATACAACAAGTCCCACACACAGCTAGAAGCCCAATATTTTTTCAGAGGTAGATGCAGAAAAAAATATATTCAGTTTGCAACCTGATGGAGGTCTGTATAGATGGATTAATAGAACAAGTCCCACACACAGCTAGAAGCCCAATATTTTTTCAGAGGTAGATGCAGAAAAAAATTATATTCAGTTTGCAACCTTATGGAGGTCAGTATAGATGGACTAATAGAACAAGTCCCACACACAGCTAGAAGGCCAAATATTTTTTCAGAGGTAGATGCAGAAAAAAATTATATTCAGTTTGCAACCTTATGGAGGTCAGTATAGATGGACTAATAGAACAAGTCCCACACACAGCCAGAAGGCCAAATATTTTTTCAGAGGTAGATGCAGAAAAAAATTATATTCAGTTTGCAACCTTATGGAGGTCAGTATAGATGGATTAATAGAACTAGTCCCACACACAGCTAGAAGGCCAAATATTTTTTCAGAGGTAGATGCAGAAAAAAATTATATTCAGTTTGCAACCTTATGGAGGTCAGTATAGATGGACTAATAGAACAAGTCCCACACACAGCTAGAAGGCCAAATATTTTTTCAGAGGTAGATGCAGAAAAAAATTATATTCAGTTTGCAACCTTATGGAGGTCAGTATAGATGGACTAATAGAACAAGTCCCACACACAGCTAGAAGGCCAAATATTTTTTCAGAGGTAGATGCAGAAAAAAATTATATTCAGTTTGCAACCTTATGGAGGTCAGTATAGATGGACTAATAGAACAAGTCCCACACACAGCTAGAAGGCCAAATATTTTTTCAGAGGTAGATGCAGAAAAAAATTATATTCAGTTTGCAACCTTATGGAGGTCAGTATAGATGGACTAATAGAACAAGTCCCACACACAGCTAGAAGGCCAAATATTTTGTCAGAGGTAGATGCAGAAAAAAATTATATTCAGTTTGCAACCTTATGGAGGTCAGTATAGATGGACTAATACAACAAGTCCCACACACAGCTAGAAGCCCAATATTTTTTCAGAGGTAGATGCAGAAAAAAATATATTCAGTTTGCAACCTGATGGAGGTCTGTATAGATGGATTAATAGAACAAGTCCCACACACAGCTAGAAGCCCAATATTTTTTCAGAGGTAGATGAAGAAAAAAATATATGCAGTTTGCAACCTGATGGAGGTCAGCATAGATGGACTAGTACAACAAGTCCCACACACAGCTAGAAGCCCAATATTTTTTCAGAGCTAGATGCAGAAAAAAATTATATTCAATTTGCAACCTGATGGAGGTCAGTATAGATGGACTAATAGAACAAGTCCCACACACAGCTAGAAGGCCAAATATTTTTTCAGAGGTAGATGCAGAAAAAAATTATATTCAGTTTGCAACCTTATGGAGGTCAGTATAGATGGACTAATAGAAAAAGTCCCACACACAGCTAGAAGGCCAAATATTTTTTCAGAGGTAGATGCAGAAAAAAATTATATTCAGTTTGCAACCTTATGGAGGTCAGTATAGATGGACTAATAGAACAAGTCCCACACACAGCTAGAAGGCCAAATATTTTTTCAGAGGTAGATGCAGAAAAAAATTATATTCAGTTTGCAACCTTATGGAGGTCAGTATAGATGGACTAATAGAACAAGTCCCACACACAGCTAGAAGGCCAAATATTTTTTCAGAGGTAGATGCAGAAAAAAATATATTCAGTTTGCAACCTGATGGAGGTCTGTATAGATGGATTAATAGAACAAGTTCCACACACAGCTAGAAGCCCAATATTTTTTCAGAGGTAGATGAAGAAAAAAATATATGCAGTTTGCAACCTGATGGAGGTCTGTATAGATGGACTAGTACAACAAGTCCCACACACAGCTAGAAGCCCAATATTTTTTCAGAGCTAGATGAAGAAAAAAATTATATTCAATTTGCAACCTGATGGAGGTCAGTATAGATGGACTAATAGAATGATGCTATGCCCAAAAGATTTTACTTCACTAGGTGCAGTAAAAAAATTGGTATTCTATACACAGGTGGTATATCTTGCAACGCAGATAGGCTACTCCACTGACTAACACACTCTGCAATAGGCCAAAAAGGATTAGCTTTGCTAGATTCAGCCAAATGCTGTGAAAAAAACTTGCACAGCACTGGCACAGACCTGCCTGGCAAAAACTGATAGGAACTGATGTAACCTAGTCCTGAAAAGGTCTCCAATTACAATTAGTCTTTACTCCCACAATCTATCTATTTAAGAGCACAGACCTGCCTGATAAAAGTCGTAGGAAATGCTGTAACCTAGTCCTTAAAAGGACTGCAATCACAACTATTCCCTACTCCCAAGCTATCTGTAGATTTGTGCGAAAATTGGCTTGAAATTAACAAGGTATAGCGCACACAGCAACAGCGGTGCCGTCTAACACGCAGCTGCAGCAGTGAGAAAATGGTGGCGACGGGGAAAATGGCTTGGTCTTATAGGGCAAGGACATGTGACATACACTGCCAATGACACATGCCCTTGCTTGTGTGAAAAAAAGCACTTCGCTCCGTGTGTGCGCTGCTGATAGACTGACAGATTGCACCTCCCCACTGCAAATGCGGGAAAGAGAAAAAAAATGGAGATCTTCATTGTTCCTGCAGAGATCCATCCCCTGCCCCTCCCCCCACCCCGCTGTACACTCAAACTGCGTATTAACATTAATTTTCATCATTACTGAGAAAAAATCCAGTTATGATTTTGGTGCACGAACAGTTATCGAACATAACCTCGAACAGCCGAATTTTTCTCAAATTGTTCGTGTTCGCCGAACGGCTCGAACACTCCCCAAAACAGCTCGAATTTGAGATTGGCGAACAGTTCGAGTAGAACAACGCTCATCTCTAGTCTTGATACCCCTCTTTCAGTCTGTGGGAAAGCTGTATGAGTTTTGCTTAATGGCCTTCAGTGGCCTAAACCGTGGCTTTGCTTATGCACGTAATTTCTCAAACTGCATTGCAGATCAGGTCATTGACTCAGTAGTCATGGAGTTCAAGGCGCAAAGAAAGATCTTTGTGCATCAAAGCACCACTGAGAAGTGTGAGCTGATGTTGGACCGGCTGTCATTGCTTATGGAACAAGCTGCATTAGAGGACTTTCCTGGGAGAAATGACAGTCGGAGTAGATATGGTTTCCCTCTATGCCAGTCCTTTCACCGAGCTAAAGAATATGGCTGTGGTGAAATACAACTGTCAATGAGAAGGATTTGATTCTGAGGGCCCAACTTTCTCCCCCACTAAAGAGCCTTATAGCAGCTGCAAGGTTTCTGCTATCAACTCTCCTGAAGAAGATGCTAGGGCCCACTGGAGGAGTCTCCGGTTCTCTGGTGGGCCTGTCCAACCCTGCCGAGAAGCAGCCTTGGCTAAAAAAAAGTCTGAGTGAAGGTTCCCAGACACTCTATGGCTGCTTTGTTACTGAGGAGAAAAATGGAGAACCTGGGGGAATCACAGGGAGAAAATACAAAATCCTTGCAGATGTTATCCTTGGTGGGATTTGAACCTAGGACCCCAGTGCTGCAAGGCTGTGCTAACTACTGAGCCACCATGCTGCCCTCTCTGTTCTCACAGCTCTGATATCTAACATGCTGGAGAAACTTGCACCTACTGCCACTCAGTATCTTTAGCTCCTTTGTGAGAAACTAAAGTTTGGGCAGCCACTCACTCAACCAAATAAAATTCCTGAGAAGAAAATTGTGGATGGCTTTGCTTCTGGTACTGGGTGCACTGCTAATACCATGGCGTGGAATAATTCACTGGAAATATTTCAGGCTGGTAGAAGACAAGCTGATTCCCACAGAAAAGTACCAGCAGCAAGCTAAGGAGATGGTGGCCTCTATCATCATCACGACCTGCAAAGTTTGCATTATAAACTCTCCTGCAGAGAAGCCAGGGCCCACCGGAGGAGTCTTCAGTTCTCCTACCCTGCATAGAAAATGCCCTAGCTAAGACAAGTGTGTGTGAGGGTTCCTAGACCCTCTATGGATGCTCTTTGTCTGTGGACTGGGTCTAGCAATCTATAAGATTGCAATCTATAAGATCCCTTCACTAGTTCCCAATTGCCCAGCGTATCCAGTTCAAACTACTAACACTGACCTACAGAGCCATCCATAAACTTTCTCCTCTGCACATCTCTAATCTCCCACTGTATTCACCTGCGTAATATCCTGTCCTCCCAAGACCTCCTTCACTCCTCCACACTTAGTCGTTCCTCACCCAATGGCCTCCAAGACTTTTCCCAAACATCCCCCATCCTCTGGAATTCTGTGCCTCAACATGTCCAATTAGCCACCACATTTGGATCCTTCAAACGGAACCTGAAAACCTATCTCTTCAAGAAAGCCTACTGCTTGCTATTACCTTTCTGCCACCTCAACACCACCGGAGCTACTGAAACCCCACAACCAACTGTCTCCTTCCCTACAATCCTGTAGAATGTAAGCCCGCAAGTGCAGAGTCTATAAGACTTAAGATGCAATCTGGCACCTTGGCAAAGCCCAATTCTGTTCTCCCTCTGATATCTAACAATAACAAACAGGTCATGCTAGAGAAAACTGCACCTTCTGCCACTTAGTGTCTTCAGCTCTTTTTGTGAGGAACTAATGTTTGAGCAGCCAGTCTACCATATAGAATTCCTGAGATATGGAAATTGTGGATGGCTTTGCTTCTGGTACTGGGTGCTAATACCAAACCATGGTGTGCAATTCACTGGATATTCCTGACCGTCTGGAGATAAGATCATTCCCACAGAAGAGTACCAGGAAGCTAAGGAGATGGTGGCTTCTATCATCATGAAGGAGTTTGCTCGTTGTCTAGGGGACAAACCAATGCTGCTGTCTACCTTGTGAACATTGTGTTGAAGATCGCAAGGATTAAGAGGTTACATTGGCGAGTCTGGTTTTTATACTAAAGATCCTGCTGTTTTTATAGTTTTAAATGAGCACACAGAGACTGTGGTTTCTGCAGCAGCACATCCTGGCCAGGATAGCGGTATAGAAATTGCTGTACCACCAGGTTGAGGATGCGAGCCATGCAAGGCACGTGTGTGAGGTTGCCCAGGCGTAGGGTAACCACCAGGTTTGCACCGATATCACACACGGCCTTCCCTTGCTCCAGGTTCAATGGAGACAGCCATTGCTCAAACTCGGTCTGGAGAGCTGTCCACAAATCTTCATATGTATGACTGCAATCTCCAAGCCATATAAACTTTAACACTGCCTTATTGCGGTGATCCCTGGCTGCGCAGTACGGAGGTGGGGGGGATTCTATCTGCACTGTTGGAACATGTGTCTCATTAAGACAAAGGTTGAGGTTGTAGGTGGAGGCCCTAGAGGAGGTGGAGGAGGCAGAAGCACTGAAGGAAGTGTTAGATACAGAGGTTTGTCCCGCAACCCTTGGGGATTCCAACACTTGCTGTTTAGTGACACTTTGGTGTCTAGTGGTTTAGTTCTCCATCCTCTGGTGTGTAGTAAATTAGTTCTCCAACCCTAGCTGTTTAGTAGTTTAGTTTTCTAACCCCTGTTGTTTATTAGTTTAGTTTTCCAACCCCTGTTTTCTATTAGTTTAGTTCTCCATGTTCTGGTGTGCATTTGTTTCATTCTTCCACCTTAGCTGTTTAGTAGTTTAGTTCTCCAATCCCTATTGTCTATTAGTTTGGTTCTCCATCTTCTGATGTCTAGTGGTTTAGTTCTCCATCCCCTGGAGTGTAGTAGTTTAGTTCTCCAAACCTAGCTGCTTAGTAGTTTAGTTCTCCAACCCCTGTTGTATATTAGTTTACTTCTCCATGTTCTGGTGTTTATTTGTTTCGTTCTTCAACCCATCCATGCCCACCCCCAGGGGTTAACATCTGGTGACGATGGTTTGGATTCTACTCAGACCCTACTTCATCTAGGCCCGGATCAACTGAAAAAAATTTTGGCCATCGCTACACATGCTTTCCCCTTATTGAGTCTGTGAAGCTTTGGATCAGACCTCTGATGCCCCGGAATAGAATGTGTGAACAGCTCTGCAGACTCGCCCATCTGTGGTTCCCCTCAGTCAGTTGGCCGGTTGGAGAGTTGTGACAGAGGGGAAAACAAGGGTAATTGGGGTGCCACCTCTGAGGACTGTACTGTGTGTGATGTTACGGTGGAGGAAGAGGAGCAGAGGCCACTTGATGCAGCGCTTGTCATCTACTGGAGCACATGTTTTTTCTGGCCCTCATCTACAAAGCATACCGCTGTCTCTGCTTAACTGACTTGGCCCTATCTTGTATCTCTTCATACCTAATTGACCGGACATTCAGTGTCTCCCATTCACGCACCACCTCCTCATCTCCTCCCCTATGTGTCAGTGTCCCCCAAGATTCAGTTGTAGGCCCCCTTCTCTTCTCCATCTACACCTTCGGCCTGGGACAGCTCATGGCTTTCAGTATCACCTTTATGCTGATGACACACAAATCAACCTCTCTGGACCTGATATCACCTCGTTACTAACCAGAATCCCACAATGTGTCTGTTATTTCATTTTTCTTCTCTGCTAGATTTGTAAAACTTAACATGGTTAAAACCGAATTCATCATCTTTCCACCTTCTCATTCACCCCCCCAACTGACCTATCCATCAAATCAATGGCTGCCCACTCTGATCTGTCCTTCAAAGGTCAGAACCAATCTCTTTCAACTTGCTGCTTACTCCAACTCCAAAATATCTCCAGTATCCACACATTCCTCAGCCATGAATCTATAAAAACACCAGTGCACGCCCTCATCACCTCCCGCCTTGACAACTGCAAGCTCCTGCTCTGTGGCCTCCCTTCTACCACTCTCACACCCCTCCAATCTATCCTAAACTGTGCTGGCCGACTAATCCACCTGTCACCCCGCTATTCCCTGGCTTCTCCCCTCTGTCTGTCAATCCCTATGCTGGTTCCCCATTGCCCAGAGTCTCCAGTTGAAAAGCCTAACTTTGGCATACCAAGTCATCGAAAACCTGTCTCCTTCATACATGTGTGACCTAGGCTCCCTGCACTCAACCTCCCATCCTTCCAAGATCTCCTTCTCTACTTTCCTCTTATCTCTTCTTGCCACAATCGCATATAAGATTTGTCCCATGCATCTCCCCTACTGTGTAACTCTGTACCCCAACACATCAGACTCTTGCCTGACATGGAAACCTTGAAAAGGATGCTGAAGACCCACTTCTTCTGACAAACATACAATCTGCAGTAACCCTCGCTCTACTATACCACTGCACGACCAACTGTACCCTCACCTAGTCTATCCTCACCCATCCTTTGTAGATTGTTTGTGCGCCCTCGCGGGCAGGGTCCTCTCTCATCTTGTACCAGTCGGTGACCCCTTTTCAGATATAAATCATCTATCATTACACATATAGGTAAACTCCTAATGGGGTATAATTCGCAAAATGTGGCCACTTGAGGGAATTCTGCTCTTCTAGCACTTAGGGGTTCTGTATATGAAGTCCACAAACTATTCTAGGAAAATCTATGCTCCAGGAGGCAAAAAGCACTCATTCCCTCCCGAATCTCACCGTGTGGCTAAGCAGTTGACACGGTTGTGTCAGGTGTAACAGATAGTTGCTCTGGATCTGGCTGCAGAACGTCACTGCTTTTCGCATTGCATACGCCTTCTTAATCCTTCTTACTTTCGGACCCAGTATCAAACCTCCTTCCTGCTCTGATTGACACACCATGGTCTGGGTCCAGGGTGTGTCAATCAGAGCAGGAGGGAGGTCCAGAAAAATCTGATCTCCAATATGGTGCTTCACTCCTTCTGAGCTTTGCACTATACCTCAAAAGTGGTTTTCGACCACATATGGGGTATCGGCATACTTGGGAGAAATTTCACAACAAATTTTGTGGTCCATTTCCTCCTGCTATCTTTGTCCATTTTCACAGATCAATGTTGTAAAATTCTGTGAAGCACCTTGCTGTGAAGTACAAAGTGCTCATTATGTCAAGATAAATTCCTTGAGTGGTCTAGTCTCCATAATGGGGTTACTTGTGGGGGGTTTCCACTTTTTAAGCATATTAGGGGCTTTCCAAATGCGACATGACACTCGCAGATCATTCCATCAAAATTTGCACTCATCACTCTTGAAAAGATTTGGAGCTAAAACAATTTTTTTTTTTCATTTTCACAGATCAACGTTGTAAAATTCTGTGAAGTGTGGCACCCTGCTATTACAGGTACCACAGGACCCAAAAGGGTGCATGGATGGACTTCTCCACAAGAGGCCCTCACTACACACAGAAACCTCCACCCTTCCACCCCATACCACCAGAGGGAGCCCTGTTAGGGATATATATACTGGAGGGTGGAGTTAGGTAGGGAGACTGTGCTGGCACTTGAAATCAGTGAAGAGCAAGCACCTGTTGTGCTGCTGTGCTGAGGGCAAGCCAGGCCCCAAAGCACGTGCTGAAGCCTGAGGGCCTAGAGTGTGGCCGGAGGCAAGGAGAGGAGAGAGGAGTTAAGGGGCAGAGGAGCATCTTAAGCTCACCCCAGAACACAAGCTGGACACCGAGTCTGCGCCTACAGGGTCCTCTATGCCCAGTAGGAATAACCGGTATACCAGGAGGATTTCAGACCTCTGGTCAACCTGAAGCTACCATCATCTAAAGAACTAGGAACCACGAAGGCCCCAGCGTCCAGGGATAGTGGTAGCCAGAGAAAAGTTCTTACTACCAACCAGACAGGTGAGAGAGTGAAACAGTACGGAAGCTAGGCCTAGTTCCAGGCTGGCCAGGAGCTTTAGAAAGAGGAAGAAACAGACAAGGAGGCCTTATACCCGCTCACTGGGGAGAGTCCAGAAGTGCACCCTTCCTACTGAGTACCCTGGACCATACCTGCCATTACACCAGTAAAGGTACTGAAGCGAATCCCCTGTGTGCGTGTCCAACATTCCCCCTGACCCAACAGGGCCACCTCTCACCTGCATCCCTTCCATCAACCCTGCCCCGGGGGCCAGCTCCGCCTGTGGGGAGCCGAATCATCCCAGCTGCCATCCCATCACCCCCGGAGGTCTGCGGCAGCACTGGTACCCATTACCAGGAACCACAGGTGGCATCACGATACCAAACTGTTATTCATCCCTTCAAGTAACAAGCCCCTTTTAAAGAGTGACCCCAGAGTACGGGCCCGGGAGCCGACTGCCGTGAACTCCCAAGAAGGTAAAGGCCTGTGTACCGAGTCCCCCATATCTCCCTGGGCGAGTCAGAAGCACTTGGGGGTTCAAAATTCTCACCTATAGAAGTTCCCTGAGTAGTCTAGTTTCCAGAATGGTGTGACTTTGTGGGGGGGAGTTCCACTGTTTAGGCACCTCACGAGCTCTCCAAATGCGACATGGCGTCCGCAAATTATGCCAGAAAATTTTACATTCAAAAAGTCAAAAGGCGCTCCTTCCTTTCCGAGCCCTGCCGTGCACCAAAATAGTGGTTTTACCCCACATATGAGGTATCAGTGTGCTCAGGAGAAATTGCACAACAAATTTTGGTGTCCATTTTCTCCTGTTTCTCTTGTGAAAGTAAAAAAATTGAGTCTGTAGGAACATTTTTGTAAAAAAAAAGGTTAATGTTTATTTTTTTCTTCCTCATTCCATTAATTCCTGTGAACACCTGAAGGATTAATAAACTTCTTGAATGTGGTTTTGAGCACCTTGAGAGGTGCAATTTTTAGAATTTTGACACTTTTGGTTATTTTCTGTCATATAGACCTCCCAAAGTCACTTCAAATGTGATATGGTTCCTAAAATATGGTTTTGTAAATTTTGTTGTAAAAATGAGAAATCGCTGGTCAACTTTTAACCCTTTTAACTTCCTAAAGAAAAAAAATTGTTTCAAAAATTGTGCTGATGTAAAGTATACATGAGGGAAATGTTATTTATTAACTATTTTGCATGATATAACTCTTTAATTTAAGGGCACAAAAATTAAAAGTTTGAAAATTGCTACATTTTCAAACTTTTTGCCAAATTTCTGATTTTTTAACAAATAAATGTAAGTCAAGTAAAATAAATTTTACCACTATCATGAAGTACAATATGTCATGAACAAAACTCTCAGAAATACTGGTATCCTTTGAAGCATTCCAAAGTTATTACCTCATAAAATGACACTGGTCAGAATTCAAAAAATTGGCCTGGTCAGGAAGGTGAAAACAGGCTCCCGGGTGAAAGGGTTAACATTAATCTAGTAAATAGTTAAAAGTTACTATGTTTAAAAATACATTACATTACTTTAATTATTACATTTTTTCATTTTATTATCCCAATAGTGACTTTTTAAATTCATATAATATAACTTTAATATTAAAATGTAAATCTCTTTTATCCAAGTATTAAAATGGAAAATACATTTTCCTCGATTTCTAAATTACAGTTGAATTCTGAATGCTCATATTATTAAAAACAGCACTACTGTTACAAGAGGCATACATTTTTTCATTCATTTCTGTATTCTAATTGCATTTTTTTACTAAAAATGTAAAAAATAACTGTATATTACTAAAACAAGACTAGAGCAAGAACCAAAGTTAGTCGACTATGTTTGTTTTATCCTGTTTACTGCTGTTTAGACTTACACTTAATGTAAATGTCAAATAGATTCTTCTGACTGATGCCAAACAAGTTTATCCTTGAAAAATATGCTTTTCTTTATTGGATACTTTTATTTAAAATAGCATAGCAGACTGCAGTATTTCAAACAATATCCTTTAAAATGATGTTTACATTAAATGTACATATTTCTTTTACAAGGGGATCCTAAATGACATATGCTACAGCATGTCATCACCCAGGGGCATCTGTTTAATGTACAGTGCCTACAAGTAGTATTCAACCCCCTGCAGATTTAGCTGGTTTGATAAGATGCAAATAAGTTAGAGCCTTCAAACTGCAAACGAGAGTAGGTTTTATGAACAGAAGCATAAATCTTACAAACCAAAAAGTTATTTTGCTCAGTTGAATTTTATTAAATTTTAAACATAAAAGTGTGGGTCAATTATTATACAACCCCTATGTTTAATATTTTGTGGAATAACCCTTGTTTGCAATTACAGCTAATAATGGTCTTTTATAAGATCTGATCAGGCCGGCACAGGTCTGTGGAGTTATCTTGGCCTACTCCTCCATGCAGATCTTCTCCAAGTTATCTAGGTTCTTTGGGTGTCTCATGTGGACTTTATTCTTGAGCTCCTTCCACAAGTTTTCAATTGGGTTAAGGTCAGGAGACTGACTAGGCCACTCCAACACCTTGACTTTTTCCCTCTTGAACCAGGCCTTGGTTTTCTTGGCTGTGTGCTTTGGGTCGTTGTCTTGTTGGAAGATGAAATTACGACCCATCTTAAGATCCTTGATGGAGGAGCGGAGGTTCTTGGCCAAAATCTCCAGGTAGGCCGTGCTATCCATCTTCCCATGGATGCGGACCAGATGGCCAGGCCCCTTGGCTGAGAAACAGCCCCACAGCATGATGCTGCCACCACCATGCTTGACTGTAGGGATGTTATTCTTGGGGTCGTATGCAGTGCCATCCAGTCTCCAAACGTCACGTGTGTGGTTGGCACCAAAGATCTCGATCTTGGTCTCATCAGACCATAGAACCTTGAACCAGTCTGTCTCAGAGTCCTCCAAGTGATCATGAGCAAACTGTAGATGAGCCTTGACATGACGCTTTGAAAGTAAAGGTACCATACAGGCTCGTCTGGAACGGAGACCATTGCGGTGGAGTACGTTAATTATGGTATTGACTGAAACCAATGTCCCCACTGCCATGAGATCTTCCCGGAGCTCCTTCCTTGTTGTCCTTGGGTTAGCCTTGACTCTTCGGACAAGCCTGGCCTCGGCACGGGAGGACACTTTCAAAGGCTGTCCAGGCCGTGGAAGGCTAACAGTAGTTCCATAAGCCTTCCACTTACGGATGATGCTCCCAACAGTGGAGACAGGTAGGCCCAACTCCTTGGAAAGGGTTTTGTACCCCTTGCCAGCCTTGTGACCCTCCACGATCTTGTCTCTGATGGCCTTGGAATGCTCCTTTGTCTTTCCCATGTTGACCATGTCTGAGTGCTGTTCACAAGTTTGGGGAGGGTCTTAAATAGTCAGAAAAGGCTGGCAAAAGAGATCTTTAATCCACACATGTGAAGCTCATTATTCTTGGTGCCTGAACTACTTCTTAATACTTTAGGGGGACCAAACAGAATTCTTGTGGTTTGAGGGGTTGAATAATAAATGACACTCTGAATTAACATTTAACGTTTTAAAAAAAACAAAAAAAAAAAACAAAAAAAAAATTTGCTGCAGTGCATTTCCCACTTCCAGGCTGATCTACAGTACAAATGTCACAATGCCAAGTTAATTCCACATGTGTCTGACGCGCCCCCTGGGTCTGTGCTGCTGCTGCTGTGCAGGGGGAATACCCGGAGCCGGATCGCTGGGGGTTGTAGTTCTCCGTGGCGGTGACCCGGTCCGTGCCCAGGGTGGTCAAACCAGTGGCAGTCTATTTGTATTGTAATGAGTGTCCGACTATGCCACCCGTGGATTGCGGTCAGTGGGGACCGCCGCTGCGCTGCAGACCGCTGAGGCTGATGTTGTTTGCGCAGCCGAGTATGGGATGACTCCCCACGGGAGAAGTATTGCCTCAGGGCAGCTAATGTGGAAGATGATGGGAGTGATGTTCTGAGGGTCCCAGTGCTAATGGTGCAGGAGCGGCAAGGAATCACAGAGACGGGAGGTGCAGTTTAGGGTCTTTACTGATGGTACAAGGCAGACCCTCCTGGGAGTACTGGCTAGTATAAGAGGCCTGGTCAGTCTGCGAGCAAGCAGGAGTTCCCCTGGCCAGGTGGAGTTGTAGGCCTCCCCGTTAATCTGAACTTTTCCTGGCTACCTTGCTGTCAGCGGTTACAAGTAGCCCACGTCCCTGAGTATACCGTGTGGTGCTCACCCGTATGGCTGGTGACTTGGGGCCTTCTGTTAGCCTCCGCTCCTGGATGGCGGCGCTGGTCCCTTCTCTGTGACTGAGCCTCCGGGCTTCTATGGCCAGAGGACCTGGAATCCCCTGCCGGCTGGTTTCTGCTGCTGGGTGTATATCAGTCCCCACAGCCTCGGACTCCTGTGTCCGGCTTTAGTATCTTCGTCCAGGGCGAACTCTGCTCAGCTCCAGCCCCTGGACTTCTGCTACTGCTCCTACAGAGCTCCTGTTCTTGCTTTCCCTGTGTCTGGAACTGTCTGCAGCTCCACTCTGACTCTGACTCTGTCTGCTCTAATCCCGCCCCAGACCCAGTTTAAAAGGGCAGATTCCTCCCCTCCCAGGTCTGGGCGGACTGTGTTGCATGTTTAGGGATCCTGACCAGAGAAACCTTCCACTTGCTCTCAGACATAATATCTCTATTACTGTGGCAACCAGACCCCTGGGGTGTCACATTCCCCCCTAGTAAATTTTAGTACTTCGGGACTAAACACATTTTTAAAGAAACATAAATACAAGGTATAACAATATTACAATAACAAGACAACATATTTACAAGAAGCTTTAGTCTGTAGAGGTCACGGCGTTTCCGTGACCGGGTGTCCATATCACCCAAGGTGAAGTTTATGAAACAAAGGGGGTGTCCATGTCACCCAACAACGCGAAGTCTTGGCACAGAATAGGGGAATTGTCCAAAGCAAACCCCTTGCGTTGTCCTTGGGCGTGGCTGCAAGGGTAGAGCTAGCTACTTTGGGCCGCAAGTAGGCCACGCCAGACAGGTTTTCTCTTCTGCGACTGTCTTCACAAGAGGCACCAAGGTGCAACTATCTACAAAACTGTACCGGTTATCCAGTGTCCATAACCTGTTAGTCCAAATAAATCTGCAGGGTAACTGAGAAACATAATTAGTAACAGGCAACAAACATAAACCATAAACATTTTTCAATAAACAGTCAACTTTACAGTGCACTGGTTTAGATTCTCCAGCGAGCGGGCATCTGACCTCTAGTGACTCTAGTGGACCTGCGGAGCTCACTAACTGGTTCTGCACTACAGGGTGTAGGAGGTGTTATGGGTAGAGATGAGCGTTGTTCTACTCGAACTGTTCGCCAATCTCAAATTCGAGCTGTTTTGGGCGGTGTTCGAGCCGTTCGGCGAACACGAACAATTTGAGAAAAATTCGGCTGTTCGAGGTTATGTTCGATAACTGTTCGTGCACCAAAATCATAACTGGATTTTTTCTCAGTAATGATGAAAATTAATGTTAATACGCAGTTTGAGTGTACAGCGGGGTGGGGGGAGGGGCAGGGGATGGATCTCTGCAGGAACAATGAAGATCTCCATTTTTTTTTCTCTTTCCCGCATTTGCAGTGGGGAGGTGCAATCTGTCAGCCTATCAGCAGCGCACACACGGAGCGAAGTGCTTTTTTTCACACAAGCAAGGGCATGTGTCATTGGCAGTGTATGTCACATGTCCTTGCCCTATAAGACCAAGCCATTTTCCCCGTCGCCACCATTTTCTCACTGCTGCAGCTGCGTGTTAGACGGCACCGCTGTTGCTGTGTGTGCTATACCTTGTTTTTTCAAGCTAATTTTCGCACAAATCTACAGATAGCTTGGGAGTAGGGAATAGTTGTGATTGCAGTCCTTTTAAGGACTAGGTTACAGCATTTCCTACGACTTTTATCAGGCAGGTCTGTGCTCTTAAATAGATAGATTGTGGGAGTAAAGACTAATTGTAATTGGAGTCCTTTTCAGGACTAGGTTACATCAGTTCCTATCAGTTCTTGCCAGGCAGGTCTGTGCCAGTGCTGTGCAAGTTTTTTTCACAGCATTTGGCTGAATCTAGCAAAGCTAATCCTTTTTGACCTATTGCAGAGTGTGTTAGTCAGTGGAGTAGCCTATCTGTGTTGCAAGATATACCACCTGTGTATAGAATACCAATTTTTTTACTGCACCTAGTGAAGTAAAATCTTTTGGGCATAGCATCATTCTATTAGTCCATCTATACTGACCTCCATCAGGTTGCAAACTGAATATATTTTTTTCTGCATCTACCTCTGAAAAAATATTGGGCTTCTAGCTGTGTGTGGGACTTGTTCTATTAATCCATCTATACAGACCTCCATCAGGTTGCAAACTGAATATATTTTTTTCTGCATCTACCTCTGAAAAAATATTGGGCTTCTAGCTGTGTGTGGGACTTGTTCTATTAATCCATCTATACAGACCTCCATCAGGTTGCAAACTGAATATATTTTTTTCTGCATCTACCTCTGAAAAAATATTGGGCTTCTAGCTGTGTGTGGGACTTGTTCTATTAATCCATCTATACAGACCTCCATCAGGTTGCAAACTGAATATATTTTTTTCTGCATCGACCTCTGAAAAAATATTGGGCTTCTAGCTGTGTGTGGGACTTGTTGTATTAGTCCATCTATACTGACCTCCATCAGGTTGCAAACTGAATATATTTTTTTCTGCATCTACCTCTGAAAAAATATTGGGCTTCTAGCTGTGTGTGGGACTAGTTTTATTAGTCCATCTATACTGACCTCCATCAGGTTGCAAACTGAATATATTTTTTTCTGCATCTACCTCTGAAAAAATATTGGGCTTCTAGCTGTGTGTGGGACTTGTTCTATTAATCCATCTATACAGACCTCCATCAGGTTGCAAACTGAATATATTTTTTTCTGCATCTACCTCTGAAAAAATATTGGGCTTCTAGCTGTGTGTGGGACTTGTTCTATTAATCCATCTATACAGACCTCCATCAGGTTGCAAACTGAATATATTTTTTTCTGCATCTACCTCTGAAAAAATATTGGGCTTCTAGCTGTGTGTGGGACTTGTTCTATTAATCCATCTATACAAACCTCCATCAGGTCGCAAACTGAATATATTTTTTTCTGCATCTACCTCTGAAAAAATATTGGGCTTCTAGCTGTGTGTGGGACTTGTTCTATTAATCCATCTATACAGACCTCCATCAGGTTGCAAATTGAATATAATTTTTTTCTGCATCTAACCCAGCCAATAGTTTTGGCCTAATACCACAGTTTGGCCACTCAGCTCTCCTCGGTTCCCATCCATTGTTTTTTGGTGCAAACAACTCCAGAGTTGTGAATTAGTTAACCACCAAAATGAGTGGAAAAAGGCCTGCTGCTGGTGGGAAGAGGAATAGGCGTGTTGGGAAGGGGAAAAAAGGTTGTGTCCGTGGGGTAGGTGTTAAAGCAACAGTAACATCTGCAGAAGAAAGACCATCTTCCAGCCAAACTAAAATGTCTACTACTTTTAGCGGACAATGTGATAAGATCCCTTTCTTACGACCACGCCAATCGCTACAAATTCCAGATGAGGCACAAAAACAGCAGGTGCTTCAACGGATATCAAGTGCTCCTTTAAGTGGGCTCTCCTCCACATCAACTTCAACATCACAAATACTCCAGTCCTCAAAGTTGTCACCCCAATCGCACTTGCTTCCTCACAGCTCCCAAATCTCCAGCTGCCCGTCTGAGTATGAGGTAGAACAGATGGTTGAGTCTGCAGAGCTGTTTACTCATACTATAGCCTGGGAATCAGAGGTCGACTCCAGCGCTTCTGTGAATCCAGACGAGGAAATGATCTGCACTGATGCCCAGAATCTTTATGAGTCGGATCCAGGACCAGACGCAGAAGGTTCTGACCATAATGTAGACCCTCATTCCCAAACTGTAACTCCTGTTGGTGGAGACAATGAGGAAGACGATGATAAGACTCAATTACCTGATTGGAGCGACAACTTTAGTTTTTTATCAGGGCAGGAACAGGTTGGCTCTGAGGACGACGGGTGTGATAACGCACAGGGTGATGATGATGAGGTTGGAGATCCCACTTACTGTCAACCCACAGTCAGCCAAGAGATGAGGTCAGCAGAGGAGGTGGAGGAAGATGCTAGTGACGACGAGGTCAGGTTGCGCCTTCCTGGACAGAGACGTAGTACTGGAAGCACGTCAACAACTGCATCCTCAAACACAACTCTGCCTCTCACCACAAGTCGTGGTGGCTCTTCAGGTCGCATGGGTGCTAAGCCTTGCATAGCCTGGGCATTTTTTCAGATCGATAAAGATGACCCTACTCGTGTTATCTGTAACATTTGTCAGCAAAAGCTAAGTAGAGGCCAAAAAATACATAGTTTGAGTACTTCATGCATGAACCGGCACATGGACATGAAGCATAAGTTGCAGTGGGAAGCTCAGTGTGCTACAATGCGGCCTAGCCGGCCGGGCCAACCACCGTCTGCCATATCTTGTGCATCCGCGGCCTCTTCATCCTCTGTGACTGGGGGGACAGCAGTCACACCTGTTTTGGGGCACAGACCTGCCACCTCTTTACCCACAACAGCCAGCGTGATTGGCAGGTCATCATTTTCTTTGGAGGTGGGAACACCAGCTGGTGTTGAGCGCTGTCCGACATCGATAGCACCACCTTTGGATCAAGGCAACCTAACATGTCCGCCTGCATCTTCCTCACAGACCGGCAGTTTGCCGGGGACACCCTTATCAACCCCGTCTAAGCACAATAGCCAGCCCTCGGTCCCTCAGATGTGGACAAGTAAAAGACCATTTCCTCCTAGCCATGAGAAAGCTAAGAGGTTGTATTTCACCATCTGCAAGCTCTTGGCTACAGAAATGCTGCCTTTCCGCCTGGTGGACACAGAGGATTTTCGAGACCTTATGTCCGTCGCAGTGCCCCAGTACCAGATGCCCAGTCGGCACTACTTCTCAAAGAAAGGTGTGCCTGCGCTCCACCAGCATGTCGCACACAACATCACCGCTTCTTTGAGAAACTCTGTGTGTGACAGGGTGCATTTCACCACAGACACTTGGACGAGTAGGCATGGACAGGGGCGTTACATGTCGCTGACTGGGCACTGGGTAACTATGGTGACAGCAGGACAAGGGGCTGCTGTCCAAGTCTTGCCGTCCCCACGAGTTGTGCGTCAATCCTCTTTATGTCAAAGTTCCTCCACTGCTTCTGCCTCCGCAACCTCCTCTCGGTCTTCCACCTGCACCCAAAGCCTGTCTGGTCATGCCACAAGCTTTCTAACTGCGCAGAAGGGATCCTGCACACCTCCTTACTATGCTGGCAGTAGGGCTCAACGTCATCATGCGGTTTTTACATTGAAATGTCTGGGAAATGTGAGTCACACAGCTGAGGAGTTGTGG
Source organism: Phyllobates terribilis (assembly GCF_046119375.1). NCBI lineage: Eukaryota > Metazoa > Chordata > Amphibia > Anura > Dendrobatidae > Phyllobates > Phyllobates terribilis. The sequence goes on along the minus strand of NW_027362764.1, from coordinate 204,821,059 downwards.
TCAGCTCTGGAGAACCAATTTCATGAATGGTTGTCTCCACTGGACCTGAAACCAGGGAAGGCCGTGTGCGACAATGCTGCAAACCTGGGTGCGGCCCTTCGCCGGGGCAATGTCACACACGTGCCTTGTATGGCTCACGTGTTGAACCTGGTTGTCCAGCAATTTTTAGCCCACTATCCCAGACTAGATGGCCTTCTGCAGAGGCCCCGGTGCTGTGTGCTCACTTCCGCCGATCGCATCCCGCAGCTCAGCGACTTACATCTCTACAGAAGTCGTTGGGCCTGCCACTTCACCGGCTAAAATGCGATGTGCCTACCCGGTGGAATTCAACTCTGCACATGTTGCAGCGACTGTGGCAGCACCGAAAAGCCCTGGTGCAATACGTTCTGACGTATAGCCTGGGCCAACGAGATTCAGAGGTGGGGCAAATCACGCTGGAGGAGTGGTCTCAGATCAGGGACCTATGCACCCTTCTGCACAGTTTTGAAATGGCGACGAAGATGTTTAGTGCTGACGATGCCATTATCAGCATGACTATTCCGGTGATTTACATGCTGGAGCACATGTTAAACAGAATTCGGAGTCAGGTGGTGGCACAAGAGGAGGTGGAGGAAGTAGAGGAGGAGGAGTTGTATGCGGAAGGGCTAACATCTGCAAGGTCCAGACGGTCGGCAGCACCAAGGCGGCAGGCATGTGAGGGTGGGGGAGATGGTTTTACCAGGGCGCATGGTAGCAGCCAAACTAGTGAGGAAGGTGCAGGAGCCCAGGAAGAAGTGGAGGACGAACTGATGGAAGACTCATCAGATGAGGGAGACTTTCATCACATTTCTGTTGTGCGAGGTTGGGGGGAGAGGACAGAGGAAGGAAGCATGATTGTTACCTCGCCACCAACACAACAGGGACTTGGTGCTCCTGGATGCGCAACACACATGAGTGCCTTCTTGCTGCACTACCTGCAACATGACCCTCGAATTGTGAGAATTAGAAATAATCCTGACTACTGGGTTGCCACACTGTTAGATCCCCGGTACAAAAGTAAATTTGCAGAAATTATTCCTGCCATAGAAAGGGATGCACGCATGCAGGAGTATCAGCAGAGACTGTTGCAGAATCTTACATGTGCTTTTCCACAAAATACCAGTGGTGCACGTAGTGAATCTCACAGTTCCAACTTGCCAACCGTGGGACCGTCAAGTGTTCAGCACTCAAACCGTAACAGAACCACAGTATCTGCTGGTAACATCAATTTTGCGGAATCATTTCACCACTTTTTTAGCCCATCCTTTGCAAGGCCACAGGAGACAAGAAGTCTGACACATAGTCAACGCCTAGAGACGATAGTACAGGAGTATCTCCAAGTAAACATTGAAGCCACGACTGTTTCACTGGACCCTTGCTCTTTTTGGGCTTCCAATCTGGATAAATGGCCGGAGCTAGCCACTTACGCCTTGGAGATCTTGTCATGCCCCGCAGCCAGCGTTCTGTCTGAACGTGTGTTCAGCGCTGCTGGTGGTGTGCTGACAGATAAGCGCACGCGGCTCTCCACTGATAATGTAGACAGACTCACGTTCATAAAGATGAACAAATCATGGATCCGAAACGACTTTTCTACCCCTGTGTCATCCTGGGGAGAGTAAAAGCTTGATGATTGGTTAAAATCACCCTACCAACCGTTTTAAGCTTTCAAATTACTAATCATGTTTATCTGTATCTTGGCTGGAAAATAATTTGGGCTTTGTAGCAGTGTGCAGCACTGATTCTATTAGGCCATCTATAATAAGCTCCACCAGATTTAAAATTACTAATCATGTTTATCTGTATCTTGACTGGAAAATAATTTGGGCTTTGTAGCAGTGTGCAGCACTGATCCTATTAGGCCATCTATACTAAAGCTTCACCAGATTTAAAATTAATAATAATTTTTAGCTGCATCTAGCCCGGAAAATAATTTTGGGGCTCCGAGATGCGCAAGACACATAAGTGCCTTCTTGCTGCACTACCTGCAGCATGACCCTCATATTGTCAGAATTCGAAGTAATCATGACTACTGGGTTGCCACACTCTTAGATCCCCCAAACTTTTCGATCAACCTTTTCATTTTAATAAAGACCAAAAAAATGGTCATTTTTGAAATTACAAGCATTAGCAGGTTGTTAAAAACTGAAATCAAACAGTTTTCAACTCAAAACTTTATTCTAGGTGATGTTACATTTTCACATAGGACCCCTTGTTCGAAAGGAGCTTCTGAACTCTCTCGTCCATTGAATTTGTCAGGTTTTGGATGGTTTCTGCTTCAATTGTTTTGCATGAGGACAGAATACCCTCCCAGAGCTGTTGCTTAGATGTGAACTGCCTCCCGCCATCATAGACACTCCTTTTAATGATGCTCCAAAGGTTCTGAATGGGGTACAGGTCAGGGGAGCATGGGGGTCACACCATAAGTTTGTCCCCTTTTATGCCCATATCAGCCAGAGATGCAGATGTTTTATGTGCAGCATGAGATGGTGCATTATCATGCAGAAAAATGATCTTGCTGTGAAATACACGGTTCTTCTTCTTGAACCATGGCAGGAAGTGCTGTTTGAGAAAATCCACATACATTATGGAGTTCATCTTTAGTGCCTTCAGGGATCCTAAAGGGGCCGACAATCTCTCTCCCCATGATTCCAGCCCAAAACATTACTCCACCCCCTCCTTGTTGGCACTGTAGCCGTGTTTGCGTGGGGTGTCCATCAACCAGCCATCCTCCACTCCATCCATCTGGACCATCGAGCGCTGCACGGCACTCATCCGTGAACAAAACAGTTTTGAAATCAGTCTTCATGTAATGTTTGGCCCACTGGAGCCGTTTCTGCTTGTGTGAAGTGGATAGAGGAGGTCGACAGGATGGCGTATGCACAGCTGCAAACCTCTGAAGGACCCTGCATCTTGTTGTTTGGGGGACGTTGGAGGCACAAGCAGCTTCAAAAACTTGTCTGCTGCTTTGACAAGGCTTTTTTGCCGCTGCTCTTTCAACCTGACGTAATTGCCTGTAGGAAAGAGTCCTCAATTTGCCCTTATCAGCACGCACACGTGTGTACTGTGAATCAGCTACATACTTCTTGATTGCCAAGACACTTCATCCTGATCATCGCACAATGTTGATTGTAGTCATGCCTTGACCTAAACACTCCACAATTTGTTGCTTCTCAGCAGCCGACACATCCTTTTTCTTTCCCATTTTGGCAGAAAATGTAGGCTGCTTAATAATGTGAGACAGCTTTCTTAAGCAGTCTTGCCTTTCATTGGACACACCTGCCAAACTAATTAGCACAGGTGTCTGCAATTGCTTACAGTGATATAAAGAGCCCTGACACACATCACCATCAATGAGTTTAACTGACAAACAAACAAATTCTTCCCTTATCACTCCTAAACACTTTTTGCATAATAATTTGGAACGCAGTGTACATATGCTTTTCCACAAAACACCAGTGGTTCACGTAGTGAATCTTACAGTTCTAACTTGCCAACCATGGTCTGTATGGAGTTGTTCAATAAAGGGCCCAAAATTAAGATAACATAGATGGGAGAGGTCTCTATGAATAGGAATTCCTAAGTATTTGATACCCTGTGAGGGCCAGGCAAAGGGAAAGTTGGACTGGATGGAATCCTATATGGATTTGGGGAGGGAGACATCGAGGGCCACAGACTTCGCTGCATTGATTTTAAAATTTGACCATGTAACAAAGTGATCTATTTCAGCCATAACAGCATGGATGGATATATGTGATTGAGTGATATATACTAGGACATCATCAGCAAATAGAGAGCACTTGTACTCGGTGCCTCCCACCTCAATCCACCTAATATTGGGGTTATGGCGAATTGATGAGAGCAGGTGCTCCGTCACTAGGATGTATAAGAGAGGGGACAGAGGACATCCCTGGCTTGTCCCATTGGTGATTGTGAAAGGTGATGAAAATGTTCTGATGCACCCCCTGAGCCTTGGGACACGCGGAGCCGGACCCTTTTTGGTGGATGCTGGTGGTTGTAGTCTTCGTGGCGGTGACCCGGTTCCGTGGCTCAGGGTGGTCAAACCAGTGGCGGAACTATTTATGTGGTTTTGATGTTTAAATGTCCGACTACGCCACCCGTGGATTGCGGTCAGAGTGAACCGCCGCTGCAGGGCAGACCGCTGAGGCTGGTGTTGTGGGTGCAGCAGAGCGTAGCATAACTCCCCACGGGAGGAGTATAGCCTCAGGGCAGTGTATGCAGAGGATGGGGGTGATGGTGCAGGGGCAGCAGCAGTAACGACACGGAGTCAGTGATGCAGTCCAGGGCCTTTACTCACAGTTCTTATTATCCAGACCACTTCTGCAGGTAACAGCTGCCCATGTCGTACTGTGCTCACCAGGTGAGGGGCTCAGACAACTCCCAGATAACTTTGGAGTGTTTCACAGGACCCTCTTTGTGTGTCCTTTGTCTGGCCATTCTTGCCAACGCTTCTGTCCGGCTGCCTCGGGCCTCCTCTTGGTAAACTTGGCGCCAGTTTCCCTGACCCTATGTGGTGCCTTCCTAGCGGGTGTAGCGAGGGGCTGCGCCACATAAAATGTCACAGCCTCCGGTTTCTAGCTGAGGGTCATTTCCTGCCTCCACTAGTTTTGGGGACCGGTCTCCCCCTTTGGCCTGACCCCTCCACGCAGGTGGATTCGGGCGTGCGGTGGCGACTCGCCCGTCCGCAACCCTGGGATCCCTTCATTCCTCGTTCCTGGAGCCTTCTCCGCTCCTCTTCCTTCCTTCTCCCTCTTCCAGGCCTGGGCCTCTGTTACTAGGCCCGCCTCCGGAGCAGAGCTCATGCAGAGCCCCTGCTCCCTGCCACTTCTGCTCAGACTTCTCTGCACTGAACTAAGATGGTGCCCACCTTTTATACTCCCTTCTCAATGCACCCAGGAACTGCTTCCTCCCTGCTCCTGCACTACAGGGTTCCCCTCCCTCAGTGTTCCCTCCCCCCACTCCAGCCAGGGACAGGGACTGTCGTGCCCATCTCAGAGGCATATTGGTCGCCCTGCCCCACGGCAATGTGGTGTAATGCATGCAGGTGTCGGGTCCTGATCCACACTCCATCCTTACCTGAGAGTGAAATATCACACCTCTGGGTGAGGTGCAATACCTCTGTAGCAACCGAGCCCTCAGGGTGCTACAGTTCCATTTATCTTCAGCCTAGGTGACGTATTGTGATACAGGGCCGTGATTTTGGCTATAAAAGGGTCCCCTAGACCCCTACCCCAAGCTTTTTAAGAGAATCATATATGGCGTGCCAGGAGACTCTATGGAATGCTTTCTCAGCATCCAACGAGAGTATCTAATTACAAATTTTTAACTGCATCTAGCCCAGGAAATACTTTGTGCCTAGTAGCAGTGTCTGCTAGTCAGCGGATTATCCCGGCTGTTAAGCAAGCTACACCACCTGTAGTTTAGACACTTAATTTTTTCAAAGGAAATGCTTCGGGACCATGGGATACTCAGTGAAGAGCATCAGGAGGCACACCAAGGCATAGGGGCTGGGATTGGCAGTAGGATGCCTTGCGGTGGACAGCCAAGCTCGATCCTTATAAAAGCTTTTTAACTGCTTTAGTGGACGCTACTGGAGCTGGAATTACGCGGCTGCTGGCATGAGACTTGCCCTCCAATAGATCCTTGTAAATGGATTTAAAGTGTATTCATTCAAATTAGAGAGACAATTTAAATTAAAAAGCTTAGAGCTGCCTCCACCACAGGGGGGCTCGCTCGACCCACCAGCGGACAGGCACCAGTATTGGGAGAGGGGGGCTGGCCGTCAGGGTTCACCGTGGCTCTGGCACAAACCCGGCGACACGGAGGTGGCACGGGCAGGAGCGGACTGGCCGTGTCGGCTTCTCACTTTTTGGATTTTAGAAGGGCATGACATGCCTATATCTGTGTCTCCCCCTCCTTTTACTCCTCCACCTCTTTTATTTTCGCATGACTATATGTACTTGTCACTTTTCCATGTGTTAGTTATGTCTTCTGAGCAGTTTGTCAGCTTTTGGACACCTTTGAAGGTGTTTTCTATGTGTTTCTATGTGTTTTTGTTTGCCTGCCATTGGTTTTAACGGTGTTCGAAGGTGTTCGACGAACAGTTCGACGAACAGTTCGGCGAACACATGGGTGTTCGACGAACCGAACCGAACTCGAACACTACGGGGGTGGCTCAACACTAGTTATGGGCAAGCTGGGCAGCTTTCTGCGCACTCTTTGGCTCACTAGGGGCATGGCAGGCTCACTACTAGCAGAGGGTTAATCCTCCTGTACTGCTGGTGTGGACTCTTCTGCCTCTTGGGCCGGCTGCTCTTCCAGCTCTACCGGTTCCTCTGTAGGCACTTGCGGGGCTGGCTGGAGAAAGGTGAGGACGGGTACTACGACAGCGCCGTTTACTTGTGTCCAAGACCGGGGGAAGTCTCCGAGTACGGTACTGATCAGTTCTTCCCTTTCCTCTGCGGGTTGAGGGTTTTCTTGATCTTCTTCAGGGCTTTGCAGCTGCTCGGGACACTTCTTCAGGTGGTCTCTGGAGACAATGGCTGTGGTTTCTCCTCCATCCTTACTGATTACGCAGATTTTTGGGTTCTCATGGCTTGATGGCAGTACGGTGTACGGGTCCTTCTCCCACTGGTCATCCAACTTGTGGAGCCGCCTCTTCCTCTTCAAGACCTGCTCTCCAGGTACCAGGGGAACAGTGGGAGCATACTGGTTATAAGCCTTCTCTTGCCTTTCTCTAGCTTGAGACAGACTTCGCTCGACGCTCTCCTGTACTTTCCGATACTGCTGCTGCCGTTCTGTATCCCAGTCTGCCTCTGGCGAGGTGTCCTCAGGCGTCAGGACTCCCATATCCAGGTCAATAGGCAGCTTACCAGGTCTTGCTCTCATTAGGTAAGCTGGGGTACAGTTGGTGGAACCTACAGGAATGTGGTTATACAGGTCCACCAGATCGGGCAGTTTCTCAGGCCACAGACTGCGTTCTTCCAGGGGCAATGTTTTTAGCAGATCTATCACCACCTGGTTCATCTTCTCGCAGAGTCCATTGGTTTGAGGGTGATAGGGCGTTGTTCTTATCTTCTGGCAGCCATACAGGTTGCAGAACTCCTGGAAGACCTCCGCTTCAAAGGCTGGTCCTTGGTCTGTCAGCACTTGGTCCGGGTACCCGTGTGGACGGCAGAAGTGCTGCTGGAAGGCTCTAGCTGCTGTTTGAGCCGTTAAGTCCTTGACCGGGACCACCACCAGGAACCAGTAGTAATGATCCACGATTGTGAGGGCGTAGACATACCCAGATCTGCTTGGAGCCAGTTTCACATGGTCCAGGGCTACCAGTTCCAGTGGCTGTCTGGTGATGATGGGCTGCAGGGGAGTCTTCTGGCTGGCACGGTCTTTTCTTCTCAGGTGGCACGGGCCACAGTCTCTGCACCGCCTCTCGATGGCTCCTCTCATGCCTACCCAGTAGAACCGTTCACGCAACAAGAGCTCCAGCTTCTTCCATCCGAAATGCCCTGTTCCGTTGTGGTATGCCTCCAGAACCATAGCCGCGTCTCGTCTTGGGACCACTACCTGCCAGGTCAACTCATGTGTTCGAGAGTTAACCATTCTCCGGCACAGCTTCTCCCTGTAGAGGAACAGCTTACTTTTCTCCTTCCACAGTTGCTTGGTCTCCTCTGGAGCATCTGGGTCAAGACGGGCATCGGCCTGGGTCAGCATTTCCTTCACCAAATGGACTGCGGGATCACTGTCTTGCGTCTCCGCCCAGTTGTAGTGAGGCAAGGGACTGAACATCACGGAGCGCCTGTCCTTTACACGGTGGGAATACAGGGTAATCCCATGACGGTGGAACGCAGGGAGCTCAACTTCTTCCAGATCTTCTGGATCTTACCCTACGTCCGGTAAGTTTGGCATTCTAGACAGGGCATCCGCGTTGGCATTTGAGCGTTCTGCCCGGTATTTGATGGTGAATTCAAAGTTGGACAGGCGGGCCATCCATCTCTGTTCCAGGGCACCGAGCCTTGCAGTGTCCAGATGTGTCAACGGGTTGTTATCCGTGTACACGGTGAATTTGGAGGAGGCAAGGTAATGCTTGAAACGTTCGGTCACTGCCCACACTACTGCCAGGAACTCCAGTTTGAATGAGCTATAATTCTCAGGGTTCCTCTCCATGGGCCGTAACTTTCGGCTGGCGTAAGCGATTACCCGTTCTTTCCCTTGCTGGATCTGGGACAGTACGGCTCCTAGCCCGATGTTGCTTGCGTCCGTGTGGAGGATAAAGGGCTGGCTGTAGTCTGGATATGCCAGGATTTCATCCCCCGTGAGGGCCATCTTCAGCTGGCAGAAGGACTCCTCTTCCAGCTTTTCCCACCTGAAGTGCGGCTTCTGGTTTTTGGTTTTCCGAGATTGGCCTATCAGGAGGTCCTGCATAGGGACTGCCATTTTGGTGAAACCGGGAATGAATCTTCGGTAGTAGCCTACCAACCCGAGGAACTGCCGCACTTCCTTTATGCTGGAGGGTCTTGGCCAGTCCTTAATCACGGTGATCTTATCAGGGTCGGGAGCAACTCCGTCAGCACTCACCACGTGTCCCAGGTACTGCACCTTTGGTTTCAGGAGGTGACACTTGGAGGGCTTCACCTTTAGGCCGTAGTTTGCCAGAGCTTCAAACACTTCTGCCAGGTGTTTCAGGTGGTCCTCGTAGGTCTTGGAATAGACGATGACATCGTCCAGGTATAACAGAACCGTCTCGAAGTTCCGGTGTCCCAGACAGCATTCCATCAACCGTTGGAAGGTTCCTGGTGCGTTGCAGAGCCCGAACGGCATACAGTTAAATTCACTGAGACCCATCGGGGTGGTGAATGCGGTCTTCTCCCGGTCCGCCTCTGCTACAGGAACCTGCCAGTACCCACTAGTGAGATCCAAAGTAGAGAAGAAGTTAGCAGATTGTAATGCAGCTAAGGACTCTTCTATCCTTGGTAACGGGTACGCATCTTTGTGTGTGATGCGGTTGACCTTCCTGTAGTCTACACACATTCTCATGGTGTTGTCTTTCTTTTTCACTAAGACTAGTGGAGCTGCCCAGGGGCTACAGCTGTCCCTGATTACCCCAGCCTCCTTCATGTCTCTAAGCATCCCCTTGGCGTGTTCGTAGTGTGCCGAGGGTACGGGTCGGTATCTCTCCTTTATGGGAGGATGGTCTCCCGTGGGGATGTGGTGTTCTACCCCCTTTACTCGCCCGAAGTCTAGCGGGTGTTTACTAAACACTCTCTCGTACTCTCGAACCACCCGATAGACTCCCTGTTTCTGGTGTGAGGGAGTGGAGTCAGTCCCCAAATGCAGTTGCTGACACCAGTCCTCCGTTGGTTTCTTAGAGCCGTTACCTTCCTCTGGTTGAGATGGAGGCAAGGCTTCCACGGCCTGTACAGAATTCTGGTTTATGGTGAACAATTTGGCTAGCGTGGCATACCGGGGCAGGTGTACTTCTCTCTCCCCGATATTTATGATGCGAACGGGCACCCTCCCATGGCGTACATCGACCACCCCCCGTGCTGTCAAAATGGTGGGCCTACTGTCTGAGTAGACGGGTTCTACCATTGCTTGGTAGTCTCTACCTCTTAGACCAATAGCTGCCCGGCACCAAATCATCATCTCACTTTTTGGGGGCATGGCAATAGGGAACGGGTCACACATTCTCACGCTACCTATCTCACCACCAGATAGTTCCACCTGTTGCTGCTTCATCAGCGCCCGGATCTCTTTTTGGAGCACACGCTGCTGGCCGGAACTGGCGTTCTTGGCAACCTGCTGTAAAATGAGAATCACCTCTGCAAGACAATTTTCAATCACATTAGTTCCCAAGGTTATTCTAGGGTGACTCTCATGACGGTCTATGTCCACTATTATCAGTCCTTGTGCCGCCAGTTCGACTTTACCGATCTTAATGGTCACCTCTTTGAATCCCACCTGCGGCACGGGCTGACCATTGTTGGCGATGATACTCAGGTCGTCATCTGGGTAGCGGGTTATGTCCGAGTCATTCCAGTACTGCTTGAAGAGCACGTACGGGATGGTGGTGACTAGAGATGAGTGTTGTTCTACTCGAACTGTTCGCCAATCTCAAATTCGAGCTGTTTTGGGCGGTGTTCGAGCCGTTCGGCGAACACGAACAATTTGAGAAAAATTCGGCTGTTCGAGGTTATGTTCGATAACTGTTCGTGCACCAAAATCATAACTGGATTTTTTCTCAGTAATGATGAAAATTAATGTTAATACGCAGTTTGAGTGTACAGCGGGGTGGTGGGAGGGGCAGGGGATGGATCTCTGCAGGAACAATGAAGATCTCCATTTTTTTTTCTCTTTCCCGCATTTGCAGTGGGGAGGTGCAATCTGTCAGCCTATCAGCAGCGCACACACGGAGCGAAGTGCTTTTTTTCACACAAGCAAGGGCATGTGTCATTGGCAGTGTATGTCACATGTCCTTGCCCTATAAGACCAAGCCATTTTCCCCATCGCCACCATTTTCTCACTGCTGCAGCTGCGTGTTAGATGGCACCGCTGTTGCTGTGTGCGCTATACCTTGTTAATTTCAAGCCAATTTTCGCACAAATATACAGATAGCTTGGGAGTAGGGAATAGTTGTGATTGCAGTCCTTTTAAGGACTAGGTTACAGCATTTCCTACGACTTTTATCAGGGAGGTCTGTGCTCTTAAATAGATAGATTGTGGGAGTAAAGACTAATTGTAATTGGAGTCCTTTTCAGGACTAGGTTACATCAGTTCCTATCAGTTTTTGCCAGGCAGGTCTGTGCCAGTGCTGTGCAAGTTTTTTTCACAGCATTTGGCTGAATCTAGCAAAGCTAATCCTTTTTGGCCTATTGCAGAGTGTGTTAGTCAGTGGAGTAGCCTATCTGTGTTGCAAGATATACCACCTGTGTATAGAATACCAATTTTTTTACTGCACCTAGTGAAGTAAAATCTTTTGGGCATAGCATCATTCTATTAGTCCATCTATACTGACCTCCATCAGGTTGCAAACTGAATATAATTTTTTTCTGCATCTAGCTCTGAAAAAATATTTGGCCTTCTAGCAGTGTGTCGGACTTTCTCTATTAGTCCATCTATATTGACCTCCATCAGGTTGCAAATTAAAAATAATTTTTATCTGCATCTACAGTACCTCTGAAAAAATATTTGGGCTTCTAGCTGTGTGTGGGTCTTGTTGTATTAGTCCATCTATACTGACCTCCATCAGGTTGCAAACTGAATATATTTTTTTCTGCATCTACCTCTGAAAAAATATTGGGCTTCTAGCTGTGTGTGGGACTTGTTGTATTAGTCCATCTATACTGACCTCCATCAGGTTGCAAACTGAATATATTTTTTTCTGCATCTACCTCTGAAAAAATATTGGGCTTCTAGCTGTGTGTGGGTCTTGTTCTATTAATCCATCTATACAGACCTCCATCAGGTTGCAAACTGAATATAATTTTTTTCTGCATCTAGCTCTGAAAAAATATTTGGCCTTCTAGCAGTGTGTCGGACTTTCTCTATTAGTCCATCTATACTGACCTCCATCAGGTTGCAAATTAAAAATAATTTTTATCTGCATCTACAGTACCTCTGAAAAAATATTTGGGCTTCTAGCTGTGTGTGGGACTTGTTGTATTAGTCCATCTATACTGACCTCCATCAGGTTGCAAACTGAATATATATTGTTCTGCATCTACCTCTGAAAAAATATTGGGCTTCTAGCTGTGTGTGGGACTTGTTGTATTAGTACATCTACACTGACCTCCATCAGGTTGCAAACTGAATATATTTTTTTCTGCATCTACCTCTGAAAAAATATTGGGCTTCTAGCTGTGTGTGGGTCTTGTTCTATTAATCCATCTATACAGACCTCCATCAGGTTGCAAACTGAATATAATTTTTTTCTGCATCTAGCTCTGAAAAAATATTTGGCCTTCTAGCAGTGTGTCGGACTTTCTCTATTAGTCCATCTATACTGACCTCCATCAGGTTGCAAATTAAAAATAATTTTTATCTGCATCTACAGTACCTCTGAAAAAATATTTGGGCTTCTAGCTGTGTGTGGGACTTGTTGTATTAGTCCATCTATACTGACCTCCATCAGGTTGCAAACTGAATATATTTTTTTCTGCATCTACCTCTGAAAAAATATTGGGCTTCTAGCTGTGTGTGGGACTTGTTGTATTAGTCCATCTATACTGACCTCCATCAGGTTGCAAACTGAATATATTTTTTTCTGCATCTACCTCTGAAAAAATATTGGGCTTCTAGCTGTGTGTGGGACTTGTTGTATTAGTCCATCTATACTGACCTCCATCAGGTTGCAAACTGAATATATTTTTTTCTGCATCTACCTCTGAAAAAATATTGGGCTTCTAGCTGTGTGTGGGACTTGTTGTATTAGTCCATCTATACTGACCTCCATCAGGTTGCAAACTGAATATATTTTTTTCTGCATCTACCTCTGAAAAAATATTGGGCTTCTAGCTGTGTGTGGGACTTGTTGTATTAGTCCATCTATACTGACCTCCATCAGGTTGCAAACTGAATACATTTTTTCTGCATCTACCTCTGAAAAAATATTGGGCTTCTAGCTGTGTGTGGGACTTTCTCTGTTAGTCCATCTATACTGACCTCCATCAGGTTGCAAACTGAATATAATTTTTTTCTGCATCTAGCTCTGAAAAAATTTTTGGCCTTCTAGCAGTGTGTGGGACTTTCTCTGTTAGTCCATCTATACTGACCTCCATCAGGTTGCAAACTGAATATAATTTTTTTCTGCATCTAGCTCTGAAAAAATATTTGGCCTTCTAGCAGTGTGTGGGACTTTCTCTGTTAGTCCATCTATACTGACCTCCATCAGGTTGCAAACTGAATATAATTTTTTTCTGCATCTAGGTCTGAAAAAATATTTGGCCTTCTAGCAGTGTGTGGGACTTTCTCTGTTAGTCCATCTATACTGACCTCCATCAGGTTGCAAACTGAATATAATTTTTTCTGCATCTAGCTCTGAAAAAATATTTGGCCTTCTAGCAGTGTGTCGGACTTTCTCTATTAGTCCATCTATACTGACCTCCATCAGGTTGCAAATTAAAAATAATTTTTATCTGCATCTACAGTACCTCTGAAAAAATATTTGGGCTTCTAGCTGTGTGTGGGACTTGTTGTATTAGTCCATCTATACTGACCTCCATCAGGTTGCAAACTGAATATATTTTTTTCTGCATCTACCTCTGAAAAAATATTGGGCTTCTAGCTGTGTGTGGGTCTTGTTCTATTAATCCATCTATACAGACCTCCATCAGGTTGCAAACTGAATATAATTTTTTTCTGCATCTAGCTCTGAAAAAATATTTGGCCTTCTAGCAGTGTGTGGGACTTTCTCTGTTAGTCCATCTATACTGACCTCCATCAGGTTGCAAACTGAATATAATTTTTTTCTGCATCTAGCTCTGAAAAAATATTTGGCCTTCTAGCAGTGTGTCGGACTTTCTCTATTAGTCCATCTATACTGACCTCCATCAGGTTGCAAATTAAAAATAATTTTTATCTGCATCTACAGTACCTCTGAAAAAATATTTGGGCTTCTAGCTGTGTGTGGGACTTGTGGTATTAGTCCATCTATACTGACCTCCATCAGGTTGCAAACTGAATATATTTTTTTCTGCATCTACCTCTGAAAAAATATTGGGCTTCTAGCTGTGTGTGGGTCTTGTTCTATTAATCCATCTATACAGACCTCCATCAGGTTGCAAACTGAATATAATTTTTTTCTGCATCTACCTCTGAAAAAATATTGGGCTTCTAGCTGTGTGTGGAACTTGTTGTATTAGTCCATCTATACTGACCTCCATCAGGTTGCAAATTGAATATAATTTTTTTCTGCATCTAACCCAGCCAATAGTTTTGGCCTAATACCACAGTTTGGCCACTCAGCTCTGCTCGGTTACCATCCATTGTTTTTTTGTGCTAACAACTCCAGAGTTGTGAATTAGTTAACCACCAAAATGAGTGGAAAAAGGCCTGCTGCTGGTGGAAAGGGGAATAGGCGTGTTGGGAAGGGGAAAAAAGGTTGTGTCCGTGGGGTAGGTGTTAAAGGAACAGTAACATCTGCAGAAGAAAGACCATCTTCCAGCCAAACTAAAATGTCTACTTCTTTTAGCGGACAATGTGATAAGATCCCTTTCTTACGGCCACGCCAATCGCTACAAATTCCAGATGAGGCACAAAAACAGCAGGTGCTTCAACGGATATCAAGTGCTCCTTTAAGTGGGCTCTCCTCCACATAAACTTCAACATCACAAATACTCCAGTCCTCAAAGGTGTCACCCAATCGCACTTGCTTCCTCACAGCTCCCAAATCTCCAGCTGCCCGTCTGAGTATGAGGTAGAACAGATGGTTGAGTCTGCAGAGCTGTTTACTCATACTATAGCCTGGGAATCAGAGGTCGACTCCAGCGCTTCTGTGAATCCAGACGAGGAAATGATCTGCACTGAGTCGGGTCCAGGACCAGACGCAGAAGGTTCTGACCATAATGTAGACCCTCATTCCCAAACTGTAACTCCTGTTGGTGGAGACAATGAGGAAGACGATGATAAGACTCAAATACCTGATTGGAGCGACAACTTTAGTTTTTTGTCAGGGCAGGAACAGGTTGGCTCTGAGGACGACGGGTGTGATAACGCACAGGGTGATGATGATGAGGTTGGAGATCCCACTTACTGTCAACCCACAGTCAGCCAAGAGATGAGGTCAGCAGAGGAGGTGGAGGAAGATGCTAGTGACGATGAGGTCAGGTTGCGCCTTCCTGGACAGAGACGTAGTACTGGAAGCACGTCAACAACTGCATCCTCAAACACAACTCTGCCTCTCACCACAAGTCGTGGTGGCTCTTCAGGTCGCATGGGTGCTAAGCCTTGCATAGCCTGGGCATTTTTTCAGATCGATAAAGATGACCCAACTCGTGTTATCTGTAACATTTGTCAGCAAAAGCTAAGTAGAGGCCAAAAAATACATAGTTTGAGTACTTCATGCATGAACCGGCACATGGACATGAAGCATAAGTTGCAGTGGGAAGCTCAGTGTGCTACAATGCGGCCTAGCCGGCCGGGCCAACCACCGTCTGCCATATCTTGTGCATCCGCGGCCTCTTCATCCTCTGTGACTGGGGGGACAGCAGTCACACCTGTTTTGGGGCGCAGACCAGCCACCTCTTTACCCGCAACAGCCAGCGTGATTGGCAGGTCATCATTTTCTTTGGAGGTGGGAACACCAGCTGGTGTTGAGCGCTGTCCAACATCGATAGCACCACCTTTGGATCAAGGCAACCTAACATGTCCACCTGCATCTTCCTCACAGACCGGCAGTTTGCCGGGGACACCCTTATCAACCCCGTCTAAGCACAATAGCCAGCCCTCGGTCCCTCAGATGTGGACAAGTAAAAGACCATTTCCTCCTAGCCATGAGAAAGCTAAGAGGTTGAATTTCACCATCTGCAAGCTCTTGGCTACAGAAATGCTGCCTTTCCGCCTGGTGGACACAGAGGATTTTCGAGACCTTATGTCGGTCGCAGTGCCCCAGTACCAGATGCCCAGTCGGCACTACTTCTCAAAGAAAGGTGTGCCTGCGCTCCACCAGCATGTCGCACACAACATCACCGCTTCTTTGAGAAACTCTGTGTGTGACAGGGTGCATTTCACCACAGACACTTGGACGAGTAGGCATGGACAGGGGCGTTACATGTCGCTGACTGGGCACTGGGTAACTATGGTGACAGCAGGACAAGGGGCTGCTGTCCAAGTCTTGCCGTCCCCACGAGTTGTGCGTCAATCCTCTTTATGTCAAAGTTCCTCCACTGCTTCTGCCTCCTCAACCTCCTCTCGGTCTTCCACCTGCACCCAAAGCCTGTCTGGTCATGCCACAAGCTTTCTAACTGTGCAGAAGGGATCCTGCACACCTCCTTACTATGCTGGCAGTAGGGCTCAACGTCATCAGGCGGTTTTTACATTGAAATGTCTGGGAAATGTGAGTCACACAGCTGAGGAGTTGTGGTCAGCTCTGGAGAACCAATTTCATGAATGGTTGTCTCCACTGGACCTGAAACCAGGGAAGGCCGTGTGCGACAATGCTGCAAACCTGGGTGCGGCCCTTCGCCGGGGCAATGTCACACATGTGCCTTGTATGGCTCACGTGTTGAACCTGGTTGTCCAGCAATTTTTAGCCCACTATCCCAGACTAGATGGCCTTCTGCAGAGGGCATGGTCGCTGTGTGCTCACTTCCGCCGTTCGCATCCCGCAGCTCAGCGACTTACATCTCTACAGAAGTCGTTGGGCCTGCCACTTCACCGGCTAAAATGCGATGTGCCTACCCGGTGGAATTCAACTCTGCACATGTTGCAGCGACTGTGGCAGCACCGACAAGCCCTGGTGCAATACGTTCTGACGTATAGCCTGGGCCAACGAGATTCAGAGGTGGGGAAAATCACGCTGGAGGAGTGGTCTCAGATCAGGGACCTATGCACCCTTCTGCACAGTTTTGAAATGGCGACGAAGATGTTTAGTGCTGACGATGCCATTATCAGCATGACTA
The DNA here is from genome assembly GCF_046119375.1 of Phyllobates terribilis. Classification (NCBI taxonomy): domain Eukaryota; kingdom Metazoa; phylum Chordata; class Amphibia; order Anura; family Dendrobatidae; genus Phyllobates; species Phyllobates terribilis. Next base: position 204,804,410 of record NW_027362764.1, on the reverse strand, counting down.
TTCCGGTGATTTACATGCTGGAGCACATGTTAAACAGAATTCGGAGTCAGGTGGTGGCACAAGAGGAGGTGGAGGAAGTAGAGGAGGAGGAGTTGTATGCGGAAGGGCTAACATCTGCAAGGTCCAGACGGTCGGCAGCACCAAGGCGGCAGGCATGTGAGGGTGGGGGAGATGGTTTTACCAGGGCGCATGGTAGCAGCGAAACTAGTGTGGAAGGTGCAGGAGCCCAGGAAGAAGTGGAGGACGAACTGATGGAAGACTCATCAGATGAGGGAGACCTTGATCACATTTCTGTTGTGCGAGGTTGGGGGGAGAGGACAGAGGAAGGAAGCATGATTGTTACCTCGCCACCAACACAACAGGGACTTGGTGCTCCTGGATGCGCAACACACATGAGTGCCTTCTTGCTGCACTACCTGCAGCATGACCCTCATATTGTCAGAATTCGAAGTAATCATGACTACTGGGTTGCCACACTCTTTGATCCCCCAAACTTTTCGATCAACCTTTTCATTTTAATACAGACCAAAAAAATGGTCATTTTTGAAATTATAAGCATTAGCAGGTTGTTAGAAACTGAAATCAAACAGTTTTCAACTCAAAACTTTATTCTAGGTGATGTTACATTTTCACATAGGACCCCTTGTTCGAAAGGAGCTTCTGAACTCTCTCGTCCATTGAATTTGTCAGGTTTTGGATGGTTTCTGCTTCAATTGTTTTGCATGAGGACAGAATACCCTCCCAGAGCTGTTGCTTAAGATGTGAACTGCCTCCCGCCATCATAGACACTCCTTTTAATGATGCTCCAAAGGTTCTGAATGGGGTAGAGGTCAGGGGAGCATGGGGGTCACATCATAAGTTTGTCCCCTTTTATGCCCATATCAGCCAGAGATGCAGATGTTTTATGTGCAGCATGAGATGGTGCATTATCATGCAGAAAAATGATCTTGCTGTGAAATACACGGTTCTTCTTCTTGAACCATGGCAGGAAGTGCTGTTTGAGAAAATCCACATACATTATCGATTTCATCTTTAGCGCCTTCAGGGATCCTAAAGGGGCCGACAATCTCTCTCCCCATGATTCCAGCCCAAAACATTACTCCACCTCCTCCTTGTTGGCGCTGTAGCTGTGTTTGCGTGGGGTGTCCATCAACCAGCCATCCTCCACTCCATCCATCTGGACCATCGAGCGCTGCACGGCACTCATCCGTGAACAAAACTGTTTTGAAATCAGTCTTCATGTAATGTTTGGCCCACTGGAGCCGTTTCTGCTTGTGTGAAGTGGATAGAGGAGGTCGACAGGATGGCGTATGCACAGCTGCAAACCTCTGAAGGACCCTGCATCTTGTTGTTCGGGGGACGTTGGAGGCACAAGCAGCTTCAAAAACTTGTCTGCTGCTATGACAAGGCTTTTTTGCCGCTGCTCTTTCAACCTGACGTAATTGCCTGTAGGAAAGAGTCCTCAATTTGCCCTTATCAGCACGCACACGTGTGTACTGTGAATCAGCTACATACTTCTTGATTGCCAAGACACTTCATCCTGATCATCGCACAATGTTGATTGTAGTCATGACTTGACCTAAACACTCCACAATTTGTTGCTTCTCAGCAGCCGACACATCCTTTTTCTTTCCCATTTTGGCAGAAAATGTAGGCTGCTTAATAATGTGAGAGAGCCTTCTTAAGTAGTCTTGCCTTTCATTGGACACACCTGCCAAACTAATTATCACAGGTGTCTGCAATTGCTTACAGTGATATAAAGAGCCCTGACACACATCACCATCAATGAGTTTAACTGACAAACAAACAAATTCTTCCCTTATCACTCCTAAACACTTTTTGCATAATAATTTGGAACGCAGTGTACATGTGCTTTTCCACAAAACACCAGCGGTTCACGTAGTGAATCTTACAGTTCTAACTTGCCAACCGTGGTCTGTATGGAGTTGTTCAATAAAGGGCCCAAAATTAAGATAACATAGATGGGAGAGGTCTCTATGAATAGGAATTCCTAAGTATTTGATACCCTGTGAGGGCCAGGCAAAGGGAAAGTTGGACTGGAGGGAATCCTATATGGATTTGGGGAGGGAGACATCGAGGGCCTCAGACTTCGCTGCATTGATTTTAAAATTTGACCATGTAACAAAGTGATCTATTTCAGCCATAACAGCATGGATGGATATATGTGATTGAGTGATATATACTAGGACATCATCAGCAAATAGAGAGCACTTGTACTCGGTGCCTCCCACCTCAATCCACCTAATATTGGGGTTATGGCGAATTGATGAGAGCAGGTGCTCCGTCACTAGGATGTATAAGAGAGGGGACAGAGGACATCCCTGCCTTGTCCCATTGGTGATTGTGAAAGGTGATGAAAATGTTCTGACGCACCCCCTGGGCCTTGGGACACCCGGAGCCGGACCCTTTTTGGTGGATTCTGGTGGTTGTAGTCTTCGTGGCGGCGACCCGGTTCCGTGGCTCAGGGCGGTCAAACCAGTGGCGGAACTATTTATGTGGTTTTGATGTTTAAATGTACGACTACGCCACCCGTGGATTGCGGTCAGAGTGAACCGCCGCTACAGGGCAGACCGCTGAGGCTGGTGTTGTGGGTGCAGCAGAGCGTAGCATAACTCCCCACGGGAGGAGTATATCCTCAGGGCAGTGTATGCGGAGGATGGGGGTGATGGTGCAGGGCAGCAGCAGTAACGACACGGAGTCAGTGATGCAGTTCAGGGCCTTTACTCACAGTTCTTATTATCCAGACCACGTCTGCAGGTAACGGCTGCCCACGTCGTACTGTGCTCACCAGGTGAGGGGCTCAGACAACTCCCAGATAACTTTGGAGCACTTCACAGGACCCCCTTTGTGTGTCCTTTGTATGGCCTTTCTTACCAACACTTCTGTCCGGCTGCCTCGGGCCTCCTCTTGGTAAACTTGGCGCCAGTTTCCCTGACCCTATGTGGTGCCTTCCTAGCGGGTGTAGCGAGGGGCTGCGCCACATAAAATGTCAGAGCCTCCGGTTTCTAGCTGAGGGTCGTTTCCTGCCTCCACTAGTTCGGGGACCGGTCTCCCCCTTTGGCCTGACCCCTCCACGCAGGTGGATTCGGGCGTGCGGTGGCGACTCGCCCGTCCGCACCCCTGGGATCCCTTCATTCCTCGTTCCTGGAGCCTTCTCCGCTCCTCTTCCTTCCTTCTCCCTCTTCCAGGCCTGGGCCTCTGTTACTAGGCCCGCCTCCGGAGCAGAGCTCATGCAGAGCCCCTGCTCCCTGCCACTTCTGCTCAGACTTCTCTACACTGAACTAAGATGGTGCCCACCTTTTATACTCCCTTCTCAATGCACCCAGGAACTGCTTCCTCCCTGCTCCTGCACCACAGGGTTCCCCTTCCTCAGTGTTCCCTCCCCCCACTCCAGCCAGGGACAGGGACTGTCGTGCCCATCTCAGGGGCATATTGGTCGCCCTGCCCCACGGCAATGTGGTGTAATGCATGCAGGTGTCGGGTCCTGATCCACACTACATCCTTACCTGAGAGTGAGATATCACACCTCTGGGTGAGGTGCAATACCTCTGTAGCAACCGAGCCCTCAGGGTGCTACAGTTCCATTTATCTTCAGCCTAGGTGACGTATTGTGATACAGGGCCGTGATTTTGGCTATAAAACGGTCCCCTAGACCCCTACCCCAAGCTTTTTAAGAGAATCATATATGGCGTGCCAGGAGACTCTATGGAATGCTTTCTCAGCATCCAACGAGAGTATCTAATTACAAATTTTTAACTGCATCTAGCCCAGGAAATACTTTGTGCCTAGTAGCAGTGTCTGCTAGTCAGCTGATTATCCCGGCTGTTAAGCAAGCTACACCACCTGTAGTTTGGACACTTAATTTTTTCAAAGGAAATGCTTCGGGACCACGGGATACTCAGTGAAGAGCATCAGGAGGCACCCCAAGGCATAGGGGCTCGGACTGGCAGTAGGATGCCTTGCGGTGGACAGCCGAGCTCGATCCTTATAAAAGCTTTTTAACTGCAGCAGCTTTAGTTGACGCTACTGGAGCTGGAATTACGCGGCTGCTGGCATGAGACTTGCCCTCCAATAGATCCTTGTAAATGGATTTAAAGTGTATTTATTCAAATTAGAGAGACAATTTAAATTAAAAAGCTTAGAGCTGCCTCCACCACAGGGGGGCTCGCTCGACCCACCAGCAGACAGGCACCAGTATTGGGAGAGGGGGGCTGGCCATCAGGGTTCACCGCGGCTCTGGCACAAACCCGGCGACACGGAGGTGGCACGGGCAGGAGCGGACTGGCCATGTCGGCTTCTCACTTTTTGGATTTTAGAAGGGCATGACATGCCTATATCTGTGTCTCCCCCTCCTTTTACTCCTCCACCTCTTTTATTTTCGCATGACTATATGTACTTGTCACTTTTCCATGTGTTAGTTATGTCTTCTGAGCAGTTTGTCAGCTTTTGGACACCTTTGAAGGTGTTTTCTATGTGTTTCTATGTGTTTTTGTTTGCCTGCCATTGGTTTTAACGGTGTTCGAAGGTGTTCGACGAACAGTTTGACGAACAGTTCGGCGAACACACGGGTGTTCGACGAACCGAACCGAACTCGAACACTACGGGGGTGGCTCAACACTAGTGGTGACCTGTGACCCGGTGTCTAGTAGGGCACTCATAGGAATGCCATCCAGTACCACAGGCAAGATTGGACGTCCCCCTACGTATTTATAACGCCAGTTTGATGGGCCTGATGGTCTTATGCCTGGGGGTTGGCCCTCTACCCCAGGTTGTGCCCGTTTAAATGACAGTACCTTGCTACATGTCCGGGTTGATTGCAGCGGCGGCAGATGGGTCGTCCGTCTTCGTTGTATCTGTCGCTGGGTCTTCCTCTGGCCGGTGGGGTCCTCCTCAGTCGGCGCCACGGGACGTCCTCCGGTCCGGATGCCAGCTGGATCTTTCCTGGAGAAGACACCTGTAAAGACTGCACAGTTCTGGTTAGCGCGGCAACGCTCTTAGTCAGCTCTTGGACCTGATGGTGCAGGTCTGTAGCCGGGTCACTGTTTAAAGCCTGCGCATCAGCTCCCACAGGCCCTGCAGACAAGGGCGCCGTCTCCTGGTGGTAAGTGATAGCAGGGCGCCTGTGGGTCACAGCGCCACCTGGTGCCGGTTCTCGGAGCACCCGGATGGCTCTGTCCTTGAACTGTGCAAAGTCCAGGTCAGGGTCCTGTAAGGCTATTGCCCGCAACTGGGTTCGGTGGGCATTGCACAGTAGACCCTCAATAAATTGTTCAGTCAACAGCTTATCTTCATTTCCCACGCTGTCAGGGTCTGCCTGCTTAATGGCTCTCAGGGCCTCTTGTAGGTTTAGCGCATAGTCTCTTATACTCTCATGTGCCCGTTGTTTGCACCCATAAAATCTTAGTTTTATTTCGGCTAAGGTGCGGGTGTCAAATGTGTCTTTCAGCCGGGTTAGTATGTCTCTGACAGTCCTCTTCCTCCCAGGTGGCCAGGACTTTACCTCCCTTTGGGCTGCCCCAATTAATTGGGCCACCAGGATGCTCACTTTTTGCTCTTCTGTGAGGGGGTACACCTGGAAGAGGCTATCCAGTCTTTCTCTAAAGTCATTTAGGGTATGTGACTCCCCTGAGTACTGGGGTAGCCAGGTTGCCCCCGGGATATAGGGCATGGTGAATGGCATGACTGCTGCAGCGATTGCGCTGGCGGTGGCTGTGGCAGTGGAGCTCCCCTCAGTGTCCGACATCCTCCTTCCTCCCTAGTGGACCGTGGCCTACCTTGCGATGTTCTTCTTCCGTAGGCCGCGGCTCCGCAGTCGATCGTCGGGGTTGAGGACCTGGCGTCGCGCTCCGATGACGTCAGCGTCGCTCTTCCTCCCTTCCAGGACCTTGCGCAGAGTCAGAGCATGGGGCGGAGCGTGGGGCGGAGCTTCAGATCTCGCGCGCTTTCGGCGGCCACGCCCCTCTTCTTCCCGTGCGGCATCCCGAAGATGGCGTCCGAAGGCGGGAAGCAGCTGCGGATGGCGGGAAGAAGGCAGAAGACGGCGGGAAACGGTCCAAGATGGCGTCTGATGGCGGGAAACAGCTCCGGACGGCGGGAAACGACTCCGGACGGCGGGAAACTTCACCACAGGTAAGTTCAAAAGTCTTTTTCAGGCACGCAGTACCCAGTGGTTGCGGGCACGAAATCCTGCCGACTACGCCAATGTTGACGCGCCCCCTGGGTCTGTGCTGCTGCTGCTGTGCAGGGGGAATACCCGGAGCCGGATCGCTGGGGGTTGTAGTTCTCCGTGGCGGTGACCCGGTCCGTGCCCAGGGTGGTCAAACCAGTGGCAGTCTATTTGTATTGTAATGAGTGTCCGACTACGCCACCCGTGGATTGCGGTCAGTGGGGACCGCCGCTGCGCTGCAGACCGCTGAGGCTGATGTTGTTTGCGCAGCCGAGTATGGGATGACTCCCCACGGGAGAAGTATTGCCTCAGGGCAGCTAATGTGGAAGATGATGGGAGTGATGGTCTGAGGGTCCCAGTGCTAATGGTGCAGGAGCGGCAAGGAATCACAGAGACGGGAGGTGCAGTTTAGGGTCTTTACTGATGGTACAAGGCAGACCCTCCCGGGAGTACTGGCTAGTATAAGTGGCCTGGTCAGTCTGCGAGCAAGCAGGAGTTCCCCTGGCCAGGTGGAGTTGTAGGCCTCCCCGTTAATCTGAACTCTTCCTGGCTACCTTGCTGTCAGCGGTTACAAGTAGCCCACGTCCCTGAGTATACCGTGTGGTGCTCACCCGTATGGCTGGTGACTTGGGGCCTTCTGTTAGCCTCCGCTCCTGGATGGCGGCGCTGGTCTCTTCTCTGTGACTGAGCCTCCGGGCTTCTATGGCCAGAGGACCTGGAATCCCCTGCCGGCTGGTTTCTGCTGCTGGGTGTATATCAGTCCCCACAGCCTCGGACTCCTGTGTCCGGCTTTAGTATCTTCGTCCAGGGCGAACTCTGCTCAGCTCCAGCCCCTGGACTTCTGCTACTGCTCCTACAGAGCTTCTGTTCTTGCTTTCCCTGTGTCTGGAACTGTCTGCAGCTCCACTCTGACTCTGACTCTGTCTGCTCTAATCCCGCCCCAGACCCAGTTTAAAAGGGCAGATTCCTCCCCTCCCAGGTCTGGGCGGACCGTGTTGCATGTTTAGGGATCCTGACCAGAGAAACCTCCCACTTGCTCTCAGACATAATATCTCTATTACAGTGGCAACCAGACCCCTGGGGTGTCACATGTCAACCAGCTAAATCTGCAGGGGGTTGAATACTACTTGTAGGCACTGTATGTATCCTAATGTAGATATTTAAAACGAATGCATAAAGGTATTTTTTATTTAATGTTCACTTATGCAGCCATTTTTGCAGCAGATTAGTGCCATAATCATCATAAGTAAAGGGGGAATATGGAATTGTGGAGCTTATTTCTTGCATTGTTTGTAGTAAATGTCAATATAATAAAAAATAGATATTGTTTGTTTCAAAAAAGATTTAAAGGGCTTGAATGGTTTACAAAATCAATGAGTCTTTCATTTATAACCTTCATCAATTAGTTGGGGCGACATCTTTATCTCTTGATGACCCAGAACAAGTGTAAATTGAATGTACAGCTAATTCTTTTCAATGAGCAACATGCAATGTTTTATTTCTCCTGTTGTGGTGCCCTAGAGGAACTGAACAGTTTATTTCTGAAGGTTTCAGAAATATAATATGCAAGTTTTTTTTAAAGCACTCAAATTTTTTATGCTATTTTCATAGTAATTTCTTACATTTTGGGAATATAGAGGAAATATGTGTCTGTTTTTCACTGTTCTTTTTGCAACCACAAAAGGAAAAAATGCAAGTAAAAATGCAAGTATTTCACTCAGAGTTTTCCTGACAAGACTTTGATATTTGTTGCAGAAAAATATGCTGTAAATACGTAATGTGTGCACAAAGCCTCAGTGTTATCTCAGCCTATTCCTACTTAATAGATCATCATTGAAGGTTAATTACTAGTGTTGAGCCACCCCCGTAGTGTTCGAGTTCGGTTCGGTTCGTCGAACACCCGTGTGTTCGCCGAACTGTTCGTCGAACTGTTCGTCGAACACCTTCGAACACCGTTAAAACCAATGGCAGGCAAACAAAAACACATAGAAACACATAGAAAACACCTTCAAAGGTGTCCAAAAGCTGACAAACTGCTCAGAAGACATAACTAACACATGGAAAAGTGACAAGTACATATAGTCATGCGAAAATAAAAGAGGTGGAGGAGTAAAAGGAGGGGGAGACACAGATATAGGCATGTCATGCCCTTCTAAAATACAAAAAGTGAGAAGCCGACACGGCCAGTCCGCTCCTGCCCGTGCCACCTCCGTGTCGCCGGGTTTGTGCCAGAGCCGCGGTGAACCCTGATGGCCAGCCCCCCTCTCCCAATACTGGTGCCTGTCCGCTGGTGGGTCGAGCGAGCCCCCCTGTGGTGGAGGCAGCTCTAAGCTTTTTAATTTAAATTGTCTCTCTAATTTGAATAAATACACTTTAAATCCATTTACAAGGATCTATTGGAGGGCAAGTCTCATGCCAGCAGCCGCGTAATTCCAGCTCCAGTAGCGTCAACTAAAGCTGCTGCAGTTAAAAAGCTTTTATAAGGATCGAGCTCGGCTGTCCACCGCAAGGCATCCTACTGCCAGTCCCAGCCCCTATGCCTTGGGGTGCCTCCTGATGCTCTTCACTGAGTATCCCATGGTCCCGAAGCATTTCCTTTGAAAAAATTAAGTGTCTAAACTACAGGTGGTGTATCTTGCTTAACAGCCGGGATAATCTGCTGACTAGCAGACACTGCTACTAGGCACAAAGTATTTCCTGGGCTAGATGCAGTTAAAAATTTGTAATTAGATACTCTCGTTGGATGCTGAGAAAGCATTCCATAGAGTCTCCTGGCACGCCATATATGATTCTCTTAAAAACCTTGGGGTAGGGGTCTAGGGGACCCTTTTATAGCCAAAATCACGGCCCTGTATCACAATACGTCACCTAGGCTGAAGATAAATGGAACTGTAGCACCCTGAGGGCTCGATTGCTACAGAGGTATTGCACCTCACCCAGAGGTGTGATATCTCACTCTCAGGTAAGGATGGAGTGTGGATCAGGACCCGACACCTGCATGCATTACACCACATTGCCGTGGGGCAGGGCGACCAATATGCCTCTGAGATGGGCACGACAGTACCTGTCCCTGGCTGGAGTGGGGGGAGGGAACACTGAGGAAGGGGAACCCTGTAGTGCAGGAGCAGGGAGGAAGCAGTTCCTGGGTGCATTGCGAAGGGAGTATAAAAGGTGGGCACCATTTTAGTTCAGTGCAGAGAAGTCTGAGCAGAAGTGGCAGGGAGCAGGGGCTCTGCATGAGCTCTGCTCCGGAGGCGTGCCTAGTAACAGAGGCCCAGGCCTGGAAGAGGGAGAAGGAAGGAAGAGGAGCGGAGAAGGCTCCAGGAACGAGGAATGAAGGGATCCCAGGGGTGCGGACGGGCGAGTCGCCACCGCACGCCCGAATCCACCTGCGTGGAGGGGTCAAGCCAAAGGGGGAGACCGGTCCCCGAAACTAGTGGAGGCAGGAAACGACCCTCAGCTAGAAACCGGAGGCTGTGACATTTTGTGTGGCGCAGCCCCTCGCTACACCCGCTAGGAAGGCACCACATAGGGTCAGGGAAACTGGCGCCAAGTTTACCAAGAGGAGGCCCGAGGCAGCCGGACAGAAGGGTTGGTAAGAAAGGCCAGACAAAGGACACACAAAGGGGGTCCTGTGAAGCGCTCCAAAGTTATCTGGGAGTTGTCTGAGCCCCTCACCTGGTGAGCACAGTACGACGTGGGCAGCCGTTACCTGCAGACGTGGTCTGGATAATAAGAACTGTGAGTAAAGGCCCTGGACTGCATCACTGACTCCGTGTCGTTACTGCTGCTGCCCTGCACCATCACCCCCATCCTCCGCATACACTGCCCTGAGGCTATACTCCTCCCGTGGGGAGTTATGCTACGCTCTGCTGCAGCCACAACACCAGCCTCAGCGGTCTGCCCTGCAGCGGCTGTTCACTCTGACCGCAATCCACGGGTGGCGTAGTCGGACATTTAAACATCAAAACCACATAAATAGTTCCGCCACTGGTTTGACCACCCTGAGCCACGGAACCGGGTCGCCGCCACGAAGACTACAACCACCAGCATCCACCAAAAAGGGTCCGGCTCCGGGTGTCCCAAGGCCCAGGGGGTGCATCAGAACATTTTCATCACCTTTCACAAACACCAATGGGACAAGGCAGGGATGTCCTCTGTCCCCTCTCTTATACATCCTAGTGACGGAGCACCTGCTCTCATCAATTCGCCATAACCCCAATATTAGGTGGATTGAGGTGGGAGGCACCGAGTACAAGTGCTCTCTATTTGCTGATGATGTCCTAGTATATATCACTCAATCACATATATCCATCCATGCTGTTATGGCTGAAATAGATCACTTTGTTACATGGTCAAATTTTAAAATCAATGCAGCGAAGTCTGAGGCCCTCGATGTCTCCCTCCCCAAATCCATATAGGATTCCATCCAGTCCAACTTTCCCTTTGCCTGGCCCTCACAGGGTATCAAATACTTAGGAATTCCTATTCATAGAGACCTCTCCCATCTATGTTATCTTAATTTTGGGCTCTTTATTGAACAACTCCATACAGACCACGGTTGGCAAGTTAGAACTGTAAGATTCACTACGTGAACCACTGGTGTTTTGTGGAAAAGCACATGTACACTGCGTTCCAAATTATTATGCAAAAAGTGTTTAGGAGTGATAAGGGAAGAATTTGTTTGTTTGTCAGTTAAACTCATTGATGGTGATGTGTGTCAGGGCTCTTTATATCACTGTAAGCAATTGCAGACACCTGTGCTAATTAGTTTGGCAGGTGTGTCCAATGAAAGGCAAGACTACTTAAGAAGGCTGTCTCACATTATTAAGCAGCCTACATTTTCTGCCAAAATGGGAAAGAAAAAGGATGTGTCGGCTGCTGAGAAGCAACAAATTGTGGAGTGTTTAGGTCAAGGCATGACTACAATCAACATTGTGCGATGATCAGGATGAAGTGTCTTGGCAATCAAGAAGTATGTAGCTAATTCACAGTACACACGTGTGCGTGCTGATAAGGGCAAATTGAGGACTCTTTCCTACAGGCAATTACGTCAGGTTGAAAGAGCAGCGGCAAAAAAGCCTTGTCATAGCAGCAGACAAGTTTTTGAAGCTGCTTGTGCCTCCAACATCCCCCGAACAACAAGATGCAGGGTCCTTCAGAGGTTTGCAGCTGTGCATACGCCATCCTGTCGACCTCCTCTATCCACTTCACACAAGCAGAAACGGCTCCAGTGGGCCAAACATTACATGAAGACTGATTTCAAAACTGTTTTGTTCACGGATGAGTGCCGTGCAGCACTCGATGGTCCAGATGGATGGAGTGGAGGATGGCTGGTTGATGGACACCCCACGCAAACACGTCTACAGCGCCAACAAGGAGGAGGTGGAGTAATGTTTTGGGCTGGAATCATGGGGAGAGAGATTGTCGGCCCTTTTAGGATCCCTGAAGGCGCTAAAGATGAACTCCATAATGTATGTGGATTTTCTCAAACAGCACTTCCTGCCATGGTTCAAGAAGAAGAACCGTGTATTTCACAGCAAGATCATTTTTCTGCATGATAATGCACCATCTCATGCTGCACATAAAACATCTGCATCTCTGGCTGATATGGGCATAAAAGGGGACAAACTTATGGTGTGACCCCCATGCTCCGCTGACCTGTACCCCATTCAGAACCTTTGGAGCATCATTAAAAGGAGTGTCTATGATGGTGGGAGGCAGTTCACATCTAAGCAACAGCTCTGGGAGGGTATTCTGTCCTCATGCAAAACAATTGAAGCAGAAACCATCCAAAACCTGACAAATTCAATGGACGAGAGAGTTCAGAAGCTCCTTTCGAACAAGGGGTCCTATGTGAAAATGTAACATCACCTAGAATAAAGTTTTGAGTTGAAAACTGTTTGATTTCAGTTTCTAACAACCTGCTAATGCTTATAATTTCAAAAATGACCATTTTTTTGGTCTTTATTAAAATGAAAAGGTTGATCGAAAAGTTTGGGGGATTTAAGAGTGTGGCAACCCAGTAGTCATGATTACTTCGAATTCTGACAATATGAGGGTCATGCTGCAGGTAGTGCAGCAAGAAGGCACTTATGTGTCTTGCGCATCTCGGAGCCCCAAAATTATTTTCCGGGCTAGATGCAGCTAAAAATTATTATTAATTTTAAATCTGGTGAAGCTTTAGTATAGATGGCCTAATAGGATCAGTGCTGCACACTGCTACAAAGCCCAAATTATTTTCCAGTCAAGATACAGATAAACATGATTAGTAATTTTAAATCTGGTGGAGCTTATTATAGATGGCCTAATAGAATCAGTGCTGCACACTGCTACAAAGCCCAAATTATTTTCCAGCCAAGATACAGATAAACATGATTAGTAATTTGAAAGCTTAAAACGGTTGGTAGGGTGATTTTAACCAATCATCAAGCTTTTACTCTCCCCAGGATGACACAGGGGTAGAAAAGTCGTTTCGGATCCATGATTTGTTCATCTTTATGAACGTGAGTCTGTCTACATTATCAGTGGAGAGCCGCGTGCGCTTATCTGTCAGCACACCACCAGCAGCGCTGAACACACGTTCAGACAGAACGCTGGCTGCGGGGCATGACAAGATCTCCAAGGCGTAAGTGGCTAGCTCCGGCCATTTATCCAGATTGGAAGCCCAAAAAGAGCAAGGGTCCAGTGACACAGTCGTGGCTTCAATGTTTACTTGGAGATACTCCTGTACCATCGTCTCTAGGCATTGACTATGTGTCAGACTTCTTGTCTCCTGTGGCCTTGCAAAGGATGGGCTAAAAAAGTGGTGAGATGATTCCGCAAAATTGATGTTACCAGCAGATACTGTGGTTCTGTTACGGTTTGAGTGCTGAACACTTGACGGTCCCACGGTTGGCAAGTTGGAACTGTGAGATTCACTACGTGCACCACTGGTATTTTGTGGAAAAGCACATGTAAGATTCTGCAACAGTCTCTGCTGATACTCCTGCATGCGTGCATCCCTTTCTATGGCAGGAATAATTTCTGCAAATTTACTTTTGTACCGGGGATCTAACAGTGTGGCAACCCAGTAGTCAGGATTATTTCTAATTCTCCCAATTCGAGGGTCATGTTGCAGGTAGTGCAGCAAGAAGGCACTCATGTGTCTTGCGCATCCAGGAGCACCAATTCCCTGTTGTGTTGGTGGCGAGGTAACAATCATGCTTCCTTCCTCTGTCCTCTCCCCCCAACCTCGCACAACAGAAATGTGATCAAGGTCTCCCTCATCTGATGAGTCTTCCATCAGTTCGTCCTCCACTTCTTCCTGGGCTCCTGCACCTTCCTCACTAGTTTGGCTGCTACCATGCGCCCTGGTAAAACCATCTCCCCCACCCTCACATGCCTGCCGCCTTGGTGCTGCCGACCGTCTGGACCTTGCAGATGTTAGCCCTTCCGCATACAACTCCTCCTCCTCTACTTCCTCCACCTCCTCTTGTGCCACCACCTGACTCCGAATTCTGTTTAACATGTGCTCCAGCATGTAAATCACCGGAATAGTCATGCTGATAATGGCATCGTCAGCACTAAACATCTTCGTCGCCATTTCAAAACTGTGCAGAAGGGTGCATAGGTCCCTGATCTGAGACCACTCCTCCAGCGTGATTTGCCCCACCTCTGAATCTCGTTGGCCCAGGCTATACGTCAGAACGTATTGCACCAGGGCTTGTCGGTGCTGCCACAGTCGCTGCAACATGTGCAGAGTTGAATTCCACCGGGTAGGCACATCGCATTTTAGCCGGTGAAGTGGCAGGCCCAACGACTTCTGTAGAGATGTAAGTCGCTGGGCTGCGGGATGCGAACGGCGGAAGTGAGCACACAGCGACCGTGCCCTCTGCAGAAGGCCATCTAGTCTGGGATAGTGGGCTAAAAATTGCTGGACAACCAGGTTCAACACGTGAGCCATACAAGGCACGTGTGTGACATTGCCCCGGCGATAGGCCGCACCCAGGTTTGCAGCATTGTCGCACACGGCCTTCCCTGGTTTCAGGTCCAGTGGAGACAACCATTCATGAAATTGGTTCTCCAGAGCTGACCACAACTCCTCAGCTGTGTGACTCACATTTCCCAGACATTTCAATGTAAAAACCGCCTGATGACGTTGAGCCCTACTGCCAGCATAGTAAGGAGGTGTGCAGGATCCCTTCTGCGCAGTTAGAAAGCTTGTGGCATGACCAGACAGGCTTTGGGTGCAGGTGGAAGACCGAGAGGAGGTTGAGGAGGCAGAAGCAGTGGAGGAACTTTGACATAAAGAGGATTGACGCACAACTCGTGGGGACGGCAAGACTTGGACAGCAGCCCCTTGTCCTGCTGTCACCATAGTTACCCAGTGCCCAGTCAGTGACATGTAACGCCCCTGTCCATGCCTACTCGTCCAAGTGTCTGTGGTGAAATGCACCCTGTCACACACAGAGTTTCTCAAAGAAGCGGTGATGTTGTGTGCGACATGCTGGTGGAGCGCAGGCACACCTTTCTTTGAGAAGTAGTGCCGACTGGGCATCTGGTACTGGGGCACTGCGACGGACATAAGGTCTCGAAAATCCTCTGTGTCCACCAGGCGGAAAGGCAGCATTTCTGTAGCCAAGAACTTGCAGATGGTGAGATTCAACCTCTTAGCTTTCTCATGGCTAGGAGGAAATGGTCTTTTACTTGTCCACATCTGAGGGACCGAGGGCTGGCTATTGTGCTTAGACGGGGTTGATAAGGGTGTCCCCGGCAAACTGCCGGTCTGTGAGGAAGATGCAGGTGGACATGTTAGGTTGCCTTGATCCAAAGGTGGTGCTATCGATGTCGGACAGCGCTCAACACCAGCTGGTGTTACCACCTCCAAAGAAAATGATGACCTGCCAATCACGCTGGCTGTTGCGGGTAAAGAGGTGGCAGGTCTGCGCCCCAAAACAGGTGTGACTGCTGTCCCCCCAGTCACAGAGGATGAAGAGGCCGCGGATGCACAAGATATGGCAGACGGTGGTTGGCCCGGCCGGCTAGGCCGCATTGTAGCACACTGAGCTTCCCACTGCAACTTATGCTTCATGTCCATGTGCCGGTTCATGCATGAAGTACTCAAACTATGTATTTTTTGGCCTCTACTTAGCTTTTGCTGACAAATGTTACAGATAACACGAGTTGGGTCATCTTTATCGATCTGAAAAAATGCCCAGGCTATGCAAGGCTTAGCACCCATGCGACCTGAAGAGCCACCACGACTTGTGGTGAGAGGCAGAGTTGTGTTTGAGGATGCAGTTGTTGACGTGCTTCCAGTACTACGTCTCTGTCCAGGAAGGCGCAACCTGACCTCATCGTCACTAGCATCTTCCTCCACCTCCTCTGCTGACCTCATCTCTTGGCTGACTGTGGGTTGACAGTAAGTGGGATCTCCAACCTCATCATCATCACCCTGTGCGTTATCACACCCGTTGTCCTCAGAGCCAACCTGTTCCTGCCCTGACAAAAAACTAAAGTTGTCGCTCCAATTAGGTATTTGAGTCTTATCATCGTCTTCCTCATTGTCTCCACCAACAGGAGTTACAGTTTGGGAATGAGGGTCTACATTATGGTCAGAACCTTCTGCGTCTGGTCCTGGATCCGACTCATAAAGATTCTGGGCATCAGTGCAGATCATTTCCTCGTCTGGATTCACAGAAGCGCTGGAGTCGACCTCTGATTCCCAGGCTATAGTATGAGTAAACAGCTCTGCAGACTCAACCATCTGTTCTACCTCATACTCAGATGGGCAGCTGGAGATTTGGGAGCTGTGAGGAAGCAAGTGCGATTGGGGTGACACCTTTGAGGACTGGAGTATTTGTGATGTTGAAGTTGATGTGGAGGAGAGCCCACTTAAAGGAGCACTTGATATCCGTTGAAGCACCTGCTGTTTTTGTGCCTCATCTGGAATTTGTAGCGATTGGCGTGGCCGTAAGAAAGGGATCTTATCACATTGTTCGCTAAAAGAAGTAGACATTTTACTTTGGCTGGAAGATGGTCTTTCTTCTGCAGATGTTACTGCTGCTTTAACACCTACCCCACGGACACAACCTTTTTTCCCCTTCCCAACACGCCTATTCCCCTTTCCACCAGCAGCAGGCCTTTTTCCACTCATTTTGGTGGTTAACTAATTCACAACTCTGGAGTTGTTTGCACAAAAAAACAATGGATGGGAACCGAGCAGAGCTGAGTGGCCAAACTGTGGTATTAGGCCAAAACTATTGGCTGGGTTAGATGCAGAAAAAAATTATATTCAATTTGCAACCTGATGGAGGTCTGTATAGATGGATTAATAGAACAAGTCCCACACACAGCTAGAAGCCCAATATTTTTTCAGAGGTAGATGCAGAAAAAAATATATTCAGTTTGCAACCTGATGGAGGTCAGTATAGATGGACTAATACAACAAGTCCCACACACAGCTAGAAGCCCAATATTTTTTCAGAGGTAGATGCAGAAAAAAATATATTCAGTTTGCAACCTGATGGAGGTCTGTATAGATGGATTAATAGAACAAGTCCCACACACAGCTAGAAGCCCAATATTTTTTCAGAGGTAGATGCAGAAAAAAATATATTCAGTTTGCAACCTGATGGAGGTCTGTATAGATGGATTAATAGAACAAGTCCCACACACAGCTAGAAGCCCAATATTTTTTCAGAGGTAGATGCAGAAAAAAATATATTCAGTTTGCAACCTGATGGAGGTCTGTATAGATGGATTAATAGAACAAGTCCCACACACAGCTAGAAGCCCAATATTTTTTCAGAGGTAGATGCAGAAAAAAATATATTCAGTTTGCAACCTGATGGAGGTCTGTATAGATGGATTAATAGAACAAGTCCCACACACAGCTAGAAGCCCAATATTTTTTCAGAGGTAGATGCAGAAAAAAATATATTCAGTTTGCAACCTGATGGAGGTCTGTATAGATGGATTAATAGAACAAGTCCCACACACAGCTAGAAGCCCAATATTTTTTCAGAGCTAGATGCAGAAAAAATTATATTCAATTTGCAACCTAATGGATGTCAGTATAGATGGACTAATAGAATGATGCTATGCCCAAAAGATTTTACTTCACTAGGTGCAGTAAAAAAATTGGTATTCTATACACAGGTGGTATATCTTGCAACACAGATTGTCTACTCCACTGACTAACACACTCTGCAATAGGCCAAAAAGGATTAGCTTTGCTAGATTCAGCCAAATGCTGTGAAAAAAACTTGCACAGCACTGGCACAGACCTGCCTGGCAAAAACTGATAGGAACTGATGTAACCTAGTCCTGAAAAGGACTCCAATTACAATTAGTCTTTACTCCCACAATCTATCTATTTAAGAGCACAGACCTGCCTGATAAAAGTCGTAGGAAATGCTGTAACCTAGTCCTTAAAAGGACTGCAATCACAACTATTCCCTACTCCCAAGCTATCTGTAGATTTGTGCGAAAATTGGCTTGAAATTAACAAGGTATAGCGCACACAGCAACAGCGGTGCCGTCTAACACGCAGCTGCAGCAGTGAGAAAATGGTGGCGACGGGGAAAATGGCTTGGTCTTATAGGGCAAGGACATGTGACATACACTGCCAATGACACATGCCCTTGCTTGTGTGAAAAAAAGCATTTCGCTCCGTGTGTGCGCTGCTGATAGGCTGACAGATTGCACCTCCCCACTGCAAATGCGGGAAAGAGAAAAAAAAATGGAGATCTTCATTGTTCCTGCAGAGATCCATCCCCTGCCCCTCCCCCCACCCCGCTGTACACTCAAACTGTGTATTAAAATTAATTTTCATCATTACTGAGAAAAAATCCAATTATGATTTTGGTGCACGAACAGTTATCGAACATAACCTCGAACAGCCGAATTTTTCTCAAATTGTTCGTGTTCGCCGAACGGCTCGAACACCGCCCAAAGCAGCTCGAATTTGAGATTGGCGAACAGTTCGAGTAGAACGCTCATTTCTATTAATTACTAGTGATGAGCGAACGTGGTCGTCACTACTCGGTACTCACCCGAGCATCACGGTGCTTGACAAGCTCGGCGAGTATTTCCGGGTTGCTCAGGCGGGAACTCGGCTCCCGTCCCTGCATGTTTGGTTCTCTTTAGAGAGCCAATGAACATGCAAGGATTGCTTGCCACGCACTCTAATGCCGTAGTCATGTTGGTTGTGGGCCTTACAGTGATAGGCTGGCCGCACAGCATCATCGGGTCTATATAAGACCTGGCGCCGCTATGCTCATCACAGTCTACCCTGGAAACAGGTAGAGTACGGGGAGCTGCTTCTGAGTAAGGGAGAGATTTGCTTGTTTATAGTTAGTATAGGTATTCCAAAACATATACAGTTGTGATCAAAAGTTTACATACCCGGCAGAATTTTTGCTTTCTTGGCCTTGTTTCAGAGAATATGAATGATAGCAAAAAAAACCTTTTCTCCATTCATGGTTATTGGTTGGGTGAAGCCATTTATTGTCAAACTACTGTGTTTTCTATTTTTAAATCTTAATGACAACCAAAAACATCCAAATGACCCTGATCAAAAGTTCACATACCCCAGTTCTTAATACCGTGTATATCCATCTGAACTAACAGTCCGCCTGAGGGCTAATCCAGCTGCATATATTCAGTGGTGATAGCAGGAGTTAGGCAGGCAGGCAGTGTATGTGGCAGACTGCAGTGCATATAGTGCAAGAGGGTCCATTGAACCTCCTGTCTGCTGCTACTGTTCTTACAGATATTTGTAGACATAGCCTCAGATTTCAGGGGCCTGAGCTAATTTTTTTAACTTAATCCTGGTTATTTGCTTAAAAACCAAGGCAGGCAGGGCATTTGACAGACTGCAGTGCATGATACGGCACATGAGGGTCCATTGCATGTTCAACTTTTGACTAATCACGTGAAGTCATTATCGGTCTTTACTCCTCTTTGGTCAGACCTCATCTGGAATACTGTGTACAGTTTTGGGCACCACATTTTAAAAAAGACATAGACAAACTGGAGCAAGTTCAGAGAAGAGCGACCAGAATGGTGACTGGTCTGCAAACCATGTCCTATGAGGAACAGTTGCAGGATTTGGGAATGTTTAGCTTGCAAAAAAGAAGACTGAGAGGAGACTTAATAGCTGTCTACAAATATGTCAAGGGCTGTCACATTGTAGAAGGATCATCTTTATTCTCATTTGCACAAGGAAAGACTAGAAGCAATGGGATGAAACTAAATGGGAGGAGACACAGATTAGATATTAGAAAAAACTTTTTGACAGTGAGGGTGATTAATGAGTGGAACAGGCTGCCACGAGAGGTGGTGAGTTCCCCTTCAATGGACATCTTCAAACAGAGGCTGGACAGACATCTGTCTGAGATGATCTAGTGAATCCTGCTTTGAGCAGGGGGTTGGACCAGATGACCCAGGAGGTCCCTTCCAACTCTACCATTCTATGATTCTATGATTCTAATCCTGCTGTAACAAATATTTGTAGACATTACCCCAGGTATCAGGGGCCAGGGCAAATTTTTTTTTTTATCTTAATCCTGGTTATTTGCTTATAAAGCAATCCAGAGTACACAATTTTTCTGCTCAATTTGCTTGTTAGCACTGCAGAATACAGCCAGATCTTTTCCATACTACAGCGATAAAAATCCAGAAATTTGAACTGAACGTGGAAAATATTGGCTTCCTTTTCCATTTTGTTGCAGTGTTTCGGTCAAGCTATTCACATGAGGTCTCTGTGAAGAATAATATTTGTAAGCTACATGCCTGCTATTTAAAACAGTGGTTCTCTGTCAAACATATCTCACATATAACTGCGTTCCAAAATCAGCCATTTCTGGCTTCCATTTCCATTTTGTTGCAGTGCGTAGGTCAAGCTATTCACATGAGGTCTCTGTGAAGAATAGTATTTGTAAGCTACAGGCCTGCTATTTAAAACAGTGGTTCTCTGTCAAACATATCTCACATATAACTGCGTTCCAAAATCAGCCATTTCTGGCTTCCATTTCCATTTTGTTGCAGTGTGTTGGTCAAGGTATTCACAGGCGGTCTCTGTAAAGAATAGTATTATTAAACTACAGGCTTGCTATTTAAAACAGTGGTTCTCTGTCAGACGTATCTCACAAATAACTGCGTTCCAAAATCAGCCATTTCTGGCTTCCATTTCCATTTTGTTGAAGTGTGTCGGTCAAGCTATTCACACGAGGTTTCTGTGAAGAATAGTATTAGTAAACTACAGGCCTGCTATTTAAAACCGTGGTTCTCTGTCAGACGAATCTCACATATAACTGCATTCCAAAATCAGCCATTTCTAGTGAATGTGGAAAATATTGTCCTCCAATTAAAATGGGCAAGGTGCGTGGCCAGGAACGGGGAAGTGGACGTGATGATGATGGTGCATGCAGAGGCCGAGCACGTGGCTGTGGGCAAGCATAAAATTGTGCCACAACAAACACCCACATCTTGTCGCTCAACCTTCCTGTTTCAATTACTAGGTGACCTTAGCACACCACTACTGAACCCAGAACAATGTCAAAAGGTTGTTGATTGGATAGCAGATAATGCTTCCAGTCGCTTTGCCACCACCACTAGCACCCTGTCTTTGACACGGTCAAGTCTCAGTAGCCGTGAGTCTGTACCGCATATCACTCACCCTGATCCTTCTTCCTCCCATCATGCCGAGTGCCCAGAGAAAACTTATCCCACACTTGGACACTCAGAACAGCTGTTCACTTTTCTATTTGTAGATTCGGGCCTCCTGTCTGGCCAACTTCAAGCGAGTCAAGAGGAGAACACGTGTAGGGATGCCCAAATATTTGAGCAACCACGGTCACACGAAGGCAACAGTGGAAAAGTGCAATTACTGTCGCAAGATGTTTATGATGATGAGAGACAATTGACAGAAAGTCAGGAGGAGGACCAGGGTGCGGAAGTGGAAGGCGAGGTGGTGGACGATGAAGTCACTGACCCAACCTGGCAAGGTGACATGCAGAGTGAGGACAGCAGCACACAGGGGGAGGCGTAGCACCACAACAGGCAGGAAGAAGCAGTGTGGTGGCCGCAGACACAAGGCGAGATAGCGTTCCCCATAACGCCAAAGCGACGGAAGTTGCCAGTACAACTGATAGGTCTTTCCGAGTCTGGTTGTTTTTTAAAGACTCTGCAGATAACTCCAAACAGGCCATTTGTACCACCTGCCAGGCCAGCATCTGCAGGGGTAGCAAAACTAGCATAAAAAACCTATCTGCCTACCATATAATACATGGTCCGCTGCTTTACACCCCCAGCATTCTCTCCCATGCTGCCTTGGATCCCACTGACATGACCCAAGGTAATGGTAGCTCTATGTCTGTCTTTATGATTCACTGACATGTATATCTTATTGCATAATTATTATGATTAGACAGCATATAACCACTCTGATACCTATCTGCATGTACTTTATATACTGGGCTATTGGTCTTATGCTAGACATTTCCTCTGCTTCCCCTAGAGGATTTGTAACCACTATTATTTGATATGGTCAGTGTTAGGATTTTCATCCATTGGCAGCATACTTACACCTGTTATGTATTGAATGCCATTTTGGGGTGTTAGTCTCTTTGCAATATTAATTACCACACTCCATTACTCTCTAGCCGTCTTCTCTCCCCTTCCTCATTTTGTACTTCTCTATTTATATTTATATTGATTGTAATTTTTATGATATTAATATCTTTTCAATAAAGTATATATTCTTTATTTAAATCCCTTATATGTGTCTGTTTGGAGAATACTTATATATAGACTTAAATAATTATCAATATTGGAGGGAAGGGTTTCTCCTCTCCCCCGTATTGTAATTTCTCTCTCCAGAATAGATCTTTTTGGTTTTGTAGCAAAACTAGCAGCCTGACCACCACCACCATGATCAGGCACATGGCAGCAAGGCACCCGACTAAGTGGGCCAAACCCCAGAGTCCAGAAACAGTGTCTGCGGGTGACACCACTGCTTTTTCCGCTGTTGTGCGTGCAAGCCAATCCCCTGTCCATGGCGCAAAGATGCCTCCTGACCTACATATGTTGTTGCACACTCTCAACATGCACTGTCAGCAAGCACGTTCACGTTCTTGTCCCAGTGCAGCGATCAGTTGTCCATACCCCAGTCCTTGGAACGCAAGTGAAAAAACGCAGCCAACGCCCCACAGGCCACACTGCTAAATTCACACATGCTTACACTTGAAATATTGCCTTTTAGACTCGTGTAGACGGAAACTTTCCGCAAAGTCCCTCGGCACTCGGTCCCCAGCCGCCACTATTTCTCCCGGTGTGCCGTCCCCACATTACACGAGCACATGTCCCATAACATTAGCTGTGCCCTCAACAAAGCCGTTATTGGGAAGTCTACCTAACCATGGACACGTGGACAAGTGCTTGTGGGCAGGTACGGTACATCTCACTGACAGCACACTGGATTAATATAGTGAAAACCGGGATCCAGTCGAACCTTGGGACGGAACACGTCCTCCCGACATTGAAGATTGCGGGCCCTGGGTCAATCAGGGTTGCCCCCACAGTCTACTGCTCCTGCACCTCCTCAGCCTCCTCTTCAGCGTCCATCTTCGAAATGACAACATCAGTCAGAATCTGGAAGCACTGCAGCACTGTTTCATCCAAGCGGCAACAGGCTGTGCTGAAGCTAATATGCTTAGGTGAAAAACCGCACAACGCTGAAGAGTTGTGGGCAGCTCTGAAAGAGCAGGCAGATCTGTGGCTGACACCGCTGACCTTATAGCCTGTCATGGTCATGTGTGACAATGACCGGATCCTGGAGGCGGCTCTGAATCGAGGTGAGCTCACACACGTACCATGCCTGGCCCATGTGCTTAACCTCATGGTTCAGCGGAATCTCAAAACCTACCCAGATCTGCTTGTCAAAGTACGACGCCTGTGTGCCCATTTTAGAAAGTCAGCTACAGTTTCCGACGCCCTTGCTGTGCTTCAGCAGAGTTTGCAGCTTCCTGCTCAAGGACTTATGTGCGATGTTCCCACACATTGGAACTCTACACTGTGTGCCGAATTATTAGGCAAATGAGTATTTTGATCACATGATACTTTTTATACATGTTGTCCTACTCCAAGCTGCATAGGCTTGAGAGCCAACTACCAATTAAGTAAATCTGGGGATGTGCATCTCTGTAATGAGGAAGGGTGTTGACTAATGACATCAACACCCTATATAAGGTGTGCTTAATTATTAGGCAACTTTCTTTCCTTTGGCAAAATGGGTCAGAAGAGAGATTTGACGGACTCTTAAAAGTCCAAAATTGTGAGATGTCTTGCAGAGGGATGCAGCAGTCTTGAAAATTCCAAACTTTTTAAGCGTGATCACTAGTGTTGAGCATTCCGATGCTGAAATATCGGGTTTCGACCGATATTCGCTGTATAAGAGTTCTGATACTGAGTTCCGATACTTTTAAAATATTGAATACCGGAATCGGAAGTTCACATAATGCCTGCGCTCTGCAGTGTCTCTGAAGGATGACAAGCTGGATGGCAGCGCTCAGCTGCGATCCAGCCTGTCATCAGAATGTCATCCCAGTGTGGGAGAATTCTTCTGCTCAAGCGCTGACATTACATTATCTCCCTTACATTACAATTAAATGGAATAGCAGGAATTAATATTTTTTTAAGACGTTAATGCCACAGCCATGGTGGTTGTGGCATTACAGTGGTTGCCCAAATCGATGGGAAAAGTGCTCACAGTGAAACATGAAAAGCCGGCAATTCATTCAGCGGCATATGCCGGTACCCGACAATTTAGAACAGAAAGAATAGAGCTTCACACGTAGATTAGACAGATAGAAACATGTCAGTCACATATATAAGAAGTACAGTGACAGTGTTGGTTACTGTACTTGTCATTTAGTGTTAAAGGATTTATTTAAAAAAATAATAGTGTTTTCATGCACCATCTCTTTAAAAAAGCCAGCCGGCAATTCAGCAGCGGTACCCGACAATTTAGAACAGAAAAATAGAGCATCACACATAGATTAGATAGATAGAAACATGTCAGTCACATATATAATAAGTACAGTGACAGTGTTGTTTACTGTACTTGTTATTTAGTGTTAAAATAAAGGATTTATTAAAAAAAAAATTGGCATGGGGTTCCCCGTAATTTTAGTCTCTAGCGGAGGTTAAGCAGATGGCTGGGGCAGATGTTTGAAGCCTAGGAAAGGGGTAATACCGACGGAGCTTCCCAGGATACTAATATCAGCCCCCAGCTGAATACCTAGCCTTTACTAGCTATTAAAATGGGGACCCCCAAAAAAATGACGTGGGGTCCCCCCTATTTTAATAGCTAGCAAAGGCTAGGCAGACAGCTGGGGGCTGATATTAATAGCCCAGGAAGGGTGCCATGAATATTGGCCCCCTCCCAGGCTAGAAACACCAGCCGTCAGCCGCCCCAGAAATGGCGCATCCATAGGATGCGCCAATTCTGACACTTAGCCTCGCTCTTCCCACTGCCCTGTAGCGGTGGCAGTGGGGTAATAGGGCTGGGGTTGATGTCAGCTTATAATGCCAGCTGACATCAAGCCCAGGTTAGTAATGGAGAGGCGTCTATAAGACACCCCCATTACTAACCCCATAGTCAAAGTTGAAAAAAAACACAAACACCCAGAATAAAGTCCTTTAATTTAAATAAACACACAATTCTTTATTGTTCTAAATTAAACCATACCTACCGTGACGCCCATTCCAGCTGAAGCCAACGATCTCCTGCAATTAAAGTAAAATAATAAAGCAACTTCATCCTTACCTTTCCATGGTTCCCAGGATGACTTCAGCTCTGCTACATTCACATGACATGCTGGACCGCAGCAGAAAGCTGCCATCCAGCCTGTCATCCTGCAGACACTGAGAAGCGCAGGCTTGCTTGTGCTCCTCAGTGTCTGGCTGTGACGGCATCCAGATGAGCCGACAATGAACTCAGCTCATCTCATGCACGTCACTGACAGCGTGGGAGATTTCTCCTGCGCATGCGGTGAGTGTGAGAGGCTCGGCTCATCTGGATGCCGTCACAGCCTGACACTGAGGAGCGCAAGCATGCCTGCGCTTCTCAGTGTCTGCCTGCGGCATGACAGGCTGGATGGCAGCTTTCTGCTGCGGTCCAGCCTGTCATCTCGATGTAGCAGAGCTGGAGCTGTCCTGGGAACCATCGAAAGGTAAGGATGATGTTGGTTTATTATTTTTCTTTTATTGCTGGAGATCGTTGGCTTCAGCTGGAATGGGCGTGATGGTAGGTATGGTTTAATTTAGAACAATAAAGAATTGTGTGTTTATTTCAATTAAAGGACTTTATTCTGGGTGTTGTGTTTTTTTTAAATACTTTACTAGAAATTCATGGCGGTCATGTCTAATATTGGCGTGACCCCATGAATTTCGGGCTTAGGGCCAGCTGATAATGCCAAGCTGGCCCTAACCCCTTTATAACCCAGTGAGCCACCGCACCAGGGCCCTGGATGAGTTGGGTAAAGCGCCAGAAGATGGCGCTTCTATGAACGCGCCATTTTCCGGGGTGGCTGCGGACTGCAATTTGCAGCGGGGGGGGGGGCAGGAAGCTTGGGCCTCCCTGCGCTGCAGATTCCAGCCCCCAGCTGCCTAGTTGTACCTGGCTGGACACAAAAATAGGGCGAAGCCCCACGTATTTTTTTTTTAAATTATTTCATGAAATTCATGAAATAATTAAGAAAAAAAGGGCTTCCCTATATTGTTGTGTTCAACCAGGTACAAATAGGCAGCTGGTGGTTGGGGGCAGCCCTTTCCTGCCTGCTGTACCTGGCTGGACACAAATATAGTGCGAAGCCCCACGTCAATTTTTTTTAAATTATTTCAGGAAATTCATGAAATAATTAAGAAAAATTGATGTGGGGCTTCGCCCTATATTTGTGTCCAGCCAGGTACAGCAGGCAGGAACGGGGTGACCCCAACCACCAGCTGCCTATTTGTACCTGGCCGGACACAACAATATAGGGAAGCCCTTTTTTTAAAATTATTTCATGAATTTCATGAAATAATTTGAAAAAAATTGACGCAATGTCGATCGAAAACAGATAAAGCAACTGACTGAATCTATGGATGGAAGACTGTTGAGTGTCATCATAAAGAAAGGTGGCTATATTGATAACTAATTTTTTGGGTTTTTGGTTTTGCATGTCAGAAATGTTTATTTCTAAATTTTGTGCACTGATATTGGTTTACCTGGTGAAAATAACAAGTGAGATGGGATTATATTTGGTTTTTATTAAGTTGCCTAATAATTCGGCACAGTAATAGTTACCTGCACAAACAGATATCCTCCTAAGATAGCCAAATCTAAAAAAAAAAACACTCCAACTTCCAAAAATATTAAGCTTGAGTATTTATGAGTCTTTTGGGTTGATTGAGAACATAGTTGTTGATCAATAATTAAAATAATCCTCTAAAATACAACTTGCCTAATAATTCTGCACATAGTGTACATTGCAGATGTTGGGATGGATTTGTGAGCAAAACAGGGCAGTTGTTGACTACCAGCATCAATAATGCCGTCGGTATTCAGTTCAGACTCCACACATAAGACCTCAGGAGTGGCCAAGGATGTCAGACATTTGTACCATCCTCCAAAACTTTGAGGACTCCACCAAGATGGTGAGTGGCGATGACACCATAATTAGTGTCACCATCCAGCTTCTCTGTTTTCTGAAATGCTCTCTGCTCACAATTAAAGAGGATGAATTGCAGGCGGAGCACGATGAGATGTAGCAAGGAACCATACAGGGTGATTACACACAGCCCAGGCTCATCTCATCCCAACGTGGATTGGGTGACAATGAGTAAGAGGAGGAGGAAGAACAGGAGTTAGCTATAGATGGTACTATCTGCACAACTGTCATACCATCTGTTCAGCGTGGATGGCCTGAGGACAAGGGGAAAAGGAGGAGGAGGAGAGCATGGTAAGTCATCCTTTTAGTGAGGACACGGAAGTCTTGTCTGTTAGCAGTCTGGCACACATGGCTGAGATTATGTTACGCTGCCTTTCCCGTGACCCTCGCGTTGTCCAAATTTTGGGTGACAGTCATTACTAGTTGGGGACATTTCTAGACCCATGCTACAAGGAGAACTCTCTGTTTCTTATTCCCGTGCCGGACAGGCCTAATAAAACGGGGCAGTACGAGAAGGCCCTTGTTGCAGAATTATTAAAAAAATTCCCAGCTGAAAATACTGGCGGCAGAGGACAAATTTCGTTGGACAACCAAGGAGTACAGGCGAGAGAGACATAAATCCATTCCAGCAGGGGCAGGGGAACACTGTCAAAGTTCTGGGACAGTTTTCTCAGACTCTCCCATCGCACAGGCCCTGATGCGCAGGGTACTCTCACAAGAAGAGACAAGTTTGGGAAGATGCTGAATGAGTACCTTGCTGACGTTACCAATGTCCTCCGTGATTCTTCTGTACCTAATAATTATTGGGTATTCAAGCTGAAGACATGGCATGAACTGGCTCTCTACACCTTGGAGGTTCTGGCCTGACCTGCCGCTAGCGTTTTGTCAGAGCGGGTTTTTAGTGCCTCTGGTGGAATTAAAATCGATAGGCGCATCCGCCTGTCAACTAAAAATTCTGACAGGCTGACTCTATTAAAAATGAACAAGGGCTGGATTGGGCCAGACTTCTAAACACCACCGAATAGTAGTAGCATAACATAAACTCAAATAAAGTGTCTTTTTTTTGGGAGGTCTAACTCTATTTTCATGCACCTCTGTGTTCACACCCAGACACGGGTATATGCTTAATGATTTTGTCTATTTGCTCTTGTCCTCCTCCTTCTCCTCATCCTCATCCTCCACCACCATATCACTACCATATCTACCTTAACACCATATCTACGTCTCTTGCAAGAGGCATTGGAGTGCCTCCAATTTTTTGGCAGCCATTGCATTCACTACATAGGCAAACAGTATTGGAGACCCACTTCCTAATAATGGGAACATTGTTTTCAGGAGGCCCTCCAACCTCTACGTTTCTTACAAGGGGCATAGGAGTTCCTCTAAATATTTGTCAGCCATTGCAGTCACTGCCTACGCAAGAACAGTATGGGAAACCCACTCCTTTCTAATGGGATCATGTCGTTATTGAGGCCCACCTCTATGTGTCTTTAAATTGTTATTGGGGTTTTTCCTAAATTTTGGCAGCCATTAGGCTCACTGCATGCCCTATAACTGTATAGCAGACCCTCTCCTTTCTAATGGGAACATGTCGTTACTGTGGCCCAGCTCTATGTGTCTTTAAATTGATAGTAGGGCTTTTCCTAAATTTTGGCAGACATGGACTCACTGCATACCCTAATGGGAACATGTTGTTACAGTGGCCCAGATTTATGTGTCTTTAAATTGTTAGTGGGGTTTTTATTAAATTTTGGCAGGCATTGGACTCACTGCATACCCTATAACTGTATAGCAGACCCTCTCCTTTCTAATGGGAGCATGTCGTTACTGTGGCCCAGCTTTATGTGTCTTTAAATTGTTAGTGGAATCCTTTTTCCTCGGTTTGGTGACGACAAGAAATGCCGGCTATCTGCTTAAATTAAATATTCCCCCCCTCCCCTGTCCTCTCCTGCACATCGCAGGGCCCTATGATGTGCAGTCTAGGGCTTCACAGTCCGCACATGCACAATGCGCCTATAGCTTAAGGCACATTTTTTTTTTCTCCCTGCCCTATTTTACTGCTCTGCTGTAGTGCGTCAGTGCCGGGCAGTTAGGACAGGGCCCTGTGATAAGCAAGAGGATGGCAGGGGAGGGGGGGACTATTTAAATTAAGCAGATATGCAGGCATTTCTTGGCGTCCCATGGTCACCAAGCATAGGAAAAATAATTTTATGAAAAGATATTTTTCTGCAATCAGACCGCTAATATGGGACATACAGGTATGTATAGATTTACATTTCTATAACCTGTAAGCCCATATTAGAGGTGTGATAACTCCCAGGGGGTGACAGATTCCCTTTAATAAGTTGCCCTGTGGCCCACTACTTCTAGCTACCTATAGGAATTATGTCTGTCGGCTCTGTTTATGGTATAGCAAGTTCTCACTGATGGTGAAAAATCTTTCTTGTTACTCCTTTCACTCTCTGTACTCTGACCATGTAGATAGTAATAGACTTCCATATATAGTGGGGAAAATAAGTATTTGATACACTGCCAATTTTAAAAGTGTTCCCACTTACAAAGAATGGAGAGGTCTGTAATTTTTATCGTAGGTACACTTCAACTGTGAGAGACAAAATCTTAAAAAAAAAACAGAAAATCACATTGTATGATTTTTACATAATTAATTTGCATTTTATTGCATGAAATAAGTATTTGATACAGTAGAAAAACAGAACTTAATAATTGGTACAGAAACCTTTGTTTTCAATTACAGAGCTCAGGTGTTTTGGGGCTGTCACTTGGCAACATTGAGTTTCAGCTCCCTTCAAAGATTTTCTATTGGGTTCATGTCCAGAGACCGGCTAGGCCACTTCAGGAACTTAAAATGTTCCTTACAGAGCCACTCCTTAGTTTTAGTTGCCCTCCCATGCTGGGAGACCAAGTCATGACCCATCTTCAATTTTCTTACAGAAGGAAGCAGGTTGTTGGCCAAAATCTCGAGATACATGACCCCATCCATTCTCCCTTCTATACGGTGCAGTTGTTCTGTCCACTTTGCAGAAAAGCACCCCCAAAGTATGATGTTCCCCCACCATGCTTCACGGTAGGAACAGTGTTCTTGTGGTTGTATTCATCCTTCTTTCTCCAAACACGGCGAGTGGAGTTGATACCAAAAAGTTATATTTTGGTCTCATTTGACCACATGACCTTCTCCCATGCCTCCTTTGGGTCATTCAGATGGTCATTGGTGAACTTCAAATGGTTCTGCACATGTATTGGCATGAGCGGGGGGACATTGCGTGAACTTCAGAATTTTAATCCAAGATGGCATAATGTACTATTAATGGGAATATTTAAGACTGTGGTCCCAGTTCTCTTCAAGTCATCGACTAGGTCCTCCCATGTAGTTCTGGATTGATTCCTGACCTTTCTCAGAATCATCTACAATTTTGTCCCTTGTGTCCTTAAACAGCTCTTTGGTCTTTGCCATGGTGGAGAGGTAGAAGTGTGATTGACTGAGTGTGTGGACTGCTATCTTTTATACAGGTAACAAGTTCAAACAGATGCAACCAATACAGGTAACGAGTGCAGAGTAGGAGGGCTTCTTAAAAAAAACTAACAGGTCAGTGTGAGCCGAATTCTTGATCATAGAATCATAGAATCATAGAATCATAGAATGGTAGAGTTGGAAGGGACCTCCTGGGTCATCTGGTCCAACCCCCTGCTCAAAGCAGGATTCACTAGATCATCTCAGACAGATGTCTGTCCAGCCTCTGTTTGAAGACGTCCATTGAAGGGGAACTCACCACCTCTCGTGGCAGCCTGTTCCACTCATTAATCACCCTAACTGTCAAAAAAGTTTTTTCTAATATCTAATCTGTGTCTCCTCCCATTTAGTTTCATCCCATTGCTTCTAGTCTTTCCTTGTGCAAATGAGAATAAAGATGATCCTTCTACAATGTGACAGCCCTTGACATATTTGTAGACAGCTATTAAGTCTCCTCTCAGTCTTCTTTTTTGCAAGCTAAACATTCCCAAATCCTTGATGGTTGGTA
Organism: Phyllobates terribilis; assembly: GCF_046119375.1. Taxonomy (NCBI): domain Eukaryota; kingdom Metazoa; phylum Chordata; class Amphibia; order Anura; family Dendrobatidae; genus Phyllobates; species Phyllobates terribilis. Next base: position 204,773,487 of record NW_027362764.1, on the reverse strand, counting down.
GATGATTAAATATTTATTTTGTGCAATAAAATGCAATTTAATTATTTGAAAATGATACAATGTGATTTTCTTTTTTTTTTGTTTTTGATTCTATCTCTCACAGCTGAAGTGTACCTATGATAAAAATTACAGACCTCTCTATTCTTTGTGAGAAAACTTGCAAAGTTGGCAGTGTATCAAATACTTATTTTCACCACTTTTAGGCTATGTACGCACAATGTGTATTTGAAGCAGAAATTTCCTGAGCATTTCTGCATCTCCTTAGCAGGAAAAATGCATATTGATTTTAAATTTTTTGAATCATTTTTTAAAGCATTTTTGTATATCAATGAATGATTTTTGGAGCTAAATAAAGTTATTTGGTGGGACATTGCTTAAACCTTGGATTGCCATCAGAACTAGGTTGAGTATATTAGTTAATTTGAATGTTAACAAGACTATTAATAAAGAATGTGCCTGTTGTATTTCAAATAAAGTGTTTACTCTGTGTCTGTATGTTTATTTAACTCTTTACTTTACTTTAATTAAGTTTGGTAATGAAAAGGTCTGATTGACACCTTGTCATAATCAATCAAAAGAGCTAGGTGTCAGATAGTCCCATTCACCCAATCTTCATTAGCATTTCTATTCATGGAATTTCTAGGCAGCTGTGATATGGTATTTTTAGCCTGGGAAGGTGCCATTTGCAAACATTTTCCTCACCATAATTAACTTCACAGCTGGTTCATTAGCCGCTACGTCCCCACGAACAGCAACAAGCAGCGCTTTGGACGCAGTATATTTTTGTTGCGTCCAAAACGCGGTGTTCTAATGCCGCACTTTTATTGTCGGTACATGTGAGTCCACCACATATAATGACACTTCAATAGGTCAAAATCTGCAGCACAGACTAGCTTGTCCGCTACAGAAATTGACATGCTGCTTTTGAGTTGGGTACGTGGCCACAGTCAGGAGCTGCTGCAGGTTTGACGCAGCATGTTTATATGGCATCAAACCCGCAGCATCCACATGTTACAGCATAGTGGATGGGATCTCTAGAAATCCCATGTTACCTATGTGTGCATCAGAGGCTGCGAATCACCCATGGACACTGACATGCAGCGCGTCTTTCGGGATCGCAGCATGTCAAATTCTCTTGCGGAGTCACTAATCTCCGCAACAGAAATTTGACCACTAGAATGTATTCAATGCAGTAAATCCGCATGGTCCAGTGAATACATGTGTATTTACCTGCGTTCAATAGAATGCAATGTTTTTGACACAGCAAAAATATGCATCCAATGTGCTACTACGTCCGTATTGTGGGCACAGAGCCTAAAATTTAAAAAAAAAATGGTGTGGGCTCCGGCATCATTTTTATAACCAGCAGAAGGAAAGCTGACTGCTGGGGGCTGACAATTAGTAGCCGGGGAAGAGGCCATTAGCCAACAATGTTTCCTGGCTTTTAATATCAGCCCACAGCTGTTTGTTTAGTCCTTACTGGCTAGATTTCAGGGGACCCCAGAAAAAAATTGACGAAGGGTCCCCCTATAAAATCTAACCAGCAGAGGCTAAACTAGACAGCTAAGGGCTGATATTAATAGCCAGGGAAGGGGCCATGGATACTAGCCCCCTCTGTGGCTATTAATATCACCCTTCAACAGTCCCAAAAATGGCATATCCATAAGATGCGCCAAATCTGGCACTTAGCCTATGCTCTTCCCCCTGCCCTGTAGCGGTGGCGAGTGGGGTAATGGGGTTGGGGTTCTTATCAGCCTTGTATTAGCGGCTGACATGAAGCCCAGGTTAGCAATGGAGGGAGCCTATAAGATGCCCCCATTACTAACTGCGTAGTAAAATGGCTGCTGCTTTTTTAATAAAATACACGGCCAGAATAAAGTATTTTAATGAAATAAAAAACACACGGTTCTGCAATTTTTTTTATTACACTCCGTCGACGAAGCCATCGATCTTCTGAAAAAAAATTAAAATAACAAACAACCATATCCCTCACCTGTCCGCTGTCAACAACATAGTCCACGTACCGCCAAAGATTGTCCTGTGGCGATCTGGGTCACTTCTACAGCAGTGACATCAGCCATCACTGATGTCACTGCTGTAGAAGACAGCATTGTATACTGACAGGGGTGTAAAATCACATGCTGCAGAAGGTCACTGGGGTTCATCAGCTGAAGATCAGCTGATCAGCCTCGGTGAGCTTACCACCCTAGGAACATTCTTGTGAATGTTCCCAGGGTCAGGTAAGCATCAGCTGATCGGTTACGTGGTGGATCAGCTGATCGCTGGCGACACCAATCAGCTGAGTGGTAACGTGACCATCAGCTGGTCGCTGATCAGCTGACCAAACTGTCGATGTTCATCTCTTCATTACTGTCCTCCTCTCCCTCCATTGTGTTTGTTAGTCTTCTTTATGCCTAAGAAACATGCAATCAGTCATCAATTTGTGTGGAAACTAAAATGCCACATGTCCAAGATTACAGCAATTGAAGCAGAACCTCCAATTTGTACTGCTTTTTGCAAAAAAATTGTGTGCGCTCAAACTCAATGGAAGATAGCTAGTAACAATCATTTATTGAATAACGCCATCTTTGCTTTTTACTTTCATGCGGTAGAGACTATGAGGGGCACCATCTGTGATGAATTCACCCAGTAAGACCTTGCGCAAGATTGGCCCCCTGTGCAGAGCAGGGCACAAAAGAAATAATTATTATATGGTATTTAACAAAATTTGTTGGTATTTCGTTCATGCAATGTTCTTTATAAAGATTTTCAATTTTTGTTAAAAAAAAATTTGGGGGGAGTTGAGTGAAGTTTCTCCAGTACAAACATACATAAAATTAGACCCCTGTCTATGACTGGGAGCTGGAAAGGCTTTAGTAGTCTTTCTTTACTTATTATCCGGGTATTAAATACGAATAGTGATTGGCGAGCACTAAAATGCTTGGGTGCTCGTTGCTCGGGTCGAGCACATTGGAATACTCAGGTGCTCGACCCGAGCAACGAGTCAAATGTACTGTAAGGCTATGGGAAACTTGAGCATTTTTCAGGTGGCTTCCCCCGGCGGTTGGCAGAGGACCTAAAAATTGCCCAAATCGATGGGAACAGTGCTCAAATGGCATGGGAACAGCATGGGGAAGACTCCTGAAAGCATTTCTGACTCCCAGGTTACTGCTGTCAACAACGTTGTAAGACGTATTATGCCACTTTTACAAACTCATAATAAAACATACTAAAACGAAACCAAAATAGATTTTCCTGGGAAACATGTTAAGGAACATCCTTAATGACTTGTATATAAGGCAAAATAAATAACCAAAAATAAAAATACTCCTCCACACCTTGGGCTATGTTCACATGTAGCGTTTTTGATGCATTTTGGCACTTTTGCATTGCTTTCCACCGTGACAAATGCATTCACCGGGAAATGTCATTTTAACATTTTACAACCTTATTTTGCCATGTGGTGTGTGAGGCATGATCAGACAAATCCTGTTTCATTTATGAAGGAGGGACTCTGAAAGTCACAAAGCCTATTTTTATAGGGCCATCAGGCGGCCTTTACTATTCTTAAAGGGCCAGCAGTTGGCCCTCACTATTTTTAGAGAGCCATCAGCCGGCTAGGCTTTGATGTTCCCATTACTAAAGAGTGGGTCTCCTATACTGTTATTGTGTATGCAGTCAGTGGCAGGGCTGCCCAAAATTTGGACGCACCCCAATACCCCTTTGAAAATTTGGACCCACCCCAATACTCCTTTGAAGAGACTTAGAGGAAGGCCTCCTGAAAACAATGCTCCCATTATTAGGAAGTCGGTCTCCCATTGTGTTTGCCTATGCAGTGAATGCAAGGGCTGCCAAAAATTTGGAGGCACTCCAATGCCCCTTGGAAGAGACGTGGAGGTCAGAGGTCCTCCTGAAAACAACATGCCCATTATTAGGAAGTGAGTTTCCCATTGTGTTTGCCTATGCAGTGAATGCAAGGAAGAGACGTAGAGGGGCTCATGAAAAATTGTTCTTATTATTAGGAAGTGGGTCTCCCATAGTGTTGGCCTATGCAGTGAATGCAAGGGCTGCCAAAAATTGGGAGGCACTCCAATTCCACTTGGAAGAGACGTGGAGGAGGGCCTCATAAACATTTTTCCCATTAGAAAGGATTGGGTCTCCTATACTTGTAATGCACATGCACTTAGTGTATGGGCTGACAAACATTTATTCCTGAGGGTTATACATGAACATACTGTATAAAAAAATTTTTTACGGGCATCATAAAAACCCTTTAAAAAAATATGTGGGTGTTGCATCACGGACCACGTTCACCCTAGTGATATGGTGGTGGAGGATGAGGAAGAGGAGAAGAAGGAGGACAAGAGCAAGTAGCCAAAATAAGGAAGCATATACCCTTGTGTGGGTGTGAAAAGGTGCATGGGAATACACCTCCCAAAAAAAGACACTGGAGTTGAGTTTATGTTATGCTGCTATCATTCGGTGGTGTTGAGTAGTCTGGCCCAATCCAGCCCTTGTTCATTTATATAAGAGTCAGCCTGTCAGAATTTTCAGTTGACATGCGGATGCGCTTATCAGTTGTAATTCCACCAGCGACACTAAAAACCCGCCCTGATAAAATGCTAGTGGTAGTGCAGGCCAGGACCTCCAAGACATAGAGAGCCAGTTCATTCCATGTATCCGGCTTGGATACCCAATAATTATAAGGCACAGCGGAATCACGGAGGATGTTGGTATGGTCGGAAAGGTACTCCCTCAGCATCTTCCCAAATTTTGCACTCCTTGTGAGAGTACCCCGTGCATCAGGGCCTGTGCGATTGGAGGGGCAGAGAAAATTCTCCCAGAACTTTGACAGTGTTCCCCTGCCTCTGCTGGATTGGAGTTGTGTCTCTCTCGCCTTTAGGCCTTGGTTGTCCAATGAAGTGTGACCTCAGATGAGAATTTTTTTAATAGTTCCGCAACAAGGGCCTTCTGGTACTGCCCCATTTTTGTAGACCTCTCCGCCTCAGGAATAAGAGATATAAAGTTCTCCTTGTACCGTAGGTCTAGAAGTGTCACCAACAAGTAATAACTGTCACCCAAATTTTTGAGAACGCGAGGGTCAAGGGAAAGGCAGCATACCATAAACTCAACCATGCATACCAGACTGCCAACAGGCAAGACTTCTGTGTCATTACCAAGAGGACGATTGACCATGCACGCCTCCTCCTCCTCCTCTCTGTCCTCCGGCCATCCACGCTGAACAGATAGCATGACAGTTGTGCAGGTAGTACTGTCTATAGCGCATGTAACTAGCTCCTGTTCTTCCTCCTCCTCTTCCTCATTGTCACCCAATCCATGTTGGGATGAGATGAGGCTAGGCTGTGTGTAATCACCCTGTATGGTTCCTTGCTCTATCTCATCATGCTCCGCCTGCAATGCATCCTCTTTGATTGTGAGTAAAGAGCATTTCAGAATACAGAGAAACGGGATGGTGATGCTAATTATGGCGTCATCGCCACTCACCATCTTGGTGGAGTCCTTAAAGTTTTGAAGGATGGTACATATGTCTGATATCCATGTCCACTCCTGAGGTCTTATGTGTGGAGTCTGAACTGAATACCAACGGCCTTGTTGATGCTGGTACTCAACAACTGCCCTCTTCTGCTCACAAATCCTTCCCAACATCTGCAGTGTAGAGTTCCAACATGTTGGGACATCACACACCAGTCTGTGAGCCAGAAGCTGCAAATGCTGCTAAAACACGTCAAAGGTGGCGGAAGCTGTAGGTGACTTTCTAAAATGGGCATACAGGCGGCGTACTTTAACAAGCAGATCCGGAAGCTCCTGGTAGGATTTGAGAAACCACTGAACCATGAGCTTAAGCACATGGGCCAGGCATGGTTTGTGTGTGAGCTCTCCTCGCCTCTGAGCTGCCACTAGGTTCCGGCCATTGTCACACACAACCATGCCTGGCTGTAGGTTCAGCGGTGTGAGCCACAGATCTGTCTGCTCTTTCAGAGCTGTCCACAACTCTTCAGCATTGTGCGGCTTGTCACCTAAGCATATTAGGTTCAGCAAAGGCTGTTGCCGCTTGGCCGAGGCAGTGCTGCAGTGCTTCCAGCTTGAGACTGATGTGATCATTTCGGAGATGGAGACTGAAGAGGAGGAGGAGGCTGAGGAGGAGGAGGTGCAGGAGCTGTAGACTGTTTGGTAAACCCTGATTGACCTATGGCCAGCAATCCTTGGCGTCGGGAGAACGTGTTCCGCCCCAAGGTCCGACTGGGTCCCGGCTTCCACTACATTAACCCAGTGTACCGAGAGCAAGATGTACCGTCCCTGCCCACAAGCATTTGTCCACGTGTCCGTGGTTAGGTGGACTTTCCCTGTAAATGCGTTTTTGAGGGCATAGCTAATGTTTTGGGACACGTGCTTGTGTAATGTGGAGACGGCACACCTGTAGAAGTAGTAGTTTGTGGGGACCGAGTATCGAGGGACAGCCGCCACCATCAGGTTGCGGAATGCTTCTGTCTCCGCAAGCCTAAAAGGCAACATTTCAAGCACAAGCAGTCTCGAAATGTGGGAATTTAGTATTGTGGCCTGTGGGGCGTTGGCTGCGTTTTTGCGCTTGCGTTCCAAGGACTGGGGTATGAACAACTGAACTCTGTGCTGGGACAAGGAAGTGGACGTGCTTCCTGATGTTGCTTCTTGAGAGTGTGCAACGACAGGTGCCGGGCAGGAGGCATCTTTGTATGCACCATGGACAGGGGATTGGCTTCCATGTACAACAGCGGAAGAAGCAGTGGTGCCACCCGCAGACACTCTTCCTGGACCCTACGGTTCGGCCCACAAAGTAGGGTGCTTTGCTGCCATGTGCCTGATCAAGCTGGTGGTGGTCTGGCTGGTAGTTTTGCCACCCCTGCTGATACTGGCCTGGCAGGTGGTGCAAATGGCCTTTTTGGGGTTATAGGCAGAGTCTTTAAAAAACAACCAGACTCAGGAAGACCTAACAGTTGTACTTACAACTTCCTTCTTGTTGGTGTTACGGGGAACGGTTGTGTAACATACCTGGCGGCGTCCTTGCATAGTGGTCCATCTCCCACTGTGCAAGAGCGCACACTTGATCTCCTGTCCAGAATGTCTCTCTGGCTTCCCTCCATGCTGTCTGTTTGTGTCTGTTTCTGCTGCTTAAGGGCGGCGCCCGATCACTTCCTGCTTTTTGTACCTGCTGTGGGTCACACCTCTTGTGCGTCCTCAGCCTATTGCTGTCTGTCACCTGGTATATAGCTCAGCTGCGCCCATCTATCCCTGCCTGAGCATAGTGTTTCTTTCAGTGTGTGCTTGCACTCTGAAGGTGCCAGGTCCCGTTCTGTGTTCTCTTGTCTGCCTATCCTGGAGGCTGTATTTCCAGGCCTGTCTGAACACGCTCCTAGCCTGTTCCTCCTGCCTTCTAGGGGCCGATTACCTAGACCTGTTCCTGTATCTTGTCTGACCTGTCTGAACACGCTCCTAGCCTGTTCCTCCTGCCTTCTAGGGGCCGATTACCTAGACCTGTTCCTGTATCTTGTCTGACCTGTCTGAACACGCTCCTAGCCTGTTCCTCTCGCCTTCTAGGGGCTGATTACCTAGACCCGCTCCTGTATCTTGTCTGTCCTGTCTGAACACGCTCCTTGCCTGTTCGTCCTGCCTCTCTGGGGGCCGTATTCCCAGACCCGCTCCTGTATCCCGCTGCAGTGTCGGTCTCCTCCGTACACTCAGTTCCAGTCTGAACTCTCTCCTATCCTTTACCTGTTTTGCCTCTATGTCCGTTCCCTTCCTTTTTCTGCAGAGTCTGAACTCGTATCTAACTCCTGCTTGTTGTCTCTGTACTCCCGTTTGTGAGTTTGTGGTCCACTCGCTACTTCACTGCAAGTACCCTGTGGGTGTCTGGCTCTGCCTTTCCCTTCCTGTCTGTTCCGTGTGAACAGAGCCCTGTCCCCCCTACTCAGCCTAGCCTGCTCTGACTCCTTTGCTCACCGCTCCGGCGGTTCTAGCCTGCTCTGACTCCTTTGCTCACCGCTCCGGCGGTTCTAGCCTGCTCTGACTCCTTTGCTCACCGCTCCGGCGGTTCTAGTCTGCTCTGACTCCTTTGCTTACCGCTCCGGCGGTTCTAGCCTGCTCTGACTCCTTGCTCACTGCTCCGGCAGTCCTGTCCTGCCCTGCTTCTGCCCGCTGCTCCGGCAGTCCTGTCCTGCCCTGCTTCTGCCCGCTGCTCCGGCAGTCCTGTCCTGCCCTGCTTCTGCCCGCTGCTCCGGCAGTCCTGTCCTGCCCTGCTTCTGCCCGCTGCTCCGGCAGTCCTGTCCTGCCCTGCTTCTGCCCGCTGCTCCGGCAGTCCTGTCCTGCCCTGCTTCTGCCCGCTGCTCCGGCAGTCCTGTCCTGCCCTGCTTGTGCTCGCTGCTCCTGCAGCCCTGTCCTGCTCTGTTCTTGCCCACCGCTTCGGGCGTTCCCTCTCTGCTGTGGTTGTCTACCGCATCTGCGGTTCTGTGACCCAGTCTGTACTGGGTCTTAACCTTTCTGTGCTCCAGCCCGTCCTTTCGGCCAGTACCTCCCTGCCTGCATACTCGCCTGTATCCACCCATCTGCATACCTGCCGTGTTTGCTTATATCCACCAGTCTGTGCCAGCCTAACCTGCCTGTTCCTGAGTCCCAGTGTGTACTGGGTCCTATCCCGCCTGTGTTCCTACCTGCTAGTGCCTCCCTGTCTGCACTCTAGCTGTGCTTGCCTGTACCCCTCTACCTGTATTGTTCCTGAGTCCCAGTGTGTACTGGGTCCTATCCCGCCTGTGTTCCTACCTGCTAGTGCCTCCCTGTCTGCACTCTAGCTGCGCTTGCCTTTACCCGCCTGCCTGCATACCAGTCGTGCCTGCCTATACCCTCCAGTCTGTGCGCCAGCCTAACCAGCCTGATCCAGTAATCCCTGTGTGGGTCAACCCCCGTGTCCGGAGTTTGACCTGGAGTAGCACCTGGTCCCTCTGCCCGGTTTCTCCCTGGTGCACTGGCGTCGTATGCCGTCGTGCCATCTTGGTCGGATCGGCCAGATACTTAGTCACGCCCCTCCAGGCACTCTCCGGTTCATGGTCCAGTGGAATCACTACAATCACACGCACACGCCGCTCAGCCCGGGCGTGTGCATAACAGCATGCTCAGGCCATGGTTCCCGTTGAGCCCCACGGCTTTCGCTCTCTGAGAAGTTTTCCAGCGAATACATGCATTAAAATAAATAAATAAATATTTTTTTTTCCCTTTAGCTGAGTTCCAGGCGAATTACGCACCCGTCCAGATGGATCTATCTGCTCTCGTTCCCGCGGATCCGCTACGTTATTATGGGGATCCTAGACAAAGTCGTGCATTTGTGGAGCAATGCATGCTACACTTCAAGTTCTACCCTCTATGTTTTCCCACCGATCGGGTTAAGGTGGCATTCATTATGTCTTACCTGGCGGGTGATGCCTTGGAATGGATCAACCCCCTATATGAAACACAGGATCCGATCCTCCTGGACCTAATGGCCTTCCTGGTGGCCTTTCTAATGGTCTTCGATGATCCTAACCCGGAGGCTCCTGCTGAAGCTTCACTTCCCAATATCCCGGAGCAGCCCCAATGGGTAATGTGTGTGGGTAGCGCAATAGTCCTGCAGCCCAATGAGACTACTGCCCACCCAGAATCCTCACAGGGTGACTACGCTTTCCGGAATACTTCTCCCAACCTCAAGAGGCAGTCCAGACGTGCTAGACGTAGAGGCAAGCCGTCACGCCAGGGTCTGTCCTCCCTGAGACCTCCTGACCCCAACCTTGAAGTCCCTACTGAAGCTTCATCTCCCTGTATCCCGGAGAAGCCCCAACGGGTAATGTGCGTGGGTAGTGCACCAGTTCTCCTGCCCGAAGAGACTTCTGCCCATCCAGACTCCACACAGGAGAACTTCCTGCACCCGGCATCAGATGCTTCACCCACTTTAACCGGTGTGCATGTCCAAGGATGCTCCAAAGCTGTGGTTACCTCAGAGTCTGTGCACCTCTACTACCTGGCGGAGGACCCCCTGTTGCCTCCTGAATCCTCCGGGATACCACTCGATGACAAATGGAGAGAGAATTCTCTACACCCGGTACTCGATACTTTGTCCGCTTCGTCCTGTGAGCCTGACAATGGGTACCCCAAAGTGGTAGTTACCCCCGAGTCTCTACACCCCTCCGACCAGGCGGAGGACCTCCAGTTGTCTCCTGAACCCTTCGGGGTGCTACCTGGTAGCGAAAGGACAGAGACTCTCCTATACTCTGTACCTGATACCTCGCTCGCTTCGTCCAGTGAGTCCAACCTAGTGTACTCCGAAGCAGAGGTTACTCCCGAGTCTCTACACCCCTCCGACCAGGCGGAGGACCTCCAGTTGTCTCCAGAACCCTTCGGGGTGCCACCTGGTGGTAAATGGACAGAGACTTTCCTATATCCTGGATCTGATACCTCGCTTGCTTCGTCCAGTGAGTCCGACCTAGTGTACTCTGAAGCAGAGGTTACCCGTGAGTCTCTACACCCCTCTGACCAGGCGGAGGACCGCCAGTTGTCTCCAGAACCTTTCGGGGTGCCACCTGGTGGAGAATGGACAGAGACTTTCCTATACTCGGTACCCGATACCTCGCCTGCTTCGTCCAGTGAGTCCGACCTAGTGTACTCTGAAGCAGATGTTTTCTCTGAGCCTCTGCACTCTTCTGACCCGGCGGAGGACCTCCAGTTGTTTCCTGAATCCTCCGGGGTACCACCAGAAAACAAAGAGACAGTGACTTTTCCTCATTATGTACCTGATAACCCGTCTATTGCTTCCTGTGAGCTTGACAAGATGTACCTCGAAGCAGAGATTACCCCCAAGTCTCTGTCCCCCTCCAACCCGGTGGAGGACTTCCAGTTGTCTCCTGTACCCTCTGGGGTGCCACCTGAAAATATGTGGAGAGAGACTTCCTTGTGTGCTGTTCCTGGTACTCCACCCGTTTCGTCTGTTGCTAAGGGTGGCTGGATGGGAGGTAGCATCCTAGCTACCCAGAGGAGACCAGTTTTTCCGGTGGACAGTGGAAGTGATCTCTTCGAAGTGAAGAATTGGCCCTCGAATTCCCTGCGGAAGATTCTGGCAGGCCTGAAGAAGAGGGGGCGTAAGGGGGGGGTACTGTAACATACCTGGCGGCGTCCTTGCATAGTGGTCCATCTCCCACTGTGCAAGAGCGCGCACTTGATCTCCTGTCCAGAATGTCTCTCTGGCTTCCCTCCATGCTGTCTGTTTGTGTCTGTTTCTGCTGCTTAAGGGCGGCGCCCGATCACTTCCTGCTTTTTGTACCTGCTGTGGGTCACACCTCTTGTGCGTCCTCAGCCTATTGCTGTCTGTCACCTGGTATATAGCTCAGCTGCGCCCATCTATCCCTGCCTGAGCATAGTGTTTCTTTCAGTGTGTGCTTGCACTCTGAAGGTGCCAGGTCCCGTTCTGTGTTCTCTTGTCTGCCTATCCTGGAGGCTGTATTTCCAGGCCTGTCTGAACACGCTCCTAGCCTGTTCCTCCTGCCTTCTAGGGGCCGATTACCTAGACCTGTTCCTGTATCTTGTCTGACCTGTCTGAACACGCTCCTAGCCTGTTCCTCCTGCCTTCTAGGGGCCGATTACCTAGACCTGTTCCTGTATCTTGTCTGACCTGTCTGAACACGCTCCTAGCCTGTTCCTCTCGCCTTCTAGGGGCTGATTACCTAGACCCGCTCCTGTATCTTGTCTGTCCTGTCTGAACACGCTCCTTGCCTGTTCGTCCTGCCTCTCTGGGGGCCGTATTCCCAGACCCGCTCCTGTATCCCGCTGCAGTGTCGGTCTCCTCCGTACACTCAGTTCCAGTCTGAACTCTCTCCTATCCTTTACCTGTTTTGCCTCTATGTCCGTTCCCTTCCTTTTTCTGCAGAGTCTGAACTCGTACCTAACTCCTGCTTGTTGTCTCTGTACTCCCGTTTGTGAGTTTGTGGTCCACTCGCTACTTCACTGCAAGTACCCTGTGGGTGTCTGGCTCTGCCTTTCCCTTCCTGTCTGTTCCGTGTGAACAGAGCCCTGTCCCCCCTACTCAGCCTAGCCTGCTCTGACTCCTTTGCTCACCGCTCCGGCGGTTCTAGCCTGCTCTGACTCCTTTGCTCACCGCTCCGGCGGTTCTAGCCTGCTCTGACTCCTTTGCTCACCGCTCCAGCGGTTCTAGTCTGCTCTGACTCCTTTGCTTACCGCTCCGGCGGTTCTAGCCTGCTCTGACTCCTTGCTCACTGCTCCGGCAGTCCTGTCCTGCCCTGCTTCTGCCCGCTGCTCCGGCAGTCCTGTCCTGCCCTGCTTCTGCCCGCTGCTCCGGCAGTCCTGTCCTGCCCTGCTTCTGCCCGCTGCTCCGGCAGTCCTGTCCTGCCCTGCTTCTGCCCGCTGCTCCGGCAGTCCTGTCCTGCCCTGCTTCTGCCCGCTGCTCCGGCAGTCCTGTCCTGCCCTGCTTCTGCCCGCTGCTCCGGCAGTCCTGTCCTGCCCTGCTTGTGCTCGCTGCTCCTGCAGCCCTGTCCTGCTCTGTTCTTGCCCACCGCTTCGGGCGTTCCCTCTCTGCTGTGGTTGTCTACCGCATCTGCGGTTCTGTGACCCAGTCTGTACTGGGTCTTAACCTTTCTGTGCTCCAGCCCGTCCTTTCGGCCAGTACCTCCCTGCCTGCATACTCGCCTGTATCCACCCATCTGCATACCTGCCGTGTTTGCTTATATCCACCAGTCTGTGCCAGCCTAACCTGCCTGTTCCTGAGTCCCAGTGTGTACTGGGTCCTATCCCGCCTGTGTTCCTACCTGCTAGTGCCTCCCTGTCTGCACTCTAGCTGTGCTTGCCTGTACCCCTCTACCTGTATTGTTCCTGAGTCCCAGTGTGTACTGGGTCCTATCCCGCCTGTGTTCCTACCTGCTAGTGCCTCCCTGTCTGCACTCTAGCTGCGCTTGCCTTTACCCGCCTGCCTGCATACCAGTCGTGCCTGCCTATACCCTCCAGTCTGTGCGCCAGCCTAACCAGCCTGATCCAGTAATCCCTGTGTGGGTCAACCCCCGTGTCCGGAGTTTGACCTGGAGTAGCACCTGGTCCCTCTGCCCGGTTTCTCCCTGGTGCACTGGCGTCGTATGCCGTCGTGCCATCTTGGTCGGATCGGCCAGATACTTAGTCACGCCCCTCCAGGCACTCTCCGGTTCATGGTCCAGTGGAATCACTACAATCACACGCACACGCCGCTCAGCCCGGGCGTGTGCATAACAGGTTGCCTACCTTCTTTCTGCGGCCACCACACTGCTTCTTCCTGACTGTTGGGGTGCTCTGCCTCCCTCCCCCTGTGTGTTGCTGTCCTCGCTCTGCATGTCCTTCTGCCAGGTTGGTTCAGTTACTATATCATCCACGACTTCGTCTTCCATTTCCACACCCTGGTCCTCCTCCTGACTTTCTGGCAATTGTGTCTCATCATCGTCCACCTCTTGTGACACTTTCCCACCATCGCCTTCGTGTGACCGTGCCTGCTCAAATATTTGGGCATTGCTACATGCGATCTCCTCTTGCCCCGCTTTAGGTGGACCGCGCGAGAGGCCCGAATCTATAAATGGAAAAGTGAACAGCTCTTCGGATTGTCCAAGTGTGGGATCAGTTGTCTCTAGGCACTCGGGATGGTGGGAGGTTCTGGGTGAGGAATATGCGGTCCAGACTCACGGCTACTGAGACTTGACCGTGTGGAAAAAAGTGTGGTGGTGGCTAAGTGACTGGAAGCATTATCTGCTATCCAACCAATAACCTTTTCACACTGCTCTGTGTTCAATAGTGGTGTTCTGCGGTCCCCTATTAGTTAGGAGAGGAAGGTCGAGAGCGAAGATGTGGGTGTTTGTTGTGGCACAATTTCAGCTTGCCCATGGCCTGGGCCTCTGCATGCATCATCACCATCACCTTCTCATCCAGTTCACCATCCCTTGCCACGTGCCTTGACCATTTTAAATGGAGGACAATATCTTCAATGCTCACTACAAATTTGGAGCGAACTTATATGTGATCCGTGTGACGGACAAACCACAGTTTTAAATAGCTGGCCTGAAGTTAACTATTTTTAACATCAAACTGGTGTCAATTGCTTCACTGACACACTGAAAAAAAATGTCAATAGAGGCCAGAAATGGCAATATTTTCAGTGCAATCATATGTGATCAGTGTGAAGGACAAACCACAGTTTTGAAAAGCTGAATTTTTAGCGCTGTAATATGGAAAGGACCTGGCTGTATTGTGCAGTGCCAACAAGCAAATGAAGCAGAAAAACAGTCTTCTCTGGATTGCTTTTTAAGCAAATAATGAGGATTAAGATCCAAAAAAAAAAATTCTGATATAGACCTGATGACGCTGTGCGGCCAGCCAATCACTGTAATGCCACAACCAACATGGCTGAGGCATTACAGTGAGTTTCAGGAAATCCCTGCATGTTTTTTGGCTCTGTAAAGTGCGCCAAACATGCAGGGAGGGGACCCGAGCTCCCGCCGAGCAACCCGAAAATAATCGGCGAGCGCCGGACATCTCGAGCAGTGAGATGCTCAGGCGAGCACCGAGCAGTAGCGAGCATGCTCGCTCATCACTAAATACGAACCAAGTACCAGGATTAGGCAACAGAGAGATCAGGCTCAATGATGCTGTGTACATCTTCAAAAGATATGGCGATATTAAAAAAATATTAAACCGTTAGCTTGAGTATGACTCACTTCTTCAAGGATTTCTAATTCAACAGAATTTAAGTTAAGTTAGTAATGCTTAATTCATCTGTTGCTGCAGTATCTATAGCGGGTTCTTCAGCTACAACATTACAATTCTACTCTAGAGGTTTTTCATTCAGCAGTGTCATTTGTTGGCACTAGGACACTGTTATGATAAGTGTAGCAAATCACTCAGGAAAATAGGTAACACACTAAAAACTGCAACTGATCCTGGCAGACTAGAAATTCTGACCCCACAATCCCTAGTGGTTCCTGCATGAGCTGAGATAGCCCTAATCCCAGACTAGATGATGGCAACTCTGACCTATGCTTCCTGAAAGGACATTGAGCTCTTCACGTTCCTCCTAAAGAACCAGAGGGCATAGCAGAGTGCAAATTACCTACAGAAGGGAAAGTGTGCTGAAATAGAAGAGATTCCAGGGTAAGTAAAACAAACCACGAAATACAGAATAAAGTATAAAATGCATACTGTTAGAGAATTTGCCTACTTCCTAAAAAGAAACAGAAGATAGGTGCAGGGTAAAGAACATAAATGGCAGACAGATAAACCCTAGCTGGTCTTTTACTGAGTTCATGTTGTGTATTCAACCATGGGGGTGGAATGTATGTGTTTACAGTAGGAAGCCCTATGTGGAGGTTAGCACACCATAGGTATTTTAGCTAGTAAATTTTTTTATGGTTGTGTTTTAAAAACTCAAATGAATATAATATGTTAGCTTTGGATCTTTTAAAACGATGTAAATGGATCTAGAGTAGTCCTATTAATCTGCATTTTGTTTGTCCTTTGGTGCCTTGACATAACTTTCTTATAAAAAGCGATAAACATAATAAACAAACAAAAATAATCTCATATTAAATTCCATATCAATTTATAGTACACAATATACCATATAATACAGCATTTAAATGTGCAATATAGTATGTACATAAGAGCAGTTAAGAAAAGCATCCAGTGCACCCTAAATATTGATATCTAGCAAATTTCCAATTAATTTTGTCCTGAACATATTAAATTTTAATTTCAGAATATTCTTTTATCTGTCAAATGTGTTGCAATACTAACCTATCACAAGTCTTTTTTCAGTTATGTATCCAAGGAACATAAAAACGAGAGAAAGACAACTGGCTCAGGCATACAATGCAGCATGACAAAAATGGATTTAATGAATCACTCCTAATTGCTAGGTTTCTATGTCTCAGCTATTCTATGTTAACATTTTGTCTTTGTGTTATTTTAGCTCCGACATTTAGTGGCATTTTTATATTTGTTTTTTTTTTAACAAAACTTACCAAGATATTGGATGTGGAACAAAGCAGAACAAATTGTCTAGAAAGTGAATATACATATTTTTTGTGGAATGTATGTAAGAACTTTGATTACTTTACTTAGTGATTACATCATTATTATTTTTCATTTCCATATGGTCAGTTAGGTTTAATTTTCACCCAAAAATATCTGCAGAAGGCTAAACTGAGATATCTATTAAACATGATCTGTGTACAGAGAGTGAAGTGCAAAATGACCACGGGTCTCCAGACTCCATCTCCAGAGCCTAATTTCTGCCCATTTGGATGTGTGAATTAGGCCTTACAAAGTGATTGAGTTATTGAGTTTAATGTATACTTTTATTTTTTCTAAATGTAGATTAACATAGTTCCTTATTGCATTCCATTTTTGCAGAATACTGACATATAAGCTAGATGGAAGTCTAAAAGAACCACTTTTGTTCTCCATCAAGGGAAATTGAAGTAACTACTTAGACAAGTTTTGTGTCTATAGGAGATTTCCCTGTTTAACAGTAAACATAGCTTACAAGCATGAAGTGAACATAGGCTAACAAAGTACTGTACCTCCATATCCCTTTAATTGCATACAGATGTTTCTATATGGAAATCAACAAAAATGTTTTTTTATTTATTTTTTATCACATTCCAGCAGATACTGAATTATAAACTACTCTACCATAAAAGCATTGATTGTTTAGGGCAATATGTCATTAATACCCCACAGTGGCATATGGACTTTCTAAAGATATGTCAACCCAGATTTATGGAGAGTAACATTGTTTTCAGCTTCCATAAATCAGCTTAATAATCACCCAGTTTTTGATATCCCACACTTAAAAAAAAGAAATAATAATAACAATAATGATAACAGTGGTCATTACAGAGAGAAACCTTAATACTTGCCAAAATTTCTTTTCAGCTGTTTACAACCTATGCATGACATAAAAAGCAAACTTTAATGTTGTACATTAGAATTATACAGATTGCTTAATGAATGTAAGAAATACAAGATAAATATTAGAGATGAGCAAAACTTTAAATTTCTCCAGCTTAACCAAATTCTTCCCAAAAATTTAATTTGTGGCGAATTTCAAGTAATGCAAAGCCTCCAATTGCCCTGAAAAATACATGTATAATATTCTGAGGTCTCTTAGAATTGTCTACAACCCTTTCCAGCTCTTATCACAAACACAGCCTTAGGAAAGTGAAAGTGATGTCAACATATGACTATGGGTAAATGGATGGTAACAGATGGTAACGAAGGGTCGGTTTATTAACACTGCATTTTAAAATTTAAAATTGTACCAGAAATGTTCCCTTTATGGGTACAGATGCCTGTTCTGCAGGTGTTTATACTGTGACAAAGTACTAGAAGGAAGATATGTAGCACTGAGATTGTTAGTTCCATTTTTATAAACAAAGAAAAAATGTTCCAGCACACAAAGTGTAGAGAGGAGTTAATCAGCTATGTTTATAGTTAAGGTGATTAAACAACTGTAGAGAGGGAAGAGCTCAGAGGATATATTCCCAGCCTTTTAGAGCATTTGGTGTGGGGTGGGTCTGGAGGTGAAAGCCCTAGAGCTGTAGTTTCATGTGAAGGAAAGCTAAACCTTGGGTTGTTTGTTCCTGAAGCGGGTGGTTACGCATTGCAATGGTGCCATACGTAATGCTTTGTCTTTCCTGTTATGCCTGGAAGGCCTTGTTTGTTTTGCTAATGTTGCCATGGTTTATGCAATGCTCTTAAACATAGAGTATTCCTGTGTCTACCTCTATGTGCAGCCGAGTGTGCCAATCAACCACAGTTGGTGTTAGAAGTGCGGGAAGGATCCCCAGAAAGCAAGTGTGACGGCTGAGGACAAACTGCATGTCTTGGGTGAAGGTGGCTGTGAAGATGGAACAGCGGTCAGACAAAATGGGGGAGCTGATCAAGCACCTGGTCCAAAGCCAGCACCAGCAGCACCAACAGCACCTGCAACAGCTGCAGCAACACGGGAGCATTAGCAGCTAAAGGAGCAGCAGCACCAGGAGCAGCAGCAACATCTGGCACAATAGGAGACAGGTAAGTTGCTTATGCAGCAGCTTCAGCAGCACAGCACCAGCATCAGCTCCAACAGTACCAGCAACAGAGTCGACAACAGCAGCAGATTGATTTAGTCACAGAGGCGGTTTGCGGCATGGAAGCGGCTCCTGCTCCAATGTCAGCTGATGATTTCTCTGTCTGGAAGGCAGTGAGGAGAGCCTTGCAGAAAATGACCCCGGGTGACAACTGTTACACTCACGCCCGGACTGTTTGGCGTGAGCGTGGTTAGTAGTCCCACTGGGCCACGAACCGAGGAGTGCTTGGAGGGGCGTGACTAGTGACCTCGCCAGATGCGACCATGAACGCACGGCGGCTTAATTGACTCGTGGTCCAAGGAGGGACCAGAGAGATGGCCCAGGTGCTACTCCAGGTCAGACCCCGGTCACTGCTGTTGACCCACACTGGGGAATGCAGGAATGGACAGGTTTGGCTGGTATGCAGACAGACGGGTACTGGCACGCACGGCTGGTATGCAGACAGGCGGGTATTGGCGGGTAGGTAAACAGGCTGGATAGGGACCAGTACAGACTGGGATACAGGAACAGATCCGCAAGTGCTTAGGGCAAGCAGAGCAGGACCAAGCAGAGTAGAGCTGCAGGTGCGGAGGACAAGCGGAGCAGAGCAGAGCCGCAGGTGCGAAGGACAAGTGGAGCAGAACAGAGCCGCAGGTGCGGAGGACAGCGGAGCAGAGCAGAGCCGCAGGTGCGGAGGACAAGCGGAGCAGAGCCACAGGTGCGAAGGACAAGCGGAGCAGAGCAGATCGGACAGGGCTCTGTTCACATGGAACAGACAGGGAAACACAGGAAGATAGCTAGAACACAGGAGGTAGATACGGAGGCAGGGAAACGGTACAAGCAGAACCAGATACACCCAAGGGGCTTGCTATGAAGTAGCGAGTGGACACAAAACTCACAAATAGGAGTACAGAGACAACGAGTAGGAGTTAGGTACTGGTTCAGACACTGCAGGAAAAGGGAAAGATCGGACATAGAGACAAACAGGTAACGGGCTAGGACACAGTTCAGACAGGAACTTACACTGGAACGAGATACAGGAACGAGCCTGGGCATACAGCCCCCAGAGTGGAGGAAAAGACTAGAAGTCACAGATACAGGTAACGGGCATGGGTACTGAGCCCCCAGGGTGGCAGAAACAGGCAAGATACTGGACAGGACCTGGCAACTCAGAACACACTCAAAGAAAGTGTTGCTCAGCCACCTCCTACTGGGTGGAGGAGGTTTAAGTATCCAGTGACTCACAGCAATAGGCTGGGTATGCATTAGGACTGCGCACACTGTAACTTTAAGAATCAGGAAGTAACAGCGCTGCAGCCCTAAGCCAGCAGACAAGAGACATGTTCACAGCATGTAAAGGAGAACAGTGCGCAGCCTGGACTGGTAGGTAAGTTGTTGGTCTTGCATGGTGGGAGATGGTAAGCCATGCCAGCATGCCGCAACAGATGTTACAGCAACATAAAAACCTTTTTAACTGGTTTTGAAAGGGTCGCCGATAGGGATAAACACCCCCCAGAGCAGTGGGTGGAAGTCCTGGTGCCATATTTAACGGGAGAGCCACAAAATGCCTACTATGATTTAGACTTACAAGACGCCAAAGCATATGAAAATTTGAAAATTTTAAATTTTGGCGCACTTGGGGGTGACCTTGTCTGTCAGGGCACAACGGGTCCACCGCTGTGCATATCACTGTGACAAATCCCTTCTCTCCCAAATGTTTGATCTGCTGCACCTCATCCAAAAGTGGTTACAACCAGAGTCCTCTGCACCAATGCAGATAGTGGAGCAAGTTGGAGCAAGTTGTAATGGATAAATTCATGCACTCCCTTCTGTCCGATGCAGACTTGGGTTGCCCAGGGAAATACTCGGAATGATGATAACTTGGTCGGACTAATCAAAAGGTATCGGGGGGTCGATGGGTCCATGGGGAGGCAACCCATTTCATAATGGGGTGAAGGTTAAAAGGTTAAAAAGGGGGTGGGTCATCCAAAGTTCAAGGGTGCGGCAGAGGTCATGCTAAGGCCCACATCAGGGAATGTAATTTGCTGGAGATGCCACGGCCCAGGTCATATAGCTGCCCATTGACTCATGACCACTGAGCAAATGTATTGTAGCATTTGACGCCAGTGTTCATTCTACACATATCCAGCTTGAAGTGTGAACTGTCAACTCGGCAAATGGCCCCAAACTTGTCCTGTAAAGGTGAACGGCCTGCAAATGACTGGACTACTAGACTCAGGGAGTATGGTGACACTCGTGAGGGCCACAATCTCTCTCCAATTGATCCCCGGGAAGAAGGTGGGTGTCCCTGCATTCATGGGGATGCTAGAGACTATCCGGTGGCCAGAGTGGTCATTCAGACAGCACGAGGTACATGAGGTCAGCATGGTCTAGGATATATTCCACCCAATTATTATAGATTGGGACTTTGTGTTTTTTTGGTACTTGTGGGGCAGGGGTGGAGACCTCGATTACTAGGGTAGGAAATGGGTTAACTTTAAAAAAGTCTCACCAACCCCAGAGTCTAACAAGTTTTCCTACTCTGTAATGGGTGAAGAGGAGAAGATAGTATCCCCTTAGGCAGACATTCCTAAGATAGGGGGTGACCATTAGAGATGAGCGTTGTTCTACTCGAACTGTTCGCCAATCTCAAATTCGAGCTGTTTTGGGCGGTGTTCGAGCCGTTCGGCGAACACGAACAATTTGAGAAAAATTCGGCTGTTCGAGGTTATGTTCGATAACTGTTCGTGCACCAAAATCATAACTGGATTTTTTCTCAGTAATGATGAAAATTAATGTTAATACGCAGTTTGAGTGTACAGCGGGGTGGGGGGAGGGGCAGGGGATGGATCTCTGCAGGAACAATGAAGATCTCCATTTTTTTTTTCTCTTTTCCGCATTTACAGTGGGGAGGTGCAATCTGTCAGCCTATCAGCAGCGCACACACGGAGCGAAGTGCTTTTTTTCACACAAGCAAGGGCATGTGTCATTGGCAGTGTATGTCACATGTCCTTGCCCTATAAGACCAAGCCATTTTCCCCGTCGCCACCATTTTCTCACTGCTGCAGCTGCGTGTTAGACGGCACCGCTGTTGCTGTGTGCGCTATACCTTGTTAATTTCAAGCCAATTTCCGCACAAATCTACAGATAGCTTGGGAGTAGGGAATAGTTGTGATTGCAGTCCTTTTAAGGACTAGGTTACAGCATTTCCTACGACTTTTATCAGGCAGGTCTGTGCTCTTAAATAGATAGATTGTGGGAGTAAAGACTAATTGTAATTGGAGTCCTTTTCAGGACTAGGTTACATCAGTTCCTATCAGTTTTTGCCAGGCAGGTCTGTGCCAGTGCTGTGCAAGTTTTTTTCACAGCATTTGGCTGAATCTAGCAAAGCTAATCCTTTTTGGCCTATTGCAGAGTGTGTTAGTCAGTGGAGTAGCCTATCTGTGTTGCAAGATATACCACCTGTGTATAGAATACCAATTTTTTTACTGCACCTAGTGAAGTAAAATCTTTTGGGCATAGCATCATTCTATTAGTCCATCTATACTGACCTCCATCAGGTTGCAAATTGAAGATAATTTTTTTCTGCATCTAGCTCTGAAAAAATATTGGGCTTCTAGCTGTGTGTGGGACTTGTTGTATTAGTCCATCTATACTGACCTCCATCAGGTTGCAAACTGAATATATTTTTTTCTGCTTCTACCTCTGAAAAAATATTGGGCTTCTAGCTGTGTGTGGGACTTGTTCTATTAATCCATCTATACAGACCTCCATCAGGTTGCAAACTGAATATATTTTTTTCTGCATCTACCTCTGAAAAAATATTGGGCTTCTAGCTGTGTGTGGGACTTGTTGTATTAGTCCATCTATACTGACCTCCATCAGGTTGCAAACTGAATATATTTTTTTCTGCATCTACCTCTGAAAAAATATTGGGCTTCTAGCTGTGTGTCGGACTTGTTCTATTAATCCATCTATACAGACCTCCATCAGGTTGCAAACTGAATATATTTTTTTCTGCATCTACCTCTGAAAAAATATGTGGCCCTCTAGCAGTGTGTGGGACTTTATCTATTAGTCCATCTATACTGACCTCCATCAGGTTGCAAACTGAATATAATTTTTTTCTGCATCTAGCTCTGAAAAAATATTTGGCCTTCTAGCAGTGTGTGGGACTTGTTCTATTAGTCCACCTATACTGACCTCCATCAGGTTGCAAATAATTTGGGCTTTGTAGCAGTGTGCAGCACTGATTCTATTAGGCCATCTATAATAATCTCCACTAGATTTAAAATTACTAATCATGTTTATCTGTATCTTGACTGGAAAATAATTTGGGCTTTGTAGCAGTGTGCAGCACTCATCCTATTAGGCCATCTATACTAAAGCTTCACCAGATTTAAATTAATAATAATTTTTAGCTGCATCTAGCCCGGAAAATAATTTTGGGGCTCCGAGATGCGCAAGACACATAAGTGCCTTCTTGCTGCACTACCTGCAGCATGACCCTCATATTGCAGAATTCGAAGTAATCATGACTACTGGGTTGCCACACTCTTAGATCCCCCAAACTTTTCGATCAACCTTTTCATTTTAATAAAGACCAAAAAAATGGTCATTTTTGAAATTATAAGCATTAGCAGGTTGTTAGAAACTGAAATCAAACAGTTTTCAACTCAAAACTTTATTCTAGGTGATGTTACATTTTCACATAGGACCCCTTGTTCGAAAGGAGCTTCTGAACTCTCTCGTCCATTGAATTTGTCAGGTTTTGGATGGTTTCTGCTTCAATTGTTTTGCATGAGGACAGAATACCCTCCCAGAGCTGTTGCTTAGATGTGAACTGCCTCCCGCCATCATAGACACTCCTTTTAATGATGCTCCAAAGGTTCTGAATGGGGTAGAGGTCAGGGGAGCATGGGGGTCACACCATAAGTTTGTCCCCTTTTATGCCCATATCAGCCAGAGATGCAGATGTTTTATGTGCAGCATGAGATGGTGCATTATCATGCAAAAAAATGATCTTGCTGTGAAATACACGGTTCTTCTTCTTGAACCATGGCAGGAAGTGCTGTTTGAGAAAATCCACATACATTATGGAGTTCATCTTTAGCGCCTTCAGGGATCCTAAAGGGGCCGACAATCTCTCTCCCCATGATTCCAGCCCAAAACATTATTCCACCTCCTCCTTGTTGGCACTGTAGCCGTGTTTGCGTGGGGTGTCCATCAACCAGCCATCCTCCACTCCATCCATCTGGACCATCGAGCGCTGCACGGCACTCATCCGTGAACAAAACAGTTTTGAAATCAGTCTTCATGTAATGTTTGGCCCACTGGAGCCATTTCTGCTTGTGTGAAGTAGATAGAGGAAGTCGACAGGATGGCGTATGCACAGCTGCAAACCTCTGAAGGACCCTGCATCTTGTTGTTCGGGGGACTTTGGAGGCACCAGCAGCTTCAAAAACTTGTCTGCTGCTATGACAAGGCTTTTTTGCCGCTGCTCTTTCAACCTGACGTAATTGCCTGTAGGAAAGAGTCCTCAATTTGCCCTTATCAGCACGCACACGTGTGTACTGTGAATCAGCTACATACTTCTTGATTGCCAAGACACTTCATCCAGATCATCGCACAATGTTGATTGTAGTCATGCCTTGACCTAAACACTCCACAATTTGTTGCTTCTCAGCAGCCGACACATCCTTTTTCTTTCCCATTTTGGCAGTAAATGTAGGCTGCTTAATAATGTGAGACAGCCTTCTTAAGTAGTCTTGCCTTTCATTGGACACACCTGCCAAACTAATTAGCACAGGTGTCTGCAATTGCTTACAGTGATATAAAGAGCCCTGACACACATCACCATCAATGAGTTTAACTGACAAACAAACAAATTCTTCCCTTATCACTCCTAAACACTTTTTGCATAATAATTTGGAACACAGTGTACATGTGTTTTTCCACAAAACACCAGTGGTTCACGTAGTGAATCTTACAGTTCTAACTTGCCAACCGTGGTCTGTATGGAGTTGTTCAATAAAGGGCCCAAAATTAAGATAACATAGATGGGAGAGGTCTCTATGAATAGGAATTCCTAAGTATTTGATACCCTGTGAGGGCCAGGCAAAGGGAAAGTTGGACTGGATGGAATCCTATATGGATTTGGGGAGGGAGACATCGAGGGCCTCAGACTTCGCTGCATTGATTTTAAAATTTGACCATGTAACAAAGTGATCTATTTCAGCCATAACAGCATGGATGGATATATGTGATTGAGTGATATATACTAGGACATCATCAGCAAATAGAGAGCACTTGTACTCGGTGCCTCCCACCTCAATCCACCTAATATTGGGGTTATGGCGAATTGATGAGAGCAGGTGCTCCGTCACTAGGATGTATAAGAGAGGGGACAGAGAACATCCCTGCCTTGTCCCATTGGTGATTGTGAAAGGTGATGAAAATGTTCTGACGCGCCCCCTGGGCCTTGGGACACCCGGAGCCGGACCCTTTTTGGTGGATGCTGGTGGTTGTAGTCTCCGTGGCGGCGACCCGGTTCCGTGTCTCACGGCGGTCAAACCAGTGGCGGAACTATTTATGTGGTTTTGATGTTTAAATGTCCGACTACGCCACCCGTGGATTGCGGTCAGAGTGAACCGCCGCTCCAGGGCAGACCGCTGAGGCTGGTGTTGTGGGTGCAGCAGAGCGTAGCATAACTCCCCACGGGAGGAGTATAGCCTCAGGGCAGTGTATGTGGAGGATGGGGGTGATGGTGCAGGGCAGCAGCAGTAACGACACGGAGTCAGTGATGCAGTCCAGGGCCTTTACTCACAGTTCTTATTATCCAGACCACGTCTGCAGGTAACGGCTGCCCACATCGTACTGTGCTCACCAGGTGAGGGGCTCAGACAACTCCCAGATAACTTTGGAGCGCTTCACAGGACCCCCTTTGTGTGTCCTTTGTCTGGCCTTTCTTACCAACCCTTCTGTCCGGCTGCCTCGGGCCTCCTCTTGGTAAACTTGGTGCCAGTTTCCCTGACCCTATGTGGTGCCTTCCTAGCGGGTGTAGCGAGGGGCTGCGCCACATAAAATGTCACAGCCTCCTTTTTCTAGCTGAGGGTCTTTTCCTGCCTCCACTAGTTTCGGGGACCGGTCTCCCCCTTTGGCCTGACCCCTCCACGCAGGTGGATTCGGGCGTGCGGTGACGACTCGCCCGTCCGCACCCCTGGGATCCCTTCGTTCCTCGTTCCTGGAGCCTTCTCCGCTCCTCTTCCTTCCTTCTCCCTCTTCCAGGCCTGGGCCTCTGTTACTAGGCCCGCCTCCGGAGCAGAGCTCATGCAGAGCCCCTGCTCCCTGCCACTTCTGCTCAGACTTCTCTGCACTGAACTAAGATGGTGCCCACCTTTTATACTCCCTTCTCAATGCACCCAGGAACTGCTTCCTCCCTGCTCCTGCACTACAGGGTTCCCCTTCCTCAGTGTTCCCTCCCCCCACTCCAGCCAGGGACAGGGACTGTCGTGCCCATCTCAGGGGCATATTGGTCGCCCTGCCCCACGGCAATGTGGTGTAATGCATGCAGGTCTTGGGTCCTGATCCACACTACATCCTTACCTGAGAGTGAGATATCACACCTCTGGGTGAGGTGCAATACCTCTGTAGCAACCGAGCCCTCAGGGTGCTACAGTTCCATTTATCTTCAGCCTAGGTGACGTATTGCGATACAGGGCCGTGATTTTGGCTATAAAAGGGTCCCCTAGACCCCTACCCCAAGCTTTTTAAGAGAATCATATATGGCGTGCCAGGAGACTCTATGGAATGCTTTCTCAGCATCCAACGAGAGTATCTAATTACAAATTTTTAACTGCATCTAGCCCAGGAAATACTTTGTGCCTAGTAGCAGTGTCTGCTAGTCAGCGGATTATCCCGGCTGTTAAGCAAGCTACACCACCTGTAGTTTGGACACTTAATTTTTTCAAAGGAAATGCTTCGGGACCACGGGATACTCAGTGAAGAGCATCAGGAGGCACCCCAAGGCATAGGGGCTGGGACTGGCAGTAGGATGCCTTGCGGTGGACAGCCGAGCTCGATCCTTATAAAAGCTTTTTAACTGCAGCAGCTTTAGTGGACGCTACTGGAGCTGGAATTACGCGGCTGCTGGCATGAGACTTGCCCTCCAATAGATCCTTGTAAATGGATTTAAAGTGTATTCATTCAAATTAGAGAGACAATTTAAATTAAAAAGCTTAGAGCTGCCTCCACCACAGGGGGGCTCGCTCGACCCACCAGCGGACAGGCACCAGTATTGGGAGAGGGGGGCTGGCCGTCAGGGTTCACCGCGGCTCTGGCACAAACCCGGCGACGCGGAGGTGGCACGGGCAGGAGCGGACTGAACATGTCGGCTTCTCACTTTTTGGATTTTAGAAGGGCATGACATGCCTATATCTGTGTCTCCCCCTCCTTTTACTCCTCCACCTCTTTTCTTTTCGCATGACTATATGTACTTGTCACTTTTCCATGTGTTAGTTGTGTCTTCTGAGCAGTTTGTCAGCTTTTGGACACCTTTGAAGGTGTTTTCTATGTGTTTCTATGTGTTTTTGTTTGCCTGCCTTGGTTTTAACGGTGTTCGAAGGTGTTCGACGAACAGTTCGACAAACAGTTCGGCGAACACACGGGTGTTCGACGAACCGAACCGAACTCGAACACTACGGGGGTGGCTCAACACTAGTGACCATAGAAAATGTTGGGCTCACGCAACACAGGGACCTAACCCTAAAAGAGGCATTCAATAAAGTAACTGTTATAAACGGCATAACACAGGAGTCAGAGGCTGACACCAGGTTTCCCTTTTTCATGTTGTGTGGGGACTTATTGTACCGAGTTACTAAGGTGTGGGAAGAGATAGTGGAGCATTTGTTAGGACCAGGACCTTATAGACAAAGGGTGTTCACTTGTCTTGGGTGGCCATCTGGGGGTGAAAAAAACTCAAGAACGGGTGATTCAGACGTTCTATTAGCCCAGTTGTCAAAGTGAAGTCCTAAGATAATGCAATTTCTGACCTACGTGCCAGTTAACCGCTACCACCTCTCCCTTCTAAAATTCTCTCATGCCGCTATCCATCAAGGCAGGGAAACAGAGAAACCACATTGAAACTCCATGTTGGCTGTACAGGTTAGAAGGTAACACTAAGGGTGTCATCGTGGCAGACACTGTCACCAGCCCAGAAACAACAGTGCCGAGAACTGGTTCAGCAGAACTGGACTTGTTTTCGGAGTTGCCAAGACGTATGCCGGTTGGTGAACATGGAATTCTGATGGAATCACATGTGCAGGTGAACTTAAAGCAGTATAGAATCCCTAAACCTGCCAAAAGGTGATTTTGAAGGAGGGGGCTAAATTTGACACGTATCCAATACCCCGCGATGATAAACTCACAGAGAACCTAGGGTCAGCTACATACATCA
Organism: Phyllobates terribilis; assembly: GCF_046119375.1. Lineage (NCBI taxonomy): Eukaryota > Metazoa > Chordata > Amphibia > Anura > Dendrobatidae > Phyllobates > Phyllobates terribilis. Next base: position 204,745,884 of record NW_027362764.1, on the reverse strand, counting down.
AGTCCCTGGACCTAACAAAAGGTTACTGGAAAATACTCCTCTCTTAAAGTGTCAAGAAGAAGATGGCCTCTTTTACACCTGATTTGACGGTTGCACCCAGCATACCAGAAACCCATTTGGGCTGCAAAGAGACCCAGCTAGCTTCCAGAGGGCCATAGACCGGCTCTTAGCCCCTCACAAAAAGTACACCGCAGCTTACCTCGACAATATTGTGATATTCAGCCTCGATTGGAGAAGTCATCTGCAGAAGGTTCAGGCCGTGCTGGATGCGCTGAGGAAAGGGAGGCTTACCATAAACCCAAAGAAGTGTGCCATCTGGAAAAAGAAGGGAAAATACCTGGGCTACATCGTCAGAAGAAGCAAAGTAAAGTCGCAAGTGAAAAAGGTGGAAGCAGTCCAAAATTGGCTGAATCCGGTCTCCAAGGAACAGGTTTGGTCATTTCTGGGAATGGTGGGACACTATCAGCAGTGTATCCCGAGTTTTGCCATGATAGCCACACCTCTGACCGAACTCCTTAAGGGCATGATTGGCCAAATGGTCTCCTGAACCAGAGATGACGTTCCAAGAGTTGAAACTCAGGGCTACAGGTCTTCATCTTTCATATGGAACACAGGCCTGGCAAGCTGCACGGTAACATAGATGCCCTATTTAGACTCCCCTGTTTGGTGAACAAAGGTGCCAAAACCTATGGCTTTGGGCAGAGGGAGAGATATATGACAAAGTCACTGTCAAAGTACTGGAGGCGAGATATGTAGCACTGAGATTGTTAGCTCCAGTAATATAAACATAAAAAAATGTTCCAGCACACGAAGTGTAGAGAGGGGTTAATCAGACATGTTTAGTGTTAGGGTGATTAAACACCTGTAAAGAGGGAGGAGGTCAGAAGATAAATTCTCAGCCTTTTAGAGCATTTGGTGTGGGATGGGTCTGGAGGTGAAAGCTCTGGAGCTGTATGGTCCTGTAAAGGAAAGCAAAACCTTGGGTTGTTTGTTCCTGAAACGGGAGGTTACCCGTAGCAACAAGGACTGTGCCATATGTTATGTTTTCTTTTTCCTGTTAGGCCTGTAAGGCTATGTTTGTTTTGCTAACGTTGCCATTGTTTCTGCAGTGCTCTTAATAAACCACAAAGATTTAAAGAGACAGTGTTTGTGTGTCTACCTCTATGTGCAGCCAAGTGAGCTAATCTACCACACAATACATAAGCAGTGTATGCTGTAGAAGTCATGGATTTTTGAGAAACAGTGGTCTAAAAATTACACCTTTTTAGAGAGTGACAAAAGGTTTATTGTTTGAAAAAATTAAAAAGCAGTAGCATTTTATCAAGCCTTCGAGAAATTATCCTTTTACAACATATTTGTTCTTTAGAGATTGAAGAAGCAATGTTTTTTAAACAAGCTGTCCAAACATTATCCCTTTTTGGGATTGACAACAAGTTTGTTGATTGAAAAATAAAAAAAAACAATTGCTTTTTAAGAAACTTTGGAATAATTATATCTTTTGTGGGATCAGGAACAGGGTTGCTGGTTGGAAATTAAAGATTCATAGTTTTTTTTCTTTTTAAAGCCATTCAAAAATCATCTGTTTTTGAGGGCGTGTTTTGGGATTATTTATCTTGTGCAGTGTAGCTTTCCCATTAGCAGCACAGTATGGCTATAGAACAGAAAGACAGGCAGGAGACATACAACTATCTAAGGACAGTGGCAGCAATTACATAGCATATAATATAATATTACAGCCATGGAGATGTCTGGTTGTGTAGGGCCAGTACTGGGAGCTCTGGCATTCTTGGCAGCAGCAGTACAGTAAAACTATAGAACAAAATAGACCACTGGTCGGCGCTCATAGTAGTGAGCATTTCTGCTGCATACAGGCAATCTGCTCATCGCCTGTATGCAGCAGAGGCAATCAGATAAGTGCTGCTTCTATGGAAACTATTGAAGCAAGCAAAAAGTGAAGAAAAATGTTTTTAAAAATATTAAAAAAAATAAAAGTTTAAATCACTCCCCTTTCACCCCATTCAAAATAAAATAATAATAAAAAAAAACTACATACACATACAGTACAGACCAAAAGTTTGGACACACCTTCTCATTTAAAGATTTTTCTGTATTTTCATGACTATGAAAATTGTACATTCACACTGAAGGCATCAAAACTATGAATTAACTCATGTGGAATTATATACTTAACAAAAAAGTGTGAAACAACTGAAAATATGTCTTATATTCTAGGTTCTTCAAAGTAGCCACCTTTTGCTTTGTGACTGCTTTGCACACTCTTGGCATTCTCTTGATGAGCTTCAAGAGGTAGTTACTGGAAATGGTCTTCCAACAATCTTGAAGGAGTACCCAGAGATGCTTAGCACTTGTTGGCCCTTTTGCCTTCACTCTGTGGTCCTGCTCACCCCAAACCATCTCGATTGGGTTCAGGTCTGGTGACTGTGGAGGCCAGGTCATCTGGCTTAGCACCCCATCACTCTCCTTCTTGGTCAAATAGCCCTTACAAAGCCTGGAGGTGTGTCTGGGGTCATTGTCCTGTTGAAAAATAAATGATGGTCCAACTAAACGCAAACCGGATGGGATAGCATGCCGCTGCAAGATGCTGTGGTAGCCATTCTGGTTCAGCATGCCTTCAATTTTGAATAAATCCCCAAAAGTGTCACCAGCAAAGCACCCCCACACCATCACACCTCCTCCTCCATGCTTCACGGTGGGAAACAGGCATGTAGAGTCCATCCGTTTACCTTTTCTGCTTCGCACAAAGACACGGTGGTTGGAACCAAAGATCTCAAATTTGGACTCATCAGACCAAAGCACAGATTTCCACTGGTCTAATGTCCATCCCTTGTGTTCTTTAGCCAAAACAAGTCTCTTCTGCTTGTTGCCTGTCCTTAGCAGTGGTTTCCTAGCAGCTATTTTACCATGAAGGCCTGCTGCACAAAGTCTCCTCTTAACAGTTGTTGTAGAGATATGTCTGCTGCTAGAACTCTGTGTGGCATTGACCTGGTCTCTAATCTGAGCTGCTGTTAACCTGCGATTTCTGAGGCTGGTGACTCGGATAAACTTATCCTCAGAAGCAGAGGTGACTCTTGGTCTTCCTTTCCTGGGGCGGTCCTCATGTGAGCCAGTTTCTTTGTAGCGCTTGATGGTTTTTGCAACTGCACTTGGGAACACATTCAAAGTTTGCCCAATTTTTCGGACTGACTGACCTTCATTTCTTAAAGTAATGATGGCCACTCGTTTTTCTTTACTTAGCTGCTTTTTTCTTGCCATAATACAAATTCTAACAGTTTATTCTGTAGGACTATCAGCTGTGTATCCACCTGACTTCTGCACAACACAACTGATTGTCCCAACCCCATTTATAAGGCAAGAAATCCCACTTATTAAACCTGACAGGGCACACCTGTGAAGTGAAAACTATTTCCGGTGACTACCTCTTGAAGCTCATCAAGAGAATGCCAAGAGTGTGCAAGGCAGTCATCAAAGCAAAAGGTGGCTACTTTGAAGAACCTAGAATATAAGACATATTTTCAGTTGTTTCACACTTTTTTGTTAAGTATATAATTCCACATGTGTTAATTCATAGTTTTGATGCCTTCAGTGTGAATGTACAATTTTCAAAGTCATGAAAATACCGAAAAATCTTTAAATGAGAAGGTGTGTCCAAACTTTTGGTCTGTACTGTATTTGGTATCGCCGTGTTCAGAATCGCCCGATCTATGAATATGAAAAAAGAATTAATCCGATTGGTAAACAACGTAACGAGAAAAAAATCTAAGCGCCAGGATTATGTTTTTTTGGTCGCCGCAACATTGCAATGATATGCAATAACGGGCGATCAAAACTTCGCATCTACCCCAATATGATATCAATAAAAACGTCAGCTCGGCACACAAAAAATAAGCCCTCACCTAGCCCCAGATCCCGAAAAATGGAGACTCTTTGGCTCTCAGAAATTGTCACTATTTTGTTTTGCTTTTTTTTAGCAAACTTTGAATTTTTTTTTCACCACTTAAATAAAAAATAACCTATACATGTTTGGTGTCTACAAACTCGTAATGACTTGGAGAATAATAATGGCAGGTCAGTTTTAGCATTCAGTGATAACAAAAAAAAAAAAACAACAACACCGCACTTGGAATTTTTTCCCATTTTCCAGTACATGATATGGTAAAACCAGTGATTTCGTTGAAAAGTACAACTCGTCCCACAAAAAATAAGCCCTAACATGGCCATATTGACAAAAATAAAAAAGTTCTGGCTCTGGAAGAAGGGGAGCAAAAAACAAAAATGCAAGAATGGAAAATTCTCCAGTCATGAAGGGGTTAATGATATTAGAGCAAGAATGACAATCTAGGCAAGGAAAAGTTCCATTATAACTAGCCTTGGGGAACTGTTTTGGGAGTTTTCATAAACTGCTTATATCGGCTCATATTAGGAAATTCCTAATATTCAGGGTTGTTTAAGGCACACCATAATGAGTTTTCAGAACGTCTCAGTTTCTAAGGATAGGCCTTATTCAAAATGGGCCAAAGTCGTTTAATAATTTGAATACATTTAAGGATTGACGGAGGATATGTTTGGACAAATGGTAAGCAATTGGCATTATCCATTCTGGGTCTAGATTGCCTCTAGGATAAAAAATGTTCTATCTCTTCTGATGGTAGATAACCTGTCTCTAAAATTTTTTTGGGACGTAATGTCTATACTTTGAGCCTGTAAAAATGAATCTGAAATAATTTTAGTTACCCTGTGGAATTGGGATCTGGGTAGAGTATCCTTCGTAGCTCGGATATGGCAGCTGGAGAATTGTTAAAGACTGTTACAGTCGGTAGATTTAATTAAGAAATTTGTAGTTAAGGTCCCCTCACTGACTTTGATGACTAAAGTGTCTAGAGACTGAATCTGGTTAGAGTTATAATTAAGAGTAAATTGAAGTTCAGGTCTAACTCCATTAAGATGTGAATGGAAATTCTGTATGCTCTCCATAGCTCTGTTACAGATACAAAGGACATAATCAATGTATCTATGTCAACATATTGTCACGGGTGTGTCGCCACGAAGATCGTCACGATTACACAGCCTGACTTCTCGCAGCTGAGTTTTTGGTGCTTTGTGTTTTTCGGCAGTGAGGGAGTTAACTCTCTCTCTCTCTGTGCTAGACGAGGTCCAGCCTCGCCCAGCTGCAATCAATGCTGCTGTAGTGGGACTCCTTCAAATGCCTGCCGGTCTGTTAGGGAAGTGTCGGTGAAAGCATTTCATGCAGACTAACAGAGCGGATTGTGGTATTTGGAGTTTCAGAGCTAAGTGTATTTGGAGTGTTTTTTCCCTTCCTCGCTTTATCATTTATCTCCTTTCCCGTTGGTGTTCCCTCTGTTGTAGTTGTGTAGTTTTTGTATGCAAGGTGGTTTTGGTTTTACCCTTGTACTGTCTCGTTCGTCTAAGTACTGAGTGTGGGCATATTATTACCTGTCCCCTTTTGTTGTGATCAGGGGTCCTTCTCAGGACTAGATTACTGAGGTGCAGGGATCCTCAGGAGGTAGGGGTTACGCTGGGGGCCTGGACCTCTGTACCTTTAACAGTACCTCCAGGTAGAGGGATTAGTCAGGGCCCCAGCTTAGGGTCAGCTTAGGCCCCCTACCTCCAGTACACAGAGACAGCGTGACACATATAGCATGCTATTGAAATAACGGGTTAATATACACATGATCATCTTCAAAACAACACGTAAATGCATTAGCGTATGGGAGTACAATGTTTGAACTCATAGCAATCTCACAGATGTGTCGAAAAAGTTGTCCTAGAACATGAAGAATTTCTCGTAAAGTACAAGGTGTAATAAGTAGAGATGAGCGGTGTTCGACTCGAACTGTTCGCCAATCTCAAATTCGAGCTGTTTTGGGCGGTGTTCGAGCCGTTCGGCGAAGACGAATGATTTGAAAAAATTTGGCTGTTCGAGGTTATGTTCGATAACTGTTCGTGCACCAAAATCATAGCTGGATTGTTTCTCAGTAATGATGTAAATTAATGTTAATACGCAGTTTGAGTGTACAGCGGGGTAAGGGGAGGGGCAGGGGATGGATCTCTGCAGAAATAATGAAGATCTCTATTTTTTTATCTCTTTCCCGCATTTACAGTGGGGAGGTGCAATCTGTCAGCCTATCAGCAGCGCACACACGGAGCGAACTGCTTTTTTTCACACAAGCAAGGGCATGTGTCATTGGCAGTGTATGTCACATGTCCTTGCCCTATAAGACCCAGCCATTTTCCCCGTCGCCACCATTTTCTCACTGCTGCAGCTGCGTGTTAGACGGCACCGCTGTTGCTGTGTGCGCTATACTTTGTTAATTTCAAGCCAATTTTCGCACACATCTACAGATAGCTTGGGAGTAGGGAATAGTTGTGATTGCAGTCCTTTTAAGGACTAGGTTACAGCATTTCATACGACTTTTATCAGGCAGGTCTGTGCGCTTAAATAGATAGGTTGGAAGTAAAGACTAATTGTAATTGCAGTGCTTTTCAGGACTAAGTTACATCAGTTCCTATCAGTTTTTGCCAGGCAGGTCTCTGCCAGTGCTGTGCAAGGTTTTTTCACAGCATTTGGCTAAATCTAGCAAAGCTAATCCTTTTTGGCCTATTGCAGAGTGTGTTAGTCAGTGGAGTAGCCTATCTGTGTTGCAAGCTACACCAACTGTGTATAGAATAGAAATTTTTTTACTGCACCTAGTGAAGTAAATCCTTTTGGGCATAGCATCATTTTATTAGTCCATCTATACTGACCTCCATCAGGTTGCAAATTTAATATAATTTTTTTCTGCATCTAGCTCTGAAAAAATATTTGGGCTTCTAGCAGTGTGTGGGACTTGTTCTATTAGTCCATCTATACTAACCTCCATCAGGTTGCAAATTCAATATAATTTTTTTCTGCATCTAGCTCTGAAAAAATATTTCGGCTTCTAGCAGTGTGTGGGACTTGTTCTATTATTCCATCTATACTAACCTCCATCAGGTTGCAAATTCAATATAATTTTTTTCTGCATCTAGCTCTGAAAAAATATTTAGGCTTGTAGCAGTGTGTGGGACTTGTTCTATTAGTCCATCTATACTAACCTCCAGCTGGTTGCAAATTCAATATAATTTTTTTCTGCATCTAGCTCTGAAAAAATATTTGGGCTTGTAGCAGTGTGTGGGACTTGTTCTGTTAGTCCATCTATTCTAACCTCCAGCAGGTTGCAAATTCAAAATCATTTTTATCTGCCATCTAACCCAGCCAATACTTTTGGCCTAATACCACAGTTTGGCCACTCAGCTCTGCTCGGTTCCCATCCATTGTTTTTTTGTGCAAACAACTCCAGAGTTGTGAATTAGTTAACCACCAAAATGAGTGGAAAAAGGCCTGCTGCTGGTGGAAAGGGGAATAGGCATGTTGGGAAGGGGAAATAGTTTGTGTCCGTGGGGTAGGTGTTAAAGCAACAGTAACATCTGCAGAAGAAAGACCATCTTCCAGCCAAACTAAAATGTCTACTTCTTTTAGCGGACAATGCGATAAGATCCCTTTCTTACGGCCATGCCAATCGCTACAAATTCCAGATGAGGCACAAAAACAGCAGGTGCTTCAACGGATATCAAGTGCTCCTTTAAATGGGCTCTCCTCCACCTCAACTTCAACATCACAAACACTCCAGTCCTCAGAGGTGTCACCCCAATCGCACTTGCTTCCTCACAGCTCCCAAATCTCCAGCTGCCCTTCTGAGTATGGGGTAGAACAGATGGTTGAGTCTGCAGAGCTGTTTACTCATACTATAGCCTGGGAATCAGAGGTCGGCTCCAGAGCTTCTGTGAATCCAGACGAAGAAATGATCTGCACTGATGCCCAGAATCTTTATGAGTCAGATCCAGGACCAGAGGCAGAAGGTTCTGACCATAATGTAGACCCTCATTCCCAAACTGTAACTCCTGTTGGTGGAGACAATGAGGAAGACGATGATGAGACTCAAATACCTGATTGGAGCGACAACTTTAGTTTTTTGTCAGGGCAGGAACAGGTTGGCTCTGAGGATGACGGGTGTGATAAAACACAGGGTGATGATGATGAGGTTGGAGATCCCACTTACTGTCAACTCACAGTCAGCCAAGAGATGAGGTCAGCAGAGGAGGAGGAGGAGGATGCTAGTGATGACGAGGTCAGGTTGCACCTTCCTGGACAGAGACGTAGTACTGGAAGCACGTCAACAACTGCATCCTCAAACACAACTCTGCCTCTGACCACAAGTCGTGGTGGCTCTTCAGGTCGCATGGGTGCTAAGCCTTGCATAGCCTGGGCATTTTTTCAGATCGATAAAGATGACCCGACTTGTGTTATCTGTAACATTTGTCAGCAAAAGCTAAGTAGAGGCCAAAAAATACATAGTTTGAGTACTTCATGCATGAACCGGCACATGGACATGAAGCATAAGTTGCAGTGGGAAGCTCAGTGTGCTACAATGCGGAATAGCCGGCCGGGCCAACCACCGTCTGCCACATCTTGTGCTTCCACGGCCTCTTCATCCTCTGTGACTGGGGGGACAGCAGTCACACCTGTTTTGGGACGCAGACCTGCCACTTCTTTACCCGCAACAGCCAGCGTGATTGGCAGGTCATCATTTTCTTTGGAGGTGGTAACACCAGCTGGTGTTGAGCGCTGTCCGACATCGATAGCACCACCTTTGGATCAAGGCAACCTAACATATCCGCCTGCATCTTCCTCACAGACTGGCAGTTTGCCGGGGACACCCTTATCAACGTCGTCTAAGCACAACAGCCAGCCCTCAGTCCCTCAGATGTGGACAAGTAAAAGACCATTTCCTCCTAGCCATGAGAGAGCTAAGAGGTTGAATTTCACCATCTGCAAGCTCTTGGCTACAGAAATGCTGCCTTTCCGCCTGGTGGACACAGAGGATTTTCGAGACCTTATGTCCGTCGCAGTGCCCCAGTACCAGATGCCCAGTCGGCACTACTTCTCAAAGAAAGGTGTGCCTGCGCTACACCAGCATGTCGCACACAACATCACCGCTTCTTTGAGAAACTCTGTGTGTGACAGGGTGCATTTCACCATAGAGACTTGGACGAGTGGGCATGGACAGGGGTGTTACATGTCGCTGACTGGACACTGGGTAACTATGGTGACAGCAGGACAAGGGGCTGCTGTCCATTCTTGCAGTTCCCACGAGTCGTGCGTCAATCCTCTTTATCTCAAAGTTCCTCCACTGCTTCTGCCTCCTCAACCTCCTCTCGGTCCTCGACCTGCACCCAAAGCCTGTCTGGTCATGCCACAAGCTTTGTAACTGCGCAGTAAGGATCCTGCACACCTCCTTACTATGCTGGCAGTAGGGCTCAATGTCATCAGGCGGTTTTTACTTTGAAATGTCTGGGAAATGTGAGTCACACGGCTGAGGAGTTGTGGTCAGCTCTGAAGAACCAATTTCATGAATGGTTGTCTCCACTAGACCGGAAACCAGGGAAGGCCGTGCGCGACAATGCTGCAAACCTGGGTGCGGCCCTTCGCCGGGTTAATGTTACACACGTGCCTTGTATGGCTCACATGTTGAACCTGGTTGTCCAGCAATTTTTTGACCACTATCCCAGACTAGATGGCCTTTTGCAGAGGGCACGGTCGCTGTGTGCTCACTTCCACCGTTCGCATCCCGCAGCTCAGCGACTTACATCTCTACAGAAGTCGTTGGGCCTGCCACTTCACCGGCTAAAATGCGATGTGCCTACCCGGTGGAATTCAACTCTGCACATGTTGCAGCGACTGTGGCAGCACCGACAAGCCCTGGTGCAATACGTTGTGACGTATAGCCTGGGCCAACGAGATCCAGAGGTGGGGCAAATCACGCTGGAGGAGTGGTCTCAGATCAGGGACCTATGCTCCCTTCTGCACAGTTTTGAAATGGCGACGAAGATGTTTAGTGCTGACGATGCCATTATCAGCATGACTATTCCGGTGATTTACATGCTGAAGCACATGTTAAACAGAATTCGGAGTCAGGTGGTGGCACAAGAGGAGTTGGAGGAAGTAGAGGAGGAGGAGTTGTATGCGGAAGGGCTAACATCTGCAAGGTCCAGACGGTCGGCAGCACCAAGGCGGCAGGCATGTGAGGGTGGGGGAGATGGTTTTACCAGGGCGCATGGTAGCAGCCAAACTAGTGAAGAAGGTGCAGGAGCCCAGGAAGAAGTGGAGGATGAACTGATGGAAGACTCATCAGATGAGGGAGACCTTGATCACATTTCTGTTGTGCGAGGTTGGGGGGAGAGGACAGAGGAAGGAAGCATGATTGTTACCTCGCCACCAACACAACAGGGACTTGGTGCTCCTGGATGCGCAAGACACATGAGTGCCTTCTTGCTGCACTACCTGCAACATGACCCTCGAATTGTGAGAATTAGAAATAATCCTGACTACTGGGTTGCCACACTGTTAGATCCCCGGTACAAAAGTACATTTGCAGAAATTATTCCTGCCATAGAAAGGGATGCACACATGCAGGAGTATCAGCAGAGACTGTTGCAGAATCTTACATGTGCTTTTCCACAAAACACCAGTGGTGCACGTAGTGAATCTCACAATTCCAACTTGCCAACCGTGGGACCGTCGAGTGTTCAGCACTCAAACCGTAACAGAAACACAGTATCTTCTGGTAACATCAATTTTGCGGAATCATTTCACCAATTTTTTAGCCCATCCATTGCAAGGCCACAGGAGACAAGAAGTCTGACACATAGTCAACGCCTAGTGACGATGGTACAGGAGTATTTCCAAGTAAACATTGAAGCCATGACTGTGTCACTGGACCCTTGCTCTTTTTGGGCTTCCAATCTGGATAAATGGCCAGAGCTCGCCACTTACGCCTTGGAGATATTGTCATGCCCCGCAGCCAGCGTTCTGTCTGAATGTGTGTTCAGCGCTGCTGGTGGTGTGCTGACAGATAAGCGCACGCGGCTCTCCACTGATAATGTAGACAGACTCACGTTCATAAAGATGAACAAATCATGGATCCGAAACGACTTTTCTACCCCTGTGTCATCCTGGGGAGAGTAAAAGCTTGATGATTTGTTAAAATCACCTCACCAACCATTTTAAGCTTTCAAATTACTAATCATGTTTATCTGTATCTTGGCTGGAAAATTATTTGGGCTTTGTTGCAGTGTGCAGTACTGATTCTATTAGGACATCTATACAAAGCTCCACCAGATTTAAAATTAATAATAATTTTTAACTGCATCTTGCCCGGAAAATAATTTTAGGGCTCCTAGATGCGCAAGACACATGAGTGCCTTCTTGCTGCACTACCTGCAACATGACCCTCAGATTGTTAGAATTCAAAGTAATCATGACTACTGGGTTGCCACACTCTTAGATCCCCCACACTCTTCGATCCACCTTTTCATTTTAATAAAGAACAAAAAAATGGTCATTTTTTAAATTATAAGCATTAGCAGGTTATTAGAAACTGAAATCAAACAGTTTTCAACTCAAAACTTTATTCTAGGTGATGTTACATTTGCACATAGGACCCCTTGTTCGAAAGGAGCTTCTGAACTCTCTCGTCCATTGAATTTGTCAGGTTTTGGATGGTTTCTGCTTCAATTGATTTGCATGAGGACAGAATACCCTCCCAGAGCTGTTGCTTAGATGTGAACTGCCTCCCGCCATCATAGACACACCTTTTGATGATGCTCCAGAGGTTCTGAATGGGGTTGAGGTCAGGGGAGCATGGGGGTCACACCATAAGTATGTCCCCATTTATGCCCATATATGCCAGAGATGCAGATGTGTTATGTGCAGCATGAGACGGTGCATTATCATGCATGAAAATGATCTTGCTGTGGATTACACGGTTCTTCTTCTTGAACCATGGCAGGAAGTGCTGTTTGAGAAACTCCACATACATTATGGAGTTCATCTTTACCCCTTCAGGGATCCTAAAAGAGCTGACAATCTCTCTCCCCATGATTAAAGCCCAAAACATTACTTCACCTCCTCCTTGTTGGCGCTGTAGCCGTGTTTGCGTGGGGTGTCCATCAACCAGCCATCCTCCACTCCATCCATCTGGACCATCGAGCGTTGCACAGCACTCATCCGTGAACAAAGCAGTTTTGAAGTCAGTCTACATATATTGTTTGGCCCACTGGAGCCGTTTCTGCTTGTGTGCAGTGGATAGAGGAGGTCGACAGGATGGCTTACGCACAGCTGCAAACCTCTGAAGGACCCTGCATCTTGTTGTTCGGGGGACGTTGGAGGCACAAGCAGCTTCAAAAACTTGTCTGCTGCTAAGACAAGGCATTTTTGGCGCTGCTATTTTAACCTGACGTAATTGCCTGTAGGAAAGAGTCCTCAATTTGCCCTTATCAGCACGCACACGTGTGTACTGTGAATCAGCTGCATACTTCTTGATTGCCAAGACACTTCATCCAGATCATCGCACAATGTTGATTGTAGTCATGCCTTGACCTAAACACTCCACAATTTGTTGCTTCTCAGCAGCCGACACATCCTTTTTCTTTCCCATTTTGGCAGAAAATGTAGGCTGCTTAATAATGTGGGACAGCCTTCTTAAGTAGTCTAGTCTTTCATTGGACACACCTGCTAAACTAATTAGCACAGGTGTCTGCAATTGCTTACAGTGATATAAAGAGCCCTGACACACATCACCATCAATGAGTTTAACTTCCAAACAAACAAATTCTTCCCTTATCACTCCTAAACACTTTTTGCATAATAATTTGGAACACAGTGTACATCTGCTTTTCCACAAAACATCAGTGGTTCACGTAGTGAATCTTACAGTTCTAACTTGCCAACCGTGGTCTGTATGGAGTTGTTCAATAAAGGGCCCAAAATTAAGATAACATAGACGGGAGCGGTCTATATGAATAGGAATTCCTAAGTATTTGATACCCTGTGAGGGCCAGGCAAAGAGAAAGTTGGACTGGATGGAATACTGTATGGATTTGGGGAGGGAGACATTGAGGGCCTCAGACTTCGCTGCATTGATTTTAAAATTTGACCATGTAGCAAAGTGATCTATTTCAGCCATAACAGCAGGGATGGATATATTTGATTGAGTGATATATACAAGGACATCATCAGCAAATGCAGAGCACTTGTACTCGGTGCCTCCCTCCTCAATCCACCTAATATTGGGGTTATGGCGAATTGATGAGAGCAGGTGCTCCGTCACTAGGATGTATAAGAGAGGGGACAGAGGACATCCCTGCCTTGTCCCATTGGTGATTATGAAAGGTGATGAAAATGTTCTGACGCGCACCCTGGGCCTTGGGACACCCGGAGTCGGACCCTTTTTGGTGGATGCTGGGGGTTGTAGTCTCCGTGGCGGTGACCCGGTTCCGTGGCTCAGGGCGGTCAAACCAGTGGCGGAACTATTTATGTGGTTTTGATGTTTAAATGTCCGACTACGCCACCCGTGGATTGCGGTCAGAGTGAACCGCCGCTGCAGGGCAGACCGCTGAGGCTGGTGTTGTGGGTGCAGCAGAGCGTAGTATAACTCCCCACGGGAGGAGTATAGCCTCAGGGCAGTGTATGCGGAGGATGGGGGTGATGGTGCAGGGCAGCAGCAGTAACGACACGGAGTCAGTGATGCAGTCCGGGGACTTTACTCACAGTTCTTATTATCCAGACCACGTCTGCAGGTAACGGCTGCCCACGTCTTACTGTGCTCACCAGGTGAGGGGCTCAGACAACTCCCAGATTACTTTGGAGCGCTTCACAGGACCCCCTTTGTGTGTCCTTTGTCTGGCCTTTCTTACCAATGCTTCTGTCCGGCTGCCTCGGGCCTCCTCTTGGTAAACTTGGCGCCAGTTTCCCTGACCCTATGTGGTGCCTTCCTAGCAGGTGTAGCGAAGGGCTACGCCACATAAAATGTCACAGCCTCCGGTTTCTAGCTGAGGGTCGTTTCCTGCCTCCACTAGTTTCGGGGACCGGTCTCCCCCTTTGGCCTTACCCCTCCACGCAGGTGGATTCGGGCGTGCGGTGGTGACTCACCCGACTGCACCCCTGGGATCCCTTCATTCCTCGTTCCTTGAGCCTTCTCCGCTCCTCTTCCTTCCTTCTCCCTCTTCCAGGCCTGGGCCTCTGTTACTAGGCCAGCCTCCGGAGCAGAGCTCATGCAGAGCCCCTGCTCCCTGTCGCTACTGCTCAGACTTCTCTGCACTGAACTAAGATGGTGCCCACCTTTTATACTCCCTTCTCAATGCACCCAGGAACTGCTTCCTCCCTGCTCCTTCACTACAGGGTTACCCTTCCTCGGTGTTCCCTCCCTCCACTCCAGCCAGGGACAGGGACTGTCGTGACCATCTCAGGGGCATATTGGTTGCATACTGGAGCTGGAATTACGCGGCTGCTGGCATGAGACTTGCCCTCCAATAGATCCTTGTAAAAGGATTTAAAGTGTATTCATTCAAATTAGAGAGACAATTTAAATTAAAAAACTTAGAGCTGCCTCCACCACAGGGGGGCTCGCTCGACCCACCAGCGGACAGGCACCAGTATTGGGAGAGGGGGGTTTGGACGTCAGGGTCCACCGCGGCTCTGGCACAAACCCGGCAACACGGAGGTGGCACGGGCAGTAACGGACTTGCCGTGTCGGCTTCGCACTTCTTTGCTTTTAGAAGGGCATGGCATGCCTATATCTGTGTCTCCCCCTCCTTTTAATCCTCCACCTCTTTTCTTTTCGCATGTATATATGTACTTGGCACTTTTCAATGCGTTATTTGTGTCTTCTGAGCAGTTTGTCAGGTTTTGGACACCTTTGAAGGTGTTTTCTATGTGTTTCTATGTGTTTTTGTTTGCCTGCCATTGGTTTTAATGGTGTTCGAAGGTGTTCGACGAACAGTTCGACGAACAGTTCGGCGAACACACGGGTGTTCGACGAACCGAACCGAACTCGAACACTACGGGGGTGGCTCAACACTAATAGTCATGCGAAAATAAAAGAGGTGGAGGAGTAAAAGGAGGAGGAGACACATATATAGGCATGTCATGCCCTTCTAAAACCAAAAAATTTCGAAGCCGACACGGCCAGTCCGTTCCTGCCCGTGAGACCTCCGTGTCGCCGTGTTTGTGCCAGAGCTGCGGTGGACCCTGACGGCCAGACCCCTCTCCCAATACTGGTGCCTGTCCGCTGGTGGGGCGAGCGAGCCCACCTGCGGTGGAGGCCGGTCTAAGCTTTTTCATTTAAATTGTCTCTCTAATTTGAATGAGTACACTTTAAATCCTTTTACAAGAATCTATTGGAGGGCAAGTCTGATGCCAGCAGCTGCGGGAATTCCAGCTCCAGTAGCGTCCACTAAAGCTGCTGCAGTTAAAAAGCTTTCATAAGGATCAAGCTTGGCGGTCCACCGCAAGGCGTCCTACCGCCAGTCCCAGCCCCTGTGCCTTGGGGTGCCTTCCAATGCTCTTCACTGAGAATCCCGGGGGCCCGAAGCATTTCCTTTGAAAAAATAAAGGTCCAAACTACAGGTGGTGTAGCTTGCTTAACAGCTGGGATAATCCGCTGACTAGCAGACACTGCTACTAGGCACAAATTATTTCCTGGGCTAGATGCAGTTAAAAATTTGTAACTAGATACTCTCGTTGGATGCTGAGAAAGCATTCCATAGAGTCTTCTGGCACGCCATATATTATTCTCTTAAAAAGCTTGGGGTAGGGGTCTAGGGGACCCTTTTATAGCCAAAATCACGGCCCTGTATCGCAATACGTCACCTAGGCTGAAGATAAATGGAACTGTAGCACCCCGATGGCTCGGTTGCTACAGAGGTATTGCACCTCACCCAGAGGTGTTATATCTCACTCTCAGGTAAGGATGGAGTGTGGATCAGGACCCCGACAACTGCATGCATTACACCACATTGCCTTGGGGCAGGGCAACCAATATGCCCCTGAGATGGTCACGACAGTCCCTGTCCCTGGCTGGAGTGGGGGGAGGGAACACCGAGGAAAGGGAACCCTGTAGTGCAGGAGCAGGGAGGAAGCAGTTCCTGGGTGCATTGAGAAGGGAGTATAAAAGATGGGCACCATCTTAGTTCAGTGCAGAGAAGTCTGAGCAGAAGTGACAGGGAGCAGGGGTTCTGCATGAGCTCTGCTCCGGAGGCGGGCCTAGTAACAGAGGCCCAGGCCTGGAAGAGGGAGAAGGAAGGAAGAGAAGCAGAGAAGGCTCCAGGAACGAGGAACGAAGTGATCCCAGGGGTGCGGACGGGCGAGTCGCCACCCCACGCCCGAATCCACCTGCATGGAGGGGTCAGGCCAAAGGGGGAGACCAGTCCCCGAAACTAGTGGAGGCGGGAAATGACCCTCAGCTAGAAACCGGAGACTGTGACATTTTATGTGGCGCAGCCCCTCGCTACACCAGCTAGGAAGGCACCACATAGGGTCAGGGAAACTGGAGCCAAGTTTACCAAGAGGAGGCGCTCCAAAGTTATCTGGGAGTTGTCTGAGCCCCTCACCTGGTGAGCACAGTACGACGTGGGCAGCCGTTACCTGCAGACGTGGTCTGGATAATAAGAACTGTGAGTAAAGGCCCTGGACTGCATCACTGACTCCGTGTCGTTACTGCTGCTGCCCTGCACCATCACCCCCATCCTCCGCATACACTGCCCTGAGGCTATACTCCTCCCGTGGGGAGTTATGCTACGCTCTGCTGCACCCACAACACCAGCCTCAGCGGTCTGCCCTGCAGCGGCGGTTCACTCTGACCGCAATCCACGGGTGGCGTAGTCGGACATTTAAACATCAAAACCACATAAATAGTTCCGCCACTGGTTTGACCACCCTGAGCCACGGAACCGGGTCGCCGCCACGAAGGCTACAACCACCAGCATCCACCAAAAAGGGTCTGGCTCCAGGTGTCCCAAGGCCCAGGGGGTGCATCAGAACATTTTCATCACCTTTCACAATCACCAATGGGACAAGGCAGGGATGTCCTCTGTCCCCTCTCTTATACATCCTAGTGACGGAGCACCTGCTCTCATCAATTCGCCATAACCCCAATATTAGGTGGATTGAGGTGGGAGGCACCGAGTACAAGTGCTCTCTATTTGCTGATGATGTCCTAGTATATATCACTCAATCACATATATCCATCCATGCTGTTATGGCTGAAATAGATCACTTTGTTACATGGTCAAATTTTAAAATCAATGCAGCGAAGTCTGAGGCCCTCGATGTCTCCCTCCCCAAATCCATATAGGATTCCATCCAGTCCAACTTTCCCTTTGCCTGGCCCTCACAGGGTATCAAATACTTAGGAATTCCTATTCATAGAGACCTCTCCCATCTATGTTATCTTAATTTTGGGCCCTTTATTGAACAACTCCATACAGACCACGGTTGGCAAGTTAGAACTGTAAGATTCACTACGTGAACCACTGGTGTTTTGTGGAAAAGCACATGTACACTGTGTTCCAAATTATTATGCAAAAAGTGTTTAGCAGTGATAAGGGAAGAATTTGTTTGTTTGTCAGTTAAACTCATTGATGGTGATGTGTGTCAGGGCTCTTTATATCACTGTAAGCAATTGCAGACACCTGTGCTAATTAGTTTGGCAGGCGTGTCCAATGAAAGGCAAGACTACTTAAGAAGGCTGTCCCACATTATTAAGCAGCCTACATTTTCTGCCAAAATGGGAAAGAAAAAGGATGTGTCGGCTGCTGAGAAGCAACAAATTGTGGAGTGTTTAGGTCAAGGCATGACTACAGTCATCATTGCCAAGACACTTCATCCTGATCATCGCACAATCAAGAAGTATGTAGCTGTTTCACAGTACACATGTGTGCGTGCTGATAAGGGAAAATTGAGGACTCTTTCCTACAGGCAATTACGTCAGGTTAAAAGAGCAGCGGCACAAAAGCCTTGTCATAGCAGCAGACAAGTTTTTGAAGCTGCTGGTGCCTCCAACGTCCCCCGAACAAGAAGATGCAGGGTTCTTCAGAGGTTTGCAGCTGTGCGTAAGCCATCCTGTCGACCTCCTCTATCCACTGTACACAAGCAGAATCGGCTCCAATGGGCCAAACAATACATGAAGACTGACTTCAAAACTGCTTTGTTCACCGATGAGTGCCGTGCAATGCTCGATGGTCCAGATGGATGGAGTGGAGGATGGCTGGTTGATGGACACCCCATGCAAACACGGCTGCGGCGCCAACAAGGAGGAGGTGAAGTAATGTTTTGGGATGGAATCATGGGGAGAGAGATTGTCGGCCCCTTTAGGATCCCTGAAGGGGTAAAGATGAACTCCATAATGTATGTGGAGTTTCTCAAACAGCACTTCCTGCCATGGTTCAAGAAGAAGAACCGTGTGTTCCGCAACAAGATTATTTTCATGCATGATAATGCACCGTCTCATGCTGCACATAACACATCTGCATCTCTGGCTGATATGGGCATAAAGGGGGACAAGCTTATGGTGTGACCCCCATGCTCCCCTGACCTCAACCCCATTGAGAACCTCTGGAGCATCATCAAAAGGAGTGTCTATGATGGCGGGAGGCAGTTCACATCTAAGCAACAGCTCTGGGAGGGTATTCTGTCCTCATGCAAAACAATAGAAGCAGAAACCATCCAAAACCTGACAAATTCAATGGACGAGAGAGTTCAGAAGCTCCTTTCGAACAAGGGGTCCTATGTGCAAATGTAACATCACCTAGAATAAAGTTTTGAGTTGAAAACGGTTTGATTTCAGTTTCTAATAACCTGCTAATGCTTATAATTTCAAAAATGAGCATTTTTTTGTTCTTTATTAAAATGAAAAGGTTGATCGAAGAGTGTGGTTGATCTAAGAGTATGGCAACCCAGTAGTCAGGATTATTTCGAATTCTGACAATCTGAGGGTCATGTTGCAGGTAGTGTAGCAAGAAGGCACTCATGTGTCTTGCGCATCTAGGAGCCCCAAAATTATTTTCCGGGCTAGATGCAGCTAAAAATTATTATTAAATTTAAATCTGGTGGAGCTTAGTATAGATGGCCTAATAGAATCAGTACTGCAAACTGCTACAAGGCCCAAATAATTTTCCAGCCAAGATAAAGATAAACATGATTAGTAATTTTAAATCTGGTAGAGTTTAGTATAGATGGCCTAATAGAATCAGTACTGCACACTGCTACAAAGCCCAAATTATTTTCCAGCCAAGATACAGATAAATATGATTAGTAATTTGAAAGCTTAAAATGGTTGGTGAGGTGATTTTAACAAATCATCAAGCTTTTACTCTCCCCAGGATGACACAGGGGTAGAAAAGTCGTTTCGGATCCATGATTTGTTCATCTTTATGAACGTGAGTCTATCTATATTATCAGTGGAGAGCCGCGTGTGCTTATCTGTCAGCACACCACCAGCTGCGCTGAACACACGTTCAGACAGAACGCTGGCTGCGGGGCATGACAAGATCTCTAAGGAGTAAGTGGCTAGCTCCGGCCATTTATCCAGATTGGAAGCCCAAAAAGAGCAAGGGTCCAGTGACACAGTCATGGCTTCAATGTTTACTTGGAGATACTCCTGTACCATCGTCTCTAGGCGTTGACTATGCGTCAGACTTCTTGTCTCCTGTGGCCTTGTAAAGGATGGGCTAAAAAAGTGGTGAAATGATTCCGCAAAATTGATGTTACCAGCAGATACTGTGTTTCTGTTACGGTTTGAGTGCTGAACACTCGACGGTCCCACGGTTGGCAAGTTGGAACTGTGATATTCACTACGTGCACCACTGGTGTTTTGTGGAAAAGCACATGTAAGATTCTGCAACAGTCTCTGCTGATACTCCTGCATGCATGAATCCCTTTCTATGGCAGTAATAATTTCTGCAAATTTACTTTTGTACCGGGGATCTAACAGTATGGCAACCCAGTAGTCAGGATTATTTCTAATTCTCACAATTCGAGGGTCATGTTGCAGGTAGTGCAGCAAGAAGGCACTCATGTGTCTTGCGCATCCAGGAGCACCAAGTCCCTGTTGTGTTGGTGGCGAGGTAACAATCATGCTTCCTTCCTCTGTCCTCTCCCCCCAACCTCGCACAACAGAAATGTGATCAAGGTCTCCCTCATCTGATGAGTTTTCCATCAGTTCATCCTCCACTTCTTGCTGGGCTCCTACACCTTCCTCACTAGTTTGGCTGCTACCATGCGCCCTGGTAAAACCATCTCCCCCACCCTCAAATGCCTGCCGCCTTGGTGCTGCCGACCGTCTGGACCTTGCAGATGTTAGCCCTTCCGCATACAACTCCTCCTCTCTACTTCCTCCACCTCCTCTTGTTCCACCACCTGACTCCGAATTCTGTTTAACATGTGCTCCAGCATGTTAATCACTGGAATAGTCATGCTGATAACGGCATCGTCAGCACTAAACATCTTCGTCGCCATTTCAAAACTGTGCAGAAGGGTGCATAGGTCCCTGATCTGAGACCACTCCTCCAGCGTGATTTACCCCACCTCTGGATCTCGTTGGCCCTGGCTATACATCACAACGTATTGCACCAGGGCTTGTCGGTGCTGCCACAGTCGCTGCAACATGTGCAGAGTTGAATTCCACCGGGTAGGCACATCGCATTTTAGCTGATGAAGAGGCAGGCCCAACGACTTCTGTAGAGATGTAAGTCGCTGAGCTGCGGGATGCGAACGGCGGAAGTGAGCACACAGCGACCGTGCCCTCTGCAGAAGGCCATCTAGTCCGGGATGGTGGCCTAAAAATTGCTGGACAACCAGGTTCAACACGTGAGCCATACAAGGCACGTGTGTGACATTGCCCCGGCGAAGGGCCGCACCCAAGTTTGCAGCATTGTCGCACACGGCCTTCTTTGGTTTCAGGTCCAATAGAGACAACCATTTATGAAACTGGTTCTTCAGAGCTGACCACAACTCCTCAGCTGTGTGACTCACATTTCCCAGACATTTCAAAGTAAAAACCGCCTGATGATGTTGAGCCCTGCTGCCAGCATAGTAAGGAGGTGTGCAGGATCCCTTCTGCACAGTTAGAAAGCTTGTGGCATGACCAGACAGGCTTTGGGTGCAGGTGGAGGACCGAGAGGAGGTTGAGGAGGCAGAAGCATTGGAGGAACTTTGACATAAAGAGGATTGACGCACAACTCGTGAGGACAGCAAGACTTGGACAGCAGCCCCTTGTCCTGCTGTCACCATAGTTACCCAGTGTCCAGTCAGCGACATGTAACGCCCCTGTCCATGCCTACTCGTCCAAGTGTCTGTGGTGAAATGCACCCTGTCACACACAGAGTTTCTCAAAGAAGTGGTGATGTTGTGTGTGACATTTTGGTGGAGCGCAGGCACACCTTTCTTTGAGAAGTAGTGCCGACTGGGCATCTGGTACTGGGGAACTGCGACGGACATAAGGTCTCGAAAATCCTCTGTGTCCACGAGGCGGAAAGGCAGCATTTCTGTAGCCAAGAGCTTGCAGATGGTGATATTCAACCTCTTAGCTTTCTCATGTATAGGAGGAAATGGTCTTTTACTTGTCCACATCTGAGGGACCGAGGGCTGGCTGTTGTACTTAGACGGGGTTGAGAAGGGTGTCCCCGCCAAACTGCCGGTCTGTGAGGAAGAAGCAGGCGGACATGTTAGGTTGCCTTGATCCAAAGGTGGTGCTAACGATGTCGGACAGCGCTGAACACCAGCTGGTGTTTCCACCTCCAAAGAAAATGATGACCTGCCAATCACGCTGGCTGTTGCGGGTAAAGAGGTGGCAGGTCTGCATCCCAAAACAGGTGTGACTGCTGTCCCCTCAGTCACAAAGGATGAAGAGGCCGTGGATGCACAAGATGTGGCAGACGGCGGTTGGCCCGGCCGGCTAGGCCGCATTGTAGCATAGTGAGCTTCCCACTGAAACTTATGCTTCATATTCATGTGCCAGTTCATGCATGAAGTACTCAAACTATGTATTTTTTGGCCTCTACTTAGCTTTTGCTGTCAAATGTTACAGATAACATGAGTTGGGTCATCTTTATCGATCTGAAAAAATGCCCAGGCTATGCAAGGCTTAGCACCCATGCGACCTGAAGAGCCACCACGACTTGTAGTCAGAGGCAGAGTTGTTTTTGAGGATGCTGTTGTTGACGTGCTTCCAGTACTACGTCTCTGTCCAGGAAGGCGCTACCTGACCTCGTCGTCACTAGCATCTTCCTCCACCTCCTCTGCTGACCTCATCTCTTGGCTGACTGTGGGTTGACAGTAAGTGGGATCTCCAACCTCGTCATCATCACCCTGTGTGTTATCACACCCGTCGTCCTCAGAGCCAACCTCTTCCTGCCCTGATAAAAAACTAAAGTTGTCGCTCCAATCAGGTATTTGAGTCTCATCATCGTCTTCCTCATTGTCTCCACCAGCAGGAGTTACAGTTTGGGAACTTGGGTCGACATTATTTTCAGAACCTTCTGCGTCTGGTCCTGGATCCGACTCATAAAGATTCTGGGCATCAGTGCAGATCATTTCCTCGTCTGGATTCACAGAAGCTCTGGAGCCGACCTCTGATTCCCAGGCTATAGTATGAGTAAACAGATCTGCAGACTCAACCATACTCAGACGGGCAGCTGGAGACTTGGAGCTGTGAGGAAGCAAGTGCGATTGGGGTGACACCTCTGAGGACTGGAGTGTTTGTGATGTTGAAGTTGAGGTGGAGGAGAGCCCACTTAAAGGAGCACTTGATATCCGTTGAAGCACCTGCTGTTTTTGTGCCTCATCTGGAATTTGTAGCGATTGGCGTGGCCGTAAGAAAGAGATCTTATCACATTGTCCGCAAAAAGAAGTACACATCTTAGTTTGGCTGGAAGATGGTCTTTCTTCTGCAGATGTTACTGTTGCTTTAACACCTACCCCACGGACACAATCTTTTTTTCCCTTCCCAACACGCCTATTCCCCTTTCCACCAGCAGCAGGCCTTTTTCCACTCATTTTGGTGGTTAACTAATTCACAACTCTGGAGTTGTTTGCACAAAAAACAATGGATGGGAACCGAGCAGAGCTGAGTGGCCAAACTGTGGTATTAGCCCAAAAGTATTGGCTGGGTTAGATGCAGATAAAAATTATTTTGAATTTGCAACCTGGTGGAGGTTAGTATAGATGGACTAATAGAATAAGTCCCACACACTGCTACAAGCCGAAAAAATTTTTCAGAGCTAGATGCAGAAAAAAATTAGATTGAATTTGCAACCTGGTGGAGGTTAGTATAGATGGACTAATAGAATAAGTCCCACACACTGCTACAAGCCGCAATATTTTTTCAGAGCTAGATGCAGAAAAAAAATTATATTGAATTTGCAACCTGGTGGAGGTTAGTATAGATGGACTAATAGAACAAGTCCCACACACTGCTACAAGCCGAAATATTTTTTCAGAGCTAGATGCAGATAAAAATTATATTGAATTTGCAACCTGGTGGAGGTTAGTATAGATGGACTAATAGAACAAGTCCAACACACTGCTACAAGCCGAAATATTTTTTCAGAGCTAGATGCAGAAAAAAAATATTTTGAATTTGCAACCTTGGAGGTTAGTATAGATGGACATATAGAACAAGTCCCACACACTGCTACAAGCCGAAATATTTTTTCAGAGCTAGATGCAGAAAAAAAATTATATTGAATTTGCAACCTGGTGGAGGTTAGTATAGATGGACTAATAGAACAAGTCCCACACACTGCTACAAGCCAAAATATTTTTTCAGAGCTAGATGCAGATAAATATTATATTGAATTTGCAACCTGGTGGAGGTTAGTATAGATGGACTAATAAAACAAGTCCCACACACTGCTACAAGCCTAAATATTTTTTCAGAGCTAGATGCAGATAAAAATTATATTGAATTTGCAACCTGGTGGAGGTTAGTATAGATGGACTAATAGAACAAGTCCCACACACTGCTACAAGCCGAAATATTTTTTCAGAGCTAGATGCAGAAAAAAATTATATTGAATTTGCTAACTGGTGGAGGTTTGTATAGATGGACTAATATAACAAGTCCCACACACTGCTACAAGCCGAAATATTTTTTCAGAGCTATATGTGTAGCACCCTGAGGATTCGGCTGCTACCGGGGTATTGCACCTCAACCAGAGGTGTGATATTCCACTCCCGGGTAAGGCTGGAGTGTGGAACTGAGTTCAGAAAGCTGCATGCACTACACACATCCCATTTCCGAGGAGCAGACCAACGGTACTCCCACTTAGAAATGTGCAGGTATGACCGAGTCTGTTCCTGGCTGGAGTGGGAGGGGGGTGGTACATCCCAGTAGTGTAGGGGCAGATAGGGGGAGCAGCCTGGGTAAAGATAGGAGCTCATTGGGTGCTGGTCACCTGAGCTCACACATAGAGGGAGTATTTAAGGTGGGCACCATCTAAGATCAGGGTCAGTCTGTGATAAGTCAGAGGAAGAGAGCAGAGCAGCCCCAGAGCAAGAGTGAGAGAGTGGAGCAAGAAAGACCCAGAGGGGGAAACAAGAAGGAACTCTGAGAACCCACATACAAACCTAGGGTGAAGAGTTGGCAATAGGGTACCGGATCCCAAACTGGTGGGGGCTAAAGCACACCTCAGCCAGAGACCGGAGGCCGTGGGCAGAATCTGCCACGGCCACCCACCACATCTACCCTGAAGGCAAACCACATGTAGGGTCAGGGAACCCAAGGCCAAGGGTCTCCCAACAGAAGGCCCGAGGGAGCTGGACCTAGGTGGATCCTTGGTGGGGACGGCCAGAAGAAAGGACAAGAAGGAGGGCTCAGGGACACGCTCCGGACTTGCTTGGGGGTTGGCTGAATCCAGGACCTGGTGGACGCAGCACGGCTCGGGTGGTCACTCAAGGCCGGAGTGACCGGAATATCTGCAGTAAGTAAACACCCTGAACTGCACAACCCGACTCTGTCTTTCATTATCATCCACGCTGCACCACCACAACCCCCATCCTCTGCACCTGACCCCCTGAGGCCATACCCCTCCCGTTGGGGGTTATACTATCTAAAGCTGCACCAACACCATCAGCCTCAGCGGACCCTGCTGCAGCGGCGACCGTAGTGACCGCAATCCAACGGGTGGCGTAGTCGACATAACGAACTTTGTAACATCTGTAGGACTGCCACATACTCTGAGCTTGACACCCTGGGCACGGACCGGGTCACAGCCACTCGGAGACTACAACCCCCATCTGATCCGGCTCCGGGTATTCCCCTAAAGAATATGGCCCAGGGGGCGCGTCAACTTTGGCGTAGTCGGCAGGATCACGTGCCCGCAACACCCGGGTACTGCGTGCCTGAAGAAAAGAACAAGTTTACCTCAAAAAGAAGTCTCCTGCCGGTTCCGGAGGGTCCCCGCCATCGGACTCCGTCACAGATCGATTCCCGCCGGTTGTCCGCCATTAACAGCTTTTTCCCGCCATCTGCAGAGTTTCCCGCCACTGGGAGACGATTCCCGCCATTTCCAAAGGTTTCCCGCCTTGGAATAGCGGTCGCCATTATGGGCGTGCCAGAGGGTGGCAAGAGGCCACCTCCCATCGTGGGCCAGGACCGAAAATGGCGCCAAAAGTGGAAACCGCCCCCACCAACAGAGACTGTGATGCTAGAGGTGTCTGTCAGCGTGAAAGAACTGCCCCTGGAGCTGACAATCACCAAGTGGCCCCGGGACCGCCCTCGATGTGGGAGGACTGAGAAGGAGAGAGCAAAGATGGGTGTCGCCTGGAACAGTCTGGAGAGAGCGCACCCGGAGACAAGAAGCCTAGAGCTGAGTCCAGAAGAAGCTTACCCGGAGATGGAAGAAGAGCAGAGCAGCACCGGCCCGCTGGCCAGGAGCCTGCTGGAGACAACGGAAGGAGAGCAGAGCAGCACCGACCCGTTGGTCAGGAGCCTGCTAGAAGCAACGACCCCACTAGGCTTAGTGGAGGTCTTGGCACAGCTCCCCCGAGATCGGGAGTGTGCACAGACTGCGCTGGAGGGCCTCGCACGGAGGATGGCCCGGGTGCATCGAGAGACGTTAGCAGAATGGAGCCGTGAGATGGCCCAGCAGACAAGAACCCGTCAGCGGAGCACGCCATCTGAGACGAGGAGACAGACCGCCTCTGAGGATGGCGCAGGAGGACTGAAGGCCGGAGACGGCGCCGAGAAGGGAGCCGAACGAAAGGAGGCAGGTAAAGGGGACGTCTCTACCCCAAACCGGGAAACCGCGAACCTGCCCCAGCTCCCCGTCGCAGAGCCCGAAGTACCCCCTGCCGTGCCCGTAACCGCAACGTCACCGCCACAGACTAGGCCTCAACCGGAAGCCGCGGCCGCGACCCCTGTGACGTCATACGCCTCGACCCCGAGCGTGACCAAGCAGGAAGTACCATCGGCCTGGTCGCAAGGCCTAGTACCCCCGGGCGCCACAATACCAACAGCGCCCCCTACCTCCGCGGAGCCACCGGCCTGGTCGCAGGGCCAAGTAGCCCAGGGCGCCGCCGTCCTTACGGTGCCCTTCACTTTCCAGGTGCCCCAGGCCTGGCCGCAAGGCCTGGGTAACCCGGGCGCCACCACCACCGCACCCATAAAACCAAGAGTGCCGCACCTGGGTGAGGACCTGTTCGCCCAGCCTACGTGCCCGGACGGGTCTGAAGCTAAAGGTAACCACAAAGAAAGAGCAGGAGGACGTCGTCGTTAAGTACAGCAGAGTACAAGCTGTATATAGTTGCCCGTCGGGGCACAGTGAACTGTTGTTGCTAATATAGTCCCCGTTGGGACCAGAGAATTGAACTGTTACCCGTATTTCCCTTAATCCCTCTGACCGAGGACTGAGAGCGGTCATCCCTATTCCCATTACCTGGCCGAGGACTGAGAGCGGCCATATCACCTTGTAAATAGTTGCGCTTCCTAAAGCGCCCCCTACCGGTTTTATAGGAAACTGTTGTTTTTACTACAAGAGACTGTCGCACTTTTCCCGGTCACAAGTTGCACCGTGACCGGAGGTACCAGAGACAAGAGTGTTATTTATGAAAAGTTTTATAATGAAAAGTTTTATATGATGTTTTATTATGTTGTTTATGCAAAAATTGTATGTTTTGGTGTTGTTTTATATCTTACAGCCCGAGGACGTGCTGTGATTTACCAGGGGGGAATGTAGCACCCTGAGGATTTGGCTGCTACAGGGGTATTGCACCTCAACCAGAGGTGTGATATTCCACTCCCGGGTAAGGATGGAGTGTGGAACTGAGTTCAGAAAGCTGCATGCACTACACACATCCCATTTCCGAGGAGCAGACCAACGGTACTCCCACTTAGAAATGTGCAGGTACGACCGAGTCTGTTCCTGGCTGGAGTGGGAGGGGGGTGGTACATCCCAGTAGTGTAGGGGCAGATAGGGGGAGCAGCCTGGGTAAAGATAGGAGCTCATTGGGTGCTGGTCACCTGAGCTCACACATAGAGGGAGTATTTAAGGTGGGCACCATCTAAGATCAGGGTCAGTCTGTGAGAAGTCAGAGGAAGAGAGCAGAGCAGCCCCAGAGCAAGAGTGAGAGAGTGGAGCAAGAAAGACCCAGAGGGGGAAACAAGAAGGAACTCTGAGAACCCACATACAAACCTAGGGTGAAGAGTTGGCAATAGGGTACGGATCCCAAACTGGTGGGGGCTAAAGCACACCTCAGCCAGAGACCGGAGGCCGTGGGCAGGATCTGCCACGGCCACCCACCACATCTACCCTGAAGGCAAACCACATGTAGGGTCAGGGAACCCAAGGCCAAGGGTCTCCCAACAGAAGGCCCGAGAGAGCTGGACCTAGGTGGATCCTTGGTGGGGACGGCCAGAAGAAAGGACAAGAAGGAGGGCTCAGGGACACGCTCCGGACTTGCTTGGGGGTTGGCTGAATCCAGGACCTGGTGGACGCAGCACGGCTCGGGTGGTCACTCAAGGCCGGAGTGACCGGAATATCTGCAGTAAGTAAACACCCTGAACTGCACAACCCGACTCTGTCTTTCATTATCATCCACGCTGCACCACCACAACCCCCATCCTCTGCACCTGACCCCCTGAGGCCATACCCCTCCCGTTGGGGGTTATACTATCTAAAGCTGCACCAACACCATCAGCCTCAGCGGACCCTGCTGCAGCGGCGGCCGTAGTGACCGCAATCCAATGGGTGGCGTAGTCGACATAACGAACTTTGTAACATCTGTAGGACTGCCACATACTCTGAGCTTGACACCCTGGGCACGGACCGGGTCACAGCCACTCGGAGACTACAACCCCCATCTGATCCGGCTCCGGGTATTCCCCTAAAGAATATGGCCCAGGGGGCGCGTCATATGCAGATAAAAATTATATTCAATTTGCAACCTGATGGAGGTCAGTATAGATGGACTAATAGAATGATGCTATGCCCAAAAGGTTTTACTTCACTAGGTGCAGTAAAAAAATTGGTATTCTATACACAGGTGGTGTAGCTTGCAACACAGATAGGCTACTCCACTGACTAACACACACTGCAAGAGGCCAAAAAGGATTTGCTTTGCTAGATTTAGCCAAATGCTGTGAAAAAAACTTGCACAGCACTGGCACAGACCTGCCTGGCAAAAAGTGATAGGAACTGATGTCACCTAGCCCTCAAAAGGACTGCAATTACAATTAGTCTTTACTCCCAACCTATCTATTTAAGAGCACAGACCTGCCTGATAAAAGTCGTAGGAAATGATGAAACCTAGTCCTTAAAAGGACTGCAATTACAACTATTCCCTGCTCCCAAGCTATCTGTAGATTTGTGCGAAAATTGGCTTGAAATTAACAAAGTATAGCACACACAGCAACAGCGGTACCGTCTAACACGCAGCTGCAGCAGTGAGAAAATGGTGGTGATGGGGAAAATGGCTGGGTCTTATAGGGCAAGGTCATGTGACATACACTGCCAATGACACATGCCCTTGCTTGTGTGAAAAAAAGCAGTTCGCTCCGTGTGTGCGCTGCTGATAGGCTGACAGATTGCACCTCCCCACTGTAAATGCGGGAAAGAGAAAAAAAAATGGAGATCTTCATTATTTCTGCAGAGATCCATCCCCTGCCCCCTCCCCCCCCGCCCCGCTGTATTCTCAAACTGCGTATTAACATTAATTTTCAGCATTACTGAGAAAAAATCCAGTTATGATTTTGGTGCACGAACAGTTATCGAACATAGCCTCGAACAGCCAAATTTTTTTCAAATCGTTCGTGTTCGCCGAACGGCTCGAACACCGCCCAAAACAGCTCGAATTTGAGATTGGCGAACAGTTCGATTCGAACACCGCTCATCTCTAAACAGTAACTAAAGGAAGTACATGAAATTCAAGACTTTCTTTTGGTTACTGTCTCTGGCGTAAATAGAGTTTTATGGGTCTCAATGCAAAATTTGGGACTGGCCCCCATAGCATGTAGGTCAGATATATAACCCCCTATTGCATTTCAGATCCTATAAAGATGAATGTGTTTGCGCTATCCCTCCCCATAAATTAGAAAAGACTACAGTACAGACAAAATATATACAGTTAGGCCAAGAAATATTTGGATAGTGACAAAATCTTCATGTTTGAGTCTCTGCTTGCCAGTATTTTGGGATAAAAATGAAAAAACTGAGATGTAATTGAAGTGTACATTTTCAGGTTTAATTGAACAAAAATATCCTGTGAAATGTTTGGGAATTACAACAATTTCTCTAAAAAACCTCCTCATTTCTGGGGCTCAAAAATAATTGGACAAATTAACTTTACCATAAATAAAATGTTAATGTTTAATACTTTGTAGAAAATCCTTATCAGGCAAAGACTCGTGAAGTCCATGGCTTCCAGACTTCAGGCAAACACTGGGTTTCCTCCTTTGTGATACTTTGCCAGGCCTTTACTGCAGCTGACTTCAGTCAGTTGATGCTTGTTTGGAGATTAGGAGAGATAAAAGTCTCATGATGGTGCTTTCTATGTGGAATGAAGATGGAAGTGAGGGAGTGAGGGAGCTGTGGTACAGATACAGTTCTGTCTTTTGGGAAATGTAGTCTAGAGAAACAGAGGGGGAGATAGCAGAAAGTTCAGAATGAAAATAATGTAAATGGAGAAAGGGAAAAAGGTAATTGGGAATTTTCATTATTCTTTTTTTTGTGCTTGGAAAACCCTTTTAATTGTATTTCTGTGGCACTCTGAGTACTCTGCATAACATCAATCAGCAATACTGCAGGATGCATGGAAATTTCACACTTTCAGGTTATATAAGTTTAGTATCGCTAATATTTGTGTTTTGTTGTTGTTTTTCTGGCACTTCTACAACACTTTTACTGTTGCTGCTTTTCATCTGTTAAAATACAGATCGTTCAGAATCCATTCTAATGAAAGTCACTGAGCATGAAAGATTTAGCTTTGCCTACACAACTTGTGTCTCTTTCATGTTTCAGATGCTTTATGTTTTTAAAATACCCATGCTATTACTTACATTTGTCACATATTGATCTTATGCAGCTAAACTAGCATAATGAGAAGCTAGCAGTTGTTCGCTCTTGTTGCTTAGACTCTAAGATCAGTTGTGCACTTTTGCTTCTCTCTGTCAGTTTTTGGAGTTACATTGATGAATATTTGAACAGCTGAGGCACCAGCGAAAAAATCAATAAAGTTGAACCTTGCAAATGTGTCCTGCAAAGGCTTTCTTAAAGTACACTGTGACTTAGAGATTTATTCAATGCGTACTTTCTGCTTCATTCAAATGTCAGATCAGTATGCATCAGATTGGCTTTTTGTTGCCTTTAGCAAGAAAAGTATTGTATTTATTTCTTTAGTTATATTATGCAAGAAAAGGTAGTTACCACTGTTTCACTAGATTTGGATTCAAATTTGCAAGCTGATACCATTCTTGCATTATAATATGTGCCTGCAAGTCCATTTTGGCTTCTCCTTTGTCTTGAATCACACTGTAATTCTCATTATAGCTTAATTATGCCCTATAATATGGACCATCTTTCATTATGGCATTCTTCATGAATGATATGTTGTACATAATATGCTAGAAGTTTCCAACAATATTGCAAATGGTTTAAAAAAAATCAAAAAAAATGCAACCCATTTTCCAGCATATTCTTTGGGCTAAAAATCATTGTTTTATAAATGGACTGCATATCTCAGAATCATAACCAACTACTGACTAAATTGGAAAACATATGGATGGAATATGAATAGCATCCAGGTTACAATATGAAAGAAAAATTGTTTTTTTTTTCTGGTCATTGGAGATCAGTCTAATACAAAGGAGAAAAATAGCTGCATACAAATGGATATATATTTAGTGTCATCCATGTTATTCCTTTGGTTAGGTTGGGCTGTGGGAGACTTGTCTTGCTGATATAGCTAAAGGAAAACATATTAATATGAAACATCCACATTTACTTTGTGTCGGTTCCATCAGCATATCACTGGAGAATAAGCAACAAGAAACTCCACAAGAAGGGACATCTTGTATGAAGAAACTTGAAATTGACTGCAAAAAAGATGTGTTTTTCAAAAACCAAAAAATCAGCCTATACTGGTTTACAAATATAAAGTGTGAGCTCAATCTATCTACGCCGCAAATGTAATCCAGCAGAATGAAACGTGGGTCAACTAAGAGAAGGACACCACTGTAGAGTGGCCACTAGAAGAATTATATGAGGCAGAGATCTGATTAATCAAAAAATAATAGCCTAATTAAGCCAATCATCTTAGATAAGTTTAATGGATCTTTAGTCTTTGCTTCTCTAAGAGACTGTTAGGCTATGTTCACACGTTAAGTATTTGGTCAGTATTTTACATCAGTATTTTTAAACTAGGGGAAAAGTATAATAGAAACACGTGCACCACTTCAGCATTTTTCACCAACTTCTGCTTTTGGCTTACAAATACTGATGCAAAATACTATCCAAATGCTGAACATGTGAACATCGACTTAGAGTAAGGAAGGGGTTAATGTCTTCAGGCCTGCCAAATCTTAAAGGGTTGTCTGTGACATGGCAACATGGTGTGGATGTGTGGGGACACATGCCCCACAGTTCAGGTAATTACTAACACCATAAAACACCAATAATAATAATAAACCACAGGGGGCGGT
The DNA here is from genome assembly GCF_046119375.1 of Phyllobates terribilis. Classification (NCBI taxonomy): domain Eukaryota; kingdom Metazoa; phylum Chordata; class Amphibia; order Anura; family Dendrobatidae; genus Phyllobates; species Phyllobates terribilis. Next base: position 204,713,797 of record NW_027362764.1, on the reverse strand, counting down.
GAAACACCAGTTGAGGTGTTAGCAGCCTATTCATCCCTTCCATCATATCCATAGGTAATTAATCATGATGCCCATTATTTTATGTGATGTATCCATGGTCCACCAGTGTGAATAGCGATAAGCATGGTAGTATAGATACTTGCTCCTACCTGGGCTACAGGCAATACATACTGTGTTTGTGACTCAGTGTGACCCTCTCATATTATATTTGCATTACCATCTGGGCTTTGCTAATTGACACCTAAGGGTCTTCTGTATATTTTTCTAATGATACAATTAACCTGTTATCATATCATACAATAATTTATTTTCTTGTGACCATTGTAACATGACTACTATTCTGGGATGTAAAGCTTTACTATTGTTTTGTGTATCAATGCCACCCCATATGTAAGTGATTTTATTGTCTGTATAGTTTTTTGTTTATCATGTATTATGAAGTGACCGCGGGCAAGGCCGCGCATTGGTATCTATGATCTGGCCCAGCAAGATCCCCACACACAGACTCCATCTTGATAACCGTATCTTTACTCGTATACATTTTTAACACAGCAAAGAAAAAAAACAATAAATGACAACCGTAAATATGCACAGTAATAACGTGTAGTGATAAGCTGACCCTCACTGTCCCTACTCACACGTTACCAGTCCTTTACTCCAGAAGGATGTGTCCCCCGTCGCAGGCCTGTCTGTCTTTGCAGGAGGGCGTCCCAGCCGGAAAAAAAAAACAGGAACAACAAATTACGCTGAAAGGAGGGAATACTTCGGCCTCTCGCCAGAGGACCCGCTTACAGTCTCTCTGATCCGGATAGCAGCTTTGGTGGATCCCTTATGTAGTCCACACTCCAGTAGCAGGGAGTGTAATAGCTGCATCCCTCAGCAGTGAAGAAGCTGGGGAAGGCCCCGAGGATATGGTGTCAGGTAAAAGAAATCCCGTTGAGAGTCTCTCCTGCGCCACGCACGAGGGCCTGCACACCGTCCTGGCTCTTTTCACAGACCACAGCAAACTCTTTTCACGCTTTTTTCTGCTTCCCACTTTGGTCACGTGACTCTCTAGGGCCGGACACAGGAGGCTCAGTCTTTTTCTCTGTCATCACACCCTGCGCAGGTGCAACCTCTGGCCACAAGGTGGCAACATCATCCTGTGTAATCACTTCTGTAACAGGCTCTATATCAATAATCACAGAACAGCCAGAGCCGGCCAGCTCACTACATATTATCTGTTTTTAATTTATCCACAATAAAATTTACATTTTACTATACTTTTTGCTCACATTACTCCTTCATGGTCGCTATAGGTTTATATACAAATCTGAAAAGGTGTAATAATTCTGACAAGAATGCTTTGAAACATAGACTTTATGAGAGATGGGACTAAGCTTGGTGGATAGTGTCTTTACTTATTATGCATGTATGAATTCTACTGTTATCATGTAAAAAAAGCCTAAATTTATGCCTGGTATAACTACATTAATAAAGGCTATAAGTAAACAACCTGTTCAGCACTCTTTGGAGAGGAATGGAAATTAAATGTCAATGTCTATGTATTTTTTTCTATTCTTGCCGGCCGTAAACTGAATCCCAGAAACTTTAAATTGAATTTAAAAATGCCTTTATAAGAAAAAATTAATAAATTCTCAACCTTTCTGACATCTAGGTTAATAGATTTAGAAATCTATGTTACATTCCTCATTAGAGGTACCATCAGGATAAACCAATGGAAAGAGAAGACCTGCCCAAATTACGTAGCTTTGGAGAAAAAAGGTTGTAGCCTTTGTTTGATCATGTCAAAGAGGAAGTTCAAAAATGGATCCACTGAAAATAAAGTGTGGAGTCTCCCTATAGACCTAGAAGATTTCATGGCCAGGAAGAAAGTAACCTTTCTGAATAAGTATTTATGTGGGACCTTTTCCATAGGTTCAGAGGAAAAGCATAAATAAATTGGGACTAGGTTCCAATTTACTATGCCAGATTATTGTAAGTTTTTTTATCAGACAGTTTTTAGACTTTTTACCAAGAATTCTAATAATAAGATCTGTTTTGCCAAAAGACTGAAGATGGAAGGTCCATTTCAGCAGACCTCTAACAGACGTTCAAGGGGAGAACATACAATTCTTAAGGTTTGTTCAAAGTACCAACTTAACACAGGTGTGTAGATGGAAAGTCTTTTTCTAGTGATGCGCCCCCAGGGCCATGGGGTACTCGGCAGCCGGGCCTCTGGTTGCTAGGGGATATCACGGTGGCTGGCCCGGTCCGTGACCCAGGGCGGTCAGTGCAAAAGGGGAAAATTTTTATATGGGGTTTTTGGGGTTGATCGTGACGTCACCTGTGGATTGCGGCGAGAGGGAGCCGCCGCTGCGGAGCCGCCGACTCAGCTCCAGGACTTCACTCTGGAGGAACTCCGCGTCCTCCGGGGACAACTTTCCAATTTCTCCCTCCTGGGTGAGGGGATTTGCTTGCCACTCGAGCAGGCCAGAGGCGGAGGCTTCGTCTTCGCGTCCGTCCATGCTGGCTGCCGGTTGCGGTCTGTCTAGACTGGTTAAGACCACACCTCGCCTCCATTAATTCTCTCCTCCTCCTCTCTTCTTTTAGGGGCGGTCCCATGGCAATCTGCTGTCGGTCACTCCCTGTGACGGCCTACCTGCCTTGACGGACACATCTACGTCGACAGTCACTGTTGCAAGGGGCAGGGCTGGCTTTTGGCACCATTCCCGGACCCAGCCCACGATGGGAGGTTCCATACTGTTGTCCTTTAGCACCCACATAATGGCGCCCATTCTTCCAGGGCGGGCGCCACAATCAGAAACATAACACAGTTCTTTAGGCACACTTCACCCACTGGTCTTTACTCACAGTTCTTTAGTTCCTCAGGGTGCACTGTCAGTTTACAGCCTCCCGCGTCGCGCTGCGTTCACCAGGCAGGGGTTTATTGCTTCATCAGGTAGACCAGGGGTACCTGGCAGAACCCCATTCTCACGTGTTCCTATTTAGACCGTCTTCACACTAGGTCCTTCTCCCTCCTGCCCTGCGCTGCCCACTCTCAATCCCATTCGGGTGCTCTGAAGTCCCTCCTGTGCGTCGGATCCTGGACCTGCTTGACCCTCCTGGGGATTAGAATGCAGCTTACGATCCCCCTGTCTTCTGACAGGTGCGGGGCGTACGAGTGCCTTCCTGCACTCGCCGTACCCCCTAGGATCACTCCTTAGAACGGAGTCTACTCCCTGCTCCCCTCCTGGGCCTCCAGACTTGGCCCTACTTGTGGAGCAGAGCTCCTAATGCGACTCTGCTCCCGGACTGTTCTTCGGAACTGTCCCGAGCTGTTCTTCTGAACTGCTCTCCTCTACTGAACTCAACTCATCTCTACTGCCACCTTAAGATGGCTTCCCTATATATGCTCCTAACAAAGTGCTCCCTTAAACTACTTCCTCCTCCCACATCTACTACTGGTTCCCCCTACCTTTGGGTTCCCCCCACTCCAGCCAGCGTCAGGGCTCAGCAGCTGCGCTCTGCATGTTGCCCCTACTGCCGGCCTGGAGCAGTGTAGTGTTGGATGCAGGTGTAGGGGTTCCGGGCAGCACTCCCTCCTTACCTGAGAGAAGAGAGACACCACACCTCTGGGTGAGGTGCAGTACCTCTGTGGCGACTGAATCCTCAGGGGCGCCGCACTCCCCCCTGGTAAAACACAGCACGTCCGCGGGCTGGAACAAAGCAAAACAGGGATATATTGACATGCAAAAATTTTTAAGAATGCATTCGTATATAAGATTACAAAATCGCAACATTTCTTCCCTTTATGGGAGGCACATCACTTTACCGTTGCAAGCTATGTATTTATCAAAACCTTATAAAACATTTTTCATATGTTTCTTTCAACAGGTTACAGTTCATGCTGTAACCGGGTGTCCATTTTTCTTTTGAACAGGTGCAACAAATAGCAGCATGAGGGACCCGTCCTCAAACCCTCAACGTAGGCCCTGGGCGTGGCTGCAGGGCATGGGTGATCCTGGAGTTGGACCATGGCTTCCGCCACGCCAAATGGGTTTTGTTCTGTGGTCATGGTTATTAATATAAAACCAATAGGGTGCACTTAAAGAAGTGCTGAACTATTTACAACATCAATGTCCGGCTGTTCACAGTCCCCAGCCTGTATACCCTGGTGGGTAGATAGAAACTCACACTCAAAAACATTATTTTCAACTTTAACTATTGCACCCACACGGGTGACTACTTGCAGTTAGTCCCAACTACTGGCCTAGTAGTGGGGTCCCCGCCTGGGGTACGGCTGATTTTTACCTGACCCAGCCGAGTCATACGGTATGTCCTACAGGGGTGTGTCTTCGATGACGTGATACACCTGCAGGGCGTACCACCCGCGTTCCCCGTGGTAACGTGTGTAGGTGACCTTGTCACTGGGGGTAGAGATTCCGGTCGGGATGGCCCTCTTCCAGCTCGGGCTCCACATCCCGCCGGTTAACAAAGATGTCCGGTGCAAAATTGAGATCTCTAATGAAGCCCCACCCAACCTTCAGATCAAACTTTACCACGACTCCCTCGTCGCGGGGTTGGGGTGGGCTGACTCCGCCTGGCGGACTTGGGCCTTGGCGGCCTTGTCCTGGGCCTCCAGGCATTCACAGCGTGCCTGCCGAGCACGCCGCTCCTTCTCCAGTTGCTGGAGCTCCCGTCTGCAGAACTCCTTCCTTTGCAGGGCTTCGGCCTGGGTCTCCCGCGGGAACCCCATCAGGTCCCCCCTTGGTTGTCCCAGCAAAACTCCTCTCCGCCGGAATAGGCAACCAGGGGTGCTGGTATCAAGAGTAGCATGCTCGGCTGCTGGTCCTTGATCCGGGCGGACCAGTCGAAGACCGGCGCGCTGTACACCCACTCGGAACCACATAGAAGGCTCCCTGTTTCCGTGCCTGGGAGTGAAGATTCCAGGAGGGCACTAAGTGGAGGCTCCTCAGGGTCAGCGCCCGGGGGTGGAGGTTCCGGGCTCCTCCGTCCATGCTGACTGCCACGTGCGGTCTGTCTAGACTGGTTAAAACCACACCCCATCTCCATTCCTTCTCTCCTCCTCCTCTCTTCTTTCAGGGGCGGTCTCATGGCAATCTGCTGTCGGTCACTCCCTGTGATGGCCTCCCTGCCTTGGTGGACACATCTACGCGGACAGTCACTGTTGCAAGGGGCAGGGCTAGCTTTTGGCGCCATTCTGGGACCCGGCCAACGATGGGAGGTTGCATACTGTTGTCCCCAATCTCCTCATCCCCAATCCTAGTATGTATGGCACTAGTGATGAGCGAGCACTAAAATGCTCGGGTACTCTTTGCTCGGGTCGAGCAAATTGGAATGCTCGAGTGCTCGGTCCGAGTAAAGAGCCCAATGTAAGTTTATGGGAAACTTGAGCATTTTTCCGGCGGCTCCCTCGGTGGTCAGCAGGGGGCCTAAAAATTGCCCAAATCGACGGGAACAGTGCTCAAATGACATGGGAACAGCATGGGGAATACCCCTGGAAGCAATTCTGACTCCTAGGTCACTGCTGTCAACAATGTTGTCAGAAGTATTATGCCACTTTTACGGACTCACAATAAAACATGCAAAAATGAAACCAAAATGGATTTTCCTGGGAAATATGTTAAAGAATATCCTTTCCAGGTTAATGACTTGTATATAAGGCAAAATAAATAACCAAAAACAAAAATGTTCCTCCACACCTTGGGCTATGTTCATATGTAGCGTTTTTGATGCGTTTTTGAACTTTTGCATTGCTTTCAACCAAGACAAATGCATATAGGGCGGCATGGTGGCGCAGTGGTTAGCACTGCAGCCTTGCAGCGCTGGGGTCCTGGGTTCATATCCCATCAAGGACAACATCTGCAAGGAGTTTGTATGTTCTCCCCGTGTTTGCATGGGTGTTCTCTAGTTTCCTCCCACAGTCCAAAGACATAAGGAATCTAGATTTTGAGCCCCAATGGGGACAGCAACAATAATATGTAAAGCGCCATGGAATTTGTTAGCGCTATATAAAAATAAAGATTATTATTTTTATTCACCAGGAATTGTCATTTTAACATTTTACAACCTTATCTGGCCATGTGGTGTGTGACACATCATCAGTCACATGCATACAGTGCTGAAAAGACATGGGAACAGCATGGGAAAACCCCTGGAAGCATCTCTGGCTCCCAGGTCACTGCCTAAAAGTGTGCCCATCATAAGTGATCCTTGGCGCATGCGAAGATGCTTCCCGCCATGCACCTGTCATTGCAGACATGCAACATTCATCGTCCACGTCCTTGTCCCAACGCAGCGTTCAGCTGTCTCTACTCCATTACTTGGAATGCAAGCGCAAGTATGCAGCCACCCACCCACAGTCTGCAGTACTATACTGACAAATTTTTGACAGCTACTTGCACTTGAAATGTGGCCTTTTAGGCTCATGAAGGCGGAAGTTGTCCATACTCGGACCCCAGCCGCCACTATTTGTCCCGGTGTCTTCTCCGCCTTCCACAAGCACGGGTCCTTCAACATTACCCGTGTCCTCCCCAGTGGACTTACTGGGAGGGACTGCCTAACCACAAACACTTGGTCAAGTGAATGTGGCCAGGGACGGTACAGAGCCAGTCCACAGCTTTTTTTTCTGAGAGTTGTATTTCACCACAGCCATATTCTTTAGCTTGGTGAAAGGACTTTGGAAACCATATCTTCTCCAGCTGTCATTTCTCCCAGGAAGTCCTCTAAAACTGCTTGCACTTGAAATGTGGCATTTTAGGCTCGTAGAGGTGGAAGCTGTCCACAGCTTCATGGCGGCGGCCATGTGTCCATACTCGGTCCCCAGCTGCCACTTTTTCTCCCAGTGTCATTTCCGCCATCCACAAGCATGGGGTCCCACAACAATACCCATACCCTCCCCAGTGGACTTACTGGCAATGACCGCCTAACCACAAACACGTGGACAAGTGAATGTGGCAAGGGACGATACGGAGGCAGTCCACAGCTTGTCGGTGAGTTGTATTTCACCACAGCCATATTTTTAGCTTGGTGAAAGGACTGATTTTTGAGAAACTGTATCTACTCCGGCTGTCATTTCTCTGTCACCAGGTTCTACCCATTGTCACACACGGCCATGCCTGGCTGTATGTTCAGCGGTGAGAGCCACAGAATAGGCTGCTGTGTTACAGCTTTCAACAACTCTGCAGTGGTGGACAGTCTGTCACCTAAGCATTAAGCATGTTATCTTCAGCACAGCCTGTTGCCACTTGGCCAATGAGGTGCTGCAGTGCTTTCAGCTTGTGACTGATGTGGTCATTTCAGTGATGGAGGCCAAACTGGAGGAGGTGGTGCAGGAGCTGAACAATGTGATTACATTGAGGTTACATTGGCAACTCTGGTTTTTATATTAAAGAAAGATCCAACTGTGGGTTTTTTTGTGCTGTTTTTAAAGACAAATGCATTCACCCCGAAATGTCATTTTAACATTTTACAACCTTATCTGGCCATGTGGTGTGTGACACATCATCAGACTTAACCTGTTTCATTTATGATGGAGGGACTCTGAAAGTCACAAAGCCTATTTTTATAGGGCCATCAGGCGGCCCTTACTATTCTTAAAGGGCCAGCAGTCGGTCCTCGCTATTGTTAGAGAGCCATCAGCAGGCTATGCTTTGTTGTTTCCATTATTAACGAGTGGGTCCCCTATACTAATATTGCGTATGCAGTGACTGCAAGGGCTGCCAAAAATTTGGAGGCACTCCAATGCTCCTTGCAAGAGATGTACAGGTCAGAGAGCCTCCTATAAACAATGTTCCCATTATTAGGTAGTGGGTCTCCCAGAGTGTTTGCCTATGCAGTGAAGCAACGGCTGCCAAAAATTTGGAGGAACTCCAATACCCCTTGCAAGAGAGGTAGAGGTCAGAGAGCCTCCTAAAAACAATGTCCCCATTATCAGGAAGTGGGTCTCCCATAATGTTTGCCTATACAGTGAAGCAATGGCTGCCAAAAATTTGGAGGAACACCAATGCCACTTGCAAGAGACGTAGATATGTTGACATTGTACATATGGTGGTGATATGGTGATGGAGGATGAGGATGCGGAGAAGGAGGAGGACAAGACCAAATAGACAAAATCAGAAAGTGTATATCCATGTCTGTGTATGAAGACAGAGGTGAATGGGAATAGAGTTAGACCTCCTCAAAAAAAATACACTGTATTTGAGTTTATGTTACGCTGAGTCAGCCTGTCAGCATTTTCAATTGACAGGCGGATGTGCCTATCGGTTATAATTCCACCAGCGGCACTAAAAACCTGCTCTGAAAAAACGCTAGTGGCAGGGCAGGCCAGGACCTCCAAGGCGTAGAGAACCAGTTCATGCCACGTGTCCAGCTTGAATACCCAATAATTATAAGGCACAGAAAACTGTCCCAGAACTTTAACAGTTCTGATACCGCGTTTGATACCGTGCCACACAAAAGGTTGGTATATAAAATGAGAATGCTTGGTCTGGGGGATAATGTGTGCAAGTGGGTAAATAGCTGGCTGAGTGATAGAAAGCAGAGGGTGGTTATCAATGGAGTAAGCTCAGGGTGTGTCAGGGTTACTAGCGGGGTGCCTCAAGGGTCTGTCTTGGGCCCTATATTATTTAATATATTTATTAATGATCTAGTGGAAGGGTTGCATAGTAAAATAGCAATATTTGCAGATGATACTAAACTTTGTAAAGTAGTTAATACAGATGAGGACAGGGCACAGCTACAGGAGGATTTAGATAAATTGGGGAGTTGGGCCAAAAAATGGCAAATGGGGTTCAATGCCGATAAATGTAAGGTCATGCACATGGGAAAGAAAAACAGCAGTCACCCATACATATTAAATGGGAAACCGTTGGGGAAATCTGACATGGAGAAGGACCTGGGCGTCTTGGTTAACAGCAAATTAAATTGGAGTGCCCAGTGTCAGGCAGCAGCTGCGAAGGCAAATAGAGTCATGGCATGCATCAGAAGAGGAATAGGGGCATATGATGAGAACATTGTTCTTCCTCTGTATAAAGCGCTGGTAAGGCCGCACTTAGAATATTGTGCACAGTTCTGGGCTCCGGTGCTCAGGAAAGACATATTGGAGCTAGAGAGGGTACAAAGGAGGGCGACTAAGGTAATTAAGGGAATGGAGGGACTAGAATACCCAGAGAGGTTGTCAAAATTAGGCCTATTTACATTGGAAAAGAGAAGGCTTAGGGGAGACCTCATAAACATGTATAAATACATCAGGGGGCAGTACAGAGATCTCTCCCATGACCTGTTTATACCAAGGATGGTGACAAAGACGAGGGGGCACACTATGCGTCTGGAGGAAAGGAGGTTCCTGCACCAGCATAGAAGGGGATTCTTTACGGTCAGAGCCGTGAGACTCTGGAACTCTCTGGGAGAGGAAGTGGTGATGTCCAACTCACTTAAAGAGTTCAAGAGAGGCCTGGACGCCTTTCTTGAGAACAATAAAATTACATCTTATGCTTAGTTAATTAATCCAGGGATTTAATCTTACTGCCAGATTGGTGTCGGGAAGTGAATTTTTCCTCAGTGATGTAAATTGGCCTATACCTCATGGTTTTTTGTTGCCTTCCCCTGGATCAACGCTGCGGAATAGCTGCAGTGCACAAGAAATAGGCTGAACTGGATGGACGCTTGTCTTTTTTCGGCCTTATAAACTATGTAACTATGTAACTATGTAACAGTGTTCCCCTGCCTCTGCTGGATTGCATTCTCGCTTGTACTCCTTTGTTGTCCAACGAACTGTGACCTCTGCAGCCAGAGTTTTCAGATGGGAATTTTTTTACTAATTCCCCAACAAGGGCCTTACTGCCTCATTTTATTAGGCCTGTCCTGCAAAGGAATAAGAGACATGAAGTTCTTCATGTAGCGTGTGTGTTGAAGCGTCGCCAACCAGTAATGACCGTCACCCAAAATTTGTAGAACGCGAGGGTCACGAGAAAGGCAGCGTAACATAAACTCAGCCTTGTTTGCCAGACTGGAAAGAGGCAAGATTTCCGTGTCCTCACCAAGAGGATGACTGACCATGCTCTCCTCCACATCCTCCTCCTCTTCCTCCTCCTCCCTGTCCTCAGGCCATCCATGCTGAACAGACGGAATGGCAGTTGTTCAGTTATTACCGTCTATAGCACAGGAAACAAGCTCCTGTTCTTCCTCCTCCTCCTCTTCCTCATTGTCACCCAATCCACATTGGGATGAGATGAAGCTGGTCTGTGTGTAACCATCCTATATGGTTCCTTGCTTCATATCATTGTGCTCCGCCTGCAATGCATTTTCTTTAATTGAGAGCTGAAAGAGTTTCAAAAGACAGAGAAGCGGGATGGTGACGCTAATTATGGCATCATTGCCGCTCACCATCTTGGTGGAGTTCTCAAAGTTTTGGAGGATGGTACATAATGTCTGACATCCATGTCTACTGCTGAGGTGTTATGTGTGGAGTCTTACCTGAATACTGAATGCCTAGTTGATGCTGGTAGTCAACAACTGCCCTCTTCAGCTCAAAAATCCTTCCCAACATCTGCAGTCTAGCGTTCCAATGCGTGGGAACACTACATAACAGTTTGTGAGCCGGAAGCTGCAAACGCTGCTGAAACATGGCAAGAGCGACGGATGCTGTAGTTGACTTTCTAAAATGTACTTTGACAAGCAGATCCAACAGATCGGGGTAGGTTTTGAGAAACGCTTAGCCACGAGGTTAAGCATATGGGCCAGGCATGGTGCCTGTGTGAGCTCGCCACTCATCATAGCTGCCACCAGGTTCCGGCCATTGTCACCCATGACCATGCCTGGCTGTAGGTTCAGCTATGTCAGCCACAGATCCGCCTGCTCTTTCAGAGCTGTCCACAACTCTTCAGAGTTCTGTGGTTTGTCACCTAAGCATTTTAGATTCAGCACAGCCTGTTGCCGCATGGCCGAGGTAGTGCTGCAGTGTTTCCAGCTTGCGACTTATTTGGTAACTTTGGAGATGGATGCTGAAGAGTTGGAGGAGGTCTGGGAGCAACCCTGATTGACTCAGGGCCCGCAATCCTCGTTGTCGGGAGGATGTGTTCCGTCCCAAGGTCCGACTGGGTCCCGGCTTCCACTATGTTAACCCAGTGTGCCATCAGCGAAATGTACCTTTCCTGCCCTCAAGCACTTGTCCACATGTCCATGGTTAGGTGGATTTTCCCAGTAACTGCATTGCTGAGGTCACGTCTAATGTTGTGAGACACGTGCTTGTGTAATGCGGGGACGGCACACCGGGAGAAATAGTGGCATCTAGGGACAGAGGACGCCCGCCGCCATCAGGTTGCGGAAAACTTCCATCTCCACAAGCCTAAAAGGCAACATTTTGGGTGCAAGCATTCGCAAAATGTGTGAATTTGGTAGTGTGGCCTGTGAGGCGTTAGCTGCGTATTTGCAGATTCAGCGGTGTCAGCCACAGATCTGCCTGCTCTTTCAAAGCTGTCCACAACTCTTCAGCATTGTGTGGATTGTCACCTAAGCATATTAGCTTCAGCACAGCCTGTTGCCGCTTGGCCGAGACAGTGCTGCAGTGCTTCCAGCTTGCGACTGATGTGTTCATTTCGGAGATGGATGCTGAAGAGGAGGAGGAGGTTCAGGAGCTGTAGAATGTGGAGGCAACCCTGATTGACCAAGGGTCCACAATCCTCGGTGTTGGGAGGACATGTTGCCTCCCAAGATCCGACTGGGTCCCGGCTTCCACTATGTTAACCCAGTGTACCATCAGCGATATGTACCGTCCCTGCCCACAAGCACTTGTCCACGTGTCTGTGGTAAGGTGGACTTTCACAGTAACCATATTCATTGTTGAGGGCATGGCTAATGTTGTGGGACACGTGCTTGTATAATAGTGGCGGCTGGGGACCAAGGGACGGCCACCATCATCAGGTTGCGGAAAGCTTCCGTGTCCACGAGCCTAAAGGGCAGCATTTCGAGCGCAAGCAGTCGCGAAATGTGTGAATTTAGTAGTGTCACCTGTGGGGCGTTAGCTGCGTACTTGCGCTTACGATCCAAGGACTGGGGTAGGGACAACTGAACGCTGTGCTGGGACAAGGACATGGATATGCTTGCTGATTGTGTAGTTGAGAGTGTTCAATGACAGGTGCAGGGCGGGAGGCATCTTGCCATGCGCCATGGACAGGGGATTAGCATGCACACACAACAGTGGAACAAGCAGTGGTGTTACCAGCAGACACTGTTGCTGGATCCTAGGGTTCGGCCCACTTAGTCGGTTGCTTTGATGCCTTGTGACTCATCATGCTGGTGGTGGTCAGGCTGCTAGTTTTGCTACCCCTGCTGATGCTAGCCTGGCAGGTGGTGCAAATGGCCTTTTTGGGGTTATCGACAAAGTCTTTAAAAAGCAACCAGATTCAGGAAGACCTAACAGTTGTACTTGCAACTTCCGTTGTATTGATGTTACGGGGAACGGTTGCCCACCTTCTGTCTATGGCCACCACACTTCTTGTTCTTGTCTATTGTGCTTCTACGCCTCCTTCCCACTTTGTGCTCTGCATGTTACCTTGCCAGGTTGGGTCAGTGACTTCATCGTCCACCACCTCATCTTCCACTTCCGCAACCTGGTCCTCCTCCTGACTTTCTGGCAATTGTGTCTCATCATCATCCACCTCTTGTGACAGTTTCCCACTGTCACCTTCGTGTGACCATGGCTGCTCAATTATTTGGGCATCGCTACATGCAATCTTCTCATGCTCCTCTTCAAGTGGACCAGGTGAGAGGCCCGAATCTATAAATGGAAAAGTGAACAGCTCTTCGGAGTGTCCAAGTGTGGGATCAGTTGTCTCAGGGCACTCGGCATAGTAGGAGAAAGGAGGCTGAGGGTGAGGAATATGCAGTCTAGACTCATGGCTGCGACAGGGTGGTCGTGGTGGTGGCTAAGTGACTGGAAGAATTATCTGCTATCCAACCAATAACCTTTTCACACTGCTTTGTGTTCAATAGTGGTGTTCTGCGGTCCCCTATTAATTGGGACAGGAAGGTCAAGAGAGAAGATGTGGATATTTGTTGTGGCACAATTTCAGCTTGCCCACGGCCTTGGCCATGGCCTCTACATGCACAATCACCATCACGTCCACTTCCCCTTGCCACGCGCCTTGCCCATTTTAAATGGAGGACAGTATTTTCCACGTGGCTGAATTTGAACCGCAGTGATATGTGATACGTTTGATGGAAAGCCACAATTTTAAATAGCTGGCCTATTGGTTACTATTTTTCACAGCGATCTGGTGTCAATAACTTCACTAACATACTGCAACTAAATTTACATGGATGCCAGAAATGGCTGAATTTGGAGCGAACTTATATGTGATACACGTGTCAGAAAACCACAGTTTTAAATAGCTGGCCTGTAGGATACTATTTTTCACAGCGACCTGGTGTCAATAACTTCTCTAACACACTGCAACAAAATTTACATGGAGGCCAGAAATGGCTGAATTTGGAGCGAACTTATTTGTGATACATGTGACGGAAAACAACAATTTTAAATAGACGGCCTGTAGGTTACTATTTTTCATAGCGACCTGGTGTCAATAACTTCACTGACACACTGCAACAAAATTTACATGGAGGCCAAAAATGGCTGAATTTGGAGCGAACTTATATGTGATACACGTGATGGAAAACCACAGTTTTAAATAGCTGTCCTGTAGGTTACTATTTTTGACAGTGACCTGGTGTCAATAACTTCACTGACACATTGCAACAAAATTTACATGGAGGCCAGAAATGGCTGAATTTGGAGCAAACTTATATGTGATTTGTGTGATGGAAAACCACAGTTTTAAATAGCTGGCCTGTAGGTTACTATTTTTCAAAGCGACCTCGTGTCAATAAGTTCACTGACACACTGCAACAAAATTTACAAGGAGGCCAGAAAGAGCTGAATTTGGAGCGAACTTATATTTGATACTTGTGACGGAAAACCAGTTTTAAATAGCTGTCCTGTAGGTTACTCTTTTTCACAGCGACCTCGTGTTAATAACTTCTCTAACACACTGCAACAAAATTTACATGGAGTTCAGAAAGGGCTGAATTTGGAGCGAACTTAAATGTGATACGTGTGACGAAAAGCCACAGTTTTAAATAAATGGCCTGTAGGTTACTATTTTTCACAGCGACACGGTGTCAATATCTTCACTGACACACTGCAACAAAATTTAAATGGTGGCCAGAAATGGCTGAATTTGAAACAAACTTCTATGTGATACGTATGACAGAAAACCACAGTTTTAAATAGCTGGCCTGTAGGTTACTATTGTTCACAGCGACTTGGTATCAATAACTTCACAAACACATTGCAACAAAATTTACATGGAGGCCAGAAATGGCTGAACTTGGAGCGAACTTACAGTATATGTTATACATGTAACCGAAAACCACAGTTTAAATAGCTGGCCTTTAAGTTACTATTTTTCACAACGACCTGGTGTCAATAACTTCACTAACACACTGCAACAAAATTTAAATGGAGACCAATATTTTTCACTTTCACTACAAATTTCTGGATTTTTATCACTGTAATATGGAAAGAATCTGCCTGTATTCTGCTGTGGCAACAAGCAAATGCAGCAGAAAAACGGTGTTCTTTGGATTGCTTTTTAAGCAAATACTCAGGATTAAGATAAAAAAAGAATTATCCTTGGCCCCTGATACCTGGGGCTATTTGTAGAAATATCTGTACAGCAGCAGCAGACAGAACTGGAATGGAGCCTCTTGTGCTGTATTATACACTGCAGTCTGCCACATATACTGCCTGCCTGCCTAGCTCTGATATATATATACTGTGTATATATATATATATATATATATATATATATATATATATATATATATATATATATATACAGTTATATGAAAAAGTTTGGGCACCCCTATTGATCTTAAGCTTAATGTTTTATAAAAATTGGTGTTTTTGCAACAGCTATTTCAGTTTGATATATGTAATAACTGTTGGACACAGTAACGTTTCTGCCTTGAAATGAGGTTTATTGTACTAACAGAAAATGTGCAATCTGCATTCAAACAAAATTTGACAGGTGCATAAGTATGGGCACCCTTATCATTTTCTTGCTTTAAATACTCCTACCTACTTTTTACTGACTTACTAAAGTCCTTTTTTTGGTTTTGTAACCTCATTGAGCTTTGAACTTCATAGCCAGGTGTATGCAATCATGAGAAAAGCTACTTAAAGTGGCCACTTGCAAGTTGTTCTCCTGTTTGAATCTCCTCTGAAGAGTGGCATCATGGGCTCCTCAAAACAACTGTCAAATGATCTGAAAACAAAGATTATTCAACATAGTTGTTCAGGGGAAGGATACAAAAAGCTGTCTCAGAGATTTAACCTGTCAGTTTCCACTGTGAGGAACATAGTAAGGAAATGGAAGAACACAGGAACAGTTCTTGTTAAGGCCAGAAGTGTCAGGCCAAGAAAAACATCAGAAAGGCAGAGAAGAAGAATGGTGAGATCAGTCATGGACAATCCTCAGACCACCTCCAGAGAGCTACAGCATCAACTTGCTGCAGATGGTGTCACTGTGCATCGGTCAACTATACAACGCACTTTGCACAAGGAGAAGCTGTATGGGAGAGTGATGCGAAAGAAGCCGTTTCTGCAAGCACGCCACAAACAGAGTCGGCTGAGGTATGCAAAAGCACATTTGGAGAAGCCAATTTCTTTTTGGAAGAAAGTCCTGTGGACTGATGAAACCAAGATTGAGTTGTTTGGTCATACAAAAAGGCGTTATGCATGGCGGGAAAAAAACACAGCATTCCAAGAAAAACACTTGCTACCCACAGTAAAATTTGGTGGAGGTTCCATCATGCTTTGGGGCTGTGTGGCCAATGCTGGCACCGGGAATCATGTTAAAGTTGAGGGACGCATGGATTACACTCAGTATCAGCAGATTCTTGACAATAATGTACAAGAATCAGTGACAAAGTTGAAGTTACGCAGGGGATGGATCTTTCAGCAAGACAATGATCCAAAACACCGCTCCAAATCTACTCAGGCATTCATGCAGAGGAACAATTACAATGTTCTGGAATGGCCATCCCAGTCCCCAGACCTGAATATCATTGAACATCTGTGGGATCATTTGAAGAGGGCTGTCCATGCTCGGCGACCATCAAACTTAACTGAACTGGAATTGTTTTGTAAAGAGGAATGGTCAAAAGTACCTTCATCCAGGATCCAGGAACTCATTAAAAGCTACAGGAAGCGACTAGAGGCTGTTATTTTTGCAAAAGGAGGATCTACTAAATATTAATGTCACTTTTCTGGTGAGGTGCCCATACTTATGCACCTGTCAAATTTTGTTTGAATGCAGATTGCACATTTTCTGTTAGTACAATAAACCTCATTTCAAGGCAGAAACATTACTGTGTCCAACAGTTATTACATATATCAAACTGAAATAGCTGTTGCAAAAACACCAATTTTTATAAAACATTAAGCTTAAGATTAATAGGGGTGCCCAAACTTTTTCATATAACTGTATATATATATGTTGTGGAATACCTAGACTAACAATGCTTTCAATGGACCCTCTTGCTATATGTACTGCAGTCTGCACCATACATTGCCTGCCTTCCTACCTCCTGCTATCACCTTCACCACTGAAAATATCCAGCTGGATTAGTCCTCAGAAGGACTGTTAGTTCAGATGGATATATATAGATGTTGTGGTATATCTACACTAACTAATAAACAAGCAAATCTCTCCCTAGCTCAGCAGCATCTCTCCCTACACAGCCTGTTTCCGGGGTAGACTGTGACGAGCATAGCGGCGCCAGGTCTTATATAGACCTGATGACGCTGTGCGGCCAGCCAATCACTGTAATGCCACAACCAACGTGGCTACGGCATTACAGTGTGTCGCAGGCAATCCCTACATGTTCATTGGCTCTCTAAAGAGAGCCAAACATGCAGGGAGGGGAGCTCCCGCTGAGCAACCAGGAAATACTCGCAGAGCGCCGAGCATCTCGAGCAGTGAGATGCTCGGGCGAGTACAGAGCTGTGGCGAGCACGTTCGCTCATCACTAAATGGCACCCCTCATCCCCAATCCTGGTATACATGGTCCCCTCATCCATAAACCTAGTATTCATGGCACCCCTCATCCCTAATCCTGGTATGCATGGCACCCCTCATCCCAATCCTAGTATGCATGGCACCCCTCATACCAATCCTGGTATGCATGACACCCCTCATCCCAATTTGGGTATGCATGGCTACCTCATCCCCAAACCTAGTATGCATGGCACCCCTTATTCCCAATCCTGGAATGCATGCCACCCCTCATCCCCAATCCTAGTATGCATGGCACCCCTCTTCACAAATCCTAGTATGCTTTGCTCCCCTCATCCCCAATCCTGGTGTGCATGGCCCCCTCATCACTGCACACATGAAAAAAATAAACACCTCTACTCATCTTTCTCCTCTGTGTTCCAGCACTGCGTTCTGTCTGCCAGCATCTCATCTCAGCATCTGCACAGCGCATGACATCACTGCCATGCACCCTCAGATGCTAAGGTGAGCTGCTGGGATATTCACTCCTCTCCATGCCGGGATCATGGTAGTGGAGAGGAGTGACTATCCATGTTCTTTAATAGAGGGCTCACAGTGTCAGCAGCATCGCAGCTCCCACTGCGGCTCAGTAATCCTCCGTGCCCGCTACTAAAGAGAATGAATATTCACTCCTCTCCATGCCCATGGGGTCAGAAAAGGGTGAATATTCATACTCTCTAATAGTGGGCACTGAGAATCGCTGAGATGCTGCAGGAGCTGCGGCGATGCTGAAACTGTTCGCCTGCGATTAAGGACATGAATATTCACTCCTCTACACTCCCATGGGTGTACAGAGGAGTGAATATTCATTCTCCTACAGCAGTGGGCACATGTGGTAGATGCAGCACCGGCTACGGCGTGTGCCCCGCTCCTACGCCACTGCAACCCCATCACCACTATCCACTACCGGAATGTTTATATTAAATAAAGTATATGCCCGAGTATAAGCTGAGGGGGGCTTTTTCAACCTAAAAAAAGTCAGCTTATGCTCATGTATATATGGTATGCTGCAAAAAACTTTGAGGCATCTTGTCTCTGTGAGTACACCTTATGTATAGAATAGCATACTAGGGTGCTTTCACATTGCGTATAGGTACCCATTCAGTTTCCCCGTTGGGGCTTACATCCGAAACCGCCGCAAAATGGTGGGTCCATAGACTATAATGAAATGTGCATCATTTTTGGGCATGTATGCCTATTGGAAGTGGACTCTCAGACATAGTAGACGTAGAGGTAGAAGACCTTTACTTGATATATGCAAGAATAAATAAGTTGTGGTTGTAAAGTCAGAACTATTCTGCCTGATTATTTGTTTATTTTACTTTCCTATATAGCATCATTAAGCATCAATAATTTCCACAGTGCTTTACAGACATTATTTTAGCAGGGGCAGTAGCAGCGTGGTAGAAGGGGCTTACATGCCATTGGTACAACCTGTGCAGCTGCACACGTGCTCAAGAGGAAAAGGAGCCCACTTCCACCTCAAAAGCAGGAGGAATTGCATAATATGATGACCTATGTGACACTAAAAGACCCATATATTGTTCTTGCAAAGGAGCCTTTTTCTGTCTTAACCTGCTCCTTCGTGTAAAAAAAACCCACACAAACACAGGGAGAACATATAAACCCCTTGCAAATGTTGCTTGTGGGATTTCAACCCAGGACCTGTGTTGCAAGGCTACAGTGCACTGAGCCATCACGCTGCCTGCACTTTATGTGTGTATACAGTGGCTTGCGAAAGTATTCACCCCCTTGTTTTTTATGTTACATTACAACCTGTGCTTAAATACTTTTATAATCCGATTTGTGAGTGATGCATCAGCACTAGTGTTGAGAGAGCACTAAAATGCTCGGGTGCTCGAAGCTCGGGCCGAGCTCGCTGTGATACTCGGGTGCTCGACCCGAGCAGCGAGCCCAATGTTAGTCTATGGGAGACCCGAACATTTTTGCGGCGGCTCCCCCGGCAGTCTGTAGAAAGCCTAAAAAGTGCCCAAAACGATAGTGACAGTGCTCAAATGACATGGGGACAGCATGGGGATCGCCCCAGGAAGCATTTCTGACTACCCAAGTCACTGCTGTCGGCTCACAATAAAACGTTCAAAAACTAAAGTGAAAGTGCTTTCCTGTGAAATATGTTAACCCCTTAACGACCATGGGTCTTTCTGTTTTTGTGTTTTCCTTTTTTGCTCCCCTTCTTCCCAGAGCCAGAACTTTTTTAATTTTCGTTCAATATGGCCATGTGAGGGCTTATTTTTTGCGGGACGAGTTGTACTTTTAAACATCATCACTGGTTTTACCATATCGTGTGCTGGAAAATGGGAAAAAAAATTCCACAGTTGTTTTTTGGGTCCTTTTTTTACCACGTTCACAGATTGCTAAAACTGACCTGCCATCATTATTTTCCAGGTCGTTACGAGTTCATAGACACCAAACATGTATAGGTTCTTTTTTATTTAAGTGGTGAAAAAAAAATCCAAAGCTTGCTAAAAAAAACAAAAAGAATGACGCCATTTTCCGAGACCCTTAGCTTCTCCATTTTTCGGGATCTGGGGCCAGGTGAGGGCTTATTTTTTGCGTGCCGGGCTGACGTTTTTATTGATACCATTTTGGGGTAGATCCGATGTTTTGATCGCCCGTTATTGCATTTTATTGCAAAGTTGTAGCGACCAAAAAAACTTAATTCTGGCGTTTAAATTTTTTTTCTCTTAACGCCGTTTACTGATTGTATTAATTCTTCTTTTACATTGATAGATCGGGCGATTCTGAACGCGGCGATACCAAATATGTGTATGTGGTTTTTTTTTTATATATATATATTTTATTTTGAATGGGGCGAAAGGGGGGTGACTTAAACTTTTATATATTTTTGATTTTTTTTTTAACTTTTTTTTTACACTTTCTGCTTGCTTCTATAGTCTCCAGAGGAGACTAGAAGCAGCAGTTGTCTGATTGCTTCTACTGCATACAAGCGATGAGAAGATCGCTTGTATGCAGGAGAAATGCTCACTTGCTATGAGCGCTGACCACTAGGTGGCGCTCATAGCAATTGAGACATGACAACCACAGGCATCTGCTGCAGACCCTGAGTTGTCATGCCCACCCATTGGTGACCCGTGATCACGTGACTGGGTCACTGATGGGTGGGGCTTAGGACTCCCGGAAGCGCGAGTTAAATGCCACTGTCAGAGATTTAACATGTTAACAGCCGCGGGTGGATTGCGATTCCAATAATCAGCTGACGTGTGCTCGCTTCAGTGCGGGCTCACCGCCGGAGCCCCCGCTGAACCGGCCTTCCCGACCTGGTGCGTACTATTACTGACCAGGTCGGAAAGGGGTTAAGGAACATCCTTTCCAGGGTAAAGACTTGTGTATAAGGTAAAATAAATAATCAAAAACAAAAATACTCCTCCACACCTTGGGCTATGTTCACAAGTAGCATTTTTATGCGTTTTTGCACTTTTGTATTGCTTTCAACCGTGACAAATGCATTCACCGGGAAATGTCATTTTAACATTTTACAACCTTATCTGGCCATGTGCTGTGTGACACATGCATACAGTGCTAAAAATACATGGGAACAGCATCGGGAAGACCCCTGGAAGCATCTCTGACACCCAGGTCACTGCCTTAAAGTGTGCCCATCAGAAGTGATCCTTGCCGCATCAGAAGATGCAGACTTGCAACTATCCCCATGCAAGTCCTTGTCCCAGGGCAGTGTTCAATTGTACCTCCCCCATAACTTGCAATACAAGCCCAAATATGCAGCATGCCACCCACCCACCCCCAGGCTGCAATACCATACTGCTAGCTTGCTTGCACTTGAAATTGGGCCTTTTAGGCATGTGGAGGTGGAATCTGGCCACCACGTCATGGCTGCGTCGGTAGCCTGGTATTCATACTCAGTCCCCAGCCGCCCGGCGGCCGGGTGTCCACGCTTGGTCCCCAGCCGCCAGGGAGCGGCCGGGTGTCCATACTCAGTTCCCAGCTGCGTGGGGGTGGCCGGGTGTC
Source organism: Phyllobates terribilis (assembly GCF_046119375.1). Lineage (NCBI taxonomy): Eukaryota > Metazoa > Chordata > Amphibia > Anura > Dendrobatidae > Phyllobates > Phyllobates terribilis. The sequence continues at coordinate 204,692,669 of NW_027362764.1, read as the reverse complement.
CATAAACGCTCCCCAGCCGCCCCTATTTGTCCCTGTGCGCCTTAAACACAAGCGCGCATACCAAAACATTACCTGTGCCCTCCCCAGTGCATTTAGAGGGAAGGACAGCCTAACCACAAACACGTGGACAAGTGAATGTGGCCAGGAATGGTCCATCTCACTGACGCCTTCACACTGGGTTGAAATTGTGGATGCCGGGACACAGTTGGACACTGGGATGCAACACGTCCTCCACACATAGAGGATTGCGGGTCCTGGGTCAATCAGGCTTCAACACAAAGTTCAGAAGGTAGACAACAGCAGTGGTCGGCCTCCTACACAACGAGTAAATTATTCATGATCATGAGGCCATCCACCTCCTTAGCTTTCTGTTCCTTGGAATGCAAGCGCATGTATGTAGTAGCAGCTAGGCCTGAGGTGGTCAGCGTTTTGGCGCATATTCTACCTCCTTCGAGTATTGCTGTATGTTTTCCTGCTACTATCCCAGTTCTATGACTCCCGTTAAAACAAAGGGAAGGGAGGAGAGCCAGGCGGAGGTGACCGAGCGGACCGGGAGGACCAGTAGGAGGCGACCGGAGGGACGAGCGCAAGAGAGCGCTGTGGCAGCGTGCAGTGCCGGCCAGCGGAGGGTGCCAGGTGGTGGTGACCAGGAGGTGATCAGGAGGACCGGTAAGAGGCGACCGGAGGGACAAGCGCGCTGTGATAGCGTGCAGCGTCCCTAGAGGAGGTGAGTGAGGGGCAGGAGGCCGCGATAAGCGGCCCTACTGAACCCAAGTGTGTACTGTACTGTATTGTATTTGTATCTGTATTGTAATTGTATTGTATTCCCTAGTCCATATTTAATTGATTACCCCCCCGTCCATATTTAATTGATCACCCCCGTCCATATTTAAATTGATTCCCCTGAACACCCCCGTCCATATTTAACTGATCCCTCTGACCACATTAAATTGACCCCCCCGTCCTCATTTAATTGATCCCCGACCACCCCCCGTCCATATTAAAGTGATCCCCCTGACCACATTTAAATGATTGACCCCCCCAGCCCATAATTGATTGATCCCCCTTGTCCTATTTAATAGATTCCCCTTGTCCACTTTTACTCATCCCCAGTCCCTATCTATTTGCCTTATCCCCCACCATATTTAATTAACCCCTGTCCATAATTAATTGATTGATTCCCCAGACCACAATTAATTATTTCCCCAGTCCATATTTATTGATATTATTGATACTTATTGATCCCCAGTCCTTAGTTAATTGACCCACCGTCCATACCTATTTATTTGCTTTACCCCCCATCCTATTTAATTAAACCCCCTTTCCATAATTAATTGATTGATTCCCTAGTCCACAATTAATTATTTCCCCAGTCCATACTTATTGATCCCAGTCCATAGTTAATTGACACACCGTCCATACTTAATTAATCCACCTGACCCACTCAGCTGATCCCCCGTCCATACTTAATTGATACTTAATTGATCCTCCGTCCATACTTAACTGATCCCGCGCCGATATCTAATCGATACACTTGCACATCCCTAATTGATCCCCGTCCATACACCTATATATAAATAATTGTGTTTTGTACTTGTACATATATACTGACTGTATCCCCATATTTAGAATGACGTCCATGTTGGCCGGAGCCGTGCAGTGTACATCTTGCGCAATGTATGCATTCCCTGAGCTACCGCTCAGGGATCCATACTGCTGCGAGAGATGTGAGCATATCGTGCACTTGGAAGCCCAAATCCTGGATCTAAGTGCTCAGATAGCGGTACTGAGGAGCATCGACAACATGGAACGGAGTTTGCTGCTCACCGAGCAGACACTCAATGGGTCAACACTGGGGGTGGAGCTTAGTGGGGAAGCGCAGGCTGAACAGGCAGGGAGCTGGGTAACAGTTAGAAGGGATAGAGGGAAGAAGTATAGGAAGGCTGGTTCAGAACCGGCATTATTGGAGCACGACAGATCCTCTGACCGCCGGGGGAGTGTATGCTCCAGTAATGAGGGGGAGGGGGGAAGTGTAGGGCAGGCTAGACAGGTCCTGGTAGTGGGTGACTCTATTATTAGGGGGACAGACAGGCAATCTGTCACAAAGACCGGGATCGCCGAACGGTGTGCTGCCTCCCTGGCGCTCGAGTCCGGCACATCGCGGATCGGGTTGACAGGTTACTGGGTGGGGCTGGCGAAGACCCAGCGGTCATGGTCCACATTGGCACCAATGACAAAGTGAGTGGTAGATGGAGGGTCCTTAAAAATGATTTCAGGGATCTAGGTAGGAAGCTTAGGGCAAGGACCTCCAAGGTAGTTTTCTCAGAAATACTACCAATCCCGCGAGCCACACAGAAGCGCCAACAGGAGGTTAGGGAGGTGAATAAGTGGCTAAAGAGTTGGTGCAAGGCAGAAGGGTTTGGGTTCATGGAGAACTGGGCCGACTTCGCTGTCGGCTACAGGCTCTACCGTAGGGACGGGCTGCACCTCAATGGGGAGGGTGCAGCGGTGCTGGGGAAGAAGATGGCTAATAGGTTGGAGGAGTTTTTAAACTAGAGACGGGGGGGGGGGAACCAAGGAAATAGGTGGGATGTGAGGCAAGCAAGGGGGAAGGGGAGAAGTGAATATAATGAGGGTGGAGAGGGAGGTGGGGATAGTACAGTTAGATCGTTAGAGAAGAATAGGATGCTAAATAACCCCAAAGTTTTATCTTGCATGCTGACCAACGCAAGAAGCCTGACCAATAAGGCGGATGAGCTGCGGGCGCTTATATCGGAGGAGAGGTATGACATCGTAGGTATAACAGTGACTTGGCTAGACGATAGCTACGACTGGGCGGTAAATTTAACAGATTATAGTTTATTTAGAAGGGACCGGAAACAGGGGAAGGGCGGAGGAGTCTGCTTATATGTAAGGTCACGTCTAAAGCCCAGACTAAGGGAAGATATAGGAGAGGGAGAAGAGGGGGTCGAGTCCATGTGGGTAGAGATAGAGGGGGCAAAAAATAATAATAAAATATTACTGGGGGTCTGCTATAAGCCACCTAATATAACAGAGGAGAATGAGAAACTGCTATTAGGACAAATAGACAAAGTAGCAAAACATAATGAGGTGATTGTAATGGGGGACTTCAACTACCCGGATATTGACTGGGAAACAGAAACCTGTAGATCGCAGAAAGGAAAAAGGTTCTTGACAAATATCAAGGATAATTATCTCTCCCAACTAGTGCAGGAACCAACGAGAGGGAAGGCCGTGTTGGACTTAATATTGACTAATAGGCCTGATAGAATAACTGAGGTACAGATAGGGGGGCACCTAGGTAATAGCGATCATAATATTATCAATTTCAAAATGCCCTTCAGTAGGGTTATCAATAAGGGAACAACTAAAACATTAAACTTTAGGAGGGCGAAGTTTGATCAGCTGAAAGAAAACCTTCAACTTATAGACTGGGACAAAGTTCTTAATCAAGGAAATACGAATAGTAAATGGGAAACCTTCAAAAGAATTCTGAATACTCAGTGCGAGAGGTATATACCGTATGGGAATAAAAGGGCCAGAAATAAGAGGAAACCAATATGGTTGAATAAGAACGTAAAAGGGGCGTTAAATAGCAAAAAAGAGGCATTCAAGAGATTAAAACAGGAAAACAGCAAGGAGGCACTAATGTGTTACAAGGAAAAAACGAGAACCTGCAAAAAACAAATAAAAATAGCAAAGGAGGAAACAGAGAGACGTATTGCTAGGGAAAGTAGATCAAATCCCAAACTGTTCTTTACGTATATAAATAGTAAAAGGATTAAATCGAATAATATTGGACCGATAAAAAGTGATGAAGGCAAAATCATAGAGAAAGATGAGGATAAAGCTAATCTATTAAATAAATTTTTTTCGTCAACTTTCACAAAGGAAAAAGAACTAACAGGCGAAATGAGAAGTGACAAGCTTAATCCTCCACTAAGTATGACAAATCTAACCCAAGCTGGGGTACAGAAACGCCTCAGTAACATTAAAATAAACAAATCACCAGGACCTGATGGCATACACCCACGGGTACTAAGGGAACTAAGTAATGTGATAGACAGACCGTTATATCTTATATTTAAGGACTCTGTTGAGACTGGGTCTGTACCACTTGATTGGCGACAGGCGAATGTAGTGCCAATATTCAAAAAGGGAGCGAAAAGTGACGCCGGAAACTATCGGCCGGTGAGTCTGACGTCCGTTGTGGGCAAAATTTTTGAAGGCTTTATTAATGAGGCAATCATGGAGCATCTTGATGCTAATAATCTATTAACCCCGAACCAACATGGATTCATGAGGAATCGCTCCTGCCAAACAAACCTGATTGACTTCTACGAGGAGGTTAGCTCTCGAGTAGATCAGGGGGAACCAGTGGATGTCGTGTATCTCGACTTCTCAAAAGCGTTCGATAGCGTGCCACATAATAGGTTGGTATACAAAATGAGAATGATGGGGCTGGGGGAAAATGTCTGCAAGTGGGTAGCTAACTGGCTAAAGGATAGAAGGCAGAGGGTGGTTATAAATGGAATATACTCAGATTGGGTAAGCGTCACTAGTGGGGTACCACAGGGGTCTGTACTAGGCCCAATGTTATTTAATATCTTTATTAACGACATAGTCAACGGGATAAATAGTAAAATATCAATATTTGCAGATGACACAAAGTTATGTAAAACAATTAATACAAAAGAGGATAGTGAAGACCTACAGAGGGATTTGGATAAGCTGGGTAGGTGGAGCATTAAATGGCAAATGAGGTTTAACGAGGAGAAATGTAAGGTCATACATATGGGAAGGAAAAATGGAAGTCACCAGTACTCACTGAATGGGAAACCATTGGGGAATTCAGAGATGGAGAAGGACTTGGGCATCTTGATTGATAGCAAACTAAATTGGAGTGCCCAAAGTCAGGCCGCTGCTGTAAGGGCAAACAGGGTAATGGGATGTATCAGAAGAGGTATAGCTGCAAAGGATGAGAACATTGTTCTTCCACTGTACAAAGCACTGGTCAGACCACACTTGGAATACTGTACTCAGTTATGGGCCCCAATATATAGAAAGGATATAAATGAGCTTGAAAAGGTACAAAGGAGGGCAACAAAATTAATAAGGGGAATGGAGGGACTGCAATACCCAGAGAGGTTGGCAAAACTAGGACTATTCAGCCTGGAAAAGAGAAGGTTGAGGGGGGACATAATAAATGTGTACAAATATGTTAGGGGACAGTATAGAGACCTTGCCCGGGATTTGTTCAAAAGGAGGGATATTACGGTAACAAGAGGGCACTCACTAAGACTGGAAGAGAAAAGGTTTCAGCACCAGCATAGGAAGGGGTTCTTTACGGTAAGAGCAGTGAGAATATGGAATTCACTGAGTGAGGAGATGGTAATGTCGGATTCACTAAACCAGTTCAAGCGGGGACTGGATGCTTTTCTAGATACCAGGCAGATTTCTGCATATACTTAAAAATAGAATAAAATAGTAGGTTGATACAGGGATTTATTCTGACTGCTGGTTTCAGAGTCGGAAGGGAATTTTTCCTCAGGTGAAGATTGGCTAAATCATTTGGGGTTTTTGCCCTCCTCTGGATCAACTTTAGCAATTACAGAACTAACAGGTCGAACTTGATGGACGCAAGTCTTTATTCAGCTTTACTAACTATGTAACTATGTAAAGCTTCAGGTGATGAATGATGGATGAGGTGGTGGCAAAGGAGAAAGAGCAGGAGGAACAGGGACCATTCACATCAATATCAGGTCAGCCAACCACACATGTCTTGTAGGATATGTTTCTGTACCAAAAGGAGCGGTTCAGGTACACAGTTATAAGGCATACAGTGAATGCAATGCCTACCAAAAATTTCGAGGCACTCCAATGCCCCTTGGAAGTGACATGGAGGTCAGAGGGCCTTAACTAAACCGTTTTTTCCATTTATAGCAACTGGGTCTCCTGTACACTGTTGGCCTAAACAGGGAATGGAAGGCTTTCCAAAAATTATTAGGCACTGCAATGCCCCTTGAAACAGACGTGGATTACAGCGTATTAAAAACCTTCTACCCATTATTGGGGAGTGGGTCTCCCTTAGTGTTCGCCTATGCATTGAAAAGCAAAAGCTGACAAAAATTAGGAGGAAATGCAATGCCCGTTGCAAGAGTCGTGGAGGTTAGAGGTAATTAAAAGCAACATGTCAATGCCCCTTGGAAGAGCTGTGGAGTTCAGAGTGGTTTAACAAGACGGTTTTAATGCCCCTTAGAAGAGACGTGGAGTTCAGAGTGGTTTAACAAGACAGTTTTAATGCCCCTTGGAAGAGATGTGGAGGTCACAGTAGCTTAACAAGATGGTTTTAATGCCCCTTGGAAGAGATGTGGAGTTCAGAGTGGTTTAACAAGACAGTTTTAATGCCCCTTGGAAGAGGGGTGGAGGTTACAGTGGAATAAAAAGACAATATCAACGCCCTGTGGAAGAGACGTTGAGGTCACAGTAGCTTAACAAGATGCTTTTAATGCCCCTTGGAAGAGTGGTGGAGGTCGCAGTGGAATAAAAAGACAATATTAACGACCCTTGGAAGAGACGTGGAGGTCACAGTAGCTTAACAAGACGATTTTAATGCCCCTTACAAAAGCCATGCAGTACAGCATATTAAAAACATTATTCCCATTATTGGGGAGTGGGTCTCCCATAGTCTTTGCCTATGCCTTCCAAGCAAAAGCTGCCAAAAATTAGGAAGGGGGAACTTGCAATGTCCCTTACAAGAGCCATGCAGTACAGCATATTAAAAACATTATTCCCATTATTGGGGAGTGGGTCTCCCATAGTCTTTGCCTATGCCTTCCAAGCAAAAGCTGCCAAAAATTAGGACAGAGGAACTTGCAATGCTGGCAACATGGACCACGGTCACCCTGGTGGTATAGTGGTCGTGGATAGAGATGAGCGTTGTTCTACTCGAACTGTTCGCCAATCTCAAATTCGAGCTGTTTTGGGCGGTGTTCGAGCCGGTCGGCGAACACGAACAATTTGAGAAAAATTCGGCTGTTCGAGGTTATGTTCGATAACTGTTCGTGCACCAAAATCATAACTGGATTTTTTCTCAGTAATGATGAAAATTAATGTTAATACGCAGTTTGAGTGTACAGCGGGGCGGGGGGAGGGGCAGGGAATGGATCTCTGCAGGAACAATGAAGATCTCCATTTTTTTTTCTCTTTCCCGCATTTGCAGTGGGGAGGTGCAATCTGTCAGCCTATCAGCAGCGCACACACGGAGCGAAGTGCTTTTTTTCACACAAGCAAGGGCATGTGTGATTGGCAGTGTATGTCACATGTCCTTGCCCTATAAGACCAAGCCATTTTCCCCGTCGCCACCATTTTCTCACTGCTGCAGCTGCGTGTTAGAGGGCACCGCTGTTGCTGTGTGTGCTATACCTTGTTAATTTCAAGCCAATTTTCGCACAAATATACAGATAGCTTGGGAGTAGGGAATAGTTGTGATTGCAGTCCTTTTAAGGACTAGGTTACAGCATTTCCTACGACTTTTATCAGGGAGGTCTGTGCTCTTAAATAGATAGGTTGTGGGAGTAAAGACTAATTGTAATTGGAGTCCTTTTCAGGACTAGGTTACATGAGTTCCTATCAGTTTTTGCCAGGCAGGTCTGTGCCAGTGCTGTGCAAGTTTTTTTCACAGCATTTGGCTGAATCTAGCAAAGCTAATCCTTTTTGGCCTATTGCAGAGTGTGTTAGTCAGTGGAGTAGCCTATCTGTGTTGCAAGATATAACACCTGTGTATAGAATACCAATTTTTTTACTGCACCTAGTGAAGTAAAATCTTTTGGGCATAGCATCATTCTATTAGTCCATCTATACTGACCTCCATCAGGTTGCAAACTGAATATAATTTTTTTCTGCATCTAGCTCTGAAAAAATATTTGGGCTTCTAGCGGTGTGTGGGACTTGGTCTATTAGGCCATCTATACTGACCTCCATCAGGTTGCAAATTAAAAATAATTTTTTTCTGCATCTACCTCTGAAAAAATATTTGGGCTTCTAGCAGTGTGTGGGACTTGGTCTATTAGTCCATCTATACTGACCTACATCAGGTTGCAAATTAAAAATAATTTTTTTCTGCATCTAGCTCTGAAAAAATATTTGGGCTTCTAGCGGTGTGTGGGACTTGGTCTATTAGTCCATCTATACTGACCTCCATCAGGTTGCAAATTAAAAATAATTTTTTTCTGCATCTACCTCTGAAAAAATATTTGGGCTTCTAGCAGTGTGTGGGACTTGGTCTATTAGTCCATCTATACTGACCTACATCAGGTTGCAAATTAAAAATAATTTTTTTCTGCATCTAGCTCTGAAAAAATATTTGGGCTTCTAGCGGTGTGTGGGACTTGGTCTATTAGTCCATCTATACTGACCTCCATCAGGTTGCAAATTAAAAATAATTTTTTTCTGCATCTAGCTCTGAAAAAATATTTGAGCTTCTAGCGGTGTGTGGGACTTGGTCTATTAGTCCATCTATACTGACCTCCATCAGGTTGCAAATTAAAACTAATTTTTTTCTTCATCTAGCTCTGAAAAAATATTTGGGCTTCTAGCAGTGTGTGGGACTTGGTCTATTAGTCCATCTATACTGACCTCCATCAGGTTGCAAATTAAAAATAATTTTTTTCTGCATCTAGCTCTGAAAAAATATTTGGGCTTCTAGCAGTGTGTGGGACTTGGTCTATTAGTCCATCTATACTGACCTCCATCAGGTTGCAAATTAAAAATAATTTTTTTCTTCATTTATCTCTGAAAAAATATTTGGGCTTCTAGCAGCGTGTGGGACTTGTTCTATTAGTCCATCTATACTGACCTCCATCAGGTTGCAAATTAAAAATAATTTTTTTCTGCATCTAGCTCTGAAAAAATATTTGGGCTTCTAGCAGTGTGTGGGACTTGGTCTATTAGTCCATCTATACTGACCTCCATCAGGTTGCAAATTAAAAATAATTTTTTTCTGCATCTAGCTCTGAAAAAATATTTGGGCTTCTAGCAGTGTGTGGGACTTGGTCTATTAGTCCATCTATACTGACCTCCATCAGGTTGCAAATTGAATAAAAAAATTTTCTGCATCAAGCTCTGAAAAAATATTTAGGCTTCTAGCGGTGTGTGGGACTTGGTCTATTAGTCCATCTATACTGACCTCCATCAGGTTGCAAATTAAAAATAATTTTTTTCTGCATCTAACCCAGCCAATAGTTTTGGCCTAATACCACAGTTTGGCCACTCAGCTCTGCTCGGTTACCATCCATTGTTTTTTTGTGCAAACAACTCCAGAGTTGTGAATTAGTTAACCACCAAAATGAGTGGAAAAAGGCCTGCTGCTGGTGGAAAGGGGAATAGGCGTGTTGGGAAGGGGAAAAAAGGTTGTGTCCATGGGGTAGGTGCAGAAGAATGACCATCTTCCAGCCAAACTAAAATGTCTACTTCTTTTAGCGGACAATGTGATAAGATCCCTTTCTTACGGCCACGCCAATCGCTACAAATTCCAGATGAGGCACAAAAACAGCAGGTGCTTCAACGGATATCAAGTGCTCCTTTAAGTGGGCTCTCCTCCACATCAACTTCAACATCACAAATACTCCAGTCCTCAAAGGTGTCACCCAAATCGCACTTGCTTCCTCACAGCTCCCAAATCTCCAGCTGCCCGTCTGAGTGTGAGGTAGAACAGATGGTTGAGTCTGCAGAGCTGTTTACTCATACTATAGCCTGGGAATCAGAGGTCGACTCCAGCGCTTCTGTGAATCCAGACGAGGAAATGATCTGCACTGATGCCCAGAATCTTTATGAGTCGGATCCAGGACCAGACGCAGAAGGTTCTGACCATAATGTAGACCCTCATTCCCAAACTGTAACTCCTGTTGGTGGAGACAATGAGGAAGACGATGATAAGACTCAAATACCTGATTGGAGCGACAACTTTAGTTTTTTGTCAGGGCAGGAACAGGTTGGCTCTGAGGACGACGGGTGTGATAACGCACAGGGTGATGATGATGAGGTCGGAGATCCCACTTACTGTCAACCCACAGTCAGCCAAGAGATGAGGTCAGCAGAGGAGGTAGAGGAAGATGCTAGTGACGACGAGGTCAGGTTGCGCCTTCCTGGACAGAGACGTAGTACTGGAAGCACGTCAACAACTGCATCCTCAAACACAACTCTGCCTCTCACCACAAGTCGTGGTGGCTCTTCAGGTCGCATGGGTGCTAAGCCTTGCATAGCCTGGGCATTTTTTCAGATCGATAAAGATGACCCAACTCGTGTTATCTGTAACATTTGTCAGCAAAAGCTAAGTAGAGGCCAAAAAATACATAGTTTGAGTACTTCATGCATGAACCGGCACATGGACATGAAGCATAAGTTGCAGTGGGAAGCTCAGTGTGCTACAATGCGGCCTAGCCGGCCGGGCCAATCGCCGTCTGCCATATCTTGTGCATCCGCGGCCTCTTCATCCTCTGTGACTGGGGGGACAGCAGTCACACCTGTTTTGGGGCGCAGACCTGCCACCTCTTTACCCGCAACAGCCAGCGTGATTGGCAGGTCATCATTTTCTTTGGAGGTGGTAACACCAGCTGGTGTTGAGCGCTGTCCGACATCGATAGCACCACCTTTGGATCAAGGCAACCTAACATGTCCGCCTGCATCTTCCTCACAGACCGGCAGTTTGCCGGGGACACCCTTATCAACCCCGTCTAAGCACAATAGCCAGCCCTCGGTCCCTCAGATGTGGACAAGTAAAAGACCATTTCCTCCTAGCCATGAGAAAGCTAAGAGGTTGAATTTCACCATCTGCAAGCTCTTGGCTACAGAAATGCTGCCTTTCCGCCTGGTGGACACAGAGGATTTTCGAGACCTTATGTCCGTCGCAGTGCCCCAGTACCAGATGCCCAGTCGGCACTACTTCTCAAAGAAAGGTGTGCCTGCGCTCCACCAGCATGTCGCACACAACATCACCGCTTCTTTGAGAAACTCTGTGTGTGACAGGGTGCATTTCACCACAGACACTTGGACGAGTAGGCATGGACAGGGGCGTTACATGTCGCTGACTGGGCACTGGGTAACTATGGTGACAGCAGGACAAGGGGCTGCTGTCCAAGTCTTGCCGTCCCCACGAGTTGTGCGTCAATCCTCTTTATGTCAAAGTTCCTCCACTGCTTCTGCCTCCTCAACCTCCTCTCGGTCTTCCACCTGCACCCAAAGCCTGTCTGGTCATGCCACAAGCTTTCTAACTGCGCAGAAGGGATCCTGCACACCTCCTTACTATGCTGGCAGTAGGGCTCAACGTCATCAGGCGGTTTTTACATTGAAATGTCTGGGAAATGTGAGTCACACAGCTGAGGAGTTGTGGTCAGCTCTGGAGAACCAATTTCATGAATGGTTGTCTCCACTGGACCTGAAACCAGGGAAGGCCGTGTGCGACAATGCTGCAAACCTGGGTGCGGCCCTTCGCCGGGGCAATGTCACACACGTGCCTTGTATGGCTCACGTGTTGAACCTGGTTGTCCAGCAATTTTTAGCCCACTATCCCAGACTAGATGGCCTTCTGCAGAGGGCACGGTCGCTGTGTGCTCACTTCCGCCGTTCGCATCCCGCAGCTCAGCGACTTACATCTCTACAGAAGTCATTGGGCCTGCCACTTCACCGGCTAAAATGCGATGTGCCTACCCGGTGGAATTCAACTCTGCACATGTTGCAGCGACTGTGGCAGCACCGACAAGCCCTGGTGCAATACGTTCTGACGTATAGCCTGGGCCAACGAGATTCAGAGGTGGGGCAAATCACGCTGGAGGAGTGGTCTCAGATCAGGGACCTATGCACCCTTCTGCACAGTTTTGAAATGGCGACGAAGATGTTTAGTGCTGACGATGCCATTATCAGCATGACTATTCCGGTGATTTACATGCTGGAGCACATGTTAAACAGAATTCGGAGTCAGGTGGTGGCACAAGAGGAGGTGGAGGAAGTAGAGGAGGAGGAGTTGTATGCGGAAGGGCTAACATCTGCAAGGTCCAGACGGTCGGCAGCACCAAGGCGGCAGGCATGTGAGGGTGGGGGAGATGGTTTTACCAGGGCGCATGGTAGCAGCCAAACTAGTGAGGAAGGTGCAGGAGCCCAGGAAGAAGTGGAGGACGAACTGATGGAAGACTCATCAGATGAGGGAGACCTTGATCACATTTCTGTTGTGCGAGGTTGGGGGGAGAGGACAGAGGAAGGAAGCATGATTGTTACCTCGCCACCAACACAACAGGGACTTGGTGCTCCTGGATGCGCAACACACATGAGTGCCTTCTTGCTGCACTACCTGCAACATGACCCTCGAATTGTGAGAATTAGAAATAATCCTGACTACTGGGTTGCCACACTGTTAGATCCCCGGTACAAAAGTAAATTTGCAGAAATTATTCCTGCCATAGAAAGGGATGCACGCATGCAGGAGTATCAGCAGAGACTGTTGCAGAATCTTACATGTGCTTTTCCACAAAATACCAGTGGTGCATGTAGTGAATCTCACAGTTCCAACTTGCCAACCGTGGGACCGTCAAGTGTTCAGCACTCAAGCCGTAACAGAACCACAGTATCTGCTGGTAACATCAATTTTGCGGAATCATTTCACCACTTTTTTAGCCCATCCTTTGCAAGGCCACAGGAGACAAGAAGTCTGACACATAGTCAACGCCTAGAGACGATGGTACAGGAGTATCTCCAAGTAAACATTGAAGCCACGACTGTGTCACTGGACCCTTGCTCTTTTTGGGCTTCCAATCTGGATAAATGTCCGGAGCTAGCCACTTACGCCTTGGAGATCTTGTCATGCCCCGCAGCCAGCGTTCTGTCTGAACGTGTGTTCAGCGCTGCTGGTGGTGTGCTGACAGATAAGCGCACGCGGCTCTCCACTGATAATGTAGACAGACTCACGTTCATAAAGATGAACAAATCATGGATCCGAAATGATTTTTCTACCCCTGTGTCATCCTGGGGAGAGTAAAAGCTTGATGATTGGTTAAAATCACCCTACCAACCGTTTTAAGCTTTCAAATTACTAATCATGTTTATCTGTATCTTGACTGGAAAATAATTTGGGCTTTGTAGCAGTGTGCAGCACTGATCCTATTAGGCCATCTATACTAAAGCTTCACCAGATTTAAAATTAAAAATAATTTTTAGCTGCATCTAGCCCGGAAAATAATTTTGGGGCTCCGAGATGCGCAAGGCACATAAGTGCCTTCTTGCTGCACTACCTGCAGCATGACCCTCATATTGTCAGAATTCGAAGTAACCATGACTACTGGGTTGCCACACTCTTAGATCCCCCAAACTTTTCGATCAACCTTTTCATTTTAATAAAGACCAAAAAAATGGTCATTTTTGAAATTATAAGCATTAGCAGGTTGTTAGAAACTGAAATCAAACAGTTTTCAACTCAAAACTTTATTCTATGTGATGTTACATTTTCACATAGGACCCCTTGTTCGAAAGGAGCTTCTGAACTCTCTCGTCCATTGAATTTGTCAGGTTTTGGATGGTTTCTGCTTCAATTGTTTTGCATGAGGACAGAATACCCTCCCAGAGCTGTTGCTTAGATGTGAACTGCCTCCCGCCATCATAGACACTCCTTTTAATGATGCTCCAAAGGTTCTGAATGGGGTAGAGGTCAGGGGAGCATGGGGGTCACACCATAAGTTTGTCCCCTTTTATGCCCATATCAGCCAGAGATGCAGATGTTTTATGTGCAGCATGAGATGGTGCATTATCATGCAGAAAAATGATCTTGCTGTGAAATACACGGTTCTTCTTCTTGAACCATGGCAGGAAGTGCTGTTTGAGAAAATCCACATACATTATGGAGTTCATCTTTAGCGCCTTCAGGGATCCTAAAGGGGCCGACAATCTCTCTCCCCATGATTCCAGCCCAAAACATTACTCCACCTCCTCCTTGTTGGCGCTGTAGCCGTGTTTGCGTGGGGTGTCCATCAACCAGCCATCCTCCACTCCATCCATCTGGACCATCGAGCGCTGCACGGCACTCATCCGTGAACAAAACAGTTTTGAAATCAGTCTTCATGTAATGTTTGGCCCACTGGAGCCGTTTCTGCTTGTGTGAAGTGGATAGAGGAGGTCGACAGGATGGCGCATGCACAGCTGCAAACCTCTGAAGGACCCTGCATCTTGTTGTTCGGGGGACGTTGGAGGCACAAGCAGCTTCAAAAACTTGTCTGCTGCTATGACAAGGCTTTTTTGCCGCTGCTCTTTCAACCTGACGTAATTGCCTGTAGGAAAGAGTCCTCAATTTGCCCTTATCAGCACGCACACGTGTGTACTGTGAATCAGCTACATACTTCTTGATTGCCAGGACACTTCATCCTGATCATCGCACAATGTTGATTGTAGTCATGCCTTGACCTAAACACTCCACAATTTGTTGCTTCTCAGCAGCCGACACATCCTTTTTCTTTCCCATTTTGGCAGAAAATGTAGGCTGCTTAATAATGTGAGAGAGCCTTCTTAAGTAGTCTTGCCTTTAATTGGACACACCTGCCAAACTAATTAGCACAGGTGTCTGCAATTGCTTACAGTGATATAAAGAGCCCTGACACACATCACCATCAATGAGTTTAACTGACAAACAAACAAATTCTTCCCTTATCACTCCTAAACACTTTTTGTATAATAATTTGGAACGCAGTGTACATGTGCTTTTCCACAAAACACCAGTGGTTCACGTAGTGAATCTTACAGTTCTAACTTGCCAACCGTGGTCTGTATGGAGTTGTTCAATAAAGGGCCCAAAATTAAGATAACATAGATGGGAGAGGTCTCTATGAATAGGAATTCCTAAGTATTTGATACCCTGTGAGGGCCAGGCAAAGGGAAAGTTGGACTGGATGGAATCCTATATGGATTTGGGGAGGGAGACATCGAGGGCCTCAGACTTCGCTGCATTGATTTTAAAATTTGACCATGTAACAAAGTGATCTATTTCAGCCATAACAGCATGGATGGATATATGTGATTGAGTGATATATACTAGGACATCATCAGCAAATAGAGAGCACTTGTACTCGGTGCCTCCCACCTCAATCCACCTAATATTGGGGTTATGGCGAATTGATGAGAGCAGGTGCTCCGTCACTAGGATGTATAAGAGAGGGGACAGAGGACATCACTGCCTTGTCCCATTGGTGATTGTGAAAGGTGATGAAAATGTTCTGACGCACCCCCTGGGCCTTGGGACACCCGGAGCCGGACCCTTTTTGGTGGATGCTGGTGGTTGTAGTCTTCGTGGCGGCGACCCAGTTCCGTGGCTCAGGGCGGTCAAACCAGTGGCGGAACTATTTATGTGGTTTTCATGTTTAAATGTCCGACTACGCCACCCGTGGATTGCGGTCAGAGTGAACCGCCGCTACAGGGCAGACCACTGAGGCTGGTGTTGTGGGTGCAGCAGAGCGTAGCATAACTCCCCACGGGAGGAGTATAGCCTCAGGGCAGTGTATGCGGAGGATGGGGGTGATGGTGCAGGGCAGCAGCAGTAACGACACGGAGTCAGTGATGCAGTTCAGGGCCTTTACTCACAGTTCTTATTATCCAGACCACGTCTGCAGGTAACGGCTGCCCACGTCGTACTGTGCTCACCAGGTGAGGGGCTCAGACAACTCCCAGATAACTTTGGAGCACTTCACAGGACCCCCTTTGTGTGTCCTTTGTCTGGCCTTTCTTACCAACACTTCTGTCCGGCTGCCTCGGGCCTCCTCTTGGTAAACTTGGCGCCAGTTTCCCTTGACCCTATGTGGTGCCTTCCTAGCGGGTGTAGCGAGGGGCTGCGCCACATAAAATGTCAGAGCCTCCGGTTTCTAGCTGAGGGTCGTTTCCTGCCTCCACTAGTTCGGGGACCGGTCTCCCCCTTTGGCCTGACCCCTCCACGCAGGTGGATTCGGGCGTGCGGTGGCGACTCGCCCGTCCGCACCCCTGGGATCCCTTCATTCCTCGTTCCTGGAGCCTTCTCCGCTCCTCTTCCTTCCTTCTCCCTCTTCCAGGCCTGGGCCTCTGTTACTAGGCCCGCCTCCGGAGCAGAGCTCATGCAGAGCCCCTGCTCCCTGCCACTTCTGCTCAGACTTCTCTGCACTGAACTAAGATGGTGCCCACCTTTTATACTCCCTTCTCAATGCACCCAGGAACTGCTTCCTCCCTGCTCCTGCACTACAGGGTTCCCCTTCCTCAGTGTTCCCTCCCCCCACTCCAGCCAGGGACAGGGACTGTCGTGCCCATCTCAGGGGCATATTGGTCGCCCTGCCCCACGGCAATGTGGTGTAATGCATGCAGGTGTCGGGTCCTGATCCACACTCCATCCTTACCTGAGAGTGAGATATCACACCTCTGGGTGAGGTGCAATACGTCTTTAGCAACCGAGCCCTCAGGGTGCTACAGTTCCATTTATCTTCAGCCTAGGTGACGTATTGCGATACAGGGCCGTGATTTTGGCTATAAAAGGGTCCCCTAGACCCCTACCCCAAGCTTTTTAAGAGAATCATATATGGCGTGCCAGGAGACTCTATGGAATGCTTTCTCAGCATCCAACGAGAGTATCTAATTACAAATTTTTAACTGCATCTAGCCCAGGAAATACTTTGTGCCTAGTAGCAGTGTCTGCTAGTAAGCGGATTATCCCGGCTGTTAAGCAAGCTGCACCACCTGTAGTTTAGACACTTAATTTTTTCAAAGGAAATGCTTCGGGACCATGGGATACTTAGTGAAGAGCATCAGGAGGCACCCCAAGGCATAGGGGCTGGGACTGGCAGTAGGATGCCTTGCGGTGGACAGCCGAGCTCGATCCTTATAAAAGCTTTTTAACTGCAGCAGCTTTAGTGGACGCTACTGGAGCTGGAACTCTTTTTTTTATTTTATATAAAAGTACAAAAACACAAAAACAAAACACAAATATAAACCACAAATACAAACATTATACAAGAAAAACAAAAATCCCCAGCAAGACATAGCCCAAATCCAAAAATTATATAGAGTCCAACAAACTAACACATGACACTTGACACGAAACACAAAACGTCTTCGTTCTTTCCAAAAGACCCCCCAGCAAGGGAAGACCTTCCGTACCTACCAGCCAGGCCACGCCCTTAAGCGCACAAGACCCCTAACATCTGCAACATTCATACCTGCACATTCACACCTAACCCCAAAAAGGAAAACTAAATAACCGGCCCACCGCAAAAAATAAGAGATGGGCCACCTGGCCAAAACTAACACTCTACACAGAATTTTTTTTTTTTTTTTTTTTTTCCCCACCACCATTTTTAAACACCCAAGGTCCCACGAAAGTCTGTGGCCTCTTAACACCAACAAGGTCCCACGAAAGTTTGTGGCCATTTACGCGCATAAAGGGTCCCTTTCCCGCATCCCGCAGGATGTCCATTTTTCTTTTTTTTTTTTATAAAAACACCCCTTCCCCCTCCCCCCCTGAAACCCCCCACCCAACCTAAAACTACATCCCCCCACGCGCAATACACATATATATACATATAATACACTTATACATACAATACACAACATAAAAAGTCTGTTTTAACACTTAGCAGTAACATGATAATTTCAAACCACAAAGAACCAACCATAAATCAAAAATCAGACCCAAGTTCAGTGCTTGCAAGCCCTATATTCCGATTCCAATACCGCAAAACAAAAAAACTACAATGTGAGGGGAGCAGCCCACCACCAGGAAACTGGAGACTACAGAGGCTCTCACCCTAATCTAACACACAACACCCTGTCCCTCCCTATTAAAGAAAAGAAAAAAAAAACCTGTCCCTAGCGCCCTACCAATCTTTCCCTACCTGTCCCTACCTGTCCCTCACTGACCCTCACTACCAACCTAATACTAAACTACCTATCCCTGATGACTGCCCCTGTCTGTCCCTCCCTGACCCTACACAACGACCTGACCCTACAAAAAAAAAAAAATAAATAAAGTATAGAAGGAGATTAACTCACCCTATCACAGACACGCATAACCTAACTCTCCCTAGGGCACATTGAATGAGAACCCCCTCCATAGAAGGGAAGCCCTCCCTGCACCCAGCCTCTCATACTCCAGCGAGCGCACTTTTGCCAGGTCACCCAGGATGTTCCTAATCACCTCTTCCCGGGGGAGGGCTTTCTGCTGGGTGGACACTAAGCACCGCGCGTTCCACGTGTAAAACCTAGTCACTAAGCTAACTAAGAAAACAGTGCCCCGATCTCGGCCACCTAGGGACCTGAATGCCCCATAGGCCCACTCCGCATAGGAAAGGCCTGCCAGCCTGGGCCAGCCAATGGAAGCACCCACCCTACTGTAGACCTCTGTATTAAAGGGACACCGAAGCAGGAAGTGCTCCATGCTCTCAAGCATGCCGCCACACTCCTCGCGGGGACAATCCCGGTCATCAGAGTTCCTGTACTTCAGGTTGTCCCTCACATACAGTCTCCCATGGAAGCAGCGCCAAGCCAAGTCCCAAAACTTCAAGGGGATCCGTTTAGAGTTCAATGACCCAAGCCCTACCTCCAGATCCCGGCTTGGGCAATCCTTGAGCGCCAGGGGCTTCTGAAAGTGGGTCCACAGGACCCTATTGTCAAGTAACCTCCTTGACAAGGTCCTGATCTCCCACACTCCCAGACCCCACCGACGGATCACCTTCAGAACCGGGGTAGCATAAGCCGGAAGATGCCCATGAGGCGTTCGAAGGTCCTTCACCTGCCCTCCTGTCTCCCATTCCTGGAAGAAAGGCCGAAACCACCCCCTACAGGAGAATACCCACGGAGGAGCCCTCTCTAACCAGAGGTTGGCGATGTTTGCCTTAATAAAGGTGTTTACTAGGAACACCACTGGGTTGACCATACCCAACCCTCCAAGTCTCCTCGTGCGGTACGTGACCTCCCTCCTGATTAGGTTCAGCCTATTCCCCCATAATAGTTGAAAGAACAGGCTGTAGACCCGTGTCCAAAGAGGCTCTGGCAAGATGCAGACACTGCCCAGGTATATTAGTAAAGGAAGCAAATACCCTTTGGCCAGGCTAACCCTTTCCCTCAGGGTCAAGGACCAGCCCTTCCACTGATCCACCTTCTGGGCGGCAATCTTAAGTCTGCCCTCCCAGTTTTGCTGGGGGTAGTCCCCCGGGCCGAAACTGATGCCTAGTATTTTTGCTGTGGCCTGAGGCCCTGGAAGAGTGTCCGGGAGATCAAAACTAGGATCTCCCCCTCCCAGCCAGAGACTTTCACACTTATCCCGGTTGATCATGGACCCGGATGCCACCGAGTAGCGCTCAACCTCAGACATGACCCAATCTGCCTCCCCTCTCGAGGTTACAAAAAGGGAAACGTCATCGGCGTACGCCACTACCCTCAAGGTGGCATCTGGCTCCACCTGGTCCATCCCGACTCCCACCAACGGTCCACGCTCCACCCTCCTTAGAAGGGGGTCAATCGCAAATACGTATAACAGTGGGCTCAGTGGACAGCCCTGGCGGACACCAGACTTCACCTCAAAAGGGGGTCCGACCCAACCGTTCACAAGTGGAAAAGTCTCTGCCCCATTGTATAAAACTCTCAACCAATCAACAAACCTCCCGGGCAGACCGTACCTCAGAAGGACGGACCAGAGGTACTCGTGGTTAACCCGGTCAAAGGCTTTCGCCTGGTCTAAGGACAGCAAGTACCCCTTCCAGTGACCTGACCTGCTCTGCTCCACTGCCTCTCGGACACCGAGCACAGCACTAAATGTGCTGCGGCCTGGAACAGAGCAGTGCTGGGCCCCCGAAAGGAGCCGGGGCGCAAATTTCACCAACCGATTAAAAAGCACCTTTGCCAGAACCTTTCGGTCCGTATTGAGAAGCGCTATGGGACGCCAATTCTCAATACGTGATGAGTCTTTACCCTTTGACAGAATAATCAGGGCTGACTTCCTCATTGAACTGGGCAGAGCGTCCGAGGAGAGACACTCATTAAACACCTCAGTCAAGAGGGGGACCAAGGAGTCCCTAAAAGTCTTGTAAAACTCGGATGTTAAGCCATCCGGACCAGGCGACTTTTTGGGCCGGAGCCCATCAACCGCCCGTCTCACTTCCTCTTCCCTGATTGCTTCCACCAAAACATGAAGAGAGGGGTCATCCCCTGGCTCAGGGATGGTTTCAGCCAGGAAAGCCGACAACTCATCCCGATCAGGTTCCCTCCCCCCCAAGAGGTGCGAGTAGAAGGATCTGACCACCTCCAGGATCCCTGATTTGGATCTGTTCAGGGACCCCGTACTGTCGATCAGTCCTGTTACCACCTTACAACTCACTGACATCCTGCAATTCCTGTAAGGGTCGGGCGAGCGGTACCTCCCGAAATCCCTCTCAAAAACCAAGGATGTGTGCCTATCATACTGGCACCCCTTGAGCAAGGCCTTCACCCTAGAGACTTCCTCACGGTCCCCTCCAGTCGAGACGAGCTGCTCGAGTTTCCTCCCCAGATCCCGATACAGGCGGTGCCTGTCCAGGCACCTGAGGCTCGAGAGCTGACGGAAGAACCTTGCAACCCTTCTTTTGAAGATCTCCCACCACTCAGACTTAGTACTACAGAGACCCAAGAGAGGTACCTGGCTCTGAAGAAATTCCTCAAAGGATTGTCTTACATCAGCTTCTTCCAACAGGGACGAATTCAGCTTCCACAGGCCTCTCCCCATCCGGGGGGTCTCTGTAACATTCAAGGAAAAGAAAATGAAACAGTGATCGGAGAATTCCACCTCCACAGCGGACACTGCAGAAGAGACGGCCTCCTCCTTTAAATAAAACCTATCTATCCTAGACCTACTGCTACCCCTATGAAAGGTGAAACCCCCGTGACCTGGGGTGTGCCGGATGTGGACATCCACCAGGCGAGCTTCACTTGCTATGCTATTCAGGGCTATGCTATCATAAGCCAGCCGGTCTCCGGGGACTCCCCTATCACGGGATCTAGTTACAGTGTTAAAATCCCCACCGAAGACCACCTGCCGGCTTGTAAAAAGATAGGGCTTGACCTTCAGGAAGAGACATTTACGGTCCCACTTAGATTGCGGGCCGTAGATATTAATGAGCCGGAGCTCCTGTCCCCTCATGAAGACGTCAAGAACCAAGCACCTCCCCATTTCTACCTCAATCACCCGTCTGCATTCCACCGAAGCGGCCTTAAAAAGGACCGCTACCCCGCTATACGGCTCGGCCGCAAGAGACCAGTATGAGGGCCCACACCTCCACTCCCTCTTTGCTTTATAAATGGCCCCCATGTCCGTTAGTCTGGTCTCCTGCAAAAATAAAATGTCAGCCTCAACTCGGGTGAAAAAATCAAAGGCCGTAAATCTGGCCGCATCTGACTTTATACTGGCGACATTAATCGACGCCAGAGTCAACGGGGTAGGTTCTGCCATCATGGGTGATTGAGTTAGATGGCCTTCTTTTTCCCCGTACCCCCCTTTTTCCTCTCGCCTTCTGAGGAGGAGCCCGAGTCACCCCTCCTCTTTAGGGATACCGAGGTGTCCATGCCCGCCCCTCCAGCATCGGACACTTCCTTCCTAGCACAGGTTTCCTCGCCTCCAGACCCCGGGGCAGTCCCCCCCCCAGGGGCAGCCGAGTCCCCCGGGGGACAGACCCCGCCGCCCCCTGAAGGCACCCCAGATGTTGTCTCCGGCTCCTTACCCCCAACCTCCGACACAGCAGAGTCATCGAGGGCTTGGAACCGATTGGAGAGGGGGATCAGAGGGGAGCCGGTGAGCCCTTCCGTAGGCACCGTAGTGGTCAAGGGGGGGGGGCTTTAGTTTTTTTTTACCCTTTTCCTGTTCTTTTTCCTCCGACTACTGGTACTTTTGTCACCTGATTTTTTTGGCTGCTCCACCACCTCCTCATCCAGACTTTCATACTGGGAGGAGTTATCGGAAGCAGCCGCCTCCTCCCTCTCCATCCTCCTGATCTCCTCGCTCACCGCCTTTTCCCCCAGGGCCTCAGAGGCTCCGGCTGCAACCTCCGGGGAGGGGACAGTCATCACCCCAGTCGCCTGGGGCTTATCCTGCCCCCTGTCCCTTCGGCGCCTCACCTGTTGCCACTGGTGGGCAGGTGTATTTGCCTCGCCTTTCCTCCCTGACCCCTCAACTACCCTCCCGCCTCCACCTCCAGTTCCAGCAGAAGATGAACCACTGGGAACCCTCCCGCGGCCCTCCTCCGCCTGACCAGAGATGGTGTTGGAAAAGGAATGTGGGCAGCGGCTATACGGGTGACCTAGATCACCACACAGGTGACATCTAATGTCACCACAGGCCGCGGCCAGATGACCTACCCCGCCACACAAGGCACATTTCTGCACCTTGCAGCCCGCGCTGAAGTGGCAGGGGTCACCGCACCTGTGGCAGACCTTCTGTTAGAACCTTGCTGTTAGGTTTTTTTTCCTTTGCTGGTCACATGACCTTGTTGGCCTATTTAGTCCTGCTCCGCCCTTCTGGCTTTGCTGGACTTCATTGTATATCTACTTTCTAGCTAGCCTGTGCTCTGTATCTAACTCTGTTAGTTTGCTTGGTCTACGGACCTCTATGTTCTATCTATTTTGTTTGTTCGTCTGTCTGCTACTATTTCTGTTAGGAGGTGTCCCATATTCCTCCCAGTCCTTAGTACTTGTAGGGATTCCCTCCCCACATCTATAGGTCTTCGTACAGACTAGATTAGGACTTTAGCAGGTCTGATCGCAGGATCAGGTTCCCTGTTACATCGTAGGGATTCAGCTGAGTCTCATAGTAGGGACAGATCTCCTCTCTTTCCTTAGCTTTGGTAGCAGAACATAACAGTAAGTCCAGCCAGCAAATTCTCTAAGGAAAGATTTTTCTGTTCCATCATGGTGTCGGTTCAGGATTTGGCTCATCGCCTGCAGGGACTCTCTCTGGAGGTGGCCGAGCTCCGTCAGCACGTGAGTAACTGTCCTGGAGCACATTTCTTGGAGCCTAAGGTATGTTTGCCGGATTTGTTTTTTGGTGAACACCGAGAATTTTTTTCATTTAAAAATGCTTGCTTATTGTATTTTCGTTTGAGACCTAAGTCCTCTGGGGATGAATCCCAGCGCGTAGGGTTCATAATGTCACTTTTGCGCAAAGAGCCTCAGGAGTGGGCCTTTTCTTTGCAACCTAGTGATTCATGCTTCAGATCAGTGGATAGTTTTTTTTCTGCTTTGGGACTATTATATGATGATCCTGACCGTGTCGCATCAGCTGAGACTGAGTTGAGACGTCTAAAACAAGGATCGGGTAATGTGGAAAAATATTGTACACATTTTCGTCGTTGGTCCACTCAAACAGGGTGGAACGATTCTGCTCTGAAAAGTCTATTTCTTGCTGGGCTCAGTGAAAGGGTTAAAGACCTGCTAATTGCTTATCCTACACCTGAAGATTTGCAACAGGCTATGCAATTAGCTATACGGGTGGATAGAAGACTGCGTGCTAGGGTTAATGAGAGCAAATCCTCTGCTATGTCAGTTTCTGGTTATGATAATGTGTGTACTAACAGTGGTGAACCGATGGAGATTGGATCGGTGGCACCTCGCTCTCAAGAAAAAGACCGTCGTTTTTCGCAAGGCTTGTGTTTCTACTGCGGAAAATCTGGTCATTTGATTAAAGGCTGTGAGCTTCGTATGAAGAAAGAAAAAAAAATGGTCAGTCACGCCCGTATTGCCTGTTTAAATTCCAAGGGTATATTTTTAGCTGCTTCCACGATTGCTCAGGAAAAATTAATGGAATTTCGGGTGTTTGTTGATTGCGGGTCTACACTGAATGTAATTGATGGGGGATTCGTGGAAAAACTCAATTTAAAACCTGAACCTTTGTCATCCCCCATTGCTGTGGTTTCTGTGGATGGCTCCCCTTTGAAGAATATTACTCTCAAGGTCAGTGAATTTCCTCTCACTATTAATGGTGTTCACCATGAGAAATTGGATTTGGTTGTGTTGAATAACTTGCCTTCTCCAGTAATATTGGGTTTGCCCTGGTTAAAATTTCACAATCCTGTACTGGATTGGTCTACCAGTGAAATTAAATCCTGGAGCCATAAATGTTATGACAAGTGTTGTAACGGGCGTATTGCAGCTTTGGATAGGGGAGAATTGCCTGTTCCTATTCAGGATTTTTGGAGAGTTTTTTCTGAGAAGGAATCGCAGGTTTTGCCTCCCCATAGAGACTATGATTGTTCTATTGAATTTGTCCCTGGAGCGACTCTTCCTAAGAGTCGTTTATTTAACCTTACTATTCCTGAGAGGAAGGCTTTGGAGGAATACATACAGACAAGCTTGGCCGCCGGTCACATTAGGCCCTCTAAGTCTCCTGTGGCGGTTGGATTTTTTTTTGTAAAAAAAAAGGACGGCGGTTTACGTCCTTGTCTGGATTTTCGTGAGATTAACAAAATTACGGTACGCAATCCTTACCCACTGCCATTGATTCCTGATCTGTTTAACCAGTTATTGGGGGCCAAGTGGTTCTCTAAAATTGACCTTAAGGGGGCATACAATCTGTTGCGCATGAAGGAGGGTGATGAATG
Source organism: Phyllobates terribilis (assembly GCF_046119375.1). Taxonomy (NCBI): domain Eukaryota; kingdom Metazoa; phylum Chordata; class Amphibia; order Anura; family Dendrobatidae; genus Phyllobates; species Phyllobates terribilis. Next base: position 204,668,040 of record NW_027362764.1, on the reverse strand, counting down.
GAAGACTGCTTTTAACACTCCTGTGGGTCATTTTGAGAATCTGGTTATGCCTTTTGGTCTCACTAATGCTCCTGCATTTTTTCAGAATCTGATTAATGACATCCTTAGACCTTTGATCGGTAAAAATGTGGTTGTGTATTTGGATGACATTTTGATTTATTCGCCAGATCTGGAGTCTCATTGGCGGAGCGTGCGTGAGGTATTACAGTTATTAATGGACAATTCGCTTTTTGCTAAGCTGGAGAAATGTGAGTTCGCTGTACAGAGAATTAGTTTTTTGGGCTACATTATCTCCAGCAAAGGTTTTGAGATGGATCCGATTAAGGTTCAGGCTGTGCAGGAATGGCCTAGGCCTATTGGTTTGAAATCGATACAGAGGTTTTTGGGTTTCGCCAATTACTATAGAAAGTTCATAAAAAATTTTTCTAGTATTGTCAAACCTCTGACTGATCTCACCAGGAAAGGTGCTGATGCGGTTCAGTGGTCTTCTGAGGCCATTGAAGCTTTTGTGTATCTCAAGGAGAGGTTCACCTCTGCTCCCATCCTTATGCAGCCTGATGTTACTAGGCCGTTTTTGGTTGAGGTTGATGCTTCCTCTGTGGGGGTTGGCGCAGTATTGTCTCAGGATAACGGGGATGGATTACATCCCTGTGCCTTTTTTTCAAAAAAATTTTCGGAGACTGAATTGAATTACGATATTGGTAATCGGGAATTATTGGCTATTAAACTCGCATTTGAACACTGGCGCCACTTCTTGGAAGGTGCGGAATTTCCCGTTCAGGTTCTTACGGATCATAAAAATCTGATATATCTTGATGCTGCCAAGCGCCTGAATGCCCGTCAGGCTAGGTGGGCACTGTTTTTCTCGCGGTTTAATTTCTCCGTTACTTACATCCCTGGTACTAAGAATGTTAAGGCGGATGCCTTGTCTCGCAGTTTTTCTCCCATAGTCGGTGCTGAGAAAGAGGAAAACATTTTACAAGAAGGTGTTGTGATAGCTGCTTTAGACTCCGTTTTGGAAGATGAGATTCTTAAAGCTCAGGAGAATGCCCCATCTAACACTCCTCATGGGAGGTTGTTTGTGCCTGAGACCTTTAGGAGAGATTTGTTTGTTGAGTGTCACGAATCTCGGTTGGCAGGTCATCCCGGAATCTCTGAGACCAAGAGACTGGTGGGTCGCAGTTTTTGGTGGCCTGGATGGCAGAAGGAAGTCATTAAGTGGGTGCGCCAATGTACTATATGTGCTAGATCTAAGTCCTCACATACTCCTGCTGCGGGGTTGCTTTGTCCTTTGGAGGTCCCCAGTGCTCCTTGGACACATTTGGCTATGGACTTTATAACTGACCTTCCCCCCTCTGAGGGTTTTACTGTCATCTGGGTGGTCGTGGACCGCTTTAGCAAGATGTGTCACTTGGTTCCCTTCGTCAAACTGCCCTGCGCTAAAACTCTCGCTAAGGCCTTTGTCAAGGAAATTGTCAGACTTCATGGCGTTCCTACTGACATTGTTTCTGATAGGGGTCCTCAGTTCGTGGCTCGTTTTTGGCGTGCCTTTTGTGACAGGTTGGGAATTCATTTGTCGTTTTCGTCCGGATATCATCCTGAATCTAATGGCCAGACAGAAAGGAAAAACCAGGATGTTGAGCAGTTCTTGCGTTGTTTTGTGGCAGACAATCAAGAGGGGTGGTCTGAGTTTCTGCCACTTGCCGAATTTGCTCTGAACAATCATACATCTTCTTCTGCTGGTTGTTCGCCTTTTTTTTGTTGTTCTGGGAGACATCCGTCGTTTGGGTCGTTCTCCAAGTTGGGATCTGCCGTGCCTGAGGAGGAGAATTTTTCCGGTGATTTGGAAAGAGTTTGGACGGATGTGCGTGGTAATCTTCAGGAGGCCAACAGAAAATCTAAAGACTACTTTGATAGGAAACGACAGGAGGTTTTGTTCGCTGTTGGTGACATGGTTTGGTTGTCCTCTAGGAATCTGCGGTTGAGGATTCCTTCTAAGAAATTGGGTCCCAAGTTTGTAGGGCCCTTTAAGGTGCTTCAGGTTGTCAACCAATCTGCTGTTAGGTTGGAGGTTCCTACCTCCTGGAGAATTAATCCGGTCTTTCATGTCTCTCTGTTAAAAAAAGCTGTTGTGTCGGATGGTGACGCCTCTGCCTCTGTTCCTCCGGTGGTGGAGGACGGGGAATATGAAATTTCTCGCATCCTTGACTCTAGACGGTATAGAGGTAGTTTGCAGTATCTTGTGGCCTGGAAAGGTTTCGGACCCGAGGATAACTCTTGGGTGAGGTCAGATGATGTTTCCGCGTCCAGACTTATCAGAGCGTTTCACAGGAGATTTCCTGATAAGCCTGGTCCTAGGGGATCCGGAGGATCCTCTTAGAAGGGGGGGTACTGTTAGAACCTTGCTGTTAGGTTTTTTTTCCTTTGCTGGTCACATGACCTTGTTGGCCTATTTAGTCCTGCTCCGCCCTTCTGGCTTTGCTGGACTTCATTGTATATCTACTTTCTAGCTAGCCTGTGCTCTGTATCTAACTCTGTTAGTTTGCTTGGTCTACGGACCTCTATGTTCTATCTATTTTGTTTGTTCGTCTGTCTGCTACTATTTCTGTTAGGAGGTGTCCCATATTCCTCCCAGTCCTTAGTACTTGTAGGGATTCCCTCCCCACATCTATAGGTCTTCGTACAGACTAGATTAGGACTTTAGCAGGTCTGATCGCAGGATCAGGTTCCCTGTTACATCATAGGGATTCAGCTGAGTCTCATAGTAGGGACAGATCTCCTCTCTTTCCTTAGCTTTGGTAGCAGAACATAACACCTTCGGCTGCCCCTGGTAGAAGATCAGGATCCTGTCCCTCCCCAGGAATGCCGAGGAGGGGATGTGAGTGACAGTACCACCTGAAACCTTCAATTTCATCATGAAGGTCCAGCCCCCTGACCAAATGCCGAACTCGTCCCTGTTCTTCTTTGGGACCTCTGTGACTTCCCCATAACGAGAAAGCCACGTCATAATATCGATCCCTGAGAGTGACTCGTTATTTGTTAGAACGGTCACCCTCTTTACGCCATTTTGGCGAGACACCGCCTGTACGGCAAAGTCTCGCCAGCCGGGCTCCCCCTTCACCAGTTCAAAATTCGACCAGAAAAGCTCTAAGCCCTCCGGCCGAACAAAACTGATGTCAAAGATGGAGGTACCAAAAGGATGGATCAGGGCAAAGATGTCAATTGCCCTGAAGTCCATCTTCAGGAGGAGCTCCACGACCCTCGCTCTAGGCGGGCACGCTTCACTACCCCTCCACCGAAGACGGACTACATTCCTCCTGGCCACCCCCTGCCCGGCTGTCGGGAGGGACCACACTGTTTCCCCCTCCCTTTTATCTTGGAAGGCAGCCTGGCCATGCCTGTCCAGCCAAAAGGCCAGATCCACCTCTCTTTCCTCTACTGTGATCGTCCGTTCTCCCTTCTTGAGGGCCTCCAGAAAACGGCGTCGCAAGTCACCGTCCCTGAGGTCCAGAGGCGAGGAAACCCCCTGAGAGGACCCCGAGGCCCCAGCCACTACCCCCGCAAAACTCCGGGGGCTCGCGGCCGGGGGGAGCAGATGGACCAGTCCCCCCACCGTGCTCCCCGCTACCAACAGACACTCCATTTACGCACCCTACCGCAGACACCCCACCATTTGCATCCCCAGCCACAGACACATTCGTACCCACACCATCCCCATTTGTGTCTACAATCACCCCACTCGCCCCGCTCCCACTCCCATGTGCACCGGGGTCAATGTTTTTCTTTTTTTGTGTACACTTTCTGGGCACAGTTTCACTACCACCGTCCATATTACTTGTGTTGCCAGTACTGCCGCCTGCTGGTGGCATCTTCCCTGCCAGGGGGTTCACTTTTAATGCTGCTGGCCTATCAAGCACCACACTGCAGGACTTAAGCAGTGCAGCACCACTGCTCCCAGCATACCTGGAGCTTCCTGATTTACTGGCAGGAAGAGAGCCAGGTGTAGCTCCTCCCACTGCACCATCCAGCCCTGCTGCAGCTTTCCTGGATACCCGCAGTGCCGGATCCCCTGCCCCAGGTAAGCCCCCAGACACAGCGGACCCCGGCACACAGGCACCCGCATCAGCTACAGCGGCAGCCCCCACACTGGCACTGGCCGCAGCTGTGGTGTCTGTTGCTCCAGGAGCAGCCACCGGCGCTAAGCCCCGCCCCCGGGCGTGGCCACGCCCACATGGGCAGACCCGGCTCGGGAAGCCACGCCCCCAGCGCCCGGCAGCACAGTACTGCTCACTGTGGCCACTCCTACATGGGCGGCCCCCACCTGTGAAGCCACACCCCCTGCACCCGGCAGCACAGTGCGGCCCTCCGTGGCCACTTCCACATGGGTGGGGGACGCCAGGGAGGCCACGCCCCCCAAAAATGGCCGCGACGGGACCCCTAAAACCGGCCCGGAGCCGGGTCTACTCTCGGGGGTCCCTGATCCAGCGGCATCAATTCCCGGAGGCACAGCTCCCCCCACCGTCACTCCCTTAGCCACAAAGAGCTTGGCCACAGCAACTCCGGCGGCCGGCCCCAGGCTAGGCCACTCCCCCTCGGCATCCACCGGCGGCAGAGCCCTCAGCGCCGACCCCTTACTGGGCCCCTGCGCCGGGGGCCCCGACTTCGCCACGGACCCCGCCGGGGGAGCAGGCCCCACCACCTTCCTTTTACGAACCGGCTCTGCTGGAGCTGCAGGCCCCGCACTTTTTGCCCCGCCAGATGCCTTACCGGATGCCTGGGTCCCCAAAAGTGATCCAGATTTAACGGATCCGTGAGTGAGGGACCCAGACACTTTCCCAGCACACGCCGCCGGAGATGCGGCCCCGGCTGCCGGTGTACCGCCAGCAGAGCAGGTGGCAGCGGCAGTTACGCTCGCCGCCCCCCGCACGCCAGCAGGCACACCAGGTGCCAGGCCAGCCCCCTCTCTCACAGGGGACCCAGCCTGAGCACCACCATGGTTTTTGCCCGCCGCCGGGCCGCCCTCCGTGCCATGCTCCATGTCAGACACATCCGACACACCACCTTCATTACTACAAACAGAGGCGGCGCTCTGCGTACCATGGCCTATAGTCTCCCCGCCCCCTCGCTGCAGACCCACATCAGGGCCTGAGCCGGGGTGGGTGGCGGGTGCCGCACAACGGGACCGGGGGGCCCCAGAGAGGGGGACATACACAAATTTATGTGTTACCAATGTTTTCTTTTTCATAGCTCTCTTCGCTTTCCTCTTCATCCCCCTCCCGGTTGCCTCGTCCTCGCAGATCTCATCCCCGAACGTCAGCTGGTTAAAACGTACCGGGGACTCAATCTGCCTGATCTGCTTCATGACGAGGCAGCCCCCCTCACTAGTACTACCACCATCCTCATCCTCCCCTTCGCTCCCGCTGCCCTCTGAAGGGCTAGAGTCAGACGGGAGAGCCATCTGCTGAGGGGCTATCCCGCTATGCGATGCCTGGAGATCACTTACCAGGTCACCAGATGGCGGGTAGGGTGCAACCTCCTCCTCACAGTCCTCTTCCTCCTCATCCTCCACCGCCACCACCTGGCTGGAGCTCCGTGACCCCTCCATAGATCCACCGGCCATGGCTCTGAACCGGTCGTCGTTCTCCAACTTTTCTCTGAATGGCCCGCTGCCGGCCAGGATGGTACACCGCCGGTTCTCCACCTCCTGGATGGCCTTCTTAATCCTCCTGACCGCGGCAGATAGCTCAGGCTTCTTGCTGCTAGAGGCCCTGTCGGACCTCTCCTGAGCTACCCTCAACTCCCCCCAGAGGGATTTTAGCTTCCTAGAGGCGTCCTCATACTCGCAGAGGTGCGCATGGATGCGGGAGCCATAGATGACAGTGGACTCCTTCGCCACCTTGGTGCCCCAATCAGGGGGCACCGCTGCAGCACCCCTGCACGTACTCGGCCTACCTCCGGGGGGAGGAGCTGCCGCGGCCGTGGCCTCGGGGGTCCCTCTGGTCTTCATGCCGGACGCCTTGCCTTTTCCGGACCTGGTCATCCCAGCCACGATGGTATTCCTCCTGCCCCCCGCCGGCTTGGACCGGGGGGCAGGAGCTGGGGGCCCAGCCCCGGAGGCCAATCCCACAGCAAGCCTCCTTTCCTGGGAAGGGGGCAGACAAAAAGTCCCAGATGGTAAAGGCAAAACCTCCCTTCCCAGGAGCTCTCTCCACACACCAAACACAGCAGCACACGGCAGGCTCCACCTCTTCCTCCTCCTGCAACCGTGGCTGCTGGCATGAGACTTGCCCTCCAATAGATCCTTGTAAATGGATTTAAAGTGTATTCATTCAAATTAGAGAGACAATTTAAATTAAAAAGCTTAGAGCTGCCTCCACCACAGGGGGGCTCGCTCGACCCACCAGCGGACAGGCACCAGTATTGGGAGAGGGGGGCTGGCCGTCAGGGTTCACCGCGGCTCTGGCACAAACCCGGCGACACGGAGGTGGCACGGGCAGGAGCGGACTGGCCGTGTCGGCTTCTCACTTTTTGGATTTTAGAAGGGCATGACATGCCTATATCTGTGTCTCCCCCTCCTTTTACTCCTCCACCTCTTTTATTTTCGCATGACTATATGTACTTGTCACTTTTCCATGTGTTAGTTATGTCTTCTGAGCAGTTTGTCAGCTTTTGGACACCTTTGAAGGTGTTTTCTATGTGTTTCTATGTGTTTTTGTTTGCCTGCCATTGGTTTTAACGGTGTTCGAAGGTGTTCGACGAACAGTTCGACGAACAGTTCGGCGAACACACGGGTGTTCGACGAACCGAACCGAACTCGAACACTACGGGGGTGGCTCAACACTAGTCGTGGAGGCTGAGGATAAGGAGAAGAGCAAAAAACAGCCGAAATGAGGAAGAGTATACCCATGTGTGGGTGTGAAGCGATGCATGGGAATACACCTCCCGAAATAACACAGTGGATTTGACTTTATATTACTCTGCTGTCATTTGGTGGTGACGAGAAGTCTGGCCCAATCCAGGCCTTGTTCATTTTGATAAGGGTCAGATTGTCAGCATTGTCAGTTGACAGGCGAGTGCGCTTATCAGTTATAATTCCCCCAGCGGCACTAAAAACACGCTCCGATAACACGCTAGTGGCAGGGCAAGCCAGGACCTCAAAGGCGTACAGAGTGAGTTCATTCCAAGTGTCCAGCTTGGATACCCAATAATTAAAAGGCACAGAGGAATCACGGAGGACGCTGGTACTCCCTCACCATCTTTTGAAACTTTCCACTCCTTGTGAGAGTACCCTGCGCCTCAGGGCCTGTAAGCTGGGCAGGTCTCAGAAAACTGTCCTAGAACATTGACAGTGTTCCCCTGCCTCTGCTGGATTGGAGTTGCGTCTCTCTCGCCTGTATGCCTTAGTTGGGCAGCGAACTGTGACCTCTGCCGCTACCGTGTTCAGATGGGAATTTTTTTAATAGTTCTGCAGCAAGGGCCTTCTGGTACTGCCCCATTTTTGTAGACCTCTCCAACTCAGGAATAAGAGAGTGAAAGTTCTCCTTGTAGAGGGGGTCTAAAAGTGTCATCAACCAGTAATGACTGTCACCCAACATTTTGACAATGCACGGTTAAGGCAGCGTAACATAAAGTCAGCCATGGGTGCCAGACTGGTAACGGGCAAGACTTCCGTGTCCTCACCAAGATGACGATTGATAGTGTTGAGCGATCACTAAAATGCTCGGGTGCTTGAAGCTCGGGCCGAGCTTACCGTGATACTCGGATGCTCGACCCGAGCAACGAGCCCAATGTTAGTCTATGAGAGACCCGAGCATTTTTGCGGCAGCACCCCCGGCAGTCTGTAGAAAGCCTAAAAAGTGCCCAAAACGATAGTGACAGTGCTCAAAAGACATGGGGGCAGCATGGGGATTGCCCCTGGAAGCATTTCTGTCCCCCAGGTCACTGCTGTCAACAACGTGGTCAGAGGTATTAAGCCACTTTTGCGGGCTCACAATAAAACGTTCAAAGACGAAACTGAAACGGTTTTCCTGTGAAATATGTTAAGGAATTTCCTTTCCAGGGTAAAAACTTGTGTATAAGGTAAAATAAATAACCAAAGACAAAAATACTCCTCCACACCTTGTGCTATGTTCACAAGTAGCATTTTTCATGCGTTTTTGCACTTTTGTATTGCTTTCAACCGTGACAAATGTGTTCACCGGGAAATGTAATTTTAACATTTTACAACCTTATCTGGCCATGTGCTGTGTGACACATGCATACAGTGCTGAAAAGACAAGGGATCAGCATGGGGAAGACCCCTGGAAGCATCTCTGACCCCCAGGTCACTGTCTAAAAGTGTGCCCATCAGAAGTGATCCTTGCCGCATCAGAAGATGCAGACTTGCAACTATCCCCGTGCAAGTCCTTGTGCCAGGGCAGTGTTCAATTGTACCTCCCCCATTCCTTGCAATGCAAGCGAAAATATGCAGCCAACCACTCACCCACCCGCAGGCTGCAATACCATACTGCTAGCTCTCACTTGAAATGGGGCCTTTTAGTTTGGAGGAGGCCGAAGCTGACCACTACCTCATGGCCGCTTCGGCAGCGAGGTATCCATACTCTGTCCCCAGCCGCCCTGATTTCTCCTGTCACCTTCCCCCACACTTTTCTTAGCCTGGCCTGCTTTAGGGCAGCATTGGACGAGCCCACCAGAGAACCAGACTCCTCCGGTGGGCCCTGGCTTCTCCATCAGGGGAGTTGAGAGTGCCTAGGTGAGGAGCATGATGATGATGATAGAAGTTAGCATCTGCTTTGTTTTCTTGGAATGCAAGCGCATGTATGTAGTAGCGGCTAGGCCTGAGGTGGTCCTCGTTTTGGCGCATATCCTACCTCCTCCGAGGATTGCTGGATGTTTTCCTGCTACTATCCAAGTTCTATGACTCCCGTTAAAACAAAGCTTCAGGTGATACATGATGGATGAGGTGGTGGCAAAGGAGAAAGAGCAGGAGGAACAGGGACCATTCACATCAATATCAGGCCAGTCAACCAGATATGTCTTGTAGGATATATTTCTGTAACAAAAGGAGCGGTTCGGCTACACAGTTATAGGGCATACAGTGAGTGCAATGCCTACCAAAAATTTCGAGCCACTCCAATGCCCCTTGGAAATGACATGGAGGTCAGAGGGCATTAACTAAACCTTTTTTTTAGATTTATAGCAACTTTGTCTCCCGTGCACTGTTGGCCTAAGCAGTGAATGGAATGCTTTCTAAAAATTATGAGGAACTGCAATGCCCTTTACAAGAGCCGTGTGTGGCACCCCAGGGGTCTGGTCACCACAGTAATAGAGATATTACGTCGGAGAGCAAGTGGGAGGTTTCCTGGTCAGGATCCCTTAAACATGCAACATCCTCCTGCCCCAGTCCTGGGAGGGGAGAATTCTGCCCTTATAAACTGGATCTGGGGCGGGGTTGAGTGAGTCAGAGAACAGTCAGAGTCAGAGTGAGAGCAAGGGAAAGTAACAGCAAGGAGCTCTGTAGGAGCTAGGAGCTAAAGACCAGGGGCTGGAAGCTGAGCAGAGTTCGCCCTGGCAGAAGACAATAGGAACCGGACACAGGAGTCCGAAGCTGTGAGGACTTATATATCCAGCAGCAGAAACCAGCCGGCAGGGGATTTCAGGTCCTCTGGCCATAGAAGCCGGGAGGCTCAGTCACAAGCAAGGGACCAGCACCGCCGTCGTGGAGCGGAGGCTAACAGAAGGCCCCAAGTCACCAACCATATGGGTGAGCACTACACGGTACACTCAGGGACGTGGGCTACTTCTACCCGCTTACAGCAAGGTAGCCAGGAAGAGTTCAGACAGACGGGGAGGCCTACAACTCCACCTGGCCAGGGGAACTCCAGCTTGCTCACAGACTGACCAGGCCTCTTATGCTAGCCAGTACTCCCGGGAGGGTCTAACTTATAATCATCAGTAAAGACCCTGAACTGCACTGCAAAGACTCTGAGTCGTTCCTGCTGTGCTAGTGCACCATCACCCCCATCATCCAAACTCACTGCCCTGAGGCTATACTCCTCCCGAGGGGAGTTATCCCATTCTATGCTGCGCACACAACACCAGCCGCAGCGGTCTGCCTCGCAGCGGTGGTACTCCCTGACCGCAATCCACGGGTGGCGCAGTCGGACAATTAACCTCAAAACCTAAGAAAGACTGCCACTGGTTTGACCAGCCTGAGCCATGTTACCGGGTCACCGCCACGGAGACTACAGACCCCAGAGACCCGGCACCGGGTATCCCACACAAGTGTACACACGGCCCAGGGGGCACGTCACATGCAGTACAACATATTCCAAACATAAGTCCCATTATTGGGGAGTGGGTGTCCCATAGTATTTGCTTATGCCTTGCAAGCAAAAGCTGCCAAAAATTAGGACGGAGCAACTTGCAATGCCCCTTACAAGAGCCATGCAGTACAGCATATTACAAACATAAGTCCCATTATTGGGGAGTGGGTGTCCCATGGTATTTGCTTATGCTTTCCCTGCAAAAGCTGCCAAAAATTAGGACGGAGGAACTTGCAATGCTGGCACCCTGGTGGTATAGTGGTGGTGGAGGCTGAGGATAAGGAGAAGAAGATTAAACAGCCGAAACGAGGAAGCGTATACCCATGTGTGGGTGTGATGCGGTGCATGTGAATACACCTTCCGAAGTAACACAGTGGATTTGACTTTATGTTACTCTGCTGTCATTTGGTGGTGATGAGAAGTCTGGTCCAATTCAGCCCTTGTTCATTTTGATAAGGGTCAGCTTGTCAGCATTGTCAGTTGACAGGCGAGTGCGCTTATCAGTTATAATTCCCCCAGCGGCACTAAAAACACGCTACGATAACACGCTAGCGGCAGGGCAGGCCAGGACCTCCAAGGCGTACAGAGCGAGTTCATTCCAAGTGTCCAGCTTGGATACCCAATAATTAAAAGGCACAGAGGAATCACGGAGGACGCTGGTACTCCCTCACCATCTTTTGAAACTTTCCACTCCTTGTGAGAGTACCCCGCGCCTCAGGGCCTGTAAGCTGGGCGGGTGTCAGAAAACTGTCCCAGAACGTTGACAGTGTTCCTCTGCCTCTGCTGGATTGGAGTTGCATCTCTCTCGCCTGTACGCCTTGGTTGGGCAACGAACTGTGACCTCTGCCACTAGCGTTTTCAGATGGGAATTTTTTTAAGAGTTCTGCAGCAAGGGCCTTCTGGTATTGCCCAATTTTTGTAGACCTCTCCACCTCAGGAATAAGAGAGTGAAAGTTCTCCTTGTAGCGGGGGTCTACAAGTATCACCAACCAGTAATGACTGTCACCCAACATTTTGACAACGCGAGGGTCACGGCTGAGGCAGCGTAACATAAAGTCAGCCATGCGTGCCAGACTGGTAACGGGCAAGATTTCCGTGTCCTCACCAAGATGACGACTGACCATGCTCTCCTCCTTCTCCTCCTCCTCCTCTTCCTCCTCCCCCCTGTCCTCATGCCACCCACGCTGAACTGACGGTATGACACTTGTACAGGTACTACCGTCTACAACGCATGATAGCAGCTCCTGTTCTTCTTCCTCCTCCTCCTCCTCCTCTCCCTCATTGTCCCCCAATGCACGTTGGGATGAGATGAGGCTGGGCTGTGTGTAATCGCCCGCTACGGCTTCTTGATCCATCTCATCATACTCTGGCTGCAATGGCTCCTCTTTAATTCTCTGCAGAGAGCGTTGCAAAAGACAGACAAGTGGGATGCTGACACTAATGATGGCGTCATCGCCACTCACCATCTTGGTGGCCTCCTCAAAGTTTGTCAGGATGGTACATATGTCAGACATCCAGGTCCACTCCTGAGGTCTTATGTGTGGAGTCTGACCTGAATATCGACGGCCTTGTTGCAGCTGGTACTCCACAACTGCTCTCTTCTGCTCACAAATCCTTTGCAACATGTGGAGGGTAGAGTTCCAACGTGTGGGGACATCACACACCAGTCGGTGTGCCGGAAGCTGCAAACGCTACTGCAACACAGCAAGGGCGGCGGAAGCTGTAGCCGACTTGCGAAAATGAGCTGACAGGCGGCGTACTTTCACGAGCAGATCTGGCAACTCGGGGTACGATTTAAGAAACCGCTGAACCACGAGGTTAAGCACATGAGCCAGGCATGGTACGTGTGTGATCTCACCTCGCCTCAGAGCCGCCACCAGGTTACGGCCATTGTCACACACGACCATGCCGGGATGTAGGTTCAGCAGTCTCAGCCACAGATCTGCCTGCTCTTTCACAGCTGTCCACTACTCACAAGCAGTGTGAGGTTTATCACCTAAGCTTATGAGCTTCAGCACAGCCTGTTGCCGCTTGGCGGAGGCAGTACTGCAATGCTTCCAGCTTGTGACTGATGTGGTGATATCTGATATGGAGGCTGAACATGAGGAGGAGGAGGAGGAGGAGGATGCGCAGGAGCTGTACACTGTGGGGGCAACTCTGACTGACATAGGGCCCGCAATCCTCGGTGTGGGGAGGATGTGTTCCGTCCCAAGGTCCGACTGGGTCCCGGCTTCCACTATGTTTACCCAGTGTGCCGTCAGAGAGATGTACCGTCCCTGGCCACAAGCACTTGTCCACGTGTCCGTTGTCAGGTGGACTCTCCCAGTAACTGCGTTGTTGAGGGCACGGCAGATGCTTTGGGACATGTGCTTGTGTAGGGCGAGGATGGCACACCGGGCAAAATAGTGTCGGCTGGGGACCGAGTACCGAGGGACAGCAACCGCCATAAGATTGCGGAAGGATTCCGTTTCCACCAGCCTAAAAGGCAGCATTTCCAATGCAAGCAGTCGTGAAATGTGCGAATTTAGGACTGTGGCCTGTGGGGCGTTAGCTGCAAATTTCCGCTTTCGTTCAAAGGTCTGAGATATGGACAACTGAACGCTGCGGTGGGACGTGGACGTGGACGTTGATGCTGTTTCTTGAGAAACTGCCATAACACGTGAAGACTGAGAGGAGGGGGCATCTTTACATGCAGTATGGACAGGGGAATGCCTTGCACACACAACAGGGGTTTCTATTGCACGCACAACAGTGGAAGAAGCAGTGGTGACACCCGCTGACAATGGTCGTGGACCCTGGGTTTCGCCCCACAAAGTCGGGTGCTTTGCTGCCATGTGCCTGATCATGCTGGTGGTGGTCAGGCTGGTAGTTTTGTCACCCCTGCTGATGCTTCCATGGCAGGTGGAACATATGGCCTTTTTGGGGTTATCAGCAGAGTCTTTAAAAAAATTCCAGACTCTGGAAGACCTACCGCTTGTACTGGCAGCGTCCCTCGTGTTGGTGTTACGAGGAACAGTTGCCTGCCTTCTGTCTGCGGCCACCACACTGCTTCTTCCTGCCTGTTGGGGTACTCTGCCCCCCCCCCTGTGTGCTGCTGGCCTCACTCTGCATGTCCTTTTTCCACGTTGGGTCAGTTACTAGATCATCCACCACCTCCTCCTCTTCCACTTGCGCACCACGATCCTCCTCCTCACTTCCTGGCAATTGTGTCTCGTCATCGTCCACCTCTTGTGACAGATTGCCAACGTCGACTTCCTGTGGCGGTGGCTGTTCAAATATTTGGGCATCGCAACATGGGATCTCCTCTTCCACCACTTCAAGCGTATCAGGCGAGGGGCCCAAATATGGAAATGGACCAGTGAACAGCTCTTCAGAGTGTCCAAGTGTGGGATCACTTGCTGTCTGACGACACTCGGCATGGTGGGAGGAAGGAGCATCAGGGTGAGGAGGAGTATGCGGTCGAGACTCACGGCTACTAAGAGTTGACCGTGTGGAAGACAGACCGGAGGTGGTGGTGCCCAGGTAACTGGATGTATTGTCTGCTATCCAATTAATAACCTGTTCACACTGATCAGTTCTCAATACTGGTGTTGTTCTGTGCTTCCCTAGTAATTCAGTCAAGAAGTGGGAGCGAGAAGATGTGGCTGTTGGTTGTGGCACATTTTCACCTTGGCCACGGCCCCGTCTTCTGCACGAACCATCACCAGAACGTCCACTTCCACGTCCCTTGCCACGCGCCTTGCCCATTGTAAATGAAGTAAAATAGCTTACACTTGCACTATCAAAGGAAAAAGGGTAATAAAGAGTAGATCAGAACCGTGGAAGAGGAAAACCACAGTTATTGTTTACTGGGGTATACCACACTTTTTTAAATAGAGAAATTTGCGGCTGAACAGTGAGCGACACACTCAAACTGCTTTTTTTTTAGATACCAAACGCCCAAAACTGGATAGTACAGCAATTTGACCCATGGAACTGTGAAACCACACTGGGATGTCGGGCCTACACAAGACTATTTTCAACAGATATATTTTTGTGTCACAACAGTCAGGAGACACTACTGTTTTTCTTTATGAAAAAAACTACCAAAACCTGAATAATAGAGATTTTTTACCGTGGGATGGCAAAACCACAGTTATTGCTTATTGGGGTATACCACACTTTTTTAAATAGAGATATTTGCGGCTGAACAGTGAGCGACTCACTCAAACTGTTTTTTTTAGATACAAATGGCCCAAAAGTGGATAATACAGAGGTTTGAACCGTGAAACTGCAAAGCCACACTTGTATTTCTCGGGCCTACACCAGACTATTTTCAACAGATATATTTGTGTCTGAACAATCAGGAGACACTATTTATTTTTTACAGCAAAAAAATGCCAAAAGCAGGATAATAGAGATGTTTTTCCGTGGAACAGCAAAACCACAGTTATAATTTACTGGTGTATACCAGACTTTTTTGAATATATATATATTTGTGGCTGAACAGTAAGCGACACACTCAAACTGTTTTTTTTAGATACAAATGGCCCAAAAGTGGATAATACAGAGGTTTGAACCGTGGAACTGCAAAACCACACTTGTATTTCTCGGGCCTACACCAGACTATTTTCAACAGATATATTTGTGTCTGAAAAATCAGTGAGACACTATTATATTTTTTTTTTACAGCAAAAAATGCAAAAAGCAGGATAATAGAGATGTTTTACCGTGGAACAGCAAAACCACAGTAATAATTTACTGGTGTATACCAGACTTTTTTAAATATATATATTTGCGGCTGAACAGTGAGCGACACACTCAAACTGTTTTTTTTAGATACAAATGGCCCATAGAACTGCAAAACCACACTTCTATTTCTCTGGCCTACACAAGACTATTTTCAACAGATATATTTGTGTCTGAAAAATCAGAGGCACACTTTTTTTTTTTTGGGGGGGGGGACACCAAAAGGTTAATAAGATGGGTATTTGTACATTGTGAAGGAGGAAAAAAAAAAGAGGATTTAGATTAAAAAAAAAGGATTTTTCCTGGCCCCCGGGACCTGGAGCTAAGTCCAGCAATTTCAGCAACAGGAGCAGCGTACAGGACTGTAATGCAGCGTTTGCTGGTATAACCACTGCGTCTCTTATATAGCCTGCCTGCCTGCCTGATATACCTGGGATGGATATTAGTCCTGAGAAGGACTGTTTGTTTGTTCTGGCAGCCTTTAACGACCCTACACTAACTACTTTGCAGGATATATCTCTCCCTAAATCAGCAGCGCTGTCCCTACACTGTCTGATCCGGAGCGACTGTGTCCAAGATGGCGGAGCCCGGTTTTAAATACTCGAGGTGATGCTGTGCGGCCAGCCAATCACTGTAGTGCCCACAAACAACATGGCTGCGGCATTACAGTGACTGGCTGGCAATCCCTGCATGTTCATTGGCTCTGTAAAGAGCGCCAAACATGCAGGGCGGTCAGCAGAGGGCCTAAAAATTGCCCAAATCAATGGGAACAGTGTGCAAATGACATGGGAATAGCATGGGGAAGACCCCTAGAAGCATTTCTGACTCCCAGGTCACTGCTGTCAACAATGGTGTCAAAGATGTTACCCCACTTTTACGGACTCATAATAAAACATACAAAAACTAAACCAAAATGGATTTTCCTGTGAAATATGTTAAGGAACATCCTTCCCAGGGTACTGACTTGTAAATAAGGCAAAATAAATATATAAAAATAAAATGCTCCTCCACACCTTGGGCTATGTTCACTCGTAGCGTTTTTGATGCATTTTTGCACTTTTGTATTGCTTTCAACCAAGACAAATGCATTCACTGGTAAATGTCATTTTAACATTTTACAACCTTATCTGGCAATGTGGTGTGTGTCACATCATCAGACACATCCTGTTTAATTTATGCTGGAGGGACTCTGAAAGTCACAAAGCCTATTTTTATAGGGCCATCAGGCGGCCCTTACTATTCTTAAAGGGCCCCCAGCAGTCGGCGTTCGCTATTGTTAGTGAGCCATCATCCGGTGATGCTTTGTTGTTCCCATTATTAACGAGTGGGTCTCCTATACTGTTATTGCATATGCAGTGACTGCAACGGCTGCCAAAAATTTGGAGGCACTCCAATGCCCCTTGCAAGAGACGTAGAGGTTGGAGAGTCTCCTAAAAACAATGTTCCCATTATTAGGAAGTGGGTCTCCCATAATGTTTGCCTATGCAGTGAAGCAACGGCTGCCAAAAATTTGGAGGAACTCCAATACCCCTTGCAAGAGATGTAGAGGAGGTGATATGGTAGATATAGTGGTGAATGGTATGGTGAAGGAGGATGAGGAGAAGGAGGAAACAAAAGCAAATAGGCAAAATCAGGAAGCAAATACTCATGTGTAGGTGTGAAGAAGTGCATGGGAATAGACCTCCCAAAAAAGACAGTGGATTTGAGTTTATGTTACGCTGCTATCATTCGGTGGTGTTGAGAAGTCTGGCCCTATTCAGCCCTTGTTCACTTTTATAAGAGTCAGCCTGTCAGCATTTTCAGTTGACAGGTGGATGCGCTTATCAGTTATGATTCCACCAGCGGCACTAAAAACCCGCTCTGACGAAATGCTAGTGGCAGGGTAGGCCAGGACCTCCAAGACGTGGAGAGTCAGTTCATGCCATGTGTCCAGCTTGGATACCCAATAAATATAAGGCACAGATGAATCACGGAGGACGTTGGTACGGTCGGCAAAGTACTCCCTCACCATCTTCCCAAACTTTGCACTCATTTGTGAGAGTACCCCGCGCCTCAGGGCCTGTAAGATGTAGGGTCTGAGAAAATTGTCCCAGAACTTTAACAGTGTTCCCCTGCCTCTGCTGAATTGGAGTTGTGTCTCTCTTGCCTGTACTCCTTGGTTGTCCAACCAACTGTGACCTCTGCTGCCGTCGGTTTCAGATGGGAATTTTTTTAATAATTCTACAACAAGTGTATCCTGGTACCTCCCCATTTTAGTAGACCTGTCCACCTTGGAAATAAGAGATAGAAAGTTCTCCTTGTAGCGTGGGTCTAGAATTGTCACCAACCAGTAATGACTGTCACCCAAAATTTGTAGAACGCGAGGGTCACGGAAAAGGCGGCATAACAATCTCAGCCATGCGTGTCAGACTGCTAACAGGCAAGACTTCCGTGTCCTCACCAAGAGGAAGACTGACCAATCTCTCCTCCTCCTTCTCCCCCATGTCCTCAGGCCATCCATTCTGAACAGATGGTATGACACTTGTGCAGGTAGTACCGTCTATAGCGCATGAAACTAGCTCTTCCTCCTCTTCTTCCTCATTGTCACCCAATCCACATTGGGATGAGATGAGGCTGGGCTGTGTGTAATCACCCTGTATGGTTACTTGCTCCATCTCATCGTGCTCCGCCTGCAATGCATCCTCTTTGATTGTGAGCAGGGAGCATTTCAGAAGACAGAGCATCGGGATGGTGACGCTAATTATGGCATCATCGCCGCTCACCATCTTGGTGGAGTACTCAAAGTTTTGGAGGATGGTACATATGTCTGACATCCATGTCCACTCCTGAGGACTTACGTGTGGAGTCTGAACTGAATATTGATGGCCTTGTTGATACTGGTAGTCAACAACTGCCCTCTTCTGCTCACAGATACTTCCCAACATCTGCAACGTAGAGTTCCAATGCATGGGGACATCACACACCAGTCTGTGAACTGGAAGCTGGAAATGCTGCTGAAACATGGCAAGAATGGCGGAAGTTGTTGGTGACTTTCTAAAATGGGCACACAGGCGGTGTACTTTGACAAGCAGATCCGTCAGCTCTGGGTAGGTTTTAAGAAACCGCTGAACCACGAGGTTAAGCACATGGTCCGTATGTGAGATCGCCTTGCCTCAGAGCCGCCACCAAGTTCCAGCCATTGTCACACATGACCATGCCTGGCTGTAGGTACAGCGGTTTCAGCCACAGATCTGCCTGCTCTTTCAGAGCTGTCCACAACTCTTCAGCGCTGTGTGATTTGTCACCTAAGCATATTAGCTTCAGCCCAACATGTTGTCGCCGGGCCGAGACAGTGCTGCAGTGCTTCTAGCTAGCGACTGATGTGGTCATTTCAGAGATGGATGCTGAAGAGGAGGAGGAGGTGCAGGAGCTGTAGAATGTGGGTGCAACCGTGATTGACCCAGGGTCCGCAATCCTCCGCTTCGGGAGGACGCATTCTGTCCCATGTTCCGACTGAGTCCCGGCTTCCACTTTGTTACCCCAGGGTGCCGTCAGTGAGAGGTAGCGTCCCTGCCCACATGCACTTGTCCACGTGTCCATGGTTAGGTGGAATTTTTCAGTAACTGCGTTGTTGAGATCATGGCCAATGTTGTGAGAGACGTGCTCGTGTAAGGCGGGGAGAAATAGTGGCGGCTAGGAACCGAATACCGAGGGACGTCTGCCGCCCTCAAGTTGCGGAAAGCTTCTGTTTCCACGAGCCTAAAAGGCAACATTTCGAGCGCAAGCAGTCGAGAAATGTGTGAATTTAGTAGTGTGGCCTGTGGGGCATTGGCTGCGTGTTTGCGGTTGCGTTCCAAGGACTGGTGTAGGGACAAATGAATGCTTCGCTGGGACAAGGACATGGATGTGCTTGCTGATGGTGCTTGTTGAGAGTGTGCAACTACACGTTCAGGGCGTAAGGCATCTTTGCATGCGCCATGGCAGAGGATTGGCTTGCATGCACAACAGCGGAAGAAGCAGTGGTGCCACCCGCAGACACTGTTCCTGGACCCTGGAGTTCGGCCCACTTAGTCGGGTGCTTTGCTGCTATGTGCCTGATCATGCTGGTGGTGGTCAGGCTGGTAGTTTTGCTAACCCTGTTGATGCTGGCCTGGCAGGTGGTGCAAATGGCCTTTTTAGGGTAATCAGCAGAGTCTTTAAAAAAACAACCAGACTCGGGAAGACCTAACAGTCGTACTGGCAAATTCTGTCTTGTTCATGTTACGGGGAACCGTTGCCCGCCTTCAGTCTGTGGCCACCACATTGCTTCTTCGTGCCTTTTGTGGTGCTATGCCTCCCTCCACATGGGTGCTGTTATCCTTGCTCTGGATGTCTCCCTGCCAGTTTGGGTCACTTACTATATCATTGTCCACCTCATCTTCCACTTCCGCACCCTGGTCCTCCTCCTGACTTTCTGGCAATTGTGTCTAATCATCGTCCACCTCTTGTGACACTTTCCCACCGTCGCCTTCATGTGACCGTGGCTGCTCAAATATTTGGGCATCGCTGCATGCGATCTACTCTTGCCCCGCTTCAAGTGGACCAGGCGAGAGGCCTAAATCTATAAATGGAAGAGTGAACAGCTCTTCGGAGTGTCCAAGTGTGGGATCAGTTGTCTCCGGGCACTCCGCATGGTGGGAGGAAGGAGCTTCAGGGTGGGGAATATGCGGTCCAGACTCACGGCTACTGAGACTTGACCGTGTGGAAAACAGGGTGGTGGTGGTTATGGCTAAGTGACTGGAAGCATTATCTGCTATCCAACCAATAACCTTTTCACATTGCTCTGTGTTCAATAGTGGTGTTCTGTGGTCCCCTATTAATTGGGACAGGAAGGTCAAGCGAGAAGATGTGGGTGTTTGTTGTGGTAGAATTTCAGCTAGCCCACGGCCTCGGCCTCTGCATGCACCATCACCATCACATCCAGTTCCCCGTCCCTTGCCACGCGCCTTGCCCATTTTAAATGGAGAACAATATTTTCCACGTTCACTACAAATGGCTTAATTTGAACCGCAGTGATATGTGTTACGTGTGACGGAAAACCACAGTTTTAAATAGCTGGCCTGTAGGTAACTATTTTTAAAAGCGATGTCGTGTCAATAACTTCACTGACACATTGCAACAAAATTTCAATGGAGGCCAGAAATGGCTGAATTTTCAGCGCACTTATATGTGATTTGTATGATGAACAAACCACAGTTTTAATTAGCTGGCCTGTAGGTAACTATTTTTAACAGCAAACTGGTGTCAATAAGTTCGCTAACACACTGCAACAAAATTTCAATGGAGTCCAGAAATAGAAGAATTTTCAGCAAACTTATAGCTGACACGTGTGACGGACAAACCACAGTTTTAAATAGCTGGCCTGAAGATAACTATTTTTAACAGAGAACTGGTGTCAATAACTTCGCTATCTCACTGCAACAAAATTTCAATAGAGGCCTGAAATGGCAGAATTTTCAGTACACTTATGTGTGATCCGTGTGATGGACAAACCACAGTTTTAAATAGATGGATTTTTAGCACTGTAATATGGAAAGGATCTGGCTGTATTCTGCAGTGCCAACAAGCAAATGGAGCAGAAACATGGTGTTCTCTGGATTGCTTTTTAAGCAAATAATCAGGATTAAGATATAAAAAAAAATTATTCCAGGCCCCTGATACCTGGGGCAATTTCTAGAAATATCTGTCAAAGAACCAGCGTCAGACAGAACTGGAATGGACCCTTTTGCTATGCACACTGCTGTCTGCCACATACACTGCCTGCCTGCCTAGCACTGATTTCTCTGCAGCTGGATTAGTCCTCAGAAGGACTGCTAGGTGAGATGGATAAGTGAATAATATATGGTGGTATACCTACACTAACTAACAAACAAGCAAATCTCTCCCTAGCTCAGCAGCACCTCTGCCTACATTGCCAGATACCGGAGTAGACTGTGACGACGGCGCCAAGTCTGATATAGACCTGATGACGCTGTGCGGCCAGCCAATCACTGTAATGCCACAACAAACATGGCTGCAGCATTACAGTGTGTGGCAGACAATCCCTGCATGTTCATTGGTGCTCTAAAGAGTGCTAAACATGCAGGGAGGGGGACTCAAGTTCCCCCCGAGCAACTCCGGAAATACTCGGCGAGCGCCGAGTATCGCGAGCAGTGAGATGCCCGGGCGAGCATCGTGCAGTAGCGAGCATGCTCGCCCATCACTAGTATTCACTAGTGATGAGGAGCACTAAAAGTCTCAGGCACTTGTTGTTTGAGATGAGCAAATTGGAATGCTTGAGTGCTCGGTCCGAGTAACGAGCCCAATGTAAGCCTATGTGAAACTCGAGAATTTTTCAGGCGGCTCCCCCCAGTGGTCTGCAGAGGGCCTAAAAATTGCCCAAATCGATGGGAACAGTGCTCAAATGACATGGGTACTGCACAGGGAAGACCCCTGGAAGCAATTCCGACTCCCAGGACACTGCTGTCAACAATGTTGTTAGAGGTATTACGCAACTATTCGTACTCACAATAAAACATACAAAAACGAAACCAAAATGTTTTTTTCTGGGAAATATGTTAAAGAATATCCTTTCCAGTGTAATGACTTGTATATAAGGCAAAATAAATGACCAAAAACAAAAATGTTTCTCCCGCCATGCACCTGTCATTGCAGACTTGCAACAATCACCATCCACGTCCTTGTCCCAGAGCAGCGTTCAGTTGCCTCTACTCCATTACTTGGATTGCAAGCACAAGTATGCAGCTAGCCACCCACCCACAGGCTGCAATACTATACTGCCAATTTTTTGACAGTTGCTTGCACTTGAAATATGGCCTTTTAGGCTCCTGGAGGCGGAAGCTGTCCACCACCTCAGTGCAGCAGCGGCAGGGTGTCCATACTTGGCCCCCAGCAGCCTCTAATTTTCCCAGTGTCATCTCCATCTTCTACAAGCATGGGACCCACATCATTGCCCTCCCCACTGCACTTAGGAGTGAAGTACCGCCTAACCACAAACACGTGGACAGGTGAATGTGGCCAGCGACAGAGAATCCTCGGGTGGGCCCTGCTTTCTCCATCAGGAGAGTTCATGATAGGCGCAAACGTTGCAGCTGCTATGGGGCTCTTAAGCGGGGGAGAAAGGTGGGCCCTCAGAATCAAATCTTCCAGTGGGCCCATTGTTTTCAGTCTGACACTGCTTCACAGAGACTGTTGTATTTCAGCACAGCCATATTCTTTAGCTCGGTGAAAGGACTGGCATAGAGGAAAACTGTATCTACTCTGGGTGTCATTTCTCCCAGAAAGTCCTCTAATGCAGCTTGTTGCAGAAGCAATGGCAGCCTGTCCAAAATCAAATCGCACTTGGTGGTGCTTCGACACACACATCCTTCTTTGTGCCTTTAATTTCATGACTACAGAGTAGGGCAATGGCCTGATTTGCAATGCGGATTGAGAAATAACATGCATAAGCACATCCAATCTACATTAAAAAAGCAGCCATAGAGTGTCAGGGAATCTTCCCATACTTTTCTTAGCCAGGGCTCCTTCTCGGCAGAGTATTTTGGGCCCACCAGAGAACCGGAGACTCCTCCAGTGGGCCCTGGCTTCTACATCGGGAGAGTTTATAGTGCTGAGGTGAGGCCATGATGATGATAGATGCCACCATCTGCTTAGTTTTCTGTTAAATGGAATGCAAGCTCAAATATGCAGTCAGGGACCCACCCACCGACAGGCCGCAAATAGTAAAGTGACAGATTTCTGGGCAGCTGCTTGCACTTGAAATATGGCCTTTTAGGCTCGTGGAGGCGGAAGCTGTCCACAACCTCATGGCGGCGGCCTGGTGTCCATACTCGGTCCCCAGCCTCCACTATTTTTCCCGGCATCGTCTCCGCCTTCCACAAGCACTGGTCCCACAACATTACGAGGAACGCTTTCCCGCCTTGTGTCTGTGGCCACCACACTGCTTCTTCCTGCCTGTTGTTGTGCTACGCCTTCTTCCCCCTGTGTGCTGCTTTCCTCACTCTGTGTGTCCCCCTGACAAGTTGGATCAGTTACTGTATCATCCACCACCTCGTCTCCCATTTCCACACCCTGGTCCTCCTCCTGACTTTGTGGCAATTGTGTCTTATCTTCATCATCCACCTCTTGTGACAGTAATTGCACTTTCCCACCTTCACCTTCGTGTGACAGTGGCTGCTGAAATATTTGGGCATCGCTACACGAGATCTCCTCTTGACCTGCTTGAAGCTGGCAGGGCAAGAGGCCTAAATCTACAAATGGCAAAGTGAACAGCTCTTCGGAGTGTCCAAGTGTGGGATCTGTTGTCTCCGGGCACCTGGCATGGTGGGAGGCAGGAGGATCAGGGTGAAGAATATGCGGTCCAGTCTCACGGCTACTGAAACTTGACCGTGTGGAAGACAGGGTGGAGGTGGTGGTGGCCAAGTGACTGGAAGCATTATCTGCTATCCAACGAATAACCTTTTCACACTGCTCTGTGTTCAATAGTGGTGCTCTGCCGTACTTTAGTAATTGGGACAGGATGGTCAAGATGTGAGTGTTTGTTGTGGCACAATTTCACCTTGCCCACAGCCACGTCCTCAGCTTCTGCATGCACCATCACCATCACGTCCACTTCCTCATCCCTTGCCACGCGCCTTGCACCATTTTATATGGAGGACAATATTTTCCTCGTTCACGAGAAATGGCTGATTTTGGAACGCAGTTATATGTGATAAGTCTGACAGAGAACCACGATTTTAAATAGCAGGCCTGTAATTTACTAATATTCTTCTACATGGGGAAGTAGTGTGAATAGCTTCACCGACACACTGCAACAAAAATGAAAATGGATTAAATGTCTGATTTTTGAACAGTCTTTTAGGTGATATGTCGGACAGAGAACCACGGCTTTAAATTGTAGGCCTGTAATTTACTAATATTATTCTACACGGAGACCTAGTGTGAATAGCTTCACCGACACACTGCAACGGACTGAAAATGGAAAAAATGTATGATTTTTGAAGTCTTTTTTGGTGATATGTCTGACAGAGAACCACGGCTTTAAATTGTAGGCCTGTAATTTACTAATATTATTCTACACTGAGAAGTAGTGTGAATAGCTTCATTGATACTCTGCAACAAAATGAAAATGGAAGAAATGTATGATTTTTGAACAGTCTTTTAGGTGTTATGTCTGACAGAGAACCAAGGCTTTAAATTGTAGGCCTTTAATTTACTAATATTATTCTACACTGAGAAGTAGTGTGAATAGCTTCACCGACACACTGCAACTGAATGAAAATGGAAGAGATGTATGATTTTTGAACAGTCTTTTAGGTGATATGTCTGACAGAGAACCAAGGCTTTAAATTGTAGCCCTGTAATTTACTAATATTATTCTACACGGAGACCTAGTGTGAATAGCTGCACCGACACTCTGCAACAGAATGAAAATGGAAGAAATGTATGATTTTTGAAGTCTTTTCGGTGATATGTCTGACAGAGAACCACGACTTTAAATTGTAGGCCTGTAATTTACTATTATTATTCTACAATTCTACACGGAGACCTATTGTGAATAGCTTCACCTGCACACTGCAACATAATGGAAAAGGAGGCCAATATTTTCCACGTTCAGTTCAAATTTCTGGATTTTTATCGCTGAAATATGAAACAGATCTGGCTTTATTCTGCAGTGAGCAGAAAATTGGTGTAATTTGGATTGCTTATTAAGCAAATAACCAGGATTAAGATAAAAATAAATGTTTGCCTTTCTATGTCTAGAAATATCTGTAATTATTACAGCAGCAGCAGACAGGACGTTCACGCATCATGCACTGCATTCTGCAACATACATTGCCTGCTGCCAAGCACGGATTATATGCAGCGGGATTAGTCCTCAGAAGGACTGTTAGTTCAGATGGATATAGATATATGTTGTGGAATAACTATATTAACCATAAACAAGCAAATCTCAACCTGACGCAGCAGCAGCTCTCCCTACTCTCCCTGATTCCGGGGTAGACTGTGACAAACATGGCAGCGCCCGGTCTTATATTCACCTGATGATGCTGTGCGGCCAGCCAATCACTGTAATGTCCACAACCAACATGGGTACGGCATTACAGTGCGTGGCAGGCAATCCCTGCATGTTTATTGGCTCTCTAAAGAGCGCCAAACATGCAGGGATGGGACCTAAGTTCCCGCCCGAGCAACCTGGAAATACTCGTCGAGCACAGTGATGCTCGGGCGAGTACCAAGCAGTGGCGAGCATGTTCGCTCATCACTGGCATTCACCCCTTTTCCGATGAAGCCCCTAAAAGTTTTTGGTGCAGGCAATTATTTTCATAAGTCACATACTTAGTGAAAGGAACTCCATCTATGTGCAATCTAAGTGTTACATAGTCTGTCAGTATATATACACCTTTTCTGAAAGGTTATGGAGGCTGCAACACCATTAAGCAAGAGGCACCAGTAGCAAAACAACACCATGAAGACCAAGGAGATCTCCAAACGAGTCAGGGACACATTTGTTGAAAAGTACAAGTAAGGGTTGTAATATAAAAAAAAATCCCAATCTCTGATGATCCCCCTGATCACCATAAAATTCATTATCATCAAATGGAAAGAATATGGTACTACAGCATACCTGCCAAGAGAGCACTGCCCACCAAAACTCGCAGCCTGGGCAAGGAGGGCATTAATCAGAGAGGCAGCACAGAGACCAAAGGTAAACCTGAAGGAGCTGCAGAGTTCCCAAGCAGAGTTCCCAAGCAAAGACTGGAGTATCTGTCCATATGACCACAATAAGGCATACACTCCATAGAGTTGGCCTTTATGGAAGAGTGGGCAGAATAAAGCCTTTACTTAAACACTAAAATTGTAAGGCTCATTTTGAGTTTGCCAAAAGACATGTGGGACACCCCCGAAATGTATGGAGGAAGGTGCTGTGGTCAGAGGAGACCAAAATTGAACTTTTTGGCCACCAAGGTAAACGCTATGTCTGGTGCCAAACCAACACAGCTCATCGCCCCAAGAACACCATCCGCACCATGAAACATGGTGGTGGCAGCATTATTCTGTGGGGATGTTTTTCAGCAGCAGGGACAGGAAAATTGGTCCAAGGTCAAGGAGATGGATGGGCGGTGTGAAATACAGGGATATTCTTGAGCAAAACCTGAATCAGTTTGTGATTTATTTGAGACTGGGACGGAAGTTTACCTTCCAACAAGACAATGAACCAAAGCATACTGCTAAAGCAACACTCGAGTGCATTAAGGGGAAATGTGTAAATGTTTTGGAGGGGCCTAGTCAAAGCCGAGACCTTAATCAAATTGAGAATATTTGTTCAGACTTGAAGATTGCTGTTCACCAGAGGAAACCATGTAACTTGAAGGAGCTGGAGCAGTTTTGCCTTGAGGAATGGGCAAACATCCCAGTGGCAAGATGTAGAAAGCTCATAAAGACATATCCAAAGGGACTCAAGGCAGTCATTGCTGCAAAAGGAGGCTCTACCAAGTACTGACTTTAGAGGAGTGAATAGTTATACACAAAGAACTTTTCTGTAATTTTGTCCTATTTGTTGTTTGCTTCACAATAAAACGAAAACTAAATGTTGACAGTTGTAGGCATGTTCACAGTTGTAGACATGTTTATCAGCGTATCTCAAATATGTTACTTCCCATGCTATCTTCAATTTTTTTACATGCACCACCAAGGAACCAGACAGGAAAACACTCCATTTACTTGTTATGAAGACACGGGGTCTTTCATGGGCGTTGGGCGTAATACTACACAGACAACATAGAATGAGGGTAAAACAGTGTGGCAATAGTTTATTGAACCACCAAATGGGCAATAAACACATAAGCAAATGCACAAGATGATGCAAAATTACACAGTCTCACTCTTCCGCTGGCCCACCGAGAATAAAGCAGCTGTGAATTTGGAACCTGCAGGGCCAACTACCTCAACAAGTGGCCCCTCGCTTTTGGTGGGCCCCCAAAGAGAAGAGGTAGCGGCAAGCTTAGGAAGCTCACAGTCCATTGAGGTACAAGGCCAGGAGATGTGAGGGTCCCACCCTGGCCTCTATGAGAGTTTTCATGCGGCCAGATGACCGGCTGGTCCCAATCTGGCTTCTCCAAATGTCTGCATGGGTTTCAGGCAACCGGAGGGTCCCACCTGGCAACCTCAAACAACATATTCATGGGAACAGGTGACCTCATTGTCCCAATCTGGTTTCCCCAAATGTATCCATGGGTTCTCTGATGGTCAATGGAGCAGATTTGTATCCTTCCAATCAGGACTGTATACCCTTAGGCCAGAATCATCCAATGCTGGGGTCCGGAGTTCAAATCCCACCAAGGACAACATCTGCAAGGAGTTTGTATGTTCTCCCCATGTTTGCGTGGGTTTCCTCCTGGTTCTCCTGTTTCCTCCCACACTTCAAAGACTTACTGATAGGGAACTTAGATTGTGAGCCCTAATGGGGACAGTGCCAATATTGTCTGTAAAGCGCTGTGGAATTAATGGCGCTATATACGTGAGTAAAATAAATAAATAAAATCATGTAGAATCCAAATCTGTGTCTCTGTATGGAGCCTTGCTACCAGGCTGATGTCCTGAAGAGTCTGTCTGATCTTTGATTCTCCTTGTAAAGTCTGCCTGCTACAGAGGCATATGTCCCTTAAATAGTTACAAGTGTCCTTTCAAGTACACATCCACAGGTCAAGGATTATATTATTCCACAGGGCTCAGGTCTCATTGTTTGAGCTAATCCCCCTGCTCTTGTAAATAAACTAGCTAGCTTAGTGCAATATGCACTTAGCATAGTAACAAACATCAGTGTTCCCAAACACTGAGTCACTGTCCTTCTTGACCAGCCAAAGAAACACATAAATTCAAAAGTCAACAAAGATAATAGTGTATTTCTCGTGGCTTAACAAATCTAAACTTCTGTCTGATTAAGATTAGGAGCTGTGTCGTTACACTTGTGAAGTACCGAACTTCTTTGAGATTAATAGTCTAAGCTTATCCGTGCCAAACTTATAAAACTTATGAGGGTAAAGGGCAGACAGCTGTTCTAAACTGTGTCTGAGAGGTCAAACAGTGCAAGAATTAAGCATTAGTACACTATGGGGCTTTAGTGGTCACTGACATTCCAGAATCTTCTGAAACTGCTTGCCTATACACAGCTCTGGGACATGTAAACTGCTTGATCGTGGCAGCCACAGTGTATAAGGATTGTCCCAACCCCAAACTCCAAACTTTGCAACTAGTTAGGACACAAACATGTACAATTGTACAAACATGTGAAGAAAAGTTAAAATAATCACCTCTGAGAGAGGCAATAATTGTCACAGCCAAAGTCCCCAAAGCAAGACCTATAGAAAGGAGAGACTGGTAAGAAATATCAACTGATGCCACTTTTGTACATACTGTAAAGCAGGGATGTCAAACTCAACTTTGAGAAGTTTGTTGCACCAAATTGTGAATGGCGATTTTCTGTATATATATTTAGAAATTTAGAAGAATAAGGTTTGCTTTAATTTTTGTCATAGTATATCTATCGATTCTGCGCTAAAATCTGCATATGTTACATGAGGATTTTGCTAATTTTGTTTCAAATGTGACTCAGACTGCATTGCAATGGGTAAAATCTGCATTACACACTGTGTATATTTTTCACAATATGCAGTTGTGAGTTGTTGAAAACTCATCTACTTAAATGGTATAGCATTATATTTATTCGTGATTCCTGTGCACAAATCTGTAGAAAATGAACAGCAACTTTCATGAAGTTAGGGGTGCTATGAAGAGCTATGGAGAACTCTCTTAATAAGTATTGGTGTGAGATCACAGTAAGGGTACATTTAGATGTGCTGACCGCAGGGATTGAACAACTATTAAACTGGTAATTTTTGATTAGTCTTGCACAACAGCTTGGAGGAATTTTAGTTTATTTCTCCAAGACACGAGGGTCAGTGGGTTCTCTCGTCCGCTGGCTTGGCTGTCTTTGGAAAGACTGCATGGACTAGAACTCATTCCACTGAGTGCCTGTTCTCCTTCCCTGTGGCAGAATACAACTCAGACAACACAGGGTGAGGGTAACACAATGGGGTGATACTTTATTGGATCAACAACAGTCAGTAACATACAGTACAGTCCCAGCAAGTACATAAGATGGTGCAAATGACAGAGTCTCACCCTTCCACTGGCTCACCAGGAATTAAAAGGTCTGCGACTTCGGGGTTTCCAGAGCCAAGTACCTCAACCAGTAGCACCCCACTTTTGGCAGGCACCCACAGAGAGGAGGTAGCAGCAAACTTAGGAAGCTGACAAACCCCATTAATGTATGTGGCCAGGTGACATGATTGTCCCAACCTGGGTTCTCCAAATGACCCCATGGGTTCAGTGATGGGCAGAGGATCAAATCTGTATTCCTCCAGTTGGAGCCATGGTGCCTTAACTGCTGTCCTCTAGAGTCTCTCTGTAGAAGGAAAGAGGTCCCTTTTTATACCCATAGCTTGTCCTTCAATGTTTGCAGAACAACAAGCTGCATGGACTGATACAATAGATAGTCAGACAGTCACCAAATTAACAAACATTGATGGGTCAATTAACCTGTGCCTTTGCCCTTCAAGGAAAAGAGAACAATAATCTGCAAGGACTGATAAAATAGAAGGTCAGCAACTAATCAACAAATCAACAAACATCAATTCAACCTACTACAAGAGTCAACATTCAGGCTCATATGAACAATGTCTCTTGACTAGTGTTGAGCATTCCGATACTGAAATATCGGGTATCAACTGATATTCGCGGTATTGGAGTTTCGATACTGAGTTCCGATACTTTTAGAATATCGAATACCGGAATCGGAAGTTCCCATAATGCAATGAGCCAGTTTGATTTTATTCAGCCAATGAGGATCCTAAGAAGTGTGGGCACATCCTGTTAGGCATGTTAGGCATGTTAACTAATGGCATGGCTGTGATTGGCTGCTGAAATGATGTCATGATGCACTTCAAAAGCCGCCGCCGCCATTTTGGGTTCACTCTGCTGTGAAATCAGTTAGGGACAGGATGCTGCTGTTCTGAGGGACAGTTTTAGCTACCTATTTGCTTTATTGTGCATTACCCAGGCTACTTTATAAAGCTTTCTTTTGCCTTTCAGCGCTAGTGCACAGTTCTCTGCACTGTTCACGGCTGTCTGCGAGGTCTCTGTGTGTGAGTGCAGCTCATGCTGTAGTGTGTGCTGCAGCCACGTCCGGTTGTAGTCCGCTCAGCATGTGTCACTGCCTCATACATTGTGCTTTTTTGCATTAGTGCTGCTCATTTTTCCTGATTTCTCCTATTAGTGTGGTCCCATCCCTATCCAAATAGATTGCTTCCAAACACACTATATAGGAGTAGATAGAGAAGCTTTCTTTTGCCTTGCAGTGCTAGTGCACAGTTCTCTGCACTGTTCACGGCTGTCTGCGAGGTCTCTGTGTGTAAGTGCAGCTCACACTGTAGTATGTTCTGCAGCCGCGTCCGGTTGTAGTTCGCTCAGTGTGCGTCACTGCATCATACATTGTGCTTTTTTGCATTAGTGATGCTCATTTTTCCTGATTTCTCCTATTAGTGTGGTTCCATCCGTATCCAGATAGATTGCTTCCAAACACACTATATAGGAGTAGATAGAGGAGCGTTTCTGCAGCCTTGTGCCCTGCAGCCCCAGCCAGATTAGTATTAGCCTATTTTTTGTAGCCTCATCTATTACATTGTAGGTTACCTTCCTGCATTGTAATAGCAACAAAAAGTTTGTGATACTATCGGTTTTACATCTTTGGGCACATCCAGTGTCTTTTTGTGAAAAAAACAAACGTAAATTAAGTTCACCAAACGCTCCACTGCACAGTTGTGTAGGCCACATTAGCTCATATTAAAGTCCAGTCCACACTTTATAAAATTAGTGTTTGTTATACCTGCTAGCAGCTGTTCATAAATAAGCACACTAAGCCCTTAGTACTTTTCTGCCTATTTTAAGTCTACCAAGATGAAGAAGGCAGGTAGTAAGGCATGTGGTCGTGGTCGTGGTCGTGGGCGTGGAGTTTCTGCAGGGAGAGGACGTGGGGATTCTGTGCCTGCAGGGAGAGGACGTGGGAATTCTGTGCCTACTGCGAGCACCAGTGACTCAGCATCCCCCTGTTTTACCAGGAAACAGTCCTTTATGCGCAGCATTGTAGGAGCTCGCCATACCCCACTGTTGCGGGAGGACCAAATTGAAGCCGTTGTCGGATGGATGGCAGCTAATGCATCAACTTCAATTAGTTCCAGATCCTCTCAGGTCCTGAGCACTGAAGAGCACCCATCTGTCTCTTCACCACCTGCCAAATTGATAAGGCAGTCAGAGAACCCTGGACAGGAGCCAACTCTACTTCTGTTCTCTGAATCTCTTGGCTTGGAAAGAGGGGGCCAGCCAAGCAGAATTCTAGAATTTGAAGAAGCGGTAGTGACGCGCCCCTGGGCCTGCTGCTTCGCGCGGCATCGCGCGCACGGGGGAGCTTACCCGGATCTGGATCAGATGGGGGTAGTAGTCTCGTGGCGGTGACCCGGTCCGTGCCCAGGGAGTCAAACTGAGTGGCTGGCAGTCTATTAGCAGTAGATGGTGGATGACTACGCCACCCGTTGAATGCAGCTATGGAGCTGCCGCTGCAGGGCAGACCGCTGAGGCCGGTGGAAGGATGGTGCAGCGTGGATGGTATAACCCCCAACGGGAGGGGTATGGCCTCAGGGCAGCCGACGTGGATGATGGGGATAGCAGGGACCACTCAGAGACGATGCGGTGTAGTTCAGGGTCTTTACTGGTGACAAAGATAGACCCTCCCGGAGTACTTGCTAGCAATCGGGGCCTGGTCAGTCCTTGAGCAGATGGGATCTCCCCTGGCCAGGCGGAGTTGTAGGCCTTCCCAACTAACTGTACTCTTCTGGCTACCTTGCTAGAGGCAGGTAAAAGTAGCCCACGTCCCTGAGTGTACCGTGTGGTGCTCACCCGTATGGCCGGTGACTCGGGGCCTTCTAATGGCTTCCGCTCCACGATGGCGGTGCTGGTCCCACGCGTGTGACCGTGCCTTCGGGTTTCTGGGCCAGAGGACCTGCAATCCCCTGCCGGTCGGTTTCTGCTGCTGGGTAGAGATTAGTCCCCACAGCCTCGGACTCCGGGTCCGGTGATACTTCTCAGTCAGGGCGAGCTCTGCAGCTGCCAGCCCCTGACTCCTTGTAACACTGCTCCCACAGAGCTCCTGATGTTCTGTTCCTATATTTGCTTCTTTTCTCTGTCTCTACTTCTTCTCTACTCACTAACCCTGCCTCAGCCCTAGGTTTTTATAGGGGAAGTTCTTCCCCTCCCAGGACTGGGCAGGAGGTGTGGCATGCATAGGATCCCTGACCAAGAGACCTCCCACCTGCTCTCAGACGTAATATCTCTATCACTGTGGCAACCAGACCCCTGGGGTGTCACATTCCCCCCTAGTGAAATTTAGTACTCCGGGACTAAACATATTTTTGGAAAAACATAACAAGGTATAACAATAACAATACAATAAAGAAACACATAAAGGTGGTCACGGCATGTCCGTAACCGGGTGCAGTCTTTGAAGAAAGCAAGGTGTCCATTTCACCAAAACAGGGAGACGTAACCAGGTAGGGGTCTGTCCTGCCCCGAGTCCTTAACAGTCTTTAGTCCGTCCTGGGTTACGCTCCAACTATGTACAAAGGATTCCCGGTAAATCCACCAAAGATTCCTATAAACAACTAGAAACACATAATTATACACAAGCAACAAGAAAAACAGGTAACCACAAATAAAACAATTTATACATTTCAAATCCTCCAACGTGCGGGTAACTGGCCTCTAGTGGCCCTAGTGGACCTACGGAGCTGACTGTCTAGCCCTGAACTACAGGGTGTAGGAGCTGTCAAGGGTAAACTGGGCAGCTGTCTACCGGCTCCTTGGCTCACTAGGGGTACGGCAAGGCTCACTATAAGCAGAGGGTTGATCCTCCTGTTCTGCTTGTGTGGAGTCTTCTGCCTCCTGGACCGGCTGCTCTTCCAGCTCTACCTGTCGCTCCATAGGTGCTTGGGATGCTGGTTGGAGGAAGGTGAGTACGGGTACCACAACTGCGCCATTGACTTGAGTCCAAGACCGAGGGAAGTCTCCGAGCACAGTACTAACCATGTCTTCCCTTTCCTCTACGGGTCGAGGGTCTTCTTGTTCCTCTTCAGGGTTCCGTAGCTGTTCGGGACACTTCTTCAGGTGATCCCGGGATACAATGGTTGTGGTTTCCCCTCCGTCTTTACTGATGGTACAGACCTTTGGGTTGTCGTGGCTTGAGGGCAGTACGGTGTACGGGTCCTTCTCCCACTGGTCGTCCAACTTGTGGAGCCGTCTTTTTCTCTTCAAGACCTGCTTTCCGGGTACCAGGGGAACAGCGGGAGCATACTGGTTGTAAGTTTTCTCTTGTCTTTCCCTAGCCTGACAGAGACTTCGCTCCACGCTCTCCTGTACTCTCCGGTACTGCTGCTGCCTCTCTGTGTCCCAGTCTGCTTCTGGTGAAGTGTCCTCGGGTGTCAGGACTCCCATTTTCAGGTCAACAGGTAACTTACCAGGTCTCGCCCTCATTAGGTAAGCCGGGGTACAGTTGGTGGAACCTACCAGGATGTGGTTGTATAGGTCCACCAGATCGGGCAGCTTCTCAGGCCACAGACCGCGTTCTTCCAGGGGCAACGTTTTCAGAAGATCCATTACCACCTGGTTCATTTTCTCACAAAGTCCATTAGTTTGCGGATGATAGGGTGTCGTCCTTATCTTCCGGCAGCCATACAGAGTGCAGAATTCTTGGAAGACCTCCGCTTCAAAGGCAGGTCCCTGGTCTGTCAACACTTGGTCCGGGTACCCGTGTGGACGGCAGAAATGCTGCTGGAAGGCTCTAGCTGCTGTTCGAGCTGTTAAGTCCTTGACGGGGACGACAACCAAGAACCGGGAGTAGTGATCCACGATGGTTAGTGCGTAGACGTAGCCACTTCTGCTTGGGGTCAGTTTTACATGATCCAAGGCTACCAGTTCCAACGGCTGCCGGGTGACGATGGACTGCAGGGGAGTCTTCTGGCTGGCACGGTCCTTCCTTCTTAGGTTGCACGGGCCACTGTCTCTGCACCACCTCTCGATGGTTCCCCTCATGCCTACCCAGTGGAACCGCTCGCGCAGCAGGAACTCCAGCTTCTTCCATCCGAAGTGTCCAGCCCCGTCGTGGTATGCCTCCATCACCATGGCTGCGTCTCTTCGTGGCACCACTACTTGCCAGATTAGTTCATGCGTCCGGGAGTTAACCATTCTGCGGCACAACTTCCCCTTGTAAAGGAACAGTCTACTCTTTTCTGCCCACAGTTGCTTGGCTTCCTCCGGAGCGTCTGGGTCAAGGCGAGCCTCTGGCCGAGTCAGCATCTCCTTCACCAGCCGGACGGCAGGGTCACTGTCCTGCGTTTCCGCCCAGTTGTAGTGAGGTAAGGGGTTAAGCGTAGCGCCTTGCTTACTCCTTACCCGATGGGAATACTGGATAGTCCCATGACGGTGAAACGCGGGGAGTTCGACTTCTTCCAGTCCCTCTGGATCTTCTCCTACGTCCGGTAGGTTTGGCATCCTGGACAGGGCGTCCGCGTTGGTATTGGAGCGTCCTGCCCGGTATTTGATGGTGAACTCGTAGTTGGACAGGCGGGCCATCCATCTCTGCTCTAGGGCACCGAGTCTTGCCGTGTCCAGGTGTGTCAACGGGTTGTTATCCGTGTACACGACGAACCGGGAAGAAGCGAGGTAGTGCTTAAAGCGCTCGGTGACTGCCCACACCACTGCCAGGAACTCTAGCTTAAATGAGCTGTAATTCTCAGGGTTTCTTTCGGTGGGTCGCAGTTTTCGGCTGGCGTAAGCGATTACTCGCTCTTTCCCCTGCTGGATCTGGGACAGCACGGCTCCTAGCCCGATGTTACTTGCGTCGGTGTAGAGGATAAAGGGCTGGCTGTAATCCGGGTACGCCAGGATTTCATCCCCCGTGAGGGCCATCTTCAGCTGGCGGAAGGACTCTTCTTCCAACTTCTCCCATCTGAAGGGCGGCTTCTGGTTCTTGGCCTTCCGGGACTGGCCTATCAGGAGGTCTTGCATAGACGCTGCCTTTTTGGTGAAACCGGGGATGAACCTGCGGTAGTAGCCTACCAACCCGAGGAACTGCCGCACTTCCTTTACACTGGAGGGACTTGGCCATTCCTTAATTGCGGTGATCTTATCAGGGTCGGGAGCCACTCCGTCAGCGCTCACCACGTGTCCCAGGTACTGCACCTTTGGTTTCAGGAGGTGACACTTGGAGGGTTTCACCTTTAGGCCGTAGCTTGCCAGAGCTTCGAACACTTCCGCCAGGTGTTTCAGGTGGTCCTCATAAGTCTTAGAATATACGATGACATCGTCCAGGTACAACAGGACCGTCTCGAAGTTTCTGTGGCCCAGACAGCACTCCATTAATCGTTGGAAGGTTCCTGGTGCGTTGCAGAGTCCGAACGGCATACAGGTAAACTCGCTAAGTCCCATCGGGGTGGTGAATGCGGTCTTCTCCCGGTCCGCCTCTGCTACAGGAACCTGCCAGTACCCACTAGTGAGATCCAAGGTAGAGAAGAAGTTAGCAGATCTTAAAGCAGCCAAAGACTCCTCTATCCTTGGTAAGGGGTACGCATCCTTGTGTGTGATACGGTTGATTTTCCGGTAATCTACACACATCCTCATGGTGTTGTCTTTCTTTTTGACTAAGACTAGTGGAGCTGCCCAGGGGCTACAGCTATCCCTGATCACCCCAGCCTCCTTCATGTCTCTAAGCATCCCCTTGGCGTGTTGGTAGTGTGCAGGGGGTACGGGTCGATACCTCTCTTTTATGGGAGGATGGTCTCCCGTGGGGATGTGGTGTTCTACCCCCTTGACTCGCCCGAAGTCTAACGGGTGTTTACTAAACACTCTCTCGTACTCTTGAACCACCCGATAGACTCCCTGTTTCTGGTGTGAGGGAGTGGAGTCAGTACCCAAATGTAGTTGCTGACACCAGTCCTCCATTGTTTTCTTAGAGCCGTTACCTTCCTACGGGTGAGATGGAGGCAAGGGTTCCACAGATTGTATAGCATTTTGGTTGATGGTATATAATTTGGCTAGCGTGGCATACCGGGGCAGGTACACTTCCCTCTTCCCGATATTGATTATACGAACGGGCACCCTCCCATGGCGTACATTAACCACTCCCCGTGCTGTCAAGATGGTGGGCCTACTGTCTGAGTAAACTGGCTCTACCATTGCCTGGTAATCTCTATCTCTCAGACCAATAGCTGCCCGGCACCAGTCATCATTTCACTTTTTGGGGGCATGGCAATAGGGAAAGGGTCACACATTCTCACGCTACCAATCTCACCGCCGGAGAGTTCCACCTGTTGCCGTCGCATCAGTGCCCGGATCTCTTTTTGGAGCACTCACTGCTCGCCGGAGCTGGCGTTCTTGGCAACCTGCTGTAAAAGGAAAATCACCTCTGCAAGACAATTTTCAATTACATTAGTTCCTAGAGTTATCTTTGGGTGACTCTCGTGTTTGTCAATGTCTACAATGATCAGTCCCTGTGCTGCCAGTTCAACTCTACCAATTTTAATGGTCACCTCTTTAAATCCGATCTGTGGCACGGGCTGACCATTGCTGGCGATGATACTCAAATCGTCGTCAGGGTAGCGGGTTATATCCGAGTCATTCCAGTACTGCTTGAAGAGCACGTACGGGATGGTGGTGACCTGTGATCCGGTGTCCAGTAGGGCACTCATAGGAATGCCATCCAGTACCACAGGCAAGACTGGACGTCCGCTCACATATTTGTCGCGCCAGTTCGATGGGCCTGATGATCTTTTTCCTAGGGGTTGGCCCTCTACCCTAGGTTGTGCCAGTTTAAAGGACAGTACCTTGCCATATGTCCGGGTTGATTGCAGCGGCGGCAGATGGGTTGTCCGTCCTCGTTGTATCGGTCGCTGGGTCTTCCTCTGGCCGGTGGGGTCCTCCTTGGTCGACGCCACGGGATGTCCTCCGGTCCGGATGCCAGCTGGATCTTCCCTGGAGTGGAAACCTGTAAAGACTGCACAGTTCGGGTTAGCGCAGCAACGCTTTTAGCTAGCTCTTGGACCTGATGGTGCAGGTCTGGAGCCGAGTCATTGTTCAAAGCCTGCGCATCAGCTCCCACAGGCCCTGCCGACAAGGGCGCCGCCTCCTGGTGGTAAGTGGTAGTGGGGCGTCTGTGGGTCACAACGCCACCTGGTGCCGGTTCTCGGAGCACCCGGATGGCTCTGTCCTTGAACTGTGCAAATCCCAGATGAGGGTCCTGTAAGGCCATTGCCCGCAACTGGGTTCGGTGGGCATTGCAATATAAACCCTCTATAAATTGTTCAGTTAACAGCCTGTCCTCGTCTCCCACGCCGTCAGGGTCGGTCTGCTTAATGGCCCTCAGGGCCTCTTGTAGGTTCAGGGCATAGTCCCTTATACTCTCATGTGCCCGCTGTTTGCACCCGTAGAATCTAAGCTTGATCTCGGCTGAGGTGCGGGTATCAAAGGTGTCCCTCAGCCGGGTTAGTATCCCTGCGACAGTCCTCCCCCCAGGTGGCCAGGACTTTACCTCCCTTTGGGCTGCCCCGGTTAATTGGGCCACCAGGATGCTCACTTTTTGCTCTTCTGTGAGGGGGTACACCTGGAAGAGGCTATCCAGTTTTTCTCTAAAGTCCTGCAGGGTATGTGACTCCCCTGAGTACTGGGGTAGCCAGGCTGCCCCCGGGATATAGCGCATGGTGAAAGGCATGACCGCCACAGCGGTGGCGCTGGCGGGGGTTGGAGCGGTGAAGCTCTCCTCCGTATCCGACATCCTTCTCCCCCCTAGTGGACCGTGGCCTACCTTGCGATGATCCTCTTCCGTAGGCCGCGGCTCCGCAGTGGATCGTCAGGGTTGAGGACCTTCCGTCGCGCTCCTGTGACGTCGGCGTCTGCTGGGCTCCTTCCAGGACCTTACGCAACGTCCGGACGTGAGACGGGGCTTCAGTTCTCGCGCGCTTTCGGAGTCCACGCCCCTCTTCTTCCCGCGCGGCGTCTTCAAGATGGCGGCCAACGGCGGGAAAACTCCACGGATGGCGGGAAGAAGGCTGAAGATGGCGCCGGATGGCGGGAAAACCTCACGGATGGCGGGAAGAAGGCTGAAGATGGCGCCGGATGGCGGGAATCTTCACGGATGGCGGGAAGAAGGCTGAAGATAGCGCCGGATGGCGGGAAAACTTCACGGATGGTAAGTTTTAAAAGTCTCTTTTTCAGGCACGCAGTACCCGGTGGTTGCGGG
The DNA here is from genome assembly GCF_046119375.1 of Phyllobates terribilis. Taxonomy (NCBI): domain Eukaryota; kingdom Metazoa; phylum Chordata; class Amphibia; order Anura; family Dendrobatidae; genus Phyllobates; species Phyllobates terribilis. The sequence continues at coordinate 204,629,568 of NW_027362764.1, read as the reverse complement.
CACGAAATCCTGCCGACTACGCCAAAAGTTGACGCGCCCCTGGGCCTGCTGCTTCGCGCGGCATCGCGCGCACGGGGGAGCTTACCCGGATCTGGATCAGATGGGGGTAGTAGTGTCGTGGCGGTGACCCGGTCCGTGCCCAGGGAGTCAAACTGAGTGGCTGGCAGTCTATTAGCAGTAGATGGTGGATGACTACGCCACCCGTTGAATGCAGCTATGGAGCTGCCGCTGCAGGGCAGACCGCTGAGGCCGGTGGAAGGATGGTGCAGCGTGGATGGTATAACCCCCAACGGGAGGGGTATGGCCTCAGGGCAGCCGACGTGGATGATGGGGATAGCAGGGACCACTCAGAGACGATGCGGTGTAGTTCAGGGTCTTTACTGGTGACAAAGATAGACCCTCCCGGAGTACTTGCTAGCAATCGGGGCCTGGTCAGTCCTTGAGCAGATGGGATCTCCCCTGGCCAGGCGGAGTTGTAGGCCTTCCCAACTAACTGTACTCTTCTGGCTACCTTGCTAGAGGCAGGTAAAAGTAGCCCACGTCCCTGAGTGTACCGTGTGGTGCTTACCCGTATGGCCGGTGACTCGGGGCCTTCTAATGGCTTCCGCTCCACGATGGCGGTGCTGGTCCCACGCCTGTGACCGTGCCTTCGGGTTTCTGGGCCAGAGGACCTGCAATCCCCTGCCGGTCGGTTTCTGCTGCTGGGTAGAGATTAGTCCCCACAGCCTCGGACTCCGGCTCCGGTGATACTTCTCAGTCAGGGCGAGCTCTGCAGCTGCCAGCCCCTGACTCCTTGTAACACTGCTCCCACAGAGCTCCTGATGTTCTGTTCCTATATTTGCTTCTTTTCTCTGTCTCTACTTCTTCTCTACTCACTAACCCTGCCTCAGCCCTAGGTTTTTATAGGGGAAGTTCTTCCCCTCCCAGGACTGGGCAGGAGGTGTGGCATGCATAGGATCCCTGACCAAGAGACCTCCCACCTGCTCTCAGACGTAATATCTCTATCACTGTGGCAACCAGACCCCTGGGGTGTCACAGTAGTATGCAGTGATGTGCAACCGCTTTGTCTCTCTGAATCTGAAGAGGCGGGTGGGCCAGTGCCTTTGGTCAGCACACCTCAGTACGCATCTGATGATGAGACTCAGGTACCACTTTCTGGTGCGTTCTGTGCTCTCGAGACTACCCAGGAGAAGCAGTTGTTTGAAGAGGGTAGTGTAGATGATGAGGTCCTTGACCCATCATGGCGTGAGGGACAGGAAGGTGGTAGGAGCAGCTCTGAGGAAGAGATTCCCCGAACGGCCCAAAAAGGAGGGAGCGGGAGGGGACAGACTTGGTTGCCTGTAGCCTCCACTTCGGCGCCCATTAGGAGCATGCCTCTTCCAAAACCCAAAACGGGCGCTCCCAAGACTTGCAGTGCCTGGTCCTTTTTTGACACAGTTGCAGATGACATTTGCTTTGTCAAATGCAAGCTGTGTAATCAGAAAGTGAAAAGAGGGAAAAGTGTCAGCAACCTTAATACCACAAATATGTGGAAACATGTGCGGACCAAGCACGTGGTGGAGTTAGAAAGACACACTGAAGACCTAGGCCAACCTAAAGCGCCACCTACCACCTCTTCAGCTCGTGTTGTAGCCTCTTCCTCCAGCTCACACACAGCTTGTTCGGCTTCCTCACAGGATCGCCATGGAAGAACCTCTGGCACTGTTGTACAGAGACACAGTGTCATTCCACCCACAGCACCACATTCCCTGTCATCCTCACACTCCCAGGCCAGTCTACAGCCATCGTTAGCATAGGCATGGGAGAAAAGGCGCCCATACCCGGCAAACCACCCCCGAGCACAGGCTCTGAATGCTGGCATTGCAAATCTACTGGCCCTTGAAATGCTATCATTCAGGCTGGTGGAGACTGACACCTTCCGTAACTTGATGGCATTGGCAGTCCCACAATACAACGTGCCCAGCCGCTTTTATTTCAGCAGGCAAGCCGTCCCGGCCCTGCAACAGCATGTGGAGGGAAAAATTAAACATGCGCTACAAAACACCGTCAGTAGCAAGGTCCACCTGATCACTGATGCGTGGACCAGTAAGCATGGACAGGGACGATACCTTTCCCTCACTGCCCAATGGGTAAATGTTGTGGAGCCGGGTACAGATCTTGAGAGTGGCGCTGTACATGTTCTGCCAACTCCAAGGATTGCAGAAATCCAGTCTGTACACATTGACTCCTCTTCATACTCCAGTTCCTCTGAATCAGCGCTGCAGGAGCCGTCACTGTCTACCTCTACATCGACCCGTGAACGGTTACCTGTTACGACCGATATGATCACAGCCGTGCCAAACGTCAACAGGCCGTATTGAAATTAATTTATTTGGGTAATAGAAGCCACACAGCGCAGGAACTCTGGAATGCCATCAAGCAGCAGAGCGACATGTGGTTTGTGCCAGCGAATCTCCAGCCAGGCATGGTAGTGTGTGACAATGGCCGAAATCTGGTGGCAGCTCTGGGCCTAGGCAACCTCACTCACATCCCATGTCTGGCACATGTGACGCGCCCCTGGGCCTGTGTCGCGCTGCGTTGCGCACGCGGGAGCTTACCCAGAGCCGGATCTGTTGAGGGTTGTAGTCTCGTGGCGGTGACCCGGTCCGTGCCCAGGGAGTCAAACTGAGCGGCGATGTATCAGCGGTAGATGTTGGACGACTACGCCACCCGTTGAGTACAGCTAAGGAGCTGCTGCTGCAGGGCAGACCGCTGAGGCCGGTGGTAGGATTGTGCAGCGTGATAGTATAACCCCCAACGGGAGGGGTATGGCCTCAGGGCAGCCGACGTGGATGATGGGGGTAGCAGGAACAACTCGGAGACGGTACGGTGTAGTTCAGGGTCTTTACTGGTGACAAAGATAGACCCTCCCGGAGTACTGGCTAGCGATTGGGGCCTGGTCAGTCCTTGAGCAGATGGGATCTCCCCTGGCCACACGGAGTTGTAGGCCTCCCAAACTAACTGTACTCTTCTGGCTACCTTGCTAGAGGCGGGTATAAGTAGCCCACGTCCCTCAGTGTACCGTGTGGTGCTCACCCGTATGGCCGGTGACTCGGGGCCTTCTAGTAGCTTCCGCTCCACGACGGCGGTGCTGGTCCCATGCGTGTGACCGTGCCTTCGGGTCTCTTGGCCAGAGGACCTGGAATCCCCTGCCTGACGGATTCTGCTGCTGGGTAGGAGTTAGTCCCCACAGCCTCGGACTCCGGGTCCGGTAAGAAATCTTCTCAGTCAGGGCGAGCTCTGCAGCTGCCAGCCCCTGACTCCTTGTAACACTGCTCCCACAGAGCTCCTGATGTTCTGTTCCTATATTTGCTTCTTTTCTCTGTCTCTACTTCTTCTCTACTCCCTAACCCTGCCTCAGCCCTAGGTTTATATAGGGGAAGTTCTTCCCCTCCCAGGACTGGGCAGGAGGTGTGGCATGCATAGGATCCCTGACCAAGAGACCTCCCACCTGCTCTCAGACATAACATTGCTGTTACTGTGGAAACCAGACCCCTGGGGTGCCACATTCCCCCCTAGTGAACTTTAGTACTCCGGGACTAAACATATTTTTAGAAAAAACATAACAAGGTATAAACAATAATAATACAATAAGAAAAACACATAAAGATGGTTACGGCGTGTCCGCAACCGGGTGCAGTTTTGAAGAAAACAAAGGTGTCCATTTCACCAAAACAGGGAGACGTAACCAGGTAGGGGTCTGTCCTGCCCCGAGTCCTTATCAGTCTTTTAGTCCATCCTGGGTTACGCTCCAACTAATTGTACAAGGATTCCCGGTAAATCCACCAAGGACTCCTAAAAATAACTAGAAACACATAATTATTTACAAGCAACAAGAAAAACAGGTAACCATAAATAAAACAACTTATACACTTCAAATCCTCCATCGTGCGGGTAACTGGCCTCTATTGGCCCTAGTGGACCTACGGAGCTGACTGTCTAGCCCCGAACTACAGGGTGTAGGAACTGTCAAGGGTAAACTGGGCAGCTGTCCACGGGCCCTTTGGCTCACTAGAGGCATGGCAGGTTCACTATAAGCAGAGGGTTGATCCTCCTGGTCTGCTGGTGTGGGGTCTTCTGCCTCCTGGACCGGCTGTTCTTCCAGCTCTAGCTGTTGCTCCGTAGGTGCTTGGGATGCTGGTTGGAGGAAGGTGAGTACGGGTACCACAACTGCGCCATTGACTTGAGTCCAAGACCGAGGGAAGTCTCCGAGCACAGTACTAACCATATCTTCCCTTTCCTCTACGGGTCGAGGGTCTTCTTGTTCCTCTTCAGGGTTCCGTAGCTGTTCGGGACACTTCTTCAGGTAATCCCGGGATACAATGGTTGTGGTTTCCCCTCCGTCTTTACTGATGGTACAGACCTTTGGGTTGTCGTGGCTTGAGGGCAGTACGATGTACGGGTCCTTCTCCCACTGGTCGTCCAACTTGTGGAGCCGCCTTTTCCTCTTCAAGACCTGCTCTCCGGGTACCAGGGGAACAGCGGGAGCACACTGGTTGTAAGTTTTCTCTTGTCTTTCCCTAGCTTGACAGAGACTTCGCTCCACGCTCTCCTGTACTTTCCGGTACTGCTGCTGCCTCTCTGTGTCCCAGTCTGCTTCTGGTGAAGTGTCCTCGGGTGTCAGGACTCCCATCTCCAGGTCAACAGGTAGCTTCCCAGGTCTTGCCCTCATCAGGTAAGCCGGGGTACAGTTGGTGGAACCTACCGGGATGTGGTTGTATAGGTCCACTAGGTCGGGCAGCCTCTCAGGCCACAGACTGCGTTCTTCCAGGGGCAATGTTTTCAGAAGATCTATCACCACCTGGTTCATTTTCTCACAAAGTCCATTAGTTTGCGGATGATAGGGTGTCGTCCTTATCTTCCGGCAGCCATACAGAGTGCAGAATTCTTGGAAGACCTCCGCTTCAAAGGCAGGCCCCTGGTCTGTCAACACTTGGTCCGGGTACCCGTGTGGACGGCAGAAATGCTGCTGGAAGGCTCTAGCTGCTGTTCGAGCTGTTAAGTCCTTGACGGGGACGACAACCAAGAACCGGGAGTAGTGATCCACGATGGTTAGTGCGTAGACGTAGCCACTTCTGCTTGGGGTCAGTTTTACATGATCCAAGGCTACCAGTTCCAACGGCTGCCGGGTGACGATGGACTGCAGGGGAGTCTTCTGGCTGGCACGGTCCTTCCTCCTCAGGTTGCATGGGCCACAGTCTCTGCACCACCTCTCGATGGTTCCCCTCATGCCTACCCAATGGAACCGCCCGCGCAGCAGGAACTCCAGCTTCTTCCATCCGAAGTGTCCAGCCCCGTCGTGGTATGCCTCCATCACCACGGCTGCGTCTCTCCGTGGCACCACTACTTGCCAGATTAGTTCATGCGTCCGGGAGTTAACCATTCGGCGGCACAACTTCCCCTTATAAAGGAACAGTCGACTCTTCTCAGCCCACAGTTACTTGGCTTCCTCCGGAGCGTCTGGGTCAAGGTGAGCCTCTGGCCGAGTCAGCATCTCCTTCACCAGTCGGACGGCAGGGTCACTGTCTTGCGTTTCCGCCCAGTTGTAGTGAGGCAAGGGATTAAACGTAGCAGCTTGCTTGCTCCTTACCCGGTGGGAATACTGGATAGTCCCATGACGGTGGAACGCGGGGAGTTCGACTTCTTCCAGTGCCTCTGGATCTTCTCCTACGTCCGGTAGGTTTGGCATCCTGGACAGGGCGTCCGCGTTGGTATTGGAGCGTCCTGCCCGGTATTTGATTGTGAACTCGTAGTTGGACAGACGGGCCATCCATCTCTGCTCTAGGGCACCGAGTCTTGCTGTGTCCAGGTGTGTCAACGGGTTGTTATCCGTGTACATGACGAACCGGGAAGAAGCGAGGTAGTGCTTAAAGCGTTCGGTGACTGCCCACACCACTGCCAGGAACTCTAGCTTAAATGAGCTGTAATTCTCAGGGTTTCTTTCGGTGGGTCGCAGTTTTCGGCTGGCGTAAGCGATTACTCGCTCTTTCCCCTGCTGGATCTGGGACAGCACGGCTCCTAGCCCGATGTTACTTGCGTCGGTGTAGAGGATAAAGGGCTGGCTGTAATCCGGGTACGCCAGGATTTCATCCCCCGTGAGGGCCATCTTCAGCTGGCGGAAGGACTCTTCTTCCAACTTCTCCCATCTGAAGGACGGCTTCTGGTTCTTGGCCTTCCGGGACTGGCCTATCAGGAGGTCCTGCATAGGAGCTGCCTTTTTGGTGAAACCGGGGATGAACCTGCGGTAGTAGCCTACCAACCCGAGGAACTGCCGCACTTCCTTTACACTGGAAGGACTTGGCCATTCCTTAATTGCGGTGATCTTATCAGGGTCGGGAGCCACTCCGTCAGCGCTCACCACGTGTCCCAGGTACTGCACCTTTGGTTTCAGGAGGTGACACTTGGAGGGTTTCACCTTTAGGCCGTAGCTTGCCAGAGCTTCGAACACTTCCGCCAGGTGTTTCAGGTGGTCCTCATAAGTCTTAGAATATACGATGACATCGTCCAGGTACAACAGGACCGTCTCGAAGTTTCTGTGGCCCAGACAGCACTCCATTAATCGTTGGAAGGTTCCTGGTGCGTTGCAGAGTCCGAACGGCATACAGGTAAACTCGCTAAGTCCCATCGGGGTGGTGAATGCGGTCTTCTCCCGGTCCGCCTCTGCTACAGGAACCTGCCAGTACCCACTAGTGAGATCCAAGGTAGAGAAGAAGTTAGCAGATCTTAAAGCAGCCAAAGACTCCTCTATCCTTGGTAAGGGGTACGCATCCTTGTGTGTGATACGGTTGATTTTCCGGTAATCTACACACATCCTCATGGTGTTGTCTTTCTTTTTGACTAAGACTAGTGGAGCTGCCCAGGGGCTACAGCTATCCCTGATCACCCCAGCCTCCTTCATGTCTCTAAGCATCCCCTTGGCGTGTTGGTAGTGTGCAGGGGGTACGGGTCGATACCTCTCTTTTATGGGAGGATGGTCTCCCGTGGGGATGTGGTGTTCTACCCCCTTGACTCGCCCGAAGTCTAACGGGTGTTTACTAAACACTCTCTCGTACTCTTGAACCACCCGATAGACTCCCTGTTTCTGGTGTGAGGGAGTGGAGTCAGTACCCAAATGTAGTTGCTGACACAAGTCCTCCATTGTTTTCTTAGAGCCGTTACCTTCCTCCGGGTGAGATGGAGGCAAGGGTTCCACAGATTGTATAGCATTTTGGTTAATGGTATATAATTTGGCTAGCGTGGCATACCGGGGCAGGTACACTTCCCTCTTCCCGATATTGATTATGCGAATGGGCACCCTCCCATGGCGTACATTAACCACCCCCCGTGCTGTCAAGATGGTGGGCCTACTGTCTGAGTAAACTGGTTCTACCATTGCCTGGTAATCTCTACCTCTCAGACCAATAGCTGCCCGGCACTAAATCATCATTTCACTTTTTGGGGGCATGGCAATAGGGAAAGGGTCACACATTCTCACGCTACCAATCTCACCGCCAGAGAGTTCCACCTGTTGCCGTCGCATCAGTGCCCGGATCTCTTTTTGGAGCACTCGCTGCTCGCTGGAGCTGGCGTTCTTGGCAACCTGCTGTAAAAGGAAAATCACCTCTGCAAGACAATTTTCAATTACATTAGTTCCTAGAGTTATCTTTGGGTGACTCTCGTGTTTGTCAATATCTACAATGATCAGTCCCTGTGCTGCCAGTTCGACTCTACCGATTTTAATGGTCACCTCTTTAAATCCAATCTGTGGCACGGGCTGACCATTGCTGGCGATGATACTCAAGTCGTCGTCAGGGTAGCGGGTGATATCCGAGTCATTCCAGTACTGCTTGAAGAGCACGTACGGGATGGTGGTGACCTGTGACCCGGTGTCCAGTAGGGCACTCATAGGAATGCCATCCAGTACCACGGGTAAGACTGGACGTCCTCCCACATATTTGTCGCGCCAGTTCGATGGGCCTGGTGATCTTTTTCCTGGGGGTTGGCCCTCTACCCCAGGTTGTGCCAGTTTAAAGGACAGTACCTTGCCATATGTCCGGGTTGATTGCAGCGGCGGCAAATGGGTCGTCCGTCCTCGTTGTATCGGTCGCTGGGTCTCCCTCTGGCCGGTGGGGTCCTCCTTGGTCGACGCCACGGGATGTCCTCCGGTCCGGATGCCAGCTGGATCTTCCCTGGAGTGGAAACCTGTAAAGACTGCACAGTTCGGGTTAGCGCAGCAACGCTTTTAGCTAGCTCTTGGACCTGATGGTGCAGGTCTGGAGCCGGGTCATTGTTCAAAGCCTGCGCATCAGCTCCCACAGGCCCTGCCGACAAGGGTGCCGCCTCCTGGTGGTAAGTGGTAGTGGGGCGTCTGTGGGTCACAACGCCACCTGGTGCCGGTTCTCGGAGCACCCGGATGGCTCTGTCCTTGAACTGTGCAAATCCCAGATGAGGGTCCTGTAAGGCCATTGCCCGCAACTGGGTTCGGTGGGCATTGCAATATAAACCCTCTATAAATTGTTCAGTCAACAGCCTGTCCTCGTCTCCCACGCCGTCAGGGTCGGTCTGCTTAATGGCTCTCAGGGCCTCTTGTAGGTTCAGGGCATAGTCCCTTATACTCTCGGATGCTCGCTGCTTGCACCCGTAGAATCTAAGCTTGATCTCGGCTGAGGTGCGGGTATCAAAGGTGTCCCTCAGCCGGGTTAGTATCCCTGCGACAGTCCTCCCCCCAGGTGGCCAGGACTTTACCTCCCTTCGGGCTGCCCCAGTTAATTGGGCCACCAGGATGCTCACTTTTTGCTCTTCTGTGAGGGGGTACACCTGGAAGAGGCTATCCAGCTTTTCTCTAAAGTCATGCAGGGTATGTGACTCCCCTGAGTACTGGGGTAGCCAGGCCGCTCCCGGGATATAGGGCATGGTGAAAGGCATGACTGCAGCAGCGGTGGCGCTGGCGGGGGTTGAGGCAGTGAAGCTCTCCTCCGTATCCGACATCCTCCTCCCCCCTAGTGGACCGTGGCCTACCTTGCGATGATCCTCTTCCGTAGGCCGCGGCTCCGCAGTAGATCGTCAGGGTTGAGGACCTTCCGTCGCGCTCCTGTGACGTCGGCGTCTGCTGGGCTCCTTCCAGGACCTTACGCGACGTCCGGACGTGAGGCGGGGCTTCAGTTCTCGCGCGCTTTCGGAGTCCACGCCCCTCTTCTTCCCGCGCGACGTCTTCAAGATGGCGTCCAACGGCGGGAAAACTCCACGGAAGGTGGGAAGAAGGCTGAAAATGGCGCCGGATGGCGGGAATCTTCACCGATGGCGGGAAGAAGGCTGAAGATGGCGCCGGATGGCGGGAATCTTCACCACAGGTAAGTTTGAACAGTCTTTTTCAGGCACGCAGTACCCGGTGTTTGCGGGCACGAAATCCTGCCGACTACGCCAAAAGTTGACGCGCCCCTGGGCCTGTGTCGCGCTGCGTTGCGCACGCGGGAGCTTACCCAGAGCCGGATCTGTTGAGGGTTGTAGTCTCGTGGCGGTGACCCGGTCCGTGCCCAGGGAGTCAAACTGAGCGGCGATGTATCAGCGGTAGATGTTGGACGACTACGCCACCCGTTGAGTACAGCTAAGGAGCTGCTGCTGCAGGGCAGACCGCTGAGGCCGGTGGTAGGATTGTGCAGCGTGATAGTATAACCCCCAACGGGAGGGGTATGGCCTCAGGGCAGCCGACGTGGATGATGGGGGTAGCAGGAACCACTCGGAGACGGTACGGTGTAGTTCAGGGTCTTTACTGGTGACAAAGATAGACCCTCCCGGAGTACTGGCTAGCGATTGGGGCCTGGTCAGTCCTTGAGCAGATGGGATCTCCCCTGGCCAGATGGAGTTGTAGGCCTCCCAAACTAACTGTACTCTTCTGGCTACCTTGCTAGAGGCGGGTATAAGTAGCCCACGTCCCTCAGTGTACCGTGTGGTGCTCACCCGTATGGCCGGTGACTCGGGGCCTTCTAGTAGCTTCCGCTCCACGATGGCGGTGCTGGTCCCATGCGTGTGACCGTGCCTTTGGGTCTCTCGGCCAGAGGACCTGGAATCCCCTGCCTGACGGATTCTGCTGCTGGGTAGGAGTTAGTCCCCACAGCCTCGGACTCCGGGTCCGGTAAGAAATCTTCTCAGTCAGGGCGAGCTCTGCAGCTGCCAGCCCCTGACTCCTTGTAACACTGCTCCCACAGAGCTCCTGATGTTCTGTTCCTATATTTGCTTCTTTTCTCTGTCTCTACTTCTTCTCTACTCCCTAACCCTGCCTCAGCCCTAGGTTTATATAGGGGAAGTTCTTCCCCTCCCAGGACTGGGCAGGAGGTGTGGCATGCATAGGATCCCTGATCAAGAGACCTCCCACCTGCTCTCAGACATAACATTGCTGTTACTGTGGAAACCAGACCCCTGGGGTGCCACACATGTGCTCAACTTGGTCGTGCAAAGTTTTTTGAGGGACTATCTGGATCTTGATGCACTGCTGCACAAGGTCCGCAGAGAGTGCGCTCACTTGCAGCGTTCTAGCGTTTTTATACCCATAGCTTGTCCTTCAATGTTTGCAGAGCAACAAGCTGCATGGACTGATACAATAGATAGTCAGACATTCACCAAATTAACAAACATTGATGGGTCAATTAACCTGTGCCTTTGCCCTTCAAGGAAAAGAGAACAATAATCTGCAAGGGCTGATAAAATAGAAGGTCAGCAACTATTCAACAAATTAACAAACATCAATTCAACCTACTACAAGAGTCAACATTCAGGCTCATATGAACAATGTCTCTTGACTAGTGTTGAGCATTCCGATACTGAAATATCGGGTATCGACTGATATTCGCGGTATTGGAGTTCCGATACTAAGTTCCGATACTTTTACAATATCGAATACCGGAATCGGAAGTTCCCATAATGCAATGAGCCAGTTTGATTTTATTCAGCCAATGAGGATCCTAAGAAGTGTGGGCACATCCTGTTAGGCATGTTAGGCATGTTAACTAATGGCATGGCTGTGATTGGCTGCTGAAATGATGTCATGATGCACTTCAAAAGCCGCCGCCGCCATTTTGGGTTCACTCTGCTGTGAATTCAGTTAGGGACAGGACGCTGAGGTTCTGAGGGACAGTTTTAGCTACCTATTTGCTTTATTGTGCTTTACCCAGGCTACTTTATAGAGCTTTCTTTTGCCTTGCAGCGCTAGTGCACAGTTCTCTGCACTGTTCACGGCTGTCTGCGAGGTCTCTGTGTGTGAGTGCAGCTCATGCTGTAGTGTGTGCTGCAGCCAAGTCCGATTGTAGTCCGCTCAGCATGCGTCACTGCCTCATACATTGTGCTTTTTTGCATTAGTGCTGCTCATTTTTCCTGATTTCTCCTATTAGTGTGGTTCCATCCGTATCCAGATAGATTGCTTCCAAACACACTATATAGGAGTAGATAGAGGAGTGTTTCTGCAGCCTTGTGCCCTGCAGCCCCAGCCAGATTAGTATTAGCCTATTTTTTGTAGCCTCATCTATTGCATTGTAGGTTACCTTCCTGCATTGTAATAGCAACAAAAAGTTTGTGATACTATCGGTTTTACATCTTTGGGCACATCCAGTGTCTTTTTGTGAAAAAAAAAAATGCAAATTAAGTTCACCAAACGCTCCACTGTACAGTTGTGTAGGCCACAATAGCTCATATTAAAGTCCAGTCCACACTTTATAAAATTAGTGTTTCTTATACCTGTTAGCAGCTGTTCAGAAATAAGCACACTAAGCCCTTAGTACTTTTCTGCCTATCTTCAGTCTACCAAGATGAAGAAGGCAGGTAGTAAGGCATGTGGTCGTGGTCGTGGAGTTTCTGCAGGGAGAGGACGTGGGGATTCTGTGCCTGCAGGGAGAGGACGTGGTAATTCTGTGCCTACTGCGAGCACCAGTGACTCAGCATCCCCCAGTTTTACCAGGAAACAGTCCTTTATGCGCAGCTTTGTAGGAGCTCGCCATACCCCACTGTTGCGGGAGGACCAAATTGAAGCTGATGTCGGATGGATGGCAGCTAATGCATCAACTTCAATTAGTTCCAGATCCTCTCAGGTCCTGAGCACTGAAGAGCACCCATCTGTCTCTTCACCACCTGCCAAATTGCCCAGGCAGTCAGAGAGCCCTGGACAGGAGCCAACTCTACTTCTGTTCTCTGAATCTCTTGGCTTGGAAAGAGGGGGCCAGCCAAGCAGAATTCTAGAATTTGAAGAAGCGGTAGTTTGCAGTGATGTGCAACCGCTTTGTCTCTCTGAATCTGAAGAGGCGGGTGGGCCAGTGCCTATGGTCAGCACACCTCAGTACGCATCTAATGATGAGACTCAGGTACCACTTTCTGGTGCGTTCTGTGCTCTCGAGACTACCCAGGAGAAGCAGTTGTTTGAAGAGGGTAGTGTAGATGATGAGGTCCTTGACCCATCATGGTGTGAGGGACAGGAAGGTGGTAGGAGCAGCTCTGAGGAAGAGATTCCCCGAACGGCCCAAAAAGGAGGGAGCGGGAGGGGACAGACTTGGTTGCCTGTAGCCTCCACTTCGGCACCCATTAGGAGCATGCCTCTTCCAAAACCCAAAAGGGGCGCTCCCAAGACTTGCAGTGCCTGGTCCTTTTTTGACACAGCTGCAGATGACATTTGCTTTGTCAAATGCAAGCTGTGTAATCAGAAAGTGAAAAGAGGGAAAAGTGTCAGCAACCTCAATATCACAAATATGTGGAAACATGTGCGGACCAAGATCGTGGTGGAGTTACAAAGACACACTGAAGACCTAGACCAACCTACAGCGCCACCTACCACCTCTTCAGCTCGTGTTGTAGCCTCTTCCTCCAGCTCACACACAGCTGGTTAGGCTTCCTCACAGGATCGCCATAGAAGAACCTCTGGCACTGTTGTACAGAGACACAGTGTCATTCCACCCACAGCACCACATTCCCGGTCATCCTCACACTCCCAGGCCAGTCTACAGCCATTGTTAGCACAGGCATGGGAGAAAAGGCACCCATACTCGGCAAACCACCCCCGAGCACAGGCTCTGAATGCTGGCATTGCAAAACTACTGGCCCTTGAAATGCTATCATTCAGGCTGGTGGAGACTGACACCTTCCGTAACTTGATGGCATCGGCAGTCCCACAATACAACGTGCCCAGCCGCTTTTATTTCAGCAGGCAAGCCATCCTGGCCTTGAAACAGCATGTGGAGGGAAAAATTAAACATGCGCAACAAAACGCCGTCAGTAGCAAGGTCCACCTGATCACTGATGCGTGGACCAGTAAGCATGGACAGGGACGATACCTTTCCCTCACTGCCCATTGGGTAAATGTTGTGGAGCCGGGTACAGATCTTGAGAGTAGCGCTGTACATGTTCTGCCAACTCCAAGGATTGCAGAAATCCAGTCTGTACACATTGACTCCTCTTCATACTCCAGTTCCTCTGAATCAGCGCTGCAGGAGCCGTCACTGTCTACCTCCACATCGACCCGTGAACGGTTACTTGTTACGACCGATATGAGCACAGCCGTGCCAAATGTCAACAGGCCGTATTGAAATTAATTTATTTGGGGAATAGAAGCCACACAGCGCAGGAGCTCTGGAATGCCATCAAGCAGCAGAGCGACGTGTGGTTTGTGGCAGCGAATCTCCAGCCAGGCATTGTAGTGTGTGACAATGGCCGAAATCTGGTGGCAGCTCTGGGCCTAGGCAGCCTCACTCACATCCCATGTCTGGCACATGTGCTCAACTTGGTCGTGCAGAGTTTTTTGAGGGACTATCTCGATCTTGATGCACTGCTGCACAAGGTCTGCATAGAGTGCGCTCACTTGCAGCATTCCAGCATCGCAAGATCGCGCATTGCAGCTCTGCAGCGTCGATTACGCCTTCCGGAACATCGCATCATATGTGACCTACCCACCAGGTGGAATTCAACGTTACATATGTTGGAGAGGTTGTGTGAGCAGCAGGCAGCAGTAATGGAGTACCAGCTGCAGCAGCCGCAAACAAGTCGCACTGCCCACCGTTCACACTTCACCACCACTGAGTGGGCCTCTATGAAGGACATCTGCCACGTTTTGCGTGCCTTCGATTATTCCACGCAGATGGCGAGTGCAGATGATGCACTAGTAAGCATGACTATCCCCCTTATCTGCCTGCTTGAAAAAACACTGCAAGAACTAAGGGAGGAGGTTTTGGAAGAGGTGGAGGATGAGGAGTCACAAATGCCATCTGCTTCAGTACAGTCTGCACAACGTGGTTCCTCACAAAGGCCTAGGCAGGGGACACTTTGTGAGGAGGATGAGGAGGAGTCAATGGAGGAGGAAGACATCGGTCCAGAGGAGGGAGGTACACAATGCTCTAGTAGTCAGTATCTAGAGCGAGGGTGGGGTGATGCAGAGCAGGCAGAGATCATGCCTCAAGCAGGGGCCAGCGATTCTTGGCCAGTTGGCAGTCTGCAGCACATGGTTGATTTCATGCTGCAGTGCCTGAGAAATGACAGCCGCATCGCCCACATTCTCAACACGGCTGATTATTGGGTGTCCACCCTCCTAGATCCTCGCTACTGGGACAACTTACAAAGCCTCATAACACCGTTGAACCGGGAGCGTAAAATGCGGGAATACCAAGACACACTGGTGCATTCCATCATGTTCTCCATTCCACCCGAGAGCAGTGCTGCTAGTGCTTTACAAAGCAGCTCAGTGCGTCGAGGCAGTGGAGGAAGCTCTGCACAAAGAAGTAGAAGAAGCAGCACCTCAGCACAAGGCAAGACCAGTATTGCTCAAATGTGGCAAAGTTTTGTGTCCCCGCCACAAATGTCTACACCATCACAGATGGCTCCAGTCAGCAGGAGGCAACGTTTCCGTCAGATGGTGACAGACTACATGTCTTGCCCTGTCAGTGTACTCCCAGACGGCTCTTCCCCCTTCAAGTCTTGGGTTTCTAAGCTGGATACATGGCCAAAGCATAGACAGTATGCATTGGAGGTGCTGGCTTGCCCTGCTGCTAGTGTATTATCGGAACGCGTCTTTAGTGCCGCAGGTGGTGTACTAACAGACCGTCGCATCCGAATATCCTCCTAAAACGTTGACCGGCTTACTTTTCTGAAAATGAACAAGGCCTGGATCTCGCATGAATTTGCCAGTCTTCTTCCAGATTAAATAATTGGTTGGCAACAGTATCCATGTCTCCTGTTGTGTTCATGTTTCTACCACCTGAACTGTAATCCCTGGGCTCCAACACCGCCAGTTGCTGCTCAGAAGTGCCGTCTGCACAGTCAACACTTGCTCCAGTGTTATTGGGGTTCAGTAACGTCAGCTGTTCCCCTGCTGTGTGTCCGGCAATTTCTCCTGCTCTGTCCACATTCACACTACTACTGATTTTAAACTTGCTCCAATCAGGCCTCTGTCTGGCTCCTCTCTGTTTTCAGTATTTACCCTGGGCTCCAACACCGCCAGTTGCTGCTCAGAAGTGCCGTCTGCACAGTCAACACTTGCTCCAGTGTTATTGGGGTTCAGTAACGTCAGCTGTTCCCCTGCTGTGTGTCCGGCTATTTCTCCTGCTCTGTCCACATTCACACTACTACTGATTTTAAGCTTGCTCCAATTAAGGCCTCTGGCTCCACTCTGTATTTAGTATTTACCCTGGGCTCCAACACCGCCAGTTGCTGCTCAGAAGTGCCGTCTGCACAGTCAACACTTGCTCCAGTGTTATTGGGGTTCAGTAACATCAGCTGATCCCCTGCTGTGTGCCCGGCAATTTCTCCTGCTCTGTCCACATGCACACTTCTACTGATTTTAAACTTGCTCCAATTAGGCCTCTGTCTGGCTCCTCTCTGTTTTCAGTATTTACCCTGGGCTCCAACACCACCAGTTGCTGCTCAGAAGTGCCGTCTGCATAGTCAACACTTGCTCCAGTGTTATTGGGGTTCAGTAATGTCAGCTGTTCCCCTGCTGTGTGTCCGGCAATTTCTCCTGCTCTGTCCACATGCACACTACTACTGATTTTAAACTTGCTCCAATTAGGCCTCTGGCTCCACTCTGTTTTTAGTATTTACCCTGGGTTCCAGCACCTTCAGCTGTTTCCCAGCAGTGTCTTTGGCACGGGTACTCCCTCCTGCCCAGCCTGGTTCCAGCACACCAGCTGTTGCCGGGTAGTGTCAACGTCACTTTGCCTCCAATACGTTGTCCAGTCGTTTTGCAGTCGGGTTAGCCGACTCTATGGGGCCTGCAGTTTAGGTGTCTCCTATGTGGTCTGCAGGATCAGGCAATGAAGGCTGGTTCCATAGTGCCAATAGGACAAGCACCCCCTGTAGGACTGTGGGTTTTGGTAACTCCGGCTGGCTCGCGGCCTTGCAACTTTTTTTTTCATGGGTACCTTCTGTTACCCATCCGGGTTCCAGTACCGCCAGCTGGTTCTCGGCAGTGCCTTTGGCTTAGGTGCCTCCTTCTCGGTATCCGAGTTCCACCAATGTCTGCTGGTCCTTGGTAGTGCTTTCTGGCACAGGTACCTCCTGCTTAGTAACCGGGTTCCAGTACCATCAGCTGGTCCCCGGTAGTTCCATTGGCTCTTGTACCTTCTGCTACCCATCCGGGTTCCAGTACCGTCAGCTGGTTCTCGGCAGTGCTTTTGGCTTAGGTGCCTCCTTCTCAGTATACGAGTTCCACCAACGTCTGCTGGTCCATGGTAGTTCCATTGGCTCTTGTACCTTCTGCTACCCATCCGAGTTCCAGTGCCGTCAGCTGGTTCTCGGCAGTTCCTCAGCCTTATTTTACCTTCTGCTACATTTCCAAGTTTAAACTTTTTGAAAAGGCTTTTGGTAATCACTCTGGATCTCCCTGACGACGACCCTGAAGACGACGACCCTGAAGACCACCCCGAAGAAGACGAGGACCCCGAAGACGAGGACCCCGAAGACGACCCTGAAGACCACACCGAAGAAGACGACGACCCCGAAAACGACGACCCCAAAGATGACGACCCTGAAGACGACGACCCTGAAGACCACCCCGAAGAAGACGAGGACCCCGAAGACTACGACCCTGAAGACGACGACCCTGAAGACCACCCCGAAGAAGACGAGGACCCCGAAGTTGACGACCCTGAAAACCACCACAAAGAAGACGACGACCCCGAAGATGACCCTGAAGATGACGACCCTGAAGGCCACCCCAAAGAAGACCGAGAAGATGACCCTGAAGAAGATGACCAAAAGGACAAAGAACAAGAAGACAACCACCAAGTTACAGAAGAACAAGAGACAGAAGACCAAGAAGCTGAAGAACAAGAAGCTGCAGAACAAAAAGCAGAAGAACATTAGGCATAAGACTAAAAATCAGAGCAAAAGATATTATCTAAATTATAAGCAGAAGAAGACTAAGCAGTGTATGGGGGTGAGTCCGTTCCTCCTCGTGGTGCCCCTGGAAAATACCTGCTGCTGCAGGCCAAACTGAACGTGGACAAATCCTGTTGTAAATCTTTTGTGACAGGCAGAACAGAAGGTGTAATCTTCAAACTTTTATAGATAACAACCACAGGAATGCCTGTCACAAATAAGAATATGAGGAAGAAGAAGAATATGAAGAAGATGAAGAAGTAGAATATGAAGAAGAATAATAGTTGAATAAGAAGAATATGAAGAATGTAAAAAAAAAGAATAATAGGAAGAAGGTGAAGAAGAAGATGAATTAAGGTGAAGAAGAAGTTGATGAAAAAGATGCTGCTGCTGAGGATGATGAAGGAGAAAGTGTGGGAGAAGTAAAAAAGAAGGTGAAGAGCATGGAAGTAGTGAAACACAAATATCTGACCAAATATAAAAAAGCTTAACATAGTCAATATCTTTGTAACTCCAAACGTCTTAAAAAAAATATTAATTCCTGCTATTCCATTTGATTGGGCTAAACCTCTATGTCTTTCATGTCTCCTCCTCCTCCCCCAATACATTCTACATTATTCTTAGTTGTTTTCCTTCATGTAGAATTAACCTTCCAGGAAAGAAAGGGTTTATTTTCATTCCGATATTTGTGTCCCATTGACTTGCATTGGTTTCCGGTATCGGAATCAGCGATATCCGATATTTTTTGGATATTGGTCTGATCCAATCCGATCCGATATTTCCCGATATCGGAAGGTATCACTCAACACTACTCTTGACCTGCTGAATAATATGTGGTATAATTAAGAATAAACACTGTGTCATCAGATTCCCCTTCGAAATAGCTTCATCTTTATTTTGTTGGTTGTTTTTCTGACGAACAGCTTACTTTAGGTCCTTCTACAACATTTCTTTATCATTAAGATCAGGATTTTGACGTGACCATTCCAAAGTATTAACTTTATTCTTTTTAACTATTGTTTTGTAGAACAACTTAAGTGCTTTGGGTCATTATGTTGCTTCATATAAGGGCACATTTATATGTGCCAACTGCACGCATTGAACAACCGTCAAACTTTTCTGATAATTGTCGATTAATCGTGTACATCAGCTTGGAAGAATTCTAGTTTATTCCTCCCTACAAACAGCTTCAACTTTATCATGCTGATTGTTTTCTCTAATGAACTGCTCACTATAGGTCCTTCCACAACATTTATGTAGGATTAAGATCAGGACTTTGACGTGACCATTCCAACACGTTAACTTTATTCTTTTTAAACCAATCTTTTGTAGAACAACTTATGTGCTTTGGGTCGTTATGTTGCTGCATGACCCACCTTTTCTTGAGATTCAGTTCATGGATCACATGCCCTAACATTATTCTTTTAGACTCTGCTGGTATAATTCAGAATGCTTTGTTTCATCATTTGCTTATTATGATTATTGTTATAGTTCCTTCTGATTTTTTTGTGCTATACCATGCAACTGATATAAGGCATTATGAAGCAGCCTGGCCTACCAAACCCAAGGTCATGTGTGCTTTCTCTAGTTGATGTAATTTTCTGCAATGTGCAAAATGGCAATGACCATTTTAGATGATTTACTTAATTTAAAAAGCAAGTTGTTAGAATTTGTTAGGTTCATTGAATTCCTAAAAAAATGACACAAAATTGATTGGAATTCAATCGATTTTCTCATCTCTGTCCATTACCCTATATATAAAATTGTCTTAACCGGTTCCCGACCGCCCACTGTAGATAAACGTCGGCGCTTGCCGGGCTCTGTGCAGCGCCGACGTTTAAAAACGGTGGGTGGTCTCGCAGCGCTCAGGACCCCCAGGGTCCTGCAAGCGCTGCGATTCCGGTGCAGAGCGTTAGCTCTGACAGGGGACATCATCGGGACCTGATTAGATCAGGTCCCAGTGATGTTAACCCTTAGCTGTCTTCTATATGCTGTGATCTATTGTGATCGCGGCATATAGGAGACAGCAGGAGGAGAGGGGGTCGTCAACTTACCTCTCCGAAGACCTCCGAGTCCTTCCAGGACCTGGGGTTGCTATGGCAGCTGGAGGTCACATGACCGCCTCCAGCTCTGCCATATATGGTGTCCTGTCTGGCTCAGCTGCAGCTGTAGCCAGACAGGAGACTCTGATTGAAACAGTCAGGGAAGATCTCATGTAATGTAATATATGTCTATTACATTACATGAGATCAGAGATCAGAAAAATAAAAATTAATGTCCCATACAGGGACTAAGAAAAAATGTGAAAAAAAGTAAAAAAAAAGTTTTTAAACTATTAATTAAAAAATCACAAAATAAATAAAAATAAATAAATAAAATATTAAACCAATAAATCCGTATATTTTTACAAAACCAAAAAAAGTACACATATTTGGTATTGCCGCGTCCGAAACAACCCGAGCTATAAAACTGTCACACTAATTAACTCCTTCTGTGCACACCGTAATAAAAATAAATAAAAAACGGAGCAAAAAAATATGCTTTTTCATCATATTGCCAAACAAAAAGTGGAAAAAAATGCGATCAAAAAACAAAATAGAAATAAAAATGGTACCACTGAAAACGTCATCTTGTTACGCAAAAAAAAAGCTGCCATACAGCTCCATCAGCCGAAAAATAAAAAAGTTATAGCGCTCAGAATAAAGCAATGCAAAAAAAATATTTTTTTCTATAAAATAGTTTTATTGTGTAAAAGCGCCAAAACATAAAAAAAATACAGTAAGTGTAGTATCGCTGTAAATGTACTGACCTGAAGAATAACGCTGCCTGATCACTTTTACCACACGCAGAACGGCATAAAAAAAAAACTCAAAAAACAATTCCTGAATTGTTTGTTTTTGTTAATTTTACCTCACAAAAAACGGAATAGAAAGCGATCAAAAAATGTCACGTCCCCAAAAATGGTACCAATAAAAATGTCAACTCGTCCCGCAAAAAACAAGCTGTCACATGACTCTGTCGGCCGAAATATGGAAAAATTATAGCTCTCAAAATATGGTGATGCAAAAACTAGATTTTGCAAAAAAAGCGTCTTTTAGTGTGTGACAGCTGTCAGTCATAAAAACCCGATATCAATCTGGTATCTCTGTAATCACACCGACCCGAAGAATAAAGTAATCTAATCAGTTATATCACACTAGGAACGGCGTAAAAAATAAATAAAACCAATTCTTCACCTGCTACTGATTTGTTTATTATGTCCCCAAAGATCCCAGTAAGGCTCTGCCCACATTTATCCTGTGCTCTGCGCTGAGCACTTACACCAGAGTTTCCGTGTAAATCTCTGAAATACATGATTCAGCCGGAACCCATGACGGAAGATTCCCTGTAATGAGACAGATATAGGCCACTGTGGACGCCGTCTAGCCTGGGATCCCACGGTGTCATTTGTTTTAGGCGTGCATAAAAGTGCGGTTGGCCACAGTTTTGTGCACTTCTGAAAAAAAGGACACCGCTACACAGAGGCCAGACGGTGTCCAGAGTAACTCTGCTGCCTCATTACAGTGAATGGATCCTGCAGGGGTTTCATCTGAATTACATCACTTGGAAATTTAGATGGAAACCCCGATGTAAGTGCTCAGCCTAGAGCGCCGGATAAATGTTACGTAAAATGTTCCCAATAAAAGCTTCAACTCAGTCCTCAAAAAAAGCTAGTCCCCACTCAGGTCCGTCATCTGTTAAAAATATAAGGGACTTCCAAGTTACTGGTAGCAGAAAGGCTCTGGAAAAGCAAAATGACCCTTGCCCCCCAAAAGAAATTCAGAAAATTTTGTGCTCCCAAATCCAAATGCCTATTCTACAATAATTTTGTTCTCCAATTGTCAAATAGCACTCCGTCCCCCCCAGATCTCACCGTATGGCTAAGCGGTACGATACAGCCACATATGGGGTATTGACACTTTTAGAAGAAATTGTGTGACACATTTTGGCACCATTTTTACCCATTGCCCTGTTTGAAAATGTAAAATCTGAGGGTAAAACATTTTTTTGTGGTAAAAATATAATTATGATTTTTTCAGTGCCCAATGGTATAAATTTAAAAATTAAAAAATACTCACTACTTCCCTAGATGAATTCCTTGAGAGGTGTAGTTTACAAAATGGGGTCATTTGTGGAGGTTTCTGCTGTTTTGGCATGTCAGCGACTCTTCAAATGTGACATGGTGTCTGCTGCCTATCCCAGCCAACATAGCGCTCCTTTCTCTTCCGAACCCTGCCGTACACCAAAGCAGTGGTTTTCCCCCACATATGGGGTATCAGCGTACTCAGGAGAAATTGTACAACAAATTTCATGGTGCAATTTCTCCGGTTATCCTTATGATAATGCAAAATTAGGGGATGAAAAACATTTTTTATGGGAAAAATGTGAAAATTTTATTTTCACGGCTCAATATTATAAACTTCTGTGAAGCAGCTGGGGGTGCAAGGTGCTCACCACACATCTAGATAAGTTCCCTAAGGGGTCTAGTTTCCAAAATGGTGGCACTTGTGGGGGGTTTCCGCTGTTTAGACACATTAGGGGCTCCACAAATGTGACATGGCGTCCGCTAATTATTCAAACAAATTTTACATTCAAAAAGTCAAATGGCGCTCCTTCCCTTTCAAACCCTGCCGTGCGCCCAAACAGTGGTTTTCCCTCACATATGGGGTATCAGCGTGTTCAGGAGAAATTGCACAACAAACTTCATGGTGCAATTTATCCTGTTACCCTTATGATAATACAAAATTAGAGAATGAAAAAGATTTTTTGTGGGAAAAATGTGAAAATTTTATTTTCACGGCTCAATATTATAAACTTCTGTGAAGCAGCTGGGGGTGCGAGGTGCTCACCACACATCTAGATAAGTTCCCTAAGGGGTCTAGTTTCCAAAATGGTGGCACTTGTGGGGGGTTTCCACTGTTTAGTCACATTAGGGGCTCCCCAAATGCGACATGGCGTCTGCTAATTATTCAAACAAATTTTACATTCAAAAAGTCAAATGGCGCTCCTTCCCTTTCAAACCCTGCCATGCGCCCAAACAGTAATTTTCCTCCACATATGGGGTATCAGCGTGTTCAGGAGAAATTGCACAACAAATTTCATGGTGCAATTTATCCTATTACCCTTATGATAATGCAAAATTAAGGGATGAAAAACGGTTTTGTGGGAAAAATGTGAAAATTTTATTTTTACGGCTCAATATTATAAACTTCTGTGAAGCAGCTGGGGGTGCGAGGTGCTCACCACACATCTAGATAAGTTCCCTAAGGGGTCTAGTTTCCAAAATGGTGGCACTTGTGGGGGGTTTCCACTGTTTAGTCACATTAGGGGCTCCCCAAATGCGACATGGCGTCTGCTAATTATTCAAACAAATTTTACATTCAAAAAGTCAAATGGCGCTCCTTCCCTTTCAAACCCTGCCATGCGCCCAAACAGTAATTTGCCTCCACATATGGGGTATCAGCGTGTTCAGGAGAAATTGCACAACAAATTTCATGGTGCAATTTATCCTATTACCCTTATGATAATGCAAAATTAAGGGATGAAAAACGGTTTTGTGGGAAAAATGTGAAAATTTTATTTTTACGGCTCAATATTATAAACTTCTGTGAAGCAGCTGGGGGTGCGAGGTGCTCACCACACATCTAGATAAGTTCCCTAAGGGGTCTAGTTTCCAAAATGGTGGCACTTGTGGGGGGTTTCCACTGTTTAGTCACATTAGGGGCTCCCCAAATGCGACATGGCGTCTGCTAATTATTCAAACAAATTTTACATTCAAAAAGTCAAATGGCGCTCCTTCCCTTTCAAACCCTGCCATGCGCCCAAACAGTAATTTGCCTCCACATATGGGGTATCAGCGTGTTCAGGAGAAATTTCACAACAAATTTCATGGTGCAATTTATCCTATTACCCTTATGATAATGCAAAATTAAGGGATGAAAAACGGTTTTGTGGGAAAAATGTGAAAATTTTATTTTTACAGCTCAATATTATAAACTTCTGTGAAGCACCTTGGGGTTCAAGGTGCTCACCACACATCTAGATAAGTTCCCTAAGGGGTCTAGTTTCCAAAATGGTGTCACTTGTGGGGGGTTTCCACTGTTTAGGCACATCAGGAGCTCTCCAAACGCAACATGGCGTCTGCTAATTATTCAGACAAATTTTACATTCAAAAAGTCTAATGGCGCTCCTTCCCTTCCGAACCCTGCAGTGCGCCCAAACAGTGGTTTTCCCTCACATATGGGGTATCAGCACGCTCAAGAGAAATTGCACAAAAAAATTTGGGGTCCATTTTTTCCTGTTACCCCTGTGAAAATAAAAAAAATTGGGTCTAAAGTAACATTTTTGTGAAAAAAGTTAAATGTTAATTTTTTTTTTCCACATTCCAAAAATTCCTGTGAAGCACCTGAAAGGTTAATAAAGTTCTTGAATGTGGTTTTGAGCACCTTGAGGGGTGCAGTTTTTAGAATGGTGTCAATTTTGGGTATTTTCTGTCACAAAGACCCCTCAAAGTGACTTCAAATATGATGTGGTCCTTAAAAAAATGTTTTTGTAAATTTTGTTGGAAAAATGAGAAATCGCTGGTCAACTTTTAACCCTTATAGCTCCCTAACAAAAAAAAATTTTGGTTCCAAAATTGTGCTGATGTAAAGTAGACATGTGGGAAATGTTATTTATTAACTATTTTGTGTGACATATCTCTCTGATTTAAGGGCATGAAAATTCAAAGTTTGAAAATTGCAAAATTTTCTAAATTTTCGCCAAATTTCCGATTTTTTCACAAATAAACGCAAGTTATATGGAAGAAATTTTACCACTATCATGAAGTACAATATGTCATGAAAAAACAGTCTCAGAATCAGGGGAATACGTTGAAGCGTTCCAGAGTAATTACTTCATAAAGTGACAGTGGTCAGAATTGAAAAAATTGGCCCGGTCACGAAGGCAAAAACAGGCTCTGGCGGGAAGTGGTTAAAGAGATTGTCAAACCAATAAATAATAGTTAAAGAGATTGTCACACCAATAAATAATAGTTATTGTACAGATCATGAAAACGTAATAATATTTACAATTTAAATGCATGAAACATTTAATTTAATAGTTAATACTTTAAGTAATATAGTAGGGTGCAACTTGTACTCAACGTGTGTAACAAGTGATAGATCTTGAAACGCAATTTAACTAATACTGGATCTTTGTCTCCCCAGTGATAGATCTTTATATCTATTCACTTCCAAGTGATCCTCTGTTCACTGAACAGCTGTCTTTACTAGTGATGAGCAACCGTGATTGCCACTGCTCAATTGCCTGTTAGACAACCAATGAACTTGCGGGGATTGCTTGCCATATGCGGTAATGCTGTAGCCATGTTTGATACTAGCATTGCTGTGATTGGGATTCAGTTCATGGATCATATGCCCTAACATTATTCTTTTAGACTATGCTGGTATAATTCAGAATGCTTTGTTTCATCAATGATAACAAGCCATACTGGGCAAGATGCATCAAAACAGGACTAAATAAGGATACAATCATGACCATATTTCACAGATAGTATAAGCGTTTAATGCAGTTTTTCTTTCTCCAAACAAAACGTTTCTCATTTAAACTAAAAAGCAAATTTTTGGTCTTATCCACAAAACATGTTTCCAATAGGCTACTGGCTTGTCCAGGTGATCTGGCACCAATGTTGTTTTTGAAGAGCAGCAGCACTCTCCATGCAATGTTGCTATGCACATAATTGTAAGTGCATTCCTGATGGTTGACTTAGAGAGGCCTTTCATTGTTTAGAAGGTACCTTGGGTTTCTTTGAGATCTTGCGAACTATCATGCACCTTTCTCTTAGAATCATCTATGTTGGTTGAACATTCCCGGGTAAGAAAATAATGGTCCTAAATTTACTTCTTTTGTACACAATCTGTCTGAACTGTTGATTGGTGGAGTCCACACTTTCTTTCTTCATCCTAATGAATACCAACAAGTCTTCTGAAGTCCTCATAAATCCACTATGTTCATGCCATATTACACTTCCAAGACAGTTGTTGTGAGCAGCTTATTTTGATAGATGCCTGTTCTTTAAATCAAACAGGTCATACACTCATGCCTTGTTATCATCTCATTGATTGAGAATAAAACAGACTTCAAATTATCCACTAATTCTAAAGGTTCACATACATTTGCCACTCAAAAACATATGATATTGGATCATTTTCCTCATTTAAAAAAATGTTAAAGTCTAATTTTTTTAAACATTTGTTTGATTTGGGACTTTTGTGAAAATCTGATATAGTTTTAGATTAAATCTATACAAAAATAATTGCAATTTTGAAGTATCATAAACTTTCAAGCATGGTCGTATTTATTGGAAATGTATTTATAATGATTACAGAAAACAATATCCTGGGTATATTATTATATTACTTAGAGGGATACAATGATATCTTTATCTCTATATAAGTGTGATAAACTGTAAATCCAGTGTAGTGTTTTGAATAAACTTTGTAGTTGAGTTTCATATCAATAGCTGAATGATTGCATAAAAAGTAAACATCTTCCTAGTCCCCCTAAAATAATGCATATGATCAAATCAGTGTAGAAAAGAAGATGGGATGAAGACATACCAGTATGTGAATCCACGGCATCTTTCAACTTGGAACAAGTACCAGCTTGTTAATTTGTCAATATACACAAAGAAAAGCAGCACTACTGAAGAAAACTATGGGATGGTGCCAGCGCACGTGACCTTGATTCAAGGTCCGAAGTATATACAAACAGAATAAAATGCAGGATTCCATGGAAACCAAATCAAGTAAGTAATTTATTCATCCATTTAAATACTAATTTAATAAATTCATTTTTTAATAATTTTTGTTGCTTACAACACAATTAACATTGCCAGTATCACACATTCCACTATTTATTGTATAATTGCATTTCATTGTTACACTTTAGGTATTTCATAATTTAAATCATACTGTTTGATTAGACAATGTGATAGACCGAAATGTTGCATTGTTGTGGAATAGCAAATCACTTATTTGAGTCAATTATATTAGTGTTGAGATTTCTTAGCTTTTTGCATTGTTTGACCTTGAATTAAGGTCATATACTTTGGGATCCCCCAGGGCATTCTCCAAAAAATGATGTTCAGGTAAACAAAAGATATCATCTCTCAGAATGGTTTTCTATTCTTCTATTCTATTATTTTTTAATGTAGTAGTATAGGACAACATACTTCACAGGATTATTTCCTTGGATGTAAGTACATTTCTTACTTTCCTGTGTTTTATTCTTTTGTTCAGCAAAAATAGTCAGATTTTATTTATCAGTTTTCTCTGTCTATTTCTAGAAGTGAACAAATCTTTTGAAAGTTGAATTTGTTAAATTTAGCAGATTTTTTTTTTTTTTAATTTGATTTTTGATGAATCTATTTGTGGTAAATTGCAATTAGTAGGTAGCTCTCTAGGACTTTATTCAATTTATTTAAAGCTATTTAAGGAAAACACTGATTTAGTAGTGTCAAAGTACTGTAGTTTCAACAGACATGGCTATGGGTAAACGATTGGTAACTTCACTGTTGTGCTGTTATAAACGGAATGTTTTAGTGTTTTATGGCTTTCTCTCCCTATCTTTAAGTTGTGACCTGTGATGTCCTCACACTATCCAGGTTGAGCACAAAATGGCTATGGCATTCTCTGCTTCTGTAAATATGATTATTATTATAGTACCTTCTGATTTTTTTGTGCTATACCATGTAACTGATATAAGGCAATATGAAGCAGCCTTGCTTACCAAACCCAAGGTCATGTGGGCTTTCTCTAGTTGATGTAATCTTCTGCAATGTGCAAAATGGCAATGACCATTTTAGATAATTTGCTTGAATCAAATAGCAAGTTGTTAGAATTTGTTAGGTTCATTGAATTCCTAAAAGAATTACACAAAATTGATTGGAATTCAATCGATTTTCCCATCTCTGTCCATTACCCTATATATAAAATTGCCTTAAAGAGGTTATCACACCAATAAATAATAGCTATTGTACAGATCATGAAAACTTAATAATATTTACAATTTAAATACATTAAACTTTTAATTTAATAGTTAATACTGTATTATAATATGGTGCAACTTGTACTCAAAGTGTGTAACAAGTGATAGATCTTGACACACAATTTAACTAATACTGGATCTTTGTCTCCCCAGTGATGGATCTTTATATCTATTCACTGCCAAGTGATCCTCTGTTCACTGAACAGCTGTCTTTACTAGTGATGAGCAACCGTGATTGCCACTGCTCAATACTCGATCGAGCATAGGAGTGCTCGGGCACGCTCGTTACTCTATAGAGTAACTCGGGTGCTCGAGCGCCATGCTCGAATCCCCGCCCCACATGTTTGGCGCCTGTTAGACAGCCAATGAACATGCGGGGATTTTTCGCCATATACAGTTATGCTGTAGCCATGTTGGATACTTGCATTACTGTGATTGGCAGGATTCATCGCGTCATAAGGTCTCATATAAGACCCGGTGATGCTCAGCACACTGTGTTCAGGAAGCAGTTCAGGGAGAGTTGTTATAGGAGGGAGAGCAAATTTTAGAGCAGGGATATAGACAGGTTTTAATATTGTTATTACAGTAATTGTATATTGCTGCTGCAGCATTAAAACAACAGGCCTTTTCAGAGCTAAATATTTTCCTTTCTGTAATAAAATTGCTGCTAGCTGCATTCGGTGGAGGGAAAGTTCAGAAATAGAGGCATCTAGGTAGGGTTTAATATTGCTATTGCAGTAATTGTATACTGTTGCACTTTTTAAAACAACAGTCTTTGTCAAGGTTAAATATTCTCCTTTCTGCAGTAAAACTGCTGTTACCTGCATTCAATGGAGGGAAGTTTAGGATTAAAGGCATCTAGGCAGGGTTTAATATTGCTATTACAGTACTTATATAGTGCTGCTGCCTGCTGCCCCATTAAAACAACAGTCCTTGTCAGGTCTAAATATTTTCCTTTCTGCAGTAAAACTGCTGTTATCTGCTTTCAGTGGAGGGGAAGTTTAGAATAAGAGGCATCTAGGTAGGGTTAAATATTGCTATTGGAGTACTGACAAACAGCACATTTTGGCAGAGTTGTTCAAAGGTATAACAGACTAGACAGGTCTGTGGCTCTCGACGCAGAACATACAGCCAGGCATGGTTATTTGTGATAATGGCCATAACCTGGTGGTGGCTCTGAAGCTTGGTAAGCTCGCACATGTACCATGCCTGGCACAACGTGGCACCCCAGGAGTCTGGTTTAGTGTTGAGCCACCCCCGTAGTGTTCGAGTTCGGTTCGGTTCGTCGAACACCCGTGTGTTCGCCGAACTGTTCGTCGAACTGTTCGTCGAACACCTTCGAACACCGTTAAAACCAATGGCAGGCAAACAAAAACACATAGAAACACATAGAAAACACCTTCAAAGGTGTCCAAAAGCTGACAAACTGCTCAGAAGACACAACTAACACATGGAAAAGTGACAAGTACATATAGTCATGCGAAAATAAAAGAGGTGGAGGAGTAAAAGGAGGGGGAGACACAGATATAGGCATGTCATGCCCTTCTAAAATCCAAAAAGTGAGAAGCCGACACGGCCAGTCCGCTCCTGCCCGTGCCACCTCCGTGTCGCCGGGTTTGTGCCAGAGCCGCGGTGAACCCTGATGGCCAGCCCCCCTCTCCCAATACTGGTGCCTGTCCGCTGGTGGGTCGAGCGAGCCCCCCTGTGGTGGAGGCAGCTCTAAGCTTTTTAATTTAAATTGTCTCTCTAATTTGAATGAATACACTTTAAATCCATTTACAAGCATCTATTGGAGGGCAAGTCTCATGCCAGCAGCCGCGTAATTCCAGCTCCAGTAGCGTCCACTAAAGCTGCTGCAGTTAAAAAGCTTTTATAAGGATCGAGCTCGGCTGTCCACCGCAAGGCATCCTACTGCCAGTCCCAGCCCCTATGCCTTGGGGTGCCTCCTGATGCTCTTCACTGAGTATCCCATGGTCCCGAAGCATTTCCTTTGAAAAAATTAAGTGTCTAAACTACAGGTGGTGTAGCTTGCTTAACAGCCGGGATAATCCGCTGACTAGCAGACACTGCTACTAGGCACAAAGTATTTCCTGGGCTAGATGCAAGTAAAAATTTGTAATTAGATACTCTCGTTGGATGCTGAGAAAGCATTCCATAGAGTCTCCTGGCACGCCATATATGATTCTCTTAAAAAGCTTGGGGTAGGGGTCTAGGGGACCCTTTTATAGCCAAAATCACGGCCCTGTATCGCAATACGTCACCTAGGCTGAAGATAAATGGAACTGTAGCACCCTGAGGGCTCGGTTGCTACAGACGTATTGCACCTCACCCAGAGGTGTGATATCTCACTCTCAGGTAAGGATGGAGTGTGGATCAGGACCCGACACCTGCATGCATTACACCACATTGCCGTGGGGCAGGGCGACCAATATGCCCCTGAGATGGGCACGATAGTCCCTGTCCCTGGCTGGAGTGGGGGGAGGGAACACTGAGGAAGGGGAACCCTGTAGTGCAGGAGCAGGGAGGAAGCAGTTCCTGGGTGCATTGAGAAGGGAGTATAAAAGGTGGGCACCATCTTAGTTCAGTGCAGAGAAGTCTGAGCAGAAGTGGCAGGGAGCAGGGGCTCTGCATGAGCTCTGCTCCGGAGGCGGGCCTAGTAACAGAGGCTCAGGCCTGGAAGAGGGAGAAGGAAGGAAGAGGAGCGGAGAAGGCTCCAGGAACGAGGAATGAAGGGATCCCAGGGGTGCGGACGGGCGAGTCGCCACCGCACGCCCGAATCCACCTGCGTGGAGGGGTCAGGCCAAAGGGGGAGACCGGTCCCCGAACTAGTGGAGGCAGGAAACGACCCTCAGCTAGAAACCGGAGGCTCTGACATTTTATGTGGCGCAGCCCCTCGCTACACCCGCTAGGAAGGCACCACATAGGGTCAGGGAAACTGGCGCCAAGTTTACCAAGAGGAGGCCCGAGGCAGCCGGACAGAAGTGTTGGTAAGAAAGGCCAGACAAAGGACACACAAAGGGGGTCCTGTGAAGTGCTCCAAAGTTATCTGGGAGTTGTCTGAGCCCCTCACCTGGTGAGCACAGTACGACGTGGGCAGCCGTTAACTGCAGACATGGTCTGGATAATAAGAACTGTGAGTAAAGGCCCTGGACTGCATCACTGACTCCGTGTCGTTACTGCTGCTGCCCTGCACCATCACCCCCATCCTCCGCATACACTGCCCTGAGGCTATACTCCTCCCGTGGGGAGTTATGCTACGCTCTGCTGCACCCACAACACCAGCCTCAGCGGTCTGCCCTGTAGCGGCGGTTCACTCTGACCGCAATCCACGGGTGGAATAGTCGGACATTTAAACATCAAAACCACATAAATAGTTCCGCCACTGGTTTGACCGCCCTGAGCCACGGAACCGGGTCGCCGCCACGAAGACTACAACCACCAGCATCCACCAAAAAGGGTCCGGCTCCGGGTGTCCCAAGGCCCAGGGGGTGCGTCAGAACATTTTCGACACCTTTCACAATCACCAATGGGACAAGGCAGGGATGTCCTCTGTCCCCTCTCTTATACATCCTAGAGACGGAGCACCTGCTCTCATCAATTCGCCATAACCCCAATATTAGGTGGATTGAGGTGGGAGGCACCGAGTACAAGTGCTCTCTATTTGCTGATGATGTCCTAGTATATATCACTCAATCACATATATCCATCCATGCTGTTATGGCTGAAATAGATCACTTTGTTACATGGTAAAATTTTAAAATCAATGCAGCGAAGTCTGAGGCCCTCGATGTCTCCCTCCCCAAATCCATATAGGATTCCATCCAGTCCAACTTTCCCTTTGCCTGGCCCTCACAGGGTATCAAATACTTAGGAATTCCTATTCATAGAGACCTCTCCCATCTATGTTATCTTAATTTTGGGCCCTTTATTGAACAATTCCATACAGACCACGGTTGGCAAGTTAGAACTGTAAGATTCACTACGTGAACCGCTGGTGTTTTGCGGAAAAGCACATGTACACCGCTTTCCAAATTATTATGCAAAAAGTGTTTAGGAGTGATAAGGGAAGAATTTGTTTGTTTGTCAGTTAAACTCATTGATGGTGATGTGTGTCAGGGCTCTTTATATCACTGTAAGCAATTGCAGACACCTGTGCTAATTAGTTTGGCAGGTGTGTCCAATGAAAGGCAAGACTACTTAAGAAGGCTCTCTCACATTATTAAGCAGCCTACATTTTCTGCCAAAATGGGAAAGAAAAAGGATGTGTCGGCTGCTGAGAAGCAACAAATTGTGGAGTGTTTAGGTCAAGGCATGACTACAATCAACATTGTGCGATGATCAGGATGAAGTGTCTTGGCAATCAAGAAGTATGTAGCTGATTCACAGTACACACGTGTGCGTGCTGATAAGGGCAAATTGAGGACTCTTTCCTACAGGCAATTACGTCAGGTTGAAAGAGCAGCGGCAAAAAGCCTTGTCATAGCAGCAGACAAGTTTTTGAAGCTGCTTGTGCCTCCAACGTCCCCCGAACAACAAGATGCAGGGTCCTTCAGAGGTTTGCAGCTGTGCATACGCCATCCTGTCGACCTCCTCTATCCACTTCACACAAGCAGAAACGGCTCCAGTGGGCCAAACATTACATGAAGACTGATTTCAAAACTGTTTTGTTCACGGATGAGTGCCGTGCAGCGCTCGATGGTCCAGATGGATGGAGTGGAGGATGGCTGGTTGATGGACACCCCACGCAAACACGACTACAACGCCAACAAGGAGGAGGTGGAGTAATGTTTTGGGCTGGAATCATGGGGAGAGAGATAGTCGGCCCCTTTAGGATCCCTGAAGGCGCTAAAGATGAACTCCATAATGTATGTGGATTTTCTCAAACAGCACTTCCTGCCATGGTTCAAGAAGAAGAACCGTGTATTTCACAGCAAGATCATTTTTCTGCATGATAATGCACCATCTCATGCTGCACATAAAACATCTGCATCTCTGGCTGATATGGGCATAAAAGGGGACAAACTTATGGTGTGACCCCCATGCTCCCCTGACCTCTACCCCATTCAGAACCTTTGGAGCATCATTAAAAGGAGTGTCTATGATGGCGGGAGGCAGTTCACATCTAAGCAACAGCTCTGGGAGGGTATTCTGTCCTCATGCAAAACAATTGAAGCAGAAACCATCCAAAACCTGACAAATTCAATGGACGAGAGAGTTCAGAAGCTCCTTTTGAACAAGGGGTCCTATGTGAAAATGTAACATCACCTAGAATAAAGTTTTGAGTTGAAAACTGTTTGATTTCAGTTTCTAACAACCTGCTAATGCTTATAATTTCAAAAATGACCATTTTTTTGGTCTTTATTAAAATGAAAAGGTTGATCGAAAAGTTTGGGGGATCTAAGAGTGTGGCAACCCAGTAGTCATGATTACTTCGAATTCTGACAATAAGAGGGTCATGCTGCAGGTAGTGCAGCAAGAAGGCACTTATGTGTCTTGCGCATCTCGGAGCCCCAAAATTATTTTCCGGGCTAGATGCAGCTAAAAATTATTTTTAATTTTAAATCTGGTGGAGCTTATTATAGATGGCCTAATAGGATCAGTGCTGCACACTGCTACAAAGCCCAAATTATTTTCCAGTCAAGATACAGATAAACATGATTAGTAATTTGAAAGCTTAAAACGTTTGGTAGGGTGATTTTAACCAATCATCAAGCTTTTACTCTCCCCAGGATGACACAGGGGTAGAAAAGTCGTTTCGGATCCATGATTTGTTCATCTTTATGAACGTGAGTCTGTCTACATTATCAGTGGAGAGCCGCGTGCGCTTATCTGTCAGCACACCACCAGCAGCGCTGAACACACGTTCAGACAGAACGCTGGCTGCGGGGCATGACAAGATCTCCAAGGCGTAAGTGGCTAGCTCCGGCCATTTATCCAGATTGGAAGCCCAAAAAGAGCAAGGGTCCAGTGACACAGTCGTGGCTTCAATGTTTACTTGGAGATACTCCTGTACCATAGTCTCTAGGCGTTGACTATGTGTCAGACTTCTTGTCTCCTGTGGCCTTGCAAAGGATGGGCTAAAAAAGTGGTGAAATGATTCCGCAAAATTGATGTTACCAGCAGATACTGTGGTTCTGTTACGGTTTGAGTGCTGAACACTTGACGGTCCCACGGTTGGCAAGTTGGAACTGTGAGATTCACTACGTGCACCACTGGTATTTTGTGGAAAAGCACATGTAAGATTCTGCAACAGTCTCTGCTGATACTCCTGCATGCGTGCATCCCTTTCTATGGCAGGAATAATTTCTGCAAATTTACTTTTGTACCGGGGATCTAACAGTGTGGCAACCCAGTAGTCAGGATTATTTCTAATTCTCACAATTCGAGGGTCATGTTGCAGGTAGTGCAGCAAGAAGGCACTCATGTGTGTTGCGCATCCAGGAGCACCAAGTCCCTGTTGTGTTGGTGGCGAGGTAACAATCATGCTTCCTTCCTCTGTCCTCTCCCCCCAACCTCGCACAACAGAAATGTGATCAAGGTCTCCCTCATCTGATGAGTCTTCCATCAGTTCGTCCTCCACTTCTTCCTGGGCTCCTGCACCTTCCTCACTAGTTTGGCTGCTACCATGCGCCCTGGTAAAACCATCTCCCCCACCCTCACATGCTTGCTGCCTTGGTGCTGCCGACCTTCTGGACCTTGCAGATGTTAGCCCTTCCGCATACAACTCCTCCTCCTCTACTTCCTCCACCTCCTCTTGTGCCACCACCTGACTCCGAATTCTGTTTAACATGTGCTCCAGCATGTAAATCACCGGAATAGTCATGCTGATAATGGCATCGTCAGCACTAAACATCTTCGTCGCCATTTCAAAACTGTGCAGAAGGGTGCATAGGTCCCTGATCTGAGACCACTCCTCCAGCGTGATTTGCCCCACCTCTGAATCTCGTTGGCCCAGGCTATACGTCAGAACGTATTGCACCAGGGCTTGTCGGTGCTGCCACAGTCGCTGCAACATGTGCAGAGTTGAATTCCACCGGGTAGGCACATCGCATTTTAGCCCGTGAAGTGGCAGGCCCAACGACTTCTGTAGAGATGTAAGTCGCTGAGCTGCGGGATGCGAATGGCGGAAGTGAGCTTACAGCGACCGTGCCCTCTGCAGAAGGCCATCTAGTCTGGGATAGTGGGCTAAAAATTGCTGGACAACCAGGTTCAACACGTGAGCCATACAAGGCACGTGTGTGACATTGCCCCGGCGAAGGGCCGCACCCAGGTTTGCAGCATTGTCGCACACGGCCTTCCCTGGTTTCAGGTCCAGTGGAGACAACCATTCATGAAATTGGTTCTCCAGAGCTGACCACAACTCCTCAGCTGTGTGACTCACATTTCCCAGACATTTCAATGTAAAAACCGCCTGATGACGTTGAGCCCTACTGCCAGCATAGTAAGGAGGTGTGCAGGATCCCTTCTGCGCAGTTAGAAAGCTTGTGGCATGACCAGACAGGCTTTGGGTGCAGGTGGAAGACCGAGAGGAGGTTGAGGAGGCAGAAGCAGTGGAGGAACTTTGACATAAAGAGGATTGACGCACAACTCGTGGGGACGGCAAGACTTGGACAGCAGATCCTTGTCCTGCTGTCACCATAGTTACCCAGTGCCCAGTCAGCGACATGTAACGCCCCTGTCCATGCCTACTCGTCCAAGTGTCTGTGGTGAAATGCACCCTGTCACACACAGAGTTTCTCAAAGAAGCGGTGATGTTGTGTGCGACATACTGGTATTGTGTTTAGACGGGGTTGATAAGGGTGTCCCCGGCAAACTGCCGGTCTGTGAGGAAGATGCAGGCGGACATGTTAGGTTGCCTTCATCCAAAGGTGGTGCTATCGATGTCGGACAGCGCTCAACACCAGCTGGTGTTACCACCTCCAAAGAAAATGATGACCTGCCAATCACGCTGGCTGTTGCGGGTAAAGAGGTGGCAGGTCTATGCCCCAAAACAGGTGTGACTGCTGTCCCCCCAGTCACAGAGGATGAAGAGGCCGCGGATGCACAAGATATGGCAGACGGTGGTTGGCCCGGCCGGCTAGGCCGCATTGTAGCACACTGAGCTTCCC
The DNA here is from genome assembly GCF_046119375.1 of Phyllobates terribilis. NCBI lineage: Eukaryota > Metazoa > Chordata > Amphibia > Anura > Dendrobatidae > Phyllobates > Phyllobates terribilis. The sequence goes on along the minus strand of NW_027362764.1, from coordinate 204,594,010 downwards.
ACTGCAACTTATGCTTCATGTCCATGTGCCGGTTCATGCATGAAGTACTCAAACTATGTATTTTTTGGCCTCTACTTAGCTTTTGCTGACAAATTTTGCTGACAGATAACACGAGTTGGGTCATCTTTATCGATCTGAAAAAATGCCCAGGCTATGCAAGGCTTAGCACCCATGAGACCTGAAGAGCCACCACGACTTGTGGTGAGAGGCAGAGTTGTGTTTGAGGATGCAGTTGTTGACGTGCTTCCAGTACTACGTCTCTGTCCAGGAAGGCGCAACCTGACCTCGTCGTCACTAGCATCTTCCTCCACCTCCTCTGCTGACCTCATCTCTTGGCTGACTGTGGGTTGACAGTAAGTGGGATCTCCGACCTCATCATCATCACCCTGTGCGTTATCACACCCGTCGTCCTCAGAGCCAACCTGTTCCTGCCCTGACAAAAAACTAAAGTTGTCGCTCCAATCAGGTATTTGAGTCTTATCATCGTCTTCCTCATTGTCTCCACCAACAGGAGTTACAGTTTGGGAATGAGGGTCTACATTATGGTCAGAACCTTCTGCGTCTGGTCCTGGATCCGACTCATAAAGATTCTGGGCATCAGTGCAGATCATTTCCTCGTCTGGATTCACAGAAGCGCTGGAGTCGACCTCTGATTCCCAGGCTATAGTATGAGTAAACAGCTCTGCAGACTCAACCATCTGTTCTACCTCATACTCAGACGGGCAGCTGGAGATTTGGGAGCTGTGAGGAAGCAAGTGCGATTTGGGTGACACCTTTGAGGACTGGAGTATTTGTGATGTTGAAGTTGATGTGGAGGAGAGCCCACTTAAAGGAACACTTGATATCCGTTGAAGCACCTGCTGTTTTTGTGCCTCATCTGGAATTTGTAGCGATTGGCGTGGCCGTAAGAAAGGGATCTTATCACATTGTCCGCTAAAAGAAGTAGACATTTTAGTTTGGCTGGAAGATGGTCTTTCTTCTGCAGATGTTACTGTTGCTTTAACACCTACCCCATGGACACAACCTTTTTTCCCCTTCCCAACACGCCTATTCCCCTTTCCACCAGCAGCAGGCCTTTTTCCACTCATTTTGGTGGTTAACGAATTCACAACTCTGGAGTTGTTTGCACAAAAAAACAATGGATGGTAACCGAGCAGAGCTGAGTGGCCAAACTGTGGTATTAGGCCAAAACTATTGGCTGGGTTAGATGCAGAAAAAAATTATTTTGAATTTGCAACCTGATGGAGGTCAGTATAGATGGACTAATAGAGAAAGTCCGACACACTACTAGAAGGCCAAATATTTTTTCAGAGGTAGATGCAGAAAAAAATATATTCAGTTTGCAACCTGATGGAGGTCAGTATAGATGGACTAATACAACAAGTCCCGCACACAGCTAGAAGCCCAAATATTTTTTCAGAGGTACTGTAGATGCAGATAAAAATTATTTTTAATTTGCAACCTGATGGAGGTCAGTATAGATGGACTAATAGAGAAAGTCCGACACACTACTAGAAGGCCAAATATTTTTTCAGAGGTAGATGCAGAAAAAAATATATTCAGTTTGCAATCTGATGGAGGTCAGTATAGATGGACTAATAGAGAAAGTCCGACACACTACTAGAAGGCCAAATATTTTTTCAGAGCTAGATGCAGAAAAAAATTATATTCAGTTTGCAACCTGATGGAGGTCAGTATAGATGGATTAATAGAACAAGACCCACACACAGCTAGAAGCCCAATATTTTTTCAGAGGTAGATGCAGAAAAAAATATATTCAGTTTGCAACCTGATGGAGGTCAGTATTGATGGACTAATAGAACAAGTCCCACACACTGCTAGAAGCCCAAATATTTTTTCAGAGGTACTGTAGATGCAGATAAAAATTAGTTTTAATTTTCAACCTGATGGAGGTCAGTATAGATGGACTAATAGAGAAAGTCCGACACACTACTAGAAGGCCAAATATTTTTTCAGAGCTAGATGCAGAAAAAAATTATATTCAGTTTGCAACCTGATGGAGGTCAGTATAGATGGACTAATAGAGAAAGTCCGACACACTACTAGAAGGCCAAATATTTTTTCAGAGGTAGATGCAGAAAAAAATATATTCAGTTTGCAACCTGATGGAGGTCAGTATAGATGGACTAATACAACAAGTCCCGCACACAGCTAGAAGCCCAAATATTTTTTCAGAGGTACTGTAGATGCAGATAAAAATTATTTTTAATTTGCAACCTGATGGAGGTCAGTATAGATGGACTAATAGAGAAAGTCCGACACACTACTAGAAGGCCAAATATTTTTTCAGAGGTAGATGCAGAAAAAAATATATTCAGTTTGCAACCTGATGGAGGTCAGTATAGATGGACTAATACAACAAGTCCCACACACAGCTAGAAGCCCAAATATTTTTTCAGAGGTACTGTAGATGCAGATAAAAATTAGTTTTAATTTGCAACCTGATGGAGGTCAGTATAGATGGACTAATAGAGAAAGTCCGACACACTACTAGAAGGCCAAATATTTTTTCAGAGGTAGATGCAGAAAAAAATATATTCAGTTTGCAACCTGATGGAGGTCAGTATAGATGGACTAATACAACAAGTCCCACACACAGCTAGAAGCCCAAATATTTTTTTAGAGGTACTGTAGATGCAGATAAAAATTAGTTTTAATTTGCAACCTGATGGAGGTCAGTATAGATGGACTAATAGAGAAAGTCCGACACACTACTAGAAGGCCAAATATTTTTTCAGAGCTAGATGCAGAAAAAAATTATATTCAGTTTGCAACCTGATGGAGGTCAGTATAGATGGACTAATAGAGAAAGTCCGACACACTACTAGAAGGCCAAATATTTTTTCAGAGGTAGATGCAGAAAAAAATATATTCAGTTTGCAACCTGATGGAGGTCAGTATAGATGGATTAATAGAACAAGACCCACACACAGCTAGAAGCCCAATATTTTTTCAGAGGTAGATGCAGAAAAAACTATATTCAGTTTGCAACCTGATGTTGGTCAGTATAGATGGACTAATAGAACAAGTCCCACACACTGCTAGAAGCCCAAATATTTTTTCAGAGGTACTGTAGATGCAGATAAAAATTAGTTTTAATTTGCAACCTGATGGAGGTCAGTATAGATGGACTAATAGAGAAAGTCCGACACACTACTAGAAGGCCAAATATTTTTTCAGAGGTAGATGCAGAAAAAAATATATTCAGTTTGCAACCTGATGGAGGTCAGTATAGATGGACTAATACAACAAGTCCCGCACACAGCTAGAAGCCCAAATATTTTTTCAGAGGTACTGTAGATGCAGATAAAAATTATTTTTAATTTGCAACCTGATGGAGGTCAGTATAGATGGACTAATAGAGAAAGTCCGACACACTACTAGAAGGCCAAATATTTTTTCAGAGGTAGATGCAGAAAAAAATATATTCAGTTTGCAACCTGATGGAGGTCAGTATAGATAGACTAATAGAGAAAGTCCGACACACTACTAGAAGGCCAAATATTTTTTCAGAGCTAGATGCAGAAAAAAATTATATTCAGTTTGCAACCTGATGGAGGTCAGTATAGATGGATTAATAGAACAAGACCCACACACAGCTAGAAACCCAATATTTTTTCAGAGGTAGATGCAGAAAAAAATATATTCAGTTTGCAACCTGATGGAGGTCAGTATAGATGGACTAATAGAACAAGTCCCACACACTGCTAGAAGCCCAAATATTTTTTCAGAGGTACTGTAGATGCAGATAAAAATTAGTTTTAATTTGCAACCTGATGGAGGTCAGTATAGATGGACTAATAGAGAAAGTCCGACACACTACTAGAAGGCCAAATATTTTTTCAGAGCTAGATGCAGAAAAAAATTATATTCAGTTTGCAACCTGATGGAGGTCAGTATAGATGGACTAATAGAGAAAGTCCGACACACTACTAGAAGGCCAAATATTTTTTCAGAGGTAGATGCAGAAAAAAATATATTCAGTTTGCAACCTGATGGAGGTCAGTATAGATGGACTAATACAACAAGTCCCGCACACAGCTAGAAGCCCAAATATTTTTTCAGAGGTACTGTAGATGCAGATAAAAATTATTTTTAATTTGCAACCTGATGGAGGTCAGTATAGATGGACTAATAGAGAAAGTCCGACACACTACTAGATGGCCAAATATTTTTTCAGAGGTAGATGCAGAAAAAAATATATTCAGTTTGCAACCTGATGGAGGTCAGTATAGATGGATTAATAGAACAAGACCCACACACAGCTAGAAGCCCAATATTTTTTCAGAGGTAGATGCAGAAAAAACTATATTCAGTTTGCAACCTGATGGAGGTCAGTATAGATGGACTAATAGAACAAGTCCCACACACTGCTAGAAGCCCAAATATTTTTTCAGAGGTACTGTAGATGCAGATAAAAATTAGTTTTAATTTGCAACCTGATGGAGGTCAGTATAGATGGACTAATAGAGAAAGTCCGACACACTACTAGAAGGCCAAATATTTTTTCAGAGGTAGATGCAGAAAATAATATATTCAGTTTGCAACCTGATGGAGGTCAGTATAGATGGATTAATAGAACAAGACCCACACACAGCTAGAAGCCCAATATTTTTTCAGAGGTAGATGCAGAAAAAAATATATTCAGTTTGCAACCTGATGGAGGTCAGTATAGATGGACTAATAGAACAAGTCCCACACACTGCTAGAAGCCCAAATATTTTTTCAGAGGTACTGTAGATGCAGATAAAAATTAGTTTTAATTTTCAACCTGATGGAGGTCAGTATAGATGGACTAATAGAGAAAGTCCGACACACTACTAGAAGGCCAAATATTTTTTCAGAGGTAGATGCAGAAAAAAATATATTCAGTTTGCAACCTGATGGAGGTCAGTATAGATGGATTAATAGAACAAGACCCACACACAGCTAGAAGCCCAATATTTTTTCAGAGGTAGATGCAGAAAAAAATATATTCAGTTTGCAACCTGATGGAGGTCAGTATAGATGGACTAATAGAACAAGTCCCACACACTGCTAGAAGCCCAAATATTTTTTCAGAGGTACTGTAGATGCAGATAAAAATTAGTTTTAATTTGCAACCTGATGGAGGTCAGTATAGATGGACTAATAGAATGATGCTATGCCCAAAAGATTTTACTTCACTAGGTGCAGTAAAAAAATTGGTATTCTATACACAGGTGGTATATCTTGCAACACAGATAGGCTACTCCACTGACTAACACACTCTGCAATAGGCCAAAAAGGATTAGCTTTGCTAGATTCAGCCAAATGCTGTGAAAAAAACTTGCACAGCACTGGCACAGACCTGCCTGGCAAAAACTGATAGGAACTCATGTAACCTAGTCCTGAAAAGGACTGCAATTACAATTAGTCTTTACTCCCACAACCGATCTATTTAAGAGCACAGACCTCCCTGATAAAAGTCGTAGGAAATGCTGTAACCTAGTCCTTAAAAGGACTGCAATCACAACTATTCCCTACTCCCAAGCTATCTGTATATTTGTGCAAAAATTGGCTTGAAATTAACAAGGTATAGCGCACACAGCAACAGCGGTGCCGTCTAACACGCAGCTGCAGCAGTGAGAAAATGGTGGCGACGGGGAAAATGGCTTGGTCTTATAGGGCAAGGACATGTGACATACACTGCCAATGACACATGCCCTTGCTTGTGTGAAAAAAAGCACTTCGCTCCGTGTGTGCGCTGCTGATAGGCTGACAGATTGCACCTCCCCACTGTAAATGCGGGAAAGAGAAAAAAAAATGGAGATCTTCATTGTTCCTGCAGAGATCCATCCCCTGCCCCTCCCCCCACCCCGCTGTACACTCAAACTGCGTATTAACATTAATTTTCATCATTACTGAGAAAAAATCCAGTTATGATTTTGGTGCACGAACAGTTATCGAACATAACCTCGAACAGCCGAATTTTTCTCAAATTGTTCGTGTTCGCCGAACGGCTCGAACACCGCCCAAAACAGCTCGAATTTGAAATTGGCGAACAGTTCGAGTAGAACAACGCTCTTCTCTAGTCTGGTTGCTACATTGGCATTGCCTCCCTCACAGGGGGTGATGCCATGCCTGAAAGCAAGGATGGGTCCCCTTATCAGGCAACACCAGCATCTAACACATTTCCTGGCTCCAGACCAGAAGGGGGAGCCCTAACCTGGTTTCTGTGAAGCTTCCCCTTTAAATTGGAGCCCAGATGCGGAAGTTAGAAAAGTCAGTTGGAGTGAGAAACGTCAGTTGGAGATGGGAGAGAGACGAGGGAGAACTTGGGAAGGGGAGCTGTGACCAAACTCGCCCCAGGGAAAAGCGCCAGAAATCGGACACCGGAGTCCATTGTTGCTCGGGTACTGAAGTCCTGGCACCTAAATCCGGAGGGCAGGAGACTGCAGGTCTCCTGGCCCCACCAAACACCCGGCGGCTCATCAGCATACTAGAGCCCTGAGCCACCACGAAGGAGCGACAACTGAAAAAGGCTCGAGCTGCCTTCCATAAGGGCTAGGATTTAATGATCACTCAGGAAAGAGGGCCGCAGCATAGCTTTAGGCAGCAGGGCCAAAGAGGACAGCACAGAAGGAAGGCCTACAACCACCTGGCGAGGTGGATCCCAAATTGCTTCAAGGCTGCGCGGATCTCCATTACTTTCTGTTACCAGTGCCCCGGTCTGCACCATCAAACATCAAGTAAAGGTAGAGGAAACCACAATTCTTGTGTCATCTGGTCATTATCTGTACCCTCAGTCCTGCACCCCAACATCCACAATCCCATACATAAACAGTACAGGTAGCCCTGAGGTCCCGCTCAACCAGTGGGGAGAAAATCCATCCCAGCTGCGTCACCAACGGCCCCAGTGGTCTCTTTCTGCAGCGGCGGCCACCTATAGCCGCATACCAGTGGTGGCGTCACGAAACTTGTCCCCTAAATAAACTGTCCTTTTCTATTGACTGCCTAGGGCCCCAGACCGTGTCACACCCCCGTGACTAACTCAAGGAACCGACCGACCCGGTGGTGAGTACCCCAAGGTCCTAGGGGGCGGGGCATACTTGTGAAGGTAAGACGTGTGTGCGCCCATTTCCTCAAGTCAGCTACAGTGGGGCATGGATGTCTGACATCTGTGAGGTGCTACAAAACTTTAAGGACTCAACCAAGATGATGAGCAGCGATGATGCCATAATCAGCGTAACCATTCTGCTTCTGTGCCTACTCAAACGCTTGCTTCTCACAATTAAAAAGGAAGCTTTACATGTGGACCATGTGGAGATGGCGGAAAAAAGTACACAGGGTGATACTACCCTGCCCAGCCTCATCTCATCTTCTCAGCACAAATTGGGTGAGAATGAAGTGGAGGCTGTGGAGGAGGAGGAACAGTAGATGGTCTCCTGTGCTGCACAAAAATGCTTCATTCTGCATGTTAAGCATGGATGGGCTGAAGAAGAGGAGGAGAGGTAGAAGGAAGAATGGAGAGTTGTCCTCTTTGTGGGAACATGGAAGTTTTGGCTGTTGGCAGTCTGGCACACATGGCTGACTATATGTTATGCTGCCTTTCCCTGACCCCCGTGTTATACACAGTTTGGGCAACACTGTTTTTCACCCTTTTAAACTGACACTACAAGGAGAAGTTTCCACATCTCCTTCCTGCTGAAGAGATGGCTAGTAAAATAGTGCAATACCAGAAGGCCTTAGTCGAACAATTAGTACAAAAATTCCCATCTGACAAGGCTGGCGGCGGAAGTCATAAATCTTTGGGCAACCAAGGAGAAGAGATGAATGGGACACACACCAAGTCCAACAGAGGCAGGGGAACACTATGAAAGGTCTGGGACACTTTCATTAGACCCTTCCAACATCATGGCCCTGAATTCCATATGGACATTTTTATATTATGTTTAAAAGTGTACAAAAATGTAGAAAAATACAACAGATATATATATGGAGAAATTCATAATTTATGGTAAAACTAGTTAACTGTCTTTCTTTACAATCTTATAAAATGTTATTCTAATATTCTAAAATTATTATTGATATATGTTTTTCTGAGTTGTTTTAGATGGCTGTGCACCATTTTTTAATCAATTTTATGGCAGGATAAGGCAGGTAAAATTATCAATAAGGTCAACCTTATGAAATTATATGGAAATTGTTGAGATAATTAGCATTAAATAATCTGTTATTTTCCTATTACCAAGTTAATTTAGCCTTGCTTTACCTTTGCATTCATTAAAGTTCATTATTAAACATTCATGAATTTAAACCAATGTTATGAGTTAATTTTATTTATATCTGACAAAAACGTCCTTTTCTTAAAATGAATAGGAGGTTGTCACCAGGGTCACCTCTGTTACTAACATTAGTAGTAAGAACTCTAATATATATACATAATTAAAAGATAATTATACCCATGATCTTTCATCTCAGTGAGGCCTAATATCCCTGTGCAGGTGATAAATGAAAGCAACAGATCAGGAAATTGTGTGATTAAATATAAGGCAAATTAGTACACTAAACCAATGTTTGCCAAACTGTCATTAAAAGTCAACCTATCCATTAACCACTATGTGACATTGAGAGTACATTTATCAACACGTCTACCATTAATTCCCCTAAAACCAACATTTATTGACTAATATTTAAAATACCCAAAGACAAATACAAATGTATTTCAATCCCCTGATATATATCCCAAACTAGTTGTCAACCTATGCAGCTGATAGAAGATGAAGGATAATGTATATAAAAAATGGATAGCACACATAGATCTAAAAGTTTAAAGGAACAAAAAGTATCCTACAATAGATCCAAATCTTTCCCTAGATCCAATCACTGCCTATAACGTGGATATTGGCACCCTAGATGTATGCAAATTTGCTCCCCTGCTCAACATGGCTGGCCCTCATGGACCTTACCCAAGCTGTAATCAGGAAATTATTTTTTTAACAATTATTTTTATTTGGGGAATTTAACAATTTAAGAGATAAGGGAATATAAATATGACCAAAGCAATAAGTAGTAATTATATTAGTAAAGAATTATTCAAATCAGACAAGTAAAATAATCTAACCTATAGGGAAATATTGTTATGATCTGCAATAGTGTTGAGCCACCCCCGTAGCGTTCGAGTTCGGTTCGGTTCGTCGAACACCCGTGTGTTCGCCGAACTGTTCGTCGAACTGTTCGTCGAACACCTTCGAACACCGTTAAAACCAATGGCAGGCAAACAAAAACACATAGAAACACATAGAAAACACCTTCAAAGGTGTCCAAAAGCTGACAAACTGCTCTGAAGACACAACTAACATAAGGAAAAGTGACAAGTACATATAGTCATGCGAAAAGAAAAGAGGTGGAGGAGTAAAAGGAGGGGGAGACACAGATGTAGGCATGTCATGCCCTTCTAAAATCCAAAAAGTGAGAAGCCGACACGTTCAGTCCGCTCCTGCCCGTGCCACCTCCATGTCGCCGGGTTTGTGCCAGAGCCGCGGTGAACCCTGAAGGCCAGCCCCCCTCTCCCAATACTGGTGCCTGTCCGCTGGTGGGTCGAGCGAGCCCCCCTGTGGTGGAGGCAGCTCTAAGCTTTTTAATTTAAATTGTCTCTCTAATTTGAATGAATACACTTTAAATCCATTTACAAGGATCTATTGGAGGGCAAGTCTCATGCCAGCAGCCGCGTAATTCCAGCTCCAGTAGCGTCCACTAAAGCTGCTGCAGTTAAAAAGCTTTTATAAGGATCGAGCTCGGCTGTCCACCGCAAGGCATCCTACTGCCAGTCCCAGCCCCTATGCCTTGGGGTGCCTCCTGATGCTCTTCACTGAGTATCCCATGGTCCCGAAGCATTTCCTTTGAAAAAATTAAGTGTCAAAACTACAGGTGGTGTAGCTTGCTTAACAGCCGGGATAATCCGCTGACTAGCAGACACTGCTACTAGGCACAAAGTATTTCCTGGGCTAGATGCAGTTAAAAATTTGTAATTAGATACTCTCGTTGAATGCTGAGAAAGCATTCCATAGAGTCTCCTGGCACGCCATATATGATTCTCTTAAAAAGCTTGGGGTAGGGGTCTAGGGGACCCTTTTATAGCCAAAATCACGGCCCTGTATCGCAATACGTCACCTAGGCTGAAGATAAATGGAACTGTACTACCCTGAGAGCTCGGTTGCTACAGAGGTATTGCACCTCACCCAGAGGTGTGATATCTCACTCTCAGGTAAGGATGGAGTGTGGATCAGGACCCGACACCTGCATGCATTACACCACATTGCCGTGGGGCAGGGCGACCAATATGCCCCTGAGATGGGCACGACAGTCCCTGTCCCTGGCTGGAGTGGGGGGAGGGAACACTGAGGAAGGGGAACCCTGTAGTGCAGGAGCAGGGAGGAAGCAGTTCCTGGGTGCATTGAGAAGGGAGTATAAAAGGTGGGCACCATCTTAGTTCAGTGCAGAGAAGTCTGAGCAGAAGTGGCAGGGAGCAGGGGCTCTGCATGAGCTCTGCTCCGGAGGCGGGCCTAGTAACAGAGGCCCAGGCCTGGAAGAGGGAGAAGGAAGGAAGAGGAGCGGAGAAGGCTCCAGGAACGAGGAATGAAGGGATCCCAGGGGTGCGGACGGGCGAGTCACCACCGCACGCCCGAATCCACCTGCGTGGAGGGGTCAGGCCAAAGGGGGAGACCGGTCCCCGAAACTAGTGGAGGCAGGAAACGACCCTCAGCTAGAAACCGAAGGCTGTGACATTTTATGTGGCGCAGCCCCTCGCTACACCCGCTAGGAAGGCACCACATAGGGTCAGGGAAAATGGTGCCAAGTTTACCAAGAGGAGGCCCGAGGCAGCCGGACAGAAGGGTTGGTAAGAAAGGCCAGACAAAGGACACACAAAGGGGGTCCTGTGAAGCGCTCCAAAGTTATCTGGGAGTTGTCTGAGCCCCTCACCTGGTGAGCACAGTACGACGTGGGCAGCCGTTACCTGCAGACGTGGTCTGGATAATAAGAACTGTGAGTAAAGGCCCTGGACTGCATCACTGACTCCGTGTCGTTACTGCTGCTGCCCTGCACCACCACCCCCATCCTCCGCATACACTGCCCTGAGGCTATACTCCTCCCGTGGGGAGTTATGCTACGCTCTGCTGCACCCACAACACCAGCCTCAGCGGTCTGCCCTGGAGCGGCGGTTCACGGGTGCAATCCACGGGTGGCGTAGTCGGACATTTAAACATCAAAACCACATAAATAGTTCCGCCACTGGTTTGACCGCCATGAGCCACGGAACCGGGTCGCAGCCACGGAGACTACAACCACCAGCATCCACCAAAAAGGGTCCGGCTCCGGGTGTCCCAAAGCCCAGGGGGCGCGTCAGAACATTTTCATCACCTTTCACAATCACCAATGGGACAAGACAGGGATGTTCTCTGTCCCCTCTCTTATACATCCTAGTGACGGAGCACCTGCTCTCATCAATTCGCCATAACCCCAATATTAGGTGGATTGAGGTGGGAGGCACCGAGTACAAGTGCTCTCTATTTGCTGATGATGTCCTAGTATATATCACTCAATCACATATATCCATCCATGCTGTTATGGCTGAAATAGATCACTTTGTTACATGGTCAAATTTTAAAATCAATGCAGCGAAGTCTGAGGCCCTCGATGTCTCCTTCCCCAAATCCATATAGGATTCCATCCAGTCCAACTTTCCCTTTGCCTAGCCCTCACAGGGTATCAAATACTTAGGAATTCCTATTCATAGAGACCTCTCCCATCTGTGTTATCTTAATTTTGGGCCCTTTATTGAACAACTCCATACAGACCACGGTTGGCAAGTTAGAACTGTAAGATTCACTACGTGAACCACTGGTGTTTTGTGGAAAAGCACATGTACACTGTGTTCCAAATTATTATGCAAAAAGTGTTTAGGAGTGATAAGGGAAGAATTTGTTTGTTTGTCAGTTAAACTCATTGATGGTGATGTGTGTCAGGGCTCTTTATATCACTGTAAGCAATTGCAGACACCTGTGCTAATTAGTTTGGCAGGTGTGTCCAATGAAAGGCAAGACTACTTAAGAAGGCTGTCTCACATTATTAAGCAGCCTACATTTTCTGCCAAAATGGGAAAGAAAAAGGATGTGTCGGCTGCTGAGAAGCAACAAATTGTGGAGTGTTTAGGTCAAGGCATGACTACAATCAACATTGTGCGATGATCAGGATGAAGTGTCTTGGCAATCAAGAAGTATGTAGCTGATTCACAGTACACACGTGTGCGTGCTGATAAGGGCAAATTGAGGACTCTTTCCTACAAGCAATTACAACAGGTTAAAAGAGCAGCGGCAAAAAAGCCTTGTCATAGCAGCAGACATGTTTTTGAAGATGCTGGTGCCTCCAACGTCCCCCGAACAACAAGATGCAGGGTCCTTCAGAGGTTTGCAGCTGTGCATACGCCATCCTGTCGACCTCCTCTATCCACTTCACACAAGCAGAAACGGCTCCAGTGGGCCAAACATTACATGAAGACTGATTTCAGAACTGTTTTGTTCACGGATGAGTGCCGTGCAGCGCTCGATGGTCCAGATGGATGGAGTGGAGGATGGCTGGTTGATGGACACCCCACGCAAACACGGCTACAGCGCCAACAAGGAGGAGGTGGAGTAATGTTTTGGGCTGGAATCATGGGGAGAGAGATTGTCGGCCCCTTTAGGATCCCTGAAGGCGCTAAAGATGAACTCCATAATGTATGTGGATTTTCTCAAACAGCACTTCCTGCCATGGTTCAAGACGAAGAACCGTGTATTTCACAGCAAGATCATTTTGTTGCATGATAATGCACCATCTCATGCTGCACATAAAACATCTGCATCTCTGGCTGATATGGGCATAAAAGGGGACAAACTTATGGTGTGACCCCCATGCTCCCCTGACCTCTGCCCCATTCAGAACCTCTGGAGCATCATCAAAAGGAGTGTCTATGATGGCAGGAGGCAGTTCACATCTAAGCAACAGCTCTGGGAGGGTATTCTGTCCTCATGCAAAACAATTGAAGCTGAAACCATCCAAAACCTGACAAATTCAATGGACGAGAGAGTTCAGAAGCTCCTTTCGAACAAGGGGTCCTATGTGAAAATGTAACATCACCTAGAATAAAGTTTTGAGTTGAAAACTGTTTGATTTCAGTTTCTAATAACCTGCTAATGCTTATAATTTCAAAAATGACCATTTTTTTGGTCTTTATTAAAATGAAAAGGTTGATCGAAAAGTTTGGGGGATCTAAGAGTGTGGCAACCCAGTAGTCATGATTACTTCGAATTCTGACAATATGAGGGTCATGTTGCAGGTAGTGCAGCAAGAAGGCACTTATGTGTCTTGCGCATCTCGGAGCCCCAAAATTATTTTCCGGGCTAGATGCAGCTAAAAATTATTATTAATTTTAAATCTGGTGGAGCTTAGTATAGATGGCCTAATAGGATCAGTGCTGCACTCTGCTACAAAGCCCAAATTATTTTCCAGCCAAGATACAGATAAACATGATTAGTAATTTTAAATCTGGTGGAGCTTATTATAGATGGCCTACTAGAATCAGTGCTGCACACTGCTACAAAGCCCAAATTATTTTCCAGCCAAGATACAGATAAACATGATTAGTAATTTGAAAGCTTAAAACGGTTGGTAGGGTGATTTTAACCAGTCATCCATCTTTTACTCTCCCCAGGATGACACAGGGGTAGAAAAGTCGTTTTGGATCCATGATTTGTTCATCTTTATGAACGTGAGTCTGTCTACATTATCAGTGGAGAGCCGCGTGCGGTTATCTGTCAGCACACCACCAGCAGCGCTGAACACACGTTCAGACAGAACGCTGGCTGCGGGGCATGACAAGATCTCCAAGGCGTAAGTGGCTAGCTCCGGCCATTTATCCAGATTGGAAGCCCAAAAAGAGCAAGGGTCCAGTGACACAGTCATGGCTTCAATGTTTACTTGGAGATACTCCTGTACCATCGTCTCTAGGCATTGACTATGTGTCAGACTTCTTGTCTCTTGTGGCCTTGCAAAGGATGGGCTAAAAAAGTGGTGAAATGATTGCGCAAAATTGATGTTACCAGCAGATACTGTGGTTCTGTTATGGTTTGAGTGCTGAACACTTGACGGTCCCACGGTTGGCAAGTTGGAACTGTGAGATTCACTACGTGCACCACTGGTGTTTTGTGGAAAAGCACATGTAAGATTCTGCAACAGTCTCTGCTGATACTCCTGCATGCGTGCATCCCTTTCTATGGCAGGAATAATTTCTGCAAATTTACTTTTGTACCGGGGATCTAACAGTGTGGCAACCCAGTAGTCAGGATTATTTCTAATTCTCCCAATTCGAGGGTCATGTTGCAGGTAGTGCAGCAAGAAGTCACTCATGTGTGTTGCGCATCCAGGAGCACCAAGTCCCTGTTGTGTTGGTGGCGAGGTAACAATCATGCTTCCTTCCTCTGTCCTCTCCCCCCAACCTCGCACAACAGAAATGTGATCAAGGTCTCCCTCATCTGATGAGTCTTCCATCAGTTCGTCCTCCACTTCTTCCTGGGCTCCTGCACCTTCCTCACTAGTTTGGCTGCTACCATGCGCCCTGATAAAACCATCTCCCCCACCCTCACATGCCTGCCGACTTGGTGCTGCCGACCGTCTGGACCTTGCAGATGTTAGCCCTTCCGCATACAACTCCTCCTCCTCTACTTCCTCCACCTCCTCTTGTGCCACCACCTGACTCCGAATTCTGTTTAACATGTGCTCCAGCATGTAAATCACCGGAATAGTCATGCTGATAATGGCATCGTCAGCACTAAACATCTTCGTCGCCATTTCAAAACTGTGCAGAAGGGTGCATAGGTCACTGATCTGAGACCACTCCTCCAGCGTGATTTGCCCCACGTCTGGATCTCGTTGGCCCAGGCTATACGTCAGAACGTATTGCACCAGGGCTTGTCGGTGCTGCCACAGTCGCTGCAACATGTGCAGAGTTGAATTCCACCGGGTAGGCACATCGCATTTTAGCCGGTGAAGTGGCAGGCCCAATGACTTCTGTAGAGATGTAAGTCGCTGAGCTGCGGGATGCGAACGGCGGAAGTGAGCACACAGTGACCGTGCCCTCTGCAGAAGGCCATCTAGTCTGGGATAGTGGGCTAAAAATTGCTGGACAACCAGGTTCAACACGTGAGCCATACAAGGCACGTGTGTGACATTGCCCCGGCAAAGGGCCGCACCCAGGTTTGCAGCATTGTCGCACACGGCCTTCCCTGGTTTCAGGTCCAGTGGAGACAACCATTCATGAAATTGGTTCTCCAGAGCTGACCACAACTCCTCAGCTGTGTGACTCACATTTCCCAGACATTTCAAAGTAAAAACCGCCTGATGACGTTGAGCCCTACTGCCAGCATAGTAAGGAGGTGTGCAGGATCCCTTTTGCGCAGTTAGAAAGCTTGTGGCATGACCAGACAGGCTTTGGGTGCAGGTGGAAGACCGAGAGGAGGTTGCGGAGGAAGAAGCAGTGGAGGAACTTTGACATAAAGAGGATTGACGCACAACTCGTGGGGACGGCAAGACTTGGACAGCAGCCCCTTGTCCTGCTGTCACCATAGTTACCCAGTGCCCAGTCAGCGACATGTAACGCCCCTGTCCATGCCTACTTGTCCAAGTGTTGAAATGCACCCTGTCAAACACAGTTTCTCAAAGAAGCGGTGATGTTGTGTGCGACATGCTGGTGGAGCGCAGGCACACCTTTCTTTGAGAAATAGTGCCGACTGGGCATCTGGTACTGGGGCACTGCGACAGACATAAGGTCTCGAAAATCCTCTGTGTCCACCAGGCGGAAAGGCAGCATTTCTGTAGCCAAGAGCTTGCAGATGGTGAAATTCAACCTCTTAGCTTTGTCATGGCTAGGAGGAAATGGTCTTTTACTTGTCCACATCTGAGGGACCGAGGGCTGGCTATTGTGCTTAGACGGGGTTGATAAGGGTGTCCCCGGCAAACTGCCGGTCTGTGAGGAAGATGCAGGTGGACATGTTAGGTTGCCTTGATCCAAAGGTGGTGCTATCGATGTCGGACAGCGCTCAACACCAGCTGGTGTTACCACCTCCAAACAAAATGATGACCTGCCAATCACGCTGGCTGTTGCGGGTAAAGAGGTGGCAGGTCTGCGCCCCAAAACAGGTGTGACTGCTGTCCCCCCAGTCACAGAGGATGAAGAGGCCGCGGATGCACAAGATATGGCAGACGATGGTTGGCCCGGCCGGCTAGGCCGCATTGTAGCACACTGAGCTTCCCACTGCAACTTATGCTTCATGTCCATGTGCCGGTTCATGCATGAAGTACTCAAACTATGTATTTTTTGGCCTCTACTTAGCTTTTGCTGACAAATGTTACAGATAACACGAGTTGGGTCATCTTTATCGATCTGAAAAAATGCCCAGGCTATGCAAGGCTTAGCACCCATGCGACCTGAAGAGCCACCACGACTTGTGGTGAGAGGCAGAGTTGTGTTTGAGGATGCAGTTGTTGACGTGCTTCCAGTATTGCGTCTCTGTCCAGGAAGGCGCAACCTGACCTCGTCGTCACTAGCATCTTCCTCCACCTCCTCTGCTGACCTCATCTCTTGGCTGACTGTGGGTTGACAGTA
The DNA here is from genome assembly GCF_046119375.1 of Phyllobates terribilis. Taxonomy (NCBI): domain Eukaryota; kingdom Metazoa; phylum Chordata; class Amphibia; order Anura; family Dendrobatidae; genus Phyllobates; species Phyllobates terribilis. The sequence continues at coordinate 204,577,329 of NW_027362764.1, read as the reverse complement.
AGTGGGATCTCCAACCTCATCATCATCACCCTGTGCGTTATCATACCCGTCGTCCTCAGAGCCAACCTGTTCCTGCCCTGACAAAAAAACTAAAGTTGTCGCTTCAATCAGGTATTTGAGTCTCATCATCGTCTTCCTCATTGTCTCCACCAACAGGAGTTACAGTTTGGGAATGAGGGTCTACATTATGGTCAGAACCTTCTGCGTCTGGTCCTGGATCCGACTCATAAAGATTCTGGGCATCAGTGCAGATCATTTCCTCGTCTGGAGTCACAGAAGCGCTGGAGTCTACCTCTGATTCCCAGGCTATAGTATGAGTAAACAGCTCTGCAGACTCAACCATCTGTTCTACCTCATACTCAGACGGGCAGCTGGAGATTTGGGAGCTGTGAGGAAGCAAGTGCGATTGGGGTGACACCTTTGAGGACTGGAGTATTTGTGATGTTGAAGTTGATGTGGAGGAGAGCCCACTTAAAGGAGCACTTGATATCCGTTGAAGCACCTGCTGTTTTTTTGCCTCATCTGGAATTTGTAGCGATTAGCGTGGCTGTAAGAAAGGGATCTTATCACATTGTCCGCTAAAAGAAGTAGACATTTTAGTTTGGCTGGAAGATGGTCTTTCTTCTGCAGATGTTACTTTTGCTTTAACACCTACCCCACGGACACAACCTTTTTTCCCCTTCCCAACACGCCTATTCCCCTTTCCACCAGCAGCAGGCCTTTTTCCACTCATTTTGGTGGTTAACTAATTCACAACTCTGGAGTTGTTTGCACAAAAAAACAATGGATGGTAACCGAGCAGAGCTGAGTGGCCAAACTGTGGTATTAGGCCAAAACTATTGGCAGGGTTAGATGCAGAAAAAAATTATATTCAATTTGCAAACTGATGGAGGTCAGTATAGATGGAGTTATAGAACAAGTCCCACACACAGCTAGAAGCCCAAATATTTTTTCAGAGCTAGATGCAGATAAAAATTATTTTTAATTTGCAACCTGATGGAGGTCAGTATAGATGGACTAATAGAGAAAGTCCCACACACTGCTAGAAGGCCAAATATTTTTTCAGAGCTAGATGCAGAAAAAAATTATATTCAGTTTGCAACCTGATGGAGGTCTGTATAGATGGATTAATAGAACAAGTCCCACACACAGCTAGAAGCCCAAATATTATTTCAGAGGTAGATGCAGAAAAAACAATATTCAGTTTGCAACCTGATGGAGGTCAGTATAGATGGACTAATAGAGAAAGTCACACACACTGCTAGAAGGCCAAATATTTTTTCAGAGCTAGATGCAGAAAAAAATTATATTCAGTTTGCAACCTGATGAAGGTCTGTATAGATGGATTAATAGAACAAGTCCCACACACAGCTAGAAGCCCAATATTTTTTCAGAGGTAGATGCAGAAAAAAATATATTCAGTTTGCAACCTGATGGAGGTCAGTATAGATGGACTAATACAACAAGTCCCACACACAGCTAGAAGCCCAAATATTTTTTCAGAGGTAGATGCAGAAAAAACAATATTCAGTTTGCAACCTGATGGAGGTCAGTATAGATGGACTAATAGAGAAAGTCACACACACTGCTAGAAGGCCAAATATTTTTTCAGAGCTAGATGCAGAAAAAAATTATATTCAGTTTGCAACCTGATGGAGGTCTGTATAGATGGATTAATAGAACAAGTCCCACACACAGCTAGAAGCCCAATATTTTTTCAGAGGTAGATGCAGAAAAAAATTATATTCAATTTGCAACCTGATGGAGGTCAGTATAGATGGAGTAATAGAACAAGTCCCACACACTGCTAGAAGGCCAAATATTTTTTCAGAGCTAGATGCATAAAAATTTTTTATTCAGTTTGCAACCTGATGGAGGTCAGTATAGATGGACTAATAGAGAAAGTCCCACACACTGCTAGAAGGCCAAATATTTTTTCAGAGCTAGATGCAGAAAAAAATTATATTCAGTTTGCAACCTGATGGAGGTCAGTATAGATGGACTAATACAACAAGTCCCACACACAGCTAGAAGCCCAATATTTTTTCAGACCTAGATGCAGAAAAAAATTATATTCAATTTGCAACCTGATGGAGGTCAGTATAGATGGAGTTATAGAACAAGTCCCACACACAGCTAGAAGCCCAAATATTTTTTCAGAGCTAGATGCAGATAAAAATTATTTTTAATTTGCAACCTGATGGAGGTCAGTATAGATGGACTAATAGAGAAAGTCCCACACACTGCTAGAAGGCCAAATATTTTTTCAGAGCTACATGCAGAAAAAAATTATATTCAGTTTGCAACCTGATGGAGGTCAGTATAGATGGACTAATAGAGAAAGTCCCACACACTGCTAGAAGGCCAAATATTTTTTCAGAGCTAGATGCAGAAAAAAATTATATTCAGTTTGCAACCTGATGGAGGTCTGTATAGATGGATTAATAGAACAAGTCCCACACACAGCTAGAAGCCCAATATTTTTTCAGAGGTAGATGCAGAAAAAAATATATTCAGTTTGCAACCTGATGGAGGTCAGTATAGATAAACTAATACAACAAGTCCCACACACAGCTAGAAGCCCAATATTTTTTCAGAGCTAGATGCAGAAAAAAATTATATTCAATTTGCAACCTGATGGAGGTCAGTATAGATGGAGTAATAGAACAAGTCCCACACACAGCTAGAAGCCCAAATATTTTTTCAGAGCTAGATGCAGATAAAAATTATTTTTAATTTGCAACCTGATGGAGGTCAGTATAGATGGACTAATAGAGAAAGTCCCACACACTGCTAGAAGGCCAAATATTTTTTCAGAGCTAGATGCAGAAAAAAATTATATTCAGTTTTCAATCTGATGGAGGTCAGTATAGATGGACTAATAGAGAAAGTCCCACACACTGCTAGAAGGCCAAATATTTTTTCAGAGCTAGATGCAGAAAAAAATTATATTCAGTTTGCAACCTGATGGAGGTCAGTGTAGATGGACTAATAGAGAAAGTCCCACACACTGCTAGAAGGCCAAATATTTTTTCAAAGCTAGATGCAAAAAAAAATTATATTCAGTTTGCAACCTGATGGAGGTCTGTATAGATGGATTAATAGAACAAGTCCCACACACAGCTAGAAGCCCAATATTTTTTCAGAGGTAGATGCAGAAAAAAATATATTCAGTTTGCAACCTGATGGAGGTCAGTATAGATGGACTAATACAACAAGTCCCACACACAGCTAGAAGCCCAATATTTTTTCAGAGCTAGATGCAGGAAAAAATTATATTCAATTTGCAACCTGATGGAGGTCAGTATAGATGGACTAATAGAATGATGCTATGCCCAAAAGATTTTACTTCACTAGGTGCAGTAAAAAAATTGGTATTCTATACACAGGTGGTATATCTTGCAACACAGATAGGCTACTCCACTGACTAACACACTCTGCAATAGGCCAAAAAGGATTAGCTTTGCTAGATTCAGCCAAATGCTGTGAAAAAAACTTGCACAGCACTGGCACAGACCTGCCTGGCAAAAACTGATAGGAACTGATGTAACCTAGTCCTGAAAAGGACTCCAATTACAATTAGTCTTTACTCCCACAACCTATCTATTTAAGAGCACAGACCTGCCTGATAAAATTCGTAGGAAATGCTGTAACCTAGTCCTTAAAAGGACTGCAATCACAACTATTCCCTACTCCCAAGCTATCTGTAGATTTGTGCGAAAATTGGCTTGAAATTAACAAGGTATAGCGCACACAGCAACAGCGGTGCCGTCTAACACGCAGCTGCAGCAGTGAGAAAATGGTGGCGACGGGGAAAATGGCTTGGTCTTATAGGGCAAGGACATGTGACATACACTGCCAATGACACATGCCCTTGCTTGTGTGAAAAAAAGCACTTCGCTCCGTGTGTGCGCTTACAGTGGGGAGGCTGACAGATTGCACCTCCCCACTGTAAATGCGGGAAATAGAAAAAAAAATGGAGATCTTCATTATTCCTGCAGAGATCCATCCCCTGCCCCTCCCCCCACCCCGCTGTACACTCAAACTGCGTATTAACATTAATTTTCATCATTACTGAGAAAAAATCCAGTTATGATTTTGGTGCACGAACAGTTATCGAACATAACCTCGAACAGCCGAATTTTTCTCAAATCGTTCGTGTTCGCCGAACGGCTCGAACACCGCCCAAAACAGCTCGAATTTGAGATTGGCGAACAGTTCGAGTAGAACAACGCTCATCTCTAATCTGCAACAAGTACTAAGGAAAGATAGGGGAAAGCTGTCCCTACAGTAAGACTAAGCTGAATCCCTACGATGTAGCGGGCTGCCTGTTCCTAACGAACAGACCCGCCTTAGTCCTCAGCTAGTCTGAACGAAGACCTATAGAATTAAGGGAGGGGTCCCTAAAAGAACTAAGGACTGGGACAAAAAGGGACACCTCCTAAACAGAAGTTGTTGCAGAACACAAAAAGACAAACTGACAAAAAGTACTAGAGGTCCCAGAGGACCAAGCGAACTTGACAGAGAAAGGCACAGAAGCACCAGGCTAGAGAGACAGTAGAACACTGCAGTTCAGCACAGCTAGAAGGGCGGAGCTGGAATATAAAGGCAGATGGTCACATGATCGCAAACCACAAGATAGAAAAAACTAACAGGAGGGTTCTAACAGTACCCCCTCTTTTATGAGCATCCTCCGGATCCTCCAGGCCCAGGCCTATCCGGACACCTCCTGTAGAAAGGAGCAGAGACATCATCCTTCCTTACCCAGGAGTTGTCTTCGGGACCGAAACCCTTCCAGGAGACAGGATACTGTAATCTCCCTATATGCCATCTAGAATTCAAGATACGAGAAATTTCATATTCGCCATCTTCCACCTCAGAAGGAACTGTGACAGTGGCGTCCCTATCAGATACGTCAGCCTTTTTCAACAAGTAAACATGAACCACAGGATTAATCTTCCAGGAAGTAGGGACATCCAACCTAACAGCAGACGGGTTAACAACCTGAAGCACTTTAAATGGACCCACAAACTTAGGACCCAGTTTTTTAGAAGGAATCCTCCACCGCAATTTCTTCGAGAACAACCAAACCATGTCACCCACAGTAAACAAAACCTCTTTACTAGTGTTGAGCGAACATGCTTGACACTGCTCGGTACTCGCCCGAGCATCACGCTACTCGGGATGTTCGGCGAGCACCGAGCATTTCCGGGTTACTCGGGCGGGAGCTCAGGTCTCTGCCCTGCATGTTTGGCGCTCTTTACAGAGCCAATGAACATGCAGGGATTGCCAGCCAGTCACTGTAATGCCGCAGCCATGTTGTTTGTGGGCATTACAGTGATTGGCTGGCCGCACAGCATCACCTCGAGTATTTAAAACCGGGCACCGCCATCTTGGACACAGTCGCTCCGGATCAGACAGTGTACGGACAGCGCTGCTGATTTAGGGAGAGATATATCCTGCAAAATAGTTAGTGTAGGGTCTGTAAAGGCTGCCAGATCAAACAAACAGTCCTTCTCAGGACTAATATCCATCCCAGGTATATCAGGCAGGCAGGCAGGCAGGCTGTATAGGAGACGCAGTGGTTATACCAGCAAACGCTGCATTACAGTCCTGTGTGCTGCTCCTGTTGCTGAAATTGCTGGACTTAGCTCCAGGTCCCGGGGGCCAGGAAAAATCCTTTTTTTTAATCTAAATCCTCTTTTTTTTTTCCTCCTTCACAATGTACAAATACCCATCTTATTAACCTTTTGGTGCCCCCCCACCCCCCCCCAAAAAAAAGTGTGCCTCTGATTTTTCAGACACAAATATATCTGTTGAAAATAGTCTGGTGTAGGCCAGAGAAATAGAAGTGTGGTTTTGCAGTTCTATGGGCCATTTGTATCTAAAAAAAACAGTTTGAGTGTGTCGCTCACTGTTCAGCAGCAAATATATATATTTAAAAAAGTCTGGTATACACCAGAAAATTATTACTGTGGTTTTGATGTTCCACGGTAAAACATCTCTATTATCCTGCTTTTTGCATTTTTTGCTGTAAAAAAAAAAAAAATAGTGTCTCCCTGATTTTTCAGATACAAATATATCTGTTGAAAATAGTTTGGTGTAGGCCCGAGAAATACAAGTGTGGTTTTGCAGTTCCATGGTACAAACCTCTGTATTATCCACTTTTGGGCCATTTGTATCTTAAAAAAACAGTTTGAGTGTGTCGCTCACTGTTCAGCCGCAAATATATATATATATATTAAAAAGCCTGGTATACACCAGTAAATTATTACTGTGGTTTTGATGTTCCACGGTAAAACATCTCTATTATCCTGTTTTTGGCATTTTTTGCTGTATAAAAATAATAAGTGTCTCCCTAATTTTTCAGACACAAATATATCTGTTGAAAATAGTCTGGTGTAGGCCAGAGAGACAGAAGTGTGCTTTTGCTGTTCCATGGTAAAAAATCTCTATTATCCTGCTTTTTGCATTTTTTGCTGTAAAAAAAAAAAAATAGTGTCTCCCTGATTTTTCAGACACAAATATATCTGTTGAAAATAGTCTGGTGTAGGCCCGAGAAATACAAGTGTGGTTTTGTACAAACCTCTGAATTATCCACTTTTGGGCCATTTGTATCTAAAAAAAACAGTTTGAGTGTGTCGCTCACTGTTCAGCCGCAAATATATATATATTTTAAAAAGCCTGGTATACACCAGTAAATTATAACTGTGGTTTTGCTGTTTCATGGTAAAAAAATCTCTATTATTCAGGTTTTGGTCGTTTTTTCGTAAAGAAAAACAGTAGTGTCTCCTGACTGTTGTGACACAAAAATATATCTGTTGAAAATAGTCTTGTGTAGGCCCGACATCCCAGTGTGGATTCGCAGTTCCACGGGTCAAATCACTGTACTATCCAGTTTTGGGCCTTTGGTATCTAAAAAAAAGCAGTTTGAGTGTGTCGATCACTGTTCAGCCGCAAATATCTCTATTTAAAAAAGTGTGGTATACCCCAGTAAACAATAACTGTGGTTTTCCTCTTCCACGGTTCTAATCTACTCTTTATTACCCTTTTTCCATTGATAGTGCAAGTGTAAGCTATTTTACTTCATTTACAATGGGCAAGGCGCATGGCAAGGGACGTGGAAGTGGACGTTCTGGTGATATTTCGTGCAGAGGACGGGGCCGTGGCCAAGGTGAAAATGTGCCACAACCAACAGCCACATCTTCTCGCTCCCACTTCTTGACCGAATTACTAGGGAAGCACAGAACAACACCAGTATTGAGAACTGATCAGTGTGAACAGGTTATTAATTGGATAGCAGACACTACTTCCAGTTACCTGGGCACCACCACCTCCGGTCTGTCTTCCACACGGTCAACTCTTAGTAGCCGTGAGTCTCGACCGCATACTCCTCCTCACCCTGATGCTCCTTCCTCCCACCATGCCGAGTGTCGTCAGACAGCTAGTGATCCCACACTTGGACACTCTGAAGAGCTGTTCACTGGTCCATTTCCATATTTGGGCCCCTCGCCTGATACGCTTGAAGTGGTGGAAGAGGAGATCCCATGTTGCGATGCCCAAATATTTGAACAGCCACAGCCACAGGAAGTCAACGTTGGCAATCTGTCACAAGAGGTGGACGATGACGAGACACAATTGCCAGGAAGTGAGGAGGAGGATTGTGGTGCACAAGTGGAAGAGGAGGAGGTGGTGGATGATCTAGTAACTGACCCAACGTGGAAGGAGGACATGCAGAGTGAGGCCAGCAGCACACAGGGGGAGGGAGGCAGAGTACCCCAACAGGCAGGAAGAAGCAGTGTGGTGGCCGCAGACAGAAGGCAGGCAACCGTTCCCCGTAACACCAAAACGAGGGACGTTGCCAGTACAAGCGGTAGGTCTTCCAGAGTCTGGATTTTTTTTAAAGACTCTGCTGATAACCCCAAAAAGGCCATATGTTCCACCTGCCATGCCAGCATCAGCAGGGGTGACAAAACTACCAGCCTGACCACCACCAGCATGATCAGGCACATGGCAGCAAAGCACCCGACTTTGTGGGGCGAAACCCAGGGTCCACAACCAGTGTCAGCGGGTGTCACCACTGCTTCTTCCACTGTTGTGCGTGCAATAGAACCCCCTGTTGTGTGTGCAAGGCAATCCCCTGTCCATACTGCATGTAAAGATACCCCCTCCTCTCAGTCTTCACTTGTTATGGCAATTTCTCAAGAAACAGCATCAACGTCCACGTCCATGTCCCACCGCAGCGTTCAATTGTCCATATCCCAGACCTTTGAACGAAAGCGGAAATTCGCAGCTAACGCCCCACAGGCCACAGTCCTAAATTCGCACATTTCACGACTGCTTGCATTGGAAATGCTGCCTTTTAGTCTGGTGGAGACGGAATCCTTCCGCAATCTTATGGCGGTGGCTGTCCCTCGGTACTCGGTCCCCAGCCGAAACTATTTTGCCCGGTGTGCCATCCCCGCCCTACACAAGCACATGTCCCAAAGCATCTGCCGTGCCCTCAACAACGCAGTTACTGGGAGAGTCCACCTGACAATGGACACGTGGACAAGTGCTTGTGGCCAGGGACGGTACATCTCTCTGACCGCACACTGGGTAAACATAGTGGAAGCCGGGACCCAGTCGGACCTTGGGACGGAACACATCCTCCCCACACCGAGGATTGCGGGCCCTATGTCATTCAGAGTTGCCCCCACAGTGTACAGCTCCTGCGCATCCTCCTCCTCCTCCTCATGTTCAGCCTCCATCTCAGATATCACGACATCAGTTACAAGCTGGAAGCATTGCAGTACTGCATCCGCCAAGCGGCAACAGGCTGTGCTGAAACTCATAAGCTTAGGTGATAAACCTCACACTGCTTGTGAGTTGTGGACAGCTGTGAAAGAGCAGGCAGATCTGTGGCTGAGACCGCTGAACCTGCATCCCGGCATGGTCGTGTGTGACAATGGCCGTAACCTGGTGGCGGCTCTGAGGCGAGGTGAGATCACACACGTATCATGCCTGGCTCATGTGCTTAACCTCGTGGTTCTGCGGTTTCTTAAATCGTACCCCGAGTTGCCAGATCTGCTTGTGAAAGTACGCCGCCTGTCAGCTCATTTTCGCAAGTCGGCTACAGCTTCCGCCGCCCTTGCTGTGTTGCAGCAGCGTTTGCAGCTTCCGGCACACCGACTGGTGTGTGATGTCCCCACACGCTGGAGCTCTACCCTCCACATGTTGCAAAGGATTTGTGAGCAGAAGAGAGCAGTTGTGGAGTACCAGCTGCAACAAGGCCGTCGATATTCAGGTCAGACTCCACACATAAGACCTCAGGAGTGGACCTGGATGTCTGACATATGTACCATCCTGACAAACTTTGAGGAGGCCACCAAGATGGTGAGTGGCGATGACGCCATCATTAGTGTCAGCATCCCACTTGTCTGTCTTTTGCAACGCTCTCTGCAGAGAATTAAAGAGGAGGCATTGCAGCCAGAGTATGATGAGATGGATCAAGAAGCCGTAGCGGGCGATTACACACAGCCCAGCCTCATCTCATCCCAACGTGCATTGGGGGACAATGAGGGAGAGGAGGAGGAGGAGGAGGAGGAAGAACAGGAGCTGCTATCATGCGTTGTAGACGGTAGTACCTGTACAAGTGTCATACCTTCGGTTCAGCGTGGGTGGCCTGAGGACAGGGGGGAGGAGGAAGAGGAGGAGGAGGAGGAGGAGAGCATGGTCAGTCGTCATCTTGGTGAGGACACGGAAATCTTGCCTGTTACCAGTCTGGCACGCATGGCTGACTTTATGTTACGCTGCCTTAACCGTGACCCTCGCGTTGTCAAAATGTTGGGTGACAGTCATTACTGGTTGGTGACACTTGTAGATCCCCGCTACAAGGAGAACTTTCAATCTCTTATTCCTGAGGTGGAGAGGTCTACAAAAATGGGACAATACCAGAAGGCCCTTGCTGCAGAACTCTTAAAAAAATTCCCATCTGAACACGCTAGCGGCAGAGGTCGCAGTTCGTTGCCCAACCAAGGCGTACAGGCGAGAGAGATGCAACTCCAATCCAGCAGAGGCAGGGGAACACTGTCAATGTTCTGGGACAGTTTTCTGACACCCGCCCAGCTTACAGGCCCTGAAGCGCGGGGTACTCTCACAAGGAGTGGAAAGTTTCAAAAGATGGTGAGGGAGTACCTTGCCAATCGTACCAGCGTCCTCCGTGATTCCTCTGTGCCTTTTAATTATTGGGTATCCAAGCTGGACACTTGGAATGAACTCGCTCTGTACGCCTTGGAGGTCCTGGCCTGCCCTGCCGCTAGCGTGTTATCGGAGCGTGTTTTTAGTGCCGCTGGGGGAATTATAACTGATAAGCGCACTCGCCTGTCAACTGACAGTGCTGACAAGCTGACGCTTATCAAAATGAACAAGGGCTGGATTGGGCCAGACTTCTCATCACCACCAAATGACAGCAGAGTAACATAAAGTCAAATACACTTTGTTATTTCGGGAGGTGTATTCACATGCACCGCTTCACACCCACACATGGGTATACGCTTCCTCGTTTCGGCTGTTTAATCTTCTTCTCCTTATCCTCAGCCTCCACCACCACTATACCACCAGGGTGCCAGCATTGCAAGTCCCTCCGTCCTAATTTTTGGACACCCACTCCCCAATAATGGGACTTATGTTTGTAATATGCTGTACTGCATGGCTCTTGTAAGGGGCATTGCAAGTTGCTCCGTCCTAATTTTTGGCAGCTTTTGCTGGGAAAGCATAAGCAAATACTATGGGAGACCTACTCCCCAATAATGGGACTTATGTTTGTAATATGCTGTACTGCATGGCTCTTGTAAGTGGCATTGCAAGTTGCTCCGTCCTAATTTTTGGCAGCTCTTGCTTGCAAGGCATAAGCAAATATTATGGGACACCCACTCCCCAATAATGGGACTTATGTTTGTAATATGCTGTACTGCATGGCTCTTGTAAGGGGCATTGCAAGTTGCTCCGTCCTAATTTTTGACAGCTTTTGCTGGGAAAGCATATGCAAATACCATGGGACACCCACTCCCCAATAATGGGACTTATGTTTGTAATATGCTGTACTGCATGGCTCTTGTAAGGGGCATTGCAAGTTGCTCTGTCCTAATTTTTGGCAGCTTTTGCTGGGAAAGCATAAGCAAATACTATGGGAGACCCACTCCCCAATAATGGGACTTATGTTTGTAATATGCTGTACTGCATGTGACGCGCCCCCTGGGCCGTGTGTACACGTGTATGGGATACCCGGTGCCGGGTCTCTGGGGTCTGTAGTCTCCGTGGCGGTGACCCGGTCCCGTGGCTCAGGCTGGTCAAACCAGTGGCAGTCTTTCTTAGGTTTTGAGGTTAATTGTCCGACTGCGCCACCCGTGGATTGCGGTCAGGGAGTACCACCGCTGCGAGGCAGACCGCTGAGGCTGGTGTTGTGTGCGCAGCATAGAATGGGATAACTCCCCTCGGGAGGAGTATAGCCTCAGGGCAGTGAGTGTGGATGATGGGTGTGATGGTGCACGAGCGCAGCAGGAACGACTCAATCTTTGCAGTGCAGTTCAGGGTCTTTACTGATGATTATAAAGTAGACCCTCCCGGGAGTACTGGCTAGCATAAGAGGCCTGGTCAGTCTGTGAGCAAGCAGGAGTTCCCCTGGCCAGGTGGAGTTGTAGGCCTCCCCGTCTGTCTGCACTCTTCCTGGCTACCTTGCTGTAAGCGGGTAGAAGTAGCCCACGTCCCTTAGTGTACCGTGTAGTGCTCACCCGTATGGCTGGTGACTTGGGGCCTTCTGTTAGCCTCCGCTCCACGACGGCGGTGCTGGTCCCTTGCTTGTGACTGAGCCTCTGGGCTTCTATGGCCAGAGGACCTGAAATCCCCTGCCGGCTGGTTTCTGCTGCTGGATATATAAGTCCTCACAGCTTCGGACTCCTGTGTCCGGTTCCTATTGTCTTCTGCCAGGGCGAGCTCTGCTCAGCTTCCAGCCCCTGGTCTTTAGCTCCTAGCTCCTACAGAGCTCCTTGCTGTTACTTTCCCTTGCTCTCACTCTGACTCTGACTGTTCTCTGACTCACTCAACCCCGCCCCAGATCCAGTTTATAAGGGCAGAATTCTCCCCTCCCAGGACTGGGGCAGGAGGATGTTGCATGTTTAAGGAATCCTGACCAGGAAACCTCCCACTTGCTCTCCGACGTAATATCTCTATTACTGTGGTGATCAGACCCCTGGGGTGCCACACATGGCTCTTGTAAGAGGCATTGCAGTTCCTCATAATTTTTGGAAAGCCTTCCATTCACTGCTTAGGCCAACAGTGCACGGGAGACCCAGTTGCTATAAATCGAAAAAAAGGTTTAGTTAACACCCTCTGACCTCCATGTCATTTCCAAGGGGCATTGGAGTGGCTCGAAATTTTTGGCAGGCATTGAACTCACTGTATGCCCTATAACTGTGTAGCCAAACCGCTCCTTTTGTTACAGAAACATATCCTACAAGACATATCTGGTTGACTGGCCTGATATTGATGTGAATGGTCCCTGTTCCTCCTGCTCTTTCTCCTTTGCCACCACCTCATCCATCATTTATCACCTGAAGCTTTGTTTTAACGGGAGTCATAGAGCTGGGATAGTAGCAGGAAAACATCCAGCAATCCTCGGAGGAGGTAGGATATGCGCCAAAACGCAGACCACCTCAGGCCTAGCCGCTACTACATACATGCGCTTGCATTCCAAGAAAACAAAGCGGATGCTAACTTCTATCATCATCATCATGCTCCTCACCTAGGCACTCTCAACTCCCCTGATGGAGAAGCCAGGGCCCACCGGAGGAGTCTGGTTCTCTGGTGGGCTCGTCCAATGCTGCCCTAAAGCAGGCCAGGCTAAGAAAAGTGTGGGGGAAGGTGACAGGAGAAATCAGGGCGGCTGGGGACCGAGTATAGACACCTGGCCGCCACCTAGTGGCTGGGGACCGAGCGTGGACACCCGGCCGCCGGGCAGCTGGGGACAGGAGTATGGATACCTCGCTGCCGAAGCTGTTATGTTCTGCTACCAGAGCTAAGGAAAGAGAGGAGATCTGTCCCTACGATAGAACTCAGCTTAATCCCTACGATGTAACAGGGGACCTGATCCTGCGATCAGACCTGCTAAAGTCCTAAGCTAGTCTGTACGGAGACCTATAGATGTGGGGAAGGAATCCCTACAAGTACTAAGGACTGGGAGGAATATGGGACACCTCCTAACAGAAATAGTAGCAGACAGACGAACAAACAAAATATATAGAACATAGAGGTCAGAAGACCAAGCAAGCTAACAGAGCAAGACACAGAGCACAGGCTAGCTAGAAAGTAGAAATACAATGAAGTCCAGCAAAGCCAGAAGGGCGGAGCAGGATTAAATAGGCCAACAAGGTCATGTGACCAGCAAAGGAAAAAAAACCTAAGAGCAAGGTTCTAACAGTACCCCCCCTTCTAAGAGGATCCTCCGGATCCCCTAGGACCAGGCTTATCAGGAAATCTCCTGTGAAACGCTCTGATAAGTCTGGACGCGGAAACATCATCCGACCTCACCCAAGAGTTATCCTCGGGACCGAAGCCTTTCCAGGCCACAAGATACTGCAAACTACCTCTATACCGTCTAGAGTTAAGGATGCGAGAAATTTCATATTCCCCGTCCTCCACCACCGGAGGAACAGAGGCAGAGGCGTCACAATCTGATACAACAGCTTTTTTCAACAGAGAGACATGAAATACCGGATTAATTCTCCAGGAGGTAGGAACCTCCAACCTAACAGCAGATTGGTTGACAACCTGAAGCACCTTAAAGGGCCCTACAAACTTGGGACCCAATTTCTTTGAAGGAATCCTCAACCGCAGATTCCTAGAGGACAACCAAACCATGTCACCAACAGCGAACAAAACCTCTTGTCGTTTCCTATCAAAGTAGTCTTTACATTTTCTGTTGGCCTCCTGAAGATTACCATGCACATCCGTCCAAACTCTCTCCAAATCACCGGAAAAATTCTCCTCCTCAGGCACGGCAGATCCCAACTTGGAGAACGACCCAAACGACGGATGTCTCCCAGAACAACAAAAAAAAGGCGAACAACCAGCAGAAGAAGATGTATGATTGTTCAGAGCAAATTCAGCAAGTGGCAGAAACTCAGACCACCCCTCTTGATTGTCTGCCACAAAACAACGCAAGAACTGCTCAACTTCCTGGTTTTTCCTTTCTGTCTGGCCATTAGATTCAGGATGATATCCGGACGAGAACGACAAATGAACTCCCAACCTATCACAAAAGGCACGCCAAAAACGAGCCACGAACTGAGGACCCGTATCAGAAACAATGTCAGTAGGAACGCCATGAAGTCTGACAATTTCCTTGACAAAGGCCTTAGCGAGAGTTTTAGCGCAGGGCAGTTTGACGAAAGGAACCAAGTGACACATCTTGCTAAAATGGTCCACGACCACCCAGATGACAGTAAAACCCTCAGAGGGGGGAAGGTCAGTTATAAAGTCCATAGCCAAATGTGTCCAAGGAGCACTGGGAACCTCCAAAGGACAAAGCAACCCCGCAGCAGGAGTATGTGAGGACTTAGATCTAGCACATATAGTACATTGACGCACCCACTTAATGACTTCCTTCTGCCATCCAGGCCACCAAAAACTGCGACCCACCAGTCTCTTGGTCTCAGAGATTCCGGGATGACCTGCCAACCGAGATTCGTGACACTCAACAAACAAATCTCTCCTAAAGGTCCCAGGCACAAACAACCTCCCATGAGGAGTGTTAGAAGGGGCATTCTCCTGTGCTTTAAGAATCTCATTTTCCAAAACGGAGTCCAAAGCAGCTATCACAACACCTTCTTGTAAAATGTTCTCCTCTTTCTCAGCACCGACTATGGGAGAAAAACTGCGAGACAAGGCATCCGCCTTAACATTCTTAGTACCAGGGATGTAAGTAACGGAAAAATTAAACCGCGAGAAAAACAGTGCCCACCTAGCCTGACGGGCATTCAGGTGCTTGGCA
Organism: Phyllobates terribilis; assembly: GCF_046119375.1. Taxonomy (NCBI): domain Eukaryota; kingdom Metazoa; phylum Chordata; class Amphibia; order Anura; family Dendrobatidae; genus Phyllobates; species Phyllobates terribilis. The sequence goes on along the minus strand of NW_027362764.1, from coordinate 204,562,301 downwards.
GCATCAACATATATCAGATTTTTATGATCCGTAAGAACCTGAACGGGAAATTCCGCACCTTCCAAGAAGTGGCGCCAGTGTTCAAATGCGAGTTTAATAGCCAATAATTCCCGATTACCAATATCGTAATTCAGTTCAGTCTCCGAAAATTTTTTTGAAAAAAAGGCACAGGGATGTAATCCATCCCCGTTATCCTGAGACAATACTGCGCCAACCCCCACAGAGGAAGCATCAACCTCAACCAAAAACGGCCTAGTCACATCAGGCTGCATAAGGATGGGAGCAGAGGTGAACCTCTCCTTGAGATACACAAAAGCTTCAATGGCCTCAGAAGACCACTGAACCGCATCAGCACCTTTCCTGGTGAGATTAGTCAGAGGTTTGACAATACTAGAAAAAATTTTTATGAATTTTCTGTAGTAATTGGCGAAACCCAAAAACCTCTGTATCGATTTCAAACCAATAGGCCTAGGCCATTCCTGCACAGCCTGAACCTTAACCGGATCCATCTCAAAACCTTTGCTGGAGATAATGTAGCCCAAAAAACTAATTCTCTGTACAGCGAACTCACATTTCTCCAGCTTAGCAAAAAGCGAATTGTCCATTAATAACTGAAATACCTCACGCACGCTCCGCCAATGAGACTCCAGATCCGGCGAATAAATCAAAATGTCATCCAAATACACAACCACATTTTTGCCGATCAAAGGTCTAAGGATGTCATTAATCAGATTCTGAAAAAATGCAGGAGCATTAGTAAGACCAAAAGGCATAACCAGATTCTCAAAATGACCCACAGGAGTGTTAAAAGCAGTCTTCCATTCGTCACCCTCCTTCATGCGCAACAGATTGTATGCCCCCTTAAGGTCAATTTTAGAGAACCACTTGGCCCCCATTAACTGGTTAAACAGATCAGGAATCAATGGCAGTGGGTAAGGATTGCGTACAGTAATTTTGTTAATCTCACGAAAATCCAGACAAGGACGTAAACCGCCGTCCTTTTTTTTTACAAAAAAAAATCCAACCGCCACAGGAGACTTAGAGGGCCTAATGTGACCGGCGGCCAAACTTGTCTGTATGTATTCCTCCAAAGCCTTCCGCTCAGGAATAGTAAGGTTAAATAAACGACTTTTAGGACGAGTCGCTCCAGGGACAAATTCAATAGAACAATCATAGTCTCTATGGGGAGGCAAAACCTGCGATTCCTTCTCAGAAAAAACTCTCCAAAAATCCTGAATAGGAACAGGCAATTCTCCCCTATCCAAAGCTGCAATACGCCCGTTACAACACTTGTCATAACATTTATGGCTCCAGGATTTAATTTCACTGGTAGACCAATCCAGTACAGGATTGTGAAATTTTAACCAGGGCAATCCCAATATTACTGGAGAAGGCAAGTTATTCAACACTACCAAATCCAATTTCTCATGGTGAACACCATTAATAGTGAGAGGAAATTCACAGACCTTGAGAGTAATATTCTTCAAAGGGGAACCATCCACAGAAACCACAGCAATGGGGGATGATAAAGGTTCAGGTTTTAAATTGAGTCTTTCCACGAATCCCCCATCAATTACATTCAGAGTAGACCCGCAATCAACAAACACCCGAAATTCCATTAATTTTTTCTGAGCAATCGTGGAAGCAGCTAAAAATATACCCTTGGAATTTAAACAGGCTATACGGGCGTGACTGACCATTTTTTTTTCTTTCTTCATACGAAGCTCACAGCCTTTAATCAAATGACCAGATTTTCCGCAATAGAAACACAAGCCTTCAGAAAATCGACGGTCTTTTTCTTGAGAGCGAGGTGCCACCGATCCAATCTCCATCGGTTCACCACTGTTAGTACACACATTCTCATAACCAGAAACTGACATAGCAGAGGATTTGCTCTCATTAACCCTAGCACGCAGTCTCCTATCCACCCGTATAGCTAATTGCATAGCCTGTTGCAAATCTTCAGGTGTAGGATAAGCAATTAGCAGGTCTTTAACCCTTTCACTGAGCCCAGGAAGAAATAGACTTTTCAGAGCAGAATCGTTCCACCCTGTTTGAGTAGACCAACGACGGAAATGAATACAATATTTTTCCACATTACCTGATCCCTGTTTTAAACGTCTCAACTCAGTCTCAGCTGATGCGACACGGTCAGGATCATCATATAATAGTCCCAAAGCAGAAAAAAAACTATCCACTGATCTGAAGCATGTATCACTAGGTTGCAAAGAAAAGGCCCACTCCTGAGGCTCTTTGCGCAAAAGTGACATTATGAACCCTACGCACTGGGATTCATCCCCAGAGGACTTAGGTCTCAAACGAAAATACAATAAGCACGCATTTTTGAATGAAAAAAATTCTCGGTGTTCACCAAAAAATAAATCCGGCAAACATAACTTAGGCTCCAAGAAATGTCCTCCAGGACAGTTACTCACGTGCTGACGGAGCTCGGCCACCTCCAGAGAGAGTCCCTGCAGGTGATGAACCAAATCCTGAACCGACACCATGATGGAACAGAAAAATCTTTCCTTAGAGAATTTGCTGGCTGGACTTACTGTTATGTTCTGCTACCAGAGCTAAGGAAAGAGAGGAGATCTGTCCCTACGATAGAACTCAGCTTAATCCCTACGATGTAACAGGGGACCTGATCCTGCGATCAGACCTGCTAAAGTCCTAAGCTAGTCTGTACGGAGACCTATAGATGTGGGGAAGGAATCCCTACAAGTACTAAGGACTGGGAGGAATATGGGACACCTCCTAACAGAAATAGTAGCAGACAGACGAACAAACAAAATATATAGAACATAGAGGTCAGAAGACCAAGCAAGCTAACAGAGCAAGACACAGAGCACAGGCTAGCTAGAAAGTAGAAATACAATGAAGTCCAGCAAAGCCAGAAGGGCGGAGCAGGATTAAATAGGCCAACAAGGTCATGTGACCAGCAAAGGAAAAAAAACCTAAGAGCAAGGTTCTAACAGAAGCGGCCATGAGGTAGTGGCCAGCTTCGGCCTCCTCCAAACTAAAAGGCCCCATTTCAAGTGAAAGCTAGCAGTATGGTATTGCAGCCTGCGGGTGGGTGGGTGGTTGGCTGCATATTTTCGCTTGCATTGCAAGGAATGGGGGAGGTACAATTAAACACTGCCCTGGGACAAGGTCTTGCTCGGGGATAGTTGCAAGTCTGCATCTTCTGATGCGGCAAGGATCACTTCTGATGGGCACACTTTTAGACAGTGACCTGGGGGTCAGAGATGCTTCCAGGGGTCTTCCCCATGCTGATCCCTTGTCTTTTCAGCACTGTATGCATGTGTCACACAGCACATGGCCAGATAAGGTTGTAAAATGTTAAAATGACATTTCCCGGTGAACGCACTTGTCACGGTTGAAAGCAATACAAAAGTGCAAAAACGCATGAAAAATGATACTTGTGAACATAGCCCAAGGTGTGGAGGAGTATTTTTGTTTTTGGTTATTTATTTTACCTTATACACAAGTTTTTACCCTGGAAAGGAAATTCCTTAACATATTTCACAGGAAAACCGTTTCAGTTTCGTTTTTGAACATTTTATTGTGAGCCCGCAAAAGTGGCTTAATACCTCTGACCACGTTGTTGACAGCAGTGACCTGGGGGTCAGAAATGCTTCCAGGGGCGATCCCCATGCTGCCCCCATGTCTTTTGAGCACTGTCACTATCGTTTTGGGCACTTTTTAGGCTTTCTACAGACTGCCGGGGGTGCTGCCGCAAAAATGCTCGGGTCTCTCATAGACTAACATTGGGCTCGTTGCTCGGGTCGAGCACCCGAGTATCACGGTAAGTTCGGCCCGAGCTTCGAGCACCCGAGCATTTTAGTGATCGCTCAACACTATCAGTCGTCATCTTGGTGAGGACACGGAAGTCTTGCCCGTTACCAGTCTGGCACCCATGGCTGACTTTATGTTACGCTGCCTTAACCGTGACCCTCGCATTGTCAAAATGTTGGGTGACAGTCATTACTGGTTGATGACACTTTTAGACCCCCTCTACAAGGAGAACTTTCACTCTTATTCCTGAGTTGGAGAGGTCTACAAAAATGGGGCAGTACCAGAAGGCCCTTGCTGCAGAACTATTAAAAAATTCCCATCTGAACACGGTAGCGGCAGAGGTCACAGTTCACTGCCCAACTAAGGCATACAGGAGAGAGAGACGCAACTCCAATCCAGCAGAGGCAGGGGAACACTGTCAATGTTCTAGGACAGTTTTCTGAGACCTGCCCAGCTTACAGGCCCTGAGGCGCAGGATACTCTCACAAGGAGTGGAATGTTTCAAAAGATGGTGAGGGAGTACCAGCGTCCTCCGTGATTCCTCTGTGCCTTTTAATTATTGGGTATCCAAGCTGGACACTTGGAATGAACTCACTCTGTATGCCTTGGAGGTCCTGGCCTGCCCTGCCGCTAGCGTGTTATCGGAGCGTGTTTTTAGTGCCGCTGGGGGAATTATAACTGATAAGCGCACTCGCCTGTCAACTGACAATGCTGACAAGCTGACCCTTATCAAAAGGAACAAGGGCTGGATTGGGCCAGACTTCTCATCACCACCAAATGACAGCAGAGTAACAAAAAGTCAAATCCACTGTGTTATTTCGGGAGGTGTATTCCCATGCATCGCTTCACACCCACATATGGGTATACGCTTCCTCATTTCGGCTGTTTTTTGCTCTTCTCCTTATCCTCAGCCTCCACGACCACTATACAACCAGAGTGACCGTGGTCCATGTTGCCAGCATTGCAAGTTCCTCTGTCCTAATTTTTGGCAGCTTTTGCTTGGAAGGCATAGGCAAAGACTATGGGAGACCCACTCCCCAATAATGGGAATAATGTTTTTAATATGCTGTACTGCATGGCTCTTGTAAGGGACATTGCAAGTTCCCCCTTCCTAATTTTTGGCAGCTTTTGCTTGGAAGGCATAGGCAAAGACTATGGGAGACCCACTCCCCAATAATGGGAATAATGTTTTTAATATGCTGTACTGCATGGCTCTTGTAAGGGACATTGCAAGTTCCCCCTTCCTAATTTTTGGCAGCTTTTGCTTGGAAGGCATAGGCAAAGACTATGGGAGACCCACTCCCCAATAATGGGAATAATGTTTTTAATATGCTGTACTGCATTTCTCTTGTAAGGGGCATTATAATAGTCTTGTTAAGCTACTGTGACCTCCACGTCTCTTCCACAGGGCGTTGATATTGTCTTTTTATTCCACTGTAACCTCCACCACTCTTCCAAGGGGCATTGATATTGTCTTTTTATTCCACTGCGACCTCCACCACTCTTCCAAGGGGCATTAAAACCGTCTTGTTAAGCTACTGTGACCTCCACGTCTCTTCCACGGGGCTTTGATATTGTCTTTTTATTCCACTGTAACCTCCACCACTCTTCCAAGGGGCATTAAAACTGTCTTGTTAAACCACTCTGAACTCCACATCTCTTCCAAGGGGCATTAAAACCATCTTGTTAAGCTACTGTGACCTCCACATCTCTTCCAAGGGGCATTAAAACTGTCTTGTTAAACCACTCTGAACTCCACGTCTCTTCTAAGGGGCATTAAAACCATCTTGTTAAACCACTCTGAACTCCACAGCTCTTCTAAGGGGCATTGACATGTTGTTTTTAATTACCTCTAACCTCCACGACTCTTGCAACGGGCATTGCATTTCCTCCTAATTTTTGTCAGCTTTTGCTTTTCAATGCATAGGCGAACACTAAGGGAGACCCACTCCCCAATAATGGGTAGAAGGTTTTTAATACGCTGTAATCCACGTCTGTTTCAAGGGGCATTGCAGTGCTTAATAATTTTTGGAAAGCCTTCCATTCCCTGCTTAGGCCAACAGTGTACAGGAGACCCAGTTGCTATAAATGGAAAAAACGGTTTAGTTAAGGCCCTCTGACCTCCATGTCACTTCCAAGGGGCATTGGAGTGCCTCAAAATTTTTGGCAGGCATTGCATTCACTGTATGCCTTATAACTGTGTAGCTGAACCGCTCCTTTTGGTACAGAAACATATCCTACAAGACATGTGTGGTTGGCTGGCCTGATATTGATGTGAATGGTCCCTGTTCCTCCTGCTCTTTCTCCTTTGCCACCACCTCATCCATCATTCATCACCTGAAGCTTTGTTTTAACGGGAGTCATAGAACTGGGATAGTAGCAGGAAAACATCCAGCAATCCTCGAAGGAGGTAGAATATGCGCCAAAACGCTGACCACCTCAGGCCTAGCTGCTGCTACATACATGCGCTTGCATTCCAAGGAACAGAAAGCTATGAAGGTGGATGGCCTCATGATCATGAATAATTTACTCGTTGTGTAGGAGGCCGACCACTGCTGCTGTCTACCTTCTGAACTTTGTGTTGAAGCCTGATTGACCCAGGACCCGCAATCCTCTATGTCTGGAGGACGTGTTGCATCCCAGGGTCCAACTGTGTCCCGGCTTCCACAATATTAACCCAGTGTGAAGGCATCAGTGAGATGGACCATTCCTGGCCACATTCACTTGTCCACGTGTTTGTGGTTAGGCTGTCCTTCCCACTAAATGCACTGGGGAGTGCACAGGTAATGTTTTGGTATGCGCGCTTGTGTATAAGGCGCACCGGCACAAATAGGTGCGGCTGGGGACCGTTTATGGACACACGGCCACCCCCACGCGGCTGGGGACTGTGTGTGGGCAACCGGCGGCGGGGCGGCTGGGGACTGAGTATGGACACCCGGCCGCCCCCTGGCAGCTGGGGACCAAGCGTGGACACCCGGCCGCCGGGCGGCTGGGGACTGAGTATGAATACCAGGCTACCGACGCAGCCATAACGTGGTGGCCAGATTCCACCTCCACATGCCTAAAAGGCCCAATTTCAAGTGCAAGCAAGCTAGCAGTATGGTATTGCAGCCTGGGGGTGGGTGGGTGGCAGGCTGCATACTTGCGCTTGTATTGCAAGTTATGGGGGAGGTACAATTGAACACTGCCCTGGGACAAGGACTTGCACGGGGATAGTTGCAAGTCTGCATCTTCTGATGCGGCAAGGATCACTTGTGATGGGCACACTTTTAGGCAGTGACCTGGGTGTCAGAGATGCTTCCAGGGGTCTTCCCCATGCTGTTCCCATGTCTTTTTAGCATTGTATGCATGTGTCACACAGCACATGGCCAGATAAGGTTGTAAAATGTTAAATTGACATTTCCCGGTGAATGCATTTGTCACGGTTGAAAGCAATACAAACGTGCAAAAACGCATAAAAAATGCTACTTGTGAACATAGCCCAAGGTGTGGAGGAGTATTTTTGTTTTTGGTTATTTATTTTACCTTATACACAAGTCTTTACCCTGGAAAGGATGTTCCTTAACCCCTTTCCGACCTGGTCAGTAATAGTACGCACCAGGTCGGGAAGGCCGGTTCAGCGGGGGCTCCGGCGGTGAGCCCGCACTGAAGCGAGCACATGTCAGCTGATTATTGGAATCGCAATCCACCCGCGGCTGTTAAAATGTTAAATCTCTGACAGTGGCATTTAACTCGCGCTTCCGGGAGTCCTAAGCCCCGCCCATCAGTGACCCCGTCACGTGATCGCGGGTCACCAATGGGTGGGCATGACAACTCAGGGTCTCCAGCAGACGCCTGTGGTTGTCATGTCTCAATTGCTATGAGCGCCACCTAGTGGTCAGCGCTCATAGCAAGTGAGCATTTCTCCTGCATACAAGCGATCTGCTCATCGCTTGTATGCAGTAGAAGCAATCAGACAACTGCTGCTTCTAGTCTCCTCTGGAGACTATAGAAGCAAGCAGAAAGTGTAAAAAAAAAGTTTTTAAAAAAATAAAAAATATAAAAAATATATAAAAGTTTAAGTCACCCCCCTTTCGCCCCATTCAAAATAAAAAATATATATATAAAAAAAAAAACACATACACATATTTGGTATCGCCGCGTTCAGAATCGCCCGATCTATCAATATAAAAGAAGAATTAATACAATCAGTAAACGGCGTAACGATAAAAAAAATTTTAAACGCCAGAATTAAGTTTTTTTGGTCGCTACAACTTTGCAATAAAATGCAACAACGGGCGATCAAAACATCGGATCTACCCCAAAATGGTATCAATAAAAACGTCAGCCCGACATGCAAAAAATAAGCCCTCACCTGGCCCCAGATCCCGAAAAATGGAGAAGCTAAGGGTCTCGGAAAATGGCGTCATTTTTTTTTGTTTTTTTAGCAAGCTTTGGATTTTTTTTTCACCACTTAAATAAAAAAGAACCTATACATGATTGATGTCTATGAACTCGTAACGACCTGGAAAATAATGATGGCAGGTCAGTTTTAGCAATCTGTGAACGTGGTAAAAAAAGGACCCAAAAAAACACTGTGGAATTGCATTTTTTTTGCAGTTTCACTGCACTTGGAATTTTTTTCCCATTTTCCAGCACAAGATATGGTAAAACCAGTGATGGTGTTTAAAAGAACAACTTGTCCCGCAAAAAATAAGCCCTCACATGGCCATATTGAACGAAAATTAAAAAAGTTCTGGCTCTGGGAAGAAGGGGAGCAAAAAAGGAAAACACAAAAACAGAAAGACCCATGGTCGATAAGGGGTTAACATATTTCACAGGAAAGCACTTTCACTTTCGTTTTTGAACGTTTTATTGTGAGCCTGTAAAAGTGGCTTAATACCTCTGACCACGTTGTTGACAGCAGTGGCCTGGGGGTCAGAAATGCTTCCAGGGGCGATCCCCATGCTGTCCCCATGTCATTTGAGCACTGTCACTATCGTTTTGGGCACTTTTTAGGCTTTCTATAGACTGCTGGGGGAGCCGCCGCAAAAATGTTCGGGTCTCCCATAGACTACCATTGGGCTCGTTGCTCGGGTCGAGCACCCGAGTATCACAGTGAGCTCGGCCCGAGCTTCGAGCACCCGAGCATTTTAGTGCTCGCTCAACACTACTCTTTACGTTTCCTGTCAAAATACTTCTTGGACTTCTTGTTAGCCTCTTGAAGGTTACAATGTACATCAGTCCAAACTCTCTCCAAATCACCTGAAAAATTCTCCTCCTCCGGCACCGCTGACCTCAATTTGTAGAACGAACCAAAAGACGAATGTCTCCCAGTACAACAAAAAAAAGGAGAACACCCAGCAGAGGAGGATGTATGATTGTTAAGAGCAAATTCTGCGAGAGGCAGAAACTCAGACCAAACCTCTTGATTGTCCATCACAAAACAACGCAAGAAACTGTTCCACATCCTGGTTCTTTCTTTCAGTCTGTCCATTCGACTCAGGATAATAACCAGACGAAAATGACAAATGGACTCCCAACCTGTCACAAAAAGCACGCCAAATGAGAGCCACAAGCTGAGGTCCTCTATCAGAAACAATATCCGTGGGAACGCAATGGAGCTTGACAATCTCCTTAACGAGTGTCTTGGCGCAGGGCAACTTAATGAATGGAACCAAATGACACACCTTACTAAAACGGTCCACGACCACCCAGATGACAGTAAAACCCTTGGACACAGGAAGATCAGTAATAAAATCCATAGTGAGATGCGTCCAAGGTGCACTAGGAACCTCCAGAGGGCAAAGCAACCCTGCAGCAGGAGTATGTGAAGCCTTTGACCTAGCACACACAGTACACTGAAGCACCCACTTGATAACTTCCTTCTGCCATCCAGGCCACCAAAAACTGCGACTGATAAGTCTCTTAGTCGACGAAACTCCTGGATGACCTGCCAACCGAGACTCATGACACTCCACAAACAAATGTCTCCTAAAGGCTCTAGGCACGAGCAACCTCCCTTGGGGAGTGTTAGATGGAGCATCATCTTGAGCATTCAGAATCCCATTCTCCAAAATGAAGTCCAAAGCCGCCACCACAACTCCTTTCTGTAAAATGCTCTCCTCCTCCTCGGCACCGACCGTAGGAGAGAAGCTGCTAGATAAATCATCGGCTTTAACATTCTTAGTACCAGGGATATAGGTAACAGAAAAATGGAACCGAGAAAAAAAGTGCCCACCTAGCTTGATGGGCATTCAAGCATTTGGCAGCATCTAGATAGATCAAATTCTTATGATCTGTGAATAGGAAATCAGGCGCCTTCCAAAAAATTACATCAATGTTCAAACGCAGGTTTAATAGCCAGCAACTCCCGATTTCCAACATCATAATTCAGTTCGGTTTCCGAAATTTTTTTCGAAAAGAAGGCACAAGGATGTACTCCACCCTTGTTCTCCTGAGATAAAACTGCTCCGACCCCCACCGATGAAGCATCAACCTCGACAAAAAAAGGCTTGGTCTCATCAGGCTGCAAAAGGATAGGGGCAGAACTGAACCTCTCTTTGAGATACTCAAACGCTTCAATGGCCTCAGTAGACCACTGGGCCGTATTCACACCTTTCCTGGTGAGATTGGTTAGAGGTTTAACAATAACAGAAAAATTCTTAATAAATTTCCTGTAATAATTGGCAAAACCCAAAAATCTCTGTATAGATTTCAAACCAATAGGCCTAGGCCATTCCTGCACAGCCTGAACCTTCACAGGGTCCATCTAAAAGTCCTCGCTGGAGACAATGTAGCCCAAAAAAACTAATTTTCTGCACAGCGAACTCACATTTCTCCAGTTTAGCAAAGAGTGAATTATCACTCAATAACTGCAAAACTTCACGTACACTCTGCCAATGGGACTCTAGATCTGGTGAATAAATCAAAATGTCATCCAAATACACAACCACATTCTTACCAATCAAAGGTCTCAGGATGTCATTAATAAGGTTCTGAAAAAATGCAGGTGCATTGGTAAGGCCAAAAGGCATCCCAGATTCTCAAAATGACCTACTGGAGGGTTAAAAGCAGTTTTCCATTCATCACCCTCCTTCACATGTAACAAATTGTATGCTCCCCGGAGATCAATTTTGGAGAACCACTTGGCTCCCACTAACTGGTTAAACAAGTCAGGAAGTAACGGTAATGGGTAGGAATTGCGTACGGTAATCTTATTAATTTCATGAAAATCCAGACATGGACGGAAACTGTCGTCCTTTTTTTTAACAAAGAAGAATCCAACTGCCACAGGCGACTTAGAAGGTCTAATGTGACCAGCAGCCAGGCGAGTTTCTATATACTCCTCGAAGGCCTTTCTTTCAGGGATAGTCAGATTAAACAAGTGACTTTTGGGAAGAGTAGCACCCGGAACAAACTCAATGGCGCAATCATAATCCCTATGAGGAGGTAAAACTTGCGACTCCTCCTCCGAAAAAAACCTCCAAAAATCTTGAATAGGTACTGGTAATTCCCCTTTTTCCACAGCCGCAATGCGACCATTACAACATTTATCATAGCACTTCGGACTCCAAGACTTAATCACATTAGTAGACCAGTCCAATAAAGGATTGTGCAGTTTTAACCAAGGCAATCTTAAATCAACTGGAGAGGGCAAATTATCCAAAACAAGCAAGTCCAAAATTTCTTGGTGAACTCCATTGATAGTGAGAGGAAATGCAGCAGTCTTGTGAGTAATACATTTCAAAGGAGTGTTATCAATTGCAACCACAGAAATAGGTGATGACAAAGGTTTGGATTTCAATTTAAGGTCTTCCAAAAAACCTATATCAATAACATTAAGTGTTGAACCACAATCAACAAATACCTGAAATTCAATCAAATCTCCCTGCAGAGTAGTACTCTCAGAAAGAAACACTCCTGCAGAGCATAAAAAAGCTATACGGGCGTAACTGACCTTTTTTTTTTCTTTACTTAAAAGAAGCTCACAATACTTAATCAAATGGTCAGCTTTACCACAATAAAGACACAATCCCTCGGCGAATCTCCGTTCTTTTTCCTGAGAGCGGAGTGACATCCCCCCGACCTTCATCGGTTCCCCGCCGTCAGAGCAGATTTTCTGGGGACTGGGACCTGACATTACAGGAGTCTTTACCTCATTGAGCCTGCACCTCAGTCTCCTGTCTATACGAACAGCTAACTGCATAGCTTCCTGCAGAGTCTCAGGTGCAGGGAATGCAGTTAGCAAATCCTTAACCCTTTCACTCAGACTAGCAAGAAATAAACATCTCAGCGCCAAATCATTCCACTTAACTTCTGAAGCCCATCTCCTGAAGTGTGTGCAATAATTTTCAGCATCATCTGCCCCCTGATTCAAACGTCTAAGTTCTGATTCAGCAGATGAGATTCGATCAGGATCGTCATATAATAGCCCCATAGCAGAAAAAAATTCTTCAACAGACCTTAAACATGGATCATTAGGCTGGAGAAAAAAAGCCCACCCCTGTGGTTCATTGCGCAAAAGTGACATAATAAAACCAATGCACTTTGATTCATTCCCAGAGGACCTTGGTCTCAAACGAAAATATAACAAACAAGCATTTTTAAAGGAAAAAAAATCTTGCTGTTTACCATAAAAAACATCAGGCAGTCCTACCTTGGGTTCGACAAAATGCGCTCCAGGACAGCTGCTCACGTGTTGCAGAAGCTCGGCCACCTCCAGAGACAATCCCTGCAGGTGTTGAGCCAAATCCTGGATGGAAAACATACTGATCCCCGAATTTCTTTCCTTTTAGTTTTTTGGGCTGGGCTTACTCTTATGATCTGCAACAAGTACTAAGGAAAGATAGGGGAAAGCTGTCCCTACAGACTAAGCTGAATCCCTATGATGTAGCGGGCTGCCTGTTCCTAATGAACAGACCCGCCTTAGTCCTCGGCTAGTCTGAACGAAGACCTATAGAACTAAGGGAGGGTCCCTAAAAGAACTAAGGACTGGGACAAAAAGGGACACCTCCTATACAGAAGTTGTTGCAGAACACAAAAAGGCAAACTGACATAAAGTACTAGAGGTCCCAGAGGACCAAGCAAACTTGACAGAGAAAGGCACAGAAGCACCAGGCTAGAGAGACAGTAGAACACTGCAGTCCAGCACAGCCAGAAGGGCAGAGCTGGAATATAAAGGCAGATGGTCACATGACCGCAAACCACAAGATAGAAAAAACTAACAGGAGGGTTCTTACAAATATTAGAAAAGAAGGCATATCACAGGAGGGTTCTTACAAATATTAGAAAAGAAGGCATAGGATGATACTTCTTATCATAAAAGACATTCCTACTAGGATGACAGATACAAATTCCAAGGAGACCATATGATATAATATAATTTTAAAGAATTATTTCTTAAAGCATTTAAATATTCGAAAAAATTATGACAAAACATTATTTTCATAATTTCTGAAATAGTTGGAACATATGTTGATTTGCACTTAGATTCTATCAGTATTTTTGTCACAGAGAATATATGAATTGCAATGTTTAACCCTAGAACGCATACCTGGAGCCTCGCAGGCCCGCCCTGTAAATTGTTTTCTATTTTCTGCAAGATTACTTTAGTTAGAATTTTTAAACTGTAGGTATTCCTCAGGTATATAGTTGTTTGTCATTTTTGTTTGAGTTATTCCATGTTATTTGCACACGGGCCTAAAAGGCCCCAGGTATGTGAAAATGTAGATTTTTATGGTCATGCTTTCTAGGGTTAATCTTCCGGGGGAGTCGATCTGAGTCAAGGGATAGTAGAATTAGTTGAGGTGAAATTTCAACTGTGGCATCGTTAATTTAACTCAATAGTTTAGCTATTTCTTCCCATAAATCAGTAATTTTAGAACAGGACCAGAATATACAGTGCTGGCCAAAAGAATTGGCACCCCTGCAATTCTGGCAGATAATACTCAGTTTCTTCCTGAAAATGATTGCAATCACAAATTCTTTCATATTATTCTCTTCATTTAATTTGTCTTCAATGAAAAAAACACAAAAAGAATTGTCCTAAAGCCAAATTGTATATAATTCCACACCAAACTTAAAAAAGGGGGTGGACAAAAGTATTGTCACCATTTGAAAAATCATGTGATGCTTCTCTAATTCGTGTAATTAACAGCACCTGTAACTTACCTGTGGCACCTAACAGGTGTTGGCAATAACTAAATCACACTTGCAGCCAGTTAACATGGATTAAAGTTGACTCAACCTCTGTCCTGTGTCCTTGTGTGTACCACATTGAGCATGGAGAAAAGAAAGAAGACCAAAGAACTGTCTGAGGACTTGAGAAACCAAATTGTGAGGAAGCATGAGCAATCTCAAGGCAACAAGTCCATCTCCAAAGACCTGAATGTTCCTGTGCCTTCCGTGCGCAGTGTCATCAAGAAGTTTAAAGCCCATGGCACTGTGGCTAACCCTCCTAGATGTGGATGAAAAAGAAAAATTGAGAGATTTCAACGCAAAATTGTGCGGATGGTGGATAAAGAACCTTGACTAACATCCAAACAAGTTCAAGCTGCCCTGCAGTCCGAGGGTACATCAGTGTCAACCTGTACTATGCGTCGGCGTCTGAATGAAAAGGGACTGTATGGTTGGATGTCCAGGAAGACCCCACTTCTTACCCCCAGACATAAAAAAGCCAGGCTGGAGTTTGCCAAAACTTACCTGAGAAAGCCTAAAACGTTTTGGAAGAATGTTCTCTGGTCAGATGAGACAAAAGTAGAGTTTTTTGGGAAAAAGCATCAACATAGAGTGTACAGGAAAAAAAAAGAGGAATTCAAAGAAAAGAACACGGTTCCTACAGTCAAACATGGCAGAGGTTCCCTGATGTTTTGGGTTTGCTTTGCTGCCTCTGGCATTGGACTGCTTGACCGTGTGCATGGCATTATGATGTCTGAAGACTACCAACAAATTTTGCAACATAATGAAGGGCCCAGTGTGAGAAAGCTGGGTCTCCATCAGAGGTCATGGGTCTTCCAGCAGGACAATGACCCAAAACACACTTCCAAAAGCACTATAAAATGGTTTTAGAGAAAGCACTGGAGACTTCTAAGGTGGCCAGCAATGAGTCCAGACCTGAATCCCATAGAACACCTGTGGAGAAATCTCAAAATGGCAGTTTGGAGAAGGCACCCTTCAAATATCAGAGACCTGGAGCAGTTTGCTAAAGAAGAATGGTCTACAATTCCAGCAGAGCATTGTAAGAAACTCATTGATGGTTACCGGAAGCATTTGTTCGCAGTTATTTTGGCTAAAGGCTGTGCAACCAAGTATTAGGCTGAGGGTGCCAATACTTTTGTCTGCCCCTTTTTTGGAGTTTTGTGTGAAATGATCAATGATTTGATTTTTGCTTCATTCTCTTTTGTGTTTTTTCCTTGCAAGCAAATTAAATGAAGAGAATGATACCAAAGAATTTGTGATTGCAATCATTTTCAGGAAGAAACTGAGTATTATCTGACAGAATTGCAGGGGTGCCAATACTTTTGGCAAGCACTGTATGTAATAAGTTAGCTTTTTGACCACCGTTTCTCCAACATGAGTCGGAACTATCTGTGAAGATTTTCTTTAATCTAGCAGGTGTAAAGAATCAACGCGATATGATTTTAAAATAATTCTCATGTAGATTAGCATTAACATACACTTCCGTTCAAAAATTTGGGGTCATTTATAAATTTCATTATTTTTCAATGACTATTCTAGCTGCAAACGTCTTGTTTTTCTGCAATATCTACATACAGTAGGTGTACAGAGGCCCATTTCCAACAACAATCACTCCAGTGTTTTAATGGTACATTGTGTTTGCTGACTGTGTAAGAAGGTTAATGGATGTTTAGAAAACCCTAGAAAACCCTTGCACAAGTATGTTAGCCCAGCTGAAAATGGTTTGGCTGATTTGAGAAGCTAAAAAATTGACCTTCCTTTGAGCTAGTTGAGAATCTGGAGCATTACATTTGTTTGTTCTATGAAACTCTCAAAATGGCCAAAAAAAGATAACATTCATGTGACAGTCTATTCTTGTTCTTAGAAATGAAGGCTATTCCATGCGAGAAATTGCCAAGAAATTGCCGAGAAGTGGGAGGCCCCCGCTGCACAACTGAGCAACAAGACAAGTACATTAGAGTCTCTAGTTTGAGAAATCAATGCCTCACAGCTCCTCAACTGGCAGCTTCATTAAATAGTACACGTAAAACGCCAGTGTCAACATCTACAGTGAAGAGATGACTCCGGGATGCTGGCCTTCAGGGCTAAGTGGCAAAGAAAAATCCATAACTGAGACTAGCTAATAAAAGGAAAAGATTAATATGGGCAAAAGAACACAGACATTGGACAGAGGAAGATTGGAAAAAAGTTTTATGGACAGACAAATCAAAGTTTGAGGTGTTTGGTTCACACAGAAGAACATTTGTGAGATGCAGGACAACTGAAAAGATGCTGGAAGATTGCCTCACGCCATCTGTCAAGAATGGTGGAGGTAATGTGATGGTCTGGGGTTGCTTTGGTGCTGGTAAAGTGGGAGATTTGTACAAGGTAAATGGGATTTTGAATAAGGAAAGCTATAACTCCATTTTGCAGTGCCATGCCATACCCTGTAGACAGCGCTTGATTGTAGCCAATTTCGTCCTATAACAGGACAATGACCCAAAGCACACCTACAAATTATGCATGAACTATTTAGGGAAGAAGCAGGCAGCTGGTATTCTATCTGTAATGGAGTGGCCAGCGCAGTCACCAGATCTCAACCCCATTGAGCTGTTGTGGGAGCAGCTTGACCGTATGGTACGCAAAAAGTACCCATCAAGCGAATCCAACTTGTGGGAGGGGCTTCAGGAAGCATGGGGTGAAATTTCTCAAGATTACTTCAGCAAATTAACAGCTAAAATGCCAAAGGTCTGCAATGCTGTAATTGCTGAAAAGGGAGCATTCTTTGACGAAAGCAAAGTTTGAAGGAGAAAATTATTCTTTCAAATAAAAATCATTATTTCTAACCTTGTCAATGTTTGGACTATATTTTCTATTCATTTTGCAACTCATTTGATAAATAAAAGTATGAGTTTTCATGGAAAACACAAAATTGTCTGGGTGACCCCAAACTTTTGAACGGTAGTGTATATGTTATTTGAATTGCTTCTTTCCATGTTTCAGGAGAAAAATGCATATTTAGAGCTTCTTCCCATTTTAACATGGGTTTGATTTTTCAATAGTCATGTCAAGATTGAAAATAGCATATATCCTTCTTGTATTCCAAATAGTGTCTATTGATACATTTTCCAAAAAAGAAATAATAACTCTCGGAAGAAGTATAGGAAATGTAAGGCGGCGGTGTTCACACCGTGCAGTAACTGAGGCAGTGACCCAAGCAAGTCCAACATAAACAGCTTTTATTTCAGCAACTCACGGGTAAACAGAAATTCCTCCGGTTTGCAGCTGGGTTAAAAGAAGTCCATACACAACGTTTGTCGTGGGCAACGGCCGCACCGGGCTGCTCAGAGCCTGATGGGTGCAGAGCCTTCCCTGGCGTGGGTTCAGCTATACACAGTCCTGCCGAGTTTTCCTGCTAGGCTCGTAGCAGGTCCCAACACTGAACAACGCTAATCCTTAATGCAGGGTTTTTAAAGGACCTGTGGCAAGAGCCACTGGAAAACCCGGGTTGGAGGGAGGAGGCCGCCCCACTGCCTTCCTGTAGCCTCCTCCAAGAAATGAAGGCCCTGTCGGGTTTTACTAATCTGCCTTAGCTAGATAGCCTAACCAGGTCAATGCTCACCTTCATTCCTGCATTGCAGCCGCAGGTGTGTCTGTGAATGCAATGCACTCCAATCGGTTTAACCCTCCGTCACATACAATAGGCCTGACAGGCACATCTCTTTTACTTTCAATTCTCCTTCCTCACCAGATTGTGAGGAAATCCCCTCCCTCCAGGTAGTCTCCTGTCTCTAGCAGCTCTGTGAAACCTCATACCACAGTTGGATTGCAGAGCTTCAGGAGGACAGATATAACTGCACTAATCTCTCAGGCTCATTGTATGTGAACACGTCACACTCAATAAGGTTGGCATTTTATGTTTTTATTCATCACAATTGTTTATTTAGAATGTTTTATGAATGTATAGCACAAAATGTGAGGATATTTCATAGAAATAAGGCAGATTAAAAAAGAAAGTGTGCTGCTCAGGCATATTCAGCAGTTCCCTAACACATATTCCTTCTCTTGCTTCAGATTATCTGCTGAAATGGAGAGGAAAATGTACAATTTATCAAAAAACCTTGATGTTGAGGAAGCAACAAACATGCTGTTAGATGATGCAGACCCCACACTGAATGAGGATTTAGGAGAGGAAAGTGAGATTGATTCTCATGATGAGGTGGAAGTATGTGAAGTGGATTCTGAAACAGAGCAAGATGGTGACAGTGATGAGGATGAAGATGTAGAATCTTATTATATGGGAAAAGATAAAAAAACCCAATGGAACAAGAAGCCACTCCAGAAAAAACGCAGGGAACCTCAAAACATTATTACTGACCTTCCTGCAGTTACAGGAACTGCAAGTAATGCAAAAACTGCAGTTGAATGCTGGAATAGTTTATTCACAGATGACATTCAGGACTGTATTGTCACATATACCAACCAATATATAGACATTATAAAGGACAAGTTCATCTGCAATAGAACCATCAAGGCCCCAGATGAAATAGAACTGCGTGCTTTTTTGGATTATTATACCTTGCAAGAGCTTATAGGGCAAATAGACAAAGTTTGGAGGAACTTTGGAGTAAAGATGGGGATGGAGTTGAAAAATTTGGCCTTGTTATGTCCATAAACAGATTCAAGCTTCTAATTCGTTGCCTTCGGTTTGACGACAGAACTACCCGAACCGAACGTAAAACACATGACCGACTTGCTCCAATTCGTGATATATTCCAAAAATTTGTTGAAAACTGTAAAAAAAGCTATTGCCCTGGGGAGAATCTCACTATTGACGAAATGCTCCCTGGTTTTCGTGGTAAATGTGTCTTTCGTCAATATATTCCATCAAAGCCTAACAAATATGGAATAAAAATGTATGCCCTTGTTGATGCCAGTAAGACCTACACTTACAACCTGGAAGTTTATGCAGGAAAACAACCAGAAGGTCCTTACTGTGTCAGCAACAAACCCAGTGATGTTGCAAAAAGACTGGCTGAGCCCTTATTTGGATCGGGTCGCAATATAACAGCTGACAATTGGTTTTCAAATTGTGATCTGATTGATTATCTGAAAATGCAGAAGCTTTCATATGTCGGAACTGTAAGAAAAAATAAAAAAGAATTGGCTACACAGTTTGTAAGTGTGAAAGGTAGTGCAGTACAGCAGTATGTTTGCATTCCATAATGGAAAGGTTTTGGTTTCCTATGTACCACAAGCAAAAAAAATTGTACTTCTTCTATCAACACTTCATGATGATGATGCCATCGATCCTGGGACTGAGGCACAAAAAAAACGGAGATAATTACATTTTATAATGCAACCAAAGGGGGTGTTGATACAGCTGATCAGATGTGCTCAACTTTCAACATCAGCAGAAGCACCAAACGCTGGCCAATGGTCATATTTTTTGCTATGTTGAATTTGGGTGGTATAAATTCACAAGTCATTTACCTTGAAAACAAGCTTGAACCACTCCGTAGACGATTCTATCTGAAAAAATTGGCCCATGAACTAGTGCTTGGAGAGCTACGCAGGAGAAGTATGAAAACAATCGGTATCCCCTCTCGCCTTCAAGTTCAGCTCAAAAGATTCCGCCCAGAAGATGATAGTGAAAATTCACCACCTGCACCACCTCCCAAAAGAAGAAGATGCACCACCTGCACCACGGAAAGCGGAATCAGAAGGCTTTCTAATTATGAATGTCACAAATGTCATAATGCAATCTGCCTGACACATGCAAAAATGATGTGTAATTCTTGCTCTTTGCTCTGCTAGTGTAATATTTCTGGGGAAACTTCAGGATCTAATTCTGATTGAATATGTGTTTAATAGTACTTAAGGTACCTTAAAATTAAGTTTGTTTCCATAAATTTTCTTTGTAGAGTTTTTTGACAGAGTCGAACTGGGGACTATTTGGCGGGAGTTTTGAAATGTTTGTATTTCAGAGTTATTAGTTTTATGTTAAGTAAATGGGGTTTTTTTTGCACCTGATTATGTGTAGTCTCTTTTATTACATCCCTATGAAGGTCACTGATCACTTTTAGAGCACTGAAATTGCAAACATTAGATATTATAGGTATTTTTCTAGCTTGCGCCTGACAGTCACATTGTATGTGAACTCGTTAGAACCGATATTGTATGTGACGGAGGGTTAATAGGTCTCTGTATACATTCTGGGGAATATATACTGTCCCTCGTATATGATCCCCATCACTGTCTCACATATTTCCCCCCTGTGTTCAAACTTGTGGGGTTGAACATTTGTCACCATACAGGGTGCCCGGGAGGGGGCTTCCGCATTTGCCTGCGACTTCCCAGGGCAATGTTCTACAGAGAAACTGAAATTTTGCAGTGACAGAAACCACCTGGTGACTTGTGCATTCCTCTCCTTGGCGTTCCTCATCCATACCAAGGGTGAGTGGTCCGTCACCAAAGCAGAACTGACGCCCGAGTAAATAATAACGTAGCGATTCCAAGGCCCACTTAATAGCCAAACACTCTTTCTCTACCGCGCTATAGTTTTTCTCTGCCGGGACAAGTTTTCTACTCAAGAAGGTGACCGGGTGCTCTTCACCATTCATTTTTTGTGACAATACCACCCCTAGGCCTATCTCCAAGGCATCTGTCTGTACAATGAAGGTTTCCTTGAAGTTGGGGATGTGAGGACCGGCTGTCCACACAGGGCCGACTTCATGGACTGAAAGGCTTCTTTTGCCTGAGGGTTCCACCGAACAATTACCGATTTTTTTCCTTTCAAGAGATCGGTCAGGGCCGCTGTTCTCCCTGCAAAATTAGGTATAAACCGGCGGTAATATCCAAGGATGCCAAGGAACGCCCTCATCTGTTTTGTACTTGACAGTTTAGGCCAGTTTTTAATGGCTTCAACTCTATTGATTTGGGGCTTGATAACTCCTCAGCCAATCACATACTCCAAATATTGGGCTTCCTCTAGCCCTATCGCACATTTTTTTGGGATTGCCGTTAACCCCGTGGCTCTGAGAGAATCCAGCACCACTTGTACCTGGGATCGGTGTGTATGCCAGTCGGTGCTAAAGATAATAATATCATCCAGATACGCGGATGCGTACTCCTGATGAAGCTTGAGCACTAAGTCCATCAGCCTCTGGAATGTAGCCGGGGCCCCATGTAACCCAAAAGGTAAGACAACATAGTACTATAGACCCTCCAGAGTTATGAAGGCGGTCTTTTCCTTCTCCGATTCCATGAGATGTACCTGCAAGTAACCCTTGGTGAGATCGAGCGTGGTAAAGTACTGGGCCAGCCCCAGTCTCTCAATCAGCTCATCCACCCTGGGCATTTGATAAAGGTCAAACTTCGACACTTCATTTAATTTCCGAAAATCATTACAGAAGTGTAACGATCCGTCTGGATTCGGAATCAGTATGATGGGGCTAGCCCACTCACTCCCTGATTCCGCGATGATGCCTAACTGGAGCATTTGTTTTTCCTCAGCCATGATGGCTTGCCTCCGGGCTTCGGGTACCCGGTATGGTCTCATTCGTACCCTTACCCCAGGTTCAGTGACAATGTCATGTTGGAGAACCGTAGTCCTACCCGGTAGCTCTGAGAACGTCGGTATTCTGCTGCACCAGCGAGTGAGCCTCCCGTCGCTGCTGTTTAGTGAGAGCATCACTTATCCTGACCTCTACCCCGGACGCATCCCTGGCTGAAGGTAGAGAACTCTCTTGCGATATGCCCAGAGTGACGTCTGTAACTAAACACTCTCGATCTTTCCAAGGTTTTAGCAGGTTTACGTGATAAAGATGCTCAGGTTTCCTCCTTCCGGGCTGATACACCTGGCAATTTACCTCCCCCACCTTTTCTAGAACCTCATATGGCCCTTGCCACTTGGCCATGAGCTTACTCTCGGCTGTGGGTACCTGTACTAACACCCAATCGCCCTTGTTATAAGACTTGACCGTGGCTCTTTTATTATATGTGTGCCTCTGGGCTGCCTGGGCATCTAACAGATGTTCTTCACGATGGGCATGAACGCCGCGATCCGTTCCTGCATACTAGCCACATAGTTACATAGTTTATAAGGCTGAAAAAAGACAAGCGTCCATCCAGTTCAGCCTATTTCTTCTGCACTGCAGCTATTCCGCAGCGTTGATCCAGGGGAAGGCAAAAAAAAAAAAAAACATGCAGTATAGGCCAATTTACATCATTGAGGAAAAATTCACTTCCCGACACCAATCTGGCAGTCAGATTAAATCCCTGGATTAATTAACTAAGCATAAGATGTAATTTTACTGTTCTCAAGAAAGGCGTCCAGGCCTCTCTTGAACTCATTAAGTGAGTTGGACATCACCACTTCCTCTCCCAGAGAGTTCCAGAGTCTCACGGCTCTGACCATAAAGAATCCCCTTCTATGCTGGTGCAGGAACCTCCTTTCCTCCAGATGCATAGTGTGCCCCCTCGTCTTTGTCACCATCCTTGGTATAAACAGGTCATGGGAGAGATCTCTGTACTGCCCCCTGATGTATTTATACATGTTTATGAGGTCTCCCCTAAGCCTTCTCTTTTCCAACGTAAATAGGCCTAATTTTGACAACCTCTCTGGGTATTCTAGTCCCTCCATTCCCTTTATTACCTTAGTCGCCCTCCTTTGCACCCTCTCTAGCTCCAATATGTCTTTCCTGAGCACCGGAGCCCAGAACTGTGCACTAGTGTTGAGCCACCCCCGTAGTGTTCGAGTTCGGTTCGGTTCGTCGAACACCCGTGTGTTCGCCGAACTGTTCGTCGAACTGTTCGTCGAACACCTTCGAACACCGTTAAAACCAATGGCAGGCAAACAAAAACACATAGAAACACATAGAAAACACCTTCAAAGGTGTCCAAAAGCTGACAAACTGCTCAGAAGACACAACTAACACATGGAAAAGTGACAAGTACATATAGTCATGCGAAAATAAAAGAGGTTGAGGAGTAAAAGGAGGGGGAGACACAGATATAGGCATGTCATGCCCTTCTAAAATCCAAAAAGTGAGAAGCCGACACGGCCAGTCCGCTCCTGCCCGTGCCACCTCCGTGTCGCCGGGTTTGTGCCAGAGCCGCGGTGAACCCTGATGGCCAGCCCCCCTCTCCCAATACTGGTGCCTGTCCGCTGGTGGGTCGAGCGAGCCCCCCTGTGGTGGAGGCAGCTCTAAGCTTTTTAATTTAAATTGTCTCTCTAATTTGAATGAATACACTTTAAATCCATTTACAAGGATCTATTGGAGGGCAAGTCTCATGCCAGCAGCCGCATAATTCCAGCTCCAGTAGCGTCCACTAAAGCTGCTGCAGTTAAAAAGCTTTTATAAGGATCGAGCTCGGCTGTCCACCGCAAGGCATCCTACTGCCAGTCCCAGCCCCTATGCCTTGGGGTGCCTCCTGATGCTCTTCACTGAGTATCCCATGGTCCCGAAGCATTTCCTTTGAAAAAATTAAGTGTCTAAACTACAGGTGGTGTAGCTTGCTTAACAGCCGGGATAATCCGCTGACTAGCAGACACTGCTACTAGGCACAAAGTATTTCCTGGGCTAGATGCAGTTAAAAATTTGTAATTAGATACTCTCGTTGGATGCTGAGAAAGCATTCCATAGAGTCTCCTGGCACGCCATATATGATTCTCTTAAAAAGCTTGGGGTAGGGGTCTAGGGGACCCTTTTATAGCCAAAATCACGGCCCTGTATCACAATACGTCACCTAGGCTGAAGATAAATGGAACTGTAGCACCCTGAGGGCTCGGTTGCTACAGACGTATTGCACCTCACCCAGAGGTGTGATATCTCACTCTCAGGTAAGGATGGAGTGTGGATCAGGACCCGACACCTGCATGCATTACCCCACATTGCCGTGGGGCAGGGCGACCAATATGCCCCTGAGATGGGCACGACAGTCCCTGTCCCTGGCTGGAGTGGGGGGAGGGAACACTGAGGAAGGGGAACCCTGTAGTGCAGGAGCAGGGAGGAAGCAGTTCCTGGGTGCATTGAGAAGGGAGTATAAAAGGTGGGCACCATCTTAGTTCAGTGCAGAGAAGTCTGAGCAGAAGTGGCAGGGAGCAGGGGCTCTGCATGAGCTCTGCTCCGGAGGCGGGCCTAGTAACAGAGGCCCAGGCCTGGAAGAGGGAGAAGGAAGGAAGAGGAGCGGAGAAGGCTCCAGGAACGAGGAATGAAGGGATCCCAGGGGTGCGGACGGGCGAGTCGCCACCGCACGCCCGAATCCACCTGCGTGGAGGGGTCAGGCCAAAGGGGGAGACCGGTCCCCGAACGAGTGGAGGCAGGAAACGACCCTCAGCTAGAAACCGGAGGCTCTGACATTTTATGTGGCGCAGCCCCTAGCTACACCCGCTAGGAAGGCACCACATAGGGTCAGGGAAACTGGCGCCAAGTTTACCAAGAGGAGGCCTGAGGCAGCCGGACAGAAGTGTTGGTAAGAAAGGCCAGACAAAGGACACACAAAGGGGGTCCTGTGAAGTGCTCCAAAGTTATCTGGGAGTTGTCTGAGCCCCTCACCTGGTGAGCACAGTACGACGTGGGCAGCCGTTACCTGCAGACGTGGTCTGGATAATAAGAACTGTGAGTAAAGGCCCTGGACTGCATCACTGACTCCGTGTCGTTACTGCTGCTGCCCTGCACCATCACCCCCATCCTCCGCATACACTGCCCTGAGGCTATACTCCTCCCGTGGGGAGTTATGCTACGCTCTGCTGCACCCACAACACCAGCCTCAGCGGTCTGCCCTGTAGCGGCGGTTCACTCTGACCGCAATCCACGGGTGGCGTAGTCGGACATTTAAACATCAAAACCACATAAATAGTTCCGCCACTGGTTTGACCGCCCTGAGCCACGGAACCGGGTCGCCGCCACGAAGACTACAACCACCAGCATCCACCAAAAAGGGTCCGGCTCCGGGTGTCCCAAGGCCCAGGGGGTGCGTCAGAACATTTTCATCACCTTTCACAATCACCAATGGGACAAGGCAGGGATGTCCTCTGTCCCCTCTCTTATACATCCTAGTGACGGAGCACCTGCTCTCATCAATTCGCCATAACCCCAATGTTAGGTGGATTGAGGTGGGAGGCACCGAGTACAAGTGCTCTCTATTTGCTGATGATGTCCTAGTATATATCACTCAATCACATATATCCATCCCTGCTGTTATGGCTGAAATAGATCACTTTGTTACATGGTCAAATTTTAAAATCAATGCAGCGAAGTCTGAGGCCCTCGATGTCTCCCTCCCCAAATCCATATAGGATTCCATCCAGTCCAACTTTCCCTTTGCCTGTCCCTCACAGGGTATCAAATACTTAGGAATTCCTATTCATAGAGACCTCTCCCATCTATGTTATCTTAATTTTGGGCCCTTTATTGAACAACTCCATACAGACCACGGTTGGCAAGTTAGAACTGTAAGATTCACTACGTGAACCGCTGGTGTTTTGTGGAAAAGCACATGTACACCGCGTTCCAAATTATTATGCAAAAAGTGTTTAGGAGTGATAAGGGAAGAATTTGCTTGTTTGTCAGTTAAACTCATTGATGGTGATGTGTGTCAGGGCTCTTTATATCACTGTAAGCAATTGCAGACACCTGTGCTAATTAGTTTGGCAGGTGTGTCCAATGAAAGGCAAGACTACTTAAGAAGGCTCTCTCACATTATTAAGCAGCCTACATTTTCTGCCAAAATGGGAAAGAAAAAGGATGTGTCGGCTGCTGAGAAGCAACAAATTGTGGAGTGTTTAGGTCAAGGCATGACTACAATCAACATTGTGCGATGATCAGGATGAAGTGTCTTGGCAATCAAGAAGTATGTAGCTGATTCACAGTACACACGTGTGCGTGCTGATAAGGGCAAATTGAGGACTCTTTCCTACAGGCAATTACGTCAGGTTGAAAGAGCAGCGGCAAAAAAGCCTTGTCATAGCAGCAGACAAGTTTTTGAAGCTGCTTGTGCCTCCAACGTCCCCCGAACAACAAGATGCAGGGTCCTTCAGAGGTTTGCAGCTGTGCATATGCCATCCTGTCGACCTCCTCTATCCACTTCACACAAGCAGAAACGGCTCCAGTGGGCCAAACATTACATGAAGACTGATTTCAAAACAGTTTTGTTCACGGATGAGTGCCGTGCAGCACTCTATGGTCCAGATGGATGGAGTGGAGGATGGCTGGTTGATGGACACCCCACGCAAACACGGCTACAGCGCCAACAAGGAGGAGGTGGAGTAATGTTTTGGGCTGGAATCATGGGGAGAGAGATTGTCGGCCCCTTTAGGATCCCTGAAGGCGCTAAAGATTAACTCCATAATGTATGTGGATTTTCTCAAACAGCACTTCCTGCCATGGTTCAAGAAGAAGAACCGTGTATTTCACAGCAAGATCATTTTTCTGCATGATAATGCACCATCTCATGCTGCACATAAAACATCTGCATCTCTGGCTGATATGGGCATAAAAGGGGACAAACTTATGGTGTGACCCCCATGCTCCCCTGACCTCTACCCCATTCAGAACCTTTGGAGCATCATTAAAAGGAGTGTCTATGATGGCGGGAGGCAGTTCACATCTAAGCAACAGCTCTGGGAGGGTATTCTGTCCTCATGCAAAACAATTGAAGCAGAAACCATCCAAAACCTGACAAATTCAATGGACGAGAGAGTTCAGAAGCTCCTTTCGAACAAGGGGTCCTATGTGAAAATGTAACATCACCTAGAATAAAGTTTTGAGTTGAAAACTGTTTGATTTCAGTTTCTAACAACCTGCTAATGCTTATAATTTCAAAAATGACCATTTTTTTGGTCTTTATTAAAATGAAAAGGTTGATCGAAAAGTTTGGGGGATCTAAGAGTGTGGCAACCCAGTAGTCATGATTACTTCGAATTCTGACAATATGAGGGTCATGCTGCAGGTAGTGCAGCAAGAAGGCACTTATGTGTCTTGCGCATCTCGGAGCCCCAAAATTATTTTCCGGGCTAGATGCAGCTAAAAATTATTTTTAATTTTAAATCTGGTGAAGCTTTAGTATAGATGGCCTAATAGGATCAGTGCTGCACACTGCTACAAAGCCCAAATTATTTTCCAGTCAAGATACAGATAAACATGATTAGTAATTTGAAAGCTTAAAACGTTTGGTAGGGTGATTTTAACCAATCATCAAGCTTTTACTCTCCCCAGGATGACACAGGGGTAGAAAAGTCGTTTCGGATCCATGATTTGTTCATCTTTATGAACCTGAGTCTGTCTACATTATCAGTGGAGAGCCGCGTGCGCTTATCTGTCAGCACACCACCAGCAGCGCTGAACACACGTTCAGACAGAACGCTGGCTGCGGGGCATGACAAGATCTCCAAGGCGTAAGTGGCTAGCTCCGGCCATTTATCCAGATTGGAAGCCCAAAATGAGCAAGGGTCCAGTGACACAGTCGTGGCTTCAATGTTTACTTGGAGATACTCCTGTACCATCGTCTCTAGGCGTTGACTATGTGTCAGACTTCTTGTCTCCTGTGGCCTTGCAAAGGATGGGCTAAAAAAGTGGTGAAATGATTCCGCAAAATTGATGTTACCAGCAGATACTGTGGTTCTGTTACGGTTTGAGTGCTGAACACTTGACGGTCCCACGGTTGGCAAGTTGGAACTGTGAGATTCACTACGTGCACCACTGGTATTTTATGGAAAAGCACATGTAAGATTCTGCAACAGTCTCTGCTGATACTCCTGCATGCGTGCATCCCTTTCTATGGCAGGAATAATTTCTGCAAATTTACTTTTGTACCGGGGATCTAACAGTGTGGCAACCCAGTAGTCAGGATTATTTCTAATTCTCACAATTCGAGGGTCATGTTGCAGGTAGTGCAGCAAGAAGGCACTCATGTGTGTTGCGCATCCAGGAGCACCAAGTCCCTGTTGTGTTGGTGGCGAGGTAACAATCATGCTTCCTTCCTCTGTCCTCTCCCCCCAACCTCGCACAACAGAAATGTGATCAAGGTCTCCCTCATCTGATGAGTCTTCCATCAGTTCGTCCTCCACTTCTTCCTGGGCTCCTGCACCTTCCTCACTAGTTTGGCTGCTACCATGCGCCCTGGTAAAACCATCTCCCCCACCCTCACATGCCTGCCGCCTTGGTGCTGCCGATCGTCTGGACCTTTCAGATGTTAGCCATTCCGCATACAACTCCTCCTCCTCTACTTCCTCCACCTCCTCTTGTGCCACCACCTGACTCCGAATTCTGTTTAACATGTGCTCCAGCATGTAAATCACCGGAATAGTCATGCTGATAATGGCATCGTCAGCACTAAACATCTTCGTCGCCATTTCAAAACTGTGCAGAAGGGTGCATAGGTCCCTGATCTGAGACCACTCCTCCAGCGTGATTTGCCCCACCTCTGAATCTCGTTGACCCAGGCTATACGTCAGAACGTATTGCACCAGGGCTTGTCGGTGCTGCCACAGTCGCTGCAACATGTGCAGAGTTGAATTCCACCGGGTAGGCACATCGCATTTTAGCCAGTGAAGTGGCAGGCCCAACGACTTCTGTAGAGATGTAAGTCGCTGAGCTGCGGGATGCGAACGGCGGAAGTGAGCACACAGCGACCGTGCCCTCTGCAGAAGGCCATCTAGTCTGGGATAGTGGGCTAAAAATTGCTGGACAACCAGGTTCAACACATGAGCCATACAAGGCACGTGTGTGACATTGCCCCGGCGAAGGGCCGCACCCAGGTTTGCAGCATTGTCGCACACGGCCTTCCCTGGTTTCAGGTCCAGTGGAGACAACCATTCATGAAATTGGTTCTCCAGAGCTGACCACAACTCCTCAGCTGTGTGACTCACATTTCCCAGACATTTCAATGTAAAAACCGCCTGATGACGTTGAGCCCTACTGCCAGCATAGTAAGAAGGTGTGCAGGATCCCTTCTGCGCAGTTAGAAAGCTTGTGGCATGACCAGACAGGCTTTGGGTGCAGGTGGAAGACCGAGAGGAGGTTGAGGAGGCAGAAGCAGTGGAGGAACTTTGACATAAAGAGGACTGACGCACAACTCGTGGGGACGGCAAGACTTGGACAGCAGCCCCTTGTCCTGCTGTCACCATAGTTACCCAGTGCCCAGTCAGCGACATGTAACGCCCCTGTCCATGCCTACTCGTCCAAGTGTCTGTGGTGAAATGCACCCTGTCACACACAGAGTTTCTCAAAGAAGCGGTGATGTTGTGTGCGACATGCTGTTGGAGCGCAGGCACACCTTTCTTTGAGAAGTAGTGCCGACTGGGCATCTGGTACTGGGGCACTGCGACGGACATAAGGTCTTGAAAATCCTCTGTGTCCACCAGGCGGAAAGGCAGCATTTCTGTAGCCAAGAGCTTGCAGATGGTGAAATTCAACCTCTTAGCTTTCTCATGGCTAGGAGGAAATGGTCTTTTACTTGTCCACATCTGAGGGACCGAGGGCTGGCTATTGTGCTTAGACGGGGTTGATAAGGGTGTCCCCGGCAAACTGCCAGTCTGTGAGGAAGATGCAGGCGGACATGTTAGGTTGCCTTGATCCAAAGGTGGTGCTATCGATGTCGGACAGCGCTCAACACCAGCTGGTGTTACCACCTCCAAAGAAAATGATGACCTGCCAATCACGCTGGCTGTTGCGGGTAAAGAGGTGGCAGGTCTGCGCCCCAAAACAGGTGTGACTGCTGTCCCCCCAGTCACAGAGGATGAAGAGGCCGCGGATGCACAAGATATGGCAGACGGTGGTTGGCCCGGCCGGCTAGGCCGCATTGTAGCACACTGAGCTTCCCACTGCAACTTATGCTTCATGTCCATGTGCCGGTTCATGCATGAAGTACTCAAACTATGTATTTTTTGGCCTCTACTTAGCTTTTGCTGACAAATGTTACAGATAACACGAGTTGGGTCATCTTTATCGATCTGAAAAAATGCCCAGGCTATGCAAGGCTTAGCACCCATGCGACCTGAAGAGCCACCACGACTTGTGGTGAGAGGCAGAGTTGTGTTTGAGGATGCAGTTGTTGACGTGCTTCCAGTACTACGTCTCTGTCCAGGAAGGCGCAACCTGACCTCGTCGTCACTAGCATCTTCCTCCACCTCCTCTGCTGACCTCATCTCTTGGCTGACTGTGGGTTGACAGTAAGTGGGATCTCCGACCTCATCATCATCACCCTGTGCGTTATCACACCCGTCGTCCTCAGAGCCAACCTGTTCCTGCCCTGACAAAAAACTAAAGTTGTCGCTCCAATCAGGTATTTGAGTCTTATCATCATCTTCCTCATTGTCTCCACCAACAGGAATTACAGTTTGGGAATGAGGGTCTACATTATGGTCAGAACCTTCTGCGTCTGGTCCTGGATCCGACTCATAAAGATTCTGGGCATCAGTGCAGATCATTTCCTCGTCTGGATTCACAGAAGCGCTGGAGTCGACCTCTGATTCCCAGGCTATAGTATGAGTAAACAGCTCTGCAGACTCAACCATCTGTTCTACCTCATACTCAGACGGGCAGCTGGAGATTTGGGAGCTGTGAGGAAGCAAGTGCGATTTGGGTGACACCTTTGAGGACTGGAGTATTTGTGATGTTGAAGTTGATGTGGAGGAGAGCCCACTTAAAGGAGCACTTGATATCCGTTGAAGCACCTGCTGTTTTTGTGCCTCATCTGGAATTTGTAGCGATTGGCGTGGCCGTAAGAAAGGGATCTTATCACATTGTCCGCTAAAAGAAGTAGACATTTTAGTTTGGCTGGAAGATGGTCTTTCTTCTGCAGATGTTACTGTTGCTTTAACACCTACCCCACGGACACAACCTTTTTTCCCCTTCCCAACACGCCTATTCCCCTTTCCACCAGCAGCAGGCCTTTTTCCACTCATTTTGGTGGTTAACTAATTCACAACTCTGGAGTTGTTTGCACAAAAAAACAATGGATGGTAACCGAGCAGAGCTGAGTGGCCAAACTGTGGTATTAGGCCAAAACTATTGGCTGGGTTAGATGCAGAAAAAAATTATTTTGAATTTGCAACTTGATGGAGGTCAGTATAGATGGACTAATACAACAAGTCCCACACACAGCTAGAAGCCCAAATATTTTTTCAGAGGTACTGTAAATGCAGATAAAAATTAGTTTTAATTTGCAACCTGATGGAGGTCAGTATAGATGGACTAATAGAGAAAGTCCGACACACTACTAGAAGGCCAAATATTTTTTCAGAGCTAGATGCAGAAAAAATTATATTCAGTTTGCAACCTGATGGAGGTCAGTATAGATGGACTAATAGAGAAAGTCCGACACACTACTAGAAGGCCAAATATTTTTTCAGAGGTAGATGCAGAAAAAAATATATTCAGTTTGCAACCTGATGGAGGTCAGTATAGATGGATTAATAGAACAAGACCCACACACAGCTAGAAGCCCAATATTTTTTCAGAGGTAGATGCAGAAAAAACTATATTCAGTTTGCAACCTGATGGAGGTCAGTATAGATGGACTAATAGAACAAGTCCCACACACTGCTAGAAGCCCAAATATTTTTTCAGAGGTACTGTAGATGCAGATAAAAATTATTTTTAATTTGCAACCTGATGGAGGTCAGTATAGATGGACTAATAGAGAAAGTCCGACACACTACTAGAAGACCAAATATTTTTTCAGAGCTAGATGCAGAAAAAAATTATATTCAGTTTGCAACCTGATGGAGGTCAGTATAGATGGACTAATAGAAAAAGTCCGACACACTACTAGAAGGCCAAATATTTTTTCAGAGGTAGATGCAGAAAAAAATATATTCAGTTTGCAACCTGATGGAGGTCAGTATAGATGGATTAATAGAACAAGACCCACACACAGCTAGAAGCCCAATATTTTTTCAGAGGTAGATGCAGAAAAAACTATATTCAGTTTGCAACCTGATGGAGGTCAGTATAGATGGACTAATAGAACAAGTCCCACACACTGCTAGAAGCCCAAATATTTTTTCAGAGGTACTGTAGATGCAGATAAAAATTATTTTTAATTTGCAACCTGATGGAGGTCAGTATAGATGGACTAATAGAGAAAGTCCGACACACTACTAGAAGGCCAAATATTTTTTCAGAGCTAAATGCAGAAAAAAATTATATTCAGTTTGCAACCTGATGGAGGTCAGTATAGATGGACTAATAGAGAAAGTCCGACACACTACTAGAAGGCCAAATATTTTTTCAGAGCTAGATGCAGAAAAAAATTATATTCAGTTTGCAACCTGATGGAGGTCAGTATAGATGGACTAATAGAGAAAGTCCGACACACTACTAGAAGGCCAAATATTTTTTCAGAGGTAGATGCAGAAAAAAATATATTCAGTTTGCAACCTGATGGAGGTCAGTATAGATGGACTAATAGAATAAGTCCCACATACTGCTAGAAGCCCAAATATTTTTTCAGAGGTACTGTAGATGCAGATAAAAATTAGTTTTAATTTGCAACCTGATGGAGGTCAGTATAGATGGACTAATAGAGAAAGTCCGACACACTACTAGAATGCCAAATATTTTTTCAGAGGTAGATGCAGAAAAAAATATATTCAGTTTGCAACCTGATGGAGGTCAGTATAGATGGATTAATAGAACAAGACCCACACACAGCTAGAAGCCCAATATTTTTTCAGAGGTAGATGCAGAAAAAAATATATTCAGTTTGCAACCTGATGGAGGTCAGTATACATGGACTAATAGAGAAAGTCCGACACACTACTAGAAGGCCAAATATTTTTTCAGAGGTAGATGCAGAAAAAAATATATTCAGTTTGCAACCTGATGGAGGTCAGTATAGATGGACTAATACAACATGTCCCGCACACAGCTAGAAGCCCAAATATTTTTTCAGAGGTACTGTAGATGCAGATAAAAATTATTTTTAATTTGCAACCTGATGGAGGTCAGTATAGATGGACTAATAGAGAAAGTCCGACACACTACTAGAAGGCCAAATATTTTTTCAGAGCTAGATGCAGAAAAAAATTATATTCAGTTTGCAACCTGATGGAGGTCAGTATAGATGGATTAATAGAACAAGACCCACACACAGCTAGAAGCCCAATATTTTTTCAGAGGTAGATGCAGAAAAAAATATATTCAGTTTGCAACCTGATGGAGGTCAGTATAGATGGACTAATAGAACAAGTCCCACACACTGCTAGAAGCCCAAATATTTTTTCAGAGGTACTGTAGATGCAGATAAAAATTAGTTTTAATTTGCAACCTGATGGAGGTCAGTATAGATGGACTAATAGAATGATGCTATGCCCAAAAGATTTTACTTCACTAGGTGCAGTAAAAAAATTGGTATTCTATACACAGGTGGTATATCTTGCAACACAGATAGGCTGCTCCACTGACTAACACACTCTGCAATAGGCCAAAAAGGATTAGCTTTGCTAGATTCAGCCAAATGCTGTGAAAAAAACTTGCACAGCACTGGCACAGACCTGCCTGGCAAAAACTGATAGGAACTCATGTAACCTAGTCCTGAAAAGGACTCCAATTACAATTAGTCTTTACTCCCACAACCTATCTATTTAAGAGCACAGACCTCCCTGATAAAAGTCGTAGGAAATGCTGTAACCTAGTCCTTAAAAGGACTGCAATCACAACTATTCCCTACTCCCAAGCTATCTGTATATTTGTGCGAAAATTGGCTTGAATTTAACAAGGTATAGCGCACACAGCAACAGCGGTGCCGTCTAACACGCAGCTGCAGCAGTGAGAAAATGGTGGCGACGGGGAAAATGGCTTGGTCTTATAGGGCAAGGACATGTGACATACACTGCCAATGACACATGCCCTTGCTTGTGTGAAAAAAAGCACTTCGCTCCGTGTGTGCGCTGCTGATAGGCTGACAGATTGCACCTCCCCACTGTAAATGCGGGAAAGAGAAAAAAAAATGGAGATCTTCATTGTTCCTGCAGATATCCATCCCCTGCCCCTCCCCCCACCCCGCTGTACACTCAAACTGCGTATTAACATTAATTTTCATCATTACTGAGAAAAAATCCAGTTATGATTTTGGTGCACGAACAGTTATCGAACATAACCTCGAACAGCCGAATTTTTCTCAAATTGTTCGTGTTCGCCGAACGGCTCGAACACCGCTCAAAACAGCTCGAATTTGAGATTGGCGAACAGTTCGAGTAGAACAACGCTCATCTCTACTGTGCACAATATTCTAAATGCGGCCTTACCAGCACTTTATACAGAGGAAGAACAATGTTCTTATCATATGCCCCTATTCCTCTTCTGATGCATGCCATGACTCTATTTGCCTTCGCAGCTGCTGCCTGACACTGGGCACTCCAATTTAATTTGCTATTAACCAAGACGCCCAGGTCCTTCTCCATGTCAGATTTCCCCAACGGTTTCCCATTTAATATGTATGGGTGACTGCTGTGTTTCTTTCCCATGTGCATGACCTTACATTTATCGGCATTGAACCCCATTTGCCATTTTTTGGCCCAACTCCCCAATTTATCTAAATCCTCCTGAAGCTGTGCCCTATCCTCATCTGTATTAACTACTTTACAAAGTTTAGTATCATCTGCAAATATTGCTATTTTACTATGCAACCCTTCCACTAGATCATTAATAAATATATTAAATAATATAGGGCCCAAGACAGACCCTTGAGGCACCCTGCTAGTAACCCTGACACACCCTGAGCTTACTCCATTGATAACCACCCTCTGCTTTCTATCACTCAGCCAGCTATTTACCCACTTGCACACATTATCCCCCAGACCAAGCATTCTCATTTTATATACCAACCTTTTGTGTGGCACGGTATCAAACGCTTTGGAGAAGTCAAGGTATACAACATCCACTGACTCTCCCCGGTCAAGCTGTGAGCTCACCTCCTCGTAGAAGGCGATCAGGTTTGTTTGGCAGGAGCGATCCCTCAGGAATCCATGTTGATATGGAGTTAGACAGTTATTATCATTAAGATATTCTACAATAGCATCTCTAAGAAATCCTTCAAACAATTTACCCACAATAGACGTTAAGCTGACTGGTCTATAGTTCCCAGGGTCACTTTTAGACCCCTTTTTGAATATTGGTTCCACATTTGCTTGGCGCCAGTCTAGTGGACAGTCACTGTCCATAAAGAGTGCTTGAATATAAGATACAGCGGTCTGTCTATCACATTACTTAATTCTTTTAGTACCCGGGGGTGTATGCCATCTGGGCCTGGTGACTTGTCTATTTTGATATTATTTAGGCATTTCTGAACTTCCTCCTGGGTTAGGTGGGTGATATTTAGCGGAGGGTTTACTTTATCACTCTGCATTTCCTCCGATAAATTGTTTTCTTTTGTGAAAACAGTGGAGAAGAAGCTATTGAGTAGGTTTGCTTTACCCTCATCGCCCTCTATGATTTTACCCAGATCATTTTTCAATGGGCCAACTCCATCAGTTTTAATCCTTTTACTGTTTATATAGTTAAAGAACAGTTTGGGATTCGTTTTACTTTCCTTGGCAATTAGTCTCTCTGTCTCCTCCTTTGCTATTCTTATTTGTTTCTTACAGATTTTGTTTTTTTCCCTATAAGATATTAGCGCTTCCTCGCTGCCTTCTTGTTTAAGTTTACCGAAAGCCCTTTTTTTGTTTTTCATTGCCCTCTTGACTTCGTTATTTAGCCACATTGGCTTCCTCCTATTCCTAGCCCTTTTATTCCCATAAGGTATGTACCTTCTACAGTGACTATGTAGGACTGTTTTGAAAATTTCCCATTTTCTATCCGTGCTCCTATTACTAAAGAAACTACCCCAGTCTATAAGGTGAAGGGCATCTCTTAGCTGATCAAACTTTGCCCTCCTAAAGTTCAGTGTTTTTGTGACTCCCTTGCTGGGCACCCTACTGAAGCACATGTGGAATTGTATAATGTTGTGGTCACTATTTCCCAGGTGCCCCCCGACCTGCACCTCAGTTATTCTGTCTGGCCTGTTAGTTAATATTAAGTCTAAAAGGGCCGTCGATCTAGTTGGTTCCTGCACAAGTTGTGACAAATAATTGTCTTTGATAATTGACAGAAACCTGTTTCTTTTCTGAGATCTACAGCTTTCGATTCCCCAGTCTATATCGGGGTAGTTGAAGTCCCCCATAATAATCACCACGTTATTTTTTGCTACTTTGTCTATTTGTCTCATTAATAGACTTTCCGTGGCTTCTGCTATATTTGGTGGTTTATAACAGACTCCTATGATAATTTTATTATTGTTTTTTGCCCCATGTATCTCCAACCATAAGGACTCGACCTCCTCATTTCCCTCCCATACATCCTTCCGTATTGTAGGCTTTAGACACGTCTTTACATATAGACAGACTCCACCCCCTTTCCGACTTATTCGATCCCTTCTAAACAAACTGTAACCCTGTAAGTTAACTGCCCAGTCATAGCTTTCATCTAACCATGTCTCGGTTATTCCCACTATGTCATAGTTACCTGTAGATATTTCTGCTTCCAGTTCATCCATCTTGTTTGTCAGGCTCCTGGCATTTGCTAGCATGCAGTTTACATGATTTTGTTTTGTTCCAATCTTCTCCCTGTGGATTGTATTAGAAATTTTCTTACCTCCTTTCCAAGTATCTTGTCTTGGAACTTCTTTGTCGCACTTCATATCTTTCATTAGTATGTTCTCTGGCTGCATGTTCGTGTCCGGCGTATTTCTTCCCACCCCCTCTTCTTCTAGTTTAACACCCTCCTGATGAGTGTTGCGAGTCTCCTGGCGAATGTGTGTTTCCCGGGTTTGTTGAGGTGTAGTCCGTCTCTGGCAAGGAGTCCGTCATAGAGGTAATTCACACCGTGGTCCAGGAATCCAAATCCTTGTTGTCTGCACCATCGTCTCAGCCAGTTGTTCACATCAAGGATCCTGTTCCATCTCCTGACGCCATGCCCGTCTACTGGAAGGATAGAAGAAAAAACTACCTGCGCATCCAGTTCTTTTACTTTCTTCCCCAATGCTTCAAAGTCCTTGCAGATTGTCGGTAGGTCCTTCTTTGCCGTGTCATTGGTGCCAACATGTATCAGAAGAAATGAGTGGACATCCTTGGAACTGATGAGCTTCGGTATCCTATCGGTAACATCCTTGATCGTAGCCCCTGGGAGGCAGCATACTTCTCTTGCAGTTATGTCTGGTCTGCAGATAGCTGCTTCTGTTCCTCTCAGTAGTGAGTCTCCCAACACCACCACTCTTCTTCCCTTCTTGGCTGTCCTTTTTCTTGTCGCTTCTGGGTGTTTCTGGGTGCTCTTTTCTTTTTTGCTTGCTGGTAGTTCCTCATCCTTAGGTGTGCCATCTTCATCCTCCACAAGTCCTTGGAATCTGTTTCTCAGTTGTGTGGTTGGTGGTGTCTCCATGGTCTTCTTGCTTCTTTTGGTCACTTGCCTCCACTTGTCTGCCTCTGGAGGTTCTCTGATGCTTCCTTCACTTTCCGTTACCAGTAGTGACGCTTCTGTTCTGTCCAGGAAGTCTTCATTTTCCTTGATGAGTTTTAATGTCGCAATTCTTTCTTCCAGCCCCCGCACCTTTTCTTCTAAAAGAGCCAGTAGTCTACACTTCTGGCAGGTGAAGTTGGTTTCAGCTTCTGGTCGATCTGTGAACATGTAGCACATGTTGCAGCTCACCATGTAGGTTGTCACATCTGCCATGCTGCGCCTTGTCCCTGCTGACTTGATGTCTGTCTTCTTTCTTGTGATACCCTAGTATAAACAAATTAAACAAATACGCGCACCGCATAGGCGCGCGGTTTGGCGATGCTTTCCAAGCAGCTGGTCCCGGCTGTACCCAACGATTTTCTAGCTGAAGGAGACTCTTCGCTTTTCCCAGAAGGCACCTGGAATATGCAAATTGTCCTCCCTGGTTTGGCGATGCTTTCCAAGCAGCTGGTCCCGGCTGTACCCAACGATCTTCTAGCTGAAGGAGACTCTTCGCTTTTCCCAGAAGGCACCTGGAATATGCAAATTGTCCTCTTCAAGCTTCAATCCCTGGTTTGGCGATGCTTTCCAAGCAGCTGGTCCCGGCTGTACCCAACGATCTTCTAGCTGAAGGAGACTCTTCGCTTTTTCCAGAAGGTACCTGGCATATGCAAATTGTCCTCTTCAAGCTTCAATCCCTGGTTTGGCGATGCTTTCCAAGCAGCTGGTCCCGGCTGTACCCAACGATCTTCTAGCTGAAGGAGACTCTTCGCTTTTCTCAGAAGGCACCTGGAATATGCAAATTGTCCTCTTCAAGCTTCAATCCCTAGTTTGGCGATGCTTTCCAAGCAGCTGGTCCCGGCTGTACCCAACGATCTTCTAGCTGAAGGAGACTCTTCGCTTTTTCCAGAAGGTACCTGGCATATGCAAATTGTCCTCTTCAAGCTTCAATCCCTGGTTTGGCGATGCTTTCCAAGCAGCTGGTCCCGGCTGTACCCAACGATCTTCTAGCTGAAGGAGACTCTTCGCTTTTCCCAGAATGCACCTGGAATATGCAAATTGTCCTCTTCAAGCTTCAATCCCTGGTTTGGCGATGCTTTCCAAGAAGCTGGTCCCGGCTGTACCCAATGATCTTCTAGCTGAAGGAGGCTCTTCGCTTTTCCCAGAAGGCACCTGGAATATGCAAATTGTCCTCCCTGGTTTGGCGATGCTTTCCAAGCAGCTGGTCCCGGCTGTACCCAACGATCTTCTAGCTGAAGGAGGCTCTTCGCTTTTCCCAGAAGGCACCTGGAATATGCAAATTGTCCTCTTCAAGCTTCAATCCCTGGTTTGGCGATGCTTTCCAAGCAGCTGGTCCCGGCTGTACCCAACGATCTTCTAGCTGAAGGAGACTCTTCGCTTTTCCCAGAAGGCACCTGGAATATGCAAATTGCCCTCTTCAAGCTTCAATCCCTGGTTTGGTGATGCTTTCCAAGCAGCTGGTCCCGGCTGTACCCAATGATCTTCTAGCTGAAGGAGACTCTACGCTTTTCCCAGAAGGCACCTGGAATATGCAAATTGTCCACTTCACGCTTCAATCCCTGGTTTGGCGATGCTTTCCAAGCAGCTGGTCCCGGCTGTACCCAACGATCTTCTAGCTGAAGGAGACTCTTCGCTTTTTCCAGAAGGTACCTGGCATATGCAAATTGTCCTCTTCAAGCTTCAATCCCTGGTTTGGCGATGCTTTCCAAGCAGCTGGTCCCGGCTGTACCCAACAATCTTCTAGCTGAAGGAGACTCTTCGCTTTTCCCAGAAGGCACCTGGAATATGCAAATTGCCCTCTTCAAGCTTCAATCCCTGGTTTGGCGATGTTTTCCAAGAAACTGGTCTGGCGATGCTTTCCAAGCAGCTGGTCCCGGCTGTACCCAATGATCTTCTAGCTGAAGGAGGCTTTTCGCTTTTCCCAGAAGGCACCTGGAATATGCAAATTGTCCTCCCTGGTTTGGCGATGCTTTCCAAGCAGCTGGTCCCGGCTGTACCCAACGATCTTCTAGCTGAAGGAGACTCTTCGCATTTTCCAGAAGGTACCTGGCATATGCAAATTGTCCTCTTCAAGCTTCAATCCCTAGTTTGGCGATGCTTTCCAAGCAGCTGGTCCCGGCTGTACCCAACGATCTTCTAGCTGAAGGAGACTCTTCGCTTTTTCCAGAAGGTACCTGGCATATGCAAATTGTCCTCTTCAAGCTTCAATCCCTGGTTTGGCGATGCTTTCCAAGCAGCTGGTCCCGGCTGTACCCAACGATCTTCTAGCTGAAGGAGACTCTTCGCTTTTCCCAGAATGCACCTGGAATATGCAAATTGTCCTCTTCAAGCTTCAATCCCTGGTTTGGCGATGCTTTCCAAGAAGCTGGTCCCGGCTGTACCCAATGATCTTCTAGCTGAAGGAGGCTCTTCGCTTTTCCCAGAAGGCACCTGGAATATGCAAATTGTCCTCCCTGGTTTGGCGATGCTTTCCAAGCAGCTGGTCCCGGCTGTACCCAACGATCTTCTAGCTGAAGGAGGCTCTTCGCTTTTCCCAGAAGGCACCTGGAATATGCAAATTGTCCTCTTCAAGCTTCAATCCCTGGTTTGGCGATGCTTTCCAAGCAGCTGGTCCCGGCTGTACCCAACGATCTTCTAGCTGAAGGAGACTCTTCGCTTTTCTCAGAAGGCACCTGGAATATGCAAATTGTCCTCTTCAAGCTTCAATCCCTGGTTTGGCGATGCTTTCCAAGCAGCTGGTCCCGGCTGTACCCAATGATCTTCTAGCTGAAGGAGACTCTTCGCTTTTCCCAGAAGGCACCTGGAATATGCAAATTGTCCACTTCACGCTTCAATCCCTGGTTTGGCGATGCTTTCCAAGCAGCTGGTCCCGGCTGTACCCAACGATCTTCTAGCTGAAGGAGACTCTTCGCTTTTTCCAGAAGGTACCTGGCATATGCAAATTGTCCTCTTCAAGCTTCAATCCCTGGTTTGGCGATGCTTTCCAAGCAGCTGGTCCCGGCTGTACCCAACAATCTTCTAGCTGAAGGAGACTTTGCTTTTCCCAGAAGGCACCTGGAATATGCAAATTGCCCTCTTCAAGCTTCAATCCCTGGTTTGGCGATGTTTTCCAAGAAGCTGGTCTGGCGATGCTTTCCAAGCAGCTGGTCCCGGCTGTACCCAATGATCTTCTAGCTGAAGGAGGCTTTTCGCTTTTCCCAGAAGGCACCTGGAATATGCAAATTGTCCTCCCTGGTTTGGCGATGCTTTCCAAGCAGCTGGTCCCGGCTGTACCCAACGATCTTCTAGCTGAAGGAGGCTCTTCGCTTTTCCCAGAAGACACCTGGAATATGCAAATTGTCCTCTTCAAGCTTCAATCCCTGGTTTGCCGATGCTTTCCAAGCAGCTGGTCCCGGCTGTACCCAACGATCTTCTAGCTGAAGGAGACTCTTCGCTTTTCCCAGAAGGCACCTGGAATATGCAAATTGTCCTCTTCAAGCTTCAATCCCTGGTTTGGCGTTTCTTTCCAAGCAGCTGGTCCCGGCTGTACCCAACGATCTTCTAGCTGAAGGAGACTCTTCGCTTTTCCCAGAAGGCACCTGGAATATGCAAATTGTCCTCTTCAAGCTTCAATCCCTGGTTTGGCGATGCTTTCCAAGCAGCTGGTCCCGGCTGTACCCAACGATCTTCTAGCTGAAGGAGACTCTTCGCTTTTCCCAGAAGGCACCTGGAATATGCAAATTGTCCTCTTCAAGCTTCAATCCCTGGTTTGGCGATGCTTTCCAAGCAGCTGGTCCCGGCTGTACCCAATGATCTTCTAGCTGAAGGAGACGCTTCGCTTTTCCCAGAAGGCACCTGGAATATGCAAATTGTCCACTTCACGCTTCAATCCCTGGTTTGGCGATGCTTTCCAAGCAGCTGGTCCCGGCTGTACCCAACGATCTTCTAGCTGAAGGAGACTCTTCGCTTTTTCCAGAAGGTACCTGGCATATGCAAATTGTCCTCTTCAAGCTTCAATCCCTGGTTTGGCGATGCTTTCCAAGCAGCTGGTCCCAGCTGTACCCAACAATCTTCTAGCTGAAGGAGACTTCGCTTTTCCCAGAAGGCACCTGGAATATGCAAATTGCCCTCTTCAAGCTTCAATCCCTGGTTTGGCGATGATTTCCAAGAAGCTGGTCTGGCGATGCTTTCCAAGCAGCTGGTCCCTGCTGTACCCAATGATCTTCTAGCTGAAGGAGGCTTTTCGCTTTTCCCAGAAGGCACCTGGAATATGCAAATTGTCCTCCCTGGTTTGGCGATGCTTTCCAAGCAGCTGGTCCCGGCTGTACCCAACGATCTTCTAGCTGAAGGAGGCTCTTCGCTTTTCCCAGAAGGCACCTGGAATATGCAAATTGTCCTCTTCAAGCTTCAATCCCTGGTTTGGCGATGCTTTCCAAGCAGCTGGTCCCGGCTGTACCCAACGATCTTCTAGCTGAAGGAGACTCTTCGCTTTTCCCAGAAGGCACCTGGAATATGCAAATTGTCCTCTTCAAGCTTCAATCCCTGGTTTGGCGTTTCTTTCCAAGCAGCTGGTCCCGGCTGTACCCAACGATCTTCTAGCTGAAGGAGACTCTTCGCTTTTCCCAGAAGGCACCTGGAATATGCAAATTGTCCACTTCAAGCTTCAATCCCTGGTTTGGCGATGCTTTCCAAGCAGCTGGTCCCGGCCGTACCCAATGATCTTCTAGCTGAAGGAGACTCTTCGCTTTTCCCAGAAGGCACCTGGTATATGCAAATTGTCCTCTTCAAGCTTCAATCCCTGGTTCAATTACACTCCTATGTGGAGTCGGCTCTTGTTCCCACGTCTCTTTGGCTATGTCCACCAGACTCCTAGGGTGTCTGCTGTACACTAACTCAAAGGGAGAGAACCCTGTGGAAGCCTGGGGTACCTCACGGACGGCGAACATCAAATAGGGTAGCAACATGTCCCAATC
Source organism: Phyllobates terribilis (assembly GCF_046119375.1). NCBI lineage: Eukaryota > Metazoa > Chordata > Amphibia > Anura > Dendrobatidae > Phyllobates > Phyllobates terribilis. The sequence goes on along the minus strand of NW_027362764.1, from coordinate 204,519,895 downwards.
CCTTCTGTCCTTAGAAACCACCTTTTTAACATGGACTTGAGGGTTTTATTGAACCGTTCTACTAGCCCATCAGTCTGAGGGTGGTACACCGAGGTGCGCAATTGTTTTATTCTCGAGATAGAAAAGACAGCGCACATAGGGCTTTATCTGTATAAAAGTAAATACCAGGTCCCACAATCAGTCTGACTCACCTTCTGAGGTTGTGTGAGTCACAACCAACTGTGAAGCACCTGTCAGATGGCGGCTGCAGGAGACCCCGCTGATCAGTAAACAATGAGAGGACATAAGAAGCCGGGCTGATCCTCCACGCTGGTCCAGAGACACACAAGGGTTAATAATAAACCAAACCTTCTTTATTACTTGGCCTACGTGTTTCGTGGCTACACTGCCACTTCCTCAGCTCAGCTCAGCCCGGCTTCTTATCTCCTCTCATTGTTTTATTCTCAGCAGTTTGCACAGTTCCTCTTCATCTTGGACATATAAGGGGTCCCTTGATCTGTCAGGATCTCCTTAGGTAGCCCAAGGTGACAGAACATGGCAAACAGCTCCCGTGCAATCAGTTTTGCCGAGGTGTGGCGTAACTGTATATCCTCCGGGTACCAGGTGGCATAGTCGACAACCACAAGTATATGTTGGTGGCTATGAGTGGATTTTAAAATGGGCCCTACCAAGTTCATTGCAAACCGTTCAAAAGGTACCTCTATCACTGTGGGATATGGAAGCTTGCGGTGGGGATGGTCAACTGACATTCAGGGCAGGATTCGCAGTATTTTTGGACCTCTGCGTAAATCCCCAGCCAAAAGAACGGCTGCAAGATACGCTCTTGCGTCTTTTTAACCCCTAAGTGTCCACCCAGCAGATATGTGTGTGCCATCCCCAGAACCGCCCGACAGTACATCTGAGGTACTACTAACTGTTCCACGACCTCGTCTCTAATTTTGTCTACCCTATAGAGCAACTCATCATTGACCACCATGCGTGGAAACACAGTATCTGCACCGGGCTGTTGAGCTACTCCATTTACCTCTAACACCCTTTCCCGTGCCCGAGTCAGGGTGGGATCCTGTAGTTGAGCTATCCCAAATGTGCCCCAGGGCACTTCCAGCTCAGGGATCGATGGGGTCTCCTCGACCTTTCCTGCCAGCACTTCTAGGGTAAACCTATCAGGGTCACACTCTGTCCCTAGGTTGGACACCCCTACGGAAGGTGCCCCTGACTCGGGTTCTTCGGGTACAGCGCCCGTAATAACTTTTACTGGGGGAGAGTGGATTTTGTTTTTCCACAGAGTCCAGAACAGGGGCAAGTCTCTTCCCAACACAGTCCCATAGGGAAGAGTTTTTACCACCCCCACCACATGTTTTATGTCTCCACATGGTGTGGACAAAATTACCTCCGCGGTTGGGTACTCTCGGAGGTCCCCATGGATACATACAACCCCGACTGTCCATCCACTGGGGTTGTCTCCTGCCACCAGCGACCCATGTATCAAAGTCAATAGGCTCCCCGAATCTAGGAGGGCCTCCATGGGGTACCCATTAACCAGAACTTGTCACAGTTGGGGTTCACTGTCTGGGGAGTCGGCGCTTGCAGTGGAGACGGTCTGGGCATACATTGAGACCCGGCGGTTATACCCACACTCCATGGGCTCTGTAGTCAGGGGGCAGTTAGCAGCCACATGTCCCAGCCCCTGACACCGCCAGCACCTAATGGCAGAGGCACGGTTAGTTCTTGTGACAGTTTGGGAGGGAACCGGTCTCCCGCCGGGGTACCCCATCAGCATGTGAACAGTGTTGAATGTCCATAGCAGAGGGACGCAACCCCTTTCCCAGTTCCTGGGTTGACAAGGATCGGCATGACAGCCGCGAGGGGGCAGAGTCCCGGATAAAGTCCTGAGTGGCCGGGGTCCCCTTGCCCCCTCCAACGTTGGATAGCGGCTGGCAGAGTCCTCACCAGCCAGTCAACCACCACCCTCTCCACCATCTGCCAAAGTCTCAGGCTGGAGCCACCTCTTTACCAATTGCAGAAGGTCATAAGCCTGGGACCGGGCGGGTCTATAGACGAGACATAGGCCCATGAAAATACGCGCTGAGCCCTCACATTTGTAGTGACCCCCAGTCGGGCAAGGATCTCACCTTTGAGCCTCTGGTAGTCCTAGGCGTCCTCCCAACTGAGGTTGAAGTAGACCTTCTGGGCATCACCTACTAAAAACGGAGCCATCACTTCCGCCCACTGGCCGGCTGGTAGGTTTTCCCACTCTGCTGTACGTTCATAGACAGTAAGGAAGGCTTCCACGTCATCCTTCGGTCCCTTATTCCTCAACGCTGAGCGAACATTGTCCCGTGCCTCTCGATGTTCCAGAATCGGTGTTGTGATTGTTTCCCGCAGGGCAGCAATCTGTTGCAGCAACAGTTCATTTATTTGCTGTTGCTGCCGCTGTGTGTGGACCAACACAGCTCCTCCATTTTGTCCACAGGTTTGGGCAGAAAGGTGGCAGGCCGGATTGTGGTCATGCAGCTGCAAGTGAGGTATGCCTCAGTCACAATGCCCGCATTCTCCACCAAGCTGTAAGGCGGCGGTGTTCACACCGTGCAGTAACTGAGGCAGTAACCCAAGCAAGTCCAACATAAACAGCTTTTATTTCAGCAACTCACGGGTAAACAGAAAGTCCTCAGGTTCGCAGCTGGGTTAAAAGAAGTCCATACACAATGGTTGCCGTGGGCAACGGCCGCGCCGGGCAGCTCAGAGCCTGACGGGTGCAGAGCCTTCCCTGGTGTGGGTTCAGCTATACACAGTCCTGCCGAGTTTTCCTGCTATGCTCCTAGCAGGTCCCAACACTGAACAATGCTAATCCTTAATCCCTTAATGCAGGGTTTTTAATGGACCTGTGGCAAGAGCCACTGGAAAACCCGGGTTGGAGGGAGGAGGCCGCCCCACTGCCTTCCTGTAGCCTCCTCCAAGAAATGAAGGCCCTGCCGGGTTTTACTAATCTGCCTTAGCCAGATAGCCTGACCAGGTCAATGCTCACCTTAATTCCTGCATTGCAGCCGCAGGTGTGTCTGTGACTGCAATGCACTACAATGGGTTTAATAGGTCTCTGTACACATTCTGGGGGATATATACCGTTCCTCTTATATGATCCCCGTCACTGCCTCACAGAAGAGAAAATGTCTCCCTTATAAACTTCCTAAGGTCAAAAAAGTTAAAAATTCCTCATTTGGAAGGTTATACACTGTTTTTAGAGATAAACAATTTATAATTGAGTCTTTTTTAGGGCCTGTGATTAAAGCCAAGCAATTTGTGATACCACTCTTTCTCCATTTATCTATGGGAAAAAGAGGGAGGGCAGGTTGAAATGTAAATAGAGGATGTTTTTCTAATGGGTAACTACTAGTGATGAGCGAACGCGCTTGCCACTGCTTGATACTCGCCCGAGCATCTTTGTGCTCGACGAGCTTGGCGCTCGGCGACTATTTCCGGGTTCCTCGGGCGGGAACTCGGGTCCCATCCCTGCATGTTTGGCGCGCTTTAGAGAGCCAATGAACATGCAGGGATTGCCTGCCATGCACTGTAATGCCGTAGCCATGTTGGTTGTGGGCATTACAGTGATTGGCTGGCCGCACAGCATCATCAGGTGTATATAAGACCGGGCGACGCCATGCTCATCACAGTCTACCCTGGGAACAGGCAGTATAGGGAGAAATGCTGCTGAGCTAGGGAGGGATTTGCTTTTTAATTGGTTAGTGTAGGTATACCACAACATCTATATATATCCATCTGAGCTAACAGTCCTTCTGAGGACTAATCCAGCTGCATATTTTCAGTGGTGAAGATGATAGCAGGAGTTAGGCAGGCAGGCATTGTATGAAAAAAACCCGGAGGAACAATGAGTATATATGGCATAAAATAGATTTTTTATTTATAATTTATTTAATACATATGTAAACATTCATTCAAATATTTAATCACAAAGTTTATATCTTAATAAGAAAAAAGTGCAATGTGTTGGGAAGAAAAGCTGCATTACCCTAACATATATCCCCCAGTAGTATTTATTGCAGCAGAGCTGAAAAGTATGAGGCCAGCTGAAGACTAAAGTACCAATCATGAAATGATATAAGTCAATACTGCATCGTATAGATCAAGTAGGCACTACTTACTGCTAAGTGTGATGGGGGAGAATGTGGGGGACCACAGAGGATAGTATCCCGACAGAAATTGAGCCTCAACGCGCGTTTCGCCGCTAAAGCTGCTGGCTTTCTCAATGTATGTAGCAGACTGCAGTGCATATAGCAAGAGGGTCCATTAAATGTCTCGTTAGTCTAAGTATTCCACAACATACATATATATATATATTTATATATATAAATAAATATATATCAGAGCTAGGCAGGTAGGCAGTGTATGTGGCAGACTGCAGTGTATAATACCTCGTCTATTAAAACCCGGCACTCAAGAAGCTTTTGTTAAATTTCTTTGATTTTAATCAAGTGAGTACAGTATAACAAACGTTTCGGTCACTCAGGACCTTCATCAGTGTACTAAAACAAAAAATAAACATAGATAGTAATAAATATATCATCACAGATGTAAAGAACTTTAGCAATATATATACCATATAACACATAGCTTGTATAAAAATTGGGAACTACCTGTCATGGAGGGGTCAGGGAACAAGGGTCAGGAGGTATGAGGTTGGATGTCCCATAGAAAAAAGAGAACATACCAGTGTATGGATAGAATTCCCTTGGGGTGGACTGTATCCACCTAGGAGACTGCAATGAGAGAGGTGGCTATTAAAAGAAAGGCATCCATTGCCATTTAGAATTAACCCCTTAGCAACCTTGGGTTTTGTCGTTTTTGCATTTTCGCTTTTTACTCCCCTTGTTCCCAGAGCCATAGCGTTTTTATTTTTTGGACAATATGGCTATGTGAGGGCTTATTTTTTGAGGGACAAGTTGTACTTTTCAACGCCATTACTAGTTTTGCCATATCGTGTACGGGAAAATGGGAAAAAAATTCCAAGTGGGGTAAAAATTGCAAAAAAAGTGCAATATCACAGTTGTTTTTTATTTATTTTTTTACCACGTTCACTGAATGCTAAAACTGACCTGCCAATATTATTTTCCAGGTCATTACGAGTTCGTAGACAACAAACATGTATAGGTTATTTTATATTTAAGTGGTGAAAAAAAATTCCAAAATTTGGTAAAAAAAACTAAAAAAAAATAGCGCCATTTTCCGAGACCTGTAGCGTCTCCATTTTTCGTGATCTGGGGCTGGGTGGGGGCTTATTTTTTGCGCGCCGGGCTGACGTTTTTATTGATAACATTTTGGGGTAGATCCGATGTTTTGATCGCCCGTTATTGCATTTTATTGCAATTTTGCGGCGACCAAAAAACGTAATTCTGGCGTTTAGAATTTTTTTCTCGTTACACCGTTTACCGATTGGATTAATTCTTTTTTTATATTGATATATCGGGCGATTTTGAACACGGCGATACCAAATATGTGTATGTGGGTTTTTTTTTTATATTTTATTTTGAATGGGGCGAAAGGGGGGTGATTTAAACTTTTTTATTTTTTTTATTTTTTTTATATTTTTAAAAACATTTTTTTTTCACTTACTGCATGCTTTAATAGTCTCCATAGGAGACTAGAAGCAGCAGTTGTCTGATCCTCTCTGCTACATACAGGGGACGAGCAGATCCCCTGCATGCAGCAGAAATGGTCCTGTGCTATGAGCGCCGACCACTAGGTGGCGCTCATAGTGACCAGATCATGACAACCACAGGCGTCTGCTGCAAACCCTGGGTTGTCATGCACGCCCATCGGCGACCCGCGATCATGTGACGGGGTTGCCGATGGGCGGAGCTTATGACGCGCAACCCGGAAGAGCGCATTAAATGCCGCTGTCGGAGATTGACAGCGGTATTTAACATGTTAACAGCCGTGGGTGGATGGCGATTCCACCCGCGGCTGTTGCGGGCACATGTCAGCTGTAAGAATCAGCTGACATGTGCTCGGTTCAGTGAGGGCTCAGCGCAGCAGCCCTCACTGAACCGGGGGTACGCAAATGTGCGTACTAAGACGTCATGGGTTGGAAAGGGGTTAAGGAAGCTGTGTGGTAAGCACACACCTGGTGTGGGGAATAGCGCTGTGTGGCGTTCAGGAACGCGGTATCCACCGCTTGTTCATCTGGTGTGTGATGTGCAGTGAGTACCTGGCATACTTCTATCCATTGGGGCAGACTCACAATTGATTGATTAAGCATTTGTGGCAGTGGGACGCCGAAAATGCGCGCGCTGCAGGACCCGCCAAACTGGAAATGACGCGGTAGACGCGTCATCGGGTCCTGTGATCATGTGATGGTCATGTGGGCGGAAGTGCCCACCGCTTGTGTTCCATAACGGAGGTGTATGCGTTCCACTGAGGGGATATGGTGGATGGCTGGTTATTAAAGGGAAAAATACATGAGAAAAGAAGAAAATCCAGTGTGAGGACATCCGGAGGGAGCAGGGAAGGAGGCTGGGATCTAGGCAGGATTCTGGGGAATAAGAAAACAACCATTAGAATATGTACACACCAATATATGCAGGCATATAAGTGCTATACAACAGCCCTTGTAGGCTGTATATTCAAACATTGAGAAAAATGTACAGACTCTTTGTAATAAACTTTAGGTAGAAATATATCTTGTCTATGGAACAACATACATAAAAGCAACCAACAAATGTAGATAAGTCCCATGCCTAGTCCGATCATGGCAAATTTAGAGACTTTCTTTACGTGGAAACCGAATGTGTACTCGTTTGGCGTCCAATGTGGTGTTATGTGGCGTATTTAAGTAAATGATAGCAGGTCATAATCCCGGTTCAGCCCTTTAGGTGTAAGCGATTGTAGTTTGTGAATCCAAAAGGATTCACGACGTTTCAGCTTACGGATACGATAACCCCCTCGACGTGGTAACGGTACATGGTCAATCATCTGAAATTTGAGCTGTGCAACTGTGTGTCCGGCTGAAGAAAAATGGTGGGGCAGTGGTAGTAGTAAATTCTTACAACGTATGGTGGATTTATGTTTGGATATGCAATCTTTAACGGGTTGGGTTGTCTCTCCAATGTAGATCAGTCCACATGGGCATTTGATAAGATAAACCACGAAAGTGGAGTTGCACGTAAAGTAGTCCTTTATGTGGTACTGTTTGCCTGAATGTGGATGGTAGAAGGTGTTGCCTCTATTGACATTGTTGCATTGATAGCATTGGAGACAAGAAAAGGTGCCAGTTTTTGGACTGGAAAGAAATCTCTGTCTGGGTAGGGATGTGGTACTTGCTAGATCAGCTCGGATGAGTTGATCCTTAAGGTTGGGGGCTCTCTTGAAACAAGGTAACAAGGGACTATTGAACTCTGGGACAGTGGGATATGTCGTTTGTAATATTTTCCAGTTCTGACGGATTTTCTTATGAAGAATACGTACCGCTGGGTGGTAAGTGTGGACAAAAGGGAGGCGGTCAGAGACAATTGGGAGAGTGCTAGTCCCGGGATGAACAGATTCTTTTAAAAGGTCAGGAGGGTATCCACATTCCTCAAATTTGTGTTGCATCTCTTTAAGTCGGATATCACAAGTTGTTGTGTCACTGACTATCCGTCTAACCCGATGGAAGAGACTGGGAAAGAGAACTAAGGCATCTAACCAACATAGAACTCCATTGTGCTACTTTAACCGAATACGTACATGTTCAGCGCATTTCACGAGGCTTAAAGGTACCACTTCGCCCTACCTTATTCAGCGATAAAGGGAAATACTGTACTAAGTTTGAGAGGATTCTCAACAAAGGTTCTTTTGATTTAATGACCCTAACTATTGAATTTCTACAGAAAGCCATTTCTTCTTCTAAAGAACAGGTCACAAATATCGAGACACAACTTTCTACACTGATTCCGCCAGAAGAATTTGCAACCTTGAAGAAGAAGACCCAGGCCACCATCGAACAACATAGATGGGACACCGTGAACAGAAAACGCATCAAGTTCGCCAGAGATTCAGAGGACTATCAGCAGGATCATGTCTACAGATGGCGAGACAGACAAGCTTCCTGACGCAACTACACATGCTTCTGACATTCCTCTACAGACCAATCTACGTCAGGTTTGGAAACAGACAGACGAGACCTCACTACCTCCACTCATTTTTTAGGTAATCGAAAGAGGAATCCCAGAAGAAGAGGACCCGGAGAGGAGGCATCCACAAGAAACAATATGGACTTCGTCCGAGTAACCCGCTCTCAGGTACAGCCACACTCGTTGTGAACATTTCCTCACGCTCTTTAAGCATTGCCAAAATCTCTGTCCTTCAAAAAGGTCTTAATTTCTGTCCCTCCAGTAGGTGCAATACATTTACACTAGACATGGAATTACAAAGATTTTACCGTTCCATCCGACTCAAGGCTCATTTCTCACAAGAGCCTCCCTCCCCCAATATCATAAACCCACCTTCAACAGGTCCACCCCAGATCACTGCAGCAAGCTTGGGTCTTAAACCCAAGAGCACATATCACCCACCACGGGACAAACACGCAGTAGAGACTTTTATTTTATTTATTGACAAGTCCTTTGAGAAATTACGAGGTGATATGGAGAGAGGTCTTATTCATTACCAACACAACATGTCTAGTCTAGACAAACAGGCTCTCAAATCACTTCAAACCGATCAATCCATCATAATTAAACTCACGGACAAGGGTGGGGCCCTAGTGGTTATGGACAAGACTAAATATGTCACTGAGGTTCAACGACAACTTGACGATACTAGGGTATATTCTAAATTACCAAATAATCCTTCACATGATATCAGTACCTCTGTCTCAGGGGTTGTAGATCAGTATCTAAGCAGGGGCATCATTGATCTTAAGACAAGAGATTTCCTAATAAAAAAATTCCCCATTACACCAGTGTTCTATATACTCCCCAAGATACATAAATGTCTAGAGAATCCACCAGGACGACCAATAGTCACTTCCACCGACTCTATATTGTCTCCCTTAGCTATTTTTCACGAAAAAATACTTACCCCGTTGGTTAAAAAAAGCCCATCTTTCATACTCAACACAGGGGCTTTTCTCAGCATGATCCGTGCAACTCACCAAATACCACCGGACGCGTTTCTTGTCACTCTAGACGTCAATAGTCTTTACACGTCTATTCCACACCAAAAGACAATGAATGTGTAGGAAGCCTATTGGACAAATTTGACACACCTCCCGGCACACAGGATCTTTGTATAGACCTCCTCACCTTGTTTTTGATTAAGAACTTTTTTTTATTCAAAAATACATATTACATTCAAAAACAGGGGACCGCGATGGGCTCTAATGTAGCACCCCCGTACGCCAATTGCTACATGGCCACATTTGAAGATGATGTCATTTATTCTAACAATCTATACAAAACACATGCCATTATGTGGAAAAGATATATAGATGACATATTTTGCATATGGGGGGGCTCGACTGAATCACCCAAAGCTTTTTTCAACACCATCAATTCAGCATGGGAGTGCCTTGAATTCACAATCACTTCAGACTTAGAGTCTATTAACTTCCTGGATACTAAGGTTATCAAGAACAAGAAAGGGTTACTTTCCACTGACCTCTAAGTGAAATCTACCGATAGGAACGGGTTACTCCATTTTGATAGCTTACATCCCAAATCCACGATTTCTTCCATACCCAAATCTCAATTCCATTGGGTTAGACAGATAGTCAGTGACACAACAACTTGTGATATCCGACTTAAAGAGATGCAACACAAATTTGAGGAACGTGGATACCCTCCTGGCCTTTTTAAAAAATCCCTTCATCCCGGTACTAGCACTCGCCCAATTGTCTCTGACCGCCTCCCTTTTGTCCACACTTACCACCCAACGGTATGCATTCTTCATAAGAAAATGCGTCAGAACTGGAAAATATTACAAACGGCATATCCCACTGTCTCAGAGTTCAATAGTCCCTTCTTACCTTGTTCCAAGAGAGCCCCCAACCTTAAGGATCAACTCATCAGAGCTGACCTAGAAACTACCACATCCCTACCCAGACAGAGATTTCTTTCCAGTCCAAAAACCGGCACCTTTCCTTGTCTCCAATGCTATCAATGCAGCAATGTCACTAGAGGCAACACCTTCTACCATCCACATTCAGGCAAACAGTACCACATAAAGGACTACTTTACGTGCAACTCCACTTTCGTGGTTTATCTTATCAAATGCCCATGTGGACTGATCTACATTGGAGAGACAACCCAACCCGTTAAAGATCGCATATCCAAACATAAATCCACCATACGTTGTAAGAATTTACTACTACCACTGCCCCACCATTTTTCTTCAGCCGGACACACAGTTGCACAGCTCAAATTTCAGGTGATTGACCATGTACCGTTTCCACGTCGAGGGGGTGATCGTATCCGTAAGCTGAAACGTCGTGAATCCTTTTGGATTCACGAACTACAATCACTTACGCCTAAAGGACTGGACCGGGATTATGACCTGCTATCATTTACTTTAATACTCCACATAACACCACATTGGACGTCAAACGAGTACGCATTCGGTTTCCACGTTATGAAAGTCTCTAAATTTGCCATGATCGGACTAGGCATGGGACTTATCTACATTTCTTGGTTGCTTTTATGTATGTTGTTCCAAAGACAAGATATATTTCTACCTAAAGTTTATTACAAAGAGTCTGTACATTTTTCTCAATGTTTGAATATACAACATACAAGGGCTGTTGTATAGCACTTATATGCCTGCATATATTGGTGTGTACATATTCTAATGGTTGTTTTCTTATTCCCCAGAATCCTGCCTAGATCCCAGCCTCCTTCCCTGCTCCCTCCGGATGTCCCCACTCTGGAATTTCTTCTTTTCTCGTCTATTTTTTCCTTTAATAACCAGCCATCCACCATATCCGCTCAGTGGAACGCTTACACCTCCGTTAAGGAACGCAAGCGGTGGACACTTCCGCCCACGTGACCATCACATGATCGCAGGACCTGATGACGCGTCTAGTGCGTCATTTCTGGTTTGGCAGGTCCGGCAGCGCGTGCATTTTCGGCGTCCCACTACCACCAATGCTTAATCAATCAATTGTGAGTCTGCCCCCAATGGATATAAGTATGCCAGGTACTCACTACACATCACACACCAGATGAACAAGCGGTGGATACCGCGTTCCTGAACGCCACACAGCGCTATTCCCCACACCAGGTATGTGCTTACCACACAGCTTCCTTAATTCTAAATGGCAATGGATGCCTTTCTTTTAATAGCCACCTCTCTCATTACAATCTCCTAGGTGGATACAGTCCACCCCAAGGGAATTCTATCCATACACTGGTATGTTCTCTTTTTCTCTTTTTTCTATGGGACATGCAACCTCATACTTCCTGCCCCTTGTTCCCTGACCCCTCCATGACAGGTAGTTCCCAATTTTTATACAAGCTATGTGTTATATGGTATATATTGCTAAAGTTCTTTATATCTGTGACGATATATTTATTACTATCTATGTTTATTTTTTGTTTTACTACACTGATGAAGGTCCTGAGTGACCGAAACGTTTGTTATACTGTACTCACTTGATTAAAATCAAAGAAATTTAACAAAAGCTTCTTGAGTGCCGGGTTTTAATAGACTTTATATTGTCTTGGTACCTTACCTGAGCACCAACTACTACTAATCAGGACAGTTTGATAGTTTTTGCATATAATGCAGTGTATAATACAGCACAAGAGGCTCCATTCCAGTTCTGTCTGCTGCTGCTGCTGCTGCTGTTACAGATATTTCTACAAACAGCCCCAGGTGTCAGGGGCCAGGGATAATTCTCTTTTTGATCTTAATCCTGATTATTTGGTTAAAAAGCAATCCAGAGAACACCGTTTTTCTGCTCCATTTGCTTGTTGCCACAGCAGAATACAGCCAGATTCTTCCCATATTACAGTGACACAGAAATTTGCAGTGAACGTGGAAAATATTGGCCTCCATTTAAATTTTGGTGCAGTGTTTTAGTGAAGTTATTACCACCAGGTCGCTGTGAAAAATAGTAACTTACAGGCCAGGTATTTAAAATTGTGGTTTTCCGTCACACGTATCACGTATAAGTTCACTCCAAAATCAGTCATTTCTGGCCTCCATGTAAATTTTGTTGCAGTATGTTAGTGAAGTTATTGACACGAGGTCGCTGTGAAAAATAGTAACCTACAGGCCAGCTATTTAAAACTGTGGTTTTCAGTCACACGTATCACATATAGCTGCGGTTCAAATCCAGCCATTTCTAGTGAACATGGAAAATATTTTCCTCCATTTAAAATGGGAAAGGCACGTGGCAAGGGACAGGGAAGTGAACGTGATGGTGATGATGATGCATGAAGAGGACGATGCCGTGGGCAAGCTGAAATTGTGCCACAACAAAAACCCACATCTTCTCGCTCGACCTTCCTGTCCCAAATAATAGCGGACGACAGGACACCACTAGTGATGAGCGAGCATGCTCGCTACTGCTCGGTGCTCGCCCGAGCATCTCACTGCTCGAGATGCTCAGCGCTTGGCGAGTATTTCCTTGTTGCTCGGGCGGGAACTCGGGTCCTCTCCCTGCATGTTTGGCGCTCTTTAGAGAGCCAATGAACATGCAGGGATTGCTTGCCATGCATTGTAATGCCGTAGCCATGTTGGTTGTGGGCATTACAGTGATTGGCTGGCCGCACAGCGTCATCAGGACTATATCAGACCTGACGCCGCCATGCTCGTCACAGTCACTCTGGATCAGACAGTGTAGTGAGAGCTGCTGCTGTGTCAGGGAGAGATTTGTTCGTGTATTAGGTAGTGTAGGGAGAAAAAAAGTACATTACACATATCAATCTTAACAAACAGTCCTTCTGAGGCCTAATCCATCTGCAGAGATATCAGGCAGGCAGGGTGTATAGGCAGGCGGTGTATCTAGCAGACTGCAGTGCATATAGCACAAGAGGCTCCATTCCAATTCTGCCTTCTGCTGCTGTTAGGTATTTCTATACAAAGGCCCAGGTCTCAGTGGCCTGGAATACTTTTCTTTAGATCTTAATCCTCATTATTTGCTTAAAAAGCAATCCAGAGAATACCGTTTTTCTGCACCATTTGCTTGTTTTGGGAGAGGTGCTGCTGCGTCAGGGACAGATTTGCTTGTGTATTAGGTAGTGTACGGAGAAAAAACGTACATTACACATATCCATCTTAACAAACAGTCCTTCTGAGGACTAATCCATCTGCAGAGATATCAGGCAGGCAGGGTGTATAGGCAGGCAGTGTATATAGCAGACTGCAGTGCATATAGCACAAGAGGCTCCATTCCAATTCTGCCTTCTGCTGCTGATAGATATTTATATACAAAGGCCCAGGTCTCAGGGGCCAGGAATACTTTTCTTTAGATCTTAATCCTCATTATTTGCTTAAAAAGCAATCCAGAGAACAAAATTTTTTCTGTGCCATTTGCTTGTTGGCACTGCAGAATACAGCCAGGTCCTTTCCATATTAGAGCGCTAGAAATCCAGCTATTTAAATCATGTTTTCTCTGTCAAACGGATTACATATACGTTGTCAGAAAATACTGCCATTTCTGGCCTCCACTAAAAATTTCCTTTAGTGTGTCATTGAAGCAATTCACCTCAGTTTGCTGTTCAAACTACTTACCTACAGGCCAAGTATTTAAAACTCTGTTTTCTCCGTCAAATGAATCACATATACTTTGTCAGAAAATACTGCCATTTCTGGCCTCCATTAAAAATTTCCTTTAGTGTGTCACTGAAGCAATTCACCGCAGTTTGCTGTTCAAACTAATTACCTACAGGCCAGGTATTTAAAACTCTGTTTTCTCTATCACACGGATCACATATAAGTTCGCTCCAAACTCAGTCATTTGTAGTGAGCGTGGAAGATACTGTCCTCCATTTAAAATGGGCAAGGCACGTGGCAAGGGACGGGGAACTCTACGTGATGGTAATGGTGCATGCAGAGGCCGAGGACAAGGCCGTGGGCAAGCCGAAATTGTGCCACAACAAACACCCACATATTCTCGCCTGACCTTCCTGTCCCAAATTCTAGGGGACTGCAGCACTTCACTATTGAACCCAGAGCAGTGTCAAAAGGTTGTTCGTTGGATAGCGGATAATGCTTTCAGTCACTTAGCCACCACCACCACCACCCTGTCTTCCACACGGTCAAGTCTCAGTAGCCGTGAGTCTGGACCACATATTCCTCACCCTGATCCTCCTTCCTCCAACCATGCCGACTACCCAGAGACAACTGATCCTACACTTGGACACTCTGAAGAGCTGTTCACTTTTCCATTTATAGATTCGGGCCTCTCGCCCGGTCCACTTGAAGCGGGGCAAGAGGATATCGCGTGTAGCGATACCCAAATATTTGAGCAGCCACGGTCACACGAAGGCGATGGTGGGAAAGTGTCACAAGAGGTAGACGATGATGAGACACTATTGCCAGAAAGTCAGGAGGAGGACCAGGGTGTGGAGGTGGAAGACGAAGTGGTGGATGATATAGTAACTGACCCAATCTCGCAGGAGGACATGCAGAGCGAGGAGAGCAGCACACAGGGGGAGGGAGGCAGAGCACCCCAACAGGCAGGAGGAAGCAGTGTGGTGGGCGCAGACAGAAGGCAGGCAACCTTTCCCCGTAATACAAACACGAAGGAAGTTGCCAGTACAAATGTTAGGACTTCCCGAGTCTGGTTGTTTTTTAAAGACTCTGCCGATAACCCCAAAAAGGCCATTTGCAACACCTGTCAAGCCAGCATCAGCAGGAGTGGCAAAACGACCAGCCTGACCACCACCAGCATGATCAGGCACATGGCAGCAAAGCACCCGACTTTGTGGGCCGAACCCCGGGGTCCAGAAACGGTGTATGCGTGTGGCACCATTGCTCCTTCCGCTGTTGTGCATGCAAGCCAATCCCCTGTCCATGTTGCATGCTAAGGCGCCTCCTGCCCTGCACCTGTCATTGCACACTCTCAAGTGGCCGCATCAGAAAGCACGTCCATGTCCTTGTCCCAGCACAGCATTCAGTTGTCCATACCCCAGTCATTGGAACGCAACCGCAAATATGGAGCTAACGCCCTCCAGGCCACACTACTAAATTCTCACATTTCACGACTGCTTGCTCTCAAAATGTTGCCTTTTAGGCTCTTAGATACGGAAGCATTTCACAACCTGATGGCGGCGGACATCCCTCGTTACTCAGTCCCCAGCCGCCACTATTTCTCCTGGTGTGCCGTCCCCGCATTACACAAGCACATGTCCCAAAACATTAGCCTTGCTCTCAACAACGCAGTTACCGGTAAGTCCACCTAACCACGGACACGTGGACAAGTGCTTGTAGGCAGGGACGGTACATCTCGCTGACGGCACACTGGGTTAACATAGTGGAAGCTGAGACCCAGTCGGATCTTGGGACGGAACACGTCCTCCCGACGCCAAGGATTGCGGGCCCTAGGTCAATCAGGGTTGCCCCCACGGTCTACAGCTCCTGCACCTCATCCTCCTCAGCCTCCTGCACCTCCTCTTCAGCCTCCATCTCCGAAATGACCACATCAGTCACGAGCTGGAAACACTGCAGCAGTGCCTCGGCCAAGCGGCAACAGGCTGTGCTGAAGATAATATGCTTAGGTGAAATACCGCACAATTCAGAAGAGTTGTGAACAGCTCTGAAAGAGCAGGCAGATCTGTGGCTCACACCGCTGAACCTACAGCCAGGCATGGTAGTGTGTGACATTGGCCGGAACCTGGTGGCGGCTCTGAGGCGAGGAGAGCTCACACACGTACCATGCCTGGCCCATGTGCTTAACCTCGTGGTTCAGCGGTTTCTCATATCCTACCCGAAGCTGCCGGATCTGTTTGTTAAAGTACGCCGCCTGTGTGCCCATTTTAGAAAGTCAGCTACAGCTTCCGCCGCCCTTGCAGTATTTTAGCAGTGTTTGCAGCTTCCAGCTCACAGACTGATGTGTGATGTCCCCACGCGTAGGAGTGGACATGTATGTCAGACAGATGTACCTTCCTCCAAAATTTTGAGGACTCCACCAAGATGGTGAGCGGCGATGACCCCATAATTAGCGTCACCATTCCGCTTCTCTGTCTTCTGAAACGCTCTCTGCTCACAATCAAAGAGGATGCATTGCAGGTGGAGCACAATGAGATATTGCAAGGAACTATACAGGGTGATTACACACAGCCAAGCCTCATCTCATCCCAACGTGGATTGGGTGACAATGAGGAAAAGGAGGAGGAGGAGGAAGGACAGGAGCTAGTTTCATGCACTATAGACGGTACTACCTGCACAGCTGTCATACTGTCTGTTCAGCGTGGATGGCCAGAGGACAGAGAGGAGGAGGAGGAGGCGAGCATGGTCAGTCATCCTCTTGGTGAGGACACGGTAGTCTTGCCTGTTAGTTGTCTGGCACACATGGCTGAATTTATGTTATGCTGCCTTTCCCATGACCCTTGCGTTCTCAAAATTTTGGGTGACAGTCATTACTGGTTGGTGATACTTCTAGACCACGCTACAAGGAGAACTTTATATCTCTTATTCCTGAGGTGGAAAGGTCTACAATAATGGGGCAGTATTAGAAGGCCCTTGTTGCTGAACTATTAAAAAAATTCTCATCTGAAAACACTGGCGGCAGAGGGCACACTTCGTTGGACAACCAAGGCGTACAGGCGAAAGAGACACAACTTCAATCCAGCAGAGGCAGGGGAACACTGTCAAAGTTCTGGGAGAGTTTTCTCAGACCCTCCCATCGCACAGACCCTGAGGCGCGGGGTACTCTCACAAGGAGTGCAAAGTTTGGGAAGATGCTGAGGGAGTACCTTGCCGACCGTACCAACATCCTCCGTGATTCCTCTGTGCCTTATAATTATTGGGTATCCAAGCTGGATACGTGGAATGAACTGGCTCTCTATGCCTTGGAGGTCCTGGCCTGCCCTGCCACCAGCGTTTTATCAGAGCGGGTTTTTAGTGCCGCTGGTGGAATTATAACTGATAAGCGCATCCGCCTGTCAACTGAAAATGCTGACAGGCTGACTCTTATAAAAATGAACAAGGGCTGGATTGGGCCAGACTTCTCAACACCACCGAATGATAGCAGCGTATCATAAACTCAAATCCAGTGTCTTTTCTTGGGAGGTGTATTCCCATGCACCTTTTCACATCCACATATGGGTATACGCTTCCTGATTTTGTCTATTTGCTCTTGTCCTCTTCCTTCTCCTCATCCTCCACCACCATATCACCAGGGTGACTGTGGTCCGTGATGCAACACCCACATAATTTTTTTAAAGGGTGTTTATGATGCCAGTAAAAAAAATTTTTTATACAGTATGTTAATGTATACCCCCCTGGGGTAAATGTCAGCTCATACACTAAGTGCATGGGCATTACAAGTATGGGAGGCCCGCTCCTTTCTAATGGAAACATTTTTTTATGAGGCCCTCTTCCACGTCTCTTCCAAGCGGCATTGAAGTGCCTCCAAATTTTTGGCAGCCCTTGCATTCACTGCATAGGCCAACAATATGGGAGACTCTCTCCTTTCTAATGGGAATTTGTCATTACTGTGGCCCTGCTCTGTGTCTTTAAATTCTTAGTTGGGTTTTTCCTAAAATTGGTCAGCAGTTGGACACACTGTATACCCTATAACTGTATAGCAGACACTCTCCTTTCTAATGGGAACATGTCGTACTTGTTTCTGTGGCCCTGCTCTGTGTGTCTTTAAATTCTTAGTGGGGTTTTTCCTAAAATTGGTCAGCCATTGGACACACTGCATACTCTATAACTGTATAGCAGACACTCTCCTTTCTAATGGGAACATGTTGTACTTGTTACTATGGCCCTGCTCTGTGTGTCTTTAAATTCTTAGTGGGGTTTTTCCTAAAATTGGTCAGCCGTTGGACTCACTGCATACCCTATAACTGTATAGCAGACCCTCTCCTTTCTAATGGGAACATGTCATACCTTGCTACTGTGGCCCTGCTCTGTGTGTCTTTAAATTCTTAGTGGGTTTTTTCCTAAAATTGGTCAGTTGTTGGACTCACTGCATACCCTATAACTGTATAGCAGACCCTCTCCTTTCTAATGGGAACATGTCGTACCTTGTTACTGTGGCCCTTCTCTATGTGTGTTTAAATTCTTAGTGGGGTTTTTCCTAAATTTTGGCAACCCTTGCAGTCACAGCATGGGCATTACCACTATAGGAGACCTGCTCCTTTATAATGGGAACATTTTATTTTCTGAAACCCTCCTCTATGTCTCTTCAAAGGGCTATTGGGTTGTGTCCAAATTTTTGGCAGCCCTTGCAGTCGCTGGATATGCAATAACAGTATAGGAGACCCACTTGTTAGTAATGGGAACAACAAAGCATAGCCGGCTGATGGCTCTCTAGCAATAGCTAGGGCCGACTGCTGGTCTTTTAAGAATAGTAAGGGCCGTCTGATGTCCCTATAAAAATAAGCTTTATGACTTTCAGAGTCCCTCCATCATAAATAAAAAAGGATGTGTCTGATGATGTGTCACACACCACATTGCCAGATAAGGTTGTAAAATGTTAAAATGACATTTCCCGGAGAATGCATTTGTCTTAAAAAATAACGTAAAAAAACAAAACAATAGGATCTTTCTTTAGTATAAGAAACAGCGTCACCAATTTAACCTCAATGTAATCAAATTATTCAGCTCATGCACCTCCTCCTCCATCTCCAAAATGACCACATCAGTCACAAGCTGACAGCACTGCAGCACTGCCTTGGCCAAGCTGAAACAGGCTGTGCTGAAGATAACATGCTTAATGCTTAATTGACAAACCGCCCAGCGCTGCAGAGTTGTTGAAAGATGTAACACAGCAGCCTGATCTGTCACTCTCACCGCTGAACATACAGCCAGGCATGGTCGTGTGTGATAATAGGCGGAACCTGATGACGGAGAAATGACAGCCGGGGTAGATACGGTTTCCCTCTATGCCAGTCCTTTCACCGAGCTAAAGAATATGGCTGTGGTGAAATACAACTCCCACTGAGAAGCTGTTTCAGATTGAAAAACATTGTGCCCACCAGAGGATTTGATTCTGAGGGATAACCTTTCTCACCCGCTCAAGAGCCCCATAGCAGCTGCAATGTTAGCGCTATCATGAACTCTCCTGAGGTAGAAGCCAAGGCACACCAGAGGATTCTCTGGTGGGACCGTTCAACCCTGCCGAGAAGCAGTCCTTGCTAAGAAAAGTGTGTGGGAAGGTTACCGGACACTATTTTTACTGAGGAGGAAACACACGCAAACATGGGGAGAACATACAAAGTCCTTGGAGATGTTGTCCTTGCTGGGATTTGAACCCAGGATCCCAGCGCTGCAAGTCTTCACTGCTAACCACTGATCCAATGTGCTGCCATTCACACTCTAATATCTAACAGGCTGGAGAAACTTGCACCTACTGCCACTCTATCTTCAGCTCCTTTGTGAGAAAATATATTTGGGCAGCCACTCAGTCTACCAAATAAAATTCCTGAGAAGGAAATTGGGGATGGCTTCGCTACTGGTACTGGGGGCAGTGCTAATACCATGGCATCGTACCATAGTTTGTTGGAAATATTCCAGGTTGGCAGGAGGCAAGCAAATTCCCACAGAAAAGTAATAGCAGTAATGTTCAGGACACATTTCAAGTGCAAGCAGCTTTAGAGGACTTCCTGGGAGAAATGACACGCAGGGTAGATACAGTTTCCCTCTATGCCAGTCCTTTCACCAAGCTAAATACAACTCTCAGCAAAAAAAGTTGTGGACTGGCTCCATACCGTCCCTGGCCACATTCACCTGTCCACGTGTTTGTGGTTAGGCGGTCCTTCCCAGTAAGTGCACTGGGGATGGCACAGGTAATGCTGTGGGACCCGTGCTTGTGGAAGGCGGAGGCGATACCAGGAAATATAGTGGTGGCTGGGGACCGAGTATGGACACCCGGCCGCCGCCAACATGAGGTTGTGAAAAGTTTCCGCCTCGACGAGCTTAAAAGGCCATATTTCAAGTGCAAAGAGCTGCCCAGAAATCTGGCAGTTTACTGTTGCGGCCTGTGGGTGGGTGGCTGCCTGCATACTTGCACTTGCATTCCAAGTAACAGAAAACCAAGCAGATGGTGGCCTCTATCATCATCATGGCCTCACCTCGGCACTATGAACTCTCCTGAAGGAGAAGCCAGGGCCCGCCGGAGGAGTCTCCGGTTCTCTGGTGGGCCCGTCCAACCCTGCCGAAAAGCAGCCCTGGCTAAAGAAAGTGTGGGGGAAAGTTCCCGGACACTCTATGGCTGCTTTTTTAATGTGGATCGGCCATGCTTTTACATGTTATTTCTCAAAACGTATTACAGATCAGGCCATTGTTCAACTCTGTATTCAAGAAATTAAATGCGCAAAGAAAGATGTGTTTGTGTCAAAGCACCACCGACAAGTGCGAGTTGATGTTGGACGGGCTACCATTGCTTCTGCAACAAGGTCGATTACAGGACTTCCTGGGAGGGTACATACGGTTTCCCTCTATGACAGTCCTTTCACCAAGCTAAATACAACTCTCAGCAAAAAAAGTTGTGGACTGGCTCCGTACCATCCCTGGCCACATTCACCTGTCCACGTATTTGTAGTTAGGCGGTCCATCCCAGTAAGTGTACTGGGGAGGGCATGGGTAATTTTGTGGGACCCATGCTTGTGGAAGGCGGAGGCGATAACGGGAAATATAGTAGCGGCTGGGGACCGAGTATGGACAGCCGGCCAACGCCGGCATGAGGTTGTGAAAAGCTTCCACCTCCACGAACCTAAAAGGCCACATTTCAAGTGCAAGCAGATATCAAAAATTTGACAGTATAGTATTGCAGCCTATGGGTAGGTGGGTGGCTGCCTGCATACTTGCGCTTGCATTTCAAGGAATGGGGTAGGGACAACTGAACTCTGCAGTGGGACAAGGATGTAGACGGTGAATGTTGCAAGTCTGCAATGACAGGTTCATGGCGGGATGCATCTTCGCATGCGCCAAGGATCATTTCTAATGGGCACACTTTTAGGCACTGACTTGGGAGTTAGCGATGCTTCCTGAGGTCTTCCCCATGCTGTTCCCATGTCTTTTCAGCACTGTATGCATGTGTCTGATGATGTGTCACACACCACATGGCCAGATAAGGTTGTAAAATGTTAAAATGACATTTCCTGGTGAATGCATTTGTCTTGGTTGAAAGCAATACAAAAGTGCAAAAATGCATCAAAAACGCTACGTGTGAACATAACCAAAGTTGTGGAGGAGTATTTTTGTTTTTGGTTATTTATTTTGCCTTATATACAAGTCATTACCCTGGAAAGGATGTTCCTTAACATATTTCCCAGGAAAATACATTTTGGTTTCATTTTTGTATGTTTTATTGTGAGTCCGTAAAAGTGGCATAATACTCTGACCACGTTGCTGACAGCAGTGACCTGGGAGTCAGAGATGCTTCCAGGGGTCTTCCCCATGCTGTTCCCATGTCATTTGAGCACTGTTCCCTTTGATTTTGGCAATTTTTAGGCCCTCTGCAGACCGCTGGGGGGAGCCGCCTGAAAAATGCTCGAGTTTCCCATAGACTTACATTTGGCTCGTTACTCGTTTCGAGTACCCGAGTATTCCAATTTGCTCGACCTGAGCAATGAGTACCCGAGCATTTTAGTGCTCGCTCATCACTAAACACCACTAATGAACACAGAGCAGTGTGAAAAGGTTATTGATTGGACAGCAGATAATGTTTCCTGTCACTTAGCCACCACCACCATGTCTTCCACACAGTTAAGTCTCAGTCGCCGAGAGTCTGGACTGCATATTCCTCACCCTGATCCTACTTCCTCCCACCATGGCAAGTGCCTGAAGACAAGTGATCCCACACTTGGACACTCCGAAGAGCTGTTTACTTTTCCATTTATAGATTCGGGCCTCTCGCCCAGTCCACTTGAAGTGGGGCAAGAGGAGATCGCATGTAGCGAAAGCCAAATATTTGAGCAGCCATGGTCACACAAAGTCTATGGTTGGAAACTGTCACAAGAGGTGGATAATGTTGAGACACAATTGCCAGAAAGTCAGGAGGAGGACCAGGGTGCGGAAGTGGAAGATGAGGTGGTGGACGATGAATTCACTGGTCACTGACCTAACCTGGCAAGGTGACATGCAGAGCGAGGACAGCAGCACACAGGGGGATGGAGGTGTAGCAC
This sequence comes from Phyllobates terribilis, assembly GCF_046119375.1. Classification (NCBI taxonomy): domain Eukaryota; kingdom Metazoa; phylum Chordata; class Amphibia; order Anura; family Dendrobatidae; genus Phyllobates; species Phyllobates terribilis. Next base: position 204,497,606 of record NW_027362764.1, on the reverse strand, counting down.
CACAACAGGCAAGAACAAGCAGTGTGGTGGCCACAGACAGAAAGCGGGCAACCGTTCCCCGTAACATCAACATGACAGAAGTTGCCAGTACAACTTCCCGAGTCTGGTTGTTTTTTTAAAAGCTCTGTCGATAACCCCAAAAAGGCCATTTGCACCAACTGCCAGGCCAGCTTCAGCCGGGGTAGCAAAACTAGCAGCCTGACCACCACCAGCATGATCAGGCACATGGCAGCAAAGCACCCGACTTTGTGGGCCGAACCCCAGGGTCCAGCAAGAGTGTCTGCGGGTGACACCACTGCTTGTTCCGCTCTTGTGCGTGCACGCCAATCCCCTGTCCATGGCGCATGCCAAGATGGCTCCCACCCAGCACCTGTTGTTTTACACTCTCAAGTAGCACCATCAGCAAGCATGTTCACGTCTTTGTCCCAGTTCAGTTGTCCCTTCCCCAGTCCTTGGAACATGAGTGCAAATACGCAGCTAACTCCGCACAGGCTACACTACATTCGCGAATGCTTGTGCTCGAAATTTTTCCTTTTAGGCTAATGGAGTTGGAAGCTTTCTGCAACCTGATGGCTGCGAGCGTCCTCGGTCCCTAGCCGCCACTACTTCTACCGATGTTCCGTCCCCGCATTACACAAGCACGTTATCACAACATTAGCTGTGCCCTCAGCAATACAGTTACTTTGAAAGTCCACCTAACTACGGACACGTGGACAAGTGCTTATGGGCAGGGACGGTACATCTCGCTGACGGCACACTGGGTTAACATAGTTGAAGCCAGGACCCAGTCATACCATGGAACAGAACACGTCCTCCCGATGCCAAGGATTGCGGGCCCTGGGTCAATTAGGTTTGCCCCCACATTCTATAGCTCCTGAACCTCCTCCTCCACTTCAGCATCCATCTCCAAAATGACCACATCAGTCGCAAGCTGGAAGAACTGCAGCACTGACTCGGCCAAGTGGCAACAGGCTGTGCTGAAGCTAGTATGCTTAGGTGACTAACTACACAACGCTGAAGAGTTGTGGACAGCTCTGAAAGAGCAGGCAGATCTGTGGTTGACACCGCTGAACCTACAGCCAGGCATGGTCGTATGTGACAATGGCCGGAACCTGGTGGCAGCTCTGAGGAGAGGCAAGCTCACACATGTACCATGCCTGGCCAATGTGCTTAACCTTGTGGTTCAGTGGTTTCTCAAAACCTACCCGGATCTGTTGGATCTGCTTGTCAATTTTAGAAAGTCAGCTACAGCTTCCACCGCTCTTGCCCTGCTTCAGCAGAATTTGCAGCTTTCGGCTCACCGAATGGTGTGTGATGTCCCCATGCAATGGAACTCTACATTGCAGATGTTGGGAAGGATTTGTGAGCAGAAGAAGGCAGTTGTTGCCTACCTGTATCATCAAAGCCGTCGGTATTCAGGTCAGATTCCACACATAAAACCTCAGGATTGGACAAGGATGTCAGACATCTGGACCATCCTCCAAAACTTTGAGGACTCCACCAAGATGGTGAGCGGTGATGGCACCATAATTACCGTCACCATCCCGCTTCTCTGTCTTCTGAAACGCTCTCTGCTCTCAATTACATAGGATGCATTGCAGGCGGAGCACAATGTGATGGAACAAGGAACCATACAGGGTTATTACACACAGCCCAGCCTCATCTCATCCCAACGTGGATTGGGTGACAATGAGTAGGAGGAAGAACAGGAGCTAGTTTCCTGCACTATAGATGGTACTACCTGCACAACTGACATACCGTCTGTTCAGCTTGCATGGCCTGAGGACAGGGAGGAGGAGGAAGAGGAGGAGGATGAGGAGGAGAGCATGGTCAGTCGTCCTCTGGGTGAGGACACGGAAATCTTGCCTCTTTACAGTCTGGCACACATGGCTGAGTTTATGTTACGCTGCCTTTTCCGTGACCCTCACGTTGTCCAAATTTTGGGTGACAGTCATTACTGGTTGGAGAACTTTATGTCTCCTATTGCTTTGCAGGACAGGCCTAATAAAATGGGGCAGTATGAGAAAGCCTTTGTTGCAGAATTAGTGAAAAAATTCCCATCTGAAAACGCTGGCGGCAGAGGTCACAGTTCGTTGGACAACCAAGGAGTACTGGTGAGAGAGACACCAATCCAGCAAAGGCAGGGGAACACTGTCAAAGTTCTGGGACAGTTTTCTAAGACCCTTCCATTGCACAGACCCTGAGGCGGGGGGTACTCTCACAAGCAGTGCAAAGTTTCAGAAGATGGAGTCCAAGCTGGACACGAGGCATGGACAGGCTCTATACGCCTTGGAGGTCCTGGCCTGCCTTGCCGCTAGTGTTTTGTCAGAGAGGGTTTTTAGTGTCGCCGGTAGAATTATAACTAGTGATTAGTGAGCACTAAAATGCTCTAGTACTTATTGCTCGGGTCGAGCAAATTGGAATGCTCGAGTACTCGGTCCGAGTAACGAGCCCAATGTAAGTCTATGGGAAACTCGAGCATTTTTCTGGTGGCTTCCCCCAGTCGTCTGCAGAGGGCCTAAAAATTGCCCAAATCGACGGGAACAGTGCTCAAATGAATGGGAACAGCATGGGGAAGACCCGTGTAAGCATTTCTGACTTCCTGATCACTGCTGTCAACAACGTTGTCAGAGGTATTACGCCACTTTTACAGACTCACAATAAAACATGCAAAAATGAAACCAAAATAGATTTTCATGGGACACCAAAAACAAAAATGCTCCTCCACACCTTGGGCTATGTTCACACATAGCGTTTTTGATGCATTTTTGCACTTTTGCATTGCTTTCAACCAAGACATATGCATTCACTGGGTAATGTCATTTTAACATTTTACAACCTTATCTGGCCATGTGGTGTGTGACACATCATCAGACACATGCATACAGTGCTGAAAAGACATGGGAACAGCATGCGGAAGACCCCTGAAAGCATCTCTGAAAGGTCACAGCCTAAAAATGTGCCCATCATAAGTGATGCCTCCTGCCTGTCATTGCAGACTTGCAACAATCACCATCTACTTCCTTGTCCCATCGCAGCGTTCAGTTGTCCGTACCCCATTCCTTGGAATGCAAGCGCAAGTATGCAGGCAGCCACCCACCCACCCACAGGCTGCAATACTATACTGCCAAATTTTTGACAGCTGTTTGCACTTGAAATGTGTCCTTTTATTCTCGTGGAGGCGGAAGCTGTCCACAACCTCATGGTGGCGGCAGCCGAGTGTCCATGCTTGATCCCCTGCCGCCACTATTTCTCCCAGTGTCGTCTCCGCCTTCCAAAAGCATAGCTCACACAACATTACCCGTGTTTACTTACTGGGAAGGACCACCTAATCACAAACACGTGGACAAGTGAATGTGGCCAGTGACAGTACAGAGCCTGTCCACAGCTTTTTTTCTGAGAATTGTATGTCACCACAGCCATATTCTTTAGCTTGGTGAAAGGACATGGGAAACCATATCTAGTCCAGCTGTCATTTCTCCCAGGAAGTCCTTTAAAGCTGCTTGCACTTGAAATGCGGCCTTTAGGCTCCTGGAGGCGGAAGCTGTCCAGAACCTCATGGCAGCGGCGGCCGGGTGTCCATACACTGTCCCCAGCCGCCACTTTTTCTCCCAGTGTCGTCTCCACATTCCACAAGCACGGGTCCCAGAACATTACCCGTGCCCTCCCCAGTTTACTTACTGGGAAGGACCACCTAATCACAACCACGTGGACAAGTGAATGTGGCCAGTGACGGTACAGAGCCAGTCCACAGCTTGTTTGTGAGTTGTATTTCACCACAGCCATATTTTTAAGCTCGGTGAAAGGACTGACTTTTGGGAAACCGTATCTACTCCGGCTGTCATTTCTCCATCACCAGGTTCTGCCATTGTTACACACGACCATGCCTGGCTGTATGTTCAGCGGTGAGAGCCAGGACTGGCATCAGCACCCGGCGCACCCGGGCAAGTGCAGGGGCCCTGAGCAGGCGTGGGGGCCCACTCACCGTCGGGCACCCCGCCGCGGTATGGGACCCGTGAGCGGAGGAGAGCGGTGTCAGCTCCCCCCCCGCCTGCTCAGGGCCTCGGCAGCCGGCACAATACTTACCTCTCCCTATGCCTCCGCAGCAGGTCCTGTCACTTCCGCCGCTGCTGAACAGTGACTTCTCAGGTCAGAGGGCGCGGTGACATCTTTATACTGCGCTCTCTCCTGAGCCGTCACAGCACAGAGCGGGAAGATGCCGGCGCACGTGAGGAGTCCGGAGGTCCAGAGCAGCGGCAGCAGGTGAGGAGTGAGGTGAGTATTTTTTTTTTTTTTATTGTATGGAGGCATGGGGCATTATATGGTGGGGTGGGGGAGTGTGACATCCTGCATGGGGAATTATAAATGAGGAGGGGGTGTGACATCCTGCATCGGGCATTATATGGTGGGGTGGGGTGGGTGACATCCTGCATGGGGCATTATAAGGGAGGGGGGGTGTGACATCCTGCATGGGGCATTATAAGGGAGGTGGGGGTGTGACATCCTGCATGGGGCATTATATGGGAGGGGAACAAGTGACATCCTGCATGGGGCATTATATGGGGTGGGGAAGTGACATCCTGCATGGGGCATTATAAGGGAGGGGGGGTGTGACATCCTGCATGGGGCATTAAAATGGAGGTGGGGGTGTGTGACATCCTGCATGGGGCATTATAAGGGGGGGGTGACATCCTGCATGGGGCATTATAAGGGGAGGGGGGGTGACATCCTGCATGGGGCATTATAAGAGAGGTGGGGGTGTGACATCTTGCATGGGGCATTATATGGGGGGAAGTTACATCCTGCATGGTGCATTATATGGGGTGGGAAGTGACATCCTGCATGGGGCATCATAAGGGAGGGGGGTGTGACATCCTGCATGGGGCATTAGAAGGGGGAATGACATCCTGCATAGGGCATTATTAGGGAGGGTGACATCCTGCATGGGGCATTATAAGGGAGGTGGGTGTGACATCCTGCATGGGGCATTATAAGGAGGGATGACATCCTGCATGGGGCATTATAAGGGGGATGACATCCTGCATGGGGCATTATATGGGGTGAATAGCCTGCATGAGGCATTATGTGGGGGGAACAGCCTGCATGGAGCATTATGTGGGGGGCACAGCCTGCATGGAGCGTTATATGGGGGCCAGTATTCTGTATGGATCGTTATAAGGGGGCCAGTATTCTGTATGGATCGTTATATGGGGGCCAGTATCCTGAACGGAGCATTATATGGGGGCCAGTATCCTGTATGGAGCGTTATATGGGGGCCAGTATCCTGTATGGAGCGATTCGCTGGTTTCTGAGCTATTGTAGAATTTACAATAGATATGACTTATGTAATGTAAGTGAAATCTTTGGCATTTTACTATATACAGTATATATTTCTCTGCGGTATCTGTGCATCATGAATCGTGGTATGTGTTAAAGGGGCCCACTGAGACTCTTTTGCCCAGGGCCCACAAAAACCTGGATGCGGCCCTGGTGAGAGCCACAGATCAGGCTGCTGTGTTACAGCTTTCAACAACTCTGCAGCTGTGGGCGGTTTGTCACCTAAGCATTAAGATTGTTATCTTCAGCACAGTCTGTTGCCCTGTGGCCAAGGCAGTGCTGCAGTGCTTTCAGCTTGTGACTGATGTGGTCTTTCGTAGATGGAGGTCAAACTGGAGGAGGAGGTGCAGGAGCAGAACAATGGGATTACATTGAGATTACATTGACGACTCTGATTTTTATACTAAAGAAACATCCTAATGTGTTTTTTTTACGTTATTTTTTATGACAAATGCATTCACCAGGAAATGTATATTTAAATTTTACAACCTTATCTGGCCATGTGGTGTGTGACACATCATCAGACACATCCTGTTTCATTTATGATGGAGGGACTCTGAAAGTCACTAAGCCTATTTTTATAGGGCCATCAGGCGGCCCTGTTTATTCTTAAAGGGCCAGCAGTTGGCCCTCGCTATTGTTAGAGAGCCATCAGCCGGCTATGCTTTGTTGTTCCCATTATTAATGAGTGGGTCTCCTATACTGTTATTGCATATGCAGTGACTGCAAGGGCTGCCAAAAATTTGGAGGAATTCCAATGCCCATTGCAAGAGACATAGAGGTCAGAGAGCCTCCTAACAACAATGTTCCCATTATTAAGAAGTGGGTCTTCCATAGTGTTTACCTATGCAGTGAAGCAACGGCTGCCAAAAATTTGGAGTAACTCCAATGCCCCTTGCAAGAGACGTAGAGGTCAGAGAGCCTCCTAAAAAAATGTTCCCACTATTAAGAAGTGGGTCGCCCATAGTGTTTGCCAATGCAGTGTAGCAATGGCTGCCAAAAATTTGGAAGAACTCCAATGCCCCTTGCAAGAGACGTAGAGGTTAGAGAGCCTCCTAAAAACAATGTTCCCATTATTAGGAAATGGGTCTCCCATAGTGTTTGCCTATGCAGTGAAGCAATGGCTGCCAAAAATTTGGAGGAACTCCAATGGCCCTTGCAAGAGACGTAGAGGTCAGAACGCCTACTAAAAACAACGTTCCCATTATTAGGAAGTGGGTTTCCCATAGTGTTTGCCTATGCAGTGAAGCAACAGCTGCCAAATATTTGGAGGCACTCCAATGCCCCTTGCAAGAGACATAGAGGTCAGAGAGCCTCCTAAAAACAATATTCCCATTATTAGGAAGTGGGTCTCCCATAATGTTTGCCTATGCAGTGAAGCAACAGCTGCCAAAAATTTGGAGGAACTCCAATGCCCCTTGCAAGAGACGTAGAGGTTAGAGAGCCTCCTAAAAACAATGTTCCCATTATTAGGAAGTGAGTCTCCTATAGTGTTTGCCTATGCAGTGAAGCAATGGCTTCCTAAAATTTGGAGGAACTCCAATGCCCCTTGCAAGGGACGTAGATATGTTGATATGGTACATATGGTGGTGATATAGTGCTGGAGGATGAGGATGTGTAGGAGGAGTACAAGAACAAATAGTCAAAATCAGGAAGCGTATACCCATGTCTGGGTGTGAAGACAGAGGTGCATGGGAATAGCGTTAGATCTCCCCCAAAAAAGACACTGTATTTCAGTTTATGTTACGCTGCTATCATCCGGTGGTGTTGAAAAGTCTGGCCCAACCCAGCCCTTTTTTATTTTTATAAGAGTCAGCCTGTCAGCATTTTCAGTTGACAGGCGAATGCGCCTATCGGTTATAATTGCACCGGCGGCAATAAAAACCCGCTCTGACAAAACGCTAGCGGCTGGGCAGGCACGGACCTCCAAGGCATAGAGGTATAGTTCATGCCACTTGTCCAGTTTGGATACCCAATAATTATTAGGCACAGAGGAATCACGGAGGGCGTTGGTACGGTAGGCAAGGTACTCCCTCACCGTCTTCCGAAATTTTGCACTCCTTGTGAGAGTACCCCAAAGCATTTGTGAAATGTGTGAATTTAGTAGTGTGGCCTAAGGGGCGTTAGCTGCGTATTTGCTCTTATGTTCCAAGGGCTGGGGTAAGGAAAACTGAACGCTGCGCTGAGACAAGGACGTGGACGTGCTTGCTGATGGTGCTAGTTGAGAGTGTTCAACGACAGGTGCATAGCGGGAGGCATCTTGGCATGCGCCATGGACAGGGTATTGGCGTGCACGCACAACAGCGTAACAAGCAGTAATGTCACCCGCAGACACTGTTGCTGGACCCTGGGGTTCGGCCCACTTAGTCGGTTGCTTTGCTGCCATGTGCCTGATCATGCTGGTAGTGGTCAGGCTGGTAGTTTTGCTACCCCTGCTGATGCTGGCCTGGCAGGTGGTGCAAATGGACTTTTTGGGGTTATCAGCACAGTCTTTAAAATACAACCAGACTCAGGGAGACCTAACAGTTGTACTGGCAACTTCTGTCATGTAGATGTTACTGGGAATGGTTGCCTGCCTTCTGTCTGTAGCCACCACACTGCTTGTTCTTGCCTGTTGTGGTGCTACGCCTCCCTTCCCCTGTGTGCTGCTGTCCTCGCTTTGCATGTCATCTTGACAGGTTGGGTCAGTGACTTCGTCGTCCACCACCTCATCTTCCACTTCTGCACCCTGGTCCTCCTCCTGACTTTCTGGCAACTGTATCTCATCATCATCCACCCTCTTGTAACAGTTTTCCATCATCGCCTTTGTGTGACCATGGTTGTTCAAATATTTGGGCATTTCTACATGCGATCTCCTCTTGTCCCACTTCAAGTGAACCGGGTGAGAGGCCCGAATCTATAAATGGAAAAGTGAGCAGCTCTTTGGAGTGTCCAAGTGTGGGATCAGTTGTCTCCGGGCACTGGACATGGTGTGAGAAAGGAGGATCAGGTGAGGAATATGTGGTCCAGACTTATGGCTATTGAGACTTGACCATGTGGAAGACTTGGTGGTGGCTAAGTGACTGGAAGCATTATCTTCTATCCAACCAATAACATTTTTACACTGCTCTTTGTTCAATAGTGGTGTTCTGCGGTCCCCTATTAATTGGGACAGGAAGGTTGAGCGAGAAGATGTGGGTTTTAGTTGTGGCACAATTTCAGCTTGCCCACGTGCACTTCCCCATCCCTTGCCACGCTCCTTTCCCATTTTAAATGGAGGACAATATTTTCCACGTTCACTACAAATGGCTGGATTTGAATCTCAGTGATATGTGATACATGTGATGGAAAATCACAGTTTTAAATAGCTGGCCTGTAGATAACGATTTTTCATAGTCACTGACACACTGCAACAATATTTAAATGGAGGCCAGAAATGGCTGAATTTGGAGCAAACTTATATGTGATACGTGTGACAGAAAACCCCAGTTTTAAATAGCTGGCCTGTAGGTTACTATTTTTCACAGCGACCTGGTGTCAATAACTTCACTAACACACTGTAACAAATTTTACATGGAGGCCAAAAATGGCATAATTTTCAGCGCACTTATATGTGATCCGTATGACGGACAAACCGCAGTTTTAAATAGCTGGCCTGTAGTTAACTATTTTTAACAGTGAACTGGTGCAAATAACTTCACTAACACACTGCAACAAAATTTAAATGGATGCCAGAAATGGCAGAATTTTGATATGTGATCTGTGTGACGGACAAAACACAGTTTTTAATAGATGGATTTTTAGCACTGTAATATGGAAAGGATCTGGCTGTATTCTGCAGTGCCAACAAGCAAATGGAGCAGAAAAACAGTGTTCTCTGGATTGCTTTTTAAGCAAATAATCAGGATTAAGATCCATTAAAAAATTATTCCTGGCCCCTGATACCTGGGGTTATTTCTAGAAATATCTGTAAAAGCACCAGCAGCAGACAGAACTGGATTGGACCCTCTTGCTATATGCACTGCAGTCCGCCACATACACTGCCTGCCTGCCTAGCATTGATATCTATGTAGCTTGATTAGTCCTCAGAAGGACTGTTAGTTGAGATGGATATGTGTATAATATATTGCGGTATACCTACACTAACTAAGAAACAAGTAAATCTCTCCCTATCCTGCCTGATTCCGGAGTAGACTGTGATGAGCATGGCGGCACCCGATCTGATATAGACCTGAAGACGCTGTGTGGGCAGCCAATCACTATAATGCCACAACCAACATAGCTGCGGTATTACATTGTGTGGCAGACAATTCCTGCATGTTCACTGGCTCTCTAAAAAGCTCCAAACATGCAGAGAGGGGACCTGAGCTCCCGCCGAGCATCCCCGGAAATACTCAGCGAGCGCCGAGCATCTCAAGCAGTGAGATGCTCGGGCAAGTACCGAGCAGTAACGAGCATGCTCGCTCATCACTAGTTCTAATGATTTCAGCAAAGTGTTCCATTATAAGATCAAATAAAAGTGGGGATACAGGGTGACCTTGGCGTGTACCATTGCATTTAGAAAATGAGTTAGATGAAATATTATTTACTTGGACCATTGCTGAAGGACTGGAATAATCAGGAAATTTTTGATATATAGACGTAGAGCCACAAGTATAGCTTCTAGACGGATAAAAATAGTCTATTAAACTAAAACATAAGGCCAAACTCTTTGCAGATATTGTCCTTGGTGGGATATTAACCCAAAATCCCAGCACTTAGCCATCACGCTGCCTATACGTTATGTGTGCATATTGTCTTTAGTATTGCTAATTACAATATAACCAGTGAACCATCTTGATGCCTAAGTTGTTGAAGTTCAGCGCTATTAATTTGTATTGGACTGATCGGCATTATCAAAATTCCACTATTGCTGAGAAAAAGAAAAGGAAAGTCCTGGATAACTACTTTAAGCAAGGTATGAATAGCCTATTTAGCAGAGTTAAGCAAAAAAATTTGTAGAGTCTTTGTCCACTACTTACTTTGGCCAGCAAACCTCCACCTGCCTGCTAGCATTACTGATACCTCATCCGATTGGTAAGCGTGGTGCAACGTTATCATTGTGGCATGACCCACACATGATGTTGCACTAGGCCTACTAATCAGAAGAAGCAGGTAGAAGGAGGCTTGCATAGCTCTGTTTTGTTGGCCATGAACAATCAACATATTGGCTCGACTATTTGCTGAACTCCACTATATAGGCTTCATTCAAACGTGCATGAGTCACATACGTGTCCTACCTATATTAGTCACAGATAGAACGCATACACATTGTAATGTGTGTAATCAGTATGCAGTCCATGATTAACATTGTAAAGGATGCGAGTAGCATTGCAGGTCTTCTTTTTCATCGATGAAAATCACTGATGGTAAAAACTGAAACACTAACCAAATGCTTATGAAATTTGCAGTCATAACACTGATGAACAACAGTCCGTGCTTATACGTACCAGTAAAATTGGCTGACCTTAGGCTGGCCACACACATGAGATGGCTGTCGATGAATGATACTTTGGCTTATGATTTGGCCAAAAGCCATCTCATCTGATTCTCCCATACACAGGACTTCTTATTTGGCCAAGCGCTCCTGTGTTCTCTATGAGAGATTTTCTTATGAAATCTTCTTTTTGGCTGCTCCTCGATTCGAACCAGTGATCTTTCGTTTGAGAATTAACCTTGTAACGCACTCAGATTTTAGGGAATGTGGGAACAGGTTGTATTTTGTATTATATAGGAAGAAAAAGATTTATCCACCACCAGAGCAAAACAGTAGCAATGCAGTGACATGACAAGAATCTGCATAACTAATCATATGCTAAATAATTGCAAGTCAAATTTATATATGAGATAGTCAAGATGATTGTCTATAAAATGATTGTAGTCTCACGTTTGAAGCAATAGTGGATGGTGAGACATTGAGCCTGAAAGTTAAAATTTAAAATTATTGTAGCCCTTTTGATTTTAATTGTAACCTTATATGTTTTTATGGTTTAATTGTTGTACTACAAGTTTTGTTCGATGCTGCGCCTCACCGCCTCCAAATGGCTACAATCGCACCATTGGATTTTACAGCCATTTCAGAGCCACCATACTCACCAATTTGGACTATTTTGACAGTTCTGTTACCTAAAATCAATGTACAATTCCGGTCTATTTCAGTTCCAGAAATTAAGACACACAAAAAAAAATTAAAGAGTAAATACTTTTTCGAGGTACTTTGGATGCCCTTCATAAAAGTGTTTAGACTTTGAAAGCCCCACACAGAGACTCAGTCTCAGATGGACATTAGTCTGTCAGCCACATCTACCTATAGGAGATTTCCCTTTAAATGCCTGCCACAAATTAATTTACATGGAGTGTGCCATTGATGATTCAGCTTGGAGTGCCTTCTAAAAATTCTCCTTCTCCAGAGGGTCAAGTAGTTATATCCTTTTCCCAGGGTATTTACTAGCAATTGATCCCATCAAAGATTGATTGCTAATTGTTGTGTTTGAGATGCCCCAGTAGTTCTCAGCTGTTGATAATTATGGTATAGTTTAACAAAGTTAAAAAATGGCAATGCTCCTTTAAATCGGTTGTGGAAAAACATAAAAACTGTAACAATGAAGATTTAGATAGTGTGTATGATCAGGGTGGTCTTCCTTAGACAACTCCTTTAAACACTGATTAGTAGAAAAAATCTAAGGATTTCTTCTACTACTGCAGAGAGACATACTTAATACAGAAATTTCATTTGGTTAGTGATGAGCGAGTATGTTCTGTTAACCGTTTCGGCAAGCAGGCTCGGATGCTCGCCGAGTATCTTCAGCGTGCTCAGGTGTTATGTTTTAGTCAATCTGTGCTCATGGTTTGAGACTGTTTGACAGCTTTAATACATGTGAGGAATGCATAAGAAATAAGCATTTCTCACATGTATTTGTAATGCACACGCCCGGGCTGAGCGGCGTGTGCGTGTGATTCCACTGGACCGTGCCGGAGAGTGAATTCCTGGAGGGGCGTAACTAGGTATTCACCCGATCTGACCAGGGTCGCACGACGGCATACGACGCCAGTGCACCAAGGAGGAACCGAGCAGAGGGACCAGGTGCTACTCCAGGACAGACCCCGGACACGGCTGTTGACCCACACAGGGGAATACAGGAACAGACAGGTTAGGCTGGCACACAGACTGGTGGGTATAGGCTGGCACGACTGGTATGCAGGCAGGCGGGTATGCAGGCAGGGGGGTACAGGCAAGCACGGCTAGAGTGCAGACAGGGAGGTACTAGCAGGTTGGAACACAGGCGGGATAGGACCCAGTACACACTGGGACTCAGGAACAGAACCACAGATGTGGCGGACAAACACAGCAGAGTAAGGCCGCCCAGAGTGGTGAGCGAGAGCAGGGTAAGACAAGACCGCCAAGATCGGCGAGCAAGAGTAGAGCAGGACGAGGCCGCCCGGAGCGGCGAGCAAGATTAGAGCAGGACAAGGCCACCTGGAGCGGTGAGCAAAGGGTCAGAGCTGAGCGAGACTGCCGGAGCAGTGAGCAAGGAGTCAGAGCAGAGCGAGACTGCCGGAGCAGTGAGCAAAGGCATCAGAGCAGAGCGAGACTGCCGGAGCAGTGAGCAAAGGGTCAGAGCAGAGCGAGACCGCCGGAGCAGCGAGCAAAGGGTCAGAGCAGAGCGAGACTGCTGGAGCAGTGAGCAAAGGGTCAGAGCAGAGCGAGACTGCCGGAGCAGCGAGCAAAGGGTCAGAGCAGAGCGAGACTGCCGGAGCAGCAAGCAAAGGGTCTGAGCAGAGCGAGACTGCCAGAGCAGCGAGCAAAGGGTCAGAGCGGAGCGAGACTGCCGGAGCAGCGAGCAAAGGGTCAGAGCGGAGCGAGACTGCCGGAGCAGTGAGCAAAGGGTCAGAGCGGAGCAAGACCGCCGGAGCAGTGAGCAAAGGGTCAGAACGGAGCAAGACCGCCGGAGCAGTGAGCAAAGGGTCAGAGCGGAGCGAGACTGCCGGAGCAGTGAGCAAAGGGTCAGAGCGGAGCGAGACTGCCGGAGCAGTGAGCAAAGGGTCAGAGCGGAGCAAGACTGCCGGAGCAGTGAGCAAAGAGTCAGAGCGGAGCAAGACTGCCGGAGCAGTGAGCAAAGGGTCAGAGCAGGCCAGAACCGCCGGAGCGGTGAGCAAAGGCAGAGCAGGCTAGAACCGCCGGAGCGGTGAGCAAGGCAGAGCAGGCTAGAACCGCTGGAGTGGTGAGCAAGGCAGAGCAGGCTAGAACCGCCGGAGCGGTGAGCAAGGCAGAGCAGGCTAGAACCGCCACAGCGGTGAGCAAGGCAGAGCAGGCTAGAACCGCCGGAGCGGTGAGCAAGGCAGAGCAGGGGGGACAGGGCTCTGTACACACGGAACAGGCAGGAAGGGAAAGGCAGAACCAGATACCCACAGGGTACTTGCAGTGAAGTAGCGAGTGGACCACAAACTCACAAACGGAAGTACAGTGACAACGAGCAGGAGTTAGGTACGAGTTCAAACTCTGCAGAAAAAGGAAAGGTACGGACATAGAGAAACACAGGAAACAGGCTAGAAGAGTATACAGACAAGAACAGACACAGTAGCAAGATACAGGAGCGGGTCTAGGTATGCAGCCCCTAGAAGGTTGGAGGAACAGGCTAGGAGCGTGTTCAGACAGGACAGACAAGATACAGGAGCGGGTCTAGGTATGCGGCCCCTAGAAGGCAGAACGAACAGGCTAGGAGCGTGTTCAGACAGGCCTGGAAATACAGCCTCCAGGAAAGGCAGGCAAGCAGACACAGAAAGGGACCTGGCACATTCAGAGTGAAAGAGCACACTGAATGAAACACAATGCTCAGGCAGGGTTTCTTGGGAGGAGCTGGGTTAAATACCAGATGACAGACAGCAATAGGCTGAGGACGCACAAGGGGTGTGCCCGCAGCAGGTACAAGAAACAGGAAGTGATCGGGCGCTGCCCTTAAGCAGCAGAAACAGAGGTAAACAGACAGCATGGAGGGAAGCCAGGCTAGCAGACTGGACTGGAGATCAAGTGCGCGCTCTTGCACAGTGGGAGATGGACCACTATGCAAGGACGCCGCCAGGTATGTTACAGTACCCCCCCCCCTTATGCCCCTCTTCTTAAGGCCTGCCAGAATGTTCCGCAGGGAATTTGAGGGCCAATCCTTCACTTCAAGGAGATCACTTCCACTGTCCACCGGAAAAACTGGTCTCCTCTGGGTAGCTAGGATGCTACCTCCTATCCAGCCATCCTCAGCAACAGACGAAACGGGTGGAGTACCAGGATTAGCACACAAGGAAGTCTCTCTCCACTTATTATCAGGTAGCACCCCAGAGGGTTCAGGAGACAACTGGAAGCCCTCCGCTGGGTTGGAGGGGTGCAGAGACTCAGGGGTAACCTCTGCTTCGGGGTACATCTTGTCAAGCTCACAGGATGAAATGGGCGAGGTATCAGGTACAAGGTGTAGAAAAGTCACTGTCTCTTTGTTATCAGGTGGTACCACGGAGGATTCAGGAAACAACTGGGGGTCCTCCGCCGGGTCGGAAGCGTGCAGAGACTCAGGGGTAACCTCTGCTTCGGAGTACACTAGGTCGGACTCACTAGAAGAAGCGGGCGAGGTATCAGGTACCGAGTATAGGAGAGTCTCTGTCCATTCGCTATCAGGTAGCACCCCAAAGGGTTCAGGAGACAACTGGAGGTCCTCCGCCTGGTCGGAGAGGTGTAGAGACTTGGGGATAACCTCTGCTTCGGAGTATACTAGGTCGGACTCACTGGAAGAAGCGGGCGAGGTATCAGGTACCGAGTATAGGAGAGTCTCTGTCCATTCGCTATCAGGTAGCACCCCGAAGGGTTCAGGAGAAAACTGGAGGTCCTCCGCCTGGTCGGAGGGGTGTAGAGACTCGGGTATAACCTCTGCTTCGGAGTACACTAGGTCAGACTCACTGGATGAAGCGGGCGAGGTATCAGGTACAGAGTATAGGAAGACTCTGTCCATTTGCTACCAGGTAGCACCCCAAAGGGTTCTGGAGACAACTGGAGGTCCTCCGCCTGGTCGGAGGGGTGTAGAGACTCGGGGTTAACTACCGCTTTGAGGTACCCATTGTCAGGTTCACAGGACGGAGCGGACGAAGCATCGGGTACCGGGTGTAGGGAAGTCTCTCTCCATTTGTCATCAGGTGGTATCCCGGAGGTTTCTAGGTGGGCAGAAGTCTCTTCGAGCAGGAGAACAGGTGCGCTACCTACGCATATTACCCGTAGGGGCTGCTCCGGGATACAGGGAAATGAAGCTTCAGCAGGGACTTCAAGGTTGGGATCAGGAGGTCTTTGGGAGGACAGACCCAGGCGTGACGGCGTGCCTATACGCCTAGCACATCTGGACTGCCTCTTGAGGTTGGGAGAAGTATTCCGAAGAGCGTAGTCATCCTGTGTGGATTCTGGATGGGCAGTAGTCTCTTCGGGCAGGAGGACTAGTGCGCTACCCACACACATTACCCATCGGGCCTGCTCCGGGATATTGGGAAGTGAAGCTTCAGCAGTAGCCTCCGGGTTAGGATCATCGAAGACCATTAGAAAGGCCACCAGGAAGGCCATTATGTCCAGGACGATAGGATCCTGTGCGTCCCATAGGGGGGTGATCCATTTCAAGGCATCACCCGCTAGGTAAGACATCATGAATCCCACCTTAGCCCGATCGGTGGGAAAACAAAGAGGGTAGAACTTGAAGTGTAGCATGCATTGCTCCACAAATGCACGACTCTGTCTTGGATCCCCATAGTACCGTGGCGGATCCGCAGGAACGAGTGCAGAAAGATCCATCTGGACGGGTGCGTAATTCGCCTGGAACTCAGCTAAAGGAAAAAAAATATATATATATTTTTATATTTATCTTTAATGCACGTATTCGCTGGAAAAACGTCTCAGAGAGCGAAGGCCGTGGGGCTCAACGGGAACCATGGCCTGAGCATGCTGTAATGCACACGCCCGGGCTGAGCGGCGTGTGCGTGTGATTCCACTGGACCGTGCCGGAGAGTGAATGCCTGGAGGGGCGTAACTAGGTATTCACCTGATCCGACCAGGGACCAGGGACCGACGGCATACGACGCCAGTGCACCAAGGAGGAACCGAGCAGAGGGACCAGGTGCTACTCCAGGACAGACCCCGGACACGGCTGTTGACCCACACAGGGGAATACAGGAACAGACAGGTTAGGCTGGCACACAGACTGGTGGTTATAGGCTGACACGACTGGTATGCAGGCAGGCGGGTATGCAGGCAGGGGGGTACAGGCAAGCACGGCTAGAGTGCAGACAGGGAGGCACTAGCAGGTTGGAACATAGGCGGGATAGGACCCAGTACACACTGGGATTCAGGAACAGAACCACAGATGTGGCGGACAAACACAGCAGAGTAAGGCCGCCCAGAGTGGTGAGCGAGAGCAGGGCAAGACGAGACCGCCAAGAGCGGTGAGCGAGAGTTGAGCAGGACGAGGCCGCCCGGAGCGGCGAGCAAGAGCAGAGCAGGACGAGGCCGCCCGGAGCGGCGAGCAAGAGTAGAGCAGGACATGGCCGCCTGGAGCGGTGAGCAAAGGGTCAGAGCAGGCCAGAGCCGCCGGAGCGGTGAGCAAAGGCAGAGCAGGCTAGAACCACCGGAGCGGTGAGCAAGGCAGAGCAGGCTAGAACCGCTGGAGCGGTGAGCAAGGCAGAGCAGGCTAGAACCGCCGGAGCGGTGAGCAAGGCAGAGCAGGCTAGAACTGCTGGAGCGGTGAGCAAGGCAGAGCAGGCTAGAACCGCCGGAGCGGTGAGCAAGGCAGAGCAGGGGGGACAGGGCTCTGCACACACGGAACAGGCAGGAAGGGAAAGACAAAACCAGATACCCACAGGGTACTTGCAGTGAAGTAGCGAGTGGACCACAAACTCACAAATGGAAGTACAGTGACAACGAGCAGGAGTTAGGTACGAGTTCAGACTCTGCAGAAAAAGGAAAGGTACGGACATAGAGAAACACAGGAAACAGGCTAGAAGAGTATACAGACAAGAACAGACACAGTAGCAAGATACAGGAGCGGGTCTAGGTATGCAGTCCCTAGAAGGCGGGAGGAACAGGCTAGGAGAGTGTTCAGACAGGACAGACAAGATACAGGAGCGGGTCTAGGTATGTGGCCCCTAGAAGGCGGAACGAACAGGCTAGGAGCGTGTTCAGACAGGCCTGGAAATACAGCCTCCAGGAAAGGCAGGCAAGCAAACACAGAAAGGGACCTGGCACATTCAGAGTGAAAGAGCACACTGAATGAAACACAATGCTCAGGCAGGGTTTCTTGGGAGGAGCTGGGTTAAATACCAGATGACAGACAGCAATAGGCTGAGGACGCACAAGGGGTGTGCCCGCAGCAGGTACAAGAAACAGGAAGTGATCGGGCGCTGCCCTTAAGCAGCAGAAACAGAGGTAAACAGACAGCATGGAGGGAAGCCAGGCTAGCAGACTGGACTGGAGATCAAGTGCGCGCTCTTGCACAGTGGGAGATGGACCACTATGTAAGGACGCCGCCAGATATGTTACAGTATTAAAGCTGTCAAACAGTCGCAAATCGTGTGCATGGAGTGACTGAAACATAACACCCGAGCACGCTGAAGATACTCAGAAAACACCCGAGCATGCTCGTAAATCTCGAGTACTGAGCATGCTCGCTCATCACTACATATGGTCTAATAAGCACAATACTGACACTTGCAATTTGTTAGTATTGCACTTACAATGATTTCTTTTGTTCAGTTCTTTTACGTTGTCTGATTATAAAAGAATCTAATATGTTTCAACAAAGTTCA
This sequence comes from Phyllobates terribilis, assembly GCF_046119375.1. NCBI lineage: Eukaryota > Metazoa > Chordata > Amphibia > Anura > Dendrobatidae > Phyllobates > Phyllobates terribilis. The sequence goes on along the minus strand of NW_027362764.1, from coordinate 204,479,432 downwards.
CAACCTCTAAACCACACAATGACACATTCAGAAAATTATTAGATATGATTTTTTCTAGAATTTGATCTTTAGAGGTCAGCAGAAGGGCAAATAGTTTATATCTATACCCATGGGATCACTGGAAGGAGTGTAATGCATTTCTAAAAAAGAAAAGTCAATTGTACTTTTCTATAATTTTTGCTTTAATGCTTTAAGCTATCAAACAGCTATGACATTTCTCCTTGCTTGTAAAGTATGGTAAAAAGTAATTTATCTCATGTCCCCTTTAGTCACATATTTATTGTGGTCAACAACAGAAATTCTTGATGTTTACACCCATAGGCTGGCAAAACTAATAGCAAGCAGGCATCTTGAAATGGGAGTTGATTGAAGGCTTATATTAGAAAGTCACAGTAACTTTAAAGGGGTTGTCTGGTCTTAAACTACAAGTCTAAAATCACTCTATGTGGCCAGGAATATGCATATCGCATTCTTGCAGTCCCATGACTGCCCACTCTCGGCACCAGCACTGGAGAAACCTCACACCGCGTAGTGCGCGCACATTGTGAGGATTCACAAGCTTTCCATTAATGGGGAAGCACGGTGGCTCAGTGGTTAGCACTCTAGCCTTGAAACACTAGGATCTTGGATTTAAATTCCACCAAGAGCAAGATCTGCAAGGAGATCTCCCTGTGTGTGAAATTCCTCCATGTACAGATAATGTATAGTTTAACACAATATCATACGGATAACTGTGTAATTGGTTTATTTGTATGGGAAATTGTTTGTGTGTTTATTCATCTGTTTGTAACTAAAGTTTCTGATTAATAGAAAAAAATGTTTCTCAGTGTTGATTACTTAAAGCAAATCTGTCAGTAGGTTTTTGCTATTTAGTCTGAGAGCAGCATGATGTAGGTGCAGAGACCCTGATTCCAGCGATGTGTCACTTACTAGACAGCTTGTTGTATAATTTTAATAAAATCACTGTTTTTTCAGCAGGAGATTATCACTGGAGGACTAGCTGTTTTTTGCCATGTACTCCTCCATATTTATGAGCTCTGTGTAACCCATCCCCATCACGGATAAAGAGCTTTCTGCCCATGTTCAGTGTAGACCAGAAAGCTGCTGCTCAGCCATGTGGGTGAGTTTATACAGAGCTCAGCTTTTAGAGAGATGGTAGATCTGCAGTAGATAAAAAGTGATTTTATCAAAACTACGCTAAACAGACTAGTAAGTGACACATAGATGGAATCAGAGTCTTTGTAACTACATTATGCTGTTCTTAAATTAGGTGTCAAAAACCTGTTGACATATTCCCTTTAAATACTGCACCTGCAGCGTGTTGTCTTATTGAAGTTCTAAGTGAGGCTTGATGAGTGAAGTGAGGACTACAACTAAACGCGGTAGAAAAGTGCACAGATTTACGCAATATTATAGTTGAACACAAGAACATAGGACACTAAGGAGTGGTGTTTTTTTTGTTTTTGTATTTTTTTTCATATTGTCTGTTCATCTCTATTTATTATGTGCTAACTGGGCAATGCTACCAAGCGTGCATTTTGTGAGATGTATGTATGCCTAAAAAAGCCGTTACAGGGTGAATATACAGTGGTGGCCAAAAGTATTGGCACCCCTGCAATTCTGTCAGATAATACTCAGTTTCTTCCTGAAAATGATTGCAATCACAAATTCTTTGGTATTATTATCTTCATTTCATTTGCTTGCAAGGAAAAATCTGCACTTACTTCCTCATAGAAACCCAGCATATTGGTTAGACACGACTTATCTTTCATGAATTCATGCTGGTTGTCAGTTATTATATTATTCTCTGTAATATATTTCTGCAGGTCATCTCTTATAATGACCTAAAAGTCTTTGCACACTACTGATGTCAGAGTTACGAGACTGTAGTTGCCTGGATCCACCTTCTTAACTTTCTTAAATATCGGTACCAAGTCAGCTATCCTCCAATCCTGTGGCACAAACTCTGTTACTTGAGAGTCTAAGAAGATGAGATACAGCGGTCTGTCAATCACTGAGCTCAATTTCCTCAATATCCGTGGATGAATGCCTTCTGATCTGGGGGAATTGGTGAATATTTAATTTGTTCAGATGCAGGCGTACTTCTTGTTTTAAACTAGGTATATCAGGGGGTGAAGTTTGATTTTTGCTTTGTTCAATGATTTCTGAAACAGTCAGATTACTGGTGCACACGAATGAAAAGTGCCTGTTTAACATCTCAGCCTTATCTTTGTCATCTATATTTATCTTGTTATCATCATCTTTTAAGTGGCTGATACAATCCGTTTTTGTTCTTTCTGCCATTAATTTTTTTTTCTACAGGATTTTTTATACAGGATTTCTGCAAGTTTTCTACAGGATTCTAGTAATATATCCTTAAACATGCCCCATTTATGTTCAGTATCCCCAGTTACAATGGCCTGGTCCCAGTGTACATGATTAAGCTCTTTGATAAATTTGTTGAAATAAGTTTTCCTAAAGTTCCAGGTTTGCAGCATTTCATCCTCTACATGTTCTACTATATTTGAAGGCTTATAGCAAACTCCAATTAGCAGCCTTCCATTATTGCCATCCCCATATATATTTACCCATACTGATTCCACATTGTTGCAAATCCCCCAATGTCATCATTAAACAGAGCTCTTAAGTTGGATTTAACGAAATTACACACCCTTCATCTTTTTTTGCCTTTTCTGTCCTTTCTAAATGTAGTGTAACCCTCTATGCTTAGCACCCAGTCATGTCTTTCATCTAGCCAGGTTTCTGTAATGCCCACCACATCGTAATCTGTGGCATTTGCCAGCAGACATTTCATATCATTAGTACATTTATTACTCCTACTCACCACCTTACTTTCCTTGCATGTCCCAGCCTCTACTAAATCCTCATTGACCCCTACTGTTTCACTCTCTCTGTCTACTCTATTCTCTTATTTGCACAACTGCCCTCCCTCCTCCAGATCCTAGATTAAATCCTCCTCCATCCAGCAGCTGCACCCTCCCTATTGAGGTGCAACCCATCCCTACTGTAGATTCTGTAGCCGACAGAAGACATTGCAGTTTTCCTTCAACACAAACCTTTCCTTCTTGCACTAATTTCACCAGGGGGCGCTCTGACGAAGCATGGGTGAATCATATGTTGGGGCACCAGGATCACATATCACAACATTCTGTTGGACATTTAAAAATATTTTCCTATTCTTTAGCACATATGGCTTACCACACCATCTGTTTATACATGTCAGAATTTTTCATTGTGTAGCATATACAGTACAGACCAACAGTTTGGACACACCTTCTCATTTAAAGATTTTTTTGTATTTTCTTGACTATGAAAATTGTACATTCACACTGAAGGCATCAAAACTATGAATTAACACAAGTGGAAATATATACTTAAAAAAGTGTGAAACAACTGAAAATATGTCTTATATTCTAGGTTCTTCAAAGTAGCCACCTTTTGCTTTGATGTCTGCTTGGCACACTCTTGGCATTCTCTTGATGAGCTTCAAGAGGTAGTCACCGGAAATGGTTTTCACTTCACAGGTGTGCCCTGTCAGGTTTAATAAGTGGGATTACTTGCCTTATAAATGGGGTTGGGACCATCATTTGTGTTGTGCAGAAGTTAGGTGGATACACAGCTGATAGTCCTACTGAATAGACTGTTAGAATTTGTATTATGGCAAGAAAAAAGCAGCTAAGTAAAGAAAAACGACTAGCCATCATTACTTTAAGAAATGAAGGTCAGTCAGTCTAAAAAATTGGGAAAACTTTGAAAGTTTCCACAAGTGCATTTGCAAAAACTTTCAAGCGCTACAAAGAAACTGGCTTACAAGAGGACCGCCCCAGGAAAAGAAGACCAAGAGTCACCACTGATTCTGAGGATAAGTTTATCCAAGTCACCAGCCTCAGAAATCGCAGGTTAACAGCAGCTCAGATTAGAGACCAGGTCAATGCCACACAGAGTTCTAGCAGCAGACACATCTCTACAACAACTGTTAAGAGGAAACTTTGTGCAGCAGGCCTTCATGGTAAAATAGCTGCTAGGAAACCACTGCTAAGGACAGGCAGCAAGCAGAAGAGACTTGTTTGGGCTAAAGAACACAAGGAATGGACATTAGACCAGTGGAAATCTGTGCTTTGGTCTGATGAGTCCAAATTTGAGATCTTTAGTTCCAATCACAGTGTCTTTGTGCGACGCAGAAAAGGTGAACGGATGGACTCAACATGCCTGGTTCCCACCGTGAAGCATGGAGGAGGAGGTGTGATGGTGTGGAGGTGCTTTTCTGGTGACACTGTAGGGGATTTATTCAAAATTGAAGGCATACTGAACCAGCATGCCTACCACAGCATCTTGCAGCGGCATGCTATTCCATCCGGTTTGCGTTTAGTTGGACCATCATTTATTTTTCAATAGGACAATGACCCCAAACACACCTCCAGGCTGTGTAAGGGCTATTTGACCAAGAAGGAGAATGATGGGGTGCTACTGTAGATGACCTGCCCTCCACAGTCACCAGACCTGAACCCAATCGAGATGGTTTGGGGTGAGCTGGACCGCAGAGTGAAGGCAAAAGGGCCAACAAGTGCTAAGCATCTCTGGGAACTCCTTCAAGATTGTTGGAAGACCATTTCCGGTGACAACCTCTTGAAGCTCATCAAGAGAATGCCAAGAGTGTGCAAAGCAGTCATCAAAACAAAAGGTGGCTACTTTGAAGAACCTAGAATATAAGACATATTTTCAGTTGTTTCACACTTTTTTGTTAAGTATGTAATTCCACATGTGTTAATTCATAGTTTTGATGCCTTCAGTGTGAATGTACAATTTTCATAGTCAAGAAAATACAGACAAATCTTTAAATGATAAGGTGTGTCCAAACTTTTGGTCTGTACTGTATATCCTGTCATTAAGGCTTTGATTTGATTGTTGTGGAGTAATAGCTTTGCACATTTATTCGGACAAGTAATGATATAACTTTAGTGATGTTAGGTGTAACTATGTAAATATAATAATGTGGTCCTCCATTGGGCTACTTTGTTTAGAATATATTTGTTTTTAATTGTATGAATTCAATAAACGTAATATTTTAAGAGATTATATGCACCTAGTTTGTTCTCTTGTTAGTACTTATAGTTGAGGTGTATCTCTAGCCACCATCATTTTTTGATGATTTATTTATTTTTTGATGATTTATGCTCTCTCAGGTTGGTAACAATTTCAATAAAATCAATTTCCTAGACATCACACTTCTTAAAAAATAGAGGGGTGACCTATCCATTGATTTATAAACTAAAAGCTCTGATTGGAATAGTTCACTACACTATTCCAGCTGCCACTCAATGGCCACAAAAAAATCCGGCCCATCTTCTCAATTTTGCAAGTTGGAGAGAATTGGATCAGAAGATCATACCAGGACAACTAGACTCAATAAAAAGCATGATAAATTCATCCAACGAGGGTACCTCAACAAATTACTTTTAGAAGCCAGGACCCAACTTCCACGAAACAGCAACACAAAACCCAAAGAATTGGTCTTTGTACATACATTTCACCCTTTCGCTTATTGCACTCAAAATCCATCCAGTAATACTGGTCCATTCTCAGCAGGGGCTATCCATCAGCTAAAGAATTTCAGAGGCCTTTCCATCTGTGTTTCAGACAAGGCAGATAAGAGTTCCAAACTCTCAGTATTTTCCCAAAGGTTCCTCTATACTAAAAAGAGGTGTTCCTTCCCATGTCTACACCGAATGCACTGCAACAATATCCACAAAGGAGACAATATTTTCCACCCACACACAGGGATAGAGATGCTAATCAAAGGATTCTACAAATGTAAAACCCCATTCTTGATATACAGTATGTGATCAATTGTTCATATGGTCTTCTTTACATGGGAGAGACCATTCAACACATACGACACAGTATCTCCCAACACAGATCTAATATAAGATGCAAAAGAAACCACCTACCCCTGTCCTTACACTTTTATTCCAAAAACCTTACATTGGCCCAACTCAGGATCCAGGTCCTGGAACAAATTCCCATTCCCAGAAGGCAGTATTATAATATCAAACAGCTCAAAAAGAGAGAATAGTTCTGGATATACACACTCCAGAGCTTGGAACCCAAGGGTCTAAAACAGAGACTATGATACCACTTTGTTTTCGTGGATGGTTATATTACTATCATTGTCTGATATATATTTTTTCTCTACAGAATGGTTATCGTGCCAATCATGGACTGCTGGTTGCTCCCTTTTCCCACTCCCCCATTCTCCCCCCGCCTCATACATTGCCCCAGAATTTCTCTCCTCTTCTTCTTTTCTTTTACTACTTCATCTACTTGAATGCCTAGTTTTTCATCTACACTTAGAAATAAGTGAAGAAATGATTTAGGTCAATAGAGAACTGGGCTGACGTCTATGTTGGCTACAATGTCTATAGTAGGGCCAAGCTGCACCTTAATAAGAGTGTGCAGATGTGCTGGGGGAAGAATGGTTAGATGGCTAGAATTGCTTTCAATCTAAGATCTAGGGGGGAGCGTGTTTGTGTAAAAATGGGGATAGAGCATACAGTAAAGGTTAATCAGGATTTAAAGGGTCTGGGACCAGCAAGAAAAGCAGGAAGGTGAATAGGAATAATAAATTGGATAACAGTTATACATGCCTGCTGTCAAATGCAAAAAAACTTGCAAACAAAATGTACAGATTATGATGTGGTGGGCATTACAAAAAACCTGGGTTGACAGGAGCAATAACTGGATGACAAATGTGGAGGTTATACAACATTCAGAAATGACAGAAAAGACAAAAAAGGAGGGGTGCATACTTTAATAAAATCTAATTTGAGAGTTATGCTTAATGATGAGATTGACTGGGAGCTACTACAATGTAGAGTCAATATTTTTAAATCTCCATGTGGCTATTATACTATTCTGAGGATGCAGATAGCTGTGAAATCTGGGGAGGGCGGTCCACGGGCTTCACTTTTCTCAGGTCTGTTTTATGGTGTACAGAAAGAGAAATAACATCCTATGATAGCAGTGTATTATTAGCACTCTTTAAATCACTAGTAAGGCAACAACTAGAATATGAGATCCAATTTTGGGCTCCACATTTTAAAAACCATAGAAAAACAACTAGATTATTACAAGAGAGGGAAGGCCTCTCTTATGATGAGAGGTTTGAAAAGTTGGGCTTGTTTACCTTAGAAAGAAAGAAATTTTTGAGAACCTCTCATTTCTATGTATAAATACAAGTGTGGTCAATACAAAGGACTGGCACACAACTTAGTCCTTCCAAAGACCAGGACCAGGGGGCACTCATTACGTGTGGAGGAAAGGCAATTCCTGTATTTATATAAGAAAGGCTTCTTTACAATTAAAGCAGTCAGACTGGGGAATGTCCTGCTACAAGAGATAGTATTGGCAGATACTACAACAGCATTTTAAACAGGGCCATATGCTTTTCTCATAAATAATGGCATTGTGGGTTATAAATAATGAGAGATAAATGTATAGCAGGTCAAGGAAGGTTAAAGTTGATGGACTTTTGTCTTCTTTCAACCTATTTCACTATGTAACTAAACTGAGTGCTTGTTAATTTGTGCTTCATGACAGATGTATAAGTGCTTCTAAACTTGTGGGTATTGCAGTAGCCTGGTTGAAACACATAGCTGGACTGCTACTGAACCTGTTGGTGTTGATGAGAACACCATTCTCTACTGTGTGAACTCTTACTAAAGAAAACTGCATCCACAGGCATCTCAGTGGCTATACGGGGTGAAAGGGGCTCCCTCTGCTAGTCATTTATGCCCTGCAATCTAATTACTAATGAGTTTTCATGATATCCAGAGGCCTAAAAACCCATGGCTGCCATATAAATTCTCCTAGTAGGCCCTGCCTGTATCTTGGTTGCCAGATCTAACAAATATTTTTGTTTGTTTTTTGTTAATACACTGCTCTTTAAAACATTCACAACCTGACGTTCAATGTTATTTTGTTTCTTCATGCCATATCAAGTGTTGTGTCTATGGTCATGGTCTCCAGTTGCCTATTTTTTCTTATATTTAATCTTTGATCATTGGCAGAGGACATTACCTTTGACTCACAGGTTAACATGTAATTAAAATCATTGGTAGAACCCAGCTACCGGTTGTTGAACTTTGTGTTTGAGAAGAACTTGTTCTTTTTGTTATTGACACAATGTTCCACTTAGTGATATTAATCAATTAAATTGTAATTTACACTACTACTAGAGATGATTGAATTGCTTCAATGCAAATTAAATTGAAGTTGAATTTTCTGAAAATCTGCAGGTCTCATAGAATTTGAACAATGTGCGATTCAATTCACATGAATCGCCCAATAATGGCTGTTGCCAGTTTACACATTGAAGTTGATTATATCTGTCAGTTTGCTTCATGGTTTTCACCAACATCTCTCTCTGTATTTCACTTTCCCTCTCTCCTTCAAACTCTGTCTTTGTCTGTCTCTCTCTCAATCTATCTATCTATCTCATTCCTATTACAGATCGTTTTAAATTGTATAAAAAGTCTACCATTTTACATAATGACACAAACAGAAGCAGGATTCATATATACATAAGAAGCATGAAGACTACCACACATTGTCCTCTGACAGAACTGTGCCCGTCTCTCTCTCTCTCACATGTCACTTCCATCTTACCAGGGTCACTTTTAAAATAATCTTGGATCACATTAAAACAAGCTCCATAAACTACTAGGAAACCTCCCAATGTTAGTCACATTGTTTCAGCACAATTAAAGTACCCTTGGTTCGCAACAAATTTATTTACCTGCAAATAGAATTTTTATGAAAAATTTGCAGAATCTGGCAAGTTTGAATTTCAAAAGGTTTGATCTTCTCTAACTGCCAGCTTGCCAATGGTTTTCAGAAGTAGTAAAACAAGATTGTATGTTTTTGAAGTCATATTTCCTGTGATTTCTTTGAAATAGGTGCAAAAGGGAGGAAAGGTTAACAAAATCTTCAAAGATCATCAGTACTGTTTTCACTTTCATAATATATGCGCAAAATGAAACACTAAATTAATTGTAAAAACTTGAACAGCCTTTTTCATTATTCCAAATCTAATCATAAATAATTCTGGGCATGCATCTGTTGGATTTGCTGTGACTTGGCTCTATTTTGTATTAATGCAGCCAAAATGTAGAAGACATTTGCTGATTGCTGGCTGCTCAAAGCATAGAACAAACAACAACAGAGTGCCTGTTTTTGAGTGATTGGATTGCAGTTATTACTTAATGCCAGTTTTCAACTAACAGTTTTTACATTTGTAAATAAGCATGTGTTACATGCTATAATGAAGTTATAGTTATGCTAAAGTAAAAGTAATATAAACTCGATCATTAGGTGTCCTGGCTATAGTAGTGCCACTGTATAGACCATCAAACAGTAGGAACGGTGAGTCAATAAATGAATATTTTCTATCCAAGACAGTCCATAAAGGATCAACGGATCAACACCCTAGATACAATTAAGTATGGCTGGTTTCTGAACAGCTGGTATAATCATATGAGAAAAAATGATTGCTTTCAGACATTCGTGGTAAAGATTTCTCTAACAAAAATGAAACATTGATATCGCCCACATAATTGAATCAGATTAAAGAATTTGTTTTGTTTAGGCATGATTAACAAAACTTGCAAATCAGACATATGACCTGGAGTGCTGCAAGAAAATCAAGTGAGCAAGTTGTCCGTGGAACAGTGTCAGTGCAAATCCATATAAAAATGGGAAAATCAATTGATATGAGCCACTTCAAATGAGGAATGGTCATTGGTCCTAGATTGGCAAGACCAGTATTTTAAAGGCTGACAATCTTGTGGAGTTTTCTACAGAGTATAGAGTACAGAGAGCATATCCATCAAAAAGTTATCCCGTGGACATAAACATCGAGTAAAGAGGTTAGAGGAAAATGTCAAGAATCATTGTGATTGATAGATGGCGCATAGGCAGCCAAAAACATCTCTGATGCTACATCTAATCGGGTGGTTCCTTAGCATGGATATAATATAACAACAGATAACTAGTTTGAATGCCATTGCTATCTGAGGGAAACAGACGCAAAATATTCCAATTGTAAACAGACCTATTTAAACCACTGAGTAATTGGAAAACGCATTGCGTTCTCAAATGAATACAGATTTACATTTCACAATTCTGATGGGAGAGAATTTGGTACCAAGCAGCATTGAATGCGTGAACTGTTTCTGACAAATGCCCATGGCTCAGATTAATGGAAATGAAGTAATAGTGTTTGGAATCTTTTCTTGGAACATGATGGGTTCTTTGATAGTAATGGATGGACAACTGGACAGTAGGGCTTTCCAAAATATTGGGGACACCCTTTTCCAAATACAATGACAACTCCCTAGTGTACTTCCAACCTGATTTGCATATGAATTTTACCTTAGATTTATCATGACTGTCGCATCAGATCTCAATAAAAAAAGGAATATTTTTTACTGAGAATATGTGTCTAAATTGACAAACCACTACTTCTGCATGTAGAAACATACTGATGAGTTCCCTTTAAGCAGATCAGAGAAATAGCAGAGTTGTTCAATATAGCACAGCTGATAATTTCAGTAAAACACAACTTGATGTTAAATCACCTGGTATTCTGATGTTTTATACACTATCGAACACTGAAATTGCAACACCAAGAAAGAGAAGTCAATGAATTATGGAAATAACAGTATCAATAGATATATTAATGATATGCAAATGATAAAAGAATAGAAACAAAATTTTCAAAAAATCTTGATTTTATCAGTACCTAGTAGGAGTACCATGTGCAGAAACGCATGCACTTCTACAACTTGGCTGCTATCAATGAGGTTATTAATGGTTGCCTGAGGAACATTCTGCCACACTGAATGCATTTGGGATTGCTAATCATCAAGATCTGCTGCTGACAATTTCTTTTGCAATTGCAGACCAATGACATTCTAGATGTGCTGAATGAGAGATGTCTTGAAACACTGCAGGCCATGATACATTATTTGGGTCATGCAGGCTTCTCACAGTAGTATGAGCAACATGCAGCCTGGCATTATTGTATTGAATAATGGCTCCTGGAACACTTCAGAGAAATAGTCATACCGCTGGTTCCATGATCAAATCAATATAATGCTGTACTGTGAGTCTGCCTCAAAATAAGAATGAAGGGGTTCGAGATTTTTACCAGGGTATAGGCAGGTATTGAACACCACTTTTATTTCTGTAATCTGCAACAGCCCTTATTAGGGCTCATTCTAATGAATATTAATACTGCTGTTAGCAGTAGTTAGGGAGTGATTGTGGAGAGATAGTGTAGGACAGGACAAGGTGCATTGCACATCCTTTCTGTTGCTGGAGCTCATAGCTAATAGCCCTTCTCATGGCTACTAATATTCTATTTTCTCTTAATCCTGCAAATTGTTGTGAAAAGAGATATTATATGCCATTTACAATGCTAAAGTTGTGCATTAAAAGCATATAACCAGAGGTGGGAAAATTTTACTGCGATAAAAATACTGCAAAGTTTTCTCAACATCAAAAAATATTCTATGCTATATAAACTGCGGCAGTTGTGCTTTGAAAACATACATTCAAACTCGTCCGGTAACCAATAGCATTGCTATATTGCTATTGCAGTGCAACAAAACCATCTGAGGTGGACAAATTAACTGCGATACAAATACTGCAAAGTTTTCTCAGCATCAAAATATTCTACGCTATTTAAACTGCCGCATTTGTGAGTTGAAAGCATACGACCAGACTTGGCGGGTAATCAATAGCATCGCAATATTGCTATAGCAGTGTAACAAGTCCATCTGAGGTGGGCAAATTTTAAAGCGATAAAAATATTGCAAAGTTTTCTCAGCATCAACATATTCTATGCAATTTAAACTGCGGCCGTTGTAAGCTGAAAACATGCATCCAGACTTAGCCGATAACCAATAGCATCGCTATATTGCTATTGCAATGTAAGTACTCCATCTGAGGTGGGCAAATTTTACTGCAATAAAAATACTGCAACGTTTTCTTAGCATCAAAATATTCTACGCTATTTAAAGTGAGCCAGTTGTGCATTGAAAACATACATCCAAAATTGGCTGTTTACCAATAGCATCGCTATATTGCTATTGCAGTGTAACAAGTTCATCTCAGGTGGGCAAATTTTACAGCGATAAAAATACTGTAAAGTTTTCTCAGCATCAAAATATTCTATGTTATATAAACTGTGGCAGTTGTGCTTTGAAAATATACAGTACAGACAAAAATTTGGACACACCTTCTCATTTAAAGATTTTTCTGTATTTTCATGACTTTGAAAATTGTACATTCACACTGAAGGCATCAAAACTATGAATTATATACTTAGCAAAAAAGTGTGAAACAACTGAAAATATGTCTTATATTCTAGGTTCTTCAAAGTATCCACCTTTTGCTTGGATGACTGCTTTGCACACTCTTGGCATTCTCTTGATGAGCTTCAAGAGGTAATCACTGGAAATGGTCTTCCAACAATCTTGAAGGAGTTCCCAAAGATGCTTAGCACTTGTTGGTCCTTTTGCCTTCACTCTGCGGTCCACCTCACCCCAAACCATCTCGATTGGGTTCAGTTCTGGTGACTGTGGAGGGCAGGTCATCTGGCGTATCACCCCATCACTCTCCTTCTTGGTCAAATAGCCCTTACACAGCCTGGAGGTGTGTTTGGGGTCATTGTCCTGTTGAAAAATAAATGATGGTCCAACTAACCGCAAACCGGATGGAATAGCATGCCGCTGCAAGATGCTGTGGTAGCCATGCTGGTTCAGTATGCCTTCAATTTTGAATAAATCCCCAACAGTGTCATCAGCAAAGCACCTCCACACCATCACACCTCCTCCTCCATGCTTCACGGTGGGAACCAGGCATGTAGAGTCCATCCGTTCACCTTTTCTGCGTCGCACAAAGACACTGTGATTGGAACTAAAGATCTCAAATTTGGACTCATCAGACCAGTGCACAGATTTCCACTGGTCTAATGTCCATTCCTTGTGTTCTTTAGCCCAAACAAGTCTCTTCTGCTTGTTGCCTGTCGTTAGCAGTGGTTTCCTAGCAGCTATTTTACCATGAAGGCCTGCTGCACAAAGTTTCCTCTTAACAGTTGTTGTAGAGATGTGTCTGCTGCTAGAACTCTGTGTGGCATTGACCTGGTCTCTAATCTGAGCTGCTGTTAACCTGCGATTTCTGAGGCTGGTGACTTGGATAAACTTATCCTCAGAAGCAGAGGTGACTCTTGGTCTTCCTTTCCTGGGGCGGTCCAGATGTGAGCCAGTTTCTTTGTAGAGCTTGATGGTTTTTGCAACTGCACTTGGAGACACATTCAAAGTTTGCCCAATTTTTCGGACTGACTGACCTTCATTTCTTAAAGCAATGATGGCCATCCGTTTTTCTTTACTTAGCTGCTGTTTTCTTGCCATAATACAAATTCTAACAGTCTATTCAGTAGGACTATCAGCTGTGTATCCACCTGACTTCTGCACAACACAACTGATGGTTCCAATCCCATTTATAAGGCAAGAAATCCCACTTATTAAACCTGACAGGGCACACCTGTGAAGTGAAAACCATTTCCGGTGACTACCTCTTGAACCTCATCAAGAGAATGCCAAGAGTGTGCAAAGTAGTCATCAAAGCAAAAGGTGGCTACTTTGAAGAACCTAGAATATAAGACATATTTTCAGTTGTTTCACACTTTTTTGTTAAGTATATAATTCCACATGTGTTAATTCATAGTTTTGATGCCTTCAGTGTGAATGTACAATTTTCAAAGTCATGAAAATACAGAAAAATCTTTAAATGAGAAGGTGTGTCCAAACTTTTGGTCTGTACTGTATATCCAGACTTGACGGGTAATCAATAGCATCGCTATATTCCTATTGCAGTATAACAAGTCCATCTGAGGTGGGCAAATTTTAAAACAATAAAAATATTGCAAAGTTTTCTCAGCATCAAAATACTCTACCCAATTTAAACTGCGGCAGTTGTAAGTTGAAAACATACATCCAAACTTAGAGGGTAACCAATAGCCTGGCTATATTGCTGGTGCAATGTAACTACTCCGTCTGAGGTGGCCAAATTTTACTGCAACACAAATACTGCAAAAATTTCTCAGCATCAAAATATTCTACGATATTTAAATTAAGCCTCTAACCAATAGCATCGCTATATTGCTATTACAGTCTAGCAAGTCCTTCTGAGGTGGGCAAATTTTACTGCAAAGTTTTCTCAGCATCAAAATATTCTACGCTATTTAAACTGCGGCAGTTATGCATTGAAAATCTACACCCAGACTTGGCCGGTTACCAATAGTATCGCTATATTGCTACTGTAATGTAACTACTCCATCTGAGATGGGCAAATTTAAAAATTTTTCTCAAAATCAAAAAATATTCTATGCTATTTAAACTGCAGCAGTTGTGCTTTGAAAACATACATCCAAACTTGGCCGGTAAGCAATAGCATCGCTATATTGATATTGCAGTGTAAAAAGTCCATCTGGGGTGGGCAAATTTAACTGCAATACAAATACTGCAAAGTTTTCTCAGCATCAAAATAATCTATGCTATTTAAACAGCGACAATTGTGAGTTGAAACCATACATCCAGACTTGGCCAGTAACCAATAGCATCGATAGATTGCTATTGCTCTGTAACAAGTCCATCTGAGGTGGGCAAATTTTACTGCGATAAGAATCCTGCAAAATTTTTTCAGCAAGGAAATTTCATCCCTAATTTAAAATGGGCAAGATGCATGGTAATGGACGAGGAAGTGGACGTGTTACTGATGGTGAACGCAGAGGCCGAGGCCATGGGCAAGGTGAAATTGTGCCTGCTGCGAAAGCACAACAAACACACACATCATGTCAACCTACCTACCTGTCACACTTTTTAGAGGTTGGTGCGGTACACCACTCTTGAAGCCAGACCAGTGTGGAAAGGTTGTTGGTTGGATAGCAGATAATGCTTCCAGTTAGTTTGCCAGCAGCAACCTGTCTTCCACACAGTCCAGTCTCAATAGCCGTGAGTCTGGACCACATAATCTTCACTCTGATCCTCCTTTATCCCACCATGTCGAGTGTTCACAGACAAGTGATCCCACACTTGGACACTCAGAAGAGCTGTTCACATTTCCATTTATAGATTCTGGCCTCTCGCCCTGCCCGCATCAAGCAGGACATGAGGAGATCGCATGTAGCGTTGCCCAAATATTTTAGCAGCCACTGTCACATGAAGGTGACGGTGGGATTGTGTGATTAATTTTGCAAGAGGTGGATGATGATTAGACACAATTGCCAGCAAGTCAGGTGGAAGACCACGGTGCGGAACTGAAAGAAAAGGTGGTGCACAATGAAGTCACTGACCCAACCTGTGAAGGCGACATGCAGTTCAAGGACAGCAGAACAGAGGGGGAGGGATCCACAACAGCACAACTGTCAGTAAGAGTCAGTGCGGTGGCCAAAGAAAAAAGGAGGGCAACTGTTCCCCAGAACACCAACATGAGGGAAGTTGCCAGTCCAGGCGTTAGGTGTTCTCGAGTCCAGTTAACCCAAAAAAGGCCATTTGCAACATCTGCCATACCAGCATCAACAGGGGTAGCAAAACTACCAACCTGACTACCACCAGCATGCTTAGACACATCACAGCAAAGCACCCGACTATTTAGGCCTAACGCTAGGGTTAAGAAACAGTGCCTGAGGGTGACACCACTGCCTCTTCCTCTGTCCATGACCCAGACAAAGATGCATCCCACCCTGCACCTGTTGACGCACACTTGCAACCACCACCATCAGCAACCATGTCCACGTCCTTGTCCCTACCCTAGTCCTTGGAACGCAAGCGTAAATACGCATCCACTGACCCACAGGCCACAATACTAAATGGTCACATTTTCAGACTGCTTGCACTGAAAATGTTGCTGTTTAGGCTTGTAGAGAATAAAGCGCTCTGCAAACTCATGGTCGCAGCTGTTCCTCAGTACTCGGTCCGCAACTGACACTATTTCTCCTGGTGTTCCGTCCCTGCCTTACACAAGCACGTGTCCCATATCATCAGCAATGCCCTGAACAACGCTATTACTGGTAAGGTCTACTTAACCATGGATACGTGGACAAGTGCTTGTGGACAGGGACGCTACATTTCCATGACGGCACACTGGGTGAATATTGTGGAAACCGTGACCCAGTCAGACCCTGTGACGGAACATGTGCTACCGGAGCCGAGGATTGCAGGCCCTGGTTCAATCAGAGTTTCCCCCACATTCTACAACAGTTCCTGCCCCTCCTCCTCCTCACCATCCATCTCCGAAATGTCAACATCAGTCACAGGGTGAAAGCACTGCAGCACTGTTTTGGCCAAGCACCAACAGGCTCTGCTGAAGTTAATCTGCTTAGGTGACAAACCGCACACCACCACAGTTGTTAAAAGTTCTATCAGACCAGACTGATCTGTGGCTCTTGCCTCTGAACAGTCAGTCATGGTCGTGTGTGACAATGGCTGTAACCTGGTGGCTGCTCTGAAGCTTGGCAACCTTTCACACTTACCATGCCTGGCCCACATGCTCAACTTAGTGGTTCAGCTGTTTCTTAAAACCTACCCTGATCTGCCTGAGCTGCTTGTGAAAGTATGCTGCGTGTGTGCCCATTTTTGCAAGTTGGCTATATCTTCCGTTGCCCTGACAATGCTTCAGCAGCATTTGCAACTCCCAGCTTACTGACTGGTGTACGATGTGACCTTGAGTTGGAACTCAACATTACATATGTTTGCAAGGCTTTGTGAGCAGCAGAGGGCAGTAATTGAATACCAGCTTCAACATGCCCGTCGGTATTCCGGTCAGCCTCTGCACATAAGAGCTGATGAGTGGGCATGGATGTCTGTCATCTGTGTCGTTCTCCAAAACTTTGAGGACTCGACCAAGATGGTTAGCGTCGATGATGCCATAATCAGCATAACCATACCGCTTCTCTGTCTATTGAAATGCTCTCTGCTCACATTTAAAGTGGGGGCTTTGAAGGTGCAGTGAGTTGAGATGGAGCAAGGAACTATACAGCGTGATGCTACACAATCCAGCCTCATCTCATCTTCTCAATGTGGATTGGATGGTAATGAGAAGGAGGATGTACAGGAGCTTGTTGCCTGTGCTACAGACGGTACTACCCACACCACCTACATCTTATCTGTTCAACGTGGATGGCCTGAAGACGAGGAGAAGAAGGACGAGGAAGAGATAGACAGTCGTCTTCTTGGTGGGGACAGGGAAGTCTTGACTGTTGGCAGTCTGGCACACATGGCAGAGTTTATGTTCTGGTGCCTTTCCCTTGACCCTCGCGTTGTACGCATTTTGGCCAACACTAATTACTGGTCGGTCACATGTCTAGACCCATGCTACAAGGAGTACTTTCAACCTCTCCTTCCCAGGGTTTACAAAAATGTTGCAGTACCAGAAAGCCCTAATTGAAGACTTATTAAAAAAAATTCCAGCTTACAACAGTGGCAGCAGAGGTTACAGTTCTTTAGACAACCATGGAGTAGACATGAGAGAGACACACACCAGATGCAGCAGAGGCAGGGGAATACTATCAAAGGTCTGGGACAGTTTTTTCAGACCATCCCACCGTCCAAGCCCTAATGGGCATGATACTCTGACAAGGAGGGAAAAGTTTTGATAAATTCTGAAGGAGTACCTTGCCGACCGTACCAGCATCCTTCATGATTTCTCTTTGCCTTACAGTTATTGGGTATCCAGCTAGACATGTGGCATGAACATTCTCTCTAAAACTTGGAGGTCCTGGTCTGCCCTGCCAATAGCATTTTGTCACAGTGGGTTTTTAGTGCCGCTGGGGGTATTATAACTGATAGGCGCCTTCGCCTGTCAACTGGAAATGCTGACAGGCTGACTCTTATCAAAATGAGCAAGAGCTGTATTTTTCCAGACTTCTGAACACAAACTTATTACAGCAGCGGAACATAAACTCAAATCCAGTTTGTTTGCTTTTTTCTCATGCATTCCCAAGCACACCTTCCCACCCAAACATGGGTATACGCTTCAGAATTTTGTCTTTTTTTTTGTTGTACTCATCCTTCTTCTTTTCCTCCTCCTCCTCCACCACCATATTAACAGGGTGATCATGCTACCCTCGATATAATTTTTTAAGGGTGTTTATGATGCCCACATTAATAATTGCTAGAGACCTACCTCTAACATTCTTTTATGGATATGTATACCCCACAGGGGTAAATATTTTCCAGACCATGCATTTAGTGCATGCTAGTAATGAGCGAACGCGCTCACCACTGCTCGGTACTCGCCTGAGCATCACAGTGCTCGACAAGCTTGGTGATTGGCGAGTATTTCCGGATTGCTCGGGCGGAAACTTGGGTCCCCACCATGCATGTTTGGTGCTCTTTAGAGAGCCAATGAACATGCAGGGATTGCTTGCCATGCACTGTAATGCCATAGCCATGTTGGTTGTGGGCATTACAGTGATTGGCTGGCCACCCAGCATCATCAGGTCTATATACACGCTGGGTTAATATAGTGGAAGCCGCGACCCAGTCGGACCTTGGGACGGAACACATCCTCCCGAAGCCGAGGATTGCGGGTCCTGGGTCAATCAGGGTTGCCCCACATATTCTACAGCTCCTGCACCTCCTCCTCCTCCTCAGCCTCCATCTCCGAAATGAGCACATCAGTCAGAAGCTGGAAGCACCTTAGCACTGTCTCGTCTAAGTGGCAACAGGCTGTGCTGAAGCTAATATGCTTAGGTGACAAACTGCACAGCGCTGAAGAGTCGTGGACAGCTCTGAAAGAGCAGGCAGAATTGTGGCTGACACGGCTAAACCTACAGCCAGGCATGGTCGTGTGTCACAATGGCCAGAATTGATAGCGGCTCTGAAGCGAGGCAAGCTCACACATGTACCATGCCTGGCCCATGTGCTTAACCTCGTGGTTCAGCGGTTTCTCAAAAGCTACCCAGATCTGTTGCATCAGCTTGTCAAAGTATGCCGCGTGTGTGCCCACTTTAAAAAATCAGCTAAACTTGTTGAGCTTCAGCAGCATTTTCAGCTTCCAGCTCACTGACTTGTGTGCGATGTCACCACGTGTTGGAACTCTACATTGCAGATGTTGGGAAGGATTTGCGAGCAGAAGAAAGCAGTTGTTGACTACCAGCATCAACTCAGCCTTCGGTAGTCAGGTCAGATTCCACACATAAAATCTCAGGAATAGTGTTGAGCCACCCCAGTAGTGTTCGAGTTCGGTTAGGTTCGTCGAACACCCGTATGTTCGCCGAACTGTTCATCAAACTGTTCGTCGAACACCTTCGAACACCGTTAAAACCAATGGCAGACAAACTAAAACACATAGAAACACATAGAAAACACCTTCAAAGGTGTCCAAAAGCTGACAAACTGCTCAGAAGACACAACTAACACATGGAAAAGTGACAAGTACATATAGTCATGCGAAAAGAAAAGAGGTGGAGGAGTAAAAGGAGGGGGAGATACAGATATAGGCATATCATGCCCTTCTAAAGCCAAAAAAGTGCAAAGCCGATACGGCCAGTCCGTTCCTGCCTGTGCGACCTCCGTGTCACCGGGTTTGTGCCAGAGCTGTGGTGGACCCTGACGGACAGCCCCCCTCTCCCAATACTGGTGCCTGTCCGCTGGTGGGTCGAGCGAGCCCCCTGTGGTGGAGGCAGGTCTAAGCTTTTTAATTTAAATTGTCTCTCTAATTTGAATGAATACACTTTAAATCCTTTTACAAGGATCTATTGGAGGGCAAGTCTCCTGCCAGCAGCCGCGTAATTCCAGCTCCAGTAGCGTCCACTAAAGCTGCTGCAGTTGAAAAGCTTTTATAAGGATCGAGCTCGGCGGTCTCCCGCAAGGCGTCCTACCGCCAGTCCCAGCCCCTATGCCTTGTGGTGCCTCCCGATGCTCTTCACTGAGTATCCCGGGGGCCCAAAGCATTTCCTTTGAAAAAATTAAGTGTCCAAACTACAGGTGGTGTCGCTTGCTTAACAGCTGGGATAATCCGCTGACTAGCAGACACTGCTACTAGGAACTAAGTATTGCCTGGGCTAGATGCAGTTAAAAATTTGCAATTAGATACTCTCGTTGGATGCTGAGAAAGCATTGCATAGAGTCTCCTGGCACGCCATATAATATTTTCTTAAAAAGCTTGGGGTAGGGGTCTAAGGGATCCGTTTATAGCCAAAATCACGGCCCTGTATCGCAATACATCACATAGGCTGAAGATAAATGGAACTGTAGCACTCCGAGGGTTCGGTTGCTACAGAGCTATTGCACCTCACCCAGAGGTGTGATATCTCACTCTCAGGTAAGGATGGAGTGTGGATCAGGACCCCGACACCTGCATGCATTACACCACATTGCCGTGGGTCAGGGCGACCAATATGCCCCTGAGATGGGCACGACAGTCCCTGTCCCTGGCTGGAGTGGGGGGAGGGAACACCGAGGAAGGGGAACCCTGTAGTTCAGCAGCAGGGAGGAAGCAGTTCCTGGGTGCATTGTGAAGGAAGTATAAAAGGTGGGCACCCTCTTAGTTCAATGCAGAGAAGTCTGAGCAGAAGTGACAGGGAGCAGGGGCTCTGCATGAGCTCTGCTCCGGAGGCGGACCTAGTAACAGAGGTCCAGGCCTGGAAGAGAAGGAAGGAAGAGGAGCGGAGAAGGCTCCAGGAATGAGGAACGAAGGGATCCCAGGGTTGCGGACGGGCGAGTCGCCACAGCATGCCCGAATCCACCTGCGTGGAGGGGTCAGGCCAAAGGGGGAGACCGGTCCCCAAAACTAGTGGAGGCGGGAAACGACCCTCAGCTATAAACCGGAGGCTGTGACATTTTATGTAGCGCAGCCCCTCGCTACACCCGCTAGGAAGGCACTACATAGGGTCAGGGAAACTGGCGCCAAGTTTACCAAGAGGAGGCCCGAGGCAGCCGGACAGAAGTATTGGCAAGAATGGCCAGACAAAGGACACACAAAGGGGGTCCTGTGAAACACTCCAAAGTTATCTGGGAGTTGTCTGAGCCCCTCACCTGGTGAGCACAGTACGACATGGGCAGCCGTTACCTGCAGAAGTGGTCTGGATAATAAGAACTGTGAGTAAAGGCCCTGGACTGCATCACTGACCCCGTGTCGTTACTGCTACTGCCCTGCACCATCACCCCCATCCTCCGCATACACTGCCCTGAGGCTATACTTTTCCTGTGAGGAGTTATACTACGCTCTGCTGCACCCACAACACCAGCCTCAGCGGTCTGCCCTGCAGCGGCGGTTCACTCTGACCGCAATCCACGGGTGGCGTAGTCGGACATTTAAACGTCAAAACCACATAAATAGTTCCGCCACTGGTTTGACCGCCCTGAGCCACGGAACCGGTTCACTGCCACGGAGACTACAACCCCCAGCATTCATCAAAAAGGGTCCGGCTCCGGGTGTCCCAAGGCCCAGGGGGCACATCAGAACATTTTCATCACCTTTCATAATCACCAATGGGACAAGGCAGGGATGTCCCCTGTCCCCTCTCTTATACATCCTAGTGACGGACCACCTGCTCTCATCAATTCGCCATAACCCTAATATTAGGTGGATTGAGGTGGGAGGCACCGAGTACAAGTGCTCTGCATTTGCTGATGATGTCCTAGTATATATCTGTTAGAACCTTGCTCTTAGGTTTTTTTTCCTTTGCTGGTCACATGACCTTGTTGGCCTATTTAATCCTGTTCCGCCCTTCTGGCTTTGCTGGACTTCATTGTATTTCTACTTTCTAGCTAGCCTGTGCTCTGTGTCTTGCTCTGTTAGTTTGCTTGGTCTACTGACCTCTATGTTCTATATATTTTGTTTGTTCGTCTGTCTGCTACTATTTCTGTTAGGAGGTGTCCCATAATCCTCCCAGTCCTTAGTACTTGTAGGGATTCCTTCCCCACATCTATAGGTCTCCGTACAGACTAGCTTAGGACTTTAGCAGGTCTGATCGCAGGATCAGGTCCCCTGTTACATCGTAGGGATTAAGCTGAGTTCTATCGTAGGGACAGATCTCCTCTCTTTCCTTAGCTCTGGTAGCAGATCATAACAGTAAGTCCAGCCAGCAAATTCTCTAAGGAAAGATTTTTCTGTTCCATCATGGTGTCGGTTCAGGATTTGGCTCATCGCCTGCAGGGACTCTCTCTGGAGGTGGCCGAGCTCCGTCAGCACGTGAGTAACTGTCCTGGAGCACATTTCTTGGAGCCTAAGGTATGTTTGCCGGATTTATTTTTTGGTGAACACCGAGAATTTTTTTCATTTAAAAATGCTTGCTTATTGTATTTTCGTTTGAGACCTAAGTCCTCTGGGGATGAATCCCAGCGCGTAGGGTTCATAATGTCACTTTTGCGCAAAGAGCCTCAGGAGTGGGCCTTTTCTTTGCAACCTAGTGATACATGCTTCAGATTAGTGGATAGTTTTTTTTCTGCTTTGGGACTATTATATGATGATCCTGACCGTGTCGCATCAGCTGAGACTGAGTTGAGACGTTTAAAACAGGGATCAGGTAATGTGGAAAAATATTGTACTCATTTCCGTCGTTGGTCTACTCAAACAGGGTGGAACGATTCTGCTCTGAAAAGTCTATTTCTTGCTGGGCTCAGTGAAAGGGTTAAAGACCTGCTAATTGCTTATCCTACACCTGAAGATTTGCAACAGGCTATGCAATTAGCTATACGGGTGGATAGAAGACTGCGTGCAAGGGTTAATGAGAGCAAATCCTCTGCTATGTCAATTTCTGGTTATGAGAATGTGTGTACTAACAGTGGTGAACCGATGGAGATTGGATCGGTGGCTCCTCGCTCTCAAGAAAAAGACCGTCGTTTTTCTGAAGGCTTGTGTTTCTATTGCGGAAAATCTGGTCATTTGATTAAAGGCTGTGAGCTTCGTATGAAGAAAGAAAAAAAAATGGTCAGTCACGCCCGTATTGCCTGTTTAAATTCCAAGGGTATATTTTTAGCTGCTTCCACGATTGCTCAGAAAAAATTAATGGAATTTCGGGTGTTTGTTGATTGCGGGTCTACTCTGAATGTAATTGATGGGGGATTCGTGGAAAGACTCAATTTAAAACCTGAACCTTTGTCATCCCCCATTGCTGTGGTTTCTGTGGATGGTTCCCCTTTGAAGAATATTACTCTCAAGGTCTGTGAATTTCCTCTCACTATTAATGGTGTTCACCATGAGAAATTGGATTTGGTAGTGTTGAATAACTTGCCTTCTCCAGTAATATTGGGATTGCCCTGGTTAAGATTTCACAATCCTGTACTGGATTGGTCTACCAGTGAAATTAAATCCTGGAGCCATAAATGTTATGACAAGTGTTGTAACGGGCGTATTGCAGCTTTGGATAGGGGAGAATTGCCTGTTCCTATTCAAGATTTTTGGAGAGTTTTTTCTGAGAAGGAATCGCAGGTTTTGCCTCCCCATAGAGACTATGATTGTTCTGTTGAATTTGTCCCTGGAGCGACTCTTCCTAAAAGTCGTTTATTTAACCTTACTATTCCTGAGAGGAAGGCTTTGGAGGAATACATACAGACAAGTTTGGCCGCCGGTCACATTAGGCCCTCTAAGTCTCCTGTGGCGGTTGGATTTTTTTTTGTAAAAAAAAAAAGGACGGCGGTTTACGTCCTTGTCTGGATTTTCGTGAGATTAACAAAATTACTGTACGCAATCCTTACCCACTGCCATTGATTCCTGATCTGTTTAACCAGTTAATGGGGGCCAAGTGGTTCTCTAAAATTGACCTTAAGGGGGCATACAATCTGTTGCGCATGAAGGAGGGTGACGAATGGAAAACTGCTTTTAACACTCCTGTGGGTCATTTTGAGAATCTGGTTATGCCTTTTGGTCTTACTAATGCTCCTGCATTTTTTCAGAATCTGATTAATGACATCCTTAGACCTTTGATCGGCAAAAATGTGGTTGTGTATTTGGATGACATTTTGATTTATTCGCCGGATCTGGAGTCTCATTGGCGGAGCGTGCGTGAGGTATTACAGTTATTAATGGACAATTTGCTTTTTGCTAAGCTGGAGAAATGTGAGTTCGCTGTACAGAGAATTAGTTTTTTGGGCTACATTATCTCCAGCAAAGGTTTTGAGATGGATCCGGTTAAGGTTCAGGCTGTGTAGGAATGGCCTAGGCCTATTGGTTTGAAATCGATACAGAGGTTTTTGGGTTTCGCCAATTACTACAGAAAATTCATAAAAAAATTTTCTAGTATTGTCAAACCTCTGACTGATCTCACCAGGAAAGGTGCTGATGCGGTTCAGTGGTCTTCTGAGGCCATTGAAGCTTTTGTGTATCTCAAGGAGAGGTACACCTCTGCTCCCATCCTTATGCAGCCTGATGTTACTAGGCCGTTTTTGGTTGAGGTTGATGCTTCCTCTGTGGGGGTTGGCGCAGTATTGTCTCAGGATAACGGGGATGGATTACATCCCTGTGCCTTTTTTTTCAAAAAATTTTTTCGGAGACTGAACTGAATTACGATATTGGTAATCGGGAATTATTGGCTATTAAACTCGCATTTGAACACTGGCGCCACTTCTTGGAAGGTGCGGAATTTCCCGTTCAGGTTCTTACGGATCATAAAAATCTGATATATCTTGATGCTACCAAGCGCCTGAATGCCCGTCAGGCTAGGTGGGCACTGTTTTTCTCGCGGTTTAATTTCTCCGTTACTTACATCCCTGGTACTAAGAATGTTAAGGCGGATGCCTTGTCTCGCAGTTTTTCTCCCATAGTCGGTGCTGAGAAAGAGGAGAACATTTTACAAGAAGGTGTTGTGATAGCTGCTTTGGACTCCGTTTTGGAAAATGAGATTCTTAAAGCACAGGAGAATGCCCCTTCTAACACTCCTCATGGGAGGTTGTTTGTGCCTGGGACCTTTAGGAGGGATTTGTTTGTTGAGTGTCACGAATCTCGGTTGGCAGGTCATCCCGGAATCTCTGAGACCAAGAGACTGGTGGGTTGCAGTTTTTGGTGGCCTGGATGGCAGAAGGAAGTCATTAAGTGGGTGCGTCAATGTACTATATGTGCTAGATCTAAGTCCTCACATACTCCTGCTGCGGGGTTGCTTTGTCCTTTGGAGGTTCCCAGTGCTCCTTGGACACATTTGGCTATGGACTTTATAACTGACCTTCCCCCCTCTGAGGGTTTTACTGTCATCTGGGTGGTCGTGGACCATTTTAGCAAGATGTGTCACTTGGTTCCTTTTGTCAAACTGCCCTGCGCTAAAACTCTCGCTAAGGCCTTTGTCAAGGAAATTGTCAGACTTCATGGCGTTCCTACTGACATTGTTTCTGATAGGGGTCCTCAGTTCGTGGCTCGTCTTTGGCGTGCCTTTTGTGATAGGTTGGGAGTTCATTTGTCGTTCTCGTCCGGATATCATCCTGAATCTAATGGCCAGACAGAAAGGAAAAACCAGGATGTTGAGCAGTTCTTGCGTTGTTTTGTGGCAGACAATCAAGAGGGGTGGTCTGAGTTTCTGCCACTTGCTGAATTTGCTCTGAACAATCATACATCTTCTTCTGCTGGTTGTTCGCCTTTTTTTTGTTGTTCTGGGAGACATCCGTCGTTTGGGTCGTTCTCCAAGTTGGGATCTGCCGTGCCTGAGGAGGAGAATTTTTCCGGTGATTTGGAGAGAGTTTGGACGAATGTGCGTGGTAATCTTCAGGAGGCCAACAGAAAATCTAAAGACTACTTTGATAGGAAACGACAGGAGGTTTTGTTCGCTGTTGGTGACATGGTTTGGTTGTCCTCTAGGATTCTGCGGTTGAGGATTCCTTCAAAGAAATTGGGTCCCAAGTTTGTAGGGCCCTTTAAGGTGCTTCAGGTTGTCAACCAATCTGCTGTTAGGTTGGAGGTTCCTACCTCCTGGAGAATTAATCCGGTATTTCATGTCTCTCTGTTGAAAAAAGCTGTTGTATCGGATTGTGACGCCTCTGCCTCTGTTCCTCCAGTGGTGGAGGACGGGGAATATGAAATTTCTCGCATCCTTAACTCTAGACGGTATAGAGGTAGTTTGCAGTATCTTGTGGCCTGGAAAGGTTTCGGTCCCGAGGATAACTCTTGGGTGAGGTCGGATGATGTTTCCGCGTCCAGACTTATCAGAGCGTTTCACAGGAGATTTCCTGATAAGCCTGGTCCTAGGGGATCCGGAGGATCCTCTTAGAAGGGGGGTACTGTTAGAACCTTGCTCTTAGGTTTTTTTTCCTTTGCTGGTCACATGACCTTGTTGGCCTATTTAATCCTGCTCCGCCCTTCTGGCTTTGCTGGACTTCATTGTATTTCTACTTTCTAGCTAGCCTGTGCTCTGTGTCTTGCTCTGTTAGTTTGCTTGGTCTACTGACCTCTATGTTCTATATATTTTGTTTGTTCGTCTGTCTGCTACTATTTCTGTTAGGAGGTGTCCCATAATCCTCCCAGTCCTTAGTACTTGTAGGGATTCCTTCCCCACATCTATAGGTCTCCGTACAGACTAGCTTAGGACTTTAGCAGGTCTGATCGCAGGATCAGGTCCCCTGTTACATCGTAGGGATTAAGCTGAGTTCTATCGTAGGGACAGATCTCCTCTCTTTCCTTAGCTCTGGTAGCAGATCATAACAATATCACTCAATCACATATATCCATCCCTGCTGTTATGGCTGAAATAGATCACTTTGTTACTTGATCAAATTTAAAATCAATGCAGCGAAGTCTGAGGCCCTCAATGTCTCCCTCCCCAAATCCATACAGGATTTCATCCAGTCCAACTTTCCCTTTGCCTGGCCCTCACAGGGTATCAAATACTTAGGAATTCCTATTCATAGAGACCTCTCCCATCTATGTTATCTTAATTTTGGGCACTTTATTGAACAACTCCATACAGACCACGGTTGGCAAGTTAGAACAGTAAGATTCACTACGTGCACCACTGGTGTTTTGTGGAAAAGCACATGTACACTGTGTTCCAAATTATTATGCAAAAAGTGTTTAGGAGTGATAAGGGAAGAATTTGTTTGTTTGTCAGTTAAACTCATTGATGGTGATGTGTGTCAGGGCTCTTTATATCACTGTAAGCAATTGCAGACAGCTGTGCTAATTAGTTTGGCAGGTGTGTCCAATGAAAGGCAAGACTACTTAAGAAGGCTGTCCCACATTATTAAGCAGCCTACATTTTCTGCCAAAATGGGAAAGAAAAAGGATGTGTCGGCTGCTGAGAAGCAACAAATTGTGGAGTGTTTAGGTCAAGGCATGACTACAATCAACATTGCCAAGACACTTCATCCTGATCATCGCACAATCAAGAAGTATGTAGCTGATTCACAGTACACACGTGTGCGTGCTGATAAGGGAAAATTGAGGACTCTTTCCTACAGGCAATTACGTCAGGTTAAAAGAGCAGCTGCAAAAAAGCCTTGTCATAGCAGCAGACAAGTTTTTGAAGCTGCTGGTGCCTCCAACGTCCCCCGAACAACAAGATGCAGAGTCCTTCAGAGGTTTGCAGCTGTGCGTAAGCCATCCTGTTGACCTCCTCTATCCACTGCACACAAGCAGAAACGGCTCCAGTGGGCCAAACAATACATGAAGACTGACTTCCAAACTGTTTTGTTCACCGATAAGTGCCGTGCAACGCTCGATGGTACAGATGGATGGAGTGGAGGATGGCTGGTTGATGGACACCCCACGCAAACACGGCTACGGTGCCAACAAGGAGGAGGTGGAGTCATGTTTTGGGCTGGAATCATGGGGAGAGAGATTGTCGGCCCCTTTAGGATCCCTGAAGGGGTAAAGATGAACTCCATAATGTATGTGGAGTTTCTCAAACAGCACTTCCTGCCATGGTTCAAGAAGAAGAACCGTGTATTCCACAGCAAGATCATTTTCATGCATGATAATGCACCATCTCATGCTGCACATAACACATCTGCATCTCTGGCTGATATGGGCATAAAAGGGGACAAACTTATGGTGTGACCCCCATGCTCCCCTGACCTCAACCCCATTGAGAACCTCTGGAGCATCATCAAAAGGAGTGTCTATGATGGCGGGAGGCAGTTCACATCTAAGCAACAGCTCTGGGAGGGTATTCTGTCCTCATGCAAAACAATTGAAGCAGAAACCATCCAAAACCTGACAAATTCAATGGACGAGACAGTTCAGAAGCTCCTTTCGAACAAAGGGTCCTATGTGCAAATGTAACATCACCTAGAATAAAGTTTTGAGTTGAAAACTGTTTGATTTCAGTTTCTAATAACCTGCTAATGCTTATAATTTCAAAAATTACCATTTTTTTGTTCTTTATTAAAATGAAAAGGTTGATCGAAGAGTGTGGGGGATCTAAGAGTTTGGCAACCCAGTAGTCAGGATTACTTCGAATTCTGACAATCTGAGGGTCATGTTGCAGGTAGTGCAGCAAGAAGGCACTCATGTGTCTTGCGCATCTAGGAGCCCTAAAATTATTTTCCGGGCTACATGCAGCTAAAAATTATTATTAATTTTAAATCTGGTGGAGCTCAGTATAGATGGCCTAATAGAATCAGTACTGCACACTGCTACAAAGCCCAAATTATTTTCCAGCCAAGATACAGATAAACATGATTAGTAATTTTAAAGCTTAAAATGGTTGGTGAGGTGATTTTAACAAATCATCAAGCTTTTACTCTCCCCAGGATGACACAGTGGTAGAAAAGTCGTTTCGGATCCATGATTTGTTCATCTTTATGAACGTGAGTCTGTCTACATTGTCAGTGGAGAGCCGCGTGCGCTTATCTGTCAGCACACCACCAGCAGCGCTGAACACACGTTCAAACAGAACGCTGGCTGCGGGGCATGACAAGATCTCCAAGGCGGAAGTGGCGAGCTCCGGCCATTTATCCAGATTGGAAGACCAAAAAGAGCAAGGGTCTAGTGACACAGTCATGGCTTCAATGTTTACTTGGGGATACTCCTGTGCCATCGTCTCTAGGCATTGACTATGTGTCAGACTTCTTGTCTCCTGTGGCCTTGCAAAGGATGGGCTAAAAAAGTGGTGAAATGATTCCGCAAAATTGATGTTCCAGCAGATATTGTGTTTCTGTTACGGTTTGAGTGCTGAACACTCGACGATCCCACGGTTGGCAAGTTGGAACTGTGAGATTCACTACGTGCACCACTGGTGTTTTGTGGAAAAGCACATGTAAGATTCTGCTACAGTCTCTGCTGATACTCCTGAATGCGTGCATCCCTTTCTATGGCAGGAATAATTTCTTCAAATTTACTTTTGTACCGGGGATCTAACAGTGTGGCAACCCAGTAGTAAGGATTATTTCTAATTCTCACAATTCGAGGGTCATGTTGCAGGTAGTACAGCAAGAAGGCACTCATGTGTCTTGCGCATCCAGAAGCACCAAGTCCCTGTTTTGTTGGTGGCGAGGTAACAATCATGCTTCCTTCCTCTGTCCTCTCCCCCCCAACCTCGCACAACAGAAATCTGATCAAGGTCTCCCTCATCTGATGAGACTTCCATCAGTTCGTCCTCCACTTCTTCCTGGGCTCCTGCACTTTCCTCACTAGTTTGGCTGCTACCATGCGCCCTGGTAAAACCATCTCCCCCACCCTCACATGCCTGCCGCCTTGGTGCTGCCGACCGTCTGGACCTTGCAGATGTTAGCCCTTCCGCATACAACTCCTCCTCCTCTACTTCCTCCACCTCCTCTTGTGCCACCACCTGACTCCGAATTCTGTTTAACATGTGCTCCAGCATGTAAATCACCGGAATAGTCATGCTGATAAAGGCATCGTCAGTAGTGTTGAGCCACCCCCGTAGTGTTCGAGTTCGGTTCGGTTCGTCGAACACCCGTGTGTTCGCCGAACTGTTCGTCGAACTGTTCGTCGAACACCTTCGAACACCGTTAAAACCAATGGCAGGCAAACAAAAACACATAGAAACACATAGAAAACACCTTCAAAGGTGTCCAAAAGCTGACAAACTGCTCAGAAGACATAACTAACACATGGAAAAGTGACAAGTACATATAGTCATGCGAAAATAAAAGAGGTGGAGGAGTAAAAGGAGGGGGAGACACAGATATAGGCATGTCATGCCCTTCTAAAATCCAAAAAGTGAGAAGCCGACACGGCCAGTCCGTTCCTGCCCGTGCCACCTCCGTGTCGCCGGGTTTGTGCCAGAGCCGCGGTGGACCCTGACGGCCAGCCCCCCTCTCCTAATACTGGTGCCTGTCCGCTGGTGGGTCGAGCCCCCCGCGGTGGGGGGGGAGTAATATCTGAAGAAGAAAGACCATCTTCCAGCCAAACTAACATGTCGACTTCTTTTCGTGGACAATGTGATACGATCCCTTTGTTACGGACACGCCCATCGCTACAAATTCCAGATGAGGCACAAAAACAGCAGGTGCTTCAGCGGATATCAAGTGCTCCTTCAAGTGGGCTCTCCTCCACCTCAACTTCAACATCACAAATACTCCAGTCCTCAGAGGTGTCACCCCAATCGCACTTGCTTCCTCACAGCTCCCAAGTCTCCAACTGCCCGTCTGAGTATGGGGTAACACAGATGGTTGAGTCTGCACAGCTGTTTACTCATACTATAGCCTGGGAAACGGAGGTCTGCTCCAGAGCTTCTGTTAATCCAGACGAGGAAATGATCTGCACTGATGCCCAGAATCTTTATAAGTCGGATCCAGGACCAGATGAAGAAGGTTCTGAGCATAATGTAGACCCTCGTTCCTAAACTGTAACTCCTGTTGGTGGAGACAATGATGAAGACGAAGATGAGACTCAAATACCTGATTGGAGCGACAACTTGACTTTTCGGTCAGGGCAGGAAGAGGTTGGCTTTGAGGACGACGGGTGTGATAACACACAGGGTGATGATGACAAGGTTGGAGATCCCACTTACTGTCATCCCACAGTCAGCCAGTCGATGAGGTCACCCGGGCCTTTGCCTGGCCTTTGGGATGTCGCGGTGGTCGGCTCCCTGGCCCGTACCCTGGGGTCACTCTTTAAAAGGGTGGATAATTGTTAATTTTATAAGAGTTTGTGACACCACCTGTGGTATCTGGTGAGAAGCACCAGCGCTGCAGCAGTCCACTGAGGCCCGTGATAAGGCAGCTCGATGGTATAGCTCCCCACAGGTGGAGCTAGGTCTCAGGGCAGCGTATGCAGGGGGAATGCAGGACAGGCGAGACCCAGCTGGGTCAGAGCAAGAACGGAAACGGACACGGTAGTCACTTCAGTACCTTTTACTGGAGGAAATTCAGGCACATCCTGGAGCACTGTAGGGTGAAGGGTGCATATCAGTATCCTCCCCAATGAGCGGGTGTAGGGCCTCCTGTTTCTTGCCTTTGCGTAGCAAGTTTCTGACCTGCCTGGAGCTAGGCCTAACTTTGTCTCTGTCCTGCGCTGGCTGACCTTGTGGTAGGGCCTTCTCTTGAAGTTCACGCTCCCAGTATGCGGGGCCTAAGCGTCTCCTGGCTCTGTTACGTATCAGCACCTTAGCGATCCTGGGACTTGTAGTTCTCCAGGGATTCCGGTTATGCCTTACTGGGTCATAGAGATCCCGGTAAGCTCGGATCCGGTGTCCGGTAAATGCTTCGGGGTGAGCTGGTTAAGCTCCTCTGCCCCTTATGTACTAACTCGCCACTCGCCTTCGGCCTACTCGGGCCCTCAATAGGCTATACACACTAACGGCAGCTTGCCGCGCTTCACCGATCTTATGACGCCGGCACACCTTAAGCTCTATCTGGGCTCCCTGAATCTAGCTAGCAGGAGCCTCGTGCTCCACTGCTGAACTATTAACTGAGTTCTCTAGACTAGACTGAGCTCCACTGCAGACTGACCTCTCTTAGGCTTCTCTACTGCAGGAACTCTTCAGAGGAACTGAACTGCCTAGCTCCACCTTCCCTATTTATATCCCTAACGGGCTCCCTCTGCTGGTCTGAGGTGGAAGGTGGAGATGTGTGAATGTTTATGGGGGCCTCTTGTGGAGGATTCCATCAATACACTCTTCTAGGATCTGTGATACCAAGCGCAGCGGGGTGTCACAGATGCTATTGACGACGAGGTTAGGTTGCGCCTTCCTGGACAGAGACGGAGTACTGGAAGCACGTCAACAACTGCATCCTCAACCACAACTCCGCCTCTGACCACAAGTCGTAGTGGCTCTTCAGGTCGCATGGGCTCTAAGCCTTGCATAGCCTGGGCATTTATTCAGATCGATAAGGATGACCCAACTCGTGTTATCTGTAATATTTGTCACCAAAAGCTAAGTAGAGGCCAAAAAATCCATAGTTTGAGTACTTCATGCATGTACCGTCACATGGATATGAAGCATAAGTTGCAGTGGGAAGCTCACTGTGCTACAATGCGGCCTAGCAGGCTGGGCCAACCACCGTCTGCCCCATCTTGTGCATCCGCGGCCTCTTCATCCTCTGTGACTGGGGGGACAGCAGTCACACATGTTTTTGGACGCAGACCTGCCACCTCTTTACCTGCAACAGCCAGTGTGATTGGCAGGTCGTCAGTTCATTGGGAAGTGGAAACACCTGCTGGTGTTGAGAGCTCTCTGACATCGAGAGCACCACCTTTGGATCAAGGCAACCTAACATGTCCGCCTGCATCTTCCTCACAGACTGGCAGTTTGCCAGGGACACCCTACTCAACCCCGTCAAAGCACAACAGCCAGCCCTCGGTCCCACAGATGTGGACAAGTAAAACACCATTTCCTCCTAGCCATGAGAAAGCTAAGAGGTTGAATTTCACCATCTGCAAGCTGTTGGCTACAGAAATGCTGCCTTTCCGCCTGGAGGACACAGTGGATTTTTGAGACCTTATGTCCGTCGCAGTGCCCCAGTACCAGATGCCCAGTCGGCACTACTTCTCAAAGAAAGATGTGCCTGCGCTCCACCAGCATGTCGCACACAACATCACCGATTCTTTGAGAAACTCTGTGTGTGACAGGGTGCATTTCACCACAGACACTTGGACGAGTAGGCATGGACAGGGGCGTTACATGTCGCTGACAGGGCACTGGGTAACTATGGTGACAGCAGGACAAGGGGCTGCTGTCCAAGTCTTGCCGTCCCCGCGAGTTGTACGTCAATCCTCTTTATCTAGAAGTTCCTCCACTGCTTCTGCCTCCTCAAACTCCTCTCGGTCCTCCACCTGCACCCAAAGCCTGTCTGGTAATGCCACCTGATTTATAACTACACACCTCCTTACTATGCTGGCAGCAGGGCTCAACGGCATCAGTGTTTACTTTGAAATGTCTGGGAAATGTGAGTCACACAGCTGAGGACTTGTGGTCAGCTCTGGAGACCCAGTTTCATGAATGGTTGTCTCCACTGGACCTGCAACCAGGGAAGGCCGTGTGCGACAATGCTGCAAACCTGGGTGCGGCCCTTCGCCGGGGCAATGTTACACACGTGCCTTGTATGGCTCACGTGTTGAACCTGGTTGTCCATAAATTTTTAGCCCACTATCCCGGACTAGATGGCCTTCTGCAGAGGGCACGGTCGCTGTGTGCTCACTTCCGCCGTTCGCATCCCGCAGCTCAACGACTTACATCTCCACAGAAGTCGTTGGGCCTGCCAGTTCACCGGCTGAAATGCGATGTGCCGACACGTGGAATTCAACTCTGCACATGTTGCAGCGACTGTGGCAGCACCGACAAGCCCTGGTGCAATAGTTTCTGACGTATAGCCTGGCCAACGAGATCCAGAGGTGGGGCAAATCACACAGCAGGAGTGGTCTCAGATCAGGGACCTATGAAGTTGACGCGCCCCTGGGCCGTGGGGTACCCGGAGCCGGGCCGGTAGACGCTGGGGGTTGTAGTCACTGTGGCGGTGACCCGGTCCGTGACCCAGGGCGGTCAATCCAACGGTAATTTGTATATATGGATTTTATAATGTCCGACTACGCCACCTGTGGAGTGCGGCCAAAGGGGCCGCCGCTGCGGAACAGTCCTCTGAAGCTGGTGGTTTTGCTGCAATGGTATTATTACTCACCACAGGAAGAGTGTAGCTTCAGGGCAGTGTGGGTGGATGATGGTGGTTGTAGTGCAGGGAGTCAGTAATGAACACAGAGTCCGTGTGATGCAGTCCCAAGATCTTTACTCACAGTTGTTGCAGTCCAGATTACAGGTACCAGAGCTATCTCACCCGTCGTGCTGTGCGTACTCAGTGAGGGGCTCAGTCCACCCCCAGATAGCTCCGGAGTACTTAGCAGGACCCCCTTCTGTGTGTCCTTTCTCTGGCCTTCTCCCTGCACCTCACACCCAGTGACACTTCTATCCGGTATCCTCGGGCCTTGGCGGGCGACTTGTGTTCCGTCCCCTGGGTCCTATGTGGCTACCTTCTTAGTGAGACTGGTGTGGACTTTTGCCTGCAGTACATGAAATGTTGCAGCCTCCGGTTTCTAGTTGAGCCTTGCTGTTTCTCCTCTAGTTGAGGGACCGGTTCCCCTTATCTGGCCTGACCCCTCTACCTCCTGGTAGCGGGAGTACAGGTGGCCTTCTGCACGGCCCGTAGCCCTAGGGTCCCTTCGGTTCCTGGAGCCTTCCTGCTCCCACTCCTCTCTTCTCTCCTTCAGTCCTGGGCCTCCCAGGCTAGGCCCGCCTCCGGAGCAGAGCTCATGCCGAGCCTCTGCTCCTGTCACTTTTCCTCCTCTGACTGGCTTGCTCTTTGTAAGATGGCTTCCTATTTATACTCTCCCTGTCATGTGCTCCCCTAAGCTGCTCCCCTATGCACCCACTACATAGGATCCTCCCACCAGCTAGGGACCTGGGACTGTGCTCTCCCTTAGGAGCAATCTCGCCCTAACCCCACTGCGGGTATGTGTTGGATGCAGGTGTTAGGGTCCCGAGCCATACGCCTTCCTTACCTGAGGGTGAGATACCACACCTCTGGGTGAGATGCAGTAACTCTGTGGTGACTGCACCCTCAGGGGCGCCACACACCTTTCTGCACAGTTTTGAAATGGCGACGAAGATGTTTAGTGCTGACGATGATGCCATTATCAGCATAACTATTCCGGTGATTTACATGCTGGAGCACACATTAAACAGAATTCAGAGTCAGGTGGTCGGACAAGAGGAGGTGGAGGAAGTAGAGGAGGAGTCGTATGCGGAAGGGATAACATCTCCAAGGTCCAGACGGTTGGCAGCACCAAGGAGGCAGGCATGGGAGGGTGGGGGAGAGGGATTTAACAGGGCGCATGGTAGCAGCCAAACTGTTGAGGAAGGTGCAGGAGCCGAGGAAGAAGTGGAGGATGAACTGGCGATGGGCATGGAAGGCTCATCAGATGAGGGAGACCTTGATCACATTTCTGTTGTGCGAGGTTGGGGGGAGAGGGCAGAGGAAAGAAGCATGATTCTTACCTCGCTACCAACACAACAAGGACTTGGTCCTCCTGGATGCGCAAGACACATGAGTGCCTTCTTGCTGCACTACCTGCAACATGACCCTCAGATTGCAGAATTCGAAGTAATCTCGACTACTGGGTTGCCACACTCTTAGATCCCCGGTACAAAAGTAAATTTGCCGAAATAATTCCTGCCATAAAAAGGGATTGACGCATGCAGGAGTATCTGCAGACGCTGTTGCAGAATCTTACATGTGCTTTTCCACAAAACACCAGTGGTGCACGAAGTGAATCTCACAGTTCTAACTTGCCAACCGCGGGACTGTCGAGTCTTCATCACTCAAACCGTAACAGTAACACAGTATCTGCTGGTAACAGCAATTTTGTGAAATCGTTTCACCACTTTTTTAGACCATCCTTTGCAAGGCCACAGGAGACAAGAAGTCTGACACATAGTCAATGCCTAGAGAGGATGGTGCAGGAGTATCTCCAAGTCAACATCGAAGCCATGACTGTGTCACTGGACCCATGCTCATTTTGGTATTCCAATCTGGAAAAATGGCCGGAGCTCGCCACTCACGCCTTGGAGATCTTGTCATGCCCTGCAGCCAGTGTTCTCTCTGAACGTGTGTTCAGCGCTGCTGATGGTGTGCTGACAGATAAGCGCACGCGGCTGTCCACTGAGAATGTAGACAGACTCACGTTCATAAAGATGAACAAATCATGGATTCGCAAGGACTTTTCTAATCCTGTGTTATCCTTGGGAGGCTAAAAGCTTGAGGATTTGGTAATATCACCTCACCAACCGTTTTAAGCAACTGTGGGGCAATTGATGCCACTTAACCCTAGAACGCATGACCATAAAAATCTACACTTTCATATACCTGGGGCCTTTTAGGCCCGTGTGCAAATAGAATCATAGAATGGAAGAGTTGGAAGGGACCTCCTGGGTCATCTGGTCCAACCCCCGGCTCAAAGCAGGATTCACTAAATCATCTCAGACAGATGTCTGTCCAGCCTCTGTTTGAAGACGTCCATTGAAGGGGAACTCACCACCTCTCGTGGCAGCCTGTTCCACTCATTAATCACCCTAACTGTCAAAAATTTTTTTCTAATATCTAATAACATTGAATAACTCAAACTCAAATGACAAACAACTATATACATGAAGAATACCTAGAGTTTCAAAATTCTAACTAAAGTAATCTTGCAGAAAATAGAAAACAATTAACAGGGCGGGACTGCGAGGCCCCAGGTATGCGTTCTAGGGTTAAGTGGTGTCTGTGCCACAATTTTGGGAAAAAATGGAAACTCTTTTTGGAGTCCCCTTGCTGTGTCTTACGTGACGTTGGCATCGTCAATTCCAGGTGGGTTGGGTCGCTCCCCCCCCCCTTTTAACTGTAAGAAACTACATACACTATGGCTTGGGGTAACACAGATGATTGAGTCTGAAGAGCTGTTTACTCAGAGGTCTGCTCCAAATCTTCAGTGTCTGCTAGTCAGCGTAGAATTTTTAACTGCATCTAGCCTAGGCAATACTTTGGGCGTAGTAGCCCAGCTGCGAAGCAAGCTGCACCGCCTGTGTATCTAACAAGGAAATTTTTAAATGCATCTAGCCTAGGCAGACTGTGGGGACCCCCAACCAAACCCAGACGCTCAGTCCCCCTACCGCCCCCCTTTCCTTGACAATACAATAATGTAACTCTTACAACTGGATGGGTGAAGATCGGTCACAGCTTTATTAACTCTTTATACTCATTCCATTAGAAAGACATTTTATTTCTAAAATAATTCAGCTTGTTGCAGCATGCCCTGGGTCTCCACTCCGGCAACTTGGCCAACAAGTGTAACTCTCCAACATGTCCTTTCTATTTCCAGGCCACGGAGGATCCTGCGTACTCGTATGCAGGACTCTGACCCCCACCGATCACTCTTAACGCTTGTTCCACTCCGTCCTGGAGTCCTGACAGGAATATGTCCAGTCCAATATCCATTAAGTGAACACCGTCGGGCCGTATGAGGCCTGCTTTATCTCCTTCCAGTTGTCGGTGTCGTACCACTACACCGCCTCTGTCTCTTCTAAATTTTTGCCATCCGAATATTTATTACCCGCCTTGTCTGTTCGATGGCCGTGATGTCTCGCGCACCTTGCCATACCGCACAATCTCTGACCATACTATAGCTAGTTTTGTGAAAAATTCTCTGAAGCGCTCAGTGTCTAGTTTCATTATTGCCATTAGTTATGCGCTCTTGTGATGACCTAGGTTGTTTCCCCCGGCCTGTATAACTAAGATGACCAGACATCTTGCCTCTCTCCCTACCTTGATTACCTCCATTAGTACCTGTGGCCATAGCAGGCCTCTAATACCTCTCCAGTTGAAATATGTGTTATGAAACTCTAATTTCCTCCCGCCTGGGCGGACTTTCGCCCTTTAATCTGCCCAATATATATACGAGTGGCCTATCACCCACACTGTTGGCTTAGCGTCACCTGTAAAAGAAACAAACCACGTTAGGATAACAAGTCCGGTCTTATGTATCTTGCCAAACACGTGGATCACCATCTCTCTATCCTCTGAACTTCCGTTTCTGACAGTCCTGCTCTTGCTGCTTCTGTGGCCGCGCCTATGCGGAATGAGTGTGTCCCGTAATCTTTGGGGTGGTTCCCTGTCGATGTTATGCATTTATTAAATATAGCTTGGAACTGGTATCTTGATAATGGCGTCCCATCAATGTCTGATAGGAACAAATTACTTTGTGATCTGATGGTTAGATATGGTTTTACTATTGTTACCCGACTCAGTGTACCGTTTGTGGGTTGTAGAAGTACCCAAGTGCCCCTGCCCGCTGGAACCATTTTCGATTTGTGTATGCGTAGACGTATTGCATTATTGCCTATGACTACGTCCTGGTGTAATAAGCCTCCACTGGTGCTAATTTTGGATTGAGGGACTAATTCGCTTATGCATAGCGCCCCGAAGAAGGCGATCACAAATGCAGTAGACAGTAGTGTTGCTTCAAATTGTGAGTGTCATGTTAATGGTGTTAGGGATATGATGTGAGAAATCAGTTTTAGTGACACGGGACGGGACGTCTACACTCCAGACTCGGCTGACCCCTTTTCCACCCTTTTATGGATTGTCTGATGATGAATCTTTGTCACATCTCCCCAATTCAGTAGTTGGAAGTGAAATGCTACTCCGGTCAGACACCGCTGCGCTGACGCCCCTGATATGCCCCTCATCATTAGCTGGTGGAGAAATTCTATGGTGACTTGTGATCTGGCTTGTTCACATTGGTCAACCCGTCTGCCTGCTACTAGTCGTGTCCACTCTTCCCATGCCTTACCGTATGCTTGCCACGTCGACGGGGCAACTGACGCTCTGATTAATGGCATCAACTATTCGCCACTAGATCCCATAGGGAAGGTGGGCAACTGTTGTCCCGATGGGTGGGCATTGTGGAAGAGCTCTGTGAAAATCTGCCAATTGAATTGTTATAAAGCGTTAGCAGCAGCTTTAGACCCCTCAGCATAGTGGCTAGCGCGGACCCATACATTGTGTTTTAGGCACAGGAATGCTAGCCTGGGTAGTAGGCCTAGCACTGGGAGAGACGATGATGCCATCTTATTAATGCAGTGCGCTAAGCTGGTGTTTTTTTTTATGAAGCGTATATTTTTGTAAGCCAGGAGCGCGCCCCATATTTCTATTGCTACCACTATTGGGAAGAAAAATTATTTTCAGGGCTAGATGCAGCGAAAAATTATTATTAATTGAAAAGCTGGTGGAGCTTGGTATAGATGGCCTAATACAATGAGACCCACACACTGCTAGAAGGCCAAATATTTTTTCAGAGTTAGATGCAGAAAAAAATTATATTCAGTTTGCAACCTGATGGAGGTCAGTATAGATGGACTAATAGAACAAGTCCCACACACTGCTAGAAGGCCAAATATTTTTTCAGAGGTAGATGCAGACAAAAAATTATTTTGAATTTGCAACCTGATGGAGGTCAGTATAGATGACTAATAGAACAAGTCCCACACACTGCTAGAAGGCCAAATATTTTTTCAGTGCTAGATGCAGAAAAAAATTATATTCAGTTTGCAACCTTATGGAGGTCAGTATAGATGGACTAATAGAACAAGTCCCACGCACAGCTAGAAGCCCAAATATTTTTTCAGAGGTAGATGCAGAAAAAAATGATATTCAGTTTGCAACCTGATGGAGGTCTGTATAGATGGATTAATAGAACAAGTCCCACACACAGCTAGAAGCCCAATATTTTTTCAGAGGTAGATGCAGAAAAAAATATATTCAGTTTGCAACCTGATGGAGGTCTGTATAGATGGATTAATAGAACAAGTCCCACACACAGCTAGAAGCCCAATATTTTTTCAGAGGTAGATGCAGAAAAAAATATATTCAGTTTGCAACCTGATGGAGGTCAGTATAGATGGACTAATACAACAAGTCCCACACACAGCTAGAAGCCCAATATTTTTTCAGAGGTAGATGCAGAAAAAAATATATTCAGTTTGCAACCTGATGGAGGTCAGTATAGATGGACTAATACAACAAGTCCCACACACAGCTAGAAGCAAAATATTTTTTCAGAGGTAGATGCAGAAAAAATATATTCAGTTTGCAACCTGATGGAGGTCTGTATAGATGGATTAATAGAACAAGTCCCACACACAGCTAGAAGCCCAATATTTTTTCAGAGGTAGATGCAGAAAAAAATATATTCAGTTTGCAACCTGATGGAGGTCTGTATAGATGGATTAATAGAACAAGTCCCACACACAGCTAGAAGCCCAATATTTTTTCAGAGCTAGATGCAGAAAAAAATTATATTCAATTTGCAACCTGATGGAGGTCAGTATAGATGGACTAATAGAATCATGCTATGCCCAAAAGATTTTACTTCACTAGGTGCAGTAAAAAAATTGTTATTCTATACACAGGTGGTATATCTTGCAACACTGATAGGCTACTCCACTGACTAACACACTCTGCAATAGGCCAAAAAGGATTAGCTTTGCTAGATTCAGCCAAATGCTGTGAAAAAAACTTGCACAGCACTGGCACAGACCTGCCTGGCAAAAACTGATAGGAACTGATGTAACCTAGTCCTGAAAAGGACTCCAATTACAATTAGTCTTTACTCCCACAATCTATCTATTTAAGAGCACAGACCTGCCTGATAAAAGTCGTAGGAAATGCTGTAACCTAGTCCTTAAAAGGGCTGCAATCACAACTATTCCCTACTCCCAAGCTATCTGTAGATTTGTGCGAAAATTAGCTTGAAATTAACAAGGTATAGCGCACACAGCAACAGCGGTGCCATCTAACACGCAGCTGCAGCAGTGAGAAAATGGTGGCGATGGGGAAAATGGCTTGGTCTTATAGGGCAAGGACATGTGACATACACTGCCAATGACACATGCCCTTGCTTGTGTGAAAAAAAGCACTTCGCTCCGTGTGTGCGCTGCTGATAGGCTGACAGATTGCACCTCCCCGCTGCAAATGCGGGAAAGAGAAAAAAAATGGAGATCTTCATTGTTCCTGCAGAGATCCATCCCCTGCCCCTCCCCCCACCCCGCTGTACACTCAAACTGCGTATTAACATTAATTTTCATCATTACTGAGAAAAAATCCAGTTATGATTTTGGTGCACGAACAGTTATCGAACATAACCTCGAACAGCCGAATTTTTCTCAAATTGTTCGTGTTCGCCGAACGGCTCGAACACCGCCCAAAACAGCTCGAATTTGAGATTGGCGAACAGTTCGAGTAGAACAACGCTCATCTCTAATCGTCAGCACTAAACATCTTCGTCACCATTTCAAAACTGTGCAGAAGGGTGCATAGGTCCCTGATCTGAGACCACTCCTCCAGCGTGATTTGCCCACCTCTGGATCTCGTTGGCCCAGGCTATACATCACAACGTATTGCACCAGGGCTTGTCGGTGCTGCCACAGTCGCTGCAACATGTGCAGAGTTGAATTCCACCGGGTAGGCACATCGCATTTTAGCCGGTGAAGTGGCAGGCCCAACGACTTCTGTAGAGATGTAAGTCGCTGAGCTGCGGGATGCGGACGGCGGAAGTGAGCACACAGCGACCGTGCCTTCTGCAGAAGGCCATCTAGTCCGGGATAGTGGGCTAAAAATTGCTGGACAACCAGGTTCAACACGTGAGCCATACAAGGCACGTGTGTGACATTGCCCCGGCGAAGGGCCGCACCCAGGTTTGCAGCATTGTCGCACACGGCCTTCCCTGGTTTCAGGTCCAGTGGAGACAACCATTCATGAAACTGGTTCTCCAGAGCTGACCTCAACTCCTCAGCTGTGTGACTCACATTTCCCAGACATTTCAAAGTAAAAACCGCCTGATGACTTTGAGCCCTGCTGCCAGCATATTAAGGAGGTGAGCAGGATCCCTTCTGCGCAGTTAGAAAGCTTGTGGCATGACGAGACAGGCTTTGGGTGCAGGTGGAGGACCGAGAGGAGGTTGAGGAGGCAGAAGCAGTGGAGGAACTTTGAGATAAAGAGGATTGACGCACAACTCGTGTGGATGGCAAGACTTGGACAGCAGCCCCTTGTCCTGCTGTCACCATAGTTACCCAGTGCCCAGTCAGCGACATGTAAGCCCCTGTCCATGCCTACTCGTCCAAGTGTCTGTGGTGAAATGCACCCTGTCACACCCAGAGTTTCTCAAAGAAGCGGTGATGTTGTGTGCGACATGCTGGTGGAGCGCAAGCACACCTTTCTTTGAGAAGTAGTGCCGACTGGGCATCTGGTACTGGGGCACTGCGACGGACATAAGGTCTCGAAAATCCTCTGTGTCCACCAGGCGGAAAGGCAGCATTTCTGTAGCCAAGAGCTTGCAGATGGTGAAATTCAACCACTTAGCTTTCTCATGGCTAGGAGGAAATGGTCTTTTACTTGTCCACATCTGAGGGACCGAGGGCTGGCTGTTGTGCTTAGACAGGGTTGATAAGGGTGTCCCCAGCAAACTGCCAGTCTGTGAAGAAGATGCAGGCGGACATGTTAGGCTGCCTTGATCCAAAGGTGGTGCTATCGATGTCGGACAGCGCTCAACACCAGCTGGTGTTTCCACCTCCAAAGAAAATGATGACCTGCCACTCACGCAGGCTGTTGCGGGTAAAGAGGTGGCAGGTCTGCGTCCCAAAACAGGTGTGACCGCTGTCCCCCCAGTCACAGAGGATGAAGAGGCTGCGGATGGGCAAGATGAGGCAGACGGTGGTTGGCCCGGCCGGCTAGGCTGCATTGTAGCACAGTGAGCTTCCCACTTCAACTTATGCTTCATATCCCTGTGCCGGTTCATGCATGAAGTACTCAAACTATGTATTTTTTGGCCTCTACTTAGTTTTTGCTGACAAATGTTACAGATAACACGAGTTGGGTCATCTTTATCGATTTGAAAAAATGTCCAGGCTATGCAAGGCTTAGCACTCATGCGACCTGAAGAGCCACCACGACTTGTGGTGAGAGGCAGAGTTGTGTTTGAGGATGCAGTTGTTGACGTGCTTCCAGTACTACGTCTCTGTCCATGAAGGCGCAACCTGACCTCGTCGTCACTAGCATCCTCCTCCACCTCCTCTGCTGA
The DNA here is from genome assembly GCF_046119375.1 of Phyllobates terribilis. Taxonomy (NCBI): domain Eukaryota; kingdom Metazoa; phylum Chordata; class Amphibia; order Anura; family Dendrobatidae; genus Phyllobates; species Phyllobates terribilis. Next base: position 204,436,355 of record NW_027362764.1, on the reverse strand, counting down.
CCTCATCTCTTGACTGACTGGGGGTTGACAGTAAGTGGGATCTCCAACCTCATCATCATCACCCTGTGTGTTATCACACCCGTCGTCCTCAGAGCCAACCTGTTCCTGCCCTGACAAAAAAACTAAAGTTGTCGCTCCAATTAGGTATTTGAGTCTCATCATCGTCTTCCTCATTGTCTCCACCAACTGGAGTTACAGTTTGGGAACGAGGGTCTACATTATGGTCAGAACCTTCTGCGTCTGGTCCTGGATCAGACTCATAAAGATTCTTGGCATCAGTGCAGATCATTTCCTCGTCTGTATTCACAGAAGCTCTGGAGCCGACCTCTGATTCCCAGGCTATAGTATGAGTAAACAGCTCTGCAGACTCAACCATCTGATCTACCCCATACTCAGACGGGCAGCTGGAGACTTGGGAGCTATGAGGAAGCAAGTGCGATTGGGGTGACACCTCTGAGGGCTGGAGTATTTGTGATGTTGAAGTTGAGGTGGAGGAGAGCCCACTTAAAGGAGCACTTGATATCTGTTGAAGCACCTGCTGTTGTTTTTGTGCCTCATCAGGAATTTGTAGCGATAGGTGCGGCCGTAAGAAAGGGATCTTATCACATTGTCCGCTAAAAGAAGTAGACATTTTAGTTTGGCTGGAAGATGGTCTTTCTTCTGCAGATGTTACTGTTGCTTTAACACCTACCCCACGGACACAACCTTTTTTCCCCTTCCCAACACGCCTATTCCCTTTTCTACCAGCAGCAGGCCTTTTTCCACTCATTTTGGTGGTTAACTAATTCACAACTCTGGAGTTGTTTGCACAAAAAAACAATGGATGGGAACCGGGCAGAGCTGAGTGGCCAAACTGTGGTATTAGGCCAAAAGTATTGGCTGGGTTAGATGCAGAAAAAATTATATTGAATTTGCAACCTGATGGAGGTCAGTATAGATGGACTAATAGACCAAGTCCCACACACTGCTAGAAGCCTAAATATTTTTTTCAGAGCTGGATGCAGAAAAAAAATATTTTTAATTTGCAACCTGGTGGAGGTTAGTATAGATGGACGAATAGAACAAGTCCCACACACTGCTAGAAGCCTAAATATATTTTCAGAGCTAGATGCAGAAAAAAATTATATTGAATTTGCAACCTGATGGAGGTCAGTATAGATGGACTAATAGACCAAGTCCCACACACTGCTAGAAGCCTAAATATTTTTTCAGAGCTAAATGCAGAAAAAAATTATATTGAATTTGCAACCTGATGGAGGTTAGTATAGATGGAATAATACACCAAGTCCCACACACTGCTAGAAGCCTATATATTTTTTCAGAGCTAGATGCAGAAAAAAATTATTTTTAATTTGCAACCTGGTGGAGGTTAGTATAGATGGATGAATAGAACAAGTCCCACACACTGCTAGAAGCCTAAATATTTTTTCAGAGCTAGATGCAGAAAAAAATTATATTGAATTTGCAACCTGATGGAGGTCAGTATAGTTGGACTAATAGACCAAGTCCCACACACTGCTAGAAGCCTAAATATTTTTTCAGAGCTAGATGCAGAAAAAAAATATATTGAATTTGCAACCTGATGGAGGTCAGTATAGATGGACTAATAGACCAAGTCCCACACACTGCTAGAAGCCTAAATATTTTTTCAGAGCTAGATGCAGAAAAAAATTATATTGAATTTGCAACCTGATGGAGGTCAGTATAGATGGACTAATAGACCAAGTCCCACACACTGCTAGAAGCCTAAATATTTTTTCAGAGCTAGATGCAGAAAAAAATTATATTGAATTTGCAACCTGATGGAGGTCAGTATAGATGGACTAATAGACCAAGTCCCACTCACTGCTAGAAGCCTAAATATTTTTTCAGAGCTAGATGCAGAAAAAAATTATTTTTAATTTGCAACCTGGTGGAAGTTAGTATAGATGGACTAATAGAACAAGTCCCACACACTGCTTGAAGACTAAATATTTTTTCAGAGCTAGATGCAGAAAAAAATTATATTGAATTTGCATCCTGATGGAGGTCAGTATAGATGGACTAATAGACCAAGTCCCACACACTGCTAGAATCTGAAATATTTTTTCAGAGCTCGATGCAGAAAAAAAATATTTTAAATTTGCACCCTGGTGGAGGTTAGTATAGATGGACTAATAGATTGATGCTATGCCCAAAAGGTTTTACTTCACTAGGTGCAGTAAAAAAAATTGTATTCTATACACAGGTGGTATAGCTTGCAACACAGATAGGCTACTCCACTGACTAACACACTCTGCAATAGGCCAAAAAGGATTTGCTTTGCTAGATTTACCCAAATACTGTGAAAAAAACTTGCACAGCACTGGCACAGACCTGCCTGGCAAAAAGTGATAGGAACTGATGTAACCTAGCCCTGAAAAGGACTGCAATTACAATTAGTCTTTACTCCCAACCTATCTATTTTAGAGAACAGACCTGCCTGATAAAAGTCGTATGAAATGATGTAACTTAGTCCTTAAAAGGACAGCAATCACAAGTCTTCCCTACTCCCAAGCTATCTGTAGATTTGTGCGAAAATTGGCTTGAAATTAACAAAGTATAGCGCACACAGCAACAGCGGTGCGGTCTAACACGCACCTGCAGCAATGAGAAAATGGTGGCGACGGGGAAAATGGCTGGGTCTTATAGGGCAAGGACATGTGACATACACTGCCAATGACACATGCCCTTGCTTGTGTGAAAAAAAGCAGTTCGCTCCGTGTGTGCGCTGCTGATAGGCTCACAGACTGCACCTCCCCACTGTAAATGCGGGAAAGAGAAAAAAAAATGGAGATCTTCATTATTCCTGCAGAGATCCTTCCCCTGCCCCTCCCCCCGCCCCGCTGTACACTCAAACTGCATATTAACATTAATTTTCAGCATTACTGAGAAAAAATCCAGTTATGATTTTGGTGCACGAACAGTTATCGAACATAACCTCGAACAGCCAAATTTTTTTTAAATCGTTCGTGTTCGCCGAACGGCTCGAACACCGCCCAAAACAGCTCGAATTTGAGATTGGCGAACAGTTCGAGTCGAACAACTCTCATCTCTACTCAGGAATGGACATGGATGTCAGACATCTGTACCAAACTCCAAAACTTTGAGGACTCCACCAAGATGGTGAGCGGCGATGACGCCATAATTAGCATCACCATCCCGCTTCTCTGTCTACTGAAACTCTCTCTGCTCACAATTAAAGAGGATGCATTGCAGGCGGGGCACAATGAGATGGAGAAAGGAACCATACAGGGTGATTCCACACAGCCCACAGCCCAGCCTCATCTCATCTCAATGTGGATTGGGTGACAATGAGGAAGAGGAGGAGGAAGAACAGGAGCTAGCTTCCTGCGCTATAGATGGTACTATCTGCACAACTGTCATATCGTCTGTTCAGCGTGGATGGCCTGAGGACAGGGAGGAGGAGGAGGATGAGGGGGTGAGCATGGTCAGTCATCCTCTTGGTGAGGACACGGAAGTCTTGCCTCTTTGCAGTCTGACACACATGGCTGAGTTTATGTTACGCTGCTTTTCCCGTGACCCTCGCATTGTCCAAATTTTGGGTGACAGTCATTACTGTTTGGTGACACTTCTAGACCCACGCTACCAGGAGAACTTTCTGTCTCTTATTCCCTTGCCAGACAGGCCTAATAAAATGGGGCAGTACCAGAATGCCCTTGTTGCAGAATTAATAAACAAATTCACATCTGAAAACACTGGCGGCAGAGGTCACAGTTCGTTGGACAACCAAGGAGCACAGGCGAGAGAGCCACGAATGCAATCCAGCAGAGGCAGGGGAACACTGTCAAAGTTCTGGGACAGTTTTCTCAGACCCTCCCATCACACAGGCCCTTAGGCACGGGGTACTCTCCCAAGGAGGGAAAGTTTCAGAAAATGCTGAGGGAGTACCTTGCTGGCATCTGTGCCTTATAATTATTGGGTATCCAAGCTGGACACTTGGCATCAACTTGCTCTCTACTCCTTGGAGGTCCTGGCCTGCCCTGTGGCTAGCGTTTTGTCAGAGCGGGTTTTTAGTGCCACTGGTGGAATTATAACGGATAGGCGCATCCGCCTGTTAACTGAAAATGCAGACAGTCTGACTTTTATAAAAATGAACAGGGGCTGGATTGGGCCACACTTCTCAACACCAATGAATGATAGTAGCGTAGCATAAACTCAAATACAGTGTCTTTTTTTGGGAGGTTTAGCTCTATTCGAATGCACCTCTGTCTTCACACCCAGACATGTGTATAAGCTTCCTGATTTTGTCTATTTGCCCATGTTCTCCTCCTTCTCCTCATCTTCATCCTCCCCCACCATATCACCGCAATATCTACCATATCATCATATCTACGTCTCTTGCAAGGGGCATTGGAGTACCTCCAAATTTTTGACAGCCATTGAATTCACTGTACCCACTTCCTAAAAATGGGAACATTGTTTTAAGGAGGCCCTCCGACCTCTACGTCTCTTGCAAGGGACATTGGAGTTCCTCCAAATTTTTGGCAGCTGCTTTATTCACTGCATAGACAAACAGTATGGGACACCCACTCCATTCTAATGGGAACATGTCGTTATTGTTGCCCAGCTCTATGTGTCTTTAAATTGGTATTGGGGTTTTTCCCAAATTTTGGCAGCCCTTGCAGTCACTGCATGGGCATTACCACTATAGGAGACTCACTCCTTTATAATGGGAACATTTTTTTTACTGAGACCCTCCTCTATGTCTCTTCAAAGGGGTATTGGGGTGCGTCCAAATTTTGGCAGCACTTGCAGTCACGGCAAACACCATAATAGTATAGGAGACCCACTCTTTAATAATGGGAACAACAAAGCATAGCCGACTGCTGGTCCTTTTAGAACAGTAAGGGCCGCCTGATGACTCTATATAAATAGTATTTGTGACTTCCAAAGTCCATCCTCCATAAATGAAACAGGATGTATCTGATGATGTCTCACACACCACATGGCCAGAAAAGGTAGTAAAATGTTAAAATGACGTTTCTTGGTTAATGCATTTTTCACCATTGAAAGCAATGCAAAAGTTCAAAAACTCATCAAAAATGCTATGTGCGAACATAGCCCAAGGTGTGGAGGAGCATTTTTGCTTTTGGCTATTTATTTTGCCTTATATACAAGTCATTACCCTGGAAAGGTTGTTCCTTAACATTTTTTCCAGGGAAATCCATTTCGGTTTCATTTTTGTATGTTTTATTGTGAGTCCGTAAAAGTGGAGTAATACCTCTGACAACGTTGTTGACAGCAGTGACCTGGTAGTCAGAGATGCTTCCAGAGGTCTTCCCCATCTTGTTCCCATGTCATTTGAGAACTGTGTCCATCAATTTGGGCAGACTACCGGTTGGGAAGTCGCCTGAAAAATTCTCGAGTTTCCCATAGACTTACATTGGGCTCGATACTCAGACTGATCACTCTAGCATTCCAATTTGCTCGACCTGAGCAACGAGTAACCAAGTATTTTAGTGCTCGCTCATCACTAGTGCAAGCGCATTACCAATCTAGGATACCCACTCCTTAATAATGGGTAAAATGTATTCTGAGGCCCTCCATTGCATCTCTTCAGAGGGGTATTAGAGTCCCTCCCTCTAATTTTTGACATCCTTTGCACTTAGGGCATACGCTTTACCTTTCTAGGAGACTCACTCCTTAGTTATGGGAGAAAAATTGGTTTTCTGAGACTCCACCTTCTAGTTGAGGGAACATTTTTGGAAATCTGAAGAAGGTGGGTTCTATTAGTATATGATCCAGTGCTTTGTTGTGGGCTGTCAGGTGGTCATCACATAGGGAGTTCTCACACTGCATACAAGATTTGACAGCCGGGACAGGAGACTTTGTACAGTAAGTATATAAGACCCTGGTCTCCTATATCAGGCTGAGTACATGCGAAACGTTCCACTGTATTCCCTAACAGGTTTTATGAAATAACAGTTTTTGGTGCTGCTACATACAAAAAAAACTCTTTTCAAGGCCGATTCAAATCTATTCTATTGTCTACAATATTGCTATATTACCTCTCTTATCAGAAATTCATGTATGGGTGAGATATTGCACTAGAGATAGCATATTACAGGCATCTAGTCAGGAATTATTGACTTATAGTCTTTGCTGCAACTGAACAAAAAAGAAAAAAATTCTATTCAATTCCCTATTAATACCGCTGCTAGCTGGATTTTGTATAGGGGCAGGTGCTAGTTATCATCTGCTGGAAATTAGTGTTCATTAAAGTCACATACATCTCTTACACTATCTATAACTTTATTGCTTTTTTCAAAAAAATCATTCACAGATTCATAATTTTTACAGTGATCTGTACTCAGAAATTCATCTAAGCAGAAAGGGTTGCTTGTGATTCTCCACAGTTTGGTGCTGCCATGTACAAGAAAAAATTCTTTTCAGGGCCGATTCAAATCTATTCTATATTCTATAATATTACCTCTCTTATCTGCAATTTGTGTGCTGTGAGCTGTCACACTAGGGACAGCGTATTACAGGCATCTAGACAGGGATTATTGCCTTACATTCCGTACTGCTGCAACGGAACAAAAAAAAAATAATAAAAATATATATATTATATTCAATATTAATAATGCTGTCAGCTGTATTTAGTATAGGGACTATTGCTAGTTATCATCTGCTGGAAATGAGTGTTCATTCTGATCACATACATATTGTTATGATCTGCAACATGAACTAAGGAAAGATAAGGGAAAACTGTCCCTACAGTAAAACTAAGCTGAATCCCTATGATGTAGCGGGCTGCCTGTTCCTAGCGAACAGACCCGCCTTAGTCCTCGGCTAGTCTGAACGAAGACCTATAGCATAAGGGGAGGGGTCCCTAAAAGAACTAAGGACTGGGACAAAAAAGGAACACCTCCTAAACAGAGAAGTAGTTGCAGAACACAAAAAGACAAACAGACTAAAAAATTACTAGAGGTCTCAGAAGGACCAAAAGAACTGACAGAGAAAGGCACAGAAGCACCTGGCTAGAGAAACAGTCAAACGCTGAAATCCAGCACAGCCAAAATGGCGGAGCTGGAATATAAAGGGAGATGGTCACATGACCGCAAACCACAAGATGGAAAAAACAAACAGGAGGGTTCTACAGTACCCCCTCTTTTATGAGGATCCTCCGGATCCTCCAGGCCCAGGCCTATCCGGAAATCTCTTGTGGAAAGCTTTAACAAGCCTAGGAGCAGAGACATCATCCGTCCTTACCCAGGAGTTGTCTTTGGGACCGAAACCCTTCCAGGAGACAAGATACTGTAATCTCCCTCTATGCCATCTATAATTCAAGATACGAGAAATTTCATATTCACCGTCTTCCACCACAGGAGGAACTGAGACAGTGGCATCCCTATCTGATACATCAGCCTTTTTCAACAAGGAAACATGAAACACAGAATTAATCTTCCAGGAAGTAGGGACATCCAACCTAACAGCAGACTGGTTAACAACCTGAAGCACTTTAAATGGACCCACAAACTTAGGACCCAGTTTTTTAGAGGGAATCCTCAACCGCAGGTTCTTTGAAGACAACCAAACCATGTCACCCACAGTAAACAAAACCTCCTTACGTTTCCTGTCAAAATACTTCTTGGACTTCTTGTTAGCCTCTTGAAGGTTGCAATGTACATTAGTCCAAACTCTCTCCAAATCACCAGAAAAATTCTCCTCCTCCGGCACCGCCGACCCCAATTTGGAGAACGAACCAAAAGACAGATGTCTCCCAGTACAACAAAAAAAGGAGAACACCCAGCAGAGGAGGATGTATGATTGTTAAGAGCAAATTCTGAGAGAGGCAGAAACTCAGACCACACCTCTTGATTGTCCGCCACAAAACAACGCAAAAACTGTTCAACAACCTGGTTCTTTCTTTCAGTCTGTCCATTAGACTCAGGATGATGCCCAGACAAAAATGACAAATGGACTCCCAACTTGTCACAAAAAGCACGCCAAAAGCGAGCCAGAAACTGAGGTCCTCTATCAGAAACAATATCCGTGGGAACGCCATGGAGCTTGACAATCTCCTTAACAAATGCTTTAGCGAGTGTCTTGGCGCAGGGCAACTTAATGAATGGAACCAAATGACACATCTTACTAAAACGGTCCACGACCACCCAGATGACAGTAAAACCCTCGGACACAGGAAGATCAGTATTAAAATCCATTGTGAGATGCGTGCAAGGCGAACTAGGAACCTCCAGTGGGCAAGGCAACCCCGCAGCAGGAGTATGTGAAGCCTTTGACCTAGCACACACAGTACATTGACACACCCACTTGATGACATCCTTCTCCCATCCAGGCCACCAAAAACTGCGACTGATAAGTCTCTCAGTCTCCGAAATTCCTGGATGACCTGCCAACCGAGACTCATGACACTCCACAAACAAATGTCTCCTAAAGGCTCTAGGCACGAACAACCTCCCATGGGGAGTGTTAGATGGGGCATCATCTTGAGCTTTCAGAATCCCATTCTCCAAAATCGAGTCCAATGCCCCACCACAACTCCTTTCGGTAAAATGTTCTCCTCCTCCTCGGCACCGACCGTAGGAGAGAAGCTGCGAGATAAAGCATCGGCTTACATTCTTAGTACCAGGGATGTAGGTAACAGAAAAATAAAACGAGAAAAAAAAGTGCCCATCTAGCTTGACGGGCATTCAAGCGCTTTGCAGCATCCAGATAGATCAAATTCTTATGATCTGTGAAAACCTGAATAGGAAATCTAGCGCCTTCCAAAAAATGATGCCAATGTTCAAACGCGAGTTTAATAGCCAGCAACTCCCAATTTCCAACATCATAATTCAGTTCAGTTTCCGAAATTTTTTTCGAAAAGAAGGCACAAGGATGTACTCCATGCTTGCTCTCCTGAGACAAAACTGCTCCAACCCCCTCCGATGAAGCAAAAAAGGCTTGGTCTCATCAGGCTGAATAAGGATAGGGGCAGAACTGAACCTCTCTTTGAGATACTCAAACGCTTCAATGGCCTCAGTAGTCCACTGGACCGTATTCGCACCTTTCCTGGTGAGATCGGTCAGAGGCTTAACAATTACAGAAAAATTCTTAATGAATTTCCTGAAATAATTAGCAAAACCCAAAAATCTCTGTATAGATTTCAAACCAATAGGCCTAGGCCATTCCTGCACAACCTGAACCTTCACCGGGTCCATCTCAAAGCCCTCGCTCGAGACAATGTAGCCCAAAAAACAAATTTTCTGCACAGCGAACTCACATGTCTCCAGCTTAGCAAAGAGTGAATTAACACTCAATAACTGCAAAACTTCACGTACACTCTGCCAATGGGACTCTAGATCTGGTGAATAAATCAAAATGTCATCCAAATACACAACCATATTCTTACCAATCAAAGGTCTCAGGATGTCATTAATAAGGTTCTGAAAAATGCAGGTGCATTGGTAAGACCAAAAGGCATCACCAGATTCTCAAAATGACCTACCGGAGTGTTAATAGCAGTTTTCCATTCATCACCCTCCTTCACTCGTAACAAATTCTATGCCCCCCGGAGATCAATTTTAGAGAACCACTTGGCCCCCACCAACTGGTTAAACAAGTCAGGAATTAACGGCAATGGGTAGGAATTGCGTACGGTAATCTTATTAATTTCACGAAAATCCAGACATGGACGTAAACCATCGTCCTTTTTTTTTAACAAAGAAAAATCCAACTGCCACAGGCGACTTAGAAGGTCTAATGTGACCAGCAGCCAGGCTAGTCTGTATGTACTCCTCCAAGGCCTTTCTTTCAGGGATAGTCAGATTAATCAAGCGACTCTTGGGAAGAGTAGCTCCAGGAACAAACTCAATGGCGCAATTATAATCCCTATGAGGAGGTAAAACTTGCGACGACTCCTCTGAAAAAACCTCCAAAAATCTTGAATAGGTACAGGTAATTCCCCTTTTTCCACAGCCACTATGCGACAATTACAACATTTATCATAGCAATTCGAACTCCAAGACTTAATCACATTAGTAGACCATTCCAGCAAAGGATTGTGCCGTTTTAACCAAGGCAATCCTAGGTCGACCGGAGAGGGTAAAATATCTAAAACAACCAAGTCCAAAATTTCTTGGTGAACTCCATTGATAGTGAGGGGAAATGCAGCAACCCTGTGAGTAGTGTTGAGCATTTCGATACTGAAATATCGGGTATCGGCCGATATTCGCGGTATCGGAATTCCGATACTTAATTCCGATACTTTTACAATATCGAATACCAGAATCGGAAGTTCCCATAATGCCTGCGCTCTGCAGTGTCTCTGAAGTATGACAAGCTGGATGGCAGCGCTCAGCTGAGATCCAGCCTGTCATCAGAATGCCATCCCAGCGTGGGAGAATTCTCCTGATCGTTTAAAAGCCGGCGGGCGGTAAAAAGCCGCCGGCTTTTAAACAATCACACAGCCCCATACTGCTTCCCCGCAGCCTCCCACCCTGATCCTCCGCTCCCCTCGCCACCTCCCATCCCGATCGTAAGTTAGGACCGGGCGGGGAGCGCAGCACCAAGGAGCGGGGAGCGAAGGACCCGGGCGGGGAAGCCGGCAGTGAAAAGACTTCACCGCCGGCTTTCCCGTTCTGTGCTGCGCTTTCCCGCTGGTTATTTCAAATGAACAGCTGAGGTATCAGGTGATGCTGATCAGCTGTTCATTTGAAGTAGCCGCGGTGCCCTCAGAGGGTTCACGTGAGTTCATGCTTGACTGTATTGCATGATCTCACATGAACTTTCCCACGGCCGCACAGGTCAGCCTCACCTTCCAGACGATCAGCCCGTCATGATTGGTGTGTGTGGGTGTCTGTGCGTGTATCTGCGAGTGTGTTCGGGGTGTGTGTGCGATGTCTGCGGGTGTGTGCGGTGCCTGTGCGATGTGTGCGGGTGTGCGCGGTGTCTGTGCGATGTCTGCGAGTGTGTGCGGTGTCTGTGAGTGTGTGGGGTGTCTGTGCGATGTCTGCGAGTGTGTGCGGTTTCTGTGCGATGTCTGCGGGTGTGTGCGGTGTCTGTGCGATGTCTGCGGGTGTGTGCCTGCAGGCAGACATAGGCCGATGTGACACTACTACTCCCATCGGCCTATGTCTGTCCCCCGTCCACTCGTGCCAGCAGGATCAGCTCGATGGGAGCAGTAGTTCCCATCAGCCTGATCCTGCTATTTAAATTGCCCTACTGTGTCCCCAATAAATTTTAAATACATGTCATTGGTGGCCAATGGTTGCCTACAATAAATTAGTTCATACATTACCTGTCCCCGCCGATCGCCACCTAAAATAAAGTAAAAAATAAAAAACTACACCTATACTCACCTAGACACCTAATTCCCCGAAGCCATCTATCTCCTGTAATAAAATATAAAATAATAAACCACAACCTTATTCTTACTCCTCCGTAGTAGTCCACGAGTGTCCCACGATGATCTCCAGTTTAGAGCAGCCACATAGAATGTGACCGCTCTGAACCGCTGCCGCCGCTAGAATGATGGGGCCGTAAAGCAGCCCCGTCATTGCATAAGCGGGTTCGCCGGAGTTCAGGCAGCGCTGCTCCGGTTAGCTCCTTTACAGCCCTGGTGTATCGTGAGAAATTCCCACGGTACAGCAGTGCCGTAAAGGAGGTCTCCGGAGCTGCGCTGCCTGAATGCACTCCAGTGATCTCAGTCAGTGGCTCCCGCTGCCGGGAGCGGACGTGTTCCCGGCAGTGTGAGCTTACAGCAGCCAAGCACAGCTGTCACCATCTCCAGATGTGACAGCTGTGCATGGGAGATCAGCACAGGAACGTGGACAGGTAACTATTTTTTTTTAGTAAACTAAGAATTAAATAAAATTGTGTCTTTTATTTCAAATAAATTATTTTTTTCTGGGTGTAGTGTGTTTTTTCTTTTTAACACTTTGTAGGTTAGTAATGGGGGTGTCTTATAGACGCCCATCATTACTAACCTGGGCTTCATGGCAGCTGGCGCTGACATGAACCCCAACCCTATTACCCCCTGCCACCGCACCAGGGCAGCGTGGAAGAGCGAGGCTAAGTGCCAGAGTTGGCGCATCCTATGGATGCGCCATTTCTGGGGCGGCTGACGGCTGGTGTTTCTAGCCTGGGAGGGGGCCAATATTCATGGCACCCTTCCTGGGCTATTAATATCAGCCCCCAGCTGTCTGCCTAGCTTTTGCTAGCTATTAAATAGGGGGTACCCCACGTCATTTTTGGGGGGGGGTCCCCCATTTTAATAGCTAGTAAAGGCTAGGTATTCAGCTGGGGGCTGATATTAGTAGTCTGGGAAGCTCCGTGGGTATTACCCAATTCCCAGGCTTCAAACATCTGCCCCAGCCGTCTGCTTAACCTCCGCTAGAGCCTAAAATTATGGGGGATCCCACGCCAATTTTTTTTTAAATAAATCCTTTATTTTAACACTAAATGACATTTGAGGAGTTAATAAAGATGCAGTCCCTAAATTATTATTTATTTTTTAATTAATTTTTCCCAAAAATTTTGAAGTGGGCTTTGCCATATTTTTGTATGCCAGCCAGGTACAGCATCCAGCTTCTATGAACACGCCATTTTCCGGGGTTGCTGCGAACTGCAATTTGCACCGGGGGGGGCAGAAAGCTTGGGCCTCCCTGCGCTGCAGATTTCATCCCCCAGCTGCCTAGATGTACCTGGCTGGACACACAAATAGGGAGAAGCCCCACGCTTTTTTTTTTTTAATTATTTCATGAAATTCATGAAATAATAAAGAAAAAAGGGGCTTCCCTATATTGTTGTGTCCGGCCAGGTACAAATAGGCAGCTGGTGGTTGGGCGCAACCCGTTCCTGCCTGCTGTACCTGGCTGGACACAAATATAGTGCGAAGCCCCACGTCAATTTTTTGTTTAATTATTTCAGGAAATTCATGAAATAATTTAAAAAAAATTGATGTGGGGCTTCGCCCTATATTTGTGTCCAGCCAGGTACAGCAGGCAGGAACGGGCTGCGCCCAACCACCAGCTGCCTATTTGTACCTGGCCGGACACAACAATATAGGGAAGCCCTTTTTTTAAAACATTATTTCATGAAATAATTTAAAAAAAATTGACGTGGGGCTTCGCACTATATTTGTGTCCAGCCAGGTACAGCAGGCAGGAACGGGCTTTCCCCAACCACCAGCTGCCTATTTGTACCTGGTTGGACACAACAATATAGGGAAGCCCTTTTTTTCTTAATTATTTCATGAATTTCATGAAATAATAAAAAAAAAAAATACGTGGGGATTCGCCCTATTTTTGTGTCCAGCCAGGTACAACTAGGCAGCTGGGGGCTGGAATCCGCAGCGCAGGGAGGCCCAAGTTTTCTGGGCCCCACGCGCTGCAAATTGCAGTCCGCAGCCACCCCGGAAAATGGCGCGTTCATAGAAGCGCCATCTTCTGGCGCTGTACCCAACTCATCCAGGGCCCTGGTGCGGTGGCTCACTGGGTAATAAAGGGGTTAAGGCCAGCTTGGCATTATCAGCTGGCCGTAAGCCCGAAATTCATGGGGCCACGCCAATATTAGACATGACCACCATGAATTTCTAGTAAAGTATTTAAAAAAAACACAACACCCAGAAAAAAGTCCTTTAATTGAAATAAACACACAATTCTTTATTGTTCTAAATTAAACTATACTTACCATCACGCCCATTCCAGCTGAAGCCAATGATCTCCTGCAATAAAAGAAAAATAATAAAGCAACCTCATCCTTACCTTTCCATGGTTCCCACGACAGCTTCAGCTCTGCTACATCGAGATGACAGGCTGGACCGCAGCAGAACGCTGCCATCCAGCCTGTCATCCCGCAGACACTGAGAAGCGCAGGCTTGCTTGCGCTCCTCAGTGTCTCTCTGTGACGGCATAAAGATGAGCCGAGGTCATGTCCAATGAACTCGGCTCACCTCATGCACGTCACTGACAGCGTGGGAAAATTCTCCTGCACTCAGCGCTTCAGCGTTAGAATTTTCCCACGCTGTCAGTGACGTGAATGAGGTGAGGTCATGTCCAATGAACTCAGCTCACCTCATGCACGTCACTGACAGCGTGGGAAAATTCTCACGCTGAAGCGCTGAGTGCAGGAGAATTCTCCCACGCTGTCAGTGACGTGCATGAGGTGAGCCGAGTTCATTGGACATGACCTCGGCTCATCTGGATGCCGTCACAGAGAGACACTGAGGAGCGCAAGCATGCCTGCGCTTCTCAGTGTCTGCGGGATGACAGGCTGGATGGCAGCGTTCTGCTGCGGTCCAGCCTGTCATCTCGATGTAGCAGAGCTGAAGCTGTCGTGGGAACCATGGAAAAGTAAGGATGAGGTTGCTTTATTATTTTTCCTTTATTGCAGGAGATCGTTGGCTTCAGCTGGAATGGGCGTGATGGTAAGTAGAGTTTAATTTAGAACAATAAAGAATTGTGTGTTTATTTCAATTAAAGGACTTTATTCAGGGTGTTTGTGTTTTTCTTTTTAACTTTGACTATGGTGTTAGTAATGGGGGTGTCTTATAGACGCCTCTCCATTACTAACCTGGGCATGATGTCAGCTGGCATTATAAGCTGACATCAACCCCAACCCTATTACCCCACTGCCACCGCTACAGGGCAGTGGGAAGAGCGAGGCTAAGTGCCAGAATTGGCGCATCCTATGGATGCGCCATTTCTGGGGCTGCTGACGGCTGGTGTTTCTAGCCTGGGAGGGGGCCAATATTCATGGCACCCTTCCTGGGCTATTAATATCAGCCCCCAGCTGTCTGCCTAGCCTTTGCTAGCTATTAAATTAGGGGGGACCCCACGTCATTTTTTTGAGGGGGTCCCCCATTTTAATAGCTAGTAAAGGCTAGGTATTCAGCTGGGGGCTCATATTAGTAGCCTGGGAAGCTCCATGGGTATTACCCCCTTCCCAGGCTTCAAACATCTGCCCCAGCCGTCTGCTTAACCTCCGCTAGAGACTACAATTAAGGGGAACCCCACGCCAATTTTTTTTAAATAAATCCTTTATTTTAACACTAAATGACAAGTACAGTAATCAACACTGTCACTGTACTTCATATATATGTGACTGACATGTTTCTATCTATCTAATCTATGTATGATTTTCTATTCCTTCTATTCTAAATTGTCAGGTACCGCTGCTGAATTGCAGGCCGGCTTTTTTAAAGAGACGGTGCATGAAAATACTATTATATTTTTAAATAAATCCTTTACACTAAATGACAAGTACAGTAAGCAACACTGTCACTGTACTTCATATATATGTGACTGACATGTTTCTATCTATCTAATCTAAGTGTGAAGCTCTATTCTGTCGGTTATAAATTGTCAGGTACCGCAGCTGAATTGCCGGCCGGCTTTTTTAAAGAGACAGTGCATGAAAACACAATTATTTTTTAAAATAAATCCTTTACACTAAATGACAAGTACAGTAAGCAACACTGTCACTGTACTTCATATATATGTGACTGACATGTTTCTATCTATGTAATCTATGTGTGAAGCTCTATTCTTTCTGTTGTAAATTGTCGGGTACCAGTGTATGTCGCTGCTGAAATGCCGGCTTTTCGCGTAATACATTTTACATTATTCTTAGTTGTTTTACTTCATTTAGAATTAACCTACAAGGAAAGAAAGGGTTTATTTTCATTCCGATATTTGTGTCCCATTGACTTGCATTGGTTTCCGGTATCGGAATCGGCGATATCCGATACTTTTCGGGTATCGGTCCGATCCAATCCGATACGATATTTCCTGATATCGGAAGGTATCGCTCAACACTACTTGTGAATAATACATTTAAAGGGAGCGTTATCAATTGCAATCACAGAAATAGGTGATGACAAAGGTTTGGATTTCAATTTAAGGTTTTCCAAAAACCCTTTATCAATCACATTAAGTGTTGAACCACAATCCACAAATACCTGAAATTCAATCAAATTTTCCTGCAAAGTATTACTCCCAAAAAGAAATACTCCTGCAGAGCGTAAACAAGCTATATGGGCGTAAATGACCTTTTTTTTTTCTTTAATTAAATGAAGCTCACAATACTTAATCAAATGGTCATCTTTACCACAATAAAAACACAATCCTTCGGCGAACCTCCGGTCTCTTTTCTGAGAGGGGAGCGACTTCGCCCCAACCTCCATCGGTTCTCCGCCGTCAGAGCAGATTTTCTGGGGACTAGGACCTGACATTACAGGAGTTTTTATCTCATTCTGTCTAAATCTCAGTTTCCTATCCACACGAACAGCTAATTGCATGGCATCCTGCAGAGTCTCAAGTGCGGGGAATGCAATTAGCAAATCCTTAACCCTTTCACTCAGACCAGCAAGAAATAGACATTTCAGAGCTGGATCATTCCATTTAACTTCTGAGGCCGATCTTCTGATGTGTGTGCAATCATTTTCAACATCACCTGACCCCTGATTCAAATGCCTGAGTTCTGCCTCATCAGATGAGATTCAATCAGGATCGTCATATAATAGCCCCATAGCATAAAAGAATTCTTCTACAGACCTTAACCCCTTAATAACATCTGACATACTAATACGCGTCTGTGCCCTGGGACTTAAGAGCCAGACCCGTATTAGTACGTCATCGCGATCGCGCGCGCACACAGGCTGTGCGGGCGCGATCGCCGCCGGGTGTCAGCTGATTATCACAGCTGACACCCGGTACTATGTGCAGGGAGCAGTCCTGCACCGCTCCCAGCACATTAACCCCTGTGATGCTGCGATCGAAGTCGATCGCAGCCGATCGCAGCATTGCGGGGGCAAGGGGAGGTGATTGCAGATACTCACCTCCTCTTCCGGCTTCCAGCGCTGTCTGCAGAGGCTTCCTGGGTGTTGCCATGACGACCCGATGTCGTCATGACAACATCCGGGTCACCAGACAGCAGGAAGATTGTTTGGACATGCTCAGTGCATCTCCAAACAATCTTCTCACTGTGCAGCGCTGATAGCCTGTATGACACAGGGATGGTGCTGCATTCCTGTGCCATGCAGGCGATCAAAGAAAAAAAAGTGAAAATCCCATAGTGGGACAAAGTAATAAAGTATAAAAACTGTCAGTAAGTGAAAAAAAAAATTGCAAAAATATATAAATAAAATAAATAAAATAATCCACCAAAAATAAAAATATAATGTACCCATCAATAAATATTATTATAAAAAAAAAACAATAAAAGTACACATATTTGGTATCGCCGCGTCCAGAACAACCTGACCTATAAAACTTTCCCACTAGTTAACCCCTTCAGTGAACACGGTAAAAAAAAAAAAAAAAAACGAAGCAGAAAACAATGCTTTATCACCATACCGCCAAATAAAAAATGGAATAACACGCGATGAAAAAGACAAATATAAATAAAAATGGTACCGCTGAAAATGTCATCTCGTCCCGCAAAAAACAAGCTGACAAACAGCTCCATCAGCCGAAAAATAAAAAAGTTATAGCTCTCAGAAAAAAGCTATGCTAAAAAATATTTTTTTCTATAAAATTGCTTTTATTATGTAAAAGTGCAAAACATAGAAAAACGATATAAATGTGGTACCGCTGTAAACGTACTGACCCGAAGAATAAAGCTGCCTTATCACTTTTACCACACGCGGAACAGAATAAAAAAAAAAAAAACAATTCCTAAATTGTTGGTTTTTGTTTATTCTGCCTCCCAAAAATCGGAATAGAAAGCGATAAAAAAATGTCACGTGCCTGAAAATGGCACCAATAACAACGTCAACTCATCCTGCAAAAAACGAGCCATCACATGACTGTCTGCCAAAATCTGGAAAAATTATAGCTCTCAAAATATGGCGATGCAAAAACTAGATTTTACAAAAAATGCGTCTTTTTGTGTGTGACAGCTGTCAGTCATAAAAACCCCATATGATTCTGGTATTGCTGTAATCACACCGACCCGAAGAATAAAGTCGTCTAATCACTTATACCGCATGAGGAACGGCGTCAAAAATAAACTCTTGGGTTAGGATTGGGCTAGGGTTAGGGCTGGGTTTGGGGTTAGGGTTGTGCTAGGGTTAGGGTTGTGCTAGGGTTAGGGTTGTGCTAGGGTTAGGGTTGTGCTATGGTTAGGGTTGTGCTACGGTTAGGGTTGTGCTACGGTTAGGGCTGGGGTTGGGGTTAGGGTTGGGGTTAGGGTTGTGATGGGGTTGGGATTTTTTTCAAAAGTAAGAAAAAAGATGACGATATGGCGACTAGTGTTGAGCGCAAGTGCTCGCTACTTGAGTTTGCATCGGGTGCTCTGGTATGCATTGAGTATCGTGGGTATTTGAGTGACATGCTCGAGTCTCTGCCCCATATGCTTCGCGGCCAAAAAAACTTTACGGGGATTGCCTGCCATGCACGAGCGATCCCCGCATGGTTTTTTTTGGGTGTCTAATAACCGTGAAACATGCGGAGCAGGGATTCGAGCATGTCACTCGAGCACACGCTGTACATGGTGCATACCTGAGTACCCGATGCAAACTCAAGTAGCGAGCACTTGCGCTCAAGACTAATGACAACTTATTCAATATGATGACCTAATGTAAACAAATTCTGTGTCGTACCTCTGGGTTCAAAATGTTCACTATACACCTTAATAAAATCCTTGAGGGGTATAGTTTCCAAAATGGGGTCACTTGTGGGGGAGCTCCACTGTTTAGGCACATCACGGGCTCTCCAAACGCGACATGTTGTCCGCTAACAAATTGAATGGAAAATCGGCTCAAATTGTTAGCGGACGCAATGTTGCATTTGGAGAGCTACTGCGTGCACAAACATTGGAGCTCCCCCACAAGTGACTCCATATTGGAAACTAGACCCCCCAAGGCACCTATCAAGATGCATAGTGAGCACTTGGAACCCCCAGGCGCTTCACAAATTGATTCGTAAAAATTAAAAAGTGTTTTTTTTTTCACTTTTTCATTTTTACGAATCAATTTGTGAAGCACCTGGGGGTTCCAAGTGCTCACTATGCATCTAGATAGGTGCATTGGGGTGTCTAGTTTCCAAAATGGGGTCACTTGTGGGGGAGCTCCAATGTATGGGCACACAGGGGCTCTCCAAACGCAACATGATGTCCGCTAACCATTTGAGCCGACAATTTGCTAGCGGATACCATGTTTCATTTGGAGAGTCCCTGTGTGCCCAAACATTGGAGCTCCCCCACAAGTGACCCCATTTTGGAAACTAGACCCCCCAAGGCACCTATATAGATGCATAGTGAGCACTTGGAACCCCCAGGTGTTTCACAAATTGATTCATAAATATGAAAAAGTGTTTTTTTTTCACTTTTTCATTTTTACGAATCAATGTGTGAAGCACCTGGGGGTTACAAGTGCTCACTATGCATCTAGATAGGTGCCTTGGGGTGTCTAGTTTCCAAAATGGGGTCACTTGTGGGGGAGCTCCGAAGTTTGGGCACACAGGGGCTCTCCAAACGCGACATGGTGTCCGCTAGCAAATTGAATGGAAAATCTGCTCAAATTGTTAGCGGACGCCATGTTGCGTTTGGAGAGCTACTGCGTGCACAAACATTGGAGCTCCCCCACAAGTGACCCCATTTTGGAAACTAGACCCCCCAAGGCACCTATCTAGATGCATAGTGAGCACTTGGAATCCCCAGGTGCTTCACAAATTGATTCATAAAAATGAAAAAGTGTTTTTTTTTTAACTTTTTCATTTTTACGAATCAATTTGTGAAGCACCTGGGGGTTTCTAGTGCTTGCTATGCATCTAGATAGGTGCCCAGGGGGGTCTAGTTTCCAAAATGGGGTCACTTGTTGGGGAGCTTCAATGTTTGGGCACACAGGGGCTCTCCAAACACAACATAGCGTCCGCTAATTATTCAAGCAAATTTTGCAATCAAAAAGTCAAATGGCGCTCCTTCCCTTCCGAGCCCTGCCGTGCGCCCAAACAGTGTTTTTTCCCGACATATTGGGTATCTGCGTGCCCAGGGGAAATTGCACAACAAATTTTGGGGTCCATTTTTTCTTGTTACCTCTGTGAAAATAAAAAAAATTGGGTCTAAAGTAACATTTTTGTGAAAAAAGTTAAATGTTCATTTTTTTCTTCCACATTCAAAAAATTCCTGTGAAGCACCTGAAGGGTTAATAAAGTTCTTGAATGTGGTTTTGAGCACCTTGAGGGGTGCAGTTTTTAGAATGGTGTCACTTTTGGGTATTTTCTGTCATAAAGATCTCTCAAAATGACTTCAAATGTGATGTGGTCCCTAAAAAAATGGTTTTGTAAATTTTGTTGGAAAAATGAGAAATCGCTGGTCAACTTTTAACCCTTATAGCTCCCTAACAAAAAAATATTTTGATTCCAAAATTGTGCTGATGTAAAGTAGACATGTGGGAAATGTTATTTATTAACTCTTTTGTGTGACATATCTCTCTGATTTAAGGGCATAAAAATTCAAATTTTGAAAATTGCAAAATTTTCAAAATTTTCGCCAAATTTCCGTTTTTTTCACAAATAAACGCAAGTGATATCGAAGAAATTTTACCAAAATCATGAAGTACAATATGTCACGAAAAACAGTCTCAGAATCAGGGGGATCCGTTGAAGCATTCCAGAGTAATTACCTCATAAAGTGACAGTGGTCAGAATTGTAAAAATTGGCATGGTCATTAATGTGCAAACCACCCTCGGGGCTTAAGGGGTTAAACATGGATCATTAGGTTGGAGAGAAAAGGCCCACCCCTGTGGTTCTTTGAGCAAAAGTGACATAATAAAACCAATGCGCTATGATTCATTCACAGAGGACCTTGGTTTCAAATGAAAATACAACAAACAAGCATTTTTAAAGGAAAAAAAATCTTGCTGTTTCATAAAAAAACATCAGGCAGTCCTACCTTGGGTTCCACAAAATGCACTTCAGAACAGCTACTCACGTGTTGCTGGAGCTCGGCCACCTCCAGAGACAATCCCTGCAGGCGTTGAGCCAAATCCTGGATGGAAACCATACTGATCCCCGAATTTCTTTCCTTTTAGTTTTTTGGGGCCTGGACTTACTGTTATGATCTGCAACATGAACTAAGGAAAGATAAGGGAAAACTGTCCCTACAGTACAACTAAGCTGAATCTCTACAATGTAGCGGGCTGCCTGTTCCTAGCGAACAGACCCACCTTAGTCCTCGGCCAGTCTGAACGAAGACCTATAGCATAAGGGGAGAAAATTTGACCATCTAAGATGCATACATTATATTGCAGTAGCAATATACGGCTATGCAAAGCATAGCCGGCTGATGGCCCTCCAAAAATGCTTAGTGAGGGCTGGCTGCTGGCCCTCTAAAAATGGTGAGTGAGAGCTGGCTGCTGGACCTCTAAAATTTGAGTGAGGGCCACTGATTGAGGGCCGACTGCTGGCCTTCTAACATTAGTAAGGGCTGCCTGATGGCTCTGAAAAAACAAATTGGACTTTCAGAGTCCCTCCTTCATAAATTAAACAGGATGTGTCTGATCATGTCTCACACACCAGATAAGATATTAAAATGTTAAAATTACATATACTGGTGTATTGTTTTTTTACTGTTGAAAGCAATGCAAACATGCAAAAACACAGAAAACACTACGTGTGAACATAGCCCAAGGTGTGGAGGAGTATTTTCATGTTTCTTAACATTATTTTCAGCAAAATTAATTTTAGCTTTGATTTTGTTTGTGTAATTGTCAGTCCATAAAAGTGGAGCAATAGTCTGACAACATTGTTCCCAGCAGCAACCTGGGATTCATAGATTCTTCTAGGGGTCTTACCCATGCTGTTCCCATGCCATTTCAGTACTGTTTCCATCGATTTGAGCAATTTTTAGACCCCTGCAGACCTCTGGGCGCCGGAAAATTGCTCGAGTTTCCCTTTGACTTCCATTATACTCATTACTTGGGTTGAGTACCAGAGCATTATGATTTGCTCAAGTTGAGTAATGAGTACCTGAGCAATTTAGTGCTCCCTCCACACTATTGAACTTGATCCAGGTTGTGTGGCTGCTGCAGATCCATGGGTGATTCACCAGAAAAATATAAAAAATTGCGTCTGTATTCGCGCTGCCAGCTGATGAAGAAACGTCAAGTGCCAGAGATAATGTAAAATAATGTGTTTTTGTTATTTCTCTACGCATTTCGAAGTGTAGCCCACTTCTTCAGGAAAGAAAAAAACATATCTTTCCTGAAGAAAATCCCATTAAAGATGTATTATAGTCTTTATTTTATCCATTTTAAGGAAACAAATAAGTGATCTTAATCAGTAATTGACCGTTTTCTGTGTGTGTCAGAATACAGATAAAGCTGTCAATAACTGAGTAGAACCAGCCACTAAGAAAATAATAAGGAAGGATATCAAATAATATAATGCAAATTAAGCTGAATCTTTTCCCACAAACCTATATTGTATATATCAATCTATTAAGCATCTTCTGCTCTACAGTTTGATGTCTACAGATCAGATACCATATTCAATGTTAAAGGTTTCCTTTAACATATCACATCTCAATTAAAAAAAGTAAAGTTAAAGTTTGCAAAAAAGAAGAGAGACAAGCGCACATAGGGTAATGAAGCTTGTGCAAGAAGGTAGAAGGTGAGGATATTGCTCACCTGTTTGGGCTGTGTGTGGTGAACAAACAATATGTAACGTTGTTGGATGCGGACTCACTGTGCCAAAGGCCGGGCATACCCAGGGGGAATGTGGCAAAGTGACTACCTGGTTTTCGCTAGATCCTCCGGTGGTGAGGTACTACTCCAGGACAGTCCTTGGGACTGCAGCAGCTGACCAGAGGGTGAGAGGTATGGGTACACGGTACAGAAGGGCAAAGGAAAAATATAGTCAACTGTCCGAGGTCAGGACAGGTAGCATTGGGTGAGTAAGCATAGCCTAAGACAGGAATGGAAAGGTTAGGCAGGATGAGAAAACTAGCTGGGTTGGTAATGAGTAGCGGAATACAGATGTAAGCATAAACAATGTGGACTAACTGGGTATGAACCAACATTTGGATGGTGAGTGGAAGGCGGAGCTGCCTAATAAAAGTCCTGCTTGCACGGGATAGGCTGGGAACGTAATCTCTGCAGGACTTAGTAGAGTTAAATTCCTGAGGGGACCGGCCATGCCCCCTAAGGCTAAATGAATGCAGCAAGCAGATGCGGAAATGCTGCATTATGTAGATTAGCAAAGGGGCTCTGGAGAGGCGTGTCATCAGTAACTTCCATTACACCATATAAACCATAGAGAATAAGCTGCTGCAGTTTCATTCGCAAATACAGTGCCTTGTGAAAGTATTTGGCCCCCTTGAACTTTTCTACCTTTTGCCACATTTCTAGCTTCAAACATAAAGATATAAAATTCTAATTTTTTGGGGAAGAATCAGCAACAAGTGGGACACAATCGTGAAGTGGAACGAAATTTATTGGATATTTTAAACTTTTTAAAAAAATTAAAAACTGAAAAGTGGGGCGTGCAATATTATTTGGCCCCCTTGAGTTAATACTTTGTAGCGCCACCTTTTGCTGCGATTACAGCTGCAAGTCGCTTGGGATATGTCTCTATCAGTTTTGCACATCGAGAGGCTGAAATCATTGTCCATTCTTCCTTGCAAAACAGCTCGAGCTCAGTGAGGTTGGATGGAGAGCGTTTGTGAACAGCAGTTTTCAGCACTTTCCACAGATTCTCGATTGGATTCAGGTCTGGACTTTGACTTGGCTTGTGGCGAACTTCAAATGAGACTTTTTATGGATATCTTTGAGAAATGGCTTTCTTCTTGCCACTCTTCCATAAAAGCCAGATTTGTGCAGTGGTACGACTGATTGTTGTCCTATGGACAGACTCTCCCACCTCAGCTGTAGATCTCTGCAGTTCATCCAGAGTGATCATGAGCCTTTTGGCTGCATCTCTGATCAGTGTTCTCCTTGTTCGAGATGAAAGTTTAGAGGGATGGCCGGGTCTTGGTAGATTTGCTGTGGTCTGATACTCCATCCATTTCAGTATGATCGCTTGCACAGTGCTCCTTGAGATGTTTAAAACTTGGGAAATCTTTTTGTATCCAAATCCGGCTTTAAACTTCGTCACAACAGTATTTCGGACCTACCTGGTGTGTTACTTGGTCTTCATGATGCTCTCTGCACTTGAAACAGAACCCTGAGACTATCACAGAGCAGGTGCATTTATACAGAGACTTGATAATACACAGGTGGATTCTATTTATCATTACCAGTCATCTAGGACAACATTGGATCATTCAGAGATCCTCACTGAACTTCTGGAGTGAGTTTTCTGCACTGAAAGTAAAAGGGGTCGAATAATATTGCACGCCCCACTTTTCAGTTTTTAATTTTTTTAAAAAGTTTAAAATATCCAATGAATTTCGTTCCACTTCACGATAGTGTCCCACTTGTTGTTGATTCCTCCCCAAAAAATTAGAATTTTATATCTTTATGTTTCAAGGCAGAAATGTGGCAAAAGGTAGAACATTTCAAGGGGGGCAAATACTTTCACAAGGCACTGAAGAATACAGAATACAGAATTGAGGATTTAACACAAAGTTGATGTTTGGATGACTGTACTGCTGGATAGATACAGTGGTTCTATGCAATATAGATATACACTACCATTCAGAAGTTTGGGGTCATTTAGAAATTTCATTATTTTTGAAAGAAAAGCACATTTTTTTCAATGAAGCTAACATTAAGTGAATCAGAAATACACTCTATACATTGTTAATGTGGTAAATGACTATTCTAGCTGCAAATGTCTTGTTTTTATTGCAATATCTGCATAGGTGTATAGAGGCACATTTCCAACAACTACCACTCCAGTATTTTAATGGTACATTGTGTTTGCTAACTGTGTAAGAAGGCTAATGGATGTTTAGAAAACTCTTGCACAAGTATGTTAGCTCAGCTAAAAATGGTTTGGCTGATTTGAGAAGCTATAAAATTGACCTTCCTTTGAGCTAGTTGAGAATCTGCAGCATTACATTTGTTTGTTCTATGAAACTCTCAAAATGGCCAGAAAAAGAGAATTTTCATGTGAAACTCGACAGTCTATTCTTGTTCTTAGAAATTAAGGTTATTCCATGTGAGAAATTGCCAAGAAACTGAAGATTTCCTTCAACGGTGTGTACTTCTCCCTTCAGAGGAGAGCACAAACAGGCTCTAACCAGAGTAGAAAGAGAAGTGGGAGGCCCCGCTGCACAACTGAGCAACAAGACAAGTACATTAGAGTCTCTAGTTTGAGAAATCGACACCTCACAGCTTCTCAACTTGCAGCTTCATTAAATCGTACACGCAAAACGCCAGAGTCAACGTCTACAGTGAAGAGGCGACTCTGGGATGCTGGCCTTCAGGGCAAAGTGGCAAAGAAAAAGCCATATCTGAGACTGTCTAAAAAAAGGAAAAGATTAATATGGGCAAAAGAACACAGACATTGGACCGAGGAAGATTGGAAAAAAGTTTTATAGACAGGCGAATCAAAGTTTGAGGTGTTTGGATCATTTGTGAGACACAAAAGAACATTTGTGAGACACAGAACAACTGAAAAGATGCTGGAAGAGTGCCTGACACCATCTATCAAGCTTGGTGGTGGTAATGTGATGGTCTTTGGTTGCTTTGGTGCTGGTAAAGTGGGAGATTTGTACAAGATAAATGGGATTTTGAATAAGGAAGGCTATCACTCCATTTTGCAATGCCATCGCATACCCTGTGGACAGCGCTTGATTGCAGTCCTACAACATGACAATGACCCAAAGCACACCTGCAAATTATGCATGAACTATTTAGGAAAGAAGCAGGCAGCTGGTATTCTATCTGTAATGGAGTGGCCAGCGCAGTTACCAGATCTCATCCCCATTGAGCTGTTGTGGGAGCAGCTTGACCGTATGGTACACAAAAAGTGCCCATCAAGCTAATCCAACTTGTGGGAGGGGCTTCAGGAAGCATGGGGTGAAATTTCTCAAGATTACCTCAGCAAATTAACAGCTAGAATGCCAAAGGTCAGTAATGCTGTAATTGCTGCAAAGGGAGCATTCTGTGATGAAAGCAAAGTTTGAAGGAAAAAATTATTCTTTCAAATAAAAATCATTATTTCTAATCTTGTCAATGCCTGGACTATATTTTCTATTCATTTTGCAACTTATTTGATAAATAAAAGTATGAGTTTTCATGGAAAACACAAAATTGTCTGGGTGACCCCAAACTTTTGAACGGCAGTGTACATCAAGTAGTCTTTATCATACATTTTGGGTCCGTAGAGGTCAATTTCTTAAACAAAACTATGTACAAGGATTAAGAAAGCAAGGGTGGTTTAAGTATTAAAGAAGTACCAATGCCTGTTAAAATATGCCCATCAGGGCAAGGTAAAGGTGTGTTCTTTCAAAAATAGAAATCATAATAACCTGGTGTAAGAGCAGAGTAATATCAATGCATTAAGTTATGTGTAAATGTAAACATGTGTAATACATAGCAGAGAAGAGATGTTCAATGAAAAAAGAATATTCATGAAATTCAGTATATGAAACATGTGTTAGAGGACTTTTACCGTGATCACATTAAAAAAACACAGAGGGGGTGAGTATTAACTCAAGTCTCTACGGTACTTATTGTCCAAAGATCGCCCCACCTGGCTGGGCTATTAGGTGGAGTGTATTTTCATCGTCAATCTGTGATAGAGCTCATTTAGTATTACAATTATTATGCTTATAAAAAAAACAAACAAATAAAGGTCCTTTCTAAAATAGTATGGTAAATGTACTTAACTTTGTATATAGAACTTAGACTGCTGTTTATATTTTAAGACAAAAATTAGAATACTGCTCCTTTAGTGTCAAAAGCTAAATTGAAATTTACTGAATAAATTAGCAAATTACAAACAATTGTATTTGGGTTAATCAGTTTAGTAAAGTAATAAGAACTAACTGGAGAAATACTATCACCTTGATAAAGTAGAATTCTACTCGAATTTCCCAGGAGAATAGCATTTCAGCTTTTTTTTACTATTTGGAAAAAGCTCCAAAATGGAAAAATGAAGTATTAGTAAATGAAGCAATTAGGGCGCACAATGCTGTTTTATAATCATTTTTTTTTTAAATTAAAGTTGCTATCAACTTAATATGTCAAATAAATGAACAGTTGCTATTTCAATGTTCTAGAACTCAGTTAAAAGCTGCAAGACATCCAGCAAATATGAAATCATATGTTACCATTTGAACATCATTTTAATAATATTAACAAAAGGAATTAAAGAACTGCTAGCAATAGTGATGAGCGAACGTGCTCGCCACTGTTCGGTACTCACCTGAGCATCATGGTGCTCGACAAGCTCGGCGAGTATTTCCGGGTTGCTCAGGCGGGAACTCGGAACCCCTCCTTGCATGTTTGGTGCTCTTTATAGAGCCAGTGAACATGCAGGGATTGCCTGCCATGCACCTTAATGCTGTAGCCTTGTTGGTTGTGGTATTACAGTGATTGGCTGGCCGCACAGCGTCATTAGGTATATATAAGACCTGGTGCCGCTATACTCGTCATAGTCTACCCCAGAACCAGGCAGAGGAGAAAGAGGTGCTGCTGAGTCAGTGCTTGCTTATAGCTAGTATAGGTGTTCCACAACATATATATATCCATCTGAACTAACAGTCCTTCTGAGGACTAATCCTGCTGCATATATTCAGTGATGATAGCAGGAGTTAGGCAGGCAGGCAGAGTATGTGGCAGACTGCAGAGCATATAGTGCAAGAGGGTTCATTGAACATCCTGTTTGTATAGGTGTTCCACAGGTATTCCACAACATATATATATATATATATATATATATATATATATATATATATGTATATATATATAAACATATATCCATCTGAACTAACAGTCTTTCAGGGGACTAATCTAGCTGCATATAATCAGTGCTAGGCAAGAGTTAGGCAGGCGGACAGTGTATGTGGCACACTGCAGTGCATATAGCGCAAGAGGTTCCATTGAACATCCTGTCTGTTGCTGCTGTAGTAATTACAGATAATTGCAGACATAGCCCCAGATATCAGGGACCAGGGCATTTTTTTTTTATCTTAATCCTCGTTATTTGCTTAAAACGCAATCCAGAGTACACAATTTTTCTGCTCCATTTGCTTGTTAGCACTGCAGAATGCAGCCAGATCTGTTACATATTTCAGCGATAAAAATCCAGAAATTTGAACTGAATGTGGAAAATATTGGCCTCCTTTTCCATTCTGTTGCAGTGTGTCAGTCAAGCTATTCACACTTGGTGTCTGTGAAGAATAGTATTAGTAAATTACAGGCCTGCTATTTAAAACCGTGGTTCTCTGTCAGACATATCACCTATAACAGTGTTCCAAAATCAGCCATTTCTTCCATTTTAATTTTGTTGCAGTGTGTCAGTCAGGCTATTCACACTAGGTCCCTGTGCAGAATAATATTAGTAAATTACTGGTCTGCTATTTAAAACCGTGGTTCTCTGTCAGACATATCACCTATAACAGTGTTCTAAAATCAGCCATTTCTTCCATTTTAATTTTGTTGCAGTGTGTCAGTCAGGCTATTCACACTAGGTCTCTGTGTAGAATAACATTAGTAAATTACAGGCCTGCTATTTAAAACTATGGTTCTCTGTCAGACATATTACCTATAACTGTGTTCCAAAATCAGCCATTTCTGTCTTCCATTTCATTGCAGTGTGTTGGTCAAGTTATTCACACTAGGTCTCTGTAAGGAATAATATTAGTAAATTACTGGCCTGCTACTTAAAACCGTTATTCTCTGTCAGACATATCACCTACAGCAGTGTTCCAAAATCAGCTATTTATTCCATTTTCAATTTGTTGAGTGTTTCGGTCAAGCTATTCACACTAGGTCTCTGTGTAGTAAATATTAGTAAATTACAGGTTTGCTATGTAAAACCATGGTTCTCTGTCAGACATATCACTTATAACAGTGTTCCAAAATCAGCCATTTCCAAATATTCCACTCCTTTTAAAGTCAGCCACCTGTGTTTTGTTGAACCAATTGACACTTGGTAGCTTACAAACACCATACCATTAGGCGACTGCATGAAACCGTGGCCATCAGACGTTATCCCATAGACCGCCCTAAAAAGCCAGGAATTATTGTGAGCGTATTAAATATTACACTCCATTTAAAGTACTGCAGTTGTGGGTTCAAACCTATTCTCAATTGGCTGATGCCAAATAGCATATCTGTGAATAATGTTGTCAGAGTATTACGCCACTTTTTCAGACTGACAATAAAAAAAAATACAGAAAACAAGCTAAAATGGAAAAAATGTTAAGAAACATTCTTTCCAGGGTAATAACTTGTATATAAGGACAAAGAAATAAAAAAAAATAAAGTTATGGACTGCTGAAGACATTTATGCGACCAAAATGAACACTCATCTGTAGCTGCTGATGATACCACCTAGCAGCAGCACCTGTTCTTTCTGTAAATGTATCTAACAGCATTGTCGATAGGGAATAGAATAGAATTTAATTTTTTTTGTGCAGCACCAGAAGCACGCAGTATAAGGCAATAATAACTAGCTGGATCGATATAATACGCTATCCATACTGTGATACCTCAACCGTAAAAGAATTTCAGAAAATACAGTTAATATTCTGGAATTTAGAATCTATTTGAATTGTCCTTCCCATTTTTAAGGAGTGTGTCTCCTATACTGTTATTGCATACGCAACAATTTTAAGGGCTGACAAAAATTAGGACACACTCCAATACACATTTGAAGAGACGTAAAAAAAAATAAAATAAAAATAAAAACGCAGTAGGATTTTTATTTAGTATAAAAACCAGACTAGCCAATGTGACCTCAATGTAATCACATTGTTCAGCTCCTGGACCACGTCCTCCAGTTCGGCCTCCATCTCCGAAATGACCACATCAGTCACAAGCTGAAAGCACTGCAGCACTGCCTTGGCCAAGTAGCAACAGACTGTGCTGAAGATAATATGCTTAATGCTTAGGTAACAAACAGCCCACCGCTGCAGAGTTGTTGAAAGCTCTAAGACAGCAGCCTGATCTGTGGCTCTCACCGCTGAACTTACAGCCAGGCATGGTCATGTATGACAATGGGTGGAACCTGGTGGAGGAGAAATGACAACAGGAGTAGATACGGTTTCCCTCTATGCCAGTCCTTTCGCCGAGCTAAAGAATATGGCTGTGGTGAAATACAACTCTCATTGAGAAGCAGAGTCAGACTGAAAAACATTGGGCCCACCAGAGGATTTGATTTGGGCCCACCTTTCTGCCTTGCTCAAGAGCTTCATAGCAGCTGCAAAGTTTGTGCTATCATGAACTCTCCTGATGGAGAAGCCATGGCCCACCCGAGGATTCTCTGGTGGGTCCTTAAAACCCTGCCGAGAAGCAGCCCTGGTTAAGAAAAGTGTGTGGGAAGGTTCCTGGACACTCTATGGCTGCTTTTTCACTGAGGGGGAAACCCATGAAAACACGGGGAGAACATACAAAATCCTTTCAGATGTTGTCTTTGGTGGGATTAGAATCCTGGACCCCAGCGCTGCAAGGCTTCAGTGCTAACTACTGAGCCACTGTGCTGGCCTCTCTGTTCTTCCTGTAATTTCTAACATGCTGGAGAAACTTACATCTACTACCACTCAGTAGCTTCAGCCCTTTTTTGAGAAACTAATGTATTCGGGCAGAAGAAAAGGAAATTGTGGGTGGCTTCGCTACTGGTACTGGGGGCACTGCTAATACCATGGCGTCATGCCATAGTTCACTGGAAATATTCCAGGCTGATTGGAGCCAAGCTGATTCCCATAGAAAAGTACCAGTAGCCAGCTACGGAGATCGTGGCCTCAATCATCATTACAACTTCACCTCAACACTATGAACTCTGGTGAAGGAGAAGCCAGGTCCCATCGGAGGAGTCTCCGGTTCTCTGGTGGGCCCTTCCAACCCTACCGAGAAGCAGCCCTAGCTAAGAAACGTCTGTGGGAAGGTTCCTGGACACTCTATGGCTGCTTTTTTACTGTGGACTGGCTCCAGCAATCTGTAAGATTGCAATCTATGATCCCTTCACTGGCTCCCCATTGGCAAGAGACTTCAGTTCAAAACTGTAACCGTGACATGCCAAGCCATCCACAACCTGTCTGTTCCATATATCTGTGACCTACCTCCCAGTACATACCTGGACGCAACCTCCGATCCTCACAAGATCTCCTTCTCTACTCCTATCTTCTCTCCTCTTCCCACAATCGCATACAAGATTTTTCCCGTACATCCCTTCTACTCTTGTACTGTGTACCCCAACATATCCGATTCTCGCCTATTGTTGAATCCTTTTAAAAGAAAGCTGAAAACCCACCTCTTTTGACAACCCTACAACCTGCAGTAACTCTCGCTCCACCATACCGCTGCAAGAACAGCTTTTCCTTCACTTACTGAATCCTCACCCATGCCTTGTAGACTGAGTCCTCACGGGCTAGGTCCTCTTCCTACTTCCCTCTTATCTCTTCTAGCCATAATCGCATACAAGATTAGTCCCGTGCATCTCCCCTACTTTGGAACTCTGTACCCCAACACATCAGATTCTCGCCTACTGTGGAAACTTTTAAAAAGAAGCTGAAGACCCACTTCTTGTGACAAGCGTACAATCTGCAGTAACCATCGCTCCACCATAGCGATGCATGACCAGCTGTACTCTTACCTACTGTAGCCTCACCCATCCCTTATTGACTGTTTGTGTGCCCTCACGGGCAGGGTCCTCTCTGCTCTTGTACCAGTCAGTGACTTCTTTTCACATGTAAAGCACAATGGAAGAAATGGCGTTATAATAATATATAATAATTATACTACTTGTACTCTAAGTCAATTGATGGCTCTTTCCTGGTGACTGCCTCTAAATTGATGTGTTTTGGCAGCTTTTGGTCCTGTTTGAAGGTGTTGTGTATACATTTGGTTTTGGCACCCATTGAATCCAATGGCATTTGGCAAGGTTCGGTGAATATTCGACAATTACATTGGCGAATCTTGCAAAAATGGCGATTGTAATCCGAAACTAATATTGAAATATTTGCTCGTCTCTAATCAGAAACACCCTTAAAAACAGTATGTGGGTGTTGCATCACAGTCTCCCTGGTGATATGGTGGTGGATGATGAGGAGAAGGAGGAGGGCGTCATAAAATAGAACAATTCCTGAAGGGTATACCCATGTCTAGGTGTCAAGGAGTGCATGGGAATAGAACTAGTGTTGAGTGAGTAAGTTCTATTAACCCTTTCACCGAGTATGCTCGGGCCAAGCACCGAGTATTTACAGCTGCTCGGTGATGTGTTTAAATCGCTCCCGTGTGCATGATTTGCGACTGACAGTTTTACTACATGTGAGGAATGTCTATTTCTTACACATTCCTCACATGTAATAAAGCTGTCAAACAGTTGCAAATCATGCTGTGTCCAGCTTGCATCTTCTAAAACTTTTCCCTCCTTGACAGAGTACCCCAAGTATCAGGGCGTGGACTCTGGGAGGGTCTGAGAAAACTGTGCCAGACCTTTGACAGCGTTCTCCTGCATCTGCC
Organism: Phyllobates terribilis; assembly: GCF_046119375.1. NCBI lineage: Eukaryota > Metazoa > Chordata > Amphibia > Anura > Dendrobatidae > Phyllobates > Phyllobates terribilis. The sequence continues at coordinate 204,403,791 of NW_027362764.1, read as the reverse complement.
ACATCTGGTTTGTGTCTTCTTTGCTTGTACTCCTTGGTTGTCCAATTAACTGTCTGACTGTGACCTCAGCTGCCAGCGTGGTCAGATGGGAATTTTTTTTTGCTATAATTCTTCAACAAGAGCCTGTACTTAATATCTCCAAAAATGAAATCCTTCGGATTCCTCCCTCTACTAACCTACCTACTGTATACCTGACGTTGCAATTTCCTTTAGGTGCTGCCACCATAACTCCCACTCGGCACGCCTTCTATCTTGGAGTCATATTTGACACACAACTTTCCTTTATTCAACGTGGAAAATCACTCACTCACTCATATCACCTGCACCTTAAAAACTTCTCCAGAAGTAGACCTTTTCTCACATCTCTCTTGGTACTGCAAAAACTCTTACTGTCGCTCTGTCGCTCTTATTCACTAGTTCAACTCTCTTCTAATTGGTCTCCCTCTAAACAAACTGTCTCCTCTCCAATCCCTTCTGAATGCAGCAGCCAGGGTCATATTTCTATCAAGCTGCTTCACCGATGCTTCTACCATGTGCCAGTCATTGCACGGGTTAGGTTAAACAATCACTACAGAATACAATACAAACTCATCTCTGTCACCCACCAAGCTGTCCACAGTTCTGCACCGGCCTATATCTCTTCCCTCATTTCTGTGTATCACCTTTCCAGTGCCCTCCATTCTGCAACTGATCTAAGACAGACATCCTCCTTAATCAGAACCTCACACCTCCGTCTCCAAGAATTCTCTCGTGCCTTGCCAGTTTTCTGTAATGTCCAAAATGCGTACAACGCAATGGTCACACTAAAGGCAGGGGAACATAAAGTCGGCCTTCTGTGCCAGACTACCAACAGGGAATAATCTCGTGGAGACGGAAGCTTTCCACAACCTGACGGCGGCGGCCGTCCCTCAGTACTAGGTCCCCAGCCACCACTATTACTAAGCCGTCCCTGCATTACACAAGCACGTGTCCCACAACATTAGCCGTGCCCTCAACAACGCAGTTACTGGGAAAGTCCACCTAACCACGGACACGTGGACAAGTGCTTGTGGGCAGGGACTGTACATCTCGCTGAAGGCACACTGGGTTAATATAGTGGAAACCAGGACCCAGTTGGACCTTGGGACGGAACACGTCCACCCGATGCCGAAGATTGTGGGCCCTGGGTCAATCAGGGTTGCCCCCACATTCTACAGCTCCTGCACCTCCACTTCCTCCTACTCTTCAGCATCCATCTCCAAAATGACCACATGAGTCTCAAGCTGGAAGCACTGCAGTATTACCTCGGCCAAGCGGCAACACACTGTGTTGAAGCTAATATTCTTAGGTGACAAACCACACAACGCTGAAGAGTTGTGGACAACTCTGAAAGAGCAGGCAGATCTGTGGCTGACACCGCTGAACCTACAGCCAGGCATGGTCGTGTGTGACAATGGCCGAAACCTGGCGGCGGCTCTGAGGCGAGGTAAGCTCACATGTACTATGCCTGTCCCATGTGCTTAACCTCGTGGTTCAGCGGTATCTCAAAACCTATCTGGAGCTGCCAGATCAGCTTGTCAAAGTACGCCGCCTGTGTGCCCATTTTAGAAAGTCACCTACAGCTTCCGCCACCCTTGCCGTGTTTCAGCAGCGTTTGCAGCTTCCAGATCACAGACTGGTGTGTGATGTCCCCACACTTTGGAACCCTACATTGCAGATGTTGGGAAGGATTTGTGAGCAGAAGAGGGCAGTTGTTGACTACCAGTATCAACAAGGCAGTCGGTATTAAGTTCAGACTCCACAATAAGACCTCTGGAGTGGACATGGATTTCACACATATGTTCCATCCTCCAAAACTTTGAGGACTCCACCAAGATGGTGAGCGGCGATGATGCCATAATTAGCATCACCATCCTACTTCTCTGTCTTCTGAAATGCTCTCTGCTCACAATCAAAGAGGATGCATTGCACAATGAGATGGAGCAAGGAACCATACCATACAGGATGATTACATACAGCCCAACCTCATCTCATCCCAACGGGGATTGAGTGACAATGAGGAGGAGGAGGAGGAGCTAGTTTCCTGTGCTGTAGAAGGTACTACCTGCACAACTGTCATACCGTCTGTTCAGCGTGGATGGCCTGAGGACAGGGAGGAGGAGGAGGAAAGCATAGTCAGTCGTCCTCTTGGTGAGGACACAGAAGTCTTGCCTGTTAGCAGTCTGGCACGCATGGCTGAGTTTATGCTATGCTGCCTTTCCCGTGACCCTCGCGTTCTCCAAATTTTGGGTGACAGTCATTACTGATGGGGACGTTTCTAGACCCACGTTACAATGAAAACTTTCTATCTCTTATTCCCGAGGCGGACAGGTCTAATAAAATTTGGCAGTACTAGAAGGCCCTTGTTGCGGAATTATTATAAAAATTCCCATCTGAAAATGCTGGCGGCAGAGGTCACAGTTCGTTGGACAACCAAGGAGTATAGGCGAAAGAGACCCAACTCCAGTCCAGCAGAGGCAGGGGAACACTGTCAAAGTTCTGGGACAGTTTTCTCAGACCCTCCCATCGCACAGGCCCTGAGGCGCAGGGGTACTCTCACAAGGAGTGCAAAGTTAGGGAAGTTTGTAAGGGAGTAAATTGCTGACTGTACCAACGTCCTCCGTGATTCCTCTGTGCCTTATAACTATTGGGTATCCAAGATGGACACTTGGCATGAACTGGCCTTGGAGGTCCTGGCCTGCCCTGCCGCTAGTGTTTTGTCAGAGCGGGATTTTAGTGCCGCTGGTGGAATTATAACTGATAAGCGCATCCGCCTGTCAACTGAAAATGCAGACAGGCTGACTCTTATAAAAATGAACAATGGCTGGATTGGGCCAGACTTCTCAACACCACTGAATGATAGCAGTGTAACATAAACTTAATTCCAGTGTCTTTTTTTGGGAGGTCCATTCCAATGCACCTCTTCACACCTACACATGGGTATACGCTTCCTGATTTTGTCTATTTGCTCTTGTCCTCCTCCTTCTCCTCATCCTCCATCACCATATCCTTCACCACTATATCTACCATAACACCTCCTCTACTTGTCTTGCAGGGCATTGAAGTTCCTCCAAATTTTTTGCCGCTTTTGTATTCACTGCATAGGCAAACACTGTGGGAGACCCACTTTCTAATAATGGGAACATTGTTTTTAGGAGGCTCTCCGACCTCTACGTCTCTTCCAATGGGCATTGGAGTTCCTCCAAATTTTTGGCAGCTATTGCATTCACTGCATAGGCAAACACTATGGGAGACCAACTTCCTAATAATGGGAAAAAAAATTTCAGGAGGCTCTCTACTTCTCTTCCAAGGGGCATTGGAGTGCCTCCAAATTTTTGGCAGCCGTTGCTTCACTGCATAAGAAAACACAATGGGAGAACCACTTCCTAATAATGGGAACATTGTTTTTAAGAGGCTCTCCGACCTCTATATCTCTTGCAAGGAGCATTGGAGTTCCTCCAAATTTTTGGCAGCCATTGCTTCACTGTATACGTAATGACAGTATAGGAGACCCACTCGTTAATAATGGGAACAACAAAGCATAGCCGGCTGATGGATCTCTAACAATAACGAGGGCCAACTGCTGGCCCTTTAAGAATAATAAGGGCCGCATGATGGTCCTATAAAAATAGGCTTTTTGACTTTCAGAGTCCCTCCATCATAAATGAAACAGGATGTGTCTGATGATGTGTCACACACCACATGGCCAGATAAGGTTGTAAAATGTTAAAATGATATTTACCAGTGAATGCATTTGTCTTGGTTGGAAGCAATGCATAAGTGCAAAAATGCATCAAAAATGCTAAGCGTGAACATTGCCCAAGGTGTGGAGGTGCATTTTTGTATTTGGTTATTTATTTTGCCTTATATACCAGTCATTACCCTGGAAAGGATGTTCCTTAACATATTTCCCAGGAAAATCCATTTTGGTTTAGTTTTTGCATGTTTTATTGTGAGTCTGTTAATGTGGTGTAATATCTCTGACAACATTGTTGACAGCAGTGAAATGGGAGTCATAAATGCTTCCAGGGTTCTGCCCCATGCTGTTGCCATGCCATTTGAGCACTGTTCCCATCAATTTGGGAAATTTTTAGGCCCTTTGCAGACCGCCGGGGGTTGTCGCCCTAAAAATGCTCGAGTTTCCCATAGACTTATATTGTGTTCATTGCTCGGGTCGAGCACCTGAGGATTCCAATTTGCTCAACCCGAGCATTAAGCACCTGAGCATTTTAGTGCTCGCCCATCACAAGTTACCACTGATCAGAGCCACTGGTGTTTCTCGCGCTGTCACACAGATGACAACCTGAGAAACTGCTAATGTTCAGGCTGCCGAACCAAACAAGTAACATGGACTTCCTGGATAAGTCCGTGTTCGGGGTCTGTGCACAGACACTAGGTGTTCAGTATGGACCCCAAACTTTACTGTTCGGGTTCTCCCACGACTATACATGAACCAAAGAAGGCTTAGATTATCTTGGGCGCAGCCACGCAAGCTTTCACAGCTTTTAGTACAACCAATCAAGAGGCTTTATCATAGCATGTATAAAAGCAGAAGCAGCGAATGTAACATCCATTTTGTAGTGAATCTAGAAAGTGTTCCCCCATATATGGGGTATTGTCATGCTCAGGATAAATTGCACAACAAATGTTTGGATCTATTTTCTCCTGTTACCCTTGTAAAAGTTAAAAAATTGGGTCTAAAAAGTTAAATGTTTATTTTTTCCTTCCACATTCCATTAATTCCTGTGAGGCACCTGAAGGGTTAATAAACTTCTTGAACATGGTTTTGAGCACCTTGAGGGGTGCAGTCTTTATAATGGTGTCACTTTGGGGTATTTTCTGTCATATAAACCCCTCAAAGTCAAATGTTTTGTGGTTTCTATAAAAAATAGTTTGTAATTTTTTGGGGAAAAATTAGAAATCGATGGTCAATTTTTAACCCTTATAGCTTCCTAACAAAAAACGTAAAGTAGACATGAGGGAAATGTTATTTATTAACTATTTTGTGTAACAACTTTCTGATTTAAGGGCACAAAAATTAAAAGTTTGAAAATTGAAAATTTTTTAAAAATGTTCATCAAATTTTTGTTTTTTTCACAAATAAACACAATTCATATCAAAGAAATTTTACCATTATAATGAAGTACAACATGTCAGAAAAAAAATTGTCTCAGAATTGGTGGGTTCCATTGAAGCATTGCAAGAGTTATTACCATTATAAAATTTACCTGGGCATGAAGGTGCAAACAGGCTTGGGGGGTGAAGGGGTTAAACATGGCTGTTCATCTTTCAGTCGATGGTAACTAAAGAGGTGTTTCATATTAATCATTTTTTCAATTGTAACATATCCTTTGTTTTTTATTGAAGAGTGATTGCAAACTTCAATATGTTGAAGGAAAAATACAGCTAATTCACTGCCGAAATAATAAACATAGTTGCAATATTAGGATTGTTCTTTTTAATTATAGCTTATCTAAAAAATGTTATTACTACATATGAACAAATATAAAAATCATGAAAATAAGAATAATTCAATGAATTTACTTCTGACTATACTAGAACAGACACCAACTCATTCCCAATAGACTCCAAAAATTAATCAATTGTGAATTCTACTGGTTTTTTTTATTAATACCTATGACATCATTTTCAGTGCCTTGACATCACTGTCGATCCTCTGTCTTTGCCTTGTATTTCTCTCTCCACCCAAGTGGGTGCGAGTGTAGTGGCTGGAGCACCAGACATTCAGCTTATGTTTTCAAACCTACTGCTGAGTTGTGCCACACACAACTTACCCAGGTGAATGGTTCTAATCCTACCACCTTCCCAAATATTCTGGGTTATTTTGCACAGGGAGCGCCTATTTTCTGTTTTCTCTTGCTGGAAAAAAAACACACATATCTCCTTGTGTTCCGCATGGATATGAGATCCGTGCAAAAACATGAACATGTGAATAGCACCACCATAGATTATATATACACAATATACAGATCTTTTGCACACTTAGTCAAATTTGATGCACGAACATGCCACACTAATACTGTGAAAAAGAGTAACCGAGCTGTAGAAGTCGTCACAAAGGTGAGTAGTTAGGTATTGGTTGTTTTTTTTCTCTACATCTTATATAAAAAAATACTCTGGAATCTCTCCAGTCTGCAAAGCATAATAAGGCACATTTAATTCTCAGAAAATATATATTTTTTTTAACCTTTGGCTGGCATTTGTCTCGCAGAATTAGTACGGAGCAAATTGCAAAAAAATCTACATTCTGGAGAATATGGATTTTTGTAAAATTCAAGTAGAAATAAATTTGCCAACTCTACTTAACTATTTTTATCCTTATTTCTTTACATTTTCAATGCTTTAGAAACGACCCTGTTTAAAATTTCAACCCTGTACAAGTCTTGGAACAATAGGCTAAAGTTCAGGTCCTTTTCTCAGCCGGGACACAAAATGCTGGTATATAGTATTTCATAGTTGATGTACATGATCTACATAAATTATTGGGAACTGAGACAATGCATCAACATGAAAAGGAAAGGTGTAACTGATACTTCCAAGTTTGGGTGGGTCTTGTTCGAACAACTTGCTGTGCACGAGAGCAGCTTGAGGCCCTGCTTAGGACTGGGAGCATAAAATCTATTGCAATGTTATTTTTCATAACTCACTACATCACTAGGTCAGTAAATGAACCAAAAATGTAATCCTGATTCTTTGTTAACCATGATCTGGTCACCATGGGAGCAAAGAAAGCAACGTGCAAAGTGTTTAGGACACACAGCCACATACAAATGGTTGGTCGACATGAAGTCCCTTACCCTATGTTCACTGTTTATTTAATGCATACTGGACCACAAGTTTGTGTATGTGTCTGTCCACTTGTCATCTCCTGCATGGGAAGTTTATGCTGTTCTTCTTACTTACAGTCTGCCTGATCACAAATGAGGGTTGAACTATAGTTTTACTTTTAATAGTATAACAATTTTGTCAAATGAATGTGCTATTTAACAGACGACTTGTAGTAACCAGTGAGCTGGTTACCCATAGCCATATGTGTTGAGGACACTCACTTTGACATTTTCAAGACTGTGTTTGCGTTAAAGAGCTTGAAAGGGCTTGAATACAGTTTAGTAGACCTTAGAGTGACATACTTGTCTTTCTAGGGCATTTGGAGGCTTGGAGTACTTTAAATTTTTGGAAAAATTCAACAAATTTGAATTTCAAAACATTCCCTCATCCCTAGTAGTATGCATACTGTGTGGCTCACTTAAAGGGAATCTGTCACCAGGTTTTTTGCTACCTCAACTGAGAGCAGCATAATGTAAGAAAAGAGACCCTGATTCAAGTGATGTATCACTTACTTTACTGGGTGTAACAGTTGAGACACAATTAGAGTTTAGAAAGCTAACCCCGCCCACATCACCGCTTTTTGTGTACAATGAATATTGACAGTAAGTTGCTGATCAGCGGTGGGTGCGGAGTTGGACCAGGTCTTACGTGGGCACCTAGTTTGAACAGTGATAATCTCCTGCCAATAAAGTATTCATTGTATGGAAACAACAGCACACAGTCTAATTAGTGACACATGGCTGAAATCAGTGTCTTAGACCTTACTGCATACTGTCCTCAATTTATATGGCAAAAACCTGCTGAGTGCTGACAGATTCCATTTAAAAATGTTTGCAATATGAATATTAGACAATGTAATATCAATTTATCAGTGACAAATTCAGCTTTCCTTCCTCTGCTGCAGTTTGTAGTTTTAGAATATATTATGACTACACTATTTACAATGTTTATGTGCTCACTGAAAGCCTCCATTTTGTATAAGTTTGTGCTGAAAATGTAAAATAGAAACATTAAAAAAACAATATAAAGAATCACTATTATAAATTGCAGCATCTTTTATTGCTATTGAACATATTGATGGCCATTCCGCCCATTGCATTTTAATGGAAGACAAGGCTGCCTGCTATTACTAGAGTTATTAACAGTCAAGCTTATCTTTATGTTATAGATAAAGTCATGAAAAGCACAAAATTCAATTGTAATTATCTTTAATTAAAACATCTTGCAGAAATGGGAGGCTGGATTGTTATTTATACGGCAACAAGCTGAATCACAATGTTCTTCTGTGATATATCAGCACTGAGAATTCAGTTACAATACTTATGATAATTGAGAGGTAGAACAATACAATAGGGCTTTGGTAACTAGGGGGTGTACCCAGATCTAGTATAAAAATATCTCTCAGCCCTCTTATTCTGTCAAGTTTGTTTTTTTGATTGTATGTGTGGGTTTGGAAGCTCATGCACACCTCCATATTACAGCCCTCTACAAACTCCATTGTATTTTTTTTCTGTCAGATTCTTGTATAATCCAACATAAAAATTGTGAAATACTGCATCATATATCATATAAAGGTATTCTCTCCAGAAGGCATTTATTTATAGTATGCTGTCCTATAAAGATACTGTAAGATGATACAGAAAGTAAATACAGTGCCATGCCCTTAAAACGTTTATGTGCTTCAGTCGGTACAGATTAAGTGCACACTCTTCTGCCAGATGATGTGTAAGGGATATACTGAGGTAGGAACCTCAGCACCACAAAAGAAAATGAGACTGTAGGTCTTGCTGCAGTGTTACAGTTGTGCTCAAAAGTTCATATACCCTCGTAGAATTTTTCCTTTTTTGCCCTTGTTTCAGAGAATATGAATGATAACAAAAAAACTTTTTCTCCATTCATGGTTATTAGTTGGGTGAAGCCATTTATTGTCAAACTACTGTGTTTTATCTTTTAAAATCTTAATGACAACCAAAAACATCCAAATGACCCTGATCAAAAGTTCACATACCCCTGTTCTTAATACCATGCATTGCCCCATCTAACATCAATGACAGCTTGAAGTCTTTTGTGGTAGTTGTGGATGAGGTTCTTTATTTTCTCAGTTGATAAAGCTGCCCATTCTTCTTGGCAAGAAGCCTCCAGTTCCTGTAAATTCCTGGGCTGTCTAGCATGAACTGCGCACTTGAGATCTCCCCAGAGTGGCTCAATGTTATTGAGATCAGGAGACTGAGATGGCCACTCCAGAACCTCCACTTTGTTCTGCTGTAGCCAATGACAGGTCGACTTGGCCTTGTGTTTTGGATCGTTGTCATGTTGAAACATCTAAGAACGTCCCATGCACAGCTTCCGGGCTGATGAGTGAAAATTTGCCTCCGGTATTTTCTGATAATGTGCTACATTCATCTTTCCTTCAACTTTTACCAAGTTTCCTGTGCTTTTGTAAGCTCACACATCCCCAAAACATCAGCGATCCATCTCCGTGCTTTACTGTAGGAATGGTGTTCTTTTCATCATAGGCCTTGTTGCCCTCTCTCCAAACGTAACGTTTATAATTGTGGCCAAAAAGTTCAATTTTGGTCTCATCACTCCAAATTACCTTGTTCCAGAAGTTTTGAGGCTTGTCTCTGTGCTGTTTGCCGTATTGTAGGTGAGATACTTTGTGGCATTTGCGCAGTAATGGCTTTCTTCTGGCGACTCGACCATGCAGCCCATTTTTCTTCAAGTGCCTCATTATTGTGCAATCTTGAAACAGCCACACCGCTAGTTTTCAGAGAGTCCTGAATTTCAGCTGATGTTATTTGTGGGTTTTTCTTTGCATGCCGAACTATTTTCCTGGCAGTTGTGGTCGAAATCATTGTTAGTCTACTTGACCGTGATTTGGTTTTTACAGAGCCCCTGATTTTCCATTTGATAATCACAGTTTGAACGCTGCTGACTGGCATTATCAATTCCTTGGACATTTTTTTGCTTCCCTTTCCAGTGTTATACAGTTCAACTACCTTTTCCCGTAGATCTTTTGACAATTGATTTGCTTTCCCCATTACTCACAATCTAGAAACTCCAGTTGCTGGATGAAAGATGCAAGAGTCTGTCTGGATCCCAGAAACTCACTCAGCTTTTATACACACAAACTGATTGCAAGCAAACAGGTCACAGGTGACGATGTTACCTTTAGTAGCCATTCAAACCCATTTGTGTCAAATTCTGTGCATGTTATCAGGCCAAATTCACCATGGTATGTGAACTTTTGATCAGGGTCATTTGGATGATTTTGGTTGTCATTAAGATTTAAAAAGAGAAAAAACAGTAGTTTGACAATAAATGGCTTCACCCAACCAATAACCATGAGTGGAGAAAAAGTTTTTTTGTTATCATTCATATCCTCTGAAACAAGGCCAAGAAAGGAGAAATTCTGCCGGGGTATATAAACTTTTGAGCACAACTGTAATTTATTTTGATCCGGCAAGGAGTCAAAAACAGATATGGTCTAACGTTTCGACCGAGAGTGATCTTTGTCAAGGACATCTGTGAGTTGCAAGAGCCAGTAACAAAGAAATGTGGCAGGGTGTAAGACCTATAGTCTCATTTTCTTTTATGGTGCTTAGGTTTCTACTTCAATTAGTATGAACCACAAGTTACTTCCTTGAGCACACTAATTTTTAACAGGACACTGCCGATCTTTTAACTTCTACTCTAAGGGATATATATCTGTGCATAGAGGTGTTATATCTCCTTCATGTGGAAAGCTCAAAATACTCATGTGGCTTGATCAGTTTCCATATGTAAATAAGGCATTTCTTATATGAAGGCATATGCAGACTGTTAGGTGTCAGGCTGTTGCTGGATTTGAAATGGGTCCAGAACCTTCTGTGGTCTCCCATTTCAGTCCAGCCAGAGGTGAAGCGGCTCAGCATCATTGTCAGCCCCAACGCCTAGCTGGTCCATGAGATGTACAGATTGTCTCTTGGGTATTTGTGCCTAGCAATGTTAAGCGTAGGTTGCAGAGGGAGACAGGGCTGTTGGAGCCTAAGTCCAGGATTCTCCGCACTGAGCATGTCCGTGACCTGGTGGATCGTGTTTGGTGGGTTGGCAACCACCTGATCCATTGACCTGGCACCGCCTGATTGGTCGCGGGTGACATCACCAATAGTGCGAAGGTGGGCAGGGTTTAGTCTTTAAAAGACCCGCCCACAAACATGGCGGTGTGCTCTGATCATTGAGCAGTGATGCTGATGTGTGGACGACTGTGTTCCACGTAGTTTCCATAGGCAGGTGTAGTGGAAATAGGCAGGCTAGTGGAAATAGGCAGGTAGCTCCTTCTTGCAGTCTGGCTCTGCCAAAGGGGTCACCTAACACCCCGAGCAGCCTGCAGACGTCCTGTCCATGGCTATCGCCTGTCAGCCACATGGAGTAATACCCTGCAGTCTGGTAGCACGCCAGCTGGAGGCACGTGTACCCGTTGGCGTAGTCACACACGCATCCTAGCGCCGCCAGTGTAGTCCCTGTGTAGTAAACAGGGCTACAGCTACTTCCCCGGTCGCGCATCTCCCATGCAGTTAATGGAGATAGAGCGAACCGCTCTACCCGTTCCTGTGTGCAGTAACACGGAAGGGTTCATCATTTAAGTTGGTTGCTTTCCTTTTCACTGGGAAATTGTTCGGCAGCAGTCCACCAGTCTGCACCGCGGACCCTGGGGTCGGTTGCGTTCCATTATAATAAAGTTGTCTGCAACCGCCCTCCTAACACAGACACATGAAATTGGAAGCTGGTACTTAGGCCTCCTTCACGGGTCCGTATTTAAGCACGTACGTGAAAAAATGTAAATGGTGTCAAGAGTGTTTTTGATCAGTGTGTCATCCATGTGTCCGTTTTCCCATCAGTGTGTCACCAGTGTCTTCGTTTTTAACATCAGTGTGTAATCAGTGTTTTTCATGGTTAGATAAATAAATCAATTACAAAGCTTCTCCTTATTCTTTGCAATGTCAAACAAGGACAACACACTGATGCCATTCATGTGCTGTAAATGTTTTTCACGCACCCATAGACTAATATTGGCCCTTGTCATCCGTGCTGCCATAAAAAAATGGACATGTCTCAACATGGTTTGCATGGACACATGGTCCATATAAAATCACGGACATGTGAACAGCAGCATAGGTTATAATGGATACGTGTCGGATCCGTGAAATAAACGGATACTACACGTTCTGGAAACACGGACGTGTGAAAAAGGCCTTATACTTTATGTTAGCCCAATTTGTAGGACCCGGTCCATAGGCCCCATCAGTGATTTGAAGAAGCTGATTGAGAGTCCTAAGAAACGCCTTCTATATGACAGCATCCCCAGTTCTTCTTTTGATTAGTTGGCCTTGTGCAATGTCATCATTGCAGCATGAAGCACAGTTGACATTGCGCCAGTCCGACTAATCAAAAGAAAAGCTGTGTTTGCTGTAAGGTAAGAAGCGGTTCTCAAGGCTCTCGTCCAGTGGCCACAAATTACTAACATGGCTGATGGACTAGATTGATTCGTACCAACTCTACTATGAACAGTTTGTCAGTTGCATCAAGGATCAAGATTAGAGTATTATTTAGGCATTTAATTTTAAATGGTGACATTTTTGACAAGCGCTGCTGCTTGCAAAATCTTTACAGTGTACGTATTGACTCAATTTGCATACTTACGGTCATGTACCAACTTAGGTTTCATCTGCTGCTCTCAAAAATAGACAATTGATGAGAATCTAATTGGCATGTGATCACAAGTACACAAGTCTGAAAATGGGTAATTGTGTTTCAAAGTGCTATGGTTCCATTCTATTATAATAAATCTGTACTTTAGGTATATTTATAAAAACAGTGGGTGAAATAAGTATTGAACATCTGACCAGGGATGAGCGGACCCATGGAAGTTCTTCAGGTTCGACTGAACTTTAGTCTAAAGTTCGGTTCGGGTACCAGAACTGTACCTGAACTTGAACCTGAACCCGAACCCCATAGAAATCAATAGGAACCCAAACTTTGGATCTGGAAAGTATTTCTCTCTCTCTCCTCGGACTCCCGAACAGTAAATATACCTTCCAGGAGAAGTTCCTTTTTGGAGTTCAGAAAGAAAATAAACCTGCTAGAATGGCTTAACCAATCACCTGACCTGAAGCCAATTGAAAATGTATGGACAAAATCACACCTGAATAATGCAAGCGACTACTTACTTCAAACAGAAGACGTCTTGAAGCTGTCATCACCAACAAAGGCTTTTGTCTGAAGTAATAAATAAATTTCAGTACACATCTTCAATACGTTTTCCCTCTGTCATTTCTTATTTTTAGACATAAATTAATGTATGGACATCTATGGTTTGATTTCTTTGTCTGTGTGGATTGGATGGGTTGTTGCCAACTTCTGGTGAGAATTTCATGTAAATAGCACCTTTAGAAATATATTTATTGGTAACGTGTTAAATACTTATTTAATTTACTGTATTTATATAAACACACTCAGCTTTAAAGTCAAAATACTGAAAATGGCCCACAATAAAGTGATAATATAAAATATGTCACAATAAACACTGGTATTTTTTTTAATTTGTTTGTGTTTTCATGCATGTAGAGTAGCAGACAAGTTTTCCATCTGGTTTTAGCCCCTCTACAATAACTCTCAGTGTCTCAATATGAAAGAAATGTAGACCGAATATATCCTTTCTTCTGATTCTGGTATTATAAAATTTTAATTTCTATGCTGGAAACAACTTCAAGACTGCTTTTTGTTGGATTAATGGAACATTACAGGAAGATGTTACCATGAAAAAACAAATCATCAGCATGGCAGCAGTCTAATGAAATTATACAGTTGCAGACAACAAAGTTTCAGACATATAAGTTTTTTTATGCCATTCCCATAAAAGAGAACGGAGAGAGCCATCATATTCTAAGCCACCTCTCCATTTATGCTATGTTTAAATTCATTGACCAGAGATGGGAATCCATAACCCTCTAGGGCCCCCCTCACAGTAAAAGAGAGTGATCTCATGCATTAATATTAGTTCTCGAGATTTAAAATAAACTAGCTTTGATATATATTTAACTAAGCAGTGGAGACGAGTAGATGTCACAAAATTTGAATTGGCCTGTTTGTGCAGATTTTCTCATTTAATTTGATTTGCAGAGAAGTTATTCTCTGAGAATTGAAAGTTCATTACTATTTTCTGGGGTGTTTTCAGACTGAGGAGCATAATAAACATAAGATGTAAAAAAGTTTGAAAAACACCTAAACTCACCTCATAGCTCTCCTATCTGTCCGCTCCCACTGCTGCTTACCCACTGTCTTTGCTTTTCATAGTGCTGCATTTGCATCCCAGTGTTTACTCTAGGACAGAACTGCTGGCCATGAGTAGGAACAGTCACAGTAGACTTCAGGGCCAGCGCTTGGCTGAAAGCCCTGGCCTAGAGTGAACACAAGAAACCAGACAATGTGAACTGAGGTCTAAGATGGCAGACATACAAGAAACAGAGGCATGTTCACACTAGCAAAAAAGAAGCAAGACAAAAATATATCTCATACCCTACCATAATTATATATAAATGTAAAGCAAAATTGCATAATAAATATAGGGTACTTAGTGAACTATTTTTGATCAAAAAAAGTATACAAGCCGTCCCACCAGCGGCAAGGTGACCCTAAATTGGGACGGTACCTATACTGCCTATATTAAAAACCTTACTGTATATCAAAGTTGAAGTAATGCATATAAAAGGGTAGACAAATAGGACCGGGTCCCAACTCCAGACCACCTAGGCCCGTGGTAAGCTACATATATACCAATCAGCTCAACAAAGGGCATGCCACACCCTTAAATTGCACAGAATGCAAACAAGTAAAAAACCAGACAATGTGAACTGAGGTCTAAGATGGCAGACATACAAGAAACAGAGGCATGTTCACACTAGCAAAAAAGAAGCAAGACAAAAATATATCTCATACCCTACCATAATTATATATAAATGTAAAGCAAAATTGCATAATAAATATAGGGTACTTAGTGAACTATTTTTGATCAAAAAAAGTATACAAGCCGTCCCACCAGCGGCAAGGTGACCCTAAATTGGGACGGTACCTATACTGCCTATATTAAAAACCTTACTGTATATCAAAGTTGAAGTAATGCATATAAAAGGGTAGACAAATAGGACCGGGTCCCAACTCCAGACCACCTAGGCCCGTGGTAAGCTACATATATACCAATCAGCTCAACAAAGGGCATGCCACACCCTTAAATTGCACAGAATGCAAACAAGTCAAAAAACCAGACAATGTGAACTGAGGTCTAAGATGGCAGACATACAAGAAACAGAGGCATGTTCACACTAGCAAAAAAGAAGCAAGACAAAAATATATCTCATACCCTACCATAATTATATATAAATGTAAAGCAAAATTGCATAATAAATATAGGGTACTTAGTGAACTATTTTTGATCAAAAAAAGTATACAAGCCGTCCCACCAGCGGCAAGGTGACCCTAAATTGGGACGGTACCTATACTGCCTATATTAAAAACCTTACTGTATATCAAAGTTGAAGTAATGCATATAAAAGGGTAGACAAATAGGACCGGGTCCCAACTCCAGACCACCTAGGCCCGTGGTAAGCTACATATATACCAATCAGCTCAACAAAGGGCATGCCACACCCTTAAATTGCACAGAATGCAAACAAGTCAAAAAACCAGACAATGTGAACTGAGGTCTAAGATGGCAGACATACAAGAAACAGAGGCATGTTCACACTAGCAAAAAAGAAGCAAGACAAAAATATATCTCATACCCTACCATAATTATATATAAATGTAAAGCAAAATTGCATAATAAATATAGGGTACTTAGTGAACTATTTTTGATCAAAAAAAGTATACAAGCCGTCCCACCAGCGGCAAGGTGACCCTAAATTGGGACGGTACCTATACTGCCTATATTAAAAACCTTACTGTATATCAAAGTTGAAGTAATGCATATAAAAGGGTAGACAAATAGGACCGGGTCCCAACTCCAGACCACCTAGGCCCGTGGTAAGCTACATATATACCAATCAGCTCAACAAAGGGCATGCCACACCCTTAAATTGCACAGAATGCAAACAAGTCAAAAAACCAGACAATGTGAACTGAGGTCTAAGATGGCAGACATACAAGAAACAGAGGCATGTTCACACTAGCAAAAAAGAAGCAAGACAAAAATATATCTCATACCCTACCATAATTATATATAAATGTAAAGCAAAATTGCATAATAAATATAGGGTACTTAGTGAACTATTTTTGATCAAAAAAAGTATACAAGCCGTCCCACCAGCGGCAAGGTGACCCTAAATTGGGACGGTACCTATACTGCCTATATTAAAAACCTTACTGTATATCAAAGTTGAAGTAATGCATATAAAAGGGTAGACAAATAGGACCGGGTCCCAACTCCAGACCACCTAGGCCCGTGGTAAGCTACATATATACCAATCAGCTCAACAAAGGGCATGCCCTAAGGGTGTGGCATGCCCTTTGTTGAGCTGATTGGTATATATGTAGCTTACCAAGGGCCTAGGTGGTCTGGAGTTGGGACCCGGTCCTATTTGTCTACCCTTTTATATGCATTACTTCAACTTTGATATACAGTAAGGTTTTTAATATAGGCAGTATAGGTACCGTCCCAATTTAGGGTCACCTTGCCGCTGGTGGGACGGCTTGTATACTTTTTTTGATCAAAAATAGTTCACTAAGTACCCTATATTTATTATGCAATTTTGCTTTACATTTATATATAATTATGGTAGGGTATGAGATATATTTTTGTCTTGCTTCTTTTTTGCTAGAGTGAACACAAGGCCAAAGATGCAATTGGACAGAAGTGCAGAGGACCACACAATGGGCAGGCAGCAACTGGAGAGGAAAGCGGCGAGTGTGTTTTTATTTTTAACCTTTCGTTGGCCCTCTACTTCTCAGGAAGTTGGCGGCCGTAACTGGACATGATTTTGCTCAATTTGCTTAGTGCAAATAACAAAAAAATCTGTATTTTACAAAATGCAAATTTTTGTAAAATTTGAGAAGAATTCATTACCTCTAGAATAAATTTGCCCATCTCTACAATGCAGTTATCAGTATCGCTAGAGCGGTTACTGATTGGTTACTTCTTAGCAAAGGATGTAGCAGTGCAATTTTAGTTAAAAGCATGAGATTTCGCACTTTCACTGTAATTACAATTGATGTGATTGAGTAAAAGCATCAGAATGTGGCTGCCCATTGTTTTCATAAGCAAAAAATACAGCCCAGACTGTTGATACTCTTTGAAGCACCCACAAATATGGATATAAAATTCAGAATTCTGACCTAGCTTGAATTCCATTATGACTGGGCTATTTTCCATTTTTTTTGTTTTAGTTTTTACTTCCCTTCTTCCAAAAGGCATAACCTTTTTATTTTTCTATCTACGTAGCCGAATGAGGGCTTGCATTTTGCGGGACAAGTTGTACTTTTGAATGACACCATTCATTCTACCACATACATTGGACTTTTATGAACGCAGCGATACCAAATATGTGATTGTTTTTTTGGGGCGATTTGAAATTTTATATTTTTTTTTTCATATTTTTTTTTCAACAATGTCACTTTATACTTTATTTGTCAGTCCCCTTAGAGGATTTAAAGCTGTGATCATCTGATTGCTTGTACTTTACATAGAAGTGCAGCTGCAGTGCTATGTATAGCTATAATCACAGTCTCCTATAAACGCTAGCTAAACGCTGGCTTTCACAGGAGAATTGTAATGACAGGCACAAAGGTCTTCAGCAGATTCTCGGCTATCATGGCAACCCATCAGCACCCCATGATCACACCATGGGCACCGATAGGTGTGTGGAATGACACGAACCCTGCCAGCGAATGGTAAATACCAGAGATTGACAGCAGCATTTAACAGGTTAACAACTGCGTTCAGAGCTTTGCTTCACCCACGACTTGCGAGCCCGCATCAAAGGCAGGAAAATGACATACAGTATGACTTAAGTTTATGTCATATGTCGTGAAAGGGTTAAGTCATTATTCTAGTATTAAAATTCCTGTAATAGAAAATAACAATTCTGTCTTATCTCAATTATTCTAAACTAAGAGTCCGAATTTGTTTCTTAGGTCATAATTCAGAGTTTTGCTGTCAAATTTTATAATTTTGCATTTTAGTTAAAGTAGAATCTAAGTTTTTAAACTTTTTATCTCAGAATTGTTATATATTTTTAAACTTTGCTCAGTATTCTTCCATACGGGTATTTACTGGAGTACATTAGACAGATGACTTTTGGTTACATTTGAACATTTAAAATGAGCCTACTTTTTGGGAAAGGAGAAAGACAAGCTGCTAGAAAATGAGGACTATTCATTCCTGCTAATACATGTGGGGACAAATGACACCGCAAGAAAGGACATGGAAACCATCTGCAGCGACTTACTATAGGCCTCCTGGACAAGCTGAAGATATGGATGAACTCTTTATAAATCAGACGGCCAAGTTATCAAAAAACTATGACTTAGTGATCATTAGAGATTTCGACTATCCAGATATTTGTTGGGATCTCTCTCAGGCAAAAGTAACAGGTCTAGCAATTTCTTATCCTCTCTTGCTGACAACTTTATCTTCCAAAAGGTAGAAGAAAGAACAAGAGGATCTGCTACCTTGGATCTAATCCTCATAAAAAGGGAGGAAATGGTTGAGGAGGTAAGGGTGGCTGTGACTCTAGGAGGCAGCAATCATGCTATCATTGAATTTCGTATAACTAGAGGAGGAAGACCTGTGAAGAGTTAGACTTCAAGTATGAATTCCAGAAAGGCGGATTTTAAGGGACTCAGAAAGAGGATAGGAGGGATTCAATGGCTGGATGTCCTTTAGGACAGAAATGTCCCGGAAACATGGGAAATTTTGAAAAATTAGATTCTCTAAGCACAATTGTTAACAATCCCTAAAAGAGGAAAGAATAGAAATCATTTAATGAAACCAGGATGGATGAACACAGAACTAAACACATGGTAAAAAGGAAGAAAGAAATGTTATCAAATGGATAGAGGGAGGCATACCTAAAGAAAATAATGCAGAACGTGCAGGGCACGCATCAGATTAGCTATAATAATAGATAAGAATACAATAATTAACCAGAGCCAGCATTGGTTTGTAACTAATAAGTCATGTCAGACTAACTTAATTTCCTTCTATGACAGAATCATTGACTGGGTGGCTGACTGGGTGGCTCAGGGAAATGCAGTAGATATTGTATATCTTGACTTCAGCAAAGCATTTGACAAAGTATCTCATACCATAATTATTGAAAATGCTGCCTGCAGAATGTGCAGGGCACGCATCAGATTAGCTAAAGCTGATAATGAATTAAGGCTTGCAACAGATGTCAAAAGCAATAGGAAAATATTTTGGTGGTATGTCAAAAGTAATATAAAAGTCAAAAATGCTATAGGATTATTACAGGATGATAATGACAAAGTGGTAAAAAATGATGCTGAGAAGACCGATCGTTTAAATTCCTATTTTGCATCTGTTTTCTCACAGAAAATAAATGTAACATCAACTGATCTTCACTGTACTATTGAAGAAATAGAAGAATGCACACTATCTATAAACAGAGAGATAGCGAGGGAATACTTAACTAACATAAATGAATTCAAGTCTCCAGGTCCAGATGAATTATATACTAGGGTACTGAAGGAGATAACAGAAGAAATTATTGAACCACTCTCCACAATCTTTGAAAATTCTTGGACAACAGAAGTCCCAGAAGACTGGAGAAGAGTAAATGTTGTCCCTATCTTCAAAAAGGGGAAGAAGGTGGACCCAGGGAACTATAAGCCTGTGAGCCTTATGTTAGAACTCTCCTGTTAGGTTTTTTCTATTTTGCTGGTCACATGACCTTTTTGCCTATTTAGTTCTGCTCCGCCCTTCTGGACATGCTGGACTTCATTGTAATTTCTTCTCTTAAGCTAGCCAGGTGCTTGTACCTTTCTCAGTCAGTTTAGCTAGGTCTTTTGACCTTTATGTTCTATTGTAGGGACAGATCTCCTGTCTTTCCTTAGTGCTTGTAGCCTATCATAACAGTAACTCCAGCCCAAAAATATCTCTAAGGAAAGACCTCCAGTTTCCATCATGGTGTCGGTTCAGGATTTGGCTCAACGCCTGCAGGGACTCTCTCTGGAGGTGGCCGAGCTCCAACAACAGGTGAGTAGCTGTTCTGGAGCGCATTTTGTGGAGCCAAAGGTACGATTGCCTGATTTATTTTTTGGTGAACAACAAGATTTTTTTTCCTTTAAAAATGCTTGTTTATTGTATTTTTGTTTGAGACCCAGATCCTCTGGTGATGTATCACAGCGCATAGGGTTCATAATGTCACTTTTGCGCAAAGAACCTCAGGGATGGGCCTTTTCTCTCCAACCTAGTGATCCGTGCTTTAGATCAGTGGATAGTTTTTTTTCTGCTTTGGGGTTGTTGTATGATGATCCTGATCGTGTCTCATCAGCTGAGACGGAATTGAGACTTTTGAGACAGGGATCAGGTAATGTGGAAAATTCTTGTACTCACTTCCATCGGTGGTCTGCTCAGGTGGGGTGGAACGATTCAGCTCTGAAAAGTTTATTTCCTGCTGGGCTAGGTGAAAGGGTTAAGGATCTGCTTATTGCTTATCCTACACCTGGAAACTTGCAGGAGGCAATGCAATTAGCTATATGGGTGGACAGGAGACTGCGTGCAAGGGTTAATGAGAGTAAATCCTTTGCCATGTCAGCTCCTAGTCTTGAGAGGGTCTGTACTGACATTGGAGAGCCGATGGAGATTGGGGCGATGTCACCCCGCTCTCAGGAAAAAGACCGCAGGTTTTCTGAAGGTTTGTGCTTTTATTGCGGAAAATCTGACCATTTCATTAAGAACTGTGTGCTTCGTATGAACAAAGAAAAAAAAAAGGTCAGTTACACCCGTATAGCCTGTTTAAACACTAAGGGGGTATTTCTTTCTGCTACTACTGCAGCTCAGGAAGAATTAATTGAATTTCAGGTATTTGAGGATTGTGGTTCTACTCTGAATGTGATTGATGGGGGATTCTTGGAAAAACTTAAATTAAATCCCAAACCTTTGTCATCCCCTATTGCCGTGCTTTCTGTCGATGGCTCTCCTTTGAAATGTGTTACTCACAAGGTTTATGAATTTCCCCTCACTATTAATGGTATTCACCAAGAAAATTTGGATTTGGTAGTATTAAATAATTTGCCTTCTCCAGTAATTTTGGGTTTAACCTGGTTAAAATTGCACAATCCTGTACTGGATTGGTCTACTAATGAAATTAAGTCCTGGAGCCCTAAGTGTTATGACAAGTGTTGTAACGGGCGCATTGCTGCTGTGGATAAAGGGGAATCACCTGTACCTATTCAGGATTTTTGGAAAGTTTTTTCTGAGGAGGTGTCGCAAATTTTGCCTCGCCATAGAGACTATTATTGTACTATTGAATTTGTCCCTGAAGCGACTCTTCCTAAAAGTCGTTTATTTAATCTTACTATTCCTGAGAGAAAGGCTTTGGAGGAATACATACAAACGAGCTTGACCCTCTAAGTCACCTGTGGCTGTTGGATTTTTTTTTGTTAAAAAAAAGGACGGCGGTTTATGTCCTTGTCCGGACTTTCGCGAGATTAACAAAAAAAATTACTGTACGTAATCCCTACCCACTGCCATTGATTCCTGATTTGTTTAACCAGTTAGTGGGGGCCAAGTGGTTCTCTAAAATTGATCTCCGGGGGGCATACAATTTGTTGCGCATGAAGGAGGGTGATGAATGGAAGACTGCTTTTAACACTCCTGTGGGTCATTTTGAGAATCGGGTTATGCCTTTTGGTCTTACCAATGCACCAGCATTTTTTCAGAATCTTATTAATGACATCCTTAGACCTTTGATCGGCAAAAATGTGGTTGTGTATTTGGATGACATTTTGATTTATTCGCCTGATCTGGAGTCTCATTGGCGGAGCGTACGTGAGGTATTACAGTTGTTAATTGACAATTCGCTTTTTGCTAAGCTAGAGAAATGTGAGTTCGCTGTACAGAGAATTAGTTTTTTGGGCTACATTATCTCCAGCGAGGGCTTGGAGATGGACCCGGTGAAAGTTCAAGCTGTGCAGGAATGGCCTAGGCCTATTGGTTTGAAATCGATACAGAAGTTTTTGGGTTTCGCCAATTATTACAGAAAATTCATTAAAAATGTTTCTATTATTGTTAAACCACTGACCGATCTCACCAGGAAAGGTGCTAATACAGTTCAGTGGACTATTGAGTAGTGTTGAGCCACCCCCGTAGTGTTCGAGTTCGGTTCGGTTCGTCGAACACCCGTGTGTTCGCCGAACTGTTCGTCGAACTGTTCGTCGAACACCTTCGAACACCGTTAAAATCAATGGCAGGCAAACAAAAACACATAGAAACACATAGAAAACACCTTCAAAGGTGTCCAAAAGCTGACAAACTGCTCAGAAGACATAACTAACACATGGAAAAGTGACAAGTACATATAGTCATGCGAAAATAAAAGAGGTGGAGGAGTAAAAGGAGGGGGAGACACAGATATAGGCATGTCATGCCCTTCTAAAATCCAAAAAGTGAGAAGCCGACACGGCCAGTCCGCTCCTGCCCGTGCCACCTCCGTGTCGCCGGGTTTGTGCCAGAGCCGCGGTGAACCCTGATGGCCAGCCCCCCTCTCCCAATACTGGTGCCTGTCCGCTGGTGGGTCGAGCGAGCCCCCCTGTGGTGGAGGCAGCTCTAAGCTTTTTAATTTAAATTGTCTCTCTAATTTGAATGAATACACTTTAAATCCATTTACAAGGATCTATTGGAGGGCAAGTCTCATGCCAGCAGCCGCGTAATTCCAGCTCCAGTAGCGTCCACTAAAGCTGCTGCAGTTAAAAAGCTTTTATAAGGATCGAGCTCGGCTGTCCACCGCAAGGCATCCTACTGCCAGTCCCAGCCCCTATGCCTTGGGGTGCCTCCTGATGCTCTTCACTGAGTATCCCATGGTCCCGAAGCATTTCCTTTGAAAAAATTAAGTGTCCAAACTACAGGTGGTGTAGCTTGCTTAACAGCCGGGATAATCCGCTGACTAGCAGACCCTGCTACTAGGCACAAAGTATTTCCTGGGCTAGATGCAGTTAAAAATTTGTAATTAGATACTCTCGTTGGATGCTGAGAAAGCATTCCATAGAGTCTCCTGGCACGCCATATATGATTCTCTTAAAAAGCTTGGGGTAGGGGTCTAGGGGACCCTTTTATAGCCAAAATCACAGCCCTGTATCACAATACGTCACCTAGGCTGAAGATAAATGGAACTGTAGCACCCTGAGGGCTCGGTTGCACTTCACCCAGAGGTGTGATATCTCACTCTCAGGTAAGGATGGAGTGTGGATCAGGACCCGACACCTGCATGTATTACACCACATTGCCGTGGGGCAGGGCGACCAATATGCCTCTGAGATGGGCACGACAGTCCCTGTCCCTGGCTGGAGTGGGGGGAGGGAACACTGAGGAAGGGGAACCCTGTAGTGCAGGAGCAGGGAGGAAGCAGTTCCTGGGTGCATTGAGAAGGGAGTATAAAAGGTGGGCACCATCTTAGTTCAGTGCAGAGAAGTCTGAGCAGAAGTGGCAGGGAGCAGGGGCTCTGCATGAGCTCTGCTCCGGAGGCGGGCCTAGTAACAGAGGCCCAGGCCTGGAAGAGGGAGAAGGAAGGAAGAAGAGCGGAGAAGGCTCCAGGAACGAGGAATGAAGGGATCCCAGGGGTGCGGACGGGCGAGTCGCCACCGCACGCCCGAATCCACCTGCGTGGAGGGGTCAGGCCAAAGGGGGAGACCGGTCCCCAAAACGAGTGGAGGCAGGAAACGACCCTCAGCTAGAAACCGGAGGCTGTGACATTTTATGTGGCGCAGCCCCTCGCTACACCCGCTAGGAAGGCACCACATAGGGTCAGGGAAACTGGCGCCAAAATTACCAAGAGGAGGCCCGAGGCAGCCGGACAGAAGGGTTGGTAAGAAAGGCCAGACAAAGGACACACAAAGGGGGTCCTGTGAAGTGCTCCAAAGTTATCTGGGAGTTGTCTGAGCCCCTCACCTGGTGAGCACAGTACGACGTGGGCAGCCGTTACCTGCAGACGTGGTCTGGATAATAAGAACTGTGAGTAAAGGCCCTGGACTGCATCACTGACTCCGTGTCATTACTGCTGCTTCCCTGCACCATCACCCCCATCCTCCGCATACACTGCCCTGAGGCTATACTCCTCCCGTGGGGAGTTATGCTACGCTCTGCTGCACCCACAACACCAGCCTCAGCGGTCTGCACTGCAGCGGCGGTTCACTCTGACCGCAATCCACGGGTGGCGTAGTCGGACATTTAAACATCAAAACCACATAAATAGTTCCGCCACTGGTTTGACCACCCTGAGCCACGGAACCGTGTCGCCGCCACGAAGACTACAACCACCAGCATCCACCAAAAAGGGTCCGGCTCCGGGTTTCCCAAGGCCCAGGGGGTGCATCAGAACACTTTCATCACCTTTCACAATCACCAATGGGACAAGGCAGGGATGTCCTCTGTCCCCTCTCTTATACATCCAAGTGACGGAGCACCTGCTCTCATCAATTCGCCATAACCCCAATATTAGGTGGATTGAGGTGGGAGGCACCGAGTACAAGTGCTCTCTATTTGCTGATGATGTCCTAGTATATATCACTCAATCACATATATCCATCCATGCTGTTATGGCTGAAATAGATCACTTTGTTACATGGTCAAATTTTAAAATCAATGCAGCGAAGTCTGAGGCCCTCGATGTCTCCCTCCCCAAATCCATATAGGATTCCATCCAGTCCAACTTTCCCTTTGCCTGGCCCTCACAGGGTATCAAATACTTAGGAATTCCTATTCATAGAGACCTCTCCCATCTATGTTATCTTAATTTTGGGCCCTTTATTGAACAACTCCATACAGACCACGGTTGGCAAGTTAGAACTGTAAGATTCACTACGTGAACCACTGGTGTTTTGTGGAAAAGCACATGTACACTGCGTTCCAAATTATTATGCAAAAAGTGTTTAGGAGTGATAAGGGAAGAATTTGTTTGTTTGTCAGTTAAACTCATTGATGGTGATGTGTGTCAGGGCTCTTTATATCACTGTAAGCAATTGCAGACACCTGTGCTAATTAGTTTGGCAGGTGTGTCCAATGAAAGGCAAGACTACTTAAGAAGGCTGTCTCACATTATTAAGCAGCCTACATTTTCTGCAAAAATGGGAAAGAAAAAGGATGTGTCGGCTGCTGAGAAGCAACAAATTGTGGAGTGTTTAGGTCAAGGCATGACTACAATCAACATTGTGCGATGATCAGGATGAAGTGTCTTGGCAATCAAGAAGTATGTAGCTGATTCACAGTACACATGTGTGCGTGCTGTTAAGGGCAAATTGAGGACTCTTTCCTACAGGCAATTACGTCAGGTTGAAAGAGCAGCGGCAAAAAAGCCTTGTCATAGCAGCAGACAAGTTTTTGAAGCTGCTTGTGCCTCCAACGTCCCCCGAACAACAAGATGCAGGGTCCTTCAGAGGTTTGCAGCTGTGCATACGCCATCCTGTCGACCTCCTCTATCCACTTCACACAAGCAGAAACGGCTCCAGTGGGCCAAACATTACATGAAGACTGATTTCAAAACTGTTTTGTTCACGGATGAGTGCCATGCAGCGCTCGATGGTCCAGATGGATGGAGTCGAGGATGGCTGGTTGATGAACACCCCACGCAAACACGGCTACAGCGCCAACAAGGAGGAGGTGGAGTAATGTTTTGGGCTGGAATCATGGGGAGAGAGATTGTCGGCCCCTTTAGGATCCCTGAAGGCGCTAAAGATGAACTCCATAATGTATGTGGATTTTCTCAAACAGCACTTCCTGCCATGGTTCAAGAAGAAGAACCGTGTATTTCACAGCAAGATAATTTTTCTGCATGATAATGCACCATCTCATGCTGCACATAAAACATCTGCATCTCTGGCTGATATGGGCATAAAAGGGGACAAACTTATGGTGTGACCCCCATGCTCCCCTGACCTGTACCCCATTCAGAACCTTTGGAGCATCATTAAAAGGAGTGTCTATGATGGCGGGAGGCAGTTCACATCTAAGCAACAGCTCTGGGAGGGTATTCTGTCCTCATGCAAAACAATTGAAGCAGAAACCATCCAAAACCTGACAAATTCAATGGACGAGAGAGTTCAGAAGCTCGTTTCGAACAAGGGGTCCTATGTGAAAATGTAACATCACCGAGAATAAAGTTTTGAGTTGAAAACTGTTTGATTTCTGTTTCTAACAACCTGCTAATGCTATTAATTTCAAAAATGACCATTTTTTTGGTCTTTATTAAAATGAAAAGGTTGATCGAAAAGTTTGGGGGATCTAATAGTGTGGCAACCCAGTAGTCATGATTACTTCGAATTCAGACAATATGAGGGTCGTGCTGCAGGTAGTGCAGCAAGAAGGCACTTATGTGTCTTGCGCATCTCGGAGCCCCTAAATTATTTTCCGGGCTAGATGCAGCTAAAAATTATTATTAATTTTAAATCTGGTGAAGCTTTAGTATAGATGGCCTAATAGGATCAGTGCTGCACACTGCTACAAAGCCCAAATTATTTTCCAGTCAAGATACAGATAAACATGATTAGTAATTTTAAATCTGGTGGAGCTTATTATAGATGGCCTAATAGAATCAGTGCTGCACACTGCTACAAAGCCCAAATTATTTTCCAGCCAAGATACAGATAAACATGATTAGTAATTTGAAAGCTTAAAACGGTTGGTAGGGTGATTTTAACCAATCATCAAGCTTTTACTCTCCCCAGGATGACACAGGGATAGAAAAGTCGTTTCGGATCCATGATTTGTTCATCTTTATGAACGTGAGTCTGTCTACATTATCAGTGGAGAGCCGCGTGCGCTTATCTGTCAGCACACCACCAGCAGCGCTGAACACACGTTCAGACAGAACGCTGGCTGCGTGGCATGACAAGATCTCCAAGGCGTAAGTGGCTTGCTCCGGCCATTTATCCAGATTGGAAGCCCAAAAAGAGCAAGGGTCCAGTGACACAGTCGTGGCTTCAATGTTTACTTGGAGATACTCCTGTACCATCGTCTCTAGGCGTTGACTATGTGTCAGACTTCTTGTCTCCTGTGGCCTTGCAAAGGATGGGCTAAAAAAGTGGTGAAATGATTCCGCAAAATTGATGTTACCAGCAGATACTGTGGTTCTGTTACGGTTTGAGTGCTGAACACTTGACGGTCCCACGGTTGGCAAGTTGGAACTGTGAGATTCACTACGTGCACCACTGGTTTTTTGTGGAAAAGCACATGTAAGATTCTGCAAAAGTCTCTGCTGATACTCCTGCATGCGTGCATCCCTTTCTATGGCAGGAATAATTTCTGCAAATTTACTTTTGTACCGGGGATCTAACAGTGTGGCAACCCAGTAGTCAGGATTATTTCTAATTCTCACAATTCGAGGGTCATGTTGCAGGTAGTGCAGCAAGAAGGCACTCATGTGTGTTGCGCATCCAGGAGCACCAAGTCCCTGTTGTGTTGGTGGCGAGGTAACAATCATGCTTCCTTCCTCTGTCCTCTCCCCCCAACCTCGCACAACAGAAATGTGATCAAGGTCTCCCTCATCTGATGAGTCTTCCATCAGTTCGTCCTCCACTTCTTCCTGGGCTCCTGCACCTTCCTCACTAGTTTGGCTGCTACCATGCGCCCTGGTAAAACCATCTCCCCCACCCTCACATGTCTGCCGCCTTGGTGCTGCCGACCGTCTGGACCTTGCAGATGTTAGCCCTTTCGCATACAACTCCTCCTCCTCTACTTCCTCCACCTCCTCTTGTGCCACCACCTGACTCCGAATTCTGTTTAACATGTGCTCCAGCATGTAAATCACCGGAATAGTCATGCTGATAATGGCATTGTCAGCACTAAACATCTTCGTCGCCATTTCAAAACTGTGCAGAAGGGTGCATAGGTCCCTGATCTGAGACCACTCCTCCAGCGTGATTTGCCCCACCTCTGAATCTCGTTGGCCCAGGCTATACGTCAGAACGTATTGCACCAGGGCTTGTCGGTGCTGCCACAGTCGCTGCAACATGTGCAGAGTTGAATTCCACCGGGTAGGCACATCGCATTTTAGCCGGTGAAGTGGCAGGCCCAACGACTTCTGTAGAGATGTAAGTCGCTGAGCTGCGGGATGCGAACGGCGGAAGTGAGCACACAGCGACCGTGCCCTCTGCAGAAGGCCATCTAGTCTGGGATAGTGGGCTAAAAATTGCTGGACAACCAGGTTCAACACGTGAGCCATACAAGGCACGTGTGTGACATTGCCCCGGCGAAGGGCCGCACCCAGGTTTGCAGCATTGTCGCACACGGCCTTCCCTGGTTTCAGGTCCAGTGGAGACAACCATTCATGAAATTGGTTCTCCAGAGCTGACCACAACTCCTCAGCTGTGTGACTCACATTTCCCAGACATTTCAATGTAAAAACCGCCTGATGACGTTGAGCCCTACTGCCAGCATAGTAAGGAGGTGTGCAGGATCCCTTCTGCGCAGTTAGAAAGCTTGTGGCATGACCAGACAGGCTTTGGATGCAGGTGGAAGACCGAGAGGAGGTTGAGGAGGCAGAAGCAGTGGAGGAACTTTGACATAAAGAGGATTGACGCACAACTCGTGGGGACGGCAAGACTTGGACAGCAGCCCCTTGTCCTGCTGTCACCATAGTTACCCAGTGCCCAGTCAGCAACATGTAACGCCCCTGTCCATGCCTACTCGTCCAAGTGTCTGTGGTGAAATGCACCCTGTCACACACAGAGTTTCTCAAAGAAGTGGTGATGTTGTGTGCGACATGCTGGTGGAGCGCAGGCACACCTTTCTTTGAGAAGTAGTGCCGACTGGGCATCTGGTACTGGGGCACTGCGACGGACATAAGGTCTCGAAAATCCTCTGTGTCCACCAGGCGGAAAGGCAGCATTTCTGTAGCCAAGAGCTTGCAGATGGTGAAATTCAACCTCTTAGCTTTCTCATGGCTAGGAGGAAATGGTCTTTTACTTGTCCACATCTGAGGGACCGAGGGCTGGCTATTGTGCTTAGACGGGGTTGATAAGGGTGTCCCCGGCAAACTGCCGGTCTGTGAGGAAGATGCAGGCGGACATGTTAGGTTGCCTTGATCCAAAGGTGGTGCTATCGATGTCGGACAGCGCTCAACACCAGCTGGTGTTACCACCTCCAAAGAAAATGATGACCTGCCAATCACGCTGGCTGTTGCGGGTAAAGAGGTGGCAGGTCTGCGCCCCAAAACAGGTGTGACTGCTGTCCCCCCAGTCACAGAGGATGAAGAGGCCGCGGATGCACAAGATATGGCAGACGGTGGTTGGCCCGGCCGGCTAGGCCGCATTGTAGCACACTGAGCTTCCCACTGCAACTTATGCTTCATGTCCATGTGCCGGTTCATGCATGAAGTACTCAAACTATGTATTTTTTGGCCTCTACTTAGCTTTTGCTGACAAATGTTACAGATAACACGAGTTGGGTCATCTTTATCGATCTGAATAAATGCCCAGGCTATTCAAGGCTTAGCACCCATGCGACCTGAAGAGCCACCACGACTTGTGGTGAGAGGCAGAGTTGTGTTTGAGGATGCAGTTGTTGACATGCTTCCAGTACTACGTCTCTGTCCAGGAAGGCGCAACCTGACCTCGTCGTCACTAGCATCTTCCTCCACCTCCTCTGCTTACCTCATCTCTTGGCTGACTGTGGGTTGACAGTAAGTGGGATCTCCAACCTCATCATCATCACCCTGTGCGTTATCACACCCGTCGTGCTCAGAGCCAACCTGTTCCTGCCCTGACAAAAAACTAAAGTTGTCGCTCCAATCAGGTATTTGAGTCTTATCATCGTCTTCCTCATTGTCTCCACCAACAGGAGTTACAGTTTGGGAATGAGGGTCTACATTATGGTCAGAACCTTCTGCGTCTGGTCCTGGATCCGACTCATAAAGATTCTGGGCATCAGTGCAGATCATTTCCTCGTCTGGATTCACAGAAGCGCTGGAGTCGACCTCTGATTCCCAGGCTATAGTATGAGTAAACAGCTCTGCAGACTCAACCATCTGTTCTACCTCATACTCAGTCGGGCAGCTGGAGATTTGTGAGCTGTGAGGAAGCAAGTGCGATTGGGGTGACACCTTTGAGGACTGGAGTATTTGTGATGTTGAAGTTGATGTGGAGGAGAGCCCAATTAAAGGAGCACTTGATATCCGTTGAAGCACCTGCTGTTTTTGTGCCTCATCTGGAATTTGTAGCGATTGGCGTGGCCGTAAGAAAGGGATCTTATCACATTGTCCGCTAAAAGAAGTAGACATTTTAGTTTGGCTGGAAGATGGTCTTTCTTCTGCAGATGTTACTGTTGCTTTAACACCTACCCCACTGACACAACCTTTTTTCCCCTTCCCAACACGCCTATTCCCCTTTCCACCAGCAGCAGGTCTTTTTCCACTCATTTTGGTGGTTAACTAATTCACAACTCTGGAGTTGTTTGCACAAAAAAACAATGGATGGTAACCGAGCAGAGCTGAGTGGCCAAACAGTGGTATTAGGCCAAAACTATTGGCTGGGTTAGATGCAGAAAAAAATTATATTCAATTTGCAACCTGATGGAGGTCTGTATAGATGGATTAATAGAACAAGTCCCACACACAGCTAGAAGCCCAATATTTTTTCAGAGGTAGATGCAGAAAAAAATATATTCAGTTTGCAACCTGACGGAGGTCAGTATAGATGGACTAATACAACAAGTCCCACACACAGCTAGAAGCCCAATATTTTTTCAGAGGTAGATGCAGAAAAAAATATATTCAGTTTGCAACCTGATGGAGGTCTGTATAGATGGATTAATAGAACAAGTCCCACACACAGCTAGAAGCCCAATATTTTTTCAGAGGTAGATGCAGAAAAAAATATATTCAGTTTGCAACCTGATGGAGGTCTGTATAGATGGATTAATAGAACAAGTCCCACACACAGCTAGAAGCCCAATATTTTTTCAGAGGTAGATGCAGAAAAAAATATTTTCAGTTTGCAACCTGATGGAGGTCTGTATAGATGGATTAATAGAACAAGTCCCACACACAGCTAGAAGCCCAATATTTTTTCAGAGGTAGATGCAGAAAAAAATATATTCAGTTTGCAACCTGATGGAGGTCTGTATAGATGGATTAATAGAACAAGTCCCACACACAGCTAGAAGCCCAATATTTTTTCAGAGGTAGATGCAGAAAAAAATATATTCAGTTTGCAACCTGATGGAGGTCTGTATAGATGGATTAATAGAACAAGTCCCACACACAGCTAGAAGCCCAATATTTTTTCAGAGGTAGATGCAGAAAAAAATATATTCAGTTTGCAACCTGATGGAGGTCTGTATAGATGGATTAATAGAACAAGTCCCACACACAGCTAGAAGCCCAATATTTTTTCAGAGCTAGATGCAGAAAAAAATTATATTCAATTTGCAACCTGATGGAGGTCAGTATAGATGGACTAATAGAATGATGCTATGCCCAAAAGATTTTACTTCACTAGGTGCAGTAAAAAAATTGGTATTCTATACACAGGTGGTATATCTTGCAACACAGATATGCTACTCCACTGACTAACACACTCTGCAATAGGCCAAAAAGGATTAGCTTTGCTAGATTCAGCCAAATGCTGTGAAAAAAAACTTACACAGCACTGGCACAGACCTGCCTGGCAAAAACTGATAGGAACTGATGTAACCTAGTCCTGAAAAGGACTCCAATTACAATTAGTCTTTACTCCCACAATCTATCTATTTAAGAGCACAGACCTGCCTGATAAAAGTCATAGGAAATGCTGTAACCTAGTCCTTAAAAGGACTGCAATCACAACTATTCCCTACTCCCAAGCTATCTGTATATTTGTGCGAAAATTGGCTTGAAATTAACAAGGTATAGCGCACACAGCAACAGCGGTGCCGTCTAACACGCAGCTGCAGCAGAGAGAAAATGGTGGCGACGGGGAAAATGGCTGGGTCTTATAGGGCAAGGACATGTGACATACACTGCCAATGACACATGCACTTGCTTGTGTGAAAAAAAGCACTTCGCTCCGTGTGTGCGCTGCTGATAGGCTGACAGATTGCACCTCCCCACTGCAAATGCGGGAAAGAGAAAAAAAAATGGAGATCTTCATTGTTCCTGCAGAGATCCATTCCCTGCCCCTCCCCCCACCCCGCTGTACACTCAAACTGCGTATTAACATTAATTTTCATCATTACTGAGAAAAAATCCAGTTATGATTTTGGTGCACGAACAGTTATCGAACATAACCTCGAACAGCCGAATTTTTCTCAAATTGTTCGTGTTCGCCGAACGGCTCGAACACCGCCCAAAACAGCTCGAATTTGAGATTGGCGAACAGTTCGAGTAGAACAACGCTCATCTCTACTACTGAGGCCATTGAAGCGTTTGTGTTTCTAAAGGAGAGGTTCAGCTCTGCCCCCATCCTTATGCAGCCTGATGTGACTAAGCCGTTTTTGGTTGAGGTTGATGCTTCTTTTGTGGGGGTCGGTTCGGTGTTGTCTCAGGAAAGCAAGGAAGGAGTACATCCCTGTGTCTTTTTTTCAAAAATTTTTTCTGAGACTGAACTTAATTGCGATATTGGTAATCGGGAATTGCTGGCTATTAAACTCGCATTTGAACACTGGCGTCATCTCTTGGAAGGTGCTGAATTTCCCATTCAGCTTTTCACTGATCATAAAAATCTGATCTATCTTGATGCTGCCAAGCGCTTGAATGCCCGTCAGGCTAGGTGGGCACTTTTTTTTCGCGGTTTAATTTTTCCTTTACTTACATCCCGGGTACCAAGAATGCTAAAGCTGATGCGTTGTCTCGCAGCTTTTCTCCCATGGTCGGTGCTGAGGTGGAGGAGAGCATTTTACAAGAAGGTGTTGTGATTGCTGCATTGGACTCCGTTTTGGAAGATGAAATTCTTAAAGCACAGGAGAATGCCCCATCTAACACTCCCCATGGGAGGTTGTTTGTGCCTAGGACCTTTAGGAGAGATTTGTTTGTTGATTGTCATGAGTCTCGGTTGGCAGGTCATCCATGAATTTCTGAGACCAAGAGACTTGTGGGTCGCAGTTTTTGGTCGCCTGGATGGCAGAAGGAAGTCATTAAGTGGGTGCATCAATGTACTGTGTGTGCTAGATCTAAGTCTTTTCATACTCCTGCTGCGGGGTTGCTTTGCCCTCTGTAGGTTCCTAGTGCACCTTGGACACATCTGGCTATGTACTTTATAACTGACCTTCCCTCCTTTGAGGGTTTCACGATCATCTGGGTGGTCATGGACCGTTTTAGCAAGATGTGTCACTTGGTTCCCTTCATCAAACTGCCCTGCGCTAAGACACTCGCTAAGGCCTTTGTCAAGGAAATTGTCAGACTCCATGGTGTTCCTACTGACATTGTTTCGGATAGGGGACCTCAGTTCGTGGCTCATTTTTGGTGTGCCTTTTGTGACAGGTTGGGAGTTCATTTGTCGTTTTCATCTGGATATCATCCTGAGTCTACTGGCCAGACAGAAAGAAAGAATCAGGATGTTGAGCAGATCTTGCGTTGTTTTGTGGCTGACAATCAAGAGGGGTGGTCTGAGTTTCTGCTTCTTGCTGAATTTGCTCTTAACAACCATACATCCTCTTCTGCTGGGTGTTCGCCTTTTTTTTGTTGTTCTGGGAGACATCCGTCTTTTGGGTCATTCTCCAAATTGGTATCGGCTGTGCCTGAGGAGAAGAGTTTTTCCGGTGATTTGGAAAGAGTTTGGATGGATGTGCGCGGTAATCTTCAGGAGGCTAACCAAAAATCTAAGAGGTACTTTGACAGGAAACGTCAAGAGGTTTTGTTTACGGTTGGTGACATGGTTTGGTTGTCCTCTAAGAATCTGCCGTTGAGGATTCCTTCTAAAAAATTGGGTCCCAAGTTTGTAGGGCCCTTTAAGGTGCTTCAGGTAGTTAACCAATCTGCTGTTAGGTTGGAGGTTCCTACCTCCTGGAAGATTAGTCCGGTGTTTACTGTTTCTCTATTGAAAAAAGCTGATGTATCAGATAGAGACGCCACTGCCACTGTTCCTCCGGTGGTGGAGGACGGGGAATATGAATTTTCCCGCATCCTTAATTCTAGACCTTATAGGGGGAGTTTGCAGTATCTCGTCGCTTGGAAGGGTTTCGGTCCCGAGGATAACTCATGGGTGAGGGCGGATGATGTTTCTGCTTCCAGACTTGTCAGAGCGTTTCACAAGAGGTTTCCTGATAAGCCTGGGCCTAGGGGAACCAGAGGATCCTCTTAGAAGAGGGGGTACTGTTAGAACTCTCCTGTTAGGTTTTTTCTATTTTGCTGGTCACATGACCTTTTTGCCTATTTAACCTGCTCCGCCCTTCTGGCCATGCTGGACTTCATTATAATTTCTACTCTTAAGCTAGCCAGGTGCTTTCTACCTTTTTCAGTCAGTTTAGCTAGGTCTTTTGACATTTATGTTCTATTGTAGGGACAGATCTCCTGTCTTTCCTTAGTGCTTGTAGCCTATCATAACACCTTACTCCTATAGCAGGAAAGATCTTTGAACAAATTATTAAACAACATGTATGTACATACTTGGATAAGAATACAGTAATTAACCAGAGCCTGCATTGGTTTGTAACTAATAAGTCATGTCAGACTAACTTAATTTCCTTCTATGACAGAATCACTGACTGGGTGGCTCAGGGAAACGCAGTAGATATAGTATATCTTGACGTCAGCATAGCATTTGACAAAGTATCTCAAACCATACTTATTGAAAAAATGATCAACTATGGAATAAACAAGGTAATTGCTAGGTGGATTCATAACTGGCTTAATGATCGGACCCAAAGAGTGGTCATAAATGGTTGCACTTCCAGTTGGAAGAATGTCTCAAGTGGGGTACCACAAGACTCTATTCTGGACTCTGTTTTGTTCAACATCTTTATCAATAATTTAGATGAAGGAATTGACGTAAACTGATTAAATTTGCTGATGACATAAAGCTAGGAGGGATAGCTAATACTAGAGAATAGAGAGCATTCAAAAAGATCTAAACAAAGTGGAACTGTGGACAGAAACTAACAGAATGTTTTTTAACAGGGAGAAATGCAAGAAAATTGAGAAAAACATTTACAGAATGGGAGGAATAGGGCTAAGCAACAGCAAGTGTGAAAGAGTTGGGTATACTAATAGATCAAAGACTGAACATGAGTCAACAGTGTGATGCAGCAGCAAAAAAAAAGGCAAACACAATTCTGGGCTGTATTAACAGAAGCATACAGACTAGATCATGTGGAGTAATTATCTCCCTCTAATCCTGTTTGGTCAGACCTCATCTGGAATACTGTGTACAGTTCTGGACACCACATTTTGGAAAATACATTGAAAAACCGGAGCAAGTTCAGAGAAGAGCTACCAAAATGGTGACCGGTCTACAAACAATGTCCTATGAGAAACGGTTAGAGAATTTGTGAATGTTCAGCTTGCAAAAGAGAAGACTGAGAGGAGACTTAATAACTGTCTACAAATATCTCAAGGGATGTCACACTTTAGAGGTATCAGCTTTATTCTCATTTGCACAAAGAAAGACTAGAAGCAATGGGATAAAACTGAATGGGAGCAGATACAAATTAGATATTAGAAAAACTTTTTGACAGCAAGGGTGATCAATAAGTGGATCAGGCTGCCACGAGAGGTGGTGAGTTCCCCTTCAATGGAAGTCTTCAAACAGAGGCTGGACAGACCTCTGTCTGAGATGGTTTAGTGAATCCTGCATTGAGCAGGAGGTTGGACCAGATGACCCTGGAGGTCCCTTCCAACTCTACCTTTCTATGATTCTATGAGGAAGATGGCTACTCGTATCTCTATACAAAATACATTATAACAAAAGCTACATGTTTTTACATGTACTATTGATGCAAAAACAAAGATTAGAATACTCCAATATGTTACACATAAACATGCACTTTATATATTTTTAAATTCCCATTAGAAAGAAAACAAACTCAGTGGTAATGTGAAAGGACAACAGTGTGCTTTTTTTACACATGTGAATCGGATGCAGAAGTCTTAACATTACTTTGACTGCTCCAGCTAGGCTACCAATAATGTGAGAATCTTCTCCACATGAGGCTCTTCAGATATTGAACTAGTATATGACTTGATAATGCCAGCATCTTTGTGATGTCTTGGCAACAGTTTTCTTTCAAGTGTTCTAGTGCTTATTTTCGCTTTCAGAAGATGAGAAAGGATAAATGATGCAGGAGTACATAAGCAAAATAGAATTTGCCGTATGGTAGCACAGCATGACTGAGCCTTAAGATTACCTTGTCAATCAAGTTTATAGTAAAATAAACTGCAAGGCATATTAGAAAAGATGTGATGTGATGAACGTGGCATTGATCCACACACAACTGACAAGTTAAAAAACTTATACAATACATAGCAATACATAAGTCGTAATATGATCATGTTTATTCTACAAATTTTCCATGCCTTTATTTTAACATATTTCAAATTGACTAAGGAGCTAGTTTTTCAACTTTTCTACAGTATAAAGAAAAAGGTGCAAATGGAGAATTACAGTGCTTCGAAAAAGTACTTATACCCCATAAACTTTTTCACATTTTTTCACGTTATATTTTTTCACGTTGTATTTTAATGAGATTTTATGTGATTCATCAACACAACGTAGCAAGTATTTGTGAAGTGTTAATGAAATGATGAGCAGTTTTCTAATTATTTTAAAAATATAAATCTGAAAATTGTGACATGCATTTGTATTCAGCCCCCTGTAGCATAATACCACTAAATAAAATCCTGAGTGACCAATTCCCTCTAGAAGTCACATAATTAGTAAACTGAGCTCTTCTGTGGGTAATTTATTCTCAGTATAACTCTAGCTGTTATGTAAATGCCTCAGAAGTTTGTTTGAGAAGATTAGAGATCAAACTGCATCATGAAAACATTGGAAAACACCAGACATGTCAAGGATAAAAATGTGGAGAAGAGTGAAGCAGTGTTTGTTAGGCTATAAAGAAAAATTGCCAAAGATCTGAACATGTCATGGAGCACTATTCAATCCTTCATCCAAAAATAGAAGTCGTATGGCACAACTGCAGACCAACCAAGACATGGCCATCCAAGTGAACTGACATCCCAAGCAAGGAGAGCACTTATAGGAGAAACAGCCAAGAGGCTCATGGTCACTCTAGAGGAGTTGCAGAGATCCACAGCTCAGGTGGAAGAATCTGTCCACAAGACAACTATTAGTCATATGCTCCACAAATCTGGCCTTTATGGAAGAGTGGCAAGGAGAAAGCCTTTTTTGAAAACAAGCCATAAGAATTCCTGTTTGCAGTTTACAAAAAGACATTTAGGGGATGCTTATAGAATGTGGAAGAAGGTGCTCTGGTCAGATGAGACCAAAGAAGAACTTTTTTTGGCTAAATGAAAAACGCTATGTGTGGCAGAAAACTAACACTACACATCACCTTCAAAACACCATCTTCACCGTCAAACATGTTGGTGGCAGCATCATGCTGTTGGGATGCTTTTCTTCAGCAGGTACAGAAAAGCTGGTCAGAGTTCGCGTGAAGATGGATAGAGCTAAATACAGGGAAATTCTGGAGGTAAACCTGTTGGAGGATGAAAAAGACTTAAGACTGGGACTTAGGTTCACCTTCCAGCAGGACAACGACCCTAAATATACTTCCAGAGCTACAATGGAATGGTTTAGATTAAAGCATAGTTATGTGTGTGAATGGCCCAGTCACAATCCAGACCTAAATCCCATTGAGAATCTGTGGCAAGACTTGAAAATTGCTGTTCACAGACATTCTCCATCCAATCTCACTGAGCTAGAGCTAGCTTGTTAAGAAGAATAGGAAAAAAAATTCAGCCTCTAGATATGCAAAGCTCATAGGGACATACCCCAAAAAACTTATAGCAGTAATTGCAGTGAAAGGTGGTCCTAGAAAGTATTGACTCTGGGGGGCTAAATACAAAAGCACATCACAATTTTAAGACTTACATTTTTAAAATATTCAGAAAACCATGTTCCATTGCCTTTACACTTCACAAATACTTGCTACTTTGTGTTGGCATAGCACATAAAATCACAATAAAATACATTTAAGTTTGTGGGTTTAACAAGAAAAAATGCTTTTTGAGGGCACTGTAAGTCTTATGAAAGAAATTTATAGAAAATTTGTAAAAGAAAAAAAAACAGTAGTCGTGTACTAAATAATAATTATAAAAAATCAAAGATTGATAGAAATTGGATCTTCTGTCATGTACTAATACATTTTGACGGTATGGAGAAGAATTTCAGGTAAAGTAATACTTGTTTTAAAATATTGGACGAGCATATTCTGCATTGTAAAACAGCATATGCATATTCAAGCAAACTAAGACATTTCAGACTTTTTATCTACACTATAGGCACAATTATTAGGCAATTTGTATTTTTCATGGTAAATTTTATTGTTGAACCTCTACAGTGCTATCGGTTAATCTAAAAGATTAATAAACCTGAAATCGGAATATTGAGAAAGTAAAAGTGAGGTTTTGTCTTTCTTAAGAGAATATCTATGTGTGCATAACTATTGGCCAACTGTAAAAATTTTAATTTTCCCATTTTGATAGTTTATTTTCATATGTTAACATTAGAATAATAACCAAATAACATAAAATGTACAACAATACATTTCTGACATTAAAAGAAATATCAGTGACCACTATAGCCTTCCTTCTTTTCATTAACAGTCTTAAGCTCCATCCATGGAGTCTGTCAGTTCCTTAATCTGTTGACGATTAACTTTTTGGGCAGCACCAACCACAGCCGCCAGGCACTGTTCAGAAATGTGACTGTTTTCTTTTACTGTAAATCTCTCATTTTAGAAAGGCCCACAAGTTCCCAATAGGGTTTATGTCAGGTGAGGAATGGGCCATGTCATTATTCTTTCATCTTTAAATGGAACCTGTCATATAAAATAACACTACTAGGGTTTGCTCACACTTGCAAATTGGATGCTATATGCAAATGACCATCGGCTCAAACTCTGCCGCAAACATGAGCCGAGTGTCATTTTACTATGATTCGATTCTCTCACATGCGAGAATAGGATAACAAGTGCGGAGAAAATGGAAAACTTAATTTCTCCATCTTCTCCATTGTGTGAGTCAGCTTACATTGGACTGCACTCGGATGATATTTGCACTTACCCATAGGCTTGTTTGTCTATGCGCCATCTGAAATACGCTATCAATCGCAGCATGCTAGGATTTTTTTTCTCATGCTGAATCAGTTGCATTGTGGGTACTGAAACCAAGACAAGCAAGTCACAAGAAGTCCAACCGCATCAGATTTTTTGCGACATATTTGTTGCAGTACCCCCAGTCTTGCAGTGAGACTTCAATTCTATTGTGTTGTGTTGTGTTGTGCAATGAGACTTCAATTGTATTGCGCAAAGATGTAGCAGTGACACCTAATGAACTTTGATCATGTGACAGGTATGGAGGTTGAAGTCACCTTGTAGCCCAAACCCTATGCTAACCCATATGAAATAAGAAGCCAGTCAACATAAGACTGTAAGTAAGCAACCCCCATAAGAGCATTATATGGATTTTGTCACCATGATCATGTGATGACTTATTGATCTGGCAATAGATGGGAATATTAGTATAGCCTTATCAATGAACTGAATGGTGCTCAGATGGTGAAAATGGCTGTTGATGGCGGTGCATAACGCCAGACACATCTAACAGCAAATTCAATTCAAAAACATTGTGCATAGGAAAATAGATCATTTGCAGATATTTGTTTTAGATGACAGATGTACATGTCAGTGGCCATGCTCAGGGTGGGAGGATAGAGACTGTGGAAAAGACTGTACTAACAAAGAAATGTTCAAATAAATATAAGATGGCAACCTTCTTTAAATATGGCACACCCCACAATTCCAGAATTATATCACTATTCTCTTTTGCTTTGTTAAATATTTTACAGTTGAAACAAACTATTTTCTAAGTACATAGAGAAAACATTAATACATTGTTTCCTTAGTCTCTGGGAATATGCAGCTAAAATGCAAATTGAGAATTATTCTAAGGCTCGTTCTGATTCTCCATAAGCTTACATTGTAAAAGCCACTTCCAGGTCATGTAGAGCGCAGTGTGATCCAGAGAGCCTGCAGAGTGGTGATGTCACTGAGAAGAGGAGCAGAATGGCGCCAGAGAGAGAAGCGGCAGGTGAGTATATTAACACACTCACAATACATTCCATGAATATATACACACATTTAATTAAAAAAATATAGATTGTAGTGCTTCTTTAACAACAATTTTCAATAAAATTGATTAATGACAGTTGTCATCTGATATCCTCAGTACATGAATATTCACATTATAAGCACCAACATAACATTCCCTGCAGTTTCTATCTATATTTTGATATGCATGTGCATTACACAAGTACACATTTCCTCTATTTCTCTTTTTGTACAGTTTTACAATTATAAAAACATTAAATATAATTACAATATTGGTCAGAATTGAGTATTTATTTCACATTTACATATGCAGACACATTTCCCAAAGACACATTCATTGCTTTTATAATCATTATTTTTCACGTCCTTATTTTAATTTACACTGCAAATCATTGCTAAATAACATAGCCAAAGCTGCATTGTGACTTCATTTCTTGGCTCTCCATCTTGCCCAATCTGTAGGCAAAATAGAGATTCATATCAGATATAAAACAGTACATACCGCCAAACATATGGTGAGGATAATGTCAATACAGTGATGATCTTGAAATGATATTTAGCCAAAAGACTAACAGAGGAATGAAAAGCTACACAGAAATATCTGTGTCAACTATCTTTGAAATATATAATGTTGCTCTTTTTTCCCTTAAAGGGTTACGCTCATGATTGTGAGTACACTGCCTTCTTGTTTCCGAAATTGCTGCTTGTCACTTGCAGGGGAGAAAGAGGTGTGACTGACAGTTCAGACCAGTGGCATGGTTGTGCCTGTAGCCTGAAACATGCATTCTTCTATGCTGCAAGCAGAGTAAATTTTTTGATTTTTTTCAGCAGAAGGACAAAGTGATTTTTTTTTTCATTTTTGTAATATTTTGTTCCTAAGGTTATAGCTGCTTAATTTTTAATTGAATGTAGGCATATGGGGTTTTTTTTAGAGGACAATTAGTATTTTTTTACTCATTATTGCATTTATCATGCAGTTTAACTGAAATGTTAACTTTATTCTCAGAATCAATATAATTCTAGTAATACCAAATTATTTTGATTTTTGTGTGCAATAAAGACACAAAAGTATTTTCTGGGAACCTTAATTTTTTTTTTTTTTTGTTTGTTTTGGTGGAGATGGCCAAAAATTGTGTTTTTCCTATAAAAAGCATGCTTAATTAGGTTTTTCATATACCACACACCCAGGTGATTTCTGAGTTGGTTCCCATGCAAGAAATTTCAGTCATTCTCATGGATTTACAGTAAGTCACAGAACGTTGTGCCAGATCATAAAAAGATTAAGAGGGATAATTTTTGAACATTATTTTTTATTTCAAAAAGCATGGAAAGTCTTCAGTCTGTGCTGTGTGTTATTAAAAAATGTTTTTGGTTTCTACCGGTTACCAACCATTTACTCATGACCATATATAAGTTTAGGAAACTTTGACTTTTCTAAGACTGCGATTGCCTTATAGAGTAAAACGGGTTTACTCTAGTTCAAAAACTAAATCAAGCTCATAAAAAGTATTTTTAATTAGAAATGTTAAAATAATGTCATTCAGAAAGGAGGAAAAACATTTTGTTAACTTTATATGTTAGCAGAATAGATCTGCTCTAAGTTAATGAGTACATCAAATATATAATTATAATTTCTGCCAATACCTTTAAAATAGTGTTTCGGTGGCAAAATTTAAAGTTTATAACTTTATCAATGGTAAGTAGTACAACCACATAGATTTACTAACAAATTTAAATAAGCATATTATGGTCTTGCTTTATTAGGGTGAGACAAAACGGAGCAGGTGGCCACATGCTCCTGAAAATCCACCACATACAGTAACCAGGCCTTAGTATGCAGCATATTACAAGTATTACTAATGAGCTGACCCACGAATGTTCGTTTTCGTTGGGTTTGACCGAACTTTGAACTTTGAAGTTTGGTCGAACCCGACGAACTCAAACTTTAGTTTAATGGTAATGTTGTGACGTGCTGAGGAAGGTTTTCCGCATTTCTGCCATGCTAACCCTCCCTTCTGTGGTGGTGCTAGTGTCCCAGCTGTGTTGGCAACTTCCTCCTCATGCCTTGTGCTTCCACTGAGCCCCTGCTATCAGATGGGGATGCTGTCAGTAGTTCGTCTACCTGCGTGCGCTTGTATTTCCGCATTTTCCAATCCCGCTCCAGTGACAGAATAAAGGATAGTATGTTATCCTGGTAGCAGGGATTCAGCAGAGTGGTCACCCAGTAATCAGCACTGGTAACAATCTGGGCAACTTGGCGGTCATTGCGTAGGCACATCAGCATGTATTCGCTCATGTTTGCAAGGCTGACCAGAGGCAACAACAAACTGTCCTCGGTGGGAGGTGTATCATCTGTGTCCTTTGTATTCCTCTTCCACACTACAGTGATGCCAGTGAGCTGCTTTGAGTGCCACCCTGCTGTGAACACAGTTCCTCCTCATCCTCAGGGGTAATGTTTCTCCTTGCAGAGAGTGGCATGTTAAGCATGTCAAGGTGAGGAGACTTTCAAGCTGCAATGCTCCTCTGGAAAATATGCAAATTGTCTCTTCAGAGAGGAAGAGAAGTAGAACTCTAGTGCAACCTATAAGAAGCAGCAATCCTAAAAGTCAATATCAACCCTTTAACGAGTTTTGTGATATGACTTAGGATATTAGCCAAAACCAAAATCTCAATTTGCAGACATTGTGTTTCGGGGTACTGCCCCTCTTCAGTGCAAAGTGTGAAATATGGTTTGGCTGGGTGAGAGACCTCTGACTGGTATCCAAGAGGGTTAATTCCTCTTTCTCCCCAGTGTTTGGGGGATGGACAGCGGAACGCTTCCATGGGATGGTATGGAGATGCTCGATGGCACTGCTGGTGTT
This sequence comes from Phyllobates terribilis, assembly GCF_046119375.1. NCBI lineage: Eukaryota > Metazoa > Chordata > Amphibia > Anura > Dendrobatidae > Phyllobates > Phyllobates terribilis. Next base: position 204,360,597 of record NW_027362764.1, on the reverse strand, counting down.
GGTGCTGTCAGATCCTCTCTTTGCGGTAAGCAAGGTAGCTCTGTTGATTGTGAATGGGAGGAAGAGGCTGAGACCGCAGCAAAAGAGGGAGCAGAAATAGCTTCAAATCTTTCCTGGCTTTTCAGGTTCTGACAGCACAGAGTGCAAACCACCCGTGTCTTTTCATCAGCACATTGCCTGAAGAAATGCCAAGCCAAAGATCTCCTTTGAACTCACTTTGGTGTACTCAGATTGTCAGTGCAGTGGGCAGTAGCAGCCGAGATACTGTCTAGGGGCCGGTCACTGTGATCTTGCACCCTGCTTCTTCTTTTGCTGTGGCCTTGACTGCATGTGGGCTCTGGGACATCATCTTCCCCCTCAACATCTTCCACCCACTCCTCACATCTGCCCTCCTTGCCGGTCTGCACACTGCAGAAAGCCATAGCAGTTTCGTCATCATCTTCAGAGATTTGCTTCTGTGGTGTCGTGACCGTTTGCACTACTCATCCCATGTACTAACCCTCAAACAGAACGAGTGGTTGGACATAAATGCACTCAATCTCTTCCACTTGTGGGGCAGGGCCAGGTGGATGGCCCATGAAACTCCAGCCTGCCGAGTAATCAAAAAGCAGAAATGACTGCTGCATGACTTGGGGCTCAAACTCCTTGCCTAATTTGCTAGGGGGTGAGGTGGAAGACAGATGCTCATGGGCTGTTGGTGCAAACTGTATGCTTTCAGCAGGGGACAAGGTGGAAGACAAAGCAAAGGAATTGGAGGCTCTCTCAGCCAATCCAATCTAAAACTGTCTCTTCATGTTCTGGCCTCACTATTTGTCCGGCGTTGCTCAGGCCTACAAAATTACACAGAACATCCTGTCGCCTGAGTACACAAGAGGAAGTTGTTTCATTTGGTCAAATAGCAGGCACAGACCGACCACGTCCTTTCCCTGCAGCAGCTACACCACCAACACTAGCAGCACCATGGCTACATTCCCTATTTGATGGTCTCCTCATTCTTTGCACCCCAAACAAGTGCAGAGTATTAAACAGCCTGTATACAGTACCGCCAACAAGACTGTTTTGGAGAGTACCCCCTGTGAGGCAGTGACTGTGATCGTATACGAGGGACATTATATCTCCCCCAGAATGTGTACAGAGACCTATTAAAACCATTGGAGTGCATTGCAGTCACAGACACACCTGCAATGCAGGAATGAAGGTGAGAATTGACCTAGTCAGGCTATCTGGCTAAGGCAGATTAGTAAAATCCGGCACGGCCTTCATTTCTTGGAGGAGGCCGCAGGAGGCAGTGGGCGGCCTCCTCCCTCCAACCTGAGTTTTTCAGTGACTCTTGCCACAGGTCCTTTAAAAACCCTGCACTAAGGATTAGTGTGGTTCTATGTTGGAGCCTGCTAGGAGCACTGCAGGGAAGCTCAGCAGAATTGAGGGTGGCTGAACCCACGCCTGGGAAGCCTCTGCACCTGTCAGGCTCTCAGCGGCCCGGCACGACCATTGCCCACGGCAACTGTTGTTTAAAGACTTGTGTTAACCTGGCTGCGAACCGGAGGACTGTCCTGTTTACCCATGATTTGCTGAATAAAGCTGTTTATGTTGGACTTGCTTGGGTCACTGCCTCAGTTACTGCACGGTGTGAACACCGCCGCCTTACAGTTTGGTGGAGAATGCGGACATAGTGACTGAGGCATAACCCCATCGGCAGCTGCCTGGCCACAATCCGACCTGCCACCTTTCAGTTCCACCCCGTGGACAAAATGGTGGAGCTGTACAAACAGTGGATACTCTCCCAGCAGCAGCGTGATCAGCAGCAACAGTTATTGTACCAGCAGCAGCAGAAAACAAGCAAACCGTGGCTGCAACGGATTGTTGCCATGCGGGAGACGCCGACGGCATCAGCGCCTGAACGTCGAGAGGCCCGGGACAAGGTTCGCTCAGCGTTGAGGAAGATGGGACCGGAGGACATCATGGAAGCCTTCCTGACCATTTGTGAGCGCACCGTGGAGAGGGAAAACCTACCAGCCGGCCAGTGGGCAGAAGTGGTGGCTCCGTTTCTGGTCGGCGATGCCCCAAAGGCCTACTTTGACGTCAGTCGGGAGGATGCCCAAGACTACCAGAGGCTCAAAGGTGAGATCCTTGCCCGACTGGGGGTCAATACATACTTGAGGGCTCAGCTTGTATTTTCATGGGCCTATGTGGAGACCCGACCCGCCCGGTCTCAGGCTTATGACCTCCTGCAGCTGGTAAAGAAGTGGCTCCAGCCTGAGACTTTGTCTCCAGATGGTGGAGAGGGTGGTGGTTGACCGGCTGGTTAGGACTCTGCTGGCCGCTATCCAACGTTGGGTGGGGCAAGGGGACCCCGGCACCCTCGACCAGGTGGTCAGTCTGATCGAGCGTTACTCGGCCACTCAGGACTTCATTTGATTCTCTGCCCCCTCCCAGCTGTCACGCCAATCCCTGCCAACCAAAGAATCAGGAAAGGGGTCGCGTTCCTCTGCTGAGGACAGTCAGCACCGTGCCTGTGCTGAAGGGGTACCCCGGAGTGAGAGTGGCAGGAGACTGGTTCCCTCCCAAACAGTCATAATACCTAACAGTACCTCCAGGATTAGGTGCTGGCAGTGTCAGGGGCCGGGACATGTGGTTCCTAACTGTCCCCTGACTACGGAACCCATGGACTGTGGGTATAACCACCGGGTCTCAATGTATGCCCAGACCATCTGCACGACGAGCGCCGACCCCTGGGACAGTGAACTCCAACTGTGCCAGGTACTGGTTAATGGGTACCCCACGGAGGCCCTCCTGGACTCAGGGAGCCTCGTGACTTTGGTACATGGGTCGCTGGTGGCAGGAGACAACACCAGTGGATGGCCAGTCGGGGTTGTGTGTATCCATGGGGACCTCCGAGAGTACCCAACTGCGGAGGTAGTTTTGTCCACGCCATGTGGAGATATTAAACATGTGGTGGGGGTAGAAAAAACTCTTCCCTATGGAACTGTGTTGGGAAGAGACTTGCCCCTGTTCTGGACTCTCTGGAAAAACAAAATCCACTCTCCGCCAGTAAAATGTATTACAGGCTCTGTACCCGACGAACCCGAGTCAGGTGAACCTGTCGTAGGGGTGTCCAACATAGGGACAGAGTGTGACCCCGATAGGTTTCCCTTAGAGGTGCTGGCAGGAGAGGTCGAGGAGACCCCATCGATCCCCGAGCTGGAAGTTTCCCGGGACACATTTGGGATGGCTCAGAAACAGGATCCCACCCTGACTCAGGGGCGGGAAAGGGTGGTAGAGGTAAATGGCGCAGCCAAACAGCCCGGTGCAGTTACTGTATTTCCACGCATGGTAGTCAACGGTGAGTTGCTTTATAGGATAGACAAGATCAGGGACGAGGTCGTGGAACAGTTAGTGGTACCTCAGTCGTACCGTCGGGTGGTTCTAGATTTGGCACACACACAACTGCTGGGTGGATACTTAAGGGTTAAAAATACGCAAGAACGTATCTTGCAGCGGTTCTTTTGGCCGGGGGTTTAAGTGGAGGTCCAAGGATACTGCGAATCCTGCCCCGAATGTCAGTTGACCACACCCACCGCAAGTTTCCGTAGCCCATTGGTACCCCTGGAAGTGATAGAGGTACCTTTTGAACAGATTGCAATGGACTTGGTAGGGCCCATTGTAAAATCCGCCCGTGGCCACCAACATTTACTGGTGGTCGTCGACTATGCCGCCCAGTACCCAGAGGTTATACCACTATGCCACACCTCGGCAAAACTGATTGCACGGGAGCTGTTTGCCATGTTCTGTCACCTTGGACTACCTAAGAAGATCCTAACGGATCAGGGGACCCCTTTTATGTGTAAAGTGACAAGGGAACTGTGGAAACTGCTAAAAATTAAACAATTGCGCACCTCGGTGTACCACCCTTAAACAGACGGGCTAGTAGAATGGTTCAATAAAACCATCAAATCCATGTTAAAAAAGGTGGTTTCTAAGGACGGAAGGGATTGGGACATGTTGCTACATTATTTGATGTTCGCCGTCTGTGAGGTACCCCAGGCTTCCACAGGATTCTTTTCCTTTGAGTTATTGTACAGCACACACCCTAGGGGTCTGTTGAACGTAGCCAAAGAGACATGGGAACAAGAGCTGACTCCACATAGGAGTATAATTGAACACGTGGCTAGTATGCAGGACCGGATCACGGCGGTCATGCCCATCATGAAAGAACATCTGTTAGATGCCCAGGCAGCCCTGAGGCGCACATATAATAATAGAGTCAGAATGAGGTCTTTTAACAAGGACGATCGGGTTTTAGTACTTGTACTCACAGCCGAGAGTAAGCTCATGGCCAAGTGGCAAGGGCCATATGAAGTTCGAGAAAAAGTGGGAAAGGTAAATTACCGGGTGTATCAGCCCAGAAGGAGGAAACCTGAGCAGCTTTATCATGTAAACCTACTAAAGCCTTGGAAAGATCGGGAGTGTTTAGTTACAGACGTCACTCCCAGCATATCGCCGGAGAGTGCTCTACCTTCAGCCAGGGAAGTGTCCGGGGGAGAGGTCAGGTTAAGTGATGCTCTCACTAAACAGCAGTGATGGGAGGCTCGCTCACTGGTGCAGCACAATACCGACGTGTTCTCAGAGCTACCGGGTAGGACTACGGTTCTCCAACATGACATTGTCACTGAACCTGGGGTAAGGGAGCGAATGAGACCATACCGGGTAACCGAAGCCCGGAGGCTGAGGTTAAACAAATGCTTCAGTTAGGCGTCATAGAGGAATCACGGAGCGAGTGGGCTAGCCCCATCGTACTGATTCCAAAACCAGATGGATCGTTACACTTCTGTAACGATTTCCGGAAATTGAATGAAGTGTCAAAGTTTGACCTCTATCCAATGCCCAGGGTGGACGAACTGATTGAGAGACTGGGGCAGTTTCAGTACTTTACAATGCTCGATCTCACCAAGGGTTACTGGCAGGTACCTCTCACAGATTCGGCGAAGGAAAAGACCGCCTTCGTATCTCCGGAGTGTCTATACCACTATGTGGTCTTATCTTTCGGGTTAAATGGGGCCCCGGCTACATTCCAGAGGTTGATGGACATAGTGCTCAAGCCTCATCAGGAGTGCGCATCTGCGTATCTAGATGATATTATCATCTTTAGCACCGACTGGCATACGCACCTTTCACAGGTACAAGTGGTCCTGGATTCTCTCAGAGCCGCGGGGTTAACGGCAAACCCCCAAAAATGTGCGATAGGGCTAGAGGAAGCCCGGTATTTGTGGTATATGATAGGCCGAGGAGTTATCAAGCCCCAAATCAATAAAACTGAGGCCATAAAAAACTGGCCTAAACCATGAAGTACAAAGCAGGTGAGGGCGTTCCTTGGCATCCTTGGGTATTACAGTCGCAGAGTGCATCTTCTTACAGTCACCGCTGTACTTATGAGAGCTTCAATCAGCAAGATATCTTGAGTAAACAGTATTTACTTCATACTGGTTAAACGTGAGATACAATTCAGTGTCACACAGTCCGTGTGCTTCTGACATAACACATTCAGGAAAGAAAGAAAAAACACAGGAAGTAAGAACAACCAACAATTTCCTCCCCCATTACAGCAAGCATATAACTTTACACACTATCGCCATCTGCTGTCTGGTTAATATAAAGTCCTCCTTTCACTTATAATAAGTCCTGATCTGTTGCATATGCCAACACCCTTTCTCAACAGTAAGGGCTTATTCAATCAAACTCAACTTTTTTATTAGTCTCTGATGTTTATCAGCATTCAACGCCTTCGTGAAGATGTCTGCTGTCATTTCTTCAGTAGGACAATACTCTAACTTCAAGACTCTTTGTTCCTGATGATCTCTCAAGAAATGATATTTCACATCAATATGCTTGGTTCTTGGATTGACTCTTTCCATCTGAGCAAGAACAAGACATCCTTGATTGTCTTCTTTCAGTTTTGTTGGTTCCAACTGTGGTTGTCCTAATTCTGTCAACAATTGTCTTAACCACTGTACTTCTTGACTCGCATGTGCTTCGGCAACATATTCTGCTTCTGTTGAAGACAGTGTCACAATTGACTGTTTCTTACTTGTCCAACTTATTGGTGCACCTGAGAAAAAAAAAATATGTCCACTGGTAGATCTTCTGTCAGTTGGATCTCCAGCCCAATCTGCATCAACATATCCTGTTAAAATGCAATTATCACTTGTGGGTAATTTCAACTTAACATTGCTAGTTCCTTTCAAATAACTCATTACTCTCTTCACGGCATTCCAATTAGCTTTATTTGGTTTGATACCTTTCTACTCAGGATTCCTACTGCTGCTGCGATGTCTGGTCTTGTAACGATCGCTAGATACAGTAGTTTTCCAATTGCTGTTCTGTATTCTTCATTATTTGGTAGCATATTTTTTTCAATGTTCATCTCTTTGAGATAATTAGTTTCCATTGGAGACTTTACTGTTTTTGCATCCTTTAATCCAAATTTTTCTGTTATGTCTTGAATCATGTGATTTTGATTCAGTAGGAAACTTCCATCTTCTTCTCTTTCTACCTGTATTCCTAGGTATTGTTTTACATTTCCCAAGTCTTTGATTTTGAAATGTTGCTTCAGGATTTTTAGAATGTTTTCTTTATCCCTTTCTTGTTTAAAACAAATCAAAATGTCGTCTACATATATGAGTACATAATTCCATCTATTAATCAGCCTTTTTGTGTACAAGCATGGATCAGCTTTGCTTCTTTGAAATTTTTCAATTGTAAGTTCTTCCGTGATTTTGTCATTTCACACTTTAGCTGCTTGCTTTAAACCATATATGCTTTTCTGTAGTTTGCAAACTTTGTTTGGATTTCTTTCATCTTTGAATCCTGGAGGTTGTTCCATATAAATGTCTTCTGTTAAATCTCCATTCAAAAAAGCTGTCTTTACATCCAGATGTCTCAGTTCCATCTGTTTCATTGCTGCAACTGTAAGTAAAGTTATTATTGTAGTGCGTTTGACAACTGGAGCAAATGTCTCATCATAGTCTTCTCCATATTTTTGAGAATACCCTTTAGCTACGAGTCTTGCTCGGTATCTTTCAGCTGTGCCATCTGTTTGGTATTTTACTTTAAAAATCCATTTACATCCTATGGCTTTTCTTCTTTCTGATAAATCTGTTAGTGTCCATGTATTTGAATCATGCATGGATTTAATTTCTGTTTCTGTTGCTTCTATCCATTTATTAGCTTCTTCTTCAGGAAGTTTAGATATGTCTTCCCAAGAGGTAGGCTCATAGATTTTTCTTATGCTTGTGTTGTATGAGATACGTTTTGGTGGTTTTCCTTTGTTCTCTCTCATTGAACGTCTTGGTTCTCTGTCTGTTTGTAGTTGTGATTCTTCACTTTCAGTATTTTGTTCTTCATTAATTTCTACTTCTTTCTCATCAGATATTTCTTCAGTTATGTCACTATTGCTTTTCTCATTTTTTGTTTCAACTGAAATCATAATGTCTTCATTTAAATCTTCAATGAATGTCACACTGTTACTCACCGTAACTCTGTCTGTTTTGGGATCTAAGACTCTATATCCTTTGCAATTTTCACTATATCCAACGAATATTCCTTCCATGGATCTGTTTTGAAGTTTGGAACGTTTTTCTGTTGGAATGAATATAAAAACTTTACATCCAAAAACTTTTAAATGATTGACACTTGGTTTCATACCTTGCCACAGTTCATATGGAGTTTTCGACAGTTTTCTGGAAAAAGTCAGTTCTGTAGATATGTAGCTGTCATTGCTGCCTCACCCCAATATTTCTCTTGTAGTTTGGAATCCGTCAGCATACATCTTATCATCTCTGTTAGAGTTCTGTTTTTCCTTTCTGCTACTCCAAATTGTTCAGGTGTGTATGGAACAGTTTTCTGGTGTTGTATTCCATTTTGTCTTAAGTATTCTTCTATTCTGTGACCTGTAAATTCGCCTCCATTATCACTTCTGATGACAATTGGCTTCCTTTGAAATTTGTTACTTGATCTTGTTACATAGTCTACAAGTTTATCAAAAACTTCACTTTTGTTCTTAATTAAGTATGTGACTGTGTATCTTGAGTAGTCGTCTATAAAATTCAACATGAATCTATTGCCTCCTGATGTAGTCACTTTCATGGGTCCACATACGTCAGTATGCACCAAATCAAGTGGTCTTTCGCTTTTCATCTCACTTTCTTTTGGAATAGATATCCTTGTGGCTTTGGATTGTATACAACATTCACATCTTATGATAATTGAGCAATCTGATATCTTTAAATCTTTTGTCAATTCTTTTCTCTGTAGTTCCCTTATACTGTCAGGGTGTCTATGTCCTAGACGTCTATGCCACATGTGAATACAGTTTTTGTGATCATGTGTACATACCTTCATCTGTTCCTTTGGTGTGTCCAAATTATATAATTGTTCATCTGCCTTGACTTTGGTGATCACCTTGTTTCCTGCAATAATTGCACATTCATTGTCTTTGAATTTTACTGTAAGTCCTTTTGCTGTTAAACGTTTCACAGATAATAATCCGCCTTCCAATTTTGGAACATACAACACATCTTGTACAAGTATCTTTGAATCGTGTCCGACCTTGTTTGAACAATTTAGCATACCTTGTCTGATACCTTCTGCGGTTATTTTGCTTCCTTCTGCAAGATAAATGGCTTCTTTCTTATCTAAATCAAGATCAGTAAAGAAATTCTTGTCACTTGTCATATGACTCGCTGCTCCTGAATCAATAAACCAACCAAGTGATGATTTCTTGTCTGTTACTTTAAATGTGCCATTCCAATTATTCTCACATGAATCGGAAATTGTGTTTTTTACTTTCTGTGTATGCTTTTTATGTTGTAATTTTTGTTGTTCTGCTTTCCATATGGTACAGTCTTTCTTTAAATGACCTTTTCTCTTACATCTGAAGCATTCTCTTGTCTCTTTATTATAGGGTTTTTTAAATTCTGTAGCTTTAAGAGCGTTTTCACTGTCCTTTTCAGTAGAAGAATCATTTCTTTGTTCTTTTCTTCTCTGATATTCATCTATTAGTCTTGTTTTCACAAAATCTAATGTAATGTCAGTTTCTGGTCACGTCTCAAGGGCATTTATCAAGGCTGTATACGAATCTGGTAAACTGCACAATAATATAATTGCTACATGACTTTCTTTAATGTCTTCACTAATAGATCTTAGCTGTGATATCACTTCCATCATTGAGAATATGTGCTTCTGCATGTCGTCATTTGCACTCAATCTCATACTGTTAAGGTTTCTTAATAAAAATAACTTGTGATTCAAGCTAGGTCTTTCATACATTTTTCTTAATTTTTCCCACATTCCTTTAGCTGTTTCCTCATTTCTTATATGCATTAATTGAGCATCATCCACTAATAAGCTAATGGTGGCTCTCGTTTGTCTATTCTTCTTATCCCATGTCTGATCTGGTCTTTCTGTAACAATTACTTCCCATAAATCATCCTTAGATAACAACATCTTTACTTTGAATTTCCATAACTGATAATTTTCAATATTCAGTTTAGCTACTGTGAATTTCAGTTCTGTGTTACTCACCATCTTTATATAGTCTTACTTGTTTAGAGAGTTGTACTGATGATATTCTCCTGATTTTTGTTCTTGATGATAGTTCCTGTATGTCCTGCCTGTGTTGAATTCTCTGTAATTATATCTAGCTCCTGGGATCATGAATTCCTCTGTCACTCTGTATCTGGATTTATTTCCTTCTGTTTAGAGATTATCTGTGTGCTCCGTTATCTGGGGTTATAAACCAGGATCCTCTTGTAGTGTGGGCCTGTAGTGTCTGGGATTTAGTGTCTGGGTTCTGGCCTGGGCCCATAACCTGTCGCAGAGTGCATCTTCGTACAGTCACCACTGTACTTATGAGAGCTTCAATCAGCAAGATATCTTGAGTAAACAGTATTTACTTCATACTGGTTAAACATGAGATACAATTCAGTGTCACACAGTCCGTGTGCTGCTGACTAGTGTTGAGCCACCCCCGTAGTGTTCGAGTTCGGTTCGGTTCGTCGAACACCCGTGTGTTCGCCGAACTGTTCGTCGAACTGTTCGTCGAACACCTTCGAACACCATTAAAACCAATGGCAGGCAAACAAAAACACATAGAAACACATAGAAAACACCTTCAAAGGTGTCCAAAAGCTGACAAACTGCTCAGAAGACACAACTAACACATGGAAAAGTGACAAGTACATATAGTCATGCGAAAATAAAAGAGGTGGAGGAGTAAAAGGAGGGGGAGACACAGATATAGGCATGTCATGCCCTTCTAAAATCCAAAAAGTGAGAAGCCGACACGGCCAGTCCGCTCCTGCCCGTGCCACCTCCGTGTCGCCGGGTTTGTGCCAGAGCCGCGGTGAACCCTGATGGCCAGCCCCCCTCTCCCAATACTGGTGCCTGTCCGCTGGTGGGTCGAGCGAGCCCCCCTGTGGTGGAGGCAGCTCTAAGCTTTTTAATTTAAATTGTCTCTCTAATTTGAATGAATACACTTTAAATCCATTTACAAGGATCTATTGGAGGGCAAGTCTCATGCCAGCAGCCGCGTAATTCCAGCTCCAGTAGCGTCCACTAAAGCTGCTGCAGTTAAAAAGCTTTTATAAGGATCGAGCTCGGCTGTCCACCGCAAGGCATCCTACTGCCAGTCCCAGCCGCAATGCCTTGGGGTGCCTCCTGATGCTCTTCACTGAGTATCCCATGGTCCCGAAGCATTTCCTTTGAAAAAATTAAGTGTCTAAACTACAGGTGGTGTAGCTTGCTTAACAGCCGGGATAATCCGCTGACTAGCAGACACTGCTACTAGGCACAAAGTATTTCCTGGGCTAGATGCAGTTAAAAATTTGTAATTAGATACTCTCGTTGGATGCTGAGAAAGCATTCCATAGAGTCTCCTGGCACGCCATATATGATTCTCTTAAAAAGCTTGGGGTAGGGGTCTAGGGGACCCTTTTATAGCCAAAATCACGGCCCTGTATCGCAATACGTCACCTAGGCTGAAGATAAATGGAACTGTAGCACCCTGACGGCTCGGTTGCTACAGACGTATTGCACCTCACCCAGAGGTGTGATATCTCACTCTCAGGTAAGGATGGAGTGTGGATCAGGACCCGACACCTGCATGCATTACACCACATTGCCGTGGGGCAGGGCGACCAATATGCCCCTGAGATGGGCACGACAGTCCCTGTCCCTGGCTGGAGTGGGGGGAGGGAACACTGAGGAAGGGGAACCCTGTAGTGCAGGAGCAGGGAGGAAGCAGTTCCTGGGTGCATTGAGAAGGGAGTATAAAAGGTGGGCACCATCTTAGTTCAGTGCAGAGAAGTCTGAGCAGAAGTGGCAGGGAGCAGGGGCTCTGCATGAGCTCTGCTCCGGAGGCGGGCCTAGTAACAGAGGCCCAGGCCTGGAAGAGGGAGAAGGAAGGAAGAGGAGCGGAGAAGGCTCCAGGAACGAGGAATGAAGGGATCCCAGGGGTGCGGACGGGCGAGTCGCCACCGCACGCCCGAATCCACCTGCGTGGAGGGGTCAGGCCAAAGGGGGAGACCGGTCCCCGAACTAGTGGAGGCAGGAAACGACCCTCAGCTAGAAACCGGAGGCTCTGACATCTTATGTGGCGCAGCCCCTCGCTACACCCGCTAGGAAGGCACCACATAGGGTCAGGGAAACTGGCGCCAAGTTTACCAAGAGGAGGCCCGAGTCAGCCGGACAGAAGTGTTGGTAAGAAAGGCCAGACAAAGGACACACAAAGGGGGTCCTGTGAAGTGCTCCAAAGTTATCTGGGAGTTGTCTGAGCCCCTCACCTGGTGAGCACAGTACGACGTGGGCAGCCGTTACCTGCAGACGTGGTCTGGATAATAAGAACTGTGAGTAAAGGCCCTGGACTGCATCACTGACTCCGTGTCGTTACTGCTGCTGCCCTGCACCATCACCCCCATCCTCCGCATACACTGCCCTGAGGCTATACTCCTCCCGTGGGGAGTTATGCTACGCTCTGCTGCACCCACAACACCAGCCTCAGCGGTCTGCCCTGTAGCGGCGGTTCACACTGACCGCAATCCACGGGTGGCGTAGTCGGACATTTAAACATGAAAACCACATAAATAGTTCCGCCACTGGTTTGACCGCCCTGAGCCACGGAACCGGGTCGCCGCCACGAAGACTACAACCACCAGCATCCACCAAAAAGGGTCCGGCTCCGGGTGTCCCAAGGCCCAGGGGGTGCGTCAGAACATTTTCATCACCTTTCACAATCACCAATGGGACAAGGCAGGGATGTCCTCTGTCCCCTCTCTTATACATCCTAGTGACGGAGCACCTGCTCTCATCAATTCGCCATAACCCCAATATTAGGTGGATTGAGGTGGGAGGCACCGAGTACAAGTGCTCTCTATTTGCTGATGATGTCCTAGTATATATCACTCAATCACATATATCCATCCATGCTGTTATGGCTGAAATAGATCACTTTGTTACATGGTCAAATTTTAAAATCAATGCAACGAAGTCTGAGGCCCTCGATGTCTCCCTCCCCAAATCCATATAGGATTCCATCCAGTCCAACTTTCCCTTTGCCTGGCCCTCACAGGGTATCAAATACTTAGGAATTCATATTCATAGAGACCTCTCCCATCTATGTTATCTTAATTTTGGGCCCTTTATTGAACAATTCCATACAGACCACGGTTGGCAAGTTAGAACTGTAAGATTCACTACGTGAACCGCTGGTGTTTTGTGGAAAAGCACATGTACACCGCGTTCCAAATTATTATGCAAAAAGTGTTTAGGAGTGATAAGGGAAGAATTTGTTTGTTTGTCAGTTAAACTCATTGATGGTGATGTGTGTCAGGGCTCTTTATATCACTGTAAGCAATTGCAGACACCTGTGCTAATTAGTTTGGCAGGTGTGTCCAATGAAAGGCAAGACTACTTAAGAAGGCTCTCTCACATTATTAAGCAGCCTACATTTTCTGCCAAAATGGGAAAGAAAAAGGATGTGTCGGCTGCTGAGAAGCAACAAATTGTGGAGTGTTTAGGTCAAGGCATGACTACAATCAACATTGTGCGATGATCAGGATGAAGTGTCTTGGCAATCAAGAAGTATGTAGCTGATTCACAGTACACACGTGTGCGTGCTGATAAGGGCAAATTGAGGACTCTTTCCTACAGGCAGTTACGTCAGGTTGAAAGAGCAGCGGCAAAAAAGCCTTGTCATAGCAGCAGACAAGTTTTTGAAGCTGCTTGTGCCTCCAACGTCCCCCGAACAACAAGATGCAGGGTCCTTCAGAGGTTTGCAGCTGTGCATACGCCATCCTGTCGACCTCCTCTATCCACTTCACACAAGCAGAAACGGCTCCAGTGGGCCAAACATTACATGAAGACTGATTTCAAAACTGTTTTGTTCACGGATGAGTGCCGTGCAGCGCTCGATGGTCCAGATGGATGGAGTGGAGGATGGCTGGTTGATGGACACCCCACGCAAACACGGCTACAGCGCCAACAAGGAGGAGGTGGAGTAATGTTTTGGGCTGGAATCATGGGGAGAGAGATTGTCGGCCCCTTTAGGATCCCTGAAGGCGCTAAAGATGAACTCCATAATGTATGTGGATTTTCTCAAACAGCACTTCCTGCCATGGTTCAAGAAGAAGAACCGTGTATTTCACAGCAAGATCATTTTTCTGCATGATAATGCACCATCTCATGCTGCACATAAAACATCTGCATCTCTGGCTGATATGGGCATAAAAGGGGACAAACTTATGGTGTGACCCCCATGCTCCCCTGACCTCTACCCCATTCCGAACCTTTGGAGCATCATTAAAAGGAGTGTCTATGATGGCGGGAGGCAGATCACATCTAAGCAACAGCTCTGGGAGGGTATTCTGTCCTCATGCAAAACAATTGAAGCAGAAACCATCCAAAACCTGACAAATTCAATGGACGAGAGAGTTCAGAAGCTCCTTTCGAACAAGGGGTCCTATGTGAAAATGTAACATCACCTAGAATAAAGTTTTGAGTTGAAAACTGTTTGATTTCAGTTTCTAACAACCTGCTAATGCTTATAATTTCAAAAATGACCATTTTTTTGGTCTTTATTAAAATGAAAAGGTTGATCGAAAAGTTTGGGGGATCTAAGAGTGTGGCAACCCAGTAGTCATGATTACTTTGAATTCTGACAATATGAGGGTCATGCTGCAGGTAGTGCAGCAAGAAGGCACTTATGTGTCTTGCGCATCTCGGAGCCCCAAAATTATTTTCCGGGCTAGATGCAGCTAAAAATTATTTTTAATTTTAAATCTGGTGGAGCTTATTATAGATGGCCTAATAGGATCAGTGCTGCACACTGCTACAAAGCCCAAATTATTTTCCAGTCAAGATACAGATAAACATGATTAGTAATTTGAAAGCTTAAAACGTTTGGTAGGGTGATTTTAACCAATCATCAAGCTTTTACTCTCCCCAGGATGACACAGGGGTAGAAAAGTCGTTTCGGATCCATGATTTGTTCATCTTTATGAACGTGAGTCTGTCTACATTATCAGTGGAGAGCCGCGTGCGCTTATCTGTCAGCACACCACCAGCAGCGCTGAACACACGTTCAGACAGAACGCTGGCTGCGGGGCATGACAAGATCTCCAAGGCGTAAGTGGCTAGCTCCGGCCATTTATCCAGATTGGAAGCCCAAAAAGAGCAAGGGTCCAGTGACACAGTCGTGGCTTCAATGTTTACTTGGAGATACTCCTGTACCATCGTCTCTAGGCGTTGACTATGTGTCAGACTTCTTGTCTCCTGTGGCCTTGCAAAGGATGGGCTAAAAAAGTGGTGAAATGATTCCGCAAAATTGATGTTACCAGCAGATACTGTGGTTCTGTTACGGTTTGAGTGCTGAACACTTGACGGTCCCACGGTTGGCAAGTTGGAACTGTGAGATTCACTACGTGCACCACTGGTATTTTGTGGAAAAGCACATGTAAGATTCTGCAACAGTCTCTGCTGATACTCCTGCATGCGTGCATCCCTTTCTATGGCAGGAATAATTTCTGCAAATTTACTTTTGTACCGGGGATCTAACAGTGTGGCAACCCAGTAGTCAGGATTATTTCTAATTCTCACAATTCAAGGGTCATGTTGCAGGTAGTGCAGCAAGAAGGCACTCATGTGTGTTGCGCATCCAGGAGCACCAAGTCCCTGTTGTGTTGGTGGCGAGGTAACAATCATGCTTCCTTCCTCTGTCCTCTCCCCCCAACCTCGCACAACAGAAATGTGATCAAGGTCTCCCTCATCTGATGAGTCTTCCATCAGTTCGTCCTCCACTTCTTCCTGGGCTCCTGCACCTTCCTCACTAGTTTGGCTGCTACCATGCGCCCTGGTAAAACCATCTCCCCCACCCTCACATGCCTGCCGCCTTGGTGCTGCCGACCTTCTGGAACTTGCAGATGTTAGCCCTTCCGCATACAACTCCTCCTCCTCTACTTCCTCCACCTCCTCTTGTGCCACCACCTGACTCCGAATTCTGTTTAACATGTGCTCCAGCATGTAAATCACCGGAATAGTCATGCTGATAATGGCATCGTCAGCACTAAACATCTTCGTCGCCATTTCAAAACTGTGCAGAAGGGTGCATAGGTCCCTGATCTGAGACCACTCCTCCAGCGTGATTTGCCCCACCTCTGAATCTCGTTGGCCCAGGCTATACGTCAGAACGTATTGCACCAGAGCTTGTCGGTGCTGCCACAGTCGCTGCAACATGTGCAGAGTTGAATTCCACCGGGTAGGCACATCGCATTTTAGCCGGTGAAGTGGCAGGCCCAACGACTTCTGTAGAGATGTAAGTCGCTGAGATGCGGGATGCGAACGGCGGAAGCGAGCACACAGCGACCGTGCCCTCTGCAGAAGGCCATCTAGTCTGGGATAGTGGGCTAAAAATTGCTGGACAACCAGGTTCAACACGTGAGCCATACAAGGCACGTGTGTGACATTGCCCCGGCGAAGGGCCGCACCCAGGTTTGCAGCATTGTCGCACACGGCCTTCCCTGGTTTCAGGTCCAGTGGAGACAACCATTCATGAAATTGGTTCTCCAGAGCTGACCACAACTCCTCAGCTGTGTGACTCACATTTCCCAGACATTTCAATGTAAAAACCGCCTGATGACGTTGAGCCCTACTGCAGCATAGTAAGGAGGTGTTCAGGATCCCTTCTGCGCAGTTAGAAAGCTTGTGGCATGACCAGACAGGCTTTGGGTGCAGGTGGAAGACCGAGAGGAGGTTGAGGAGGCAGAAGCAGTGGAGGAACTTTGACATAAAGAGGATTGACGCACAACTCGTGGGGACGGCAAGACTTGGACAGCAGCCCCTTGTCCTGCTGTCACCATAGTTACCCAGTGCCCAGTCAGCGACATGTAACGCCCCTGTCCATGCCTACTCGTCCAAGTGTCTGTGGTGAAATGCACCCTGTCACACACAGAGTTTCTCAAAGAAGCGGTGATGTTGTGTGCGACATGCTGGTGGAGCGCAGGCACACCTTTCTTTGAGAAGTAGTGCCGACTGGGCATCTGGTACTGGGGCACTGCGACGGACATAAGGTCTCGAAAATCCTCTGTGTCCACCAGGCGGAAAGGCAGCATTTCTGTAGCCAAGAGCTTGCAGATGGTGAAATTCAACCTCTTAGCTTTCTCATGGCTAGGAGGAAATGGTATTTTACTTGTCCACATCTGAGGGACCGAGGGCTGGCTATTGTGCTTAGACGGGGTTGATAAGGGTGTCCCCGGCAAACTGCCGGTCTGTGAGGAAGATGCAGGCGGACATGTTAGGTTGCCTTCATCCAAAGGTGGTGCTATCGATGTCGGACAGCGCTCAACACCAGCTGGTGTTACCACCTCCAAAGAAAATGATGACCTGCCAATCACGCTGGCTGTTGCGGGTAAATAGGTGGCAGGTCTGCGCCCCAAAACAGGTGTGACTGCTGTCCCCCCAGTCACAGAGGATGAAGAGGCCGCGGATGCACAAGATATGGCAGACGGTGGTTGGCCCGGCCGGCTAGGCCGCATTGTAGCACACTGAGCTTCCCACTGCAACTTATGCTTCATGTCCATGTGCCGGTTCATGCATGAAGTACTCAAACTATGTATTTTTTGGCCTCTACTTAGCTTTTGCTGACAAATGTTACAGATAACACGAGTTGGGTCATCTTTATCGATCTGAAAAAATGCCCAGGCTATGCAAGGCTTAGCACCCATGCGACATGAAGAGCCACCACGACTTGTGGTGAGAGGCAGAGTTGTGTTTGAGGATGCAGTTGTTGACGTGCTTCCAGTACTACGTCTCTGTCCAGGAAGGCGCAACCTGACCTCGTCGTCACTAGCATCTTCCTCCACCTCCTCTGCTGACCTCATCTCTTGGCTGACTGTGGGTTGACAGTAAGTGGGATCTCCGACCTCATCATCATCACCCTGTGCGTTATCACACCCGTCGTCCTCAGAGCCAACCTGTTCCTGCCCTGACAAAAAACTAAAGTTGTCGCTCCAATCAGGTATTTGAGTCTTATCATCGTCTTCCTCATTGTCTCCACCAACAGGAGTTACAGTTTGGGAATGAGGGTCTACATTATGGTCAGAACCTTCTGCGTCTGGTCCTGGATCCGACTCATAAAGATTCTGGGCATCAGTGCAGATCATTTCCTCGTCTGGATTCACAGAAGCGCTGGAGTCGACCTCTGATTCCCAGGCTATAGTATGAGTAAACAGCTCTGCAGACTCAACCATCTGTTCTACCTCATACTCAGACGGGCAGCTGGAGATTTGGGAGCTGTGAGGAAGCAAGTGCGATTTGGGTGACACCTTTGAGGACTGGAGTATTTGTGATGTTGAAGTTGATGTGGAGGAGAGCCCACTTAAAGGAGCACTTGATATCCGTTGAAGCACCTGCTGTTTTTGTGCCTCATCTGGAATTTGTAGCGATTGGCGTGGCCGTAAGAAAGGGATCTTATCACATTGTCCGCTAAAAGAAGTAGACATTTTAGTTTGGCTGGAAGATGGTCTTTCTTCTGCAGATGTTACTGTTGCTTTAACACCTACCCCACGGACACAACCTTTTTTCCCCTTCCCAACACGCCTATTCCCCTTTCCACCAGCAGCAGGCCTTTTTCCACTCATTTTGGTGGTTAACTAATTCACAACTCTGGAGTTGTTTGCACAAAAAAACAATGGATGGTAACCGAGCAGAGCTGAGTGGCCAAACTGTGGTATTAGGCCAAAACTATTGGCTGGGTTAGATGCAGAAAAAAATTATTTTGAATTTGCAACCTGATGGAGGTCAGTATAGATGGACTAATAGAGAAAATCCGACACACTACTAGAAGGCCAAATATTTTTTCAGAGGTAGATGCAGAAAAAAATATATTCAGTTTGCAACCTGATGGAGGTCAGTATAGATGGATTAATAGAACAAGACCCACACACAGCTAGAAGCCCAATATTTTTTCAGAGGTAGATGCAGAAAAAAATATATTCAGTTTGCAACCTGATGGAGGTCAGTATAGATGGACTAATAGAACAAGTCCCACACACTGCTAGAAGCCCAAATATATTTTCAGAGGTACTGTAGATGCAGATAAAAATTAGTTTTAATTTGCAACCTGATGGAGGTCAGTATAGATGGACTAATAGAATGATGCTATGCCCAAAAGATTTTACTTCACTAGGTGCAGTAAAAAAATTGGTATTCTATACACAGGTGGTATATCTTGCAACACAGATAGGCTACTCCACTGACTAACACACTCTGCAATAGGCCAAAAAGGATTAGCTTTGCTAGATTCAGCCAAATGCTGTGAAAAAAACTTGCACAGCACTGGCACAGACCTGCCTGGCAAAAACTGATAGGAACTCATGTAACCTAGTCCTGAAAAGGACTGCAATTACAATTAGTCTTTACTCCCACAACTGATCTATTTAAGAGCACAGACCTCCCTGATAAAAGTCGTAGGAAATGCTGTAACCTAGTCCTTAAAAGGACTGCAATCACAACTATTCCCTACTCCCAAGCTATCTGTATATTTGTGCGAAAATTGGCTTGAAATTAACAAGGTATAGCGCACACAGCAACAGCGGTGCCGTCTAACACGCAGCTGCAGCAGTGAGAAAATGGTGGCGACGGGGAAAATGGCTTGGTCTTATAGGGCAAGGACATGTGACATACACTGCCAATGACACATGCCCTTGCTTGTGTGAAAAAAAGCACTTCGCTCCGTGTGTGCGCTGCTGATAGGCTGACAGATTGCACCTCCCCACTGTAAATGCGGGAAAGAGAAAAAAAAATGGAGATCTTCATTGTTCCTGCAGAGATCCATCCCCTGCCCCTCCCCCCACCCCGCTGTACACTCAAACTGCGTATTAACATTAATTTTCATCATTACTGAGAAAAAATCCAGTTATGATTTTGGTGCACGAACAGTTATCGAACATAACCTCGAACAGCCGAATTTTTCTCAAATTGTTCGTGTTCGCCGAACGGCTCGAACACCGCCCAAAACAGCTCGAATTTGAGATTGGCGAACAGTTCGAGTAGATCAACGCTCATCTCTACTGCTGACATAACACATTCATGAAAGAAAGAAAAAACACAGGAAGTAAGAACAACCAACAATTGAGAGCTTTCCTCCCCCATTACAGAAAGCATATAACTTTACACACTATCGCCATCTGCTGTCTAGTTAGTATAAATTCCTCCTTTCACTTATAATAAGTCCTGATCTGTTGCATATGCCAACAATTACCTCTGGTTTATACCTAATTTTGCTGGACGAACGGCGGCCCTGACCGATCTCTTGAAAGGGAAAAAATCGGTAATGGTTCGGTGGAACCCTCAGGCAGAAGAAGCCTTTCAGTCCATGAAGGTGGCCCTGTGTGGACAGCCGGTCCTCATCAGCCCCAACTTCAAGGAAACCTTCATTGTACAGACAGATGCCTCGGAGGTAGGCCTAGGGGCAGTATTGTCACAAAAAGTGAATGGTGAAGAGCTCCCGGTCAGCTACTTGAGTAGAAAACTTGTCTCAGCAGAGAAAAACTATAGCGTGGTAGAGAAGGAGTGTTTGGCTATTAAGTGGGCCTTGGAATCACTACGTTATTATTTACTCGGGCATCAGTTCCGCTTGGTGATGGACCACTCACCCTTGGTATGGATGAAAAATGCCAAGGAGAGGAATGCGCGAGTCACCAGATGGTTCCTGTCATTGCAAAATTTCAGTTTCTCTGTAGAACATCACCCTGAGAAGTCGCAAGGAAACGCGGATGCTCTGTCCCGGCCACCCTGTATGATGGCAAATGTTCAACCCCACAAGTTTGAACAGAGGGGGGGGATATGTGAGGCAGTGGCCGGGATCGTATACGGGGGACGTTATATCTCCTCCAGAATGTGTACAGAGACCTATTAAAACCATTGGAGTGCATTGCAGTCACAGACACACCTGCGGCTGCAATGCAGGAATGAAGGTGAGCATTGACCTAGTTAGGCTATCTGGCTAAGGCCGATTAATAAAACCTGGCAGGGCCTTTATTTCTTGAAGGAGGTCACAGGAGGAAGTGGGGCGGCCTCCTCCCTCCAACCTGGGTTTTCCAGTGGCTCTTGCCACAGGTCCTTTAAAAACCCTGCACTAAGGATTAGTGTAGTTCTATGTTGGATCCTGCTAGGAGCACAGCAGGGAAGCTCAGCAGGATTGAGGTTGGCTGAACCCACGCCAGGGAAGCCTCTGCACCTGTCAGGCACAGAGCGGCCCGGCGCGGCCATTGCCCATGGTAACTGTTCTTTAAAGACTTGTGTTAACCCGGCTGCGAACTGGAGGACTGTCCTGTTTACCCGTGAGTTGCTGAATAAAGCTGTCTATGTTGAAACCTGCTAGGAGCACAGCAGGAAAGCTCAGCAGGATTGAGGGTGGCTGAACCCACGCCTGGGAAGCCTCTGAACCTGTCAGGCTCTGAGCGGCCCGGCGCGGCCATTGCCCATAGCAAACGTTGTTTAAAGACTTGTGTTAACCTGGCTGCGAACCGGAGGACTGTCCTGTTTACCCGTGAGTGGCTGAATAAAGCTGTTTATGTTGGACTTGCTTGGGTCACTGCCTCAGTTACTGCACGGTGTGAACACCGCCGCCTTACACCCCACAGAGGCTGTTTTGCAGAGTATCTTCCAAAGGCTAATTTGCAGAGTGCCCCCACAAAGGCTGTTTTGTAGAGTACCCCCACAGAGGCTGTTTTGTAGAGTACTCCCACAGAACCTAACACTGTCCCTCACTTGAGCCGCTTTCTGTTCCTACTCTAGTCAGAGCAGAATGGAGAAGAAAATTGGAGTGCACTGTGTAAGGAGCGAGGTGCTGGTGAAGCGGGAAATATCCACAGAACCAGTAGAAATTCACAGCATATTCTTATTTAAATTTTATAGCAATAGTTTATTTCACAAATAGTGAGTGCGACTTATGCACAGATATCAAAAAGGTGCAGGGAAAATGCGACTTAACAATGTTTCGACGCTAGCCAGCGTCTTATTCACATAGTTGCTTAATAGGCAGTGGTGACTGGGCGCTCCCACACCCCCAATTAAGTATAGGAAGGTGGGGGAGAGCTCAGCCAGCAGTGCCTATTAAGCAAATATATGAATAAAACCCTGGCTAGGGTCGAAAGAGATTGCATGTAAGTGGCTTCCATACCCCTGCTATGCCCCTGTCTATTTAGCTGCATTGATATTAGGAAGTACTCACTTGAAGTACTGATACTGGCAGTGAGAGGGTCAGCACATGCGTCTTCCCCTAAGTCATCCTATATTGGAGAGATATTCCTCCTTTCATTATACTATTTGGGAGTTCTCTTCAGACACAATGATCCAAAAAGAATATTTAAGCATTCATAATTAAAAGGAACCTGTCACCTGAAAAAACGCTATTAACCTGCAGATATGGGGCTAATATGCAAGTTAATAGCATTCTGAATCTGCTTGGCACTAGTGCTTTGATCCCCGCTGTCGTGAGGAATTGAACTTTATTCCTCCTAGCAGCGTTTGTGTTTCAGTCACAGGGATGGTGCTGGTGCGGGTTCAGTCACCTCTCTGTGTATAGAGAGCAACAGCTGTAACCATGCTCCCGGCCCTGTCTGACAGCACGCTCAGCATTAAAGCCCAATGTCAATCACTGTAGGGGGCACAGTTACCGCTTTCGCTCTCTTGCGCCAGCGCCATTCTGTGACTAAAACCCAAGCACTATCAGGAGGAATAAAGTTATTTTCTCCAGCAGTGAAGCTCAAAGTGCGAGCTCCTGGCAGGTTTAGAACACCATTAACCTGCAGATTAACCCCATATTATGCCCCAGCATAGTATAAAAATTAGCTATCGACTCCATAGTCTTTCTATATACTGCTGAAAATTTTTCAAAAAGGGTTACAATTTTGATAAGCCAGATAAGTATAGTCATTAAAAAAAAAAAATTCATTTGTTTTGAGTTTTTAAAAAATAAGAAAAATATTGGATCTATAACATGAATTCATGTAGCAGTATATAGTATAGCTTTGAACACTATCTTCCTATGCAATGCCCCACTAACATTAACTGTAATCTTATCTGCTAATGCCAAAGTCTTTTTCTATCATGCTTCGATGTTCTTTTTCTACCACTCCGGCTTACGTAAGAAGAGTACTCTTGCTAATTAAAGTATTTGCAGCATATTCCACACAAATTTAGTGCAAAAAATGTTTTATTACCATAAAGGACGCTATTTTATATATGTATTAATTTATTTAGAGAATTAATTAGGCATGTTTTTTTCTTAATAATTTAAATCTTTGAATACTAATAGTTGGAGATGTGCGGATCTTTTGAAATTCAAACTTAGCTTGTCCAATGAATTTTTTGCCAAAATTTGATTCACGGCAAATAAATTTGCCGTGAATCACCATACCGAAACATCATTAATTCCCCGGAAAAAAAGAGAGATGGAGAGAAAGATAAAGAGAGTGAGAAAGAAAAAGAGTGGAGAGAGCACAAATTAGCACTGAGTGGTTTAGTATTCCCCTTCTTGTTTGCAGTGAGAGAAGAATAAAAAAAAAAGGCTGTTATTAAGTTACTGTTACTGTTGTATATCTCAGATCAATCAAGTCATATTGACTGATTATACAGGTACAACACTTTCTTATATATCGTTTGAATCTTTGGACTAATATTCACTGACTGAGAATTCCACTCACATCTCAATCAGCTGGAACATAGAAAATATGGATTAGACTTTTTTCTATCCTAGGTGTATTTTGTGCTCTGACCTCCTATCGCTATTACAAGTATATTGTAATAAATTTGAGTGAAAATGAATTCAATATGAATATTACAAAAAATCTGTATTCAGCAATATGCATTTCTTTTTATTCACTTTTGTGCAGACCCAGCAAAATATTGGCCTCTGGCCACCATTTTTCTGCACTGTGAGAGGTCATCAAAATTAGAAAAAATAATAATCTTTATGCTCAACTCCGTAGCCCCTTCACTCCTCACAGTTACTCATCTGGTTCTCACCACATCTTCAGATCAGTTCTTCTCACACTTGAATTTCTGGGCCCCTCATGCTATGCTGTGACCTCTAAATTTTATGAACACCGGAAGGGTTCTGAGCAAGCATGCGAAAGGTCATGGCATCATGACATCATTGTGTGCACATAACTCTCCCAGTCACCATAAAAACCAAAAGTTTCTGCCCAGTATGAAAAGATAGGGGATTTCAATGCAAGTTATGGTGATCTGAAGATGTGACAAAGATGGGACAGGTGCCGATGATGAGTGTATGAGGATCTTTTTTATGTTTTATATCTCACGTATATTATGCTCTGAGTCTGAACTCCATGGCATGATAAATGTTATAAAGGTAAAGGTAAAATAGGATCAATCAATAAAGCCATCTCTTGAGCGGGAAAGAATCACCTTTATATTTAGGATTGAAGCATGGCATCATCATAAATTGAAGAGAAAAAGAGCTAGCACTTTGTTCCAACTCTAAGTACTATGACCTCATGCTGTGAACAGGTAATTGAAGTGAGTTATTCAATGGAGGGATGACACAAAGTCTATGCTATAGGCTTGAAGCTGACATTTTTTGCACCTGCGGAGATGAGTTTTCCTATGTTCAAAGGCATTAAAGGCCAATGATATCAGATGCTCTGGCACCAAAGTCCAGTTATGAATACTGTTTTATTTGTGACAGGTGACAAAGTGACGAATATAGTGCATTTACTTACATCACCGTGCAGTCTGTGCATAAGCTCCAAATTAATATCGGCCAGATGGGCAAAGTTAGATATGCCCTGTCTTCTATCTATAGAAAGCTAAAATCATGATAGGAAATATGGCATTAACATCTCTCCCATATGGGACCTTACAGGGTGTAATATACTCACTGTCAGGATTTAGCTCGGCTTGCTGTTTCCATCAGTCATCACATGGCCACTTCACTCATATGCGATTTTCATACTGACTGTCATGTGACAACGAGCTTCTCTTCCTGCTTCTCGGTTTTCCACTGAATATTGAGAGAATTATGGAGAGCAGCTCATTGGAATGTGACTAAGTGTGCAAATTGCATATGTGCTGGGGGGGGGGGGGGCACCAAGCTGAATGCTTCCCCTGGGTGCCAGAAGACCTATATACACCTCTGTGATCAGCTGTCATGTGCCCCTATCACGATCCCCCTGCAGTTGTTAACATGTTAAATGCTGCAGTAGTTTTTTCTTGAACTGTCCATTACTAGTGATGAGCGAGCACTAAAATGCTCGGGTACTCATTGCTCGGGTCGCGCAAATTGGAATGCTCGAGTGCTCGATCCGAGCAACGAGCACAATGTAAGTCTATGGGAAACTCGAGCATTTTTCCAGCGCCTCCCCCCCCGGCGGTCTGCAGAGCGCCTAAAAATTGCCCAAATCGATGGGAACAGTGCTCAAATGAGATTGGAACAGCATGGGGAAAACCCCTGGAAGCATCTCTGACTCCCAGGTCACTGCTGTTAACAATGTTGTCAGAGTATTACGCCACTTTTACGGACTCACAATAAAACATACACAAAAAAGACCAAATTGGATTTTCTAGGGAAAAAATGTTAAGGAACATCCTTTCCAGGGTAATGACTTGTATATAAGGTAAAATAAATATGCAAAAACAAAAATGGTCCTCCACACCTTGGGCTATGTTCACACGTAGCGTTTTTGTTGCGTTTTTGCACTTTTGCATTATTTTCAACAGTGAAAAATACATTCACCAGTAAATGTCATTTTAACATTTTACAACTTTATCTTGCCATGTGGTGTTTCAGACATCATCAGACACATCCTGTTTCATTTATGAAGGAGCGACTCTGAAAGTCTCAAAGACTATTTTTACAGGGCCATCAGGCAGCCCTTACTATTCTTAAAAGGCCAGCAGTCGGCTCTCACTATTGTTAAAGGGCCATCTGTCGGCTATGCTTTGTTGTTCCCATTATTAAAGAGTGGGTCTCCTATATTGTTATTGCGTATGCCGTGACTGCAAGGTCTGCCATAAATTTGGATGCACCCCAATACCATTTGAAGAGACATAGAGGAGGGCCTCAGTAAAAAAAATGTCTCCTATAGTGGTAATGCCGATGCATTGACTGCAAGGGTTGACAAAATTTGGAAAAACCCCCAATAACAATTTAAAGACAAATAGAGGTGGGCCTCATTAACGAGTATGACATGTTTCCATTAGAAAAGAGGGGGTCTGCTATCCAGATATAGGGTATGCAGTGAGTACAGCGGTTGCCAAAATTTAGGAAAAACCCCAATAACAATTTAAAGACACATAGAGATGGGCCACAGTAATGACAGGTTCCCATTAGAAAGGAGTGGGTCTCCCATACTGTTCTTGCATATGCAGTGACTGCAATGGCTGCCAAAAATGTGGATGCAATCCAGTGCCGCTTGCAAGAGACATAGATGAGGGCCTCCTGAAAAAAATGCTTCCATTATTAGGAAGTGGGTGTCCCATACTGCTAGCCTTTGCAGTGAATGTAACAGCTGCCAAAAAATTGAAGGCACTCCAATGTAGTGTTGAGCCACCCCCGTAGTGTTCGAGTTCGGTTCGGTTCGTCGAACACCCGTGTGTTCGCCGAACTGTTCGTCGAACTGTTCGTCGAACGCCTTCGAACACCGTTAAAACCAATGGCAGGCAAACAAAAACACATAGAAACACATAGAAAACACCTTCAAAGGTGTCCAAAAGCTGACAAACTGCTCAGAAGACACAACTAACACATGGAAAAGTGACAAGTACATATAGTCATGCGAAAAGAAAAGAGGTGGAGGAGTAAAAGGAGGCGGAGACACAGATATAGGCATGTCATGCCCTTCTAAAATCCAAAAAGTGAGAAGCCGACACGTTCAGTCCGCTCCTGCCCGTGCCACCTCCGTGTCGCCGGGTTTGTGCCAGAGCCGCGGTGAACCCTGACGGCCAGCCCCCCTCTCCCAATACTGGTGCCTGTCCGCTGGTGGGTCGAGCGAGCCCCCCTGTGGTGGAGGCAGCTCTAAGCTTTTTAATTTAAATTGTCTCTCTAATTTGAATGAATACACTTTAAATCCATTTACAAGGATCTATTGGAGGGCAAGTCTCATGCCAGCAGCCGCGTAATTCCAGCTCCAGTAGCGTCCACTAAAGCTGCTGCAGTTAAAAAGCTTTTATAAGGATCGAGCTCGGCTGTCCACCGCAAGGCATCCTACTGCCAGTCCCAGCCCCTATGCCTTGGGGTGCCTCCTGATGCTCTTCACTGAGTATCCCGTGGTCCCGAAGCATTTCCTTTGAAAAAATTAAGTGTCCAAACTACAGGTGGTGTAGCTTGCTTAACAGCCGGGATAATCCGCTGACTAGCAGACACTGCTACTAGGCACAAAGTATTTCCTGGGCTAGATGCAGTTAAAAATTTGTAATTAGATACTCTCGTTGGATGCTGAGAAAGCATTCCATAGAGTCTCCTGGCACGCCATATATGATTCTCTTAAAAAGCTTGGGGTAGGGGACTAGGGGACCCTTTTATAGCCAAAATCACGGCCCTGTATCACAATACGTCACCTAGGCTGAAAATAAATGGAACTGTAGCACCCTGAGGGCTCGGTTGCTACAGAGGTATTGCACCTCACCCAGAGGTGTGATATCTCACTCTCAGGTAAGGATGGAGTGTGGATCAGGACCCGACACCTGCATGCATTACACCACATTGCCGTGGGGCAGGGCGACCAATATGCCTCTGAGATGGGCACGACAGTCCCTGTCCCTGGCTGGAGTGGGGGGAGGGAACACTGAGGAAGGGGAACCCTGTAGTGCAGGAGCAGGGAGGAAGCAGTTCCTGGGTGCATTGAGAAGGGAGTATAAAAGGTGGGCACCATCTTAGTTCAGTGCAGAGAAGTCTGAGCAGAAGTGGCAGGGAGCAGGGGCTCTGCATGAGCTCTGCTCCGGAGGCAGGCCTAGTAACAGAGGCCCAGGCCTGGAAGAGGGAGAAGGAAGGAAGAGGAGCGGAGAAGGCTCCAGGAACGAGGAATGAAGGGATCCCAGCGGTGCGGACGGGCGAGTCGCCACCGCACGCCCGAGTCCACCTGCGTGGAGGGGTCAGGCCAAAGGGGGAGACCGGTCCCCGAAACTAGTGGAGGCAGGAAACGACCCTCAGCTAGAAACCGGAGGCTGTGACATTATATGTGGCGCAGCCCCTCGCTACACCCGCTAGGAAGGCACCACATAGGGTCAGGGAAACTGGCACCAAGTTTACCAAGAGGAGGCCCGAGGCAGCCGGACAGAAGGGTTGGTAAGAAAGGCCAGACAAAGGACACACAAAGGGGGTCCTGTGAAGCGCTCCAAAGTTATCTGGGAGTTATCTGAGCCCCTCACCTGGTGAGCACAGTACGATGTGGGCCGCCGTTACCTTCAGACGTGGTCTGGATAATAAGAACTGTGAGTAAAGGCCCTGGACTGCATCACTGACTCCGTGTCGTTACTGCTGCTGCCCTGCACCATCACCCCCATCCTCCGCATACACTGCCCTGAGGTTATACTCCTCCCGTGGGGAGTTATGCTACGCTCTGCTGCACCCACAACACCAGCCTCAGCGGTCTGCCCTGCAGCGGCGGTTCACTCTGACCGCAATCCACGGGTGGCGTAGTCGGACATTTAAACATCAAAACCACATAAATAGTTCCGCTACTGGTTTGACCACCCTGAGCCACGGAACCGGGTCGCCGCCACGAAGACTACAACCACCAGCATCCACCAAAAAGGGTCCGGCTCCGGGTGTCCCAAGGCCCAGGGGGTGCATCAGAACATTTTCATCACCTTTCACAATCACCAATGGGACAAGGCAGGGATGTCCTCTGTCCCCTCTCTTATACATCCTAGTGATGGAGCACCTGCTCTCATCAATTCGCCATAACCCCAATATTAGGTGGATTGAGGTGGGAGGCACCGAGTACAAGTGCTCTCTATTTGCTGATGATGTCCTAGTATATATCACTCAATCACATATATCCATCCATGCTGTTATGGCTGAAATAGATCACTTTGTTACATGGTCAAATTTTAAAATCAATGCAGCGAAGTCTGAGGCCCTCGATGTCTCCCTCCCCAAATCCATATAGGATTCCATCCAGTCCAACTTTCCCTTTGCCTGGCCCTCACAGGGTATCAAATACTTAGGAATTCATATTCATAGAGACCTCTCCCATCTATGTTATCTTAATTTTGGGCCCTTTATTGAACAACTCCATACAGACCACGGTTGGCAAGTTAGAACTGTAAGATTCACTACGTGAACCACTGGTGTTTTGTGGAAAAGCACATGTACACTGTTTTCCAAATTATTATGCAAAAAGTGTTTAGGAGTGATAAGGGAAGAATTTGTTTGTTTGTCAGTTAAACTCATTGATGGTGATGTGTGTCAGGGCTCTTTATATCACTGTAAGCAATTGCAGACACCTGTGCTAATTAGTTTGGCAGGTGTGTCCAATGAAAGGCAAGACTACTTAAGAAGGCTGTCTCACATTATTAAGCAGCCTACATTTTCTGCCAAAATGGGAAAGAAAAAGGATGTGTCGGCTGCTGAGAAGCAACAAATTGTGGAGTGCTTAGGTCAAGGTATGACTACAATCAACATTGTGCGATGATCAGGATGAAGTGTCTTGGCAATCAAGAAGTATGTAGATTATTCACAGTACACACGTGTGCGTGCTGATAAGGGCAAATTGAGGACTCTTTCCTACAGGCAATTACGTCAGGTTAAAAGAGCAGCGGCAAAAAAGCCTTGTCATAGCAGCAGACAAGTTTTTGAAGCTGCTGGTGCCTCCAACGTCCCCCGAACAACAAGATGCAGGGTCCTTCAGAGGTTTGCAGCTGTGCATGCGCCATCCTGTCGACCTCCTCTATCCACTTCACACAAGCAGAAACGGCTCTAGTGGGCCAAACATTACATGAAGACTGATTTCAAAACTGTTTTGTTCACGGATGAGTGCCGTGCAGCGCTCGATGGTCCAGATGGATGGAGTGGAGGATGGCTGGTTGATGGACACCCCACGCAAACACGGCTACAGCGCCAACAAGGAGGAGGTGGAGTAATGTTTTGGGCTGGAATCATGGGGAGAGAGATTGTCGGCCCCTTTAGGATCCCTGAAGGTGCTAAAGATGAACTCCATAATGTATGTGGATTTGCTCAAACAGCACTTCCTGCCATGGTTCAAGAAGAAGAACCGTGTATTTCACAGCAAGATCATTTTTTTGCATGGTAATGCACCATCTCATGCTGCACATAAAACATCTGCATCTCTGGCTGATATGGGCATAAAAGGGGACAAACTTATGGTGTGACCCCCATGCTCCCCTGACCTCTACCCCATTCAGAACCTCTGGAGCATCATCAAAAGGAGTGTCTATGATGGCGGGAGGCAGTTCACATCTAAGCAACAGCTCTGGGAGGGTATTCTGTCCTCATGCAAAACAATTGAAGCAGAAACCATCCAAAACCTGACAAATTCAATGGACGAGAGAGTTCAGAAGCTCCTTTCGAACAAGGGGTCCTATGTGAAAATGTAACATCACCTAGAATAAAGTTTTGAGTTGAAAACTGTTTGATTTCAGTTTCTAATAACTTGCTAATGCTTATAATTTCAAAAATGACCATTTTTTTGGTCTTTATTAAAATGAAAAGGTTGATTGAAAAGTTTGGGGGATCTAAGAGTGTGGCAACCCAGTAGTCATGATTACTTCGAATTCAGACAATATGAGGGTCATGTTGCAGGTAGTGCAGCAAGAAGGCACTTATGTGTCTTGCGCATCTCGGAGCGACAAAATTATTTTCCGGGCTAGATGCAGCTAAAAATTATTATTAATTTTAAATCTGGTGGAGCTTAGTATAGATGGCCTAATAGGATCAGTGCTGCACACTGCTACAAAGCCCAAATTATTTTCCAGTCAAGATACAGATAAACATGATTAGTAATTTTAAATCTGGTGGAGCTTATTATAGATGGCCTAATAGAATCAGTGCTGCACACTGCTACAAAGCCCAAATTATTTTCCAGCCAAGATACAGATTAACATGAATAGTAATTTGAAAGCTTAAAACGGTTGGTAGGGTGATTTTAACCAATCATCAAGCTTTTACTCTACCCAGGATGACACAGGGGTAGAAAAGTCGTTTCGGATCCATGATTTGTTCATCTTTATGAACGTGAGTCTGTCTACATTATCAGTGGAGAGCCGCGTGCGCTTATCTGTCAGCACACCACCAGCAGCGCTGAACACACGTTCAGACAAAACGCTGGCTGCGGAGCATGACAAGATCTCCAAGGCGTAAGTGGCTAGCTCCGGCCATTTATCCAGATTGGAAGCCCAAAAAGAGCAAGGGTCCAGTGACACAGTCATGGCTTCAATGTTTACTTGGAGATACTCCTGTACCATCGTCTCTAGGCGTTGACTATGTGTCAGACTTCTTGTCTCCTGTGGCCTTGCAAAGGATGGGCTAAAAAAGTGGTGAAATGATTCCGCAAAATTGATGTTACCAGCAGATACTGCGGTTCTGTTACGGTTTGAGTGCTGAACACTTGACGGTCCCACGGTTGGCAAGTTGGAACTGTGAGATTCACTACGTGCACCACTGGTGTTTTGTGGAAAAGCACATGTAAGATTCTGCAACAGTCTCTGCTGATACTCCTGCATGCGTGCATCCCTTTCTATGGCAGGAATAATTTCTGCAAATTTACTTTTGTATTGGGGATCTAACAGTGTGGCAACCCAGTAGTCAGGATTATTTCTAATTCTCACAATTCGAGGGTCATGTTGCAGGTAGTGCAGCAAGAAGGCACTCATGTGTGTTGCGCATCCAGGAGCACCAAGTCCCTGTTGTGTTGGTGGCGAGGTAACAATCATGCTTCCTTCCTCTGTCCTCTCCCCCCAACCTTGCACAACAGAAATGTGATCAAGGTCTCCCTCATCTGATGAGTCTTCCATCAGTTCGTCCTCCACTTCTTCCTGGGCTCCTGCACCTTCCTCACTAGTTTGGCTGCTACCATGCACCCTGGTAAAACCATCTCCCCCACCCTCACATGCCTGCCGCCTTGGTGCTGCCGTCCGTCTGGATCTTGCAGATGTTAGCCCTTCCGCATACAACTCCTCCTCCTCTACTTCCTCCACCTCCTCTTGTGCCACCACCTGACTCCGAATTCTGTTTAACATGTGCTCCAGCATGTAAATCACCGGAATAGTCATGCTGATAATGGCATCGTCAGCACTAAACATCTTCGTCGCCATTTCAAAACTGTGCAGAAGGGTGCATAGGTCCCTGATCTGAGACCACTCCTCCAGCATGATTTGCCCCACCTCTGGATCTCGTTGGCCCAGGCTATACGTCAGAAAGTATTGCACCAGGGCTTGTCGGTGCTGCCACAGTCGCTGCAACATGTGCAGAGTTGAATTCCACCGGGGAGGCACATCGCATTTTAGCCGGTGAAGTGGCAGGCCCAACGACTTCTGTAGAGATGTAAGTCGCTGAGCTGCGGGATGCGAACGGCGGAAGTGAGCACACAGCAACCGTGCCCTCTGCAGAAGGCCATCTAGTCTGGGATAGTGGGCTAAAAATTGCTGGACAACCAGATTCAACACGTGAGCCATACAAGGCACGTGTGTGACATTGCCCCGGCGAAGTGCCGCACCCAGGTTTGCAGCATTGTCGCACACGGCCTTCCCTGGTTTCAGGTCCAGTGGAGACAACCATTCATGAAATTGGTTCTCCAGAGCTGACCACAACTCCTCAGCTGTGTGACTCACATTTCACAGACATTTCAAAGTAAAAACCGCCTGATGACGTTGATCCCTACTGGCAGCATAGTAAGGAGGTGTGCAGGATCCCTTCTGTGAGTTAGAAAGCTTGTAGCATGACCAGACATTCTTTGGGTGCAGGTGGAAGACCGAGAGGAGGTTGAGGAGGCAGAAGCAGTGGAGGAACTTTGACATAAAGAGGATTGACGCACAACTCGTGGGGACGGCAAGACTTGGACAGCAGCCCCTTGTCCTGCTGTCACCATAGTTACCCAGTGCCCAGTGAGCGACATGTAACGCCCCTGTCCATGCCTACTCGTCCAAGTATCTGTGGTGAAATGCACCCTGTCACACACAGAGTTTCTCAAAGAAGCGGTGATGTTTTGTGCGACATGCTGGTGGAGCGCAGGCACACCTTTCTTTGAGAAGTAGTGCCGACTGGGCATCTGGTACTGGGGCACTGCGATGGACATAAGGTCTCGAAAATCCTCTGTGTCCACCAGGCGGAAAGGCAGCATTTCTGTAGCCAAGAGCTTGCAGATGGTGAAATTCAACCTCTTAGCTTTCTCATCGCTAGGAGGAAATGGTCTTTTACTTGTCCACATCTGAGGGACCGAGGGCTGGCTATTGTGCTTAGACGGGGTTGATAAGGGTGTCCCCGGCAAACTGCCGGTCTGTGAGGAAGATGCAGGCGGACATGTTAGGTTGCCTTGATCCAAAGGTGGTGCTATCGATGTCGGACAGCACTCAACACCAGCTGGTGTTACCACCTCCAAAGAAAATGATGACCCGCCAATCACGCTTGCTGTTGCGGGTAAAGAGGTGGCAGGTCTGCGCCCCAAAACAGGTGTGACTGCTGTCCCCCCAGTCACAGAGGATGAAGAGGCCGCGGATGCACAAGATATGGCAGACGGTGGTTGGCCCGGCCGGCTAGGCCGCATTGTAGCACACTGAGCTTCCCACTGCAACTTATGCTTCATGTCCATGTGCCGGTTCATGCATGAAGTACTCAAACTATGTATTTTTGGCCTCTACTTAGTTTTTGCTGACAAATGTTACAGATAACACGAGTTGGGTCATCTTTATCGATCTGAAAAAATGCCCAGGCTATGCAAGGCTTAGCACCCATGCGACCTGAAGAGCCACCACGACTTGTGGTGAGAGGCAGAGTTGTGTTTGAGGATGCAGTTGTTGACGTGCTTCCAGTACTACGTCTCTGTCCAGGAAGGCGCAACCTGACCTCGACGTCACTAGCATCTTCCTCCACCTCCTCTGCTGACCTCATCTCTTGGCTGACTGTGGGTTGACAGTAAGTGGGATCTCCAACCTAATCATCATCACCCTGTGCGTTATCACACCCGTCGTCTTCAGAGCCAACCTGTTCCTGCCCTGACAAAAAACTAAAGTTGTCGCTCCAATCAGGTATTTGAGTCTCATCATCGTCTTCCTCATTGTCTCCACCAACAGGAGTTACAGTTTGGGAATGAGGGTCTACATTATGGTCAGAACCTTCTGCGTCTGGTCCTGGATCCGACTCATAAAGATTCTGGGCATCAGTGCAGATCATTTCCTCGTCTGGATTCACAGAAGCGCTGGAGTCGACCTCTGATTCCCAGGCTATAGTATGAGTAAACAGCTCTGCAGACTCAACCATCTGTTCTACTTCATACTCAGACGGGCAGCTGGAGATTTGGGAGCTGTGAGGAAGCAAGTGCGATTGGGGTGACACCTTTGAGGACTGGAGTATTTGTGATGTTGAAGTTGATGTGGAGGAGAGCACACTTAAAGGAGCACTTGATATCCGTTGAAGCACCTGCTGTTTTTGTGCCTCATCTGGAATTTGTAGCGAGTGACGTGGCCGTAAGAAAGGGATCTTATCACATTGTCCGCTAAAAGAAGTAGACATTTTAGTTTGGCTGGAAGATGGTCTTTCTTCTGCAGATGTTACTGTTGCTTTAACACCTACCCACGGACACAACCTTTTTTCCCCTTCCCAACATGCCTATTCCCCTTTCCACCAGCAGCAGGCCTTTTTCCACTCATTTTGGTGGTTAACTAATTCACAACTCTGGAGTTGTTTGCACAAAAAAACAATGGATGGGAACTGAGCAGAGCTGAGTGGCCAAACTGTGGTATTAGGCCAAAACTATTGGCTGGGTTAGATGCATAAAAAAATTATTTTCAATTTGCAACCTGATGGAGGTCAGTATAGATGGACTAATAGAACAAGTCCCACACACAGCTAGAAGCCCAAATTTTTTTTCAGAGGTAGATGCAGAAAAAAATTGTATTCAGTTTGCAACCTGATGGAGGTCAGTATAGATGGACTAATAGAACAAGTCCTACACACAGCTAGAAGCCCAAATATTTTTTCAGAGGTAGATGCAGAAAAAAAATATATTCAGTTTGCAACCTGATGGAGGTCAGTATAGATGGACTAATAGAGAAAGTCCCACACACTGCTAGAAGGCCAAATATTTTTTCAGAGCTAGATGCAGACAAAAAATTATTTTTAATTTGCAACCTGATGGAGGTCAGTATAGATGGACTAATAGAGAAAGTCCCACACACTGCTAGAAGGCCAAATATTTTTTCAGAGCTAGATGCAGAAAAAAATGATATTTAGTTTGCAACCTGATGGAGGTCAGTATAGATGGACTAATAGAACAAGTCCCACACACAGCTAGAAGCCCAAATATTTTTTCAGAGGTAGATGCAGAAAAAAATTATATTCAGTTTGCAACCTGATGGAGGTCTGTATAGATGGATTAATAGAACAAGTCCCACACACAGCTAGAAGCCCAAATATTTTTTCAGAGGTAGATGCAGAAAAAAATTATATTCAGTTTGTAACCTGATGGAGGTCTGTATAGATGGATTAATAGAACAAGTCCCACACACAGCTAGAAGCCCAATATTTTTTCAGAGGTAGATGCAGAAAAAAAATATATTCAGTTTGCAACCTGATGGAGATCAGTATAGATGGACTAATAGAGAAAGTCCCACACACTGCTAGAAGGCCAAATATTTTTTCAGAGCTAGATGCAGACAAAAAATTATTTTTAATTTGCAACCTGATGGAGGTCAGTATAGATGGACTAATAGAGAAAGTCCCACACACTGCTAGAAGGCCAAATATTTTTTCAGAGCTAGATGCAGATATAAATTATTTTTAATTTGCAACCTGATGGAGGTCAGTATAGATGGACTAATAGAGAAAGTCCCACACACTGCTAGAAGGCCAAATATTTTTTCAGAGCTTGATGCAGACAAAAAATTATTTTGAATTTGCAGCGTGATGGAGGTCAGTATAGATGGACTTATAGAACAAGTCCCACACACAGCTAGAAGGCCAAATATTTTTTCAGAGGTAGATGCAGATAAAAATTATTTTTAATTTGCAGCCTGATGGAGGTCAGTATAGATGGACTAATAGAGAAAGTCACACACACTGCTAGAAGGCCAAATATTTTTTCAGAGCTAGATGCAGACAAAAAATTATTTTGAATTTGCAACCTGATGGAGGTCAGTATAGATGGACTAATAGAGAAAGTCCCACACACTGCTAGAAGGCCAAATATTTTTTCAGAGCTAGATGTAGACAAAAAATTATTTTGAATTTGCAGCGTGATGGAGGTCAGTATAGATGGACTAATAGAACAAGTCCCACACACTGCTAGAAGGCCAAATATTTTTTCAGAGCTAGATGCAGAAAAAAATTATATTCAGTTTGCAACCTGATGGAGGTCAGTATAGATGGACTAATAGAACAAGTCCCACACACAGCTAGAAGCCCAAATATTTTTTCAGAGGTAGATGCAGAAAAAAATTATATTCAGTTTGCAACCTGATGGAGGTCTGTATAGATGGATTAATAGAACAAGTCCCACACACAGCTAGAAGCCCAAATATTTTTTCAGAGGTAGATGCAGAAAAAAATTATATTCAGTTTGCAACCTGATGGAGGTCTGTATAGATGGATGAATAGAACAAGTCCCACACACAGCTAGAAGCCCAAATATTTTTTCAGAGCTAGATGCAGATATAAATTATTTTTAATTTGCAACCTGATGGAGGTCAGTATAGATGGACTAATAGAGAAAGTCCCACACACTGCTAGAAGGCCAAATATTTTTTCAGAGCTAGATGCAGACAAAAAATTATTTTGAATTTGCAGCGTGATGGAGGTCAGTATAGATGGACTAATAGAACAAGTCCCACACACAGCTAGAAGGCCAAATATTTTTTCAGTGGTAGATGCAGATAAAAATTATTTTTAATTTGCAGCCTGATGGAGGTCAGTATAGATGGACTAATAGAGAAAATCCCACACACTGCTAGAAGGCCAAATATTTTTTCAGAGCTAGATGCAGATAAAAAATTATTTTGAATTTGCAACCTGATGGAGGTCAGTATACATGGACTAATAGAGAAAGTCCCACACACTGCTAGAAGGCCAAATATTTTTTCAGAGCTAGATGTAGACAAAAAATTATTTTGAATTTGCAGCGTGATGGAGGTCAGAATAGATGGACTAATAGAACAAGTCCCACACACTGCTAGAAGGCCAAATATTTTTTCAGAGCTAGATGCAGAAAAAAATTATATTCAGTTTGCAACCTGATGGAGGTCAGTATAGATGGACTAATAGAACAAGTCCCACACACTGCTAGAAGCCCAAATATTTTTTCAGAGCTAGATGCATAAAAAAATTATATACAATTTGCAACCTGATGGAGGTCAGTATAGATGGACTAATAGAATGATGTTATGCCCAAAAGATTTTACTTCACTAGGTGCAGTAAAAAAATTGGTATTCTATACACAAGTGGTATATCTTGCAACACAGATAGGCTACTCCACTGACTAACACACTCTGCAATATGCCAAAAAGGATTAGCTTTGCTAGATTCAGCCAAATGCTGTGAAAAAAACTTGCACAGCACTGGCACAGACCTGCCTGGCAAAAACTGATAGGAACTGATGTAACCTAGTCCTGAAAAGGACTGCAATTACAATTAGTCTTTACTCCCACAATCTATCTATTTAAGAGCACAGACCTGCCTGATAAAAGTCGTAGGAAATGCTGTAACCTAGTCCTTAAAAGGACTGCAATCACAACTATTCCCTACTCCCAAGCTATCTGTAGATTTGTGCGAAAATTGGCTTGAAATTAACAAGGTATAGCGCACACAGCAACAGCGGTGCCGTCTAACACGCAGCTGCAGCAGTGAGAAAATGGTGGCGACGGGGAAAATGGCTTGGTCTTATAGGGCAAGGACATGTGACATACACTGCCAATGACACATGCCCTTGCTTGTGTGAAAAAAAGCTCTTCGCTCCGTGTGTGCGCTGCTGATAGGCTGGCAGATTGCATCTCCCCACTGTAAATGCGGGAAAGAGAAAAAAAAATGGAGATCTTCATTATTCCTGCAGAGATCCATCCCCTGCCCCTCCCCCCACCCCGCTGTACACTCAAACTGCGTATTAACATTAATTTTCATCATTACTGAGAAAAAATCCAGTTATGATTTTGGTGCACGAACAGTTATCGAACATTACCTCGAACAGCCGAATTTTTCTCAAATCGTTCGTGTTCGCCGAACGGCTCGAACACCGCCCAAAACAGCTCGAATTTGAGATTGGCGAACAGTTCGAGTCGAACAACGCTCATCTCTACTCCAATGCCCCTTGCAAGAAATGCAGAGGTCGGAAGACCTCCTGAAAAAAATGTTCCCATTATTAGGAAGTGGGTCTCCCATACTGTTCGCCTATGCAGTGAATGCAACAGCTACCAAAACATTGGAGGCACTCCAATGCCCCTTGAAAGAGACGTAGATATGGCAATATGGTAGATA
This sequence comes from Phyllobates terribilis, assembly GCF_046119375.1. Lineage (NCBI taxonomy): Eukaryota > Metazoa > Chordata > Amphibia > Anura > Dendrobatidae > Phyllobates > Phyllobates terribilis. The sequence continues at coordinate 204,322,387 of NW_027362764.1, read as the reverse complement.
TGGTGGTGGAGGATGAGAATGAGGAGAAGGAGGAGGACAAGAGCAAATAGACAAAATCAGGAAGCATATACCCATGTCTGGGTGTGAAGACAGAGGTGCATGGGAATAGAGTTAGACCTCCCCCAAAAAATACACTGTATTTGAGTTGATGTTACGCTGGCATTATTCGGTGGTGTTGAGAAGTCTGGCCCAAGCCAGCCCTTGTTTATTTTTATAAGAGTCAGTCTGTCAGCATTTTGAGTTGACAGTCAGATGCACCTATAGGTTATAATTCCACTAGCGGCACTAAAAACCCACTCTGACAAAACGCTAGTGGCAGGGCAGGCCAGGTCCTCCAAGGCATAGAGAGGCGGTTCATGCCATGTGTCCAGCTTGGATACCCAATAATTATAAGGCACAGAGGAATTACGGAGGACGTTGGTACGGTCGGCAAGGTACTCCCTCGGCATCTTCTGAAACTTGTCCCTCCTTATGAGAGTACCCGCGCCTTAGGGCCTGTGTGATGGGAGGGTCTGAGAAAACTGTCCCAGAACTTTGACAGTGTTCCCCTGCCTCTGCTTGATTGGATTTGTGTCCCTCTCGCCTGTACTTCTTTGTTGTCCAACAAACTGGGACCTCTGCCGCCAGCATTTTCAGATGGGAAGTTTTTTAATAATTCCGCAACAAGAGCCTTCTGGTACTGCCACATTTTATTAGGCCTGTCCAGCGCGGGAATAAGAGCCAGAAAGTTCTGGTTGAATTTTCCGTGGAGAGGCATGTGCGCCTATCAGTGATGATTGCCCCAGCGGAACTGAAAACATGCTCAGACACCACACTAGCAGCCGGACAGGCAAGCACCTCCAAGGCATATAAGGAGAGGTCAGGCCAAGTGTTCAGCTTAGACACCCAATAATTAAAGGGAACTGAAGCATCAGAAAGGACGCACGTATGCTCACTTAAGTACCCCTTGACCATGTTCTGCAACTTATCCCTCCTTGGCATTGTTACAGGCATAAATAGCCTTTACTGTTGTGCTGGTCTATTGAAAATTGCCCAATTTGTGCACATTTTCCCCCCACCTCTGTTGGAGCTGGTGTTCTTGTCTCTCTCCACATTATCCTTTGGTGTTGAAAACAGCCGATACCTCTGCCACCAGCATTGTCTGAGGGTGATGTTTTCAGCAACTGATCTACAATAGCACTCTTGAACAATTCAATTGTAAAACTCTTTGTTGACTCCAAAAGGAGAGAAGGAAATTTCTCCTTGAACCATGGATCGAGAAAGGTGGCCAACCAGTATAGGTTGCTCTTGTCACCTGCACCTTAAAAAACATCTCCAGAATCCGACCTATTCTCACCTTGGAAAATGCTAAAACTCTTACTGTCGGTCTTATTCACTCTCCTCTGGACTACTGTAACTCTCTTCTGATCTGTCGACCTCTTACCAAACTTTCTTCACTTCAATCCATCCTGAATGCGGCAGCCAGGGTCGTATTTCTGTCCAGCCACTTCACTGGTTGCCCATTTGCTACAGGGTCCAATATAAACTCATCACTCTCACCCACAAAGATCTCCACAGTTCTGCACCTCCTTATATCTCCTCTCTCATCTCTGTCTATCGCCCTACACGTGCCCTCCGTTCTACAAATGACCTAAGACTAAGATCCCCCATAATCCAAACCTCGCACCTCCGTCTTCAAGACTTCTCTCGTGCTGCACCATTTCTCTGAATGCTCTACCCCAGACAATTCGACTGATGCCTAGCCACTACGTCTTCAAGCATGCTTTAAAAACCCATCTCTTTAACAAGCCTACCATCTCAGCTACTCAGTAAACTAACTTTCCCTTGTTCCCTCCTTCTCAATATTATTCTGAATCTGCACCCTACTATTCATCTGTCTCCACACCCTCCATGCACACGATAACTACACTCGATACTTGATTATTGCACTTAAACATACTGGCTGATGACCGAATCATGTAGTCTTATTTGAAAATCCCTACTTATTATAATTGCCTTACCTGAAATTACAAGCACTTTTCACCTATTGTGTCCACCCATTGCCTTGTTGAATGTAAGCTTGCGAGCAGGGACCTCACTCCTAATGTAACTGTTTAAACTGAATTTATTGTATGTACATGTCTCCGCTTAATTGTAAAGTGCTGCGGAATATGTTAGCACTATATAAATAAATATTATTATTATTATTATTAATGTTGGATAAAATGTGTATCACGCGAGGGTCTTGCCACAGAAACTTACACATGAACGGTGCCATGTGGGCCAAGCTGCAAAAAGTCAAATGTTCTGTGTCCCCAACAGTAGAAACAGTACCCATCCTCTTCTCACGCTGACTCGCCTCCTCCTTCACCTCCTCCTCTCCAGCCCATCCAGGCTGGACAGACATGAAGCTTGTGCTGGGTGTCCCCTCTGTATCATTACGAGTCCCCTCAGTAGCACAGAAAAACAAGTCCTCTCCCTCCTCATCTTCCTCCTCATCCCCCAATGTTGCCTCAGAATATTGGCTAGGCTGGGTAGTATCACCCATTGGGAAATCTGGCTGGCCAACATGCTGGGCACTCAAAACTTCCTCTTTGAGATTATACAGTGATTGTTTCAAGAGACCCAGCAGCGGGATTGTTAAGCTGATAAAAGCCTGATCACCGCTCACAAGGTTGGTGCGGTACTCAAAGTACTCAAGAACCTCACAAATGTCAGCGATCCACACCCACTCGACAGATGTTATGTGTGGTGGCTGACTCTCAATCTGACCCAGCTGAAGCTGGTATTCAGCTACTGCCCTCTGCTGTTCACTAATCCTCGCCAACATATGATAGGTGAAGTTCCACACCGTGGGCAGGTCGCAAATGAGTCAGTGACTTGGCAAATTCAAGACCTTTTGCAGCGCTGTAAAAGCATTAAAAGCAGTAGAGGAATGGTGGAAATGGGCGCTTATACGGTAGGTATGGCAAATCAAGGAAAGTTTTCAGAAATTTCTAAACAACTAGGTTTAGCATGTGAGCCATGCATGGCACGTGTACCAGCTTGCCGATCTTTAAAGCCACCACCAGGTTACGCCCATTATCGCAGATGCCCAACTGGGTTGGAGGCGCAGAAGGGAGAGCCACTGATTGGTCTGTTGTTTTAAAGCTTGCCACAGCTCTGTTGCAGTGTGTGCTTTCTGACATAAACAGATCAGCTTCAGCAGAGTGTCTTGCCACTTTGCCGATGCGCTGCTGCACAGGTCCCAGCTTGGCAGTGATGGGGAGGGTAATTCAGCAGAGGATGAGGAGCAGGAGAAGGGGAGAGAGGAAGTGGAATATGAAGAGGTGGAAACCCTGACAGAAGTTGGGCCCACTATTCTTAGCGTGGGTGGGATGTGTGATGTTCCAGTTTGCGCCTTTGTCCCTCCCTCCACCAGGTTCCCCCAGTGTGCCATGACAGAAATGTATCGTCCCTGTACACAACAATTTGTCCAGGTGTCTGTTGTAAGGTGGACCTTACGGCGTTGGTAAGAGCACAGTTCAGATTGTTTAATACGTGCTTGTGTAATGCAGGGACAGAACACTGGGCAAAAGAGTGGCGACTGGGGACACTGTATCGTGGGGCAAACACAGCCAAGAGATCACGGAAGACTGTGCTCCCACAAGCCTAAATGGCAACATCTCCACAGCTAGCAATTTGGCAATGCGCATTTAATTTTTGTGCCTATGTGTGCGTGGCTCGGTATTTATACTTTCTTTCCAAGCTCTCAGGCAAGGACAATTGAACGCTTTGCTGGCACAAGGAAGTCGATGTGGTTGATGTTTGTTGTGTGTGAGCAACCACAGCTTGTGGGCAGGAGATATGAACGCCTGCTTCTTGAACAGCAGATTCTGAAGGACATAACCCAGGCGACATGGCATAAGTCTCCACCGAACCCTAGAAGCACTACAGAGACTGGCTGGTGAAGAGCTCACTATGAGCTTATCTATCCCTCATCCCCTCAGGATGGCTGGACCATCATTGTAAATAAGCCCCTGTCCTTTGTGTCATCCCCACCTCATTGTATATCGTAAGCTCTTACAAGCAGGGTCATCATTATTTTTGCTTTAATTATTGTATTATCTTTAGCTACAGTGGGGAGAAAAAGTATTTAGTCAGCCACCAATTGTGCAAGTTCCTCCACTAAAAAATATGAGAGAGACCTGTAATTGACATCATAGGTAGACCTTAACTATGAGATCCAAAATGAGAAAACAAATCCTGAAAATCACATTATCTGATTTGGAAAGAATTTTTTTTCAAATTGTGGTGGAAAATAAATATTTGGTCAATTACAAAAGTTCATCTCAATAGTTTGTTATATATCCTTTGTTGGCAATGACAGAGGTCAAACGTTTTCTGTAAGTCTTCACAAGGTTGGCATACACTGTTTCTAGTATGTTGGCCCATTCCTCCATGCAGATCTCCTCTAGAGCAGTGATGTTTTGGGGCTGTCGCTGGGCAACATGGACTTTCAACTCCCTCCAAAGGTTTTCTATAGGGTTTAGATATAGAGACTGGCTAGGCTACTCCAGGACCTTGAAATGCTTCTTACGAAGCCACTCCTTCGTTGCTCTGGTGGTGTGCTTGGGATCATTGTCATGCTGAAAGACCCAGCCACGTTTCATCTTCTATGCCTTTGCTGATGGAAGGAGTTTTGCACTAATAATCTCATGATACATGACCCCATTCATTCTTTCATATACACGGATCAGTCGTCCTGGTCCCTTGGCGGAGAAACAGCCCCAAAGCATGATGTTGCCATCCCAATGCTTCACAATAGGGATGGTGTTCTTTAGATGCAACTCAGCATTCTTTCTCCTTTAAACACACCGAGTTGTGTTTCTACCAAACAGTTCTACTTTGGTTTCATCTGACCATATGGCATTCTCCCAATACTCTTCTGGATCATCCAAATGCTCTTTAGCAAACTTCAGACAGGCCCGAACATGTAATGGCTTAAGCAGGGGGACACGTCTGGCACTGCAGGATTTAAGTCCCTGGCAGCTCAGTGGGTTACTGGTGGTAGCCTGTGTAACGTTGGTCGCAGCTCTTTGCATGTCATTCACTAGGTCCCCCCATGTAGTTCTGGGATTTTTGCTCACCGTTCTTGAGATCATTTTGACACCATGGGGTGAGATCTTGTGTGAAGCCCCAGATCGAGGGAGATTATCAGTGGTCTTTTATGTCTTCCATTTTCTAATTATTGTGCCCACAGTTGATTTCTTCACAGCAAGCTGCTTGCCTATTGCAGATTCAGCCTTCCCAGCCTGGTGCAGGGCTACAATTTTGTTTCTGGTGTCCTTCAACAGCTCTTTGGTCTTCACCATAGTGGAGTTTGGAGCGTGACTGTTTGAGGTTGCGGACAGGTGTCTTTTATAATGATAACAAGTTCAAACAGGTGCCAGTACTACAGGTAATGAGTGGAGGACAGAGGAGCCTCTTAAAGAAAAAGTTACAGGTCTGTGAGAGTCAGAAATCTTCATTGTTTGTAATTGACCAAATGCTTATTTTCCACCAAAGTTTGAAAAAAAATTCTTTCTAAATCAGACAATGTGATTTTTAGGATTTGTTTTCTCATTTTGTCTATCATAGTTGAGGTCTACCTATGATATCCATTACAGGCCTCTCTCATCTTTTTAAGTGTCAGAACTTGCACAATTGGTGGCTGACTAAATAATTTTTTGCCCCACTGTATGTTACTTATGACTGTGGAATATGAACCTCTGAATTGTAAAGCGCTGTGGAATAGGTTGGCGCTATATAAATAAAGAGTATTATTATTATTATAATTAGTGATGAGCGAGCATGCTCACCACTGCTCGGTACTCGCCCGAGCATCTCAGTACTCGAGATGCTCGGAGCTCGCCGAGTACTTGCGCGATGCTCGGGCGGGAGCTCGGATCCCCGTCCTGCATGTTTGCCGCTATTTAGAGTACCAATCATGCAGGGATTGCCTGCCACTCACTGTAATATCACAGCCATGGTGGTTGTGGCATTACAGTGATTGCCCAAATCGATGGGAACAGTGCTCACAGTGAAACATGAAAAGATGGCAATTCATCAGCGGCATACATCGGTACCCGACAATTTAGAACAGAAAGAATAGAGCATCACACATAGATTAGATAGATACAAACATGTCAGTCACATATATAATAAGTACAGTGACAGTGTTGGTTACTGTACTTGTCATTTAGTGTTAAAATAAAGGATTTATTAAAAAAAAAAATTGGCGTGGGGTTCCCCGTAATTTTAGTCTCTAGCGGAGGTTAAGCAGACGGCTGGGGCAGATGTTTGAAGCCTGGGAAGGGGGTAATACCCATGGAGCTTCCCAGGCTACTAATATCAGCCCCCAGCTGAATACCTAGCCTTTACTAGCTATTAAAATGGGGGACCCAAAAAAAAATGATGTGGGGTCCCCCCTATTTTAATAGCTAGCATAGGCTAGGCAGACAGCTGGGGGCTGATATTAATAGCGCAGGAAGAGTGCCATGAATATTGGCCCCCTCCCAGGCTAGAAACACCAGCTGTCAGCCGCCCCAGAAATGGCGCATCCTATGGCACTTAGCCTCGCTCATCCCACTGCCCTGTAGCGGTGGCAGTGGGGTAATAGGGCTGGGGTTGATGTCAGCTTATAATGCCAGTTGACATCAAGCCCAGGTTAGTAATGGAGAGGCGTCTATAAGACACCCCCATTACTAATCCCATAGTGAAAGTTAAAAAAAAACACAAACTCCCAGAATAAAGTCCTTTAATTGAAATAAAAACACAATTTTTTAATGTTCTATATTAAACTCTACTTACCGTCACGCCCATTCCAGCTGATGTCAACGATCTCCTGCAATAAAAGTAAAATAATAAACCAACCTCATCCTTACCTTTCCATGGTTCCCAGGACGGCTCCAGCACTGCTACATTGACATGACAGGCTGGATTGCAGCAGAACGCTGCCATCCAGCTTGCCATGCTGCAGACACTGAGAAGCTCCTCAGTGAAGCCCCTCAGTGTCTGGCTGTGACGGCATCCAGATGAGCCGAGTTCATGTCCAATGAGCTCAGCTCACCTCATGCACGTCACTGACAGCGTGAGAGAGTTCTCCTGCGCATGCGGTGCCGGCAAATGATGTCACCGCTTTAGCAGGAGAATTCTCCCACTCTGGGAAGGCATTGAGATAGCAGACTGGATGGTAGCAGAACGCTGCCATCCAGCATGCCATCCTTCAGAGACACTGTGGAGTGCAGGCAATGCGGAGCGCAGCCTGTCATGTCAATGTAGCAGAGCTGAAGCAGTCCTGGGAACCATGGAAAGGTAAGGATGAGGTTGGTTTATTTTTTTACTTTTATTGCAGATGACATTGGCTTCAGCTGGAATGGGCGATACGGTAAGTAGAGTTTAATTTATAACATTAAAGAATTGTGTGTTTATTTCAATTAAAGGACTTTATTCTGGGTGTTGTGTTTTTTTTAAATACTTTACTAGAAATTCATGGCAGTCATGTCTAATATTGGCGTGACCCCATGAATTTCGGGCTTAGGGCCAGCTGATAATACCAAGCTGGCCCTAACCCCTTTATTACCCAGTGAGCCACCGCACAAGGGCCCTGGATGAGTTGGGTACAGCGCCAGAAGATGGCGCTTCTATGAACGTGCAAATTTCTGGGGTGACTGCGGACCCAGAAAGCTTGGGTTCTCCCTGCATTGCGGATTCCAGCCCCCAGCTGCCTAGTTGTACCTGGCTGGCACACAAAAATATGGCGAAGCCCATGTCAAAATTTTTGGGAAAAATTGATTAAAAAATAAAAAAATAATAATTTAGGGACTGCATCTTTATTAACCCCTCAAGTGGAGGGGTGAATAAAGATGCAGTCCCTAAATGTGTTTTTTCTTTAAATTTTAATGAATTTTTCACCAAAAATTTGACATAGCATTCGCCATATTTTTGTGTCCAAACAGCAACAGCAGGCAGGAACGGGCTGCCCCCAACCCCCAGATGCCTATTTGTACCTAGCTGGAAACAAAAATACAGGGAAGCCCTTTTTTTAATTATTTAATAAATTTCATGAAATAATTTTAAAAAATTTGACGTGGGGTTTTGCCCTATTTTTGTGTCCAGCCAGGTAAAACTAAGCAGCTGGGGGCTGGAATCCGCAGCGCAGGGAGCCCCAAGCTTTCTGGGCCCCCCCTCGCTGCGAATTGCAGTCCGCAGCCACCCCAGAAAATGGCGCGTTCATAGAAGCGCCATCTTCTGGCGCTGTACTCAACTCATCCAGGGCCCTGGTGCAGTGGCTCACTGGGTATTCTCCTGCTAAAGCGGTGACGTCGTTTGCCGGCACTGCATGCGCAGGAGAAATCTCCCACGCTGTCATTGACGTGCATGAGGTGACCTGAGTTCATTGGACATGAACTCGGCTCATCTGGATGCCGTCACAGCCAGACACTGAGGAGCTTCACTGAGGAGCTTCTCAGTGTCTGCGGCATGGCAAGCTGGGTCGCAGTGTTCTGCGGCGATCCAGCCTGTCATGTCAATGTAGCAGAGCTGAAGCCGTCCTGGGAACCATGGAAAGGTAAGGATGAGGTTGGTTTATTATTTTACTTTTATTGCAGGAGATCATTGGCTTCAGCTGGAATGGGCGATACGGTAAATAGAGTTTAATTTAGAACATTAAAGAATTGTGTCTTTATTTCAATTAAAGGACTTTATTCTGAGTGTTTGTGTTTTTTTTAACTTTCACTATGGGGTTAGTAATGGGGGTGTCTTATAGATGTCTCTCCGTTACTTACCTGGGCTTGATGTCAACTGGCATTATAAGCTGACATCAACCCCAACCCTATTACCCCACTGCCACCACTACAGGGCAGTGGTAACAGCGTGGCTAAGTGCCAGAATTGGCACATCCTATGGATGCGCCATTTCTGGGGCGGCTGACGGCTGGTTTTTCGAGCCTGGGAGGGGGCCAATATTCATGGCACCCTTCCTGGGCTATTAATATCTGCCCCCAGCTGTTTGCCTAGCCTATGCTAGCTATTAAAATAGGGGGGACCCCATGTCATTTATTTTTGGGGTCCCCCATTTTAATAGCTAGTAAAGGCTAGGTATTCAGCTGGGGGCTGATATTAGTAGCCTGGGAAGCTTCGTGGGTATTACCCCCTTCCCAGGCTTCAAACATCTGCCCCAGCCATCTGCTTAACCTCCTCTAGAGACTACAATTACGGGGAACCCCAATTTTTTTTTTTAATAAATCCTTTATTTTAACACTAAATGACAAGAACAGTAACCAACACTGTCACTGTACTTATTATATATGTGACTGACATGTTTCTATCTATCTAATCTATGTGTGATGCTCTATTCTTTCTGTTCTAAATTGTCGGGTACCGATGTATGCGTTGATGAATTGCCGGCCGGCTTTTTTAAAGAGACGGGTGCATGAAAATCGGAGGACACTAGTGTGTTCCAAGTGCCCTGCTATGTTTTTCATGCACCCTCCTATATACCCTGCCTGCCTGTCTGCCTACATATTGTGCCTGCCTGACGTTTAATTGAGCACTGTACCCATCGATTTGGACAATTTTTGTCCTTCTGAAGACCGCCAGGGGGGAAAGCCAGAAAAATGCTCGAGTTTCCCATAGACTTTCATTGGGCTCGTTGCTCGGGTCAAGCACCAGAGTATTCCAATGTGCTCGACCCGAGCTTCGAGCACCCGAGCATTTTAGTGCTCTCTCATCACTAATTATTATTATTGATTTGACCCACAGACGCAGATTTGGTACCCTGGTGTTCCACCCACCTACTGGGGTGCTTGACTGTCATGTGGTTTCTCATACTGGTGGTGCTCAGATTGCCTTTGACCTGGCCTCTGCTCAACTTGGTAGATGCTACAGACAACAATGTTTTTCTCTGAAGGATTTTCAGAAAAAAAATTCCACACAGCAGCTGAACGCCCTCTAGCCCTGACTTGGTGCACAGCGGGGGTGCTCTTGGGAACAGTTGACCTAGTTCTCACTTTGGGCAAGCCACGGCCCCTTGGTGCCTGTGTTGGTGCTTCATATCCATCTTCCTCTGTGTTGCTGTCATGGCTATGTGTGCCAACAGTCCAGATCGGATCAGTGGACGCATCATAGACCACCTCGTCTTCTATCTCATCTCCTTCCCAGTTGACATTGTAGGCTGACCTGATAGCAACTGTGTCTCATCTTCATGAGCCTTCACCTCTGGAGACAGTAAATTATGTTCCTCAACGTGGCTTTATTCTGGCCGTAAGTCCTCAAATACTTGAGCATCAATGCACGCCACCTCCTCTTGTCCCTCTTCAATGCTGCACGGTGATAGGCCAGAGCCAACCAAAGGATACGTACCAAACAGATCCTTGGAGTGGCCAAGCTTGGCGTCATAAGTCTCCTGTGACTGATAATGGTGGGAGGGAGGAGGACCAGCTTCAGGATTGGAAGGGCCAGCCTTCTGTGTATCCACAGTAGACTGTGTGGTCGTGGAAGATTTTTTGCTGCTTGACAAATGCGTAGAGGCCTTGTCTGCTATCCAAGACAGAATCTTCTCCCACTCTTCTGGCTTCCACACACATTTACGTTACAGACCGGGAACTTTTTCCAGGAACATAGTGGATGCATCAAGCTTCTTCTGACCTGACACAGACTGAGTGTTTTCTCACGCACCACTCACAGCACTACATCCACGTCCCTTAACAACAGTTTTTTTTGGCATTTTGGTTTTGTTGACAGATTTTCAGATGTTGATGACACAAGCCAAGCTAGCTGTCACAGGCACAGCCAAAATAGTGAGTCAACAATGACACAGCACATAGAGCTAATTTTTATAAATCCTATTCACATTGTGCAGTGGACAAACCAGGACAGTGTTCCTACTCTCGCCTAACTAATATTTGTGATTGCAGGCCCTTGGGATGGTGGCTTCCTGCGTCAACCATGACTCTGCCCATAGGGCTAATTTTCACAAACCCTATACACATTGTGCAGTGGACAAATCTGGAATTTACAGTAGTCCCACCAAACTAATATTTGTCATTGTAGGCCCTTGTCACAGGTTCTGCCACATTGTGACTGAGATATGGGATACATATTCAATAGAAATTTACACTGACTGTTGATGACCGACTGGTGGCCCACCAAAAATTTGAATTGAGCACCACCACTACTACAGTACTTCATCGTAGATAATGTTTGTTAAAGAAGGCCCTTGTCATGGAATCTTCCTGCACCTATGACACAGCCCCCAGCAGCCCCAGGAGTAATTTTTGGAAATACGATGCACATTCTGCACTGGACCAAGTAGTACAGTATCAAGAAGTGTTCTCTTGCTATATAATCTGGGGAATATTGACAATCAAAATCTCTAAGCCATTTGGAGAAGCTTCTCCAACCCATCCTGGAGGGGGGGGCACCATATATCCTTTGTCCATTGACTTGCACAACTGATATATTTGAGCTCGTCATCCAGTTGACTAGTGCAGCTTTATTTTTCCGGTTCACAGAGTTCAGCCATACATGAGCATCGTAGGCTGCACTCACTGCTTCCTTCTAGTACTCCATGTCTCTAGGCCATTTTCTCTGTAGTCTGTGCCCTTAAATGAGTTAAATAATAGTGAGGGCCCTGCAATATGAATAAGAGAGGGCACTCTCAAATGTACACAAGAGGCACCTCCAAAATTTCTAGAGAAGGGCACTTCAAAATGTATGTTACAGGGCCACACGAGGGCTCTCACAAAACTCAGCTTTCCTGCCTACTGCAGGCCCTCTGAATATTTGAATTTAGGGCCGCAGTATCACATGGTGGTGGAGGAAGAGGAGGGTCAAGCCCAACGCTACAATGGGCACATTGTAAACTGCTATGGAATATGTATTCCACTATCTGAGTTTAAATGATGGAGGGACCGCCCAAATGTCTAAGTAACAGCTGTCCCTCCAAAACGCATGTTACAAATCCACCTGAGGCCTCTTAGGTCAAAGATCAACATACCCACTGGTTAAATTCTAGCTGTGATTGTAAAGTGTATGACAGAGGGACCTACAAAATGTATAAGTCAGGGCCCTCCCAATTGTAAAAGGCAATTGTAGAAAAGCCACAACAGTATGTGTGAACAAAGGCTAAAAGGGATATTTTGGGGGTTTCTCTGGTTTATTTAGCCTTATATACAAGTGATTATGCAGGAAAAACTGTTTCTTAACCTTTTTGGCCTGTTAAATGCAATTTAGGTTAGGTTTGGTAGTTGTTCTTGTGTGTCTGTAAAAGTGGTGTAATACTGCAACAAACTTATTCCCAGAAACCATATGTGAGTCAGAAATGCATGCAGGCACATACTACAGGCTCTTCCCATTCTGTTTCATCACTTTCCCATCGATTTCAGCCTTTTACTCAGGCCCCCAGACCCCTTTGTAGGGTCCAGCAGAAAATGACTCGCATTTCTCATTGACAAACATTGTACTCGCTATTCGGAACAAATAAGTGATTATTACAAAGTACTCATTATGAGTATAGAGATTACGAATATTACGGTACTCGCTCATCACTAAGCATAACATAAACTCAGTCATGTGTGCCAGACTGCTAACAGGCAAGACTTCCGTGTCCTCACCATGAAAACGACTGACCATGCTCTCCTCCTCCTCTTCTTTCTCTCTGTCCTCAGGCCATCCATGCTCAACAGACGGTATGACAGTAGTGCAAGTAGTTCTGCCTATAACGCAGGAAACTAGCTCCTTTTCTTCCTCCTCCTCCTCTTCTTCATTGTCACCCAATCCACGCTAGGATGAGATGAGGCTGGACTGCGTGGAATCACCCTGTATGGTTCCTTAATCCATCTCATCGTGCTCTGCTAGCAATGCATCCTCTTTAATTGTGAAAAGAAAGCATTTCAGAAGAAAGAGAAGCGAGAAGGTGACGCTAATTATGGTGTCATCGCCTCTCACCATCTTGGTGCAGCCATACAAAGTTTTGGAGGATGGTACAGATGTCTGACATCCATGTCCACACCTGAGGTCTTGTGTGGAGTCGGACCTGAATACCGGCGGCCTTGTTGATGCTGGTAGTCAACAACTGCCCTTTTCTGATAACAAATCCTTCCCAACATCTGCAGTGTAGAGTTCCAACGTGTGGGGACATCACATACCAGTCTGTGAGCCGGAAGATGCAAACGCTGCTGAAGCACGGCAAGGGCGGTGGAAGCTTTAGCTGACTTTCTAAACTGGGCACACACGCGGTGCACTTTGACAAGGAGATAAGGTAGATTTTGAGAAACCGCTGAGCCACGAAGTTAAGCACATGGGCCAGGCATGGTTCGTGTGTGAGCTTGCCTTACTTCAGATCCGCCACCAGATTCTGGCCATTGTCACACACCCAAGCCTGACTGTAGGTTCAGCTGTGTCAGCCACAGATCTGCCTGGTTTTTCAGACCTGTCAACAATAGGAATGAGCGTTGATCGACTCGAACTGTTCGCCAATCTCAAATTCGAGCTGTTTTGGGCGGTGTTCGAGCCGTTCGGCGAACACGAACGATTTGAAAAAAATTCGGCTGTTCGAGGTTATGTTCGATAACTGTTCGTGCACCAAAATCATAACTGGATTTTTTCTCAGTAATGCTGAAAATTAATGTTAATACGCACTTTGAGTGTACAGCGGGGCGGGGGGAGGGGCAGGGGATGGATCTCTGCAGGAATAAGGAAGATCTCCATTTTTTTTCTCATTCCAGCATTTACAGTGGGGAGGTGCAATCTGTCAGCCTATCAGCAGCGCACACACTGAGCGAAGTGCTTTTTTTCACACAAGCAAGGGCATGTGTCATTGGCAGTGTATGTCACATGTCCTTGCCCTATAAGACCCAGCCATTTTCCCCATCTCCACCATTTTCTCACTGCTGCAGCTGCGTGTTAGACGGCACCGCTGTTGCTGTGTGCACTATACTTTCAGTGTTAATTTCAAGCCAATTTTCGCACAAATCTACAGATAGCTTGGGAGTAGGGAATAGTTGTGATTGCAGTCCTTTTAAGGACTAGGTTACATCATTTCATACGACTTTAATCAGACAGGTCTGTGCTCTTAAATAGATAGGTTGGGAGTAAAGACTAATTGTAATTGCAGTCCTTTTCAGGACTAAGTTACATGATTTCCTATCACCTTTTGCCAGTCAGGTCTGTGCCAGTGCTGTGCAAGTTTTTTTCACAGCATTTGGCTAAATCTAGCAAAGCTAATCCTTTTTGGCCTATTGCAGAGTGTGTTAGTCAGGGAAGTAGCCTCTCTGTGATGCAAGCTACACCACCTGTGTATAGAATACAAATTTTTTTACTGCACCTAGTGAAGTAAAACCTTTTGGGCATAGCATCATTCTATTAGTCCATCTATACTAACCTCCACCAGGTTGCAAATTCAATCTAATTTTTTTATGCATCTAGCTCTGAAAAAATATTTAGGCTTCTAGCAGTGTGAGGGGCTTGTTCTATTAGTCCATCTATACTGACCTCCATCAGGTTGCAAATTCAATCTAATTTTTTTCTGCATATAGCTGAGAAAAAATATTTAGGCTTCTAGCAGAGTGTGGGACTTGTTCTATTAGTCCATCTATACTGACCTCCATCAGGTTTCAAATTCAATCTAATTTTTTTCTGCATCTAGCTCTGAAAAAATATTTAGGCTTCTAGCAGTGTGTTGGACTTGTTCTATTAGTCCATCTATACTGACCTCCATCAGGTTGCAAATTCAATCTAATTTTTTTCTGCATCTAGCTCTGAAAAAATATTTAGGCTTCTAGCAGTGTGTGGGACTTGTTCTATTAGTCCATCTATACTGACCTCCATCAGGTTGCAAATTCAATCTAATTTTTTTCTGCATCTAGCTCAGAAAAAATATTTTGGCTTGTAGCAGTGTGTGGGACTTGTTATATTAGTCCATCTATACTGACCTCCATCAGGTTGAAAATTCAATCTAATTTTTTTCTGCATCTAGCTCTGAAAAAATATTTAGGCTTCTAGCAGTGTGTGGGACTTGTTCTATTAGTCCATCTATACTGACCTCCATCAGGTTGCAAATTCAATCTAATTTTTTTCTGCATCTAGCTCTGAAAAAATATTTAGGCTTCTAGCAGTGTGTGGGACTTGTTCTATTAGTCCATCTATACTGACCTCCATCAGGTTGCAAATTCAATCTAATTTTTTTCTGCATCTAGCTCTGAAAAAATATTTAGGCTTCTAGCAGTGTGTGGGACTTGTTCTATTAGTCCATCTATACTGACCTCCATCAGGTTGCAAATTCAATCTAATTTTTTTCTGCATCTAGCTCTGAAAAAATATTTAGGCTCGTAGCAGTGTGTGGTACTCATTGTATTAGGCCATCTATACCAAGCTCCACCAGCTTTGAAATTAATAATAATTTTTAGCTGAATCTAGCCCTGAAAATAATTTTTCTTCCCAATAGTGGTAGCAATAGAAATATGGGGCGCGCGCCTGGCTAACAAAAATATACGCTTCATAACAAAAAACACCAGCCTAGCGCATTGCATTAATAAGATGGCATCATCGTATTTCCCAGTGCTAGGCCTACTATGCCGGCTAGCATTCTGTGCCTAAAACACAATGTATGGGTCCGCGCTAGCCACTATGCTGAGGGGTCTAAAGCTGCTGCTAACGCTTTATAACAATTCAATTGGCAGATTTTCACAGAGCTCTTCCCCAACGCCAACCCATCGAGCAACAGTTGCCCACCCTCCCTATGGGATCTAGTGGTGAATAGTTGATGCCATTAATCAGAGCGTCAGTTGCCCCGTCGACGTGGCAAGCATACGGTAAGGCATGGGAAGAGTGGACACGACTAGTAGCAGGGAGACGGGTTTACCAATGTGAACAAGCCAGATCACAAGTCACCATAGAATTTCTCTACCAGCTAATGATGATGGCCATATCAGGGGCGTCAGCGCAGCGGTGTCTGACCGGAGAAGCATTTCACTTCCAACTACTGAATTGGGGAGATGTGACAAAGATTCATCATCAGACAATCAATAAAAGGGTGGAAAAGGGGTCAGCCAAGTCAGGAGTGTAGACGCCCCGTCCCGTGTCACTAAAACTGATTTCTCACATCATATCAATAACACCATTAACATGACACTCACAATTTGAAGCAACACTACTGTCTACTGCATTTGTGATCGCCTTCTTCGCGGCGCTATGCATAAGCGAATTAGTCCCTCAATCCAAAATTACCACCAGTGGAGGCTTATTACACCAGGACATAGTCATAGCCAATAATGCAATATGTCTACGCATACACAAATCGAAAATGGTTCCAGCGGGCAGGGGCACTTGGGTACTTCTACAACCCACAAACGGTACACTGAGTCGGGTAACAATAGTAAAAACATATATAACCATCAGATCACAAAGTAATTTCTTCCTATCACACATTGATGGAACGCCATTATCAAGATACCAGTTCCAAGCTATATTTAATAAATGCATAACATCGGCAGGGAACCACCCCAAAGATTACGGGACACAATCATTCCGCATAGGTGCGGCCACGGAAGCAGCAAGAGCAGGACTGTCAGAAACGGAAGTTCAGAGGATAGGGAGATAGTGATCCACGTGTTTGGCGAGATACACAAGACCAGACTTGTTATCCTAAAGTGGTTTGTTTCTTTTACAGGTGACGCTAAGCCAACAGTGTGGGTGATAGGCCACTCGTATATATATTGGGCAGAAAAAAGGGCGAAAGTCCGCCCAGGCAGGAGGAAATTAGAGTTTCATAACACATATTTCAGCTGGAGAGGTATTAGAGGCCTGCTATGGCCACAGGTACTAATGGAGGTAATCAAGGTAGGGAGAGAGGCAAGAGGTCTGGTCATCTTAGTTATACAGACCGGGGGAAACAACCTAGGTCATCACAAGAGCACATAACTAATGGCAATAATGAAACTAGACACTGAGCGCTTCAGAGAATTTTTCACAAAACTAGCTATAGTATGGTCAGAGATTGTGCCGATAGCGGTATGGCAAGGTGCGCGAGACATCACGTCCATCGAGCGGACAAGGCGGGTAATAAATATTCGGATGGCAAAATTTAGAAGAGACAGAGGTGATGTAGTGATACGACACCGACAACTGGAAGGAGATAAAGCAGGCCTCATACGGCCCGACGGTGTTCACTTAATGGATATTGGACTGGACATATTCCTGTCAGGACTCCAGGACGGAGTGGAACAAGCGTTAAGAGTGATAGGTGGGGGTCAGAGTCCTGCATACGAGTACGCAGGATCCTCCGTGGCCTGGAAATAGAAAGGACATGTTGGAGAGTTACACTTGTTGGCCAACTTGCCGGAGTGGAGACCCAGGGCATGCTGCAACAAGCTGAATTATTTTAGAAATAAAATGCCTTTCTAATGGAATGAGTATAAAAGTTAATAAAGCTGTGACCGATCCTCACCCATCCAGTTGTAAGAGTTACATTATTGTATTGTCAAGGAAAGGGGGGCGGTAGGGGGGCTGAGCATCTGGGTTTGGTTGGGGGTCCCCACAGTCTGCCTAGGCTAGATGCATTTAAAAATTCTTATTAGATACACAGGCGGTGCAGCTTGCTTCGCAGCTGGGCTACTATGCCCAAAGTATTGCCTAGGCTAGATGCAGTTAAAAATTCTACGCTGACTAGCAGACACTGAAGCTTTGGAGCAGACCTCTGAGTAATCAGCTCTTCAGACTCAACCATCTGTGTTACCCAAAGCCATAGTGTATGTAGTTTCTTACAGTTAAAAGGGGGGGGGGATAGCGACCAAACCCACCTGGAATTGACGATGCCAACGTCACGTAAGACACAGCAAGGGGACTCCAAAAAGAGTCTCCATTTTTTCCCAAAATTGTGGCACAGACACCACTTAACCCTAGAACGCATACCTAGGGCCTCGCAGGCCCGCCCTGTTTATTGTTTTCTATTTTCTGCAAGATTACTTTAGTTAGAATTTTGAAACTCTAGGTATTCTTAATGTATATAGTTGTTTGTCATTTGAGTTTGAGTTATTCCATGTTATTTGCACACGGGCCTAAATGGCCCCAGGTTTGTGAAAGTGTAGATTTTTATGTTCATGCGTTCTAGGGTTAAGTGGCATCAATTGCCCCACAGTTGCTTAAAACGGTTGGTGAGGTGATTTTACCAAATTCTCAAGCTTTTAGTCTCCCTAGGATGACACAGGGCTGGAAAAGTCATTGCGAATCCATGATTTGTTCATCTTTATGAACGTGAGTCTGTCTACATTCTCAGTGGATAGCCGCGTGCGCTTATCTGTCAGCACACCACCAGCAGCGCTGAACAAACGTTCAGAGAGAACGCTGGCTGTAGGGCATGACAAGATCTCCAAGGCATGAGTGGCGAGCTCCGGACATTTTTCCACATTGGAATCCCAAAATGAGCAAGGGTCCAGTGACACAGTCATGGCTTCGATGTTCACTTGGAGATACTCCTGTACCATCCTATCTAGGCGTTGACTATGTGTCAGACTTCTTGTCTCCTGTGGCCTTGCAAAGGATGGTCTAAAAAAGTGGTGAAACGATTCCACAAAATTGCTGTTACCAGAAGATACTGTGTTACTGTTACGGTTTGAGTGATGAAGACTCGACAGTCCCACGGTTGGCAAGATAGAACTGTGAGATTCACTACGTGCACCACTGGTATTTTGTGGAAAAGCATATGTAAGATTCTGCAACAGCGTCTGCAGATACTCCTGCATGCGTATATCCCTTTTTATGGCAGGAATTATTTTGGCAAATTTACTTTTGTACCGGGGATCTAAGAGTGTGGCAACCCAGTAGTCGGGATTACTTCAAATTCTGACAATCCGAGGGTCATGTTGCAGGTAGTGCAGCAAGAAGGCACTCATGTGTCTTGC
Source organism: Phyllobates terribilis (assembly GCF_046119375.1). NCBI lineage: Eukaryota > Metazoa > Chordata > Amphibia > Anura > Dendrobatidae > Phyllobates > Phyllobates terribilis. Next base: position 204,303,489 of record NW_027362764.1, on the reverse strand, counting down.
GCATCCAGGACGACCAAGTCCTTGTTGTGTTGGTAGCGGGGTAAGAATCATGCTTCCTTCCTCTGCCCTCTCCCCTCAACCTCGCACAACAGAAATGTGATCAAGGTCTCCCTCATCTGATGAGTCTTCCATGACCATCGCCAGTTCGTCCTCCACTTCTCCCTCGGCTCCTGCACCTTCCTCAACAGTTTGGCTGCTACCATGCTCCCTGGTTAATCCCTCTACCCCACCCTCCCATGCCTGCCGCCTTGGTGCTGCCGACCGTCTGGACCTTGGAGATGTTATCCTTTCCGCATATGACTCCTCATCTACTTCCTCAACCTCCTCTTGTCCCACCACCTGACTCTGAATTCTGTTTAATGTGTGCTCCAGCATGTAAATCACCGGAATAGCCATTCTGATAATAGCATCGTTGTCAGCACTAAACATCTTCGTCGCCATTTCAAAACTGTGCAGAAGGGTGTGTGGCGCCCCTGAGGGTTCAGTCGCCACAGAGTTACTGCATCTCACCCAGAGGTGTGGTATCTCACCCTCAGGTAAGAAACGCGTATGGCTCGGGACCCTAACACCTGCATCCAACACATACCCGCAGTGGGGGTAGGGCGAGATTGCTCCTAAGGGAGAGCACAGTCCCAGGTCCCTAGCTGGCGGGAGGGTCCTATGCAGTGGGTGCTTAGGGGAGCAGCTTAGGGGAGCACATGACAGGGAGAGTATAAATAGGAAGCCATCTTAGAAAGAGCAAGCCAGTCAGAGGAGGAAAAGTGACAGGAGCAGAGGCTCTGCATGAGCTCTGCTCCGGAGGCGGGCCTAGCCTGGGAGGCCCAGGACTGAAGGAGAGAAGAGAGGATTTGGAGCAGGAAGGCTCCAGGAACCGAAGGGACCCTAGGGGTGCGGGCCGTGCAGAAGGCCACCCGTACCCCTGCTGCTACCTGGAGGTAGAGGGGTCAGGCGAGATAAGGGGAACCGGTCCCTCAACTAGTGGAGAAACAGTAAGGCTCAACTAGAAACCGGAGGCTGCAGCATTTCATGTACTGCAGGCCAAAGTCCTCACCAGTCTCACTAAGAAGGTAGCCACATAGGACCCAGGGGACGGAACACACGTCGCCCGACAAGGCCCGAGGATACCGGATAGAAGTGTCACTGGGTGTGAGGTGCAGGGAGAAGGCCAGAGAAAGGACACACAGAAGGGGGTCCTGCTAAGTACTCCGTAGCTATCTGGCGGTGGACTGAGCCCCTCATTGAGTACACACAGCACGACGGGGGAGATTGCTCTGGTACCTGTAATCTGGACTGCAAAAACTGTGAGTAAAGATCTTGGGACTGCATCACACGGAATCTGTGTTCATTACTGACTCCCTGCACTACTACCACCATCATCCACCCACACTGCCCTGAAGCTACACTCTTCCTGTGGGGAGTAATAATACCATTGCTTCAAAACCACCAGCTTCAGAGGACTGTTCCACAGTGGCGGCCCCTTTGGCCGCACCCCACAGGTGGCGTAGTCGGATATTATAATACCCATATATACAAATTACCCTTGGATTGACCGCCCTGGGTCACGGACCGGGTCACCGCCACAGTGACTACAACCCCCAGCGTCTACCGGCCCGGCTCCGGGTACCCCAAGGCCCATTGGGTGCGTCAACTTCATAGGTCCCTGGTCTGAGACCACTCCTGCAGCGTGATTTGCCCCACCTCTGGATCTCGTTGGCCCAGGCTATACGTCAGAACGTATTGCACCAGGGCTTGTCGGTGCAATACGTGCAGAGTTGAATTCCAAAATGTCGGTACATCGCATTTCAGCTGGCGAACTGGCAGGCCCAACGACTTCTGTAGAGATGTAAGTCGTTGAGCTGTGGGATGCGAACGGTGGAAGTGAGCACACAGCGACCGTGCCCTCTGCAGAAGGCAATCTAGTCTAAAAATTGCTGGACAATCAGGTTCAACATGTGAGCCATACAAGGCACGTGTGTGACATTGCCCCGGCGAAGGGCCGCAGCCAGGTTTGCAGCATTGTCGCACACGGCCTTCCCTGGTTGCAGGTCCAGTGGAGACAACCATTCATGAAACTGGGTCTCCAGAGCTGACCACAACTCCTCAGCTGTGTGACTCACATCTCCCAGACATTTCAAAGTAAACACTCATGCCGTTGAGTCCTGCTGCCAGCATAGTAAGGAGGTGTGCAGGATTCCTTCTACGCAGTTAGAAAGTAGGTGGCATTACCAGACAGGCTTTGGGTGCAGGTGGAGGACCGAGAGGAGGTTGAGGAGGCAGAAGCAGTGGAGAAACTTCGAGATAAAGAGGATTGATGCACAACTCGTTGGGACGGTAAGACTTGGACAGCAGCCCCTTGTCCTGCTGTCACCATAGGTACCCTGTGCCCAGTCAGCGACATGTAACGCCCCTGTCCATGCCTACTCGCCCAAGTGTCTGTGGTGAAATGCACCCTGTCATACACAGAGTTTCTCAAAGAAGTGGTGATGTTGTGTGCGACATGCTGGTGGAGCGCAGGCACACCTTTCTTTGAGAAGTAGTGCCGACTGGGCATCTGGTACTGGGGCACTGCGACTGACATAAGGTCTCGAAAATCCGCTGTTTCCTCCAGGCGGAAAGGCAGCATTTCTGTAGCCAACAGCTTGCAGATGGTGAAATTCAACCTCTTAGCTTTGTCATGGCTAGGAGAAAATGGTCTTTAACTTTTCCACATCTGAGGGACCGAGGGCTGGCTGCTGTGCTTAGACGGGGTTAAGTAGGGTGTCCCCGGCAAACTGACGGTCTGTGAGAAAGATGCAGGCCGACATGTTAGGTTGCCTTGATCCAAAGGTGGTGCTCTCGATGTCGGAGAGCACTCAACACCAACAGGTGTTTCCACTTACCAATGAACTGACGACCTGCCAATCACACTGGCTGTTGCGGGTAAAGAGGTGGCAGGTCTGCGTCCAAAAACATGTGTGACTGCTGCCCCCCCAGTCACAGAGGATGAAGAGGCTGTGGATGCACAAGATGGGGCAGACGGTGGTTGGCCCGGCCCGCTAGGCCGCATTGTAGCACAGTGAGCTTCCCACTGCAACTTATACTTCATATCCATGTGACGGTACATGCATGAAGTACTCAAACTATGGATTTTTTGGCCTCTACTTAGCTTTTGGTGACAAATATTACAGATAACATGAGTTGGGTCACCCTTATCGATCTGAAAAAATGCCCAGGCTATGCAAGGCTTAGAGCCCATGCGACCTGACGAGCCACTACGACTTGTGGTCAGAGGCAAAGTTTTGGTTGAGGATGCAGTTGACGTGATTCTAGTACTCCTTCTCTGTCCAGGAAGGCGCAACCTAACCTCATCGTCAATAGCATCTGTGATGCCCCGCTGTGCTTGGTATCATAGATCCTAGAAGAGTGCATTGATGGAATCCTCCAAAAGAGGCCCCCATAAACATTCACACATCTCCACCTTCCACCTCAGATCAGCAGAGGGAGCCCGTTAGGCATATAAATAGGGAAGGTGGAGCTAGGCAGTTCAGTTCCTCTGAAGAGTTCCTGCAGTAGAGAAGCCTAAGAGAGGTCAGTCTGCAGTGGAGCTCAGTCTAGTTTAGAGAACTCAGTTAATAGTTCAGCAGTGGAGCACGAGGCTCCTGCTAGCTACATTCAGGGAGCCCCGATAGAGCTTAAGGTGTGCCGGCGCCATAAGATCGGTGAAGCGCTGCAAGCTGCCATTAGTGTGTATAGCCTAGTGAGGGCCCGAGTAGGCCGAAGGCGAGTGGCGAGTTAGTACATAAGGGGCAGAGGAGCTTAACCAGCTTACCCCGAAGCATTTACCGGACACCAGATCCGAGCTTACCGGGATCTCTATGACCCAGTAAGGCATACCCGGAATCCCTGGAGAACTACAAGTCCCAGGATCGCTAAGGTGCTGATATGTAACAGAGCCAGGAGACGCTTAGGCCCCGCATACTGGGAGCGTGAACTCCAAGACAAGGCCCTACCACAAGGTCAGCCAGCGCAGGACAGAGACAAAGTTAGGCCTTGCTCCAGGCAGGTCAGAAACTTACTACGCAAAGGCAAGAAACAGGAGGCCCTTCACCCGCTCATTGGGGAGGATCCTGATATGCACCCTTCACCCTACAGTGCTCCGGGATGTGCCTGAATTTCCACAAGTAAAAGGTACTGAAGTGACTACCGTGTCCGTTCCCGTTCTTGCTCTGACCTGCATTCCCACTGCATACGCTGCCCTGAGACCTAGCTCCACTTGTGGGGAGCTATATCATCGATCTGCCTTATCACCGGCCTCAGTGGACTGCTGCAGCGCTGGTGCTTCTCACCAGATACCACAGGTGGCATCAGGAAGTCTTATAAAATTAATAATTATCCACCCTTTTAAAGAGTGACCCCAGGGTATGGGTCCGGGAGCCGACCACCGCGACATCCCCAAGGCCAGGCAAAGGCCCGGGTACCGAGTCATCCCCATCCCCTGGGCTAGTCACATCCTCCTCCACCTCCTCTGCTGACCTCATCGACTGGCTGACTGTGGGTTGACAGTAAGTGGGATCTCCAACCTCGTCATCATCACCCTGTCTGTTCTCACACCCGTCGTCCTCAGAGCCAACCTCTTCCTGCCCTGACTGAAAAGTCAAGTTGTCGCTCCAATCAGGTATTTGAGTCTCATCATCGTCTTCATCATTGTCTCCACCAGCAGGAGTTACAGCTTGGGAACGAGGGTCTACATTATGCTCAGAACCTTCTTCATCTGGTCCTGGATCCGACTTATAAAGTTTCTGGGCATCAGTGCAGATCATTTCCACGTCTGGGTTAACAGAAGCTCTGGAGCAGACCTCCGTTTCCCAGGCTATAGTAGGAGTAAACAGCTGTGGAGACTCAACCATCTGTGTTACCCCATACTCAGACGGGCAGCTGGAGACTTGGGAGCTGTGAGGAAGCAAGTGCGATTGGGGTGACACCTCTGAGGACTGGAGTATTTGTGATGTTGAAGTTGAGGTGGAGGAGAGCCCACTTGAAGGAGCACTTGACTTGATATCCGTTGAAGCACCTGCTGTTTTTGTGCCTCATCTGGAATTTGTAGCCATGGGCATGTCCGTAAGAAAAGGATCGTATCACATTGTCCACGAAAAGAAGTAGACATCTTAGTTTGGCTGGAAGATGGTCTTTCTTCTGCAGATGTTACTCTCCCCCCCACTGCGGGGAGGCTCGACCCACCAGCGGACAGGCAGCAGTATTGGGAGAGCGGGGCTGGCCGTCAGGGTCCACTGCGGCTCTGGCACAAACCCGGCGACACGGAGGTGGCACGGGCAGGAACGGACTGGCCGTGTCGGCTTAACACCTTTTTGGTTTTAGAAGGTCATGACATGCCTATATCTGTGTCTCCCCCTCCTTTTACTCCTCCACCTCTTTTCTTTTTGCATGACTATATGTACTTGTCACTTTTCCATGTGTTAGTTGTGTCTTCTGAGCAGTTTGTCAGCTTTTGGACACCTTTGAAGGTGTTTTCTATGTGTTTCTATGTGTTTTTATTTGCCTGCCATTGGTTTTAACGGTGTTTGAAGGTGTTCAACGGACAGTTCGACGAACAGTTTGGCGAACATACGGGTGTTCGACGAACCGAACCGAACTCGAACACTACGGGGGTGGCTCAATACTAGTCAACAACTCTTCAGTGTTGTGCGGTTTGTCACCTAAACATATTAGCTTCAACTTAGCCTGTTGCCGCTGGGCCGAGGCAGTGCTGCACTGCTTCCAGCTTGCGACTGGTGTGGTCATTTTGGAGATGGAGGCTGAAGAGGAGAAGGAGGTGCTGGAGATGTAGAATGTGGGGGAAACCCTGATTGATCCAGGGCCTGCAATCCTCAGCGTCGGGAGGATGTGTTCCGTCCCAAGGTCCGACTGGGTCCCGGCTTCCGCTATATTAACCCAGTGTGCCATCAGCAAGATGTACCGTCCCTGGCCACAAGCATTTGTCCACTTGTCCGTGGTTAGGTGAACTTTCACAGTAACTGCGTTGTTGAGGGCATAGCTCATGTTGTGGGACACGTGCTCTGTAATGCAGACACATCACACCGGGAGAAATAGTGGCAGTTGGGGACCGAGTACAGAGGGATGGATGTTGCCATCAGGTTGCGGAAATATTCTGTCTCCACAAGCCTAAAAGGCAACATTTAGAGCGCAAGCATTTGCAAAATGTGGAATTTAGTAGTGTGGCCTGCGGGGCATTGGCTGCATGTTTGCACTTGCGTTCCAAGGACTGGGCTAGGGTTAACTGAACGCTGCGCTGGGACAAGGACGTGGATGTGCTGATGATGCTAGTAGTTGAGAGTGTGCAACAACAGTTGCAGGGCAAGAGGCATCTTTGCATGCACCATGGACAGGGGATTGGCGTGCACGCACAACAGCAAATGAAGCAATGGTGTCACCCGCAGACAATGTTTCTGGACCCTAGGATTCGGCCCACTTAGTCGGGTACTTTGCTGCCATGTGCCTGATCATGCTGGTGGTGGTCAGGCTGCTAATTTTGCTACCCCTGCTGATGCTAGCCTGGCAGGTGGTGCAAATGGCCTTTTTGGGGTTATCAGCAGAGTCTTTAAAAACAACCAGACTCGGTAAGACCTAACAATTTTATTGGCAACTTTGGTCGTCTTGGCATTACGGGAAATGCTTTTTCACCTTGTGTCTGCGGCCACCACACTGCTTCTTCCTGCCTGTTGTGGGCTACGCCTCCCTCCCCCTGTGTGTTGCTGTCCTCGCTCTGCATGCCCCCTGCCAGGTTGGATCAGTTACTGTGTCATCCACCTCCTCGTCTTCCACTTCCGCACCCTGGTCCTCCTCCTGACTTTCTGACAACTGTGTCTCATCATCATCCACCTCTTGTGACAGTAATTTCACTTTTCCACCGTTGCCTTCATGTGATCATGGCTTCTCAAATATTTGAGCATCGCTACATGCATTCTCCTCTTTACCTGCTTGAAGCTGGCCAGGCGAGAGGCCTGAATCTATAAATGGAAAAGTAAACAGCTCTTCTGAGTGTCCAAGTTTGGGATCAGTTCTCTCTGGGCACTCGGCATGGTGGGAGGATGGAGGATCTGGGTGAAGAATCTGCGGTCCAGACTCACAGCTACTGAGATTTGACTATGTGGACAACAGGGTGGTGGTGGTGGTGGGGGCAAAGTAACTGGAAGCATTTTCTGCTATCCAACCAACAACTTTTTGACTCTGCTCTGGGATCAATAGTGTGGTGTACTGCGGTCCCCTAGTAATTTCGACAGGAATTTCGAGCGACAAGATGTGGGTGTTTGTTGTGGCACAATTTCAGCTTGCCCATGGCCTCGGCCTCGACCTCTGCATGCATCATCACCATCACTTCCACTTCCCCTTCCCTTGCGACGCACCTTGCCCATTTTAAATGGAGGACAATATTTTCCACGTTCACTACAAATGGCTGGATTTGAACCGCTGTTATATGTGATACGTTTGACGGAGAACCACGGTTTTAAAAAGCGGGCCTGTAGTTTACTAATACTATTCTTCACAGCGACCTCGTGTGAATAGCTTCACCGACACACTGCAACAAAATGGAAATGGAAGCCAGAAGTGTCTGAGTTTGGAACGCAGTTATATGTCATTCGTCTGACAGAGAATCACGGCTTTAAAAAGAGGGCTTGTAGTTTACTAATACTATTCTTCACAGCAACCTCATGTGAATATCTTCACCGACACACTGCAAATAAATGGAAATGGAAGCCAGAAATGGCTGATTTTGGAAAGCAGTTATATGTGATATGTCTGACGAAGAACCACGGTTTTAAATGGTGGACCTGTAGTTTGCTAATACCAGTCTTCACAGTGACCTCGTTTGAATACCTTCACTGACACACTGTAACAAAATAGAAATGGAATCCAGAAATGGCTGATTTTGGAACGCAGTTATATGTGATATGTTTGACGCACAACCATGGTTTTAAAAAATGGGCCTGTAGTCTACTAATACCATTCTTCATAGTGACATCGTGTGAATAGCTTCACCGACACACTGCAACAGAATGGAAATGGAATTCAGAAATGGCTGATTTTGGAATGCAGTTATATGTGATACATCTGACGGAGAACCATGGTTTTAAAAAGCGGGCCTGTAGTTTACTAATACTATTCTTCACAGTGAACTCGTGTGAATAGCTTCACCGACACAGTGCAGCAAAATGGAAATGGAAGCCAGAAATGGCTGATTTTGGAACGCGGTTATATGTCATTCGTCTGAAAGAGAATCACGGTTTTAAAAAGCGGGCCTGTAGTTTACTAATACTATTCTTCACAGCGACCTCGTGTTAATAGCTTCACTGACATACTGCAATAAAATAGAAATGGAGGCCAATATTCTCCACGTTCAGTTCAGATTTCTGGATTTTTATCGCTGTAATATGGAAAAGATGTGGCAATCAAACAAATGGAGCAGAAAATGGTGTACTCTGGATTGCTTTGTAAGCAAATAATCAGGAGTAGGATAAAAAAAAATTAGCCTTGGTCCCTGATATCTGGGGCTATGTCTACAAATATCTTTAATAGTAGGATCAGTCAGAATGTGCAGTGGCCCCTCTTGTGCAGTATGCACTGAAGTCTGCCGCATACACTGTCTGACTTGATTTTTAAGCAAATAACCAGGATTAAGATAAAAAAAAATTAGCCCTGGCCCCTGATATCTGGGGCTATGTCTACAAATATCTGTAACAACAGCAGCTGCAGACAAAACGTGCAATGGACCCCCTTGTGCTATATGCACTGCAGTCTTCCAAAAACCCTGCCTGCCTAACTCCTGCTATCACCACTGAATATTTGCAGCTGGATTAGTCCTCAGAAGGACTCTTAGTTCAGATGGATATATAGATATGCTGTGGAATACCTATATTACTATAAACAAGCAAATCTCTCCCTGACTCAGCATCAGCTCTCCCTACTCTGCCTGTTTCTGGGGTACACTTTGACGAGCATAGGGGCACCAGGTCTTATATAGACTCAATGACGCTATGCTGCCAGCCAATCACTGTAATGCCCACAACGAACATGGCTATGGCATTACAGTGCGTGGCAAGCAATCCCTGCATGTTCATTGTCTCTCTAAAGAGCGCCAAACATGCAGAGAAGGGAGCCGAGCTCCCGCCTGAGCAACCCGGAACTACTCGCCGAGCTTGTCAGGCACCATGATGCTCGGGTAAGTACCGAGTAGCGGCGAGCACGTTCGCTCATCACTGTCCATTACCATTTCTTTTGGGAACAAACATTTCAGGGTGATTTTAGAATCTCAAGCAATTACTACATAATATTTTAGTACAGTTATGATGGCTTTAAAAGTTTATGAAAATGTTTTGTGCTGACATTTTACATTTGTAATCTTTGAATATATCTGGCCTGACTTCATGCTTTATTACACTAATCAATATGTTGAAGTAATACATTCATCAATACGAAACTGCAAGCTTTTCACTCTCATCTAAAAAATAACTTGCCTGACAGATATGGTACAGTGCAGTAGAAAAGCATTTTTCCCTTTCTATATGTCCACAGTTATATGCATATTTGTTACAATAAATATTTAATGACTGAGAAAAAATGATCATTAAAAAAAATAATAATGAAGCTGGGAAAACACAATACAATGTAATCTAACACCTACAGTATTACACCCCTGAGGAAAACTGGATGAAAAGCTAGTGGATGAAAAGCTAGTTGGCATAGGACCTCAAGTATGCAGATGGCATACTTGCGATCACATGACCGCCAGCTTAAGCTGTAAGTAGACAGGAATCCTGACAGTGTGCTTATTGTACATTGTCATGATTCGGCAATCAGCAGTCACATAAAATGATGGCTAAAATTGATCTTGAATCTACAAAACCCCATTAAAAGGAACGTGTCATCAGAAAATGTTTAAATTATGTTTTATGTTAACTTTGCTTTTTTAATTTTTGATAATGTTTTATTCATATAACTATAACTTCATGTTCTTTCAAGAAATCCAAATGTACATTCGCAGCAATAGACTGATTCATACCATGTACTGTATATTGTACTAAAGCATCTAATGAGCAATTGCAAAGGTCATTGTACAGTGAGGGGGAACAAGTAGAGCTGTAATATTACCTATTGTGAATGTGGTTCATCTTGTGTTATCAGCTGTGCATAGAGGTGTTACCTTTCATTATAATCCTGTCTGTGATGATAAGGAAACTGCTGTAAAATATTCCTGAAAGGACAGGAAGTATGTGTCTAAAATAGCCCATATCACCCAGTGTGAAAATTGCAATATTTCTATTTTTATCTTTGTAATATGTGCAAGAAACATTGTTAAATATTTTTTAAAAATAGATATGTTAACCAAATAATTCTTAATCAATCATTTACATCACTGATTACTTTAGGTTGAACCTAACCTATGAATGAACTTCACTATATGTTGAATTATTATCTCATACTTGATATATGCGATTTAGAATGTAACAATGTCTACTACTACTTCTGCTCAAGAGCATGAAAAGGACTTTGCTTAATCCTGTTATAAAATCCTGTTAGTCCTATAATTATGGTGCCATTTTCTAACCCACCCTCAACTTCATGTTTTTCAAACCCACGTTAGAGCTTAGTTTGCCCTGGCTTCAACCCTGTCAACAGAGGTCAGAAATAGAGATGAGCGGTGTTCGACTAGAACTGTTCGCCAATCTCAAATTCGAGCTGTTTTGGGCGGTGTTCGAGTTGTTCGACGAACCCGAACGATTTGCAAAAAATTCGGCTGTTCGAGGTTATGTTCGATAACTGTTCGTGCACCAAAAGCGTGTCCTGCATGTCTGGCGCTATTTAGAGCACCAATCATGCAGGGATTGTCTGCCACTCACTGTAATGCCACAGCCATGGTGGTTGTGGCATTACAGTGATTGCCCAAATCGATGGGAACAGTGCCAACAGTGAAACATGAAAAGCCGGCAATTCAGCAGCGGCATACACCTGTACCCGACAATTTAGAACCGAAAGAATAGAGCTTCACACATAGATTAGATAGATATAAACATGTCAGCCACATATATACGAAGTACAGTGAAAGTGCTGCTTACTGTACTTGTCATTTAGCGTAAAGGATTTATCAAAAAAAATAATAGTGTTTTCATGCACCGTCTCTTTAAAAAAGCCGGCCGGCAATTCAGCAGCGGTACCCGACAATTTAGAATAGAAAGAATAGAGAATCACACATAGATTAGATAGATAGAAACATGTCAGTCACATATATATGAAGTACAGTGACAGTATTGCTTACTGTACTTGTCATTTAGCGTAAAGGATTTATCAAAAAAAATAATAGTGTTTTCATGCACCGTCTCTTTAAAAAAGCCGGCCGGCAATTCAGCAGCGGTACCTGACAATTTATAACAGACAGAATAGAGCTTCACACATAGATTAGATAGATAGAAACATGTCAGTCACATATATATGAAGTACAGTGATAGTGTTGGTTACTGTACTTGTCATTTAGTATTAAAACAAAGGATTTATTATTAAAAAAATTGGCGTGGGGTTCCCCTTAATTATAGGCTCTAGCGGAGGTTAAGCAGACGGCTGGGGCAGATGTTTGAAGCCTGGGAAGGGGGTAATACCCACGGAGCTTCCCAGGCTACTAATATCAGCCCCCAGCTGAATACATAGCCTTTACTAGCTATTAAAATGGGGGACCCCCCCAAAAAAATGACGTGGGGTCCCCCCTAATTTAATAGCTAGCAAAGGCTAGGCAGACAGCTGGGGGCTGATATTAATAGCCCAGGAAGGGAGCCATGAATATTGGCCCCCTCCCAGGCTAGAAACACCAGCCGTCAGCCGCCCCAGAAATGGCGCATTCATAGGATGCGCCAATTCTGGCACTTAGCCTCGCTCTTCCACGCTGCCCTGGTGCGGTGGCAGGGGGTAATAGGGTTGGGGTTGATGTCAGCTTATAATGCCAGCTGACATCAAGCCCAGGTTAGTAATGGAGATGCGTCTATAAGACACCCCCATTACTAACCCCATAGTCAAAGTTAAAAAAAACACAAACACCCAGAATAAAGTCCTTTAATTGAAATAAAGACACAATCCTTTATTGTTCTAAATTAAACCATACTTACCGTCACGCCCATTCCAGCTGAAGCCAACGATCTCCTGCAATAAAAGAAAAATAATAAAGCAACCTCATCCTTACCTTTCCATGGTTCCCACGACAGCTTCAGCTCTGCTACATCGAGATGACAGGCTGGACCGCAGCAGAACGCTGCCATCCAGCCTCTCATCCCGCAGACACTGAGAAGCGCAGGCTTGCTTGCGCTGCTCAGCGTCTCTCTGTGACGACATCCAGATGAGCCGAGTTCATGTCCAATGAACTCGGCTCACCTCATGCACGTCACTGACAGCGTGGGAAAATTCTCACGCTGAAGCGGTGAGTGCAGGAGAATTCTCCCACGCTGTCAGTGACTTGCACAAGGTGAGCTCATGTCCAATGAACTCAGCTCACCTCCTGCACGTCACTGACAGCGTGGGAGAATTCTCCTGCACTCAGCGCTTCAGCGTGAGAATTCTCCCACGCTGAAGCGCTGAGTGCAGGAGAATTTTCCCACGCTGTCAGTGACGTGCATAAGGTGAGCTCATGTCCAATGAACTCAGCTCACCTCCTGCACGTCACTGACAGCGTGGGAGAATTCTCCTGCACTCAGCGCTTCAGTGTGAGAATTCTCCCACGCTGAAGCGCTGAGTGCAGGAGAATTTTCCCACGCTGTCAGTGACGTGCATGAGGTGAGCCGAGTTCATTGGACATTAACTCGGCTCATCTGGATGCCCTCACAGAGAGACACTGTGGAGCGCAAGCAAGCCTGCGCTTCTCAGTGTCTGCGGGATGACAGGCTGGATGGCAGCGTTCTGCTGCGGTCCAGCCTGTCATCTCGATGTAGCAGAGCTGAAGCTGTCATGGGAACCATGGAAAGGTAAGGATGATGTTGCTTTATTATTTTTCTTTTATTTCAGGAGATCATTGGCTTCAGCTGGAATGGGCGTGACGGTAAGTATGGTTTAATTTAGAACAATAAAGAATTGTGTGTTTATTTCAATTAAAGGACTTTTTTCTGGGTGTTGTGTTTTTTTTAAATACTTTACTAGAAATTCATGGTGGTCATGTCTAATATTGGCGTGACCCCATGAATTTCGGGCTTAGGGCCAGCTGATAATGCCAAGCTGGCCCTAACCCCTTTATTACCCAGTGAGCCACCGCATCAGGGCCCTGGATGAGTTGGGTACAGCGCCAGAAGATGGCGCTTCTATGAACGCGCCATTTTCCGGGGTGGCTGCGGACTGCAATTTGCAGCGGGGGTGGCCCAGAAAGCTTGGGCCTCCCTGCGCTGCGGATTCCAGCCCCCAGCTGCCTAGTTGTACCTGGCTGGACACAAAAACAGGGCAAAGCCCCACGTCAATTTTCTTTAAATTATTTCATGAAATAATTAAGAAAAAAAGGGCTTCCCTATATTGTTGTGTCCGGCCAGGTACAAATAGGCAGCTGGTGGTTGGGGGCAGCCCGTTCCTGCCTGCTGTACCTGGCTGGACACAAATATAGTGCGAAGCCCCACGTCAATTTTTTTTAAATTATTTCATGAATTTCCTGAAATAATTTAAAAAAATTGAAGTGGGGCTTCGCACTATATTTGTGTCCAGCCAGGTACAGCAGGCAGGAATGGGCTGCCCCCATCCACCAGCTGCCTATTTGTACCTGGCCGGACACAACAATATAGGGAAGCCCTTTTTTTCTTAATTATTTCATGAATTTCATGAAATAATTAAAAAAAATTGAAGTGGGGCTTCGCACTATATTTGTGTCCAGCCAGGTACAGCAGGCAGGAACGGGCTGCCCCCAACCACCAGCTGCCTATTTGTACCTGGCCGGACACAACAATATAGGGAAGGCCTTTTTTTCTTAATTATTTCATGAATTTCATGAAATAATTAAAAAAAAAGTATGTGGGGCTTCGCCCTATTTTTGTGTCCAGCCAGGTACAACTAGGCAGCTGGGGGCTGGAATCTGCAGCGCAGGGAGGCCCAAGCTTTCTGGGCCCCCCCCCCGCTACAAATTGCAGTCCGCAGCCACCCCGGAAAATGGCGCGTTCATAGAAGCGCCATCTTCTGGCGCTGTACCCAACTCATCCAGGGCCCTGGTGCGGTGGCTCACTGGGTAATAAAGGGGTTAGGGCCAGCTTGGTATTATCAGCTGGCCCCAAGCCCAAAATTCATGGGGTCACGCCAGTATTAGACATGACCGCCATGAATTTCTAGTAAAGTATTTAAAAAAAACACAACACCCAGAATAAAGTCCTTTAATTGAAATAAAGACACAATTCTTTATTGTTCTAAATTAAACCATACTTACCATCACACCCATTCCAGCTGAAGCCAACGATCTCCTGCAATAAAAGAAAAATAATAAACCAACCTCATCCTTACCTTTCCATGGTTCCCACGACAGCTTCAGCTCTGCTACATCGAGATGACTGGCTGGACCGCAGCAGAACGCTGCCATCCAGTCTGTCATCCCGCAGACACTGAGAAGCGCAGGCATGCTTGCGCTCCTCACTGTCTCGCTGTGACGGCATCCAGATGAGCCGAGGTCATGTCCAATGAACTCGGCTCACCTCATGCACGTCACTGACAGCGTGGGAAAATTCTCACGCTGAAGTGCTGAGTGCAGGAGAATTCTCCCACGCTGTCAGTGATGTGCATGAGGTGAGCTCATGTCCAATGAACTCAGCTCACCTCCTGCACGTCACTGACAGCGTGGGAAAATTCTCCTGCAATCAGCGCTTCAGCGTGAGAATTTTCCCACGCTGTCAGTGACGTGCATGAGGTGAGCCGAGTTCATTGGACATGAACTCGGCTCATCTGGATGTCGTCACAGAGAGACGCTGAGCAGCGCAAGCAAGCCTGCGCTTCTCAGTGTCTGCGGGATGACAGGCTGGATGGCGGCGTTCTGCTGCGGTCCAGCCTGTCATCTCGATGTAGCAGAGCTGAAGCTGTCGTGGGAACCATGGAAAGGTAAGGATGAGGTTGCTTTATTATTTTTCTTTTATTGCAGGAGATCGTTGGCTTCAGCTGGAATGGGCGTGATGGTAAGTATGGTTTAATTTAGAACAATAAAGGATTGTGTCTTTATTTCAAATAAAGGACTTTATTCTGGGTGTTTGTGTTTTTTTTAACTTTGACTATGGGGTTAGTAATGGGGGTGTCTTATAGACGCCTCTCCATTACTAACCTGGGCTTGATGTCAGCTGGCATTATAAGCTGACATCAACCCCAACCCTATTACCCCCTGCCACCGCACCAGGGCAGCGTGGAAGAGCGAGGCTAAGTGCCAGAATTGGCGCATCCTATGAATGCGCCATTTCTGGGGCGGCTGACGGATGGTGTTTCTAGCCTGGGAGGGGGCCAATATTCATGGCTCCCTTCCTGGGCTATTAATATCAGCCCCCAGCTGTCTGCCTAGCCTTTGCTAGCTATTAAATTAGGGGGGACCCCACGTCATTTTTTTGGGGGGGTCCCCCATTTTAATAGCTAGTAAAGGCTATGTATTCAGCTGGGGGCTGATATTAGTAGCCTGGGAAGCTCCGTGGGTATTACCCCCTTCCCAGGCTTCAAACATCTGCCCCAGCCGTCTGCTTAAGCTCCGCTAGAGCCTAAAATTAAGGGGAACCCCACGCCAATTTTTTTAATAATAAATCCTTTATTTTAATACTAAATGACAAGTACAGTAACCAACACTATCACTGTACTTCATATATATGTGACTGACATGTTTCTATCTATCTAATCTATGTGTGATGCTCTATCTTTCTGTTCTAAATTGTCGGGTACCGCTGCTGAATTGCCGGCCGGCTTTTTTAAAGAGACAATGCATGAAAACACTATTATTTTTTTAAATAAATCCTTTACACTAAATGACAAGTACAGTAAGCAACACTATCACTGTACTTATTATATATGTGACTGACATGTTTCTATCTATCTAATCTATGTGTGAAGCTCTATTCTTTCTGTTCTAAATTGTCGGGTACAGCTGCTGAATTGCCGGCCGGCTTTTTTAAAGAGACGGTGCATGAAAACACTAATATTTTTTTTAATAAATCCTTTACACTAAATGACAAGTGCAGTAACCAACACTGTCACTGTGCTTCTTATATGTGTGAGTGACATGTTTCTATCTATCTAATCTATGTGTGATGCTCTATTCCTTCTTGTCTAAATTGTCGGGTACCGGTGTATGCCGCTGCTGAATTTGCCGGCCGGCTTTTTTAAACAGAGTGTCTTCTGAGCAGTTTGTCAGCTTTTGGACACCTTTGCAGGTGTTTTCTATGTGTTTCTATGTGTTTTTGTTTGCCTGCCATTGGTTTTAACGGTGTTCGACGGTGTTCTAAGGTGTTCGACGAACAGTTCGACGAACAGTTCCTCGAACATCCCGGTGTTCGACGAACTGAACCGAACCCGAACACTACGGGGGTGGCTCAACACTAGTCAGAAAGAGGCATTATTTCTAGATTTCCAAAACTTGTAATTGCATTACTGCTTTCATACAAGATGCAACACAGCATGAATAGATCAAGTCTTCGAGTCTATGCTATACTATCTTATGCCTGTGACTTCATACTGAAGTTACATCCAGAAGATCCATACAGAATCTGAGAGAAACATGTGCAATGTTCCATTCAATGCCATAGTATAAAGTTATGGTCTCCTTCAAGAAAAACTTGCACCTCCGTAAAATATTGCCATACGGAGATAGTATTAAACCATTAAGGAGTTAACGTGCTACCATACAGACTTTGCTATACCCATGCTGTCTTATACTCACTTTGCCATGTTTTTGCTTAGTGAATATAATGTATATGGCTATTCTATTAAAACACCTTGCAAGCTTTACTTTTTTCAAATAAAAAAAATAGTCTGATATAGTGAAAATGTGTAACACTCTGAAATGTTTCAAACCCTTAGTTTTCATTACTTTGCAGTTGCCACCTATTACAGTGCAAACATCATTATGAATTCTGCTAGAGCTAATTTGATGCAAGAAAGAAGTAATGGAACACTAAAAGTTTATTACGGGAATTCTGCATAGTCTCTTTGACTCATTTTATTGAGTGCAGTTTTTTTCAAGCTTTATATATATTAAGCATCACTGATATATACTAGACAAAAATTTTACTTTAAAGTCCTTTTAATTTTTTTTTCATGTTTCTATAACAATTCTATGGTATTTTTAATACAATAATGCACATTTTTCAATTGATAACATTCTTTTAAAATGACAATTCACTTTCAATTAACTACTCTAAAAATAAGCAAGTAAAATACATATTTTATGGTTGGATATAAAAGACATGCTATTAAAAATATAAAATAGAAAGCTGAATATTTTACTATATAATGAGTAATTACAAATATTACAAATTTTGGGATTCAGTTATTTTTAGTAGTTTAACTAAGCTTTCTTAGCTTCCCATAAAAGAATAAATTCTATTTTCTGCCAATAAATTTCTGGCACATCTTGTATACCATTGAGCCACCATACAGCTCATTCAAAATTATTAGGTTAGTCAATGTCCAATATTCTGGATAATGTTATCTATATGAAATATTCTGAATATCATTTACAAAACAATTTTCAACTCTAAATCATACCAGATTTTAATACTAGAAGTTTGGACCGTCCCAAATAGGGTCACCGTGATGTGGTGGAATGGCTTTTACGTTTTTTATCAAAATTATGCCAACCAATGCTATGTTATTTTCATGCACTATTGTTACTTATTTATTTACTGCAGTGTATTTGCTCATTTTGTTTTTATCTAATTTTTTGTCTATTTAGTGGCCAATGTGAACAAACACCTGCATGTTGTATACATGCTAGCTTATATTACAGTTAATTTCTTTAGGTTTTTGTTACAGGTTTTTTATACTCAGTGAAAATAAGGGTGTGGCCTACCTTTCTTTGAGCTGGACAATAAGTTGATATAACTTCCCATTGCTAGGTGTCCATTAGTCTGGGTCTCAGTCCTGCTCGGCCCTTATTCACATTTACTTCATATGACATATGGTAAGGTTTTAATTCTAGAGGTTAGCACCATCCCAAATTGGGTCACCATGATGTGGTGGGATGGTTTTTATGTTTTTTTTATCAAAATTATGTAAACCAAGTACCCTATGTTATTTTCATGCACTATTGCTATTTATACACTGCAGGGTGTATGTTTTTATCTTAGGCTTTGTCTGCGAAGGACTTTTTATTTATTTTTTTATTTAGAAATGGTTAAAAAATTATTCCTTTTTTGTGTCATTTTGGATTAGGAAAATTGTTCTTTGCTGAACACTGACTCAAACTGACATTATCACTGTTACAGGTAATATCATCTAGCTGTGACTGAGACGAGTGATGTGCCATATATTCCATACTGCCCTTGCTTTCTTCCCCACTAATTCACTTACTGGAGGGAAAGAAGGCCAATTAGGGCCTGGGTTTAATAGTACTGCTGCCCTAAAGCCTGATGCCAATGGTGGTGTTGGTGCTTGCACTGCTGCTGTTGACTCTCACATTCTCAGCCGTATCATGCAGTTTTTTCTTTTACACTACCCTGTTCTTTTATTTTGCCAGTTTTTCTTTTACCATACATTTTATATAACACTATTATTAAATTGTGATAATTTTAAAAGAAAAATTGCAAAACTCGATATACACAATTAGGTCCAGATTTTTATTACATTTTTTTTGTCTACTTGTTCAACAAAATTCAACCCAATCAATCCTAAAACCCTCAATCCTAAAAATGACAACATAAAAAATGCTAGGTAGATATACGTATGTCCAAAAAGCCAACATGTGCAACAGGCCACTATATTGGGGTGGCTCGTACAAATGTAAAATTTGACTAGTAAAACAGATATTAAAAAGGAGATTATAAAATGCACACCTTGTGAAGTAGACAGTCGCAGTTAAATGTCTAGATTTTTGAGAATTTTCTTTTATATTTTTAAAAAGTAATTATTCCCACCTTCACAATTATGATTGAACAAGAATTGCAAACACACTGTGTGACACTGATTTCAGATTGTATTTCCTGTAAAAACTATTATACTGCCTTGCTTCTGCTTTCTATTACATTAAGAATACAGAAAAAGATATGTAATTGTTCAGCAAGACAGATGCCAGCTAGTCCATATCACTGATCAGTCACAATGAGTTTGGCATTGATGCTGGCACCTCTCTCATCTCTCTTCCCCAATCAATTGAATCTGTATTATTTATAGACTATTATTCTCATATAATTCACTTCTGCACTTATACAAGACATTACTGTCTGGAGTATTTGTCCAATTTTTAGTGCTTTCTTTTCCTTTCTCTATTACTGAATTGAGAGCTCTGACAAGCTCTCACTATTCTAAAGTTACTTTAAGAAGGCTGCTGCATTCTCTGACATTCACAAGCCCTGATAATCCCTCCTTATTGGCAGTACTGTACAATGAGATGTGATAGCTGCAAGGCATAATGCGGATGTCTGCGCGGTCCCACTTGATGTCATATCAGCCTTCTGTGTCTCATGCAATATTCTGCAATGTGTAAAAAAGAGCGGCCATTTTTTCTTCGATTCACTTGAATCAAATTGCAAATTGTTTAAATTCACTGGGTTGTACTATTTCCCCCCAAGAAGCTAGATACTCAGGAAGAAGGACTGAGATACTTCAAAACGCATTGGTTTTGTGGCCGCATCGGAACTCTATAGTTTTGTGCAGAGATGTCACACACCTTTCAACACGTGCATAGCAGGTCCAGGGATTCTACTTGCCAGAGTGTCCTATACATCTGGATTACAGCACAAGGGATACATGTGAGGACGCTCCTGCAATGTATCTACTTAAATCAGTACTTCCATTCTTTCAGCAACACATTGACTTCTCTACATGACCAGTTTGCACAGTAAGTATAACTCTCAAGACACCAGATATAGAACTTGGCATTAGTGTGTAAGGAGAAAAGACACTGTGAAACCAGAATAGCATGGAGACGTGGCAGAGGGGATGAGTTTGATCAGGCCTCTGGGTACAGCATTGTCAGGGAAATGAGCTGAGGAGCAAAACAGCGCATGTGCAAGTTCGGAGGTGATTCTGGCCCAGAAGAGAGAGATCATAGAATCATAGAATGGTAGAGTTGGAAGGGACCTCCTGGGTCATCTGGTCCAACCCCCTGCTCAAAGCAGGATTCACTAAATCATCTCAGACAGATGTCTGTCCAGCCTCTGTTTGAAGACGTCCATTGAAGGGGAACTCACCACCTCTCGTGGCAGCCTGTTCCACTCATTAATCACCCTAACTGTCAAAAAGTTTTTTCTAATATCTAATCTGTGTCTCCTCCCATTTAGTTTCATCCCATTGCTTCTAGTCTTTCCTTGTGCAAAAGAGAATAAAGATGATCCTTCTACAATGTGACAGCCCTTGACATATTTGTAGACAGCTATTAAGTCTCCTCTCAGTCTTCTTTTTTGCAAGCTAAACATTCCCAAATCCTGCAACCGTTCCTCATAGGACATGGTTTGCAGACCAGTCACCATTCTGGTCGCTCTTCTCTGAACTTGTTCCAGTTTGTCTATGTCTTTTTTAAAATGTGGTGCCCAAAACTGTACACAGTATTCCAGATGAGGTCTGACCAAAGAGGAGTAAAGACCAATAATGACTTCACGTGATCTAGACTGTATGCTTCTGTTAATACATCCCAGAATTGTATTTGCCTTTTTTGCTGCTGCATCACACTGTTGACTCATGTTCAGTCTATAATCTATTAGTATACCTAAGTCTTTTTCACATGTACTGTTGCTTAGCTCTATTCCTCCCATTCTGTATATGCTTTTTTCATTTTTATTGCCCAGATGTAGTACTTTGCATTTTTCCCTGTTAAAAACCATTCTGTTGGTTGCTGCCCACTGCTCCAGTTTATTTAGGTCTTTTTGAATCCTCTCTCTCTCTTCTCTAGTATTAGCTATCCCTCCTAGCTTTGTGTCATCAGCAAATTTAATCAGTTTACCCTCAATTCCTTCATCTAAATCATTGATAAAGATGTTGAACAATACAGGTCCCAGGACGGAGCCCTGTGGTACCCCACTTGAGACATTCATCCAGCTGGATGTGAAGCCATTTACAATCACCCTTTGAGTCCGATCACTAAGCCAGTTATGAATCCACCTAACAGTTGCCTGGTCCATTGCATACTTGGTCATTTTTTCAATAAGGATGGTGTGAGATACTTTGTCAAATGCTTTGCTGAAGTCAAGATATACTATATCTACAGCATTTCCCTGATCCACCCAGTCAGTGATTCTGTCATAGAAGGAAATTAAGTTAGTCTGACATGACTTGTTAGTTATAAACCCATGCTGACTCTGGTTAATCACTTCATTCTTATCCAGGTACTTACATACATGTTGTTTAATAATTTGTTCAAAGATCTTTCCTGGTATAGAAGTCAGACTCACCGGCCTATAGTTCCCTGGGTCCACCTTCTTCCCCTTTTTGAAGATAGGAACAACATTTGCTCTTCTCCAGTCTTCTGGGACTTCTCCTGTTCTCCAAGAATTTTCAAAGATTATGGAGAGTGGTTCTAAAATTTCTTCTACGATCTCCTTCAGTACTCTGGGGTGTAATTCATCTGGACCTGGAGACTTGAACTCATTTATGTTAGCTAAATATTCCCTCACAATCTTTCTGTTTACAGATAACTTGGATTCTTCTATTCCTTTAAAAGGACAGTGAAGATCAGTTGATGTTACATTTTCTTTCTGAGAGAAAACAGATGCAAAATAGGAATTAAAAAGTTTGGCCTTCTCAACATCCTCTCTTACCATTTCTCCATTTTCATCCTGTAAAAATCCTATAGCATCTTTGACTTTTCTTTTACTTTTGACATACCCCCAAAATCCTTTTTTATTGCTTTTGACATCTCTTGCAAGCCTTAATTCATTGTCAGCTTTAGCTAACCTGATACATGCCCTGCAGGATCTGCAGACTGCATTATAATCTTCTTTAGATATGCCTCCCTCTTTCCATTTAATAAACATTTCTTTCTTTCTTTTTAGCATGTGTTTAAGTTCTGTGTTCATCCATCCTGGTTTCCTTAAATGCTTCCCATTCTTCCTACTTTTCGGGATTGTTAACGATTGTGCTTTGAGAATCTCATTATTAAAAATTTCCCATCCTTCCTGGACATTTTTGTCCTTAAGGACATCCAGCCATTGGATCCCTCCTATTCTCTTTCTGAGTCTCTTAAAATCTGCCTTTCTAAAATCTAACCTTGAAGTTTGAGTCTTCACATGTCTTCCTCCTCTAGTTATCCAAAATTCTATAATAGCATGATCGCTGCCTCCTAGGGTCCCAGCCACTTTTACCTCCTCAACCATTTCCTCCTTGTTTATAAGGATTAGATCCAAAGTAGCAGATCCCCTTGTTTTCTCCCCTACCTTTTGGAAGATAAAGTTGTCAGCAAGAGAGGATAAGAATTTGCTTGACCTGTTAGTTTTACTTGAGAGAGATTCCCAACAAATGTCTGGATAGTTGAAATCTCCCATGACCACTACGTCATATTTTTTTGAGAACTTGGTCATTTGATACATAAAGAGTTCATCCATATCTTCAGCTTGCCCAGGTGGCCTGTAGTAAATGCCTACAATGGTGTCCTTTCCGTTGTTCTCTCCTTGTATTCTTACCCAAACAGTTTCCACAGAACTCCCAGTCTCTGAAGCTTCAATCTCTGTGCAGATATACGCTTTTCTAACATACAATGCGACACCTCCTCCTCGTTTATCAAGTCTGTTTCTTGCAAATAAGTTGTATCCTTTTAGCCTTTTATTCCAATCATGTGTATCGTCCCACCAAGTTTCAGTGATTCCAATGACATCATATTTCTTTTCCTGCGTTAGTAGTTCTAATTCTCCTTGTTTTTTGCCCATGCTTTGTGCATTTGTATAAAAACATTTTAGTTTGTGATTGGTTTCTCTTCCTCCCATATTTTTATTATTTAAATTGTTTTGTCTTTGTTCTTCCTTTCCACTTCCAGTAGCAGAGATCTCAATAGTATTTGTCAGCTGTATGGCTTTTTCTGGCCTTTTGCTTCCCTTCCCACATTGTTCTAGTTTAAAGCTCTCCTGATGAGTGCAGCAAGGCAATTTCCAAATACATGTTTTCCAGTCTTCGTAAGGTGCACCCCATCTCTAGCAAGTAGTCCATCGTATAGGTAATTCATTCCGTGATCCAGAAATCCAAATCCTTGTTGACGGCACCATCGACGTAGCCAGTTGTTCACCTGTAGAATCTTATTCCACCTCATTGTTCCATGGCCATCCACTGGGAGGATGGATGAGAAGACCACCTGCGCTCCCAATTCTTTCACTTTCTTGCCCAAGTCTTCAAAGTCACTGCAGATGGTTTCCAGGTCCTTTCTTGCGGTGTCATTTGTCCCCACATGTATTAGCAGGAATGGGTAGTGATCTGTAGGTCTGAAGAGTCTTGATATCCTGTCAGACACATCTTTAATTTTTGCTCCTGGAAGACAGCACATTTCTCTTGAGGTTATGTCTGGTCTGCAGATAGCAGCCTCTGTTCCTCTTAACAGGGAATCCCCCATGACCACCACTCTCCGTTTTTTCTTCACAACATTCTTCTTTCTCCATCCAGGAGGATTCTGAGGGCTTACAAGGTTATTCATTGCTGGCAAAGTCTTATCTTGCTGTATTTCTTCATGGTTCTCCTGCGAGAGAGCCTGGTACTGGTTCCTGAGCAGTATAGGTGCTGACTGCCTCTCTATCCTCCTGCTTCTCTGGGTCACATGCTTCCATTCCTCTGTTTCCTCAGGTGCAGTTCGAATTTCTTCTCTTTCTGAATCATGAAGAGATAATTCTGCTCTGTCTAAGAACTCTTCACCTTCCTTAATGATTTTCAAGGTAGTTAACCTCTCTTCTAGATTTCGCAACTTTTCCTCCAACAGGGACACAAGCTTGCATTTCTGGCATGTGAAGTTTGGCTTTTCCACTGGCAAGTCTGTGAACATGTAGCAGGATATGCAGCTCACCAAATGGCTCCTGGACTCTTCCATGTTCTTACTGTTAATGTTCTGAAAACAGTGAAAAAAGCTTAAAAAAAAAGCTTCAAAATGCGCGCGCTGGTAGGCGCGCGGTTTACCGATGTCCTCTTTTCAGCTCCAACAGCCAAAATCCAGTGTTCTTTGAGCTCACGGAGACTCTTCACTTACCCCAAAATGCAGTGGGAATATGCAAATTATCTCCTCAGGACTCCTCCCCTGGAGATGGTAGGAGCGACAGCAGTGTCCAGAGCTCTTGTCAGGAAGAAAGGTCCCGCTTATCCGCCCAGCCCAGACGTCAACGGTCAAGCCCTGAAGAGCCGAGCTATGCCAGTCAAGGTTCCCAGCCCAGATGTTGACGGTCAAGCCCCGAAGATCCGAGTGACGCTAGTCAAGGTTCCTCACCCGAGGGACGTCGGTCGACAGAATGGGGACAGGCTGTGGCAGCTCGGTTCTTAGACTAGTGCGCCAGTGACAGGATGTGGCAGAAGCTCTGTAGGTGTCAGATCAGAGATTCACGGCCGGGTCGGTGACTAGGAAGGACAAGCGAGATGGGCCATTACTTCTGACAGAGACATATGGTACCGAGCACGGATAGAGGGAAAGACAGTAGTCAAACGGGGACCAGCAGACGCCAGAGCGACATTGCAAAAGTGGATAGAGAGTTACGGGGGATAAGGGCAGAAAGTTGTGATAGGAACAGAGTATGACCAACCTTTAAAAGACTGGCCCTCGCCCAGTACAGTTAATGACAATCTAGTTCCCCTTCCCTCCAGTAAATCATTTTAAACTACCAGCCCCTGAATTCTAGTGTATTCTGATAATTTATTCCGTTATGTGATTTACTGCTAATTTTACTGTCAAACGTAAAGAAATTGAAACCATATAATACGTGTTTTACAATTAATATTAGTTGATAAATAAAAGAAATATACTTTTGTTCCGCCTGTGTCTCCGCTGTTGCATTCTGGTACCTGCTTACCGCTCCAGCTGAACTTTAGCTGCGATTGCATGCATAACCCTCTTCTATTGCTCCTAATACAGGGCACATGACAGTCCATATATACAGCTTACATACCCCAGCAAAATTTTTCCTTTCTTAGGCTATGTGCCCACGATGCAGAAATGAAGCAGAAATTTTCCTGACCATTTCTGCATCTCCTTGCCAGAAAAACTCATGCGGATTCTATGTGCGTTTTTGATGCGTTTTTCAGGCGTTTTTTATGCATTTTGTAAGCGTTTTTGAAGCATTTTTGAAGCCAAATAAAGTTAGTGGAAAAAAAAAAGGGCCAATATGATGTAATTTCCTAGTCAAACCCCTATTCACCATTTTAGAAGTATTCAGGATACCACAAGAACTGCAGCCTGTGCATTTCAGTGAACCATACTCGTTCCTTTTGCTGCTGACTGCAGTAAATCTCATGAATCACTACAGCGAGCTAGTAAGATAATAAATGTAAGTAGATGGTTTGTTATATTGTATGTAGTGTGTACTAACCTATTATTCTCCAATAGGAGCGGTCGAGGAGGAGGAGAAGACCCGAAAAGCTGTGAGTGCACCCTATCGTGCAGGAGCGGGCCGACAAGGGGCACTTCAATGTGCTGTACCAGGATTTAAGGAGGTAATAAATATGGGAAAAAAGGATATTGCTATCCGTGTGTACCTAATGTATTTTTTAAATGAGTTGTTATTTTTTTGTAAAAAAATATATTTTATTACATTTTAATCTTTGAGAAGCTAATATTTATTTTGAACTTTTACAGATATCTCAAAAAATTCCAGCAGTTTTGTCTGCTCACCATTGCTGCGTTTGATTGGCTGCTGCATTTTCTTTCTCTCGACCTGGACTACACTGACACCATAATGAGAAGGGCCATCTCTGCTGAGGAAAGGCTGCTCATCACCTTGAGGTAAGTTGAACATTTTAATATATGTCTACATATATGTATATATTTTATGTATTAATATTTTATTAAACTTAATCAACATATGCTATCACGTCCCCAAGTATTTTCTCAGTATTCAGACAGTATATTTGCTGTGGAGTTGGATACAAAACCAGGTGAGGAACAATGCGAGAAATTAAATAGAAACCCGTCACCAATAGTGTTGAGCCACCCCCATAGTGTTCGAGTTCGGTTCGGTTCATCGAACACCCATATGTTCGCCGAACTGTTCGTCGAACATCGTCAAACACCATTAAAACCAATGGCAGGCAAACAAAAACACATAGAAACACATAGTAAACACCTTCAAAGGTGTCCAAAAGCTGACAAACTGCTCAGAAGACACAACTAACACATGGAAAAGTGACAAGTACATATAGTAATGCGAAAAGAAAAGAGGTGGAGGAGTAAAAGGAGGGGGAGACACAGATATAGGCATGTCATGCCCTTCTAAAACCAAAAAAGTGTGAAGCCGACACGCCAGTCCGTTCCTGCCCGTGCGACCTCCGTGTCGCCGGGTTTGTGCCAGAGCTGCGGTGGACCCTGACGGCCAGCCCCCCTCTCTCAATACCGGTGCCTGTCCGCTGGTGGGTCGAGCCCCCTCGCGGTGGGGGGGGGGGTGTAACATCTGCAGAAGAAAGACCATCTTCCAGCCAAACTAAGATGTCTACTTCTTTTCGTGGACAATGTGATACGATCCCTTTCTTACGGACATGCCCATCGCTACAAATTCCAGATGAGGCACAAAAACAGCAGGTGCTTCAAAGTATATCAAGTGCTCCTTCAAGTGGGCTCTCCACCACCTCAACTTCAACATCACAAATACTCCAGTCCTCAGAGGTGTCACCCCAATCGCACTTGCTTCCTCACAGCTCCCAAGTCTCCAGCTGCCCGTCTGAGTATGGGGTAACACAGATGGTTGAGTCTGCACAGCTGTTTACTCATACTATAGCCTGGGAAACGGAGGTCTGCTCCAGAGCTTCTGTTAATCCAGACGAGGAAATGATCTGCACTGATGCCCAGAATCTTTAGGTGTCGGATCCAGGACCAGATGAAGAAGGTTCTGAGCATAATGTAGACCCTCGTTCCCAAACTGTAACTCCTGTTGGTGGAGACAATGAGGAAGATGATGATGAGACTCAAATACCTAATTGGAGCAACAACTTGACTTTTCAGTCAGGGCAGGAAGAGGTTGGCTCTGAGGACGACGGGTGTGAGAACACACAGGGTGATGATGACGAGGTTGGAGATGCCACTTACTGTCAACCCACAGTCAGCCAGTCGATGAGGTCAGCAGAGGAGGTGGAGGAGGATGTGACTAGTCCAGGGGATGGGGATGACTCGGTACCCGGGCCTTTGCCTGGCCTTTGGGATGTCGCGCTGGTCGGCTCACGGGCCCGTACCCTGGAGTCAGTCTTTAAAAGGGTGGATAATTGTTAATTTTATAAGAGTTCGTGACACAACCTGTGGTATCTGGTGAGAAGCACCAGCGCTGCAGTAGTCCACTGAGGCCGGAGATAAGGCAGCTCGATGGCATAGCTCCCCACAGGAGGAGCTAGGCCTCAGAAAAGAGTATGCAGGGGGAATGCAGGACAGGCGAGACCCAGGTGGGTCAGAGCAAGAATGGGAACGGACACGGTAGTCACTTCAGTACCTTTTACTGGTGGAAATTCAGGCACATCCCGGAGCACTGTAGGGTGAAGGGTGCATATCAGGATCCTCCCCAATGAGCGGGTGTAGGGCCTCCTGTTTCTTGCCTCTGCGTAGTAAGTTTCTGACCTGCCTGGAGCTAGGTCTAACTTTGACTCTGTCCTGCGCTGGCTGACCTTGTGGTAGGGCCTTGTCTTGGAGTTCACGCTCCCAGTATGCGGGGCCTAAGCGTCTCCTGGCTCTGTTACGTATCAGCACCTTAGCGATCCTGGGACTTGTAGTTCTCCAGGGATTCCGGTTATGCCTTACTGGGTCATAGAGATCCCGGTAAGCTCGGATCCGGTGTCCAGTAAATTCTTCGGGGTGAGCTGGTTAAGCTCCTCTGCCCCCTATGTACTAACTCTCCACTCGCCTTTGGCCTACTTGGGTACTCACTAGGCTATACACAATAACGGCAACTTGCCGCGCTTCACCGATCTTATGGCGCCGGCACACCTTAATCTCTAACTGGGCTCCCTGAATCTAGCTAACAGGAGCCTTGTGCTCCACTGCTGAACTATTAACTGAGTTCTCTAGACTAGACTGAGCTCCACTGCAGACTGACCTCTCTTAGGCTTCTCTACTGCAGGAACTCTTCAGAGGAACTGAACTGCCTAGCTCCACCTTCCCTATTTATATGCCTAACGGGCTCCCTCTGCTGGTCTGAGGTGGAAGGTGGAGATGTGTGAATGTTTATGGAGGCCTCTTGTGGAGGATTCCATCAATGCACTCTTCTAGGATCTGTGATACCAAGCGCAGCTGGGCGTCACAGATGCTATTGACGACGAGGTTAGGTTGCGCCTTCCTGGACAGAGACGGAGTGCTGGAAGCACTTCAACAACTGCATCCTCAACGACAACTCTGCCTCTCACCACAAGTCGTAGTGGCTCTTCAGGTCGCATGGGCTCTAAGCCTTGCATAGCCTGGGTATTTTTTCAGATCGATAAGGATGACCCAACTCGTGTTATCTGTAATATTTGTCACCAAAAGCTAAGTAGAGGCCAAAAAATTAATAGTTTGCCAACCACCGTCTGCCCCATCTTGTGCATCCGCGGCCTCTTCATCCTCTGTGACTGGGGGGACAGCAGTCACACATGTTTTTTGACGCAGACCTGCCACCTCTTTACCCGCAACAGCCATTGTGATTGGCAGATCATCATTTCATTTGGAAGTGGAAACACCAGCTGGTGTTGAGCGCTCTCCGACATCGAGAGCACCACCTTTGGATCAAGGCAACCTAACTTTTCCACCTGCATCTTCCTCACAGACAGGCAAGTTTGCCGGGGACACCCTACTCAACCCCGTCTAAGCACAACAGCCAGCCATCGGTCCCTCAGATGTGGACAATTTCCTCCTAGCCATGACAAAGCTAAGAGGTTGAATTTCACCATCTGCAAGCTGTCGGCTACAGAAATGCTGCCTTTCCGCCTGGTGGACACAGAGGATTTTCGAGACCTTATGTCCGTCGCAGTGCCCCAGTACCAGATGCCCAGTCGGCACTACTTCTCAAAGAAAGATGTGCCTGCGCTCCACCAGCATGTCGCACACAACATCACTCTGTGTGTGACAGGGTGCATTTCACCACAGACACTTGGGCGAGTAAGCATGGACAGGGGCGTTACATGTCGCTGACTGGGCACTGGGTAACTATGGTGACAGCAGGACAAGGGGCTGCTGTCCAAGTCTTGCCATCCCCAAGAGTTGTACGTCAATCCTCTTTATCTAGAAGTTCCTCCACTGCTTCTGCCTCCTCAACCTCCTCTCGGTCCTCCACATCCACCCAAAGCCTGTCTGGTCATGCCACAAGCTTTCTAACTGCACAGAAGGGATCCTGCACACCTCCTTACCATGCTGGCAGCAGGGCTCAACGTCATCAGGCGGTTTTTACTTTGAAATGTCTGGGAAATGTGAGTCACACAGCTGAGAAGTTGTGTTCAGCTCTGGAGACCCAGTTTCATGAATGGTTGTCTCCACTGGACCTGCAACCAGGGAAGGCCGTGTGCGACAATGCTGCAAACCTGGGTGCGGCCCTTCACCGGGGCAATGTCACACACGTGCCTTGTATGGCTCACGTGTTGAACCTGGTTGTCCAGCAATTTTTAGCCCACTATCCCGGACTAGATGGCCTTCTGCAGAGGGCACGGTCGCTGTGTGCTCACTTCCGCCATTCGCATCCCACAGCTCAACGACTTATATCTCTACAGAAGTCGTTGGGCCTGCCAGTTCACCGGCTGAAATGCGATGTGCTGACATGGTGGAATTCAACTCTGCACATGTTGCAGCGACTGTGGCAGCACCGACAAGTCCTGATGCAATACGTTCTGACGTATAGCCTGGGCCAAAGAGATCCAGAGGTGGGGCAAATAACGCTGCAGGAGTGGTCTCAGATCAGGGACCTATGAAGTTGACGCGCCCCCTGGGCCGTGGGGTACCCGGAGTCGGGTTGGTAGAATCTGGGGTTTGTAGTCACTGTGGCGGCGACCCGGTCCGTGACCCAGGGCGGTCAATCCAAGGGTAATTTGTATATATGGGTTTTAAAATGTCCGACTTCGCCACCTGTGGAGTGCGGCCAAAGGGGCCGCCGCTGCGGAACAGTCCTCTGAAGTTGGTGGTTTTGCAGCAATGGTATTATTACTCCCCACAGGAAGAGTGTAGCTTCAGGGCAGTGTGGGTGGATGACTGTGGTTGTAGTGCAGGGAGTCAGTAATGAACACAGAGTCCGTGTGATGCAGTCCCAAGATCTTTACTCACAGTTGTTGCAGTCCAGATTACAGGTACCAGAGCAATCTCCCCTGTCATGCTGTGCGTACTCAGTGAGGGCCTCAGTCCACCCCCAGATAGCTACGGAGTACTTAGCAGGACCCCCTTCTGTGTGTCCTTTCTCTGGCCTTCTCCCTGCACCTCACACCCAGTGACACTTCTATCCAGTATCCTCGGGCCTTGGCGGGCGACGTGTGTTCCGTCCCCTGGGTCCTATGTGGATGCCTTCTTAGTGAGACTGGTGTGGACTTTGGCCTGCAGAACATGAAATGCTGCAGCCTCCGGTTTCAAGTTGAGCCTTGCTGTTTCTCCGCTAGTTGAGGGACTGGTTCCCCTTATCTGGCCTGACCCCTCTACCTCCTGGTAGCAGCGGGCGTACGGATGGCCTTCTGCGCGGCCTGTACCCCTAGGGTCCCTTCGGTTCCTGGAGCCTTCCTGCTCCCACTCCTCTCTTCTCTCCTTCAGTCCTGGGCCTCCCAGGCTAGGCCCGCCTCCGGAGCAGAGCTCATGCAGAGCCTCTGCTCCTGTCACTTCTCCTCTGACTGGCTTGCTCTTTCTAAGATGGCTTCCTATTTATACTCTTCCTGTCATGTGCTCCCCTAAGCTGCTTTCTCCACCCACACCCACTACATAGGACCCTCCCACCAGCTAGGGACCTGGGACTGTGCTCTCCCTTAGGAGAAAACTCGCCCTACCCCCACTGCGGGTATGTGTTGGATGCAGGTGTTAGGGTTCCGAGCCATACTCCTTCCTTACCTGAGGGTGAGATACCACACCTCTGGGTGAGATGCAGTACCTCTGTGGCGACTGAACCCTCAGAGGTGATACACACCCTTCTGCACAGTTTTGAAATGGCGACGAAGATGTTTAGTGATGACGACGATGCCATTATCAGCATGACTATTCTTGTGATTTACATGCTGGAGCACACGTTAAACAGATTTCAGAGTCAGGTGGTGGGACAAGAGGAGGTGGAGGAAGTAGATGAGGAGTCATATGCGGAAAGGATAACATCTCCAAGGTCCAGACGGTCGGCAGCACCAAGGCGGCAGGCATGGGAGGGTGGGGGAGAGGGATTAACCAGGGCACATTGTAGCAGCCAAACTGTTGAGGAAGGTGCAGGAGCCAAGAAAGAAGTGAAGGACGAACTGGCTATGGGCATGTAAGACTCATCAGATGAGGGAGACCTTGATCACATTTCTGTTGTGCGAGGTTGGGGGGAGAGGGCAGAGGAAGGAAGCATGATTCTTGCCTCGCTACCAACACAACAAGGACTTGGTCCTCCTGGATGCGCAAGACACATGAGAGCCTTCTTGCTGCATTACCTGCAACATGACCCTTGGATTATCAGAATTCAAAGTAATCCCGACTACTGGGTTGCCACACTCTTAGATCCGCGGTACAAAAGTTAATTTGCCGAAATAATTCCTGCCATAGAAAGGGATTCACACATGCAAGAGTATCTGCAGAGGCTGTTGCAGAATCTTACATGTGCTTTTCCACAAAACACTAGTGGTGCACGTAGTGAATCTCACAGTACTAACTTGCAAACCGTGGGACTGTCGAGTCTTCATCACTCAAACCGTAACAGTAACACAGTATCTGCTGGTAACAGCAATTTTGTGGAATTGTTTCACCTCTATTTTAGACCATCCTTTGCAAGGCCACAGGAGACAAGAAGTCTGACACATAGTCAACGCCTAGAGAGGATGGTACAGGAGTATCTCCAAGTGAACATCGAAGCTATGACTGTGTCACTGGACTCTTGCTCATTTTGGGATTCCAATCAGGAAAAATGTCCGGAGCTCGCCACTCACGCCTTGGAGATCTTGTCATGCCCCGCAGCCAGCGTTCTGTCTGAATGTGTGTTCAGCGCTGCTGGTGGTGTGCTGACAGATAAGCGCACGCGGCTGTCCACTGACAATGTAGACAGACTCACGTTCATAAAGATGAACAAATCTTGGATCCGCAAGGGGTTTTTTACCCCTGTGTCATCCTGGGGAGACTAAAAGCTTGAGGATTTGGTAAAATCACCTCACCAACCTTTTTAAGCAACTCTGTGGCAATTGATGCCACTTAAGTGGAGTCTGTGCCACAATTTTTGGAAAAAATGGAGACTCTTTTTGGAGTCCCCTTGCTGTGTTTTACGTGACGTTGGCATCGTCAATTCCAGGTGGGTTGGGTCGCCCCCCCCCCTTTTAACTGTAAGAAACTACATACACTATGGCTTGGGGTAACACAGATGGTTGAGTCTGAAGACCTGTTTACTCAGAGGTCTGCTCCAAAGCTTCAGTGTCTGCTAGTCAGCGAAGAATTTTTAACTGCATCTAGCCTAGGCAATACTTTGGGCGTAGTAGCCCAGCTGCGAAGCAAGCTGCACCGCCTGTGTATCTAATAAGAATTTTTAAATGCATCTAGCCTAGGCAGATTGTGGGAACCCCCAACCAAACCCAGACGCTCAGCCCCCCTACCGCCCCCCTTTCCTTGACAATACAATAATGTAACTCTTACAACTGGATGGGTGAGGATCGGTCACAGCTTTATTAACTCTTTATACTCATTCCATTAGAAAGGCATTTTATTTCTAAAATAATTCAGCTTGTTGCAGCATGCCCTGGGTCTCCACACCGGCAAGTTGGCCAACAAGTGTAACTCTCCAACATGTCCTTTCTATTTCCAGGCCACGGAGGATCCTGCGTACTCGTATGCAGGACTCTGACCCCCATCCATCTCTCTTAACGCTTGTTCCACTCCGTCCTGGAGTCCTGACAGGAATATGTCCAATATCTATTAAGTGAACGCCATCAGGCCGTATGAGGCCTGCTTTATCTCCTTCCAGTTGTCGGTGTCGTATTACTAGACTGCCTCTGTCTCTTCTAAATTTTGCCATCCGAATATTTATTACCTGCCTTGTCCGTTCGATGGCCGTGATGTCTCGCGTACCTTGCCATACAGCTATCGGCACAATCTCTGACCATACTATAGTTAGTTTTGTGAAAAATTCTCTGAAGCGCTCAGTGTCTAGTTTCATTATTGCCATTAGTTATGCGCTCTTGTGATGACCTAGGTCATTTCCCCGGGCCTGTATAACTAAGATGACCGGACCTCTTGCCTCTCTCCCTACCTTGATTACCTCCATTAGTACCTGTGGCCATAGCAGGCCTCTAATACCTCTCCAGTTGAAATATGTGTTATGAAACTCTAATTTCCTCCCACCTGGGCGGACTTTCGCCCTTTTTTCTGCCCAATATATATGCGAGTGGCCTATCACCCACACTGTTGGCTTAGCGTCACCTGTAAAAGAAAGAAACCACGTTAGGATAACAAGTCTGGTCTTATGTATCTCGCCAAACACGTGGATCACCATCTCCCTATCCTCTGAACTTCCGTTTCTGACAGACCTGCTCTTGCTGCTTCCGTGGCCGCGCCTCTGCGGAATGAGTGTGTCCCGTAATCTTTGGGGTGGTTCCTTGCCGATGTTATGCATTTATTAAATATAGCTTGGAACTGGTATCTTGATAATGGCGTTCCATCAATGTGTGATAGGAAGAAATTACTTTGTGATCTGATGGTTATATATGTTTTTACTATTGTTACCCGACTCAGTGTACCGTTTGGGGTTTGTAGAAGTACCCAAGTGCCCCTGCCCGCTGGAACCGTTTTCGATTGGCGTATGCGTAGACGTTTTGCATTATTGGCTATGACTACGTTCTGGTGTAATAAGCCTCCACTGGTGGTAATTTTGGATGGAGGGACTAATTTGCTTATGCATAGCACTCCGAAGAAGGCGACCGCAAATGCAGTAGACAGTAGTGTTGCTTCAAATTGTGAGTGTCATGTTAATGGTGTTAGGGATATGATGTGAGAAATCAGTTTTAGTGACAAGGGACGGGACGTCTACACTCCTGACTTGGCTGACCCCTTTTCCACCCTTTTATGTATTGTCTGATGATGAATCTCTTTGTCACATCTCCCCAATTCAGTAGTTTTAAGTGAAATGCTACTCCTTTCAGACACCGCAGCGCTGATGCCCCTGATATGCCCCTCATCAATAGCTGGTGGAGAAATTCTATGGTGACTTGTAATCTGGCTTGTTTACATTGGTCAACCCGTCTGCCTGCTACTAGTCGTGTCCACTCTTCCCATGCCTTACCGTATGCTTGCCACGTCGACGGGGCTACTGACGCTCTGATTAATGGCATCAACTATTCGCCACTAGATCCCATAGGGAGGGTGGGCAACTGTTGCCCGATGGGTGGGCGTTGGGGAGGAGCTCTGTGAAAATCTGCCAATTGAATTGAGATAAAGCGTTAGCAGCAGATTTAGGCCCCTCAGCATCGTGGCTAGGGCAGACCCATGCATTGTGTTTTAGGCACAGGAATGCTAGCCGGTGTAGACGGGAGAGACGACGATGCCATCTTATTAATGCAGTGCGCTAGGCTGGTGTTTTTTGTTATGAAGCGTATATTTTTGTTAGCCAGGAGCGCGCCCCTTATTTCTATTGCTACCACTATTGGGAAGAAAAATTTTTTTCCGGGCAAGATGCAGCAAAAAATTATTATTAATTTCAAGGCTGGTGAAGCTTGGTATAGATGGCCTAATACAATGAGTACCACACAATGCTACTATGCCCAATATTATTTTCCAGGCAAGATGCAACTAAAATTTATTAGTAATTTGAAAGCTGGTGGAGCTTAGTATAGATGGCCTAATAGAATGAGTGCCACACACAGCTAATATGCCCAAAATTAGTTTACAGGCAAGATGCAGCTAAAAATTATTTTGAATTTGCAACCTGGTGGAGGTTAGTATAGATGGACTAATAGAACAAGTCCCACACACTGCTACAAGCTGAAGCTCAAATATTTTTTCAGAGCTAGATGCAGAGAAAAATTATTTTGAATTTGCAACCTGGTGGAGGTTAGTATAGATGGAATAATAGAACAAGTCCCACACACTGCTATTAGCCCAAGCCCAAATATTTATTCATAGCTAGATGCAGATAAAAATTATTTTGAATTTGCAACCTGGTGGAGGTTAGCATAGATGGACTAATAGAACAAGTCCCACACACTGCTACAAGCTGAAGCCCAAATATTTTTTCAGAGCTAGATGCAGAGAAAAATTATTTTGAATTTGCAACCTGGTGGAGGTTAGTATAGATGGACTAATAGAACAAGTCCCACACACTGCTACAAGCCGCAGCCCAAATATTTTTTCAGAGCTAGATGCAGATAAAAATTATTTAGAATTTGCAACCTGGTGGAGGTTAGTATAGATGGACTAATAGAACAAGTCCCACACACTGCTATTAGCCCAAGCCCAAATATTTATTCATAGCTAGATGCAGATAAAAATTATTTTGAATTTGCAACCTGGTGGAGGTTAGTATAGATGGACTAATAGAACAAGTCCCACACACTGCTACAAGCCGAAGCCCAAATATTTTTTCAGAGCTAGATGCAGATAAAAATTATTTTGAATTTGCAACCTGGTAGAGGTTAGTATAGATGGACTAATAAAACAAGTCCCACACACTGCTACAGGCCAAAGCTGAAATATTTTTTCAGAGTTAGATGCAGATAAAAATTATTTTGAATTTGCAACCTGGTGGAGGTTAGTATAGATGAACTAATAGAACAAGTCCCACACACTGCTACAAGCCGAAGCCCAAATATTTTTTCAGGGCTAGATGCAGATAAAAATTATTTTGAATTTGCAACCTGGTGGAGGTTAGTATGGATGGACTAATAGAACAAGTCACACACACTGCTACAAGCCGAAATATTTTTTCAGAGCTAGATGCAGATAAAAATTATTTTGAATTTGCAACCTGGTGGAGGTTAGTATAGATGGACTAATAGAACAAGTCCCACACACTGCTATTAGCCCAAGCCCAAATATTTATTCATAGCTAGATGCAGATAAAAATTATTTTGAATTTGCAACCTGGTGGAGGTTAGTATAGATGGACTAATAGAACAAGTCCCACACACTGCTACAAGCCGAAGCCCAAATATCTTTTCAGAGCTAGATGCAGATAAAAATTATTTTGAATTTGCAACCTGGTAGAGGTTAGTATAGATGGACTAATAAAACAAGTCCCACACACTGCTACAGGCCAAAGCTGAAATATTTTTTCAGAGTTAGATGCAGATAAAAATTATTTTGAATTTGCAACCTGGTGGAGGTTAGTATAGATGGACTAATAGAACAAGTCCCACACACTGCTACAAGCCGAAGCCCAAATATTTTTTCAGGGCTAGATGCAGATAAAAATTATTTTGAATTTGCAACCTGGTGGAGGTTAGTATGGATGGACTAATAGAACAAGTCACACACACTGCTACAAGCCGAAATATTTTTTCAGAGCTAGATGCAGATAAAAATTATTTTGAATTTGCAACCTGGTGGAGGTTAGTATAGATGGACTAATAGAATGATGCTATGCCCAAAAGGTTTTACTTCACTAGGTGCAGTAAAAAAATTGGTATTCTATGCACAGGTGGTGTAGCTTGCAACACAGATAGGCTACTCCACTGACTAACTCACACTGCAAGAGGCCAAAAAGAATTTGCTTTGCTAGATTTAGCCAAATGCTGTGAAAAAAACTTGCACAGCACTAAAACAGACCTGCCTGGCAAGAAGTGATAGGAACTCATGTAACCTAGCCCTCAAAAGTATTGCAATTACAATTAGTCTTTACTCCCAACCTATCTATTTAAGAGCACAGACCTGCCTGATAAAAGTGATAGGAACTGATGTAACCTAGCCCTGAAAAGGACTGCAATTACAATTAGTCTTTACTCCCAGCCTATCTATTTAAGAGCACAGACCTGCCTGATAAAAGTGATAGGAACTGATGTAACCTAGCCCTGAAAAGGACTGCAATTACAATTAGTCTTTACTCCCAGCCTATCTATTTAAGAGCACAGATCTGCCTGATAAAAGTCATAGGAAATGATGTAACCTAGTCCTTAAAAGGACTGCAATCACAACTATTCCCTACTCCTAAGCTATCTGTAGATTTGTGCGAAAATTGTCTTGAAATTAACAAAATATAGCGCACACAGCAACAGCGGTGCCGTCTAACACGCAGCTGCAGCAGTGAGAAAATGGTTGCGACGGGGAAAATTGCTGGGTCTTATAGGGCAAGGACATGTGACATACACTGCCAATTACACATGCCCTTGCTTGTGTGAAAAAAGCAGTTCGCTCCGTGTGTGCGCTGCTAATAGGCTGACAGATTGCACCTCCCCACTGTAAATGCGGGAAAGAGAGAAAAAAATGGAGATCTTCATTATTTATGCAGAGATCCATCCCCTGCCCCTCCCCCCGCCCCGCTGTACACTCAAACTGCGTATTAACATTAATTTTCATCATTACTGAGAAAAAATCCAGTAATGATTTTGGTGCATTAACAGTTATCGAACATAACCTCAAACAGACAAATTTTTTTCAAATTGTTCGTGTTCGCCGAATGGCTCGAACACCGCCCAAAACAGCTCGAATTTGAGATTGGCGAACAGTTCGAGTTGAACACCGCTAATCTCTAATCACCAATTCTGCATTTATCATCCACTCCTGGTTTTGACTCACACTCTTTAATAAAAAGACTGACGGAGTACTTACTGTATGGCTGGTTTCACACGTACAGATATCTCCAGCACTATACGTACCCGTGGGTGTTTTACGTGTTGTGACCGTATGAGTTACATGCGCCGCACTTGGACGGACTTCTGGGAGTCAGCAGTACAATTATCGCTATTCCCTATAGTCCTTGCTGAACGCTGCCGTCATCATGGTTCTCTGCTGGTGCTTTGATCAGCACCAGCAGGGACCATGATAAAGGGGTTAGTAGTGTGGCCCCACATGTACAATTAAGAATCAAATAATACTCTCATTACGTCTGTTGTCTCTGATATGTCTGGAAACTGTCACCACTCGTACCGGAGAAACGGACGTGTGAAAGAGCCCTAAAGATGTCCGTTTTGGCATTAATAATCACATAGGAACATTAACCATGTAATTTATTGTATTCATTACAACATTGGCAAATTGAAAATTAAAAATCATCCACTCCTTGTCTTTTCAAACTGGCATGATTAGTTCCAACACCCATGAATGTGCACAACAGCTCACCCCTCCCTTCAGGTTTACCTTGGTGAGTCATCCTCTGGTGATGGCTCCTCTGTGTCTAATGTTTGCGTGTATATAAGATTAGCTGGGTCATAGCAAGGTGATAGTGATAAGGTCACTGAATAGAATTGATTTGTGACATGAAGAGCAAACAATGGAGGCAAACACAGCCAATGACAACTGATTACATATGTGTGAATTCAAGAACAAACAAAGGTAAAAACAAAAACAAAACACCTTTCAAATGTCCAACCAAAATAAAATAAAACAAAAAATGTGCACTCAGTGCTGTAAAGTATTTGTTAATAAGTCAATATTTTTTTTTCAATACTAATTACTAGTGTGGGATAATAATGTTTGCTTGTATTTCTTTTATTTTTTGTGTCTTTTCTAATTTTATATTTTTCCTTTTCAGGTTTTTGGCCACAGGAGAGAGCTATACATCACTGCACCTCCAATTCAGGGTTGGTAAATCCACCTTTGACAGGATTGTGAGGTGCACATGTACCTTCATCTCTCAGAAGTTGCAGCCCATCGTGATGCCTTCCCCAACCGAGGAGACTTGGCTGCAGGTCACAGCAGGCTTTCAAACTGTGGCCAATTTCCCCAACTGCATAGGTGCTGTCGATGGAAAACATGTGAGAGTTCAGCAGCCACCACGATCAGGATCACGCTTCTTTAATTATAAGAAGTATTTTTCTGTGGTCCTGATGGCGGTGGCTGATGCACATTACAAATTTGTTGCCATCTGTGTTGATGCTTATGGCAGTACTGGGGACTCTCAGGTGTTGCGATCATCACAGGTGGGCTGCAAATTCTTCAAGATGGCGGAATGCTCCCAGCCCCAAGACCTTTGCCAGGTTCCACAGTTCCCTTTGTGATGGTATTGAATGAGGCATTTCCCTTAATGACCAACCTGCTGCGCCCATACCCACGAAGAGCACTGAATGACCAGCGGAGCATTTTTAATTATCGGCTGAGTCGTGCACGCAGATATGTGGAATGCACCTTCGGAATCATGTGCAGTCAGTGGAGGATCTTTCACACTGCCATCCAGTTGGATACGGAGACGGTTGACAGTGTAATTAAGGCATGCTATGTACTCCACAACTATGCTCATGAATACAGCACTGAGCAAGATGAGGAGTCACAGCTGTCTGAATTAATTCCAGTGGTCAACTTGGCTCCTGTAAGGCAATCCAATTCTAGTAACAGGGGGCGAGAAACCTTTGCTGACTACTTCATGAGTCCTGAAGGTGCCGTGCACTGGCAATGCTCCTATGTCGGTGGTGTGCAGCCTGACCAG
Organism: Phyllobates terribilis; assembly: GCF_046119375.1. Classification (NCBI taxonomy): domain Eukaryota; kingdom Metazoa; phylum Chordata; class Amphibia; order Anura; family Dendrobatidae; genus Phyllobates; species Phyllobates terribilis. The sequence goes on along the minus strand of NW_027362764.1, from coordinate 204,263,488 downwards.
CAGAGAAGATCTGTTGCCCAATAAAAGAAGAACTTCAAGAAAAGTTGTTCTTGTCAAAATTGCTAAAACCCTTTTAACTAATAAATTTGTTTTAATTTACAATCTTGTGTCCATATTCAATTATCACCTTATATGTGTTGCTTTATGACCATACGTCTACTCATAAGTTTATGTAAGTCTATGACAGCCAGAACAATGGTAGAACGTGACTATCATACACTTACATTGTGACCCTACCTCTGATTATGCTCAGTCAGAAGTATTGGTCACAAGATGGCTTTCCAGTGCATCACCCGTGAAGATATTTCAGCTACTTGACTCCACCAAAAAAAAAACCCCAGAGATATTCAAACCTGTCCCCGGGAATCGGTGGTACTACTAGAGTGCTCTTCCCAAGTACTGGCTGCTAAAGTCATCACTCACCATTGTCATTTGCTTGTGCTCTGAGCAGGACAAGCAAAGAACAATGTTGGGAGATTTCATCCCTTTGTTGTCAAAAGTCATATAAATTCAAATCGTCTACATACAGACGACCAAATATAAAGTGTCATAATAACTGTAAAAAATTATTGTTCCCCTGACATGCGCTAAGGTCAGAGGTCTTTTTTTTTTTTTTTATGAAATTTCACTGACACTACCCAAACAGATATACTGTAAGTATATACTCAAAATTTTACCTTACGTAAAAAGGACAGAATTTTTTTAAATATTAATTCATTTTTAATAAAATATAAATATTGTAGAAAATGTGCAAGAACTTGAAACTACAAAAATAAAAAACTTGTGCAATAAAACATACAAAGAAACATTGTCCATAACTTTACAATGTCCCAAGAAACACTTCAGAGGCCAAGCTGTCAACATTTTTGGTCCATAAAGGAACAGCAGCACCTGTAGTTCGTTTCAGTATATAAAACTAAACACCTTTCCTTACAGTCACCTATGCCTGAAGCCTGGTGTAGATGAATATAAGAAAAGGTGTTTTTGAATGCATTTTTTTTAAAAAGTGTATATAACGACATACAGGTGCTGTCTATTTTTTATGGACCAAAAATGTAGACAGGGTGTAATTTATTTTACGGGAACTGTTGGAAGTCCGGCTCGTACCCATACCCTGGGAACATATCCTGGGAGAAACTGGTGTTCGGAGACGGGCCAGGATGATGGGAAGATGCTCCAGGGGCTGGTGGGCAGCCGTAACTTCCATGGGCCTGTGGCGCCCCTGAGGGTTCAGTCGCCACAGAGGTACTGCACCTCACCCAGAGGTGTGGTGTCTCCTTCTCGCAGGTAAGGAGGGAGTGCTGCCCGGAACCCCAACACCTGCATCCAACACTACACTGATCCAGGCTGGCTGGAAGGGCAAGATGCAATGTGTTTTCCTGCTGAGCTCTGTCCCTGGCTGGTGTGGGGGGGAACCCAAAGGTAGGGGGAACCAGTAGTGGGTGTGGGTGGAGGAAGCAGTTTAGGGGAGCACTTTTACAGGAGGTATATAAAGGGAAGCCATCTTAGGGTGACAGGAGAGATAGGACAGATCTGTCAGTGAGAGGAGAGAGTGAAGACAGTCAGGGAGCAGAGTCTCCTTAGGAGCTCTGCCCCACAAGTGGGGCCTAGTGCTAGAGGCCCAGGAGGGGAGCAGAGGAGGAAGGCTCCGTTCTATTAAAGGGATCCCAGGGATACGGCGAGTGCAGGACGGCACCCGTACGCCCCGAATCTGTCAGAAGACAGAGGGATCAGGCCGCAAGAAGGGGACTGGCCCCTGGACCAGCCGTGTTACTTCAGGTCTCAGCTGGAAAAACTGGAGGCTTCTGGCTAGAGATGAGCGGTGTTCGACTCGAACTGTTCGACAATCTCAAATTCGATCTGTTTTGGGCAGTGTTCGAGCCGTTCGACGAACCCCAACAATTTGCAAAAATTTTGGCTGTTCGAGGTTATGTTCGATAACTGTTCGTGCACCAAAAGCGTAACTGGATTTTTTCACAGTAATACTGTTAATCAATGTTAATAGACAGTTTCAGCATAGAGTGGGTGGGGGGAGGGGCAGGGGATGGATCTCTGCAGAAATAATGCCGATCTCCATTTTTTTTTTTTTTCCGCATTTACAGTGCGGCGGTGCAGTCTGTCAGCCTATCAGCAGCGCACACACCCAGCGAAGTGCTTTTCTTTCACACAAGCAAGGGCATGTGTCATTGGCAGTGTATGTCACATGTCCTTGCCCTATAAGACCCAGCCATTTTCCCCATCGCCAACATTTTCTCACTGCTGCAGCTGCGTGTTAGACGGCACCGCTGCTGCTGTGGGCACTATACAGTATAACTGTGTGAATTGCGAGCGAATTTGCAGTTAAATAGAAAGCTAGGTTTAAGGAGTAGGGACTAGTTGTAATTGCAGCCCTTTTGAGGGCTAGGTTACAGCAGTTCCTAGCACTTTTTGCCAGTCAGGTCTGTGCCAGTGCTGTGCAAGTGTTTTTTACAGCATTTGGCTAAATATAGCCCATCCTTTTGTGCCTGTAGCAGTGTCTGTTAGTCATTGGAGTAGCCTATCTGTGTTGCAAGCTACACCACATGTGTATCTAATAATTTTTTACTGCATCTAAGCCAGCCAATCATTTTGGGCCTGTAGCAGTATCTGGTAGTCAGCGGAGTAGCCCATCTGAAGCAAGCTACACCACCAGTGTATCTAATAACAATTTTTTACAGCATCTAGCCCAGTAAATCCTTTTGGGCATAGTAGCAGTGTCTGTTAGTCAGTGGAGCAGCCCATCTGAACCAAGCTACACCACCTGTGTATCTAATAACAATTTTTTACAGCATCTAGCCCAGTAAATCCTTTTGGGCCTGTAGCAGTGTCTGTTAGTTATTGGAGTAGCCCATCTGAACCAAGCTACACCACCTGTGTATTTAATAGAGATGAGCGTTGTTCTACTCGAACGGTTCGCCAATCTCAAATTCGAGCTGTTTTGGGCGGTGTTCGAGCCGTTCGGCGAACACGAGCGATTTGAGAAAAATTCGGCTGTTCGAGGTTATGTTCGATAACTTTTCGTGCACCAAAATCATAACTGGATTTTTTCTCAGTAATGATGAAAATTAATGTTAATACGCAGTTTGAGTGTACAGCGGGGTGGGGGGAGGGGCAGGGGATGGATCTCTGCAGGAATAATGAAGATCTCTATTTTTTTTTCTCTTTCCCGCATTTACAGTGGGGAGGTGCAATCTGTCAGCCTATCAGCAGCGCACACACGGAGCGAAGTGCTTTTTTTCACACAAGCAAGGGCATGTGTCATTGGCAGTGTATGTCACATGTCCTTGCCCTATAAGACCAAGCCATTTTCCCCGTCGCCACCATTTTCTCACTGCTGCAGCTGCGTGTTAGACGGCACCGCTGTTGCTGTGTGCGCTATACCTTGTTAATTTCAAGCCAATTTTCGCACAAATCTACAGATAGCTTGGGAGTAGGGAATAGTTGTGATTGCAATCCTTTTAAGGACTAGGTTACAGCATTTCCTACGACTTTTATCAGGCAGGTCTGTGCTCTTAAATAGATAGGTTGTGGGAGTAAAGACTAATTGTAATTGGAGTCCTTTTCAGGACTAGGTTACATCAGTTGCTATCAGTTTTTGCCAGGCAGGTCTGTGCCAGTGCTGTGCAAGTTTTTTTCACAGCATTTGGCTGAATCTAGCAAAGCTAATCCTTTTTGGCCTATTGCAGAGTGTGTTAGTCAGTGGAGTAGCCTATCTGTGTTGCAAGATATACCACCTGTGTATAGAATACCAATTTTTTTACTGCACCTAGTGAAGTAAAATCTTTTGGGCATAGCATCATTCTATTAGTCCATCTATACTGACCTCCATCAGGTTGCAAATTGAATATAATTTTTTTCTGCATCTAGCTCTGAAAAAATATTTGGCCTTCTAGCAGTGTGTGGGACTTTCTCTATTAGTCCATCTATACTGACCTCCATCAGGTTGCAAACTGAATATATTTTTTTCTGCATCTACCTCTGAAAAAATATTGGGCTTGTAGCTGTGTGTGGGACTTGTTCTATTAATCAATCTATACAGACCTCCATCAGGTTGCAAACTGAATATAATTTTTTTCTGCATCTACCTCTGAAAAAATATTTGGGCTTCTAGCTGTGTGTGGGACTTGTTCTATTACTCCATCTATACTGACCTCCATCAGGTTGCAAATTGAATATAATTTTTTTCTGCATCTAGCTCTGAAAAAATATTGGGCTTCTAGCTGTGTGTGGGACTTGTGTATTAGTCCATCTATACTGACCTCCATCAGGTTGCAAATTAAAAATAATTTTTATCTGCATCTAGCTCTGAAAAAATATTTGGGCTTCTAGCTGTGTGTGGGACTTGTTCTATTAATCCATCTATACAGACCTCCATCAGGTTGCAAACTGAATATAATTTTTTTCTGCATCTAGCTCTGAAAAAATATTTGGCCTTCTAGCAGTGTGTGGGACTTTCTCTATTAGTCCATCTATACTGACCTCCATCAGGTTGCAAACTGAATATAATTTTTTTCTGCATCTAGCTCTGAAAAAATATTTGGCCTTCTAGCAGTCTGTGGGACTTTCTCTATTAGTCCATCTATACTGACCTCCATCAGGTTGCAAACTGAATATAATTTTTTTCTGCATCTAGCTCTGAAAAAATATTTGGCCTTCTAGCAGTGTGTGGGACTTGTTCTATTAGTCCACCTATACTGACCTCCATCAGGTTGCAAATTCAAAATAATTTTTTGTCTGCATCTAGCTCTGAAAAAATATTTGGCCTTCTAGCAGTGTGTGGGACTTTCTCTATTAGTCCATCTATACTGACCTATATCAGGTTGCAAACTGAATATATTTTTTTCTGCATCTACCTCTGAAAAAATATTTGGGCTTCTAGCTGTGTGTGGGACTTGTTTTATTAGTCCATCTATACTGACCTCCATCAGGTTGCAAATTGAATATAATTTTTTTCTGCATCTAACCCAGCCAATAGTTTTGGCCTAATACCACAGTTTGGCCACTCAGCTCTGCTCGGTTCCCATCCATTGTTTTTTTGTGCAAACAACTCCAGAGTTGTGAATTAGTTAACCACCAAAATGAGTGGAAAAAGGCCTGCTGCTGGTGGAAAGGGGAATAGGCATGTTGGGAAGGGGAAAAAAGGTTGTGTCTGTGGGGTAGGTGTTAAAAGCAACAGTAACATCTGCAGAAGAAAGACCATCTTCCAGCCAAACTAAAATGTCTACTTCTTTTAGCGGACAATGTGATAAGATCCCTTTCTTACGGCCACGCCAATCGCTACAAATTCCAGATGAGGCACAAAAACAGCAGGTGCTTCAACGGATATCAAGTGCTCCTTTAAGTGGGCTCTCCTCCACATCAACTTCAACATCACAAATACTCCAGTCCTCAAAGGTGTCACCCCAATCGCACTTGCTTCCTCACAGCTCCCAAATCTCCAGCTGCCCGTCTGAGTATGAGGTAGAACAGATGGTTGAGTCTGCAGAGCTGTTTACTCATACTATAGCCTGGGAATCAGAGGTCGACTCCAGCGCTTCTGTGAATCCAGACGAGGAAATGATCTGCACTGATGCCAAGAATCTTTATGAGTCGGATCCAGGACCAGACGCAGAAGGTTCTGACCATAATGTAGACCCTCATTCCCAAACTGTAACTCCTGTTGGTGGAGACAATGAGGAAGACGATGATGAGACTCAAATACCTGATTGGAGCGACAACTTTAGTTTTTTGTCAGGGCAGGAACAGGTTGGCTCTGAGGACGACGGGTGTGATAACGCACAGGGTGATGATGATGAGGTTGGAGATCCCACTTACTGTCAACCCACAGTCAGCCAAGAGATGAGGTCAGCAGAGGAGGTGGAGGAAGATGCTAGTGACGACGAGGTCAGGTTGCGCCTTCCTGGACAGAGACGTAGTACTGGAAGCACGTCAACAACTGCATCCTCAAACACAACTCTGCCTCTCACCACAAGTCGTGGTGGCTCTTCAGGTCGCATGGGTGCTAAGCCTTGCATAGCCTGGGCATTTTTTCAGATCGATAAAGATGACCCAACTCGTGTTATCTGTAACATTTGTCAGCAAAAGCTAAGTAGAGGCCAAAAAATACATAGTTTGAGTACTTCATGCATGAACCGGCACATGGACATGAAGCATAAGTTGCAGTGGATAGTTCAGTGTGCTACAATGCGGCCTAGCGGGCCGTGTCAACCACCGTCTGCCCCATCTTGTGCATCCGCAGCCTCTTCATCCTCTGTGACTAGGGGTACAGCAGTCACACATGTTTTTTGACACAGACCTGCCACCTCTTTACCCGCAACAGCCATTGTGATAGGCAGATCATCATTTCATTTGGAAGTGGAAACACCAGCTGGTGTTGAGCGCTGTACGACATCGATAGCACCACCTTTGGATCAAGGCAACCTAACATGTCCGCCTGCATCTTCCTCACAGACCGGCAGTTTGCCGGGGACACCCTTATCAACCTCGTCTAAGCACAATAGCCAGCCCTCGGTCCCTCAGATGTGGACAAGTAAAAGACCATTTCCTCCTAGCCATGAGAAAGCTAAGAGGTTGAATTTCACCATCTGCAAGCTGTTGGCTACAGAAATGCTGCCTTTCCGCCTGGTGGACACAGAGGATTTTCGAGACCTTATGTTAGTCGCAGTTCCCCAGTACCAGATGCCCAGTCGGCACTACTTCTCAAAGAAAGGTGTGCCTGCGCTCCACCAGCATGTCGCACACAACATCACCGCTTCTTTGAGAAACTCTGTGTGTGACAGGGTGCATTTCACCACAGACACTTGGACGAGTAGGCATGGACAGGGGCGTTACATGTCGCTGACTGGGCACTGGGTAACTATGGTGACAGCAGGACAAGGGGCTGCTGTCCAAGTCTTGCCGTCCCCACGAGTTGTGCATCAATCCTCTTTATGTCAAAGTTCCTCCACTGCTTCTGCCTCCTCAACCTCCTCTCGGTCTTCCACCTGCACCCAAAGCCTGTCTGGTCATGCCACAAGCTTTCTAACTGCGCAGAAGGGATCCTGCACACCTCCTTACTATGCTGGCAGTAGGGCTCAACGTCATCAGGCGGTTTTTACTTTGAAATGTCTGGGAAATGTGAGTCACACAGCTGAGGAGTTGTGGTCAGCTCTGGAGAACCAATTTCATGAATGGTTGTCTCCACTGGACCTGAAACCAGGGAAGGCCGTGTGCGACAATGCTGCAAACCTGGGTGCGGCCCTTCGCCGGGGCAATGTCACACACGTGCCTTGTATGGCTCACGTGTTGAACTATCCCAGACTAGATGGCCTTCTGCAGAGGGCACGGTCGCTGTGTGCTCACTTCCGCCGTTCGCATCCCGCAGCTCAGCGACTTACATCTCTACAGAAGTCGTTGGGCCTGCCACTTCACCGGCTAAAATGCGATGTGCCTACCAGGTGGAATTCAACTCTGCACATGTTGCAGCGACTGTGGCAGCACCGACAAGCCCTGGTGCAATACGTTCTGACGTATAGCCTGGGCCAACGAGATCCAGACGTGGGGCAAATCACGCTGGAGGAGTGGTCTCAGATCAGGGACCTATGCACCCTTCTGCACAGTTTTGAAATGGCGACGAAGATGTTTAGTGCTGACGATGCCATTATCAGCATGACTATTCCGGTGATTTACATGCTGGAGCACATGTTAAACAGAATTCGGAGTCAGGTGGTGGCACAAGAGGAGGTGGAGGAAGTAGAGGAGGAGGAGTTGTATGCAGAAGGGCTAACATCTGCAAGGTCCAGACGGTCGGCAGCACCAAGGCGGCAGGCATGTGAGGGTGGGGGAGATGGTTTTACCAGGGCGCATGGTAGCAGCCAAACTAGTGAGGAAGGTGCAGGAGCCCAGGAAGAATTGGAGGACGAACTGATGGAAGACTCATCAGATGAGGGAGACCTTGATCACATTTCTGTTGTGCGAGGTTGGGGGGAGAGGACAGAGGAAGGAAGCATGATTGTTACCTCGCCACCAACACAACAGGGACTTGGTGCTCCTGGATGCGCAACACACATGAGTGCCTTCTTGCTGCACTACCTGCAACATGACCCTCGAATTGTGAGAATTAGAAATAATCCTGACTACTGGGTTGCCACACTGTTAGATCCCCGGTACAAAAATAAATTTGCAGAAATTATTCCTGCCATAGAAAGGGATGCACGCATGCAGGAGTATCAGCAGAGACTGTTGCAGAATCTTACATGTGCTTTTCCACAAAACACCAGTGGTTCACGTAGTGAATCTTACAGTTCTAACTTGCCAACTGTGGTCTGTATGGAGTTGTTCAATAAAGGGCCCAAAATTAAGATAACATAGATGGGAGAGGTCTCTATGAATAGGAATTCCTAAGTATTTGATACCCTGTGAGGGCCAGGCAAAGGGAAAGTTGGACTGGATGGAATCCTATATGGATTTGGGGACGGAGACATCGAGGGCCTCAGACTTCGCTGCATTGATTTTAAAATTTGACCATGTAACAAAGTGATCTATTTCAGCCATAACAGCATGGATGGATATATGTGATTGAGTGATATATACTAGGACATCATCAGCAAATAGAGAGCACTTGTACTCGGTGCCTCCCACCTCAATCCACCTAATATTGGGGTTATGGCGAATTCATGAGAGCAGGTGCTCCGTCACTAGGATGTATAAGAGAGGGGACAGAGAACATCCCTGCCTTGTCCCATTGGTGATTGTGAAAGGTGATGAAAATGTTCTGACGCGCCCCCTGGGCCTTGGGACACCCAGAGCCGGACCCTTTTTGGTGGATGCTGGTGGCTGTAGTCTCCGTGGCGGCGACCCGGTTCCGTGGCTCAGGGCGGTCAAACCAGTGGCGCAACTATTTATGTGGTTTTGATGTTTAAATGTCCGACTACGCCACCCGTGGATTGCGGTCAGAGTGAACCGCCGCTCCAGGGCAGACCGCTGAGGCTGGTCTTGTGGGTGCAGCAAAGAGTAGCATAACTCCCCACGGGAGGAGTATAGCCTCAGGGCAGTGTATGCGGACGATGGGGGTGATGGTGCAGGGCAGCAGCAGTAACGACACAGAGTCAGTGATGCAGTCCAGGGCCTTTACTCACAGTTCTTATTATCCAGACCACGTCTGCAGGTAACGGCTGCCCACGTCGTACTGTGCTCACCAGGTGAGGGGCTCAGACAACTCCCAGATAAGTTTGGAGCGCTTCACAGGACCCCCTTTGTGTGTCCTTTGTCTGGCCTTTCTTACCAACCCTTCTGTCCGGCTGCCTCGGGCCTCCTCTTGGTAAACTTGGCGCCAGTTTCCCTGACCCTATGTGGTGCCTTCCTAGCTTGTGTAGCGAGGGGCTGCGCCACATAAAATGTCACAGCCTCCGGCTTCTAGCTGAAGGTCGTTTCATGCCTCCATTAGTTTCGGGGACCGGTCTCCCCCTTTGGCCTGACCCCTCCACGCAGGTGGATTCGGGCGTGCGGTGGCGACTCGCCCGTCCGCACCCCTGGGATCCCTTTGTTCCTCGTTCCTGGAGCCTTCTCCGCTCCTCTTCCTTCCTTCTCCCTCTTCCAGGCCTGGGCCTCTGTTACTAGGCCCGCCTCCGGAGCAGAGCTCATGCAGAGCCCCTGCTCCCTGCCACTTCTGCTCAGACTTCTCTGCACTGAACTAAGATGGTGCCCACCTTTTATACTCCCTTCTCAATGCACCCAGGAACTGCTTCCTCCCTGCTCCTGCACTACAGGGTTCCCCTTCCTCAGTGTTCACTCCCCCCACTCCAGCCAGGGACAGGGACTGTCGTGCCCATCTCAGTGGCATATTGGTCGCCCTGCCCCACGGCAATGTGGTGTAATGCATGCAGGTGTCGGGTCCTGATCCACACTCCATCCTTACCTGAGAGCGAGATATCACACCTCTGGGTGAGGTGCAATACCTCTGTAGCAACCGAGCCCTCAGGGTAATACAGTTCCATTTATCTTCAGCCTAGGTGACGTATTGCGATACAGGGCCGTGATTTTGGCTATAAAATGGTCCCCTAGACCCCTACCCCAAGCTTTTTAAGAGAATCATATATGGCGTGCCAGGAGACTCTATGGAATGCTTTCTCAGCATCCAACGAGAGTATCTAATTACAAATTTTTAACTGCATCTAGCCCAGGAAAAACTTTGTGCCTAGTAGCAGTGTCTGCTAGTCAGCGGATTATCCCGGCTGTTAAGCAAGCTACACCACCTGTAGTTTTGACACTTAATTTTTTCAAAGGAAATGCTTCGGGACCACGGGACACTCAGTGAAGAGCATCAGGAGGCACCCCAAGGCATAGGGGCTGGGACTGGCAGTAGGATGCCTTGCGGTGGACAGCCGAGCTCAATCCTTATAAAAGCTTTTTAACTGCAGCAGCTTTAGTGGACGCTACTGGAGCTGGAATTACGTGGCTGCTGGCATGAGACTTGCCCTCCAATAGATCCTTGTAAATGGATTTAAAGTGTATTCATTCAAATTAGAGAGACAATTTAAATTAAAAAGCTTAGAGCTGCCTCCACCACAGGGGGGCTCGCTCGACCCACCAGCGGACAGGCACCAGTATTGGGAGAGGGGGGCTGGCCGTCAGGGTTCACCGCGGCTCTGGCACAAACCCGGCGACACGGAGGTGGCACGGGCAGGAGCGGACTGAACGTGTCGGCTTCTCACTTTTTGGATTTTAGAAGGGCATGACATGCCTATATCTGTGTCTCCCCCTCCTTTTACTCCTCCACCTCTTTTCTTTTCGCATGACTATATGTACTTGTCACTTTTCCATGTGTTAGTTGTGTCTTCAGAGCAGTTTGTCAGCTTTTGGACACCTTTGAAGGTGTTTTCTATGTGTTTCTATGTGTTTTTGTTTGCCTGCCATTGGTTTTAACGGTGTTCGAAGGTGTTCGACGAACAGTTCGACGAACAGTTCGGCGAACACACGGGTGTTCGACGAACCGAACCGAACTCGAACACTACGGGGGTGGCTCAACACTAGTATTTAATAACAATTTTTTACTGCATCTAGCCCAGTAAATCCTTTTGTGCCTGTAGCAGTGTCTGTTAGTCATTGGAGTAGCCCATCTGTGACACTCGCAGCCCTGCCTTGGGAAGATGGGGGTTTTAATCGGAGCCGGGTCAGATGTTTGGTGGGTTGCAGCCGTGGCCTGGACCCGTTCCGTGCCCAGGGCCGTCACATTAAAAAAAAAGATTTAATGTGCTATCAGGGTTGAGTGGTTGCTATTGACTACGCCACCTGAGGTACCTGGTGAAGACCACCAGCGCTGCTGCAGTCCTCTGAGGCGGGATGTTGTGGCAGCCAACGTTGATACTACACCCCACAGGCGGAGCAGGGCCTCAGGGCAGAGAACAGGATGGGGGGAGTCGTAGTGAAGGAGGTCTGGTGCTGCGCGGTGCGGTGTAGTGCAGAAATAAAGAGTCCCGAGGCCATAGGGGTAGACTTCTAGAGTTTTTTTTTACTCACGGTGAAACATGCAGCTGCAAGGCTTCTCCCTGCTCCTCACAGAGTTCTACGGTCACCAGGAACGGGGGTCCGACAACCTCCAGGTAATTCCAGTGCTTAGATCAGGGCCCCGCACCAGAGTGTTCCAAGACTTCAGACTGATTCCACTCCTGTCTGTGTGTGTGTATATACCCCGGGTCTCCCTCTGGACTATGCTCAGATTAAGGGTATGGGTGGCGACTCCGCTTCTTCCATTACCCGGTGGGGTCCTCTGGGCCTGCCGGGCTTCCCTGACTAGGACTTAGAGAAGCAAAGTCAGGTGATGGGGGCCGGTACCCCTCTTGCAGCCGGAATCCCTCTGACTAGGTCAGAAAGCAAGGACAGGTGGCGAATACTGCTCCGTCTGCATCCCCCTGGGATCCTTTTGCGATGGAGCTACACTCCTAAGCTCCAGACCTTCTTGAGTATGGACCTTGACCGGGTTGAGACATCAGTTAACTCCAACCCGCACCTCGACTGAAGGCCAGAGTACGAGGAATGCGTCTCCATCCACTGCAGGTTCACCCAGAAGCCACGGTCAAGGATGAAGATCACAATCAAAAGACCATGAGCCCAAGATGGCTGTTTATTAAATATGAAATATTAAGTGTAAACTAAATGTGCGTCCTCCACCCTCACCCTCTACATCTTTCCCCCTATCTTTTGGTTCCCCAGTCTCCCATTTTCCTGGGAGGGGCAGCACACTAGTGCCTATTAGCCCCCTCTGGTGGGAGAAGTGTGGTGTTGGATGTGGAGGTGGGGTCCTGACCATTGCACCGTTCTTACCTCGAAGGAGGGATACCACACCCCATTGAGGAGGTGCAGCATCCCTGAGGCGTCCGAACCCTCAGAGGCGCCACACATCTGAACCAAGCTACACCACCTGTGTATCTAATAACAATTTTTTACTGCATCTAGCCCAGTAAATACTTTTGGGCCTGTAGAAGTGTCTGGTAGTTAGTGGAGTAGCCCACCTGAACCAAGCTACACCACCTGTGTATCTAATAACAATTTTTTACTGCATCTAGCCCAGTAAATCCTTTTTGGCCTGTAGAAGTGTCTGTTAGTCAGCGGATTAGCCAATCTTAACCAAGCTACACCACCTGTGTATCTAATAACAATTTTTTACTGCATCTAGCCCAGTAAATCCTTTTGGGCATAGCAGCAGTGTCTGTTAGTCAGTGGAGTAGCCCATCTGAACCAAGCTACCCCACCTGTGTATCTAATAACAATTTTTTACTGGATCTAGCCCAGTAAATCCTTTTGGGCATAGTAGCAGTGTCTGTTAGTTAGTGGAGTAGCCCATCTGAACCAAGCTACACCACCTGTGTATCTAATAACATTTTTTTACTGCATCTAGCCCAGCAAATCCTTTTGTACCTGTTGCAGTGTCTGGTAGTCAGTGGAGTAGCCCATCTTAACCAAGCTACACCACCTGTGTATCTAATATCAATTTTTTACTGCATCTAGCCCAGTAAATCCTTTTGGGCCTGTAGCAGTGTCTGTTAGTCATTGGAGTAGCCCATCTGAACCATGCTACACCACCTGTGTATCTAATAAGAATTTTTTACTGCATCTGGCCCAGTGAATCCTTTTGGGCCTGTAGAAGTGTCTGTTAGTCAGTGGAGTAGCCCATCTGAACCAAGCTACACCACCTGTGTATCTAATAACAATTTTTTACTGCATCTAGCCCAGTAAATCCTTTTGGGCATAGTAGCATTGTCTCGTAGTCAGCGGAGTAGCCTACCTGTGAAGCAAGCTACACAGCCTGTGTATCTAATAAAATTGTTTTACTGCATCTAACCCAGCTAGTACCACAGTTTGGCCACTCATCTCTGCTCGGTTTCCATGCATCGTTTTTTGTGCAAACAACTACAGAGTTGCCAATTAGTTAACCACCAAAATGAGTGGCAAAAGGCCTGCTGCTGGTGGAAAGGGGAATAGGCTTGTTGGAAAGGGAAAAAAAGGTTGTGTCCGTGGGGTAGGTCCAGAGGTTCTGTGAATCCAAATGAGGAAATGATCTGCACTGATGCCCAGAATGTTTATGAGTCGGATCCAGGCCCAGATGAAGAAGGTTCTGAGCATAATGTAGACCCTCGTTCCCAAACTGTAACTCCTGTTGGTGGAGACAATGAGGAAGACGATGATGAGACTCAGATACCTGATTGGAGCAACAACTTGACTTTTCGGTCAGGGCAGGAAGAGTTTGGCTCTGACGACGATGGGTGTGAGAACACACAGGGTGATGATGATGAGGTTGGAGATCCCACTTACTGTCAACCCACAGTCAGCCAGTCGATGAGGTCAGCAGAGGAGGTGGAGGAGGATGCTATTGACGATGAGGTTAGGTTGCGCCTTCCTAGACAGAGACGGAGTACTGGAAGCACGTCAACAACTGCATCCTCAACCACAACTCTGCCTCTGACCACAATTCATGACGGCTCTTCAGGTCACATGGGCTCTAAGCCTTGCATAGCCTGGGCATTTTTTGAGATCGATAAGGATGACCCAACTCATGTTATCTGTAATATTTGTCACCAAAACCTAAGCAGAGGCCAAAAAATCCATAGTTTGAGTACTTCATGCATGAACCGTCACATGGATATGAAGCATAAGTTGCAGTGGGAAGCTCACTGTGCTACAATGCGGCCTACCGGGCCGGGCCAACCACCGTCTGCCCCATCTTGTGCATCCGCGGCCTCTTCATCCTCTGTGACTGGGGGGACCGCAGTCACACATGTTTTTGGATGCAGACCTGCCACCTCTTTACCCGGAACAGCCAGTGTGATTGGCAGGTCGTCAGTTCATTTGGAAGTGGAAACACCTGCTGGTGTTGAGCACTCTCCGACATCGAGAGCACCACCTTTGGATCAAGGCAACATAACATGTCCGCCTGCATCTTCCTCACAGACGGGCAGTTTGACGGTGACAACCTACTCAACCCCGTCTAAGCACAACAGCCAGCCCTCAGTCTCACAGATGTGGACAAGTAAAAGACAATTTCCTCCTAGCCATGACAAAGCTAAGAGTTTGAATTTCACCATCTGCAAGCTGTTGGCTACAGAAATGCTGCCTTTCCGCCTGGTGGACACAGAGGATTTTCGAGACATTATGTCCATCGCAGTGCCCCAGTACCAGATGCCCAGTCGCCACTACTTCTCAAAGAAAGGTGTGCCTGCGCTACACCAGCATGTCGCAAACAACATTACCGCTTCCTTGAGAAACTCTGTGTGTGACAGGGTGCATTTCACCATAGACACTTGGAAGAGTAGGCATGGACAGGGGCATTACATATCGCTGACTGGGCACTGGGTAACTATGGTGACAGCAGGACAAGGGGCTGCTGTCCAAGTCTTGCAGTCCCCACGAGTTGTGCGTCAATCCTCTTTATCTAAAAGTTCCTCCACTGCTTCTGCCTCCTCAACCTCCTCTCGGTCATCCACCTGCACCCAAACCCTGTCTGGTAATGCCACCCGCGTTCTAACTGCACAGAAGGAATCCTGCACACCTCTTTACTATGCTGGCAGCAGGGCTCAATGGCATCAGGCGGTGTTTACTTTGGAATGTCTGGGAAATGGGAATCACACAGATGAGGAGTTGTGGTCAGCTCTGGAGACCGAGTTTCATGAATGGTTGTCTCCACTGAACCTGCAGCCAGGGAAGGCTGTGTGCGACAATGCTGCAAACCTGGGTGCGGCACTTCTCTGGGGCAATGTCACACACGTGCCTTCTATGGCTCACGTGTTGAACCTGGTTGTCCAGAAATTTTTAGCCCACTATCCCGGACAGATGGCTTTCTGCAGAGGGCATGGTCGCTGTGTGCTCACTTCCGCCATTCGCATCCCGCAGCCCAACGACTTACATCTCTACAGAAGTCGTTGGGCCTGCCAGTTCACTGGCTGAAATGCGATGTGCCGACACGGTGGAATTCAACTCTGCACATGTTGCAGCGACTGTGGCAGCACCGACGAGCCCTGGTGCAATACGTTCTGACATATAGCCTGGGCCAACGAGATCCAGAGGTGGGGCAAATCACGCTGCAGGAGTGGTCTCAGATCAGGGACCTCTGCACCCTTCTGCACAGTTTTGAAATGGCGACAAAGATGTTTAGTGCTGACGATGCCATTATCAACATGACTATTTCGGTGATTTACATGGTGGAGCACACTTTAAACAGAATTGGGAGTCAGGTGGTGGTGTGGCACCCCAGGGGTCTGGTTTTCCACAGTAATGTAATGTTATGTCTGAGAGCAGGTGGGAGGTCCTTTGGTCAGGGATCCTGTGCATGCCACACCTCCTGCCCAGTCTTGGGAGGGGAAGAACTTCCCCTGTATAAACCCGGGGCTGAGGCAGGGTGAGTCAGACAAGGAGAGTGGAGACAAGAAGCAGCATAGGAAACAGCAGAGTTACAAGGAGTCAGGGGCTGGCAGCTGCAGAGCTCGCCCAGACTAAGAAGATTCTTTACCGGACCCGGAGTCCGAGGCTGTGGGGACTAACTCCTACCCAGCAGCAGAATCCGTCAGGCAGGGGATTTCAGGTCCTCTGGCCCAGAAGCCCGAAGGCACGGTCACACGCGTGGGACCAGCACCGCCATTGTGGAGCGGAAGCCATTAGAAGGCCCCGAGTCACCGGCCATACGGGTGAGCACCACACGGTACACTCAGGGACGTGGGCTACTTACATCAGCTTCTAGCAAGGTAGCCAGAAGAGTACAGTCAGTTTGGGAGGCCTACAACTACGCCTGGCCAGGGGAGATCCCATCTGCTCAAAGACTGACCAGGCCCCGTTTGCTAGCAAGTACTCCGGGAGGGTCTGTCGTTGTTACCAGTAAAGACCCTGAACTACACCGTACCGTCTCTGAGTGGTTCCTGCTACCCCCATCATCCACGTCGGCTGCCCTGAGGCCATACCCCTCCCGTTGGGGGTTATACTATCACGCTGCACAATCCTACCACCGGCCTCAGCGGTCTGCCCTGCAGCAGCAGCTTCCTGGCTGCACTCAACGGGTGGCGTAGTCATCAACTATTTACTACTAATAGACTGCCGTCTAGTTTGACTCCCTGGGCACGGACCGGGTCACCGCCACGAGACTACAACCCTCCACTGATCCGGTTCCGGGTAGACTCCCGCGTGCGCAACGCAGCGCGACACAGGCCCAGGGGCGCGTCAACTTTGGCGTAGTCGGCAGGATTTCGTGCCCGCAACCACCAGGTACTGCGTGCCTGAAAAGCAAAGACTGTTCAAACTTACCAGTGGTGAAGGTTTCCCGCCATCCGGCGCCATCTTCGACCTTCTTCCCGCCATCCGTGGAGTTTTCCCGCCATTGGACGCCATCTTGAGGACGCCGCGCGGGAAGAAGAGGGGCGTGGACTCCGAAAGCGCGCGAGAACTGAAGCCCCGCCTCACGTCCGGACGTTGCGTAAGGTCCTGGAAGGAGCCCAGCAGACGCCGACGTCACAGGAGCGCGACGGAAGGTCCTCAACCCTGACGATCCACTGCGGAGCCGCGGCCTACGGAAGAGGATCATCGCAAGGTAGGCCACGGTCCACTAGGGGGGAGGAAGATGTCGGATACGGAGGAGAGCTTCACTGCCTCAACCCCCGCCAGCGCTACCGCTGCTGCAGTTATGCCCTTCACCATGCCCTATATCCCGGGAGCAGCTTGGCTACCCCAGTACTCAGGGGAGTCACATACCCTGCATGACTTTAGAGAAAAGCTGGATAGCCTCTTCCAGGTGTACCCCCTCACAGAAGAGCAAAAAGTGAGCATCCTGGTGGCCCAACTAACCGGGGCAGCCAAAAGGGAAGTAAAATCCTGGCCACCTGGGAGGAAGACTGTCGCAGGGATACTAACCCGGCTGAAGGACACCTTTGATACCCGCACCTCAGCCGAGATTAAGCTTAGATTCTACGGGTGCAAGCAGCGAGCGCATGAGAGTATAAGGGACTATGCACTAAACCTACAAGAGGCCCTGAGGGCCATAAAGCAGACCGACCCTGATGGGGTGGGAAACGAGGACAGGCTATTGACTGAACAATTTATAGAGGGTTTATATTGCAATGCCCACCGAACCCAGTTGCGGGCAATGGCCTTACAGGATCCCCATCTGGACTTTGCACAGTTCAAGGATAGAGCTATCCGGGTGCTCCGAGAACCAGCACCGGGTGGCGTTGTTACCCACAGGCGCCCAGCTATCACTTACCACCAGGAGGCGGCGCCCTTGTCGGCAGGGCCTGTGGGAGCTGATGCGCAGGCATTGGACAATGACCCGGCTCCAGACCTACACCATCAGGTCCAAGAGCTAGCTAAGAGCGTTGCTGCGCTAACCCGAACTGTGCAGTCTTTACAGGTTTCCACCCCAGGGAAGATCCAGCTGGCATCCGGACCGGAGGACATCCCATGGCGTCGACCAAGGAGGACCCCACCGGCCAGAGGAAGACCCAGTGACCGATACAGCGAGGACGGACGACCCATCTGCCGCCGCTGCAATCAACCCGGACATATGGAAAGGTACTGTTCTTTAAACGGGCACAACCTGGGGTAGAGGGCCAACCCCCAGGAAAAAGATCACCAGGCCCATCGAACTGGCGCGACAGATATGTGGGAGGACGTCCAGTCTTGCCTGTGGTACTGGATGGCATTCCCATGAGTGCCCTACTGGATACCGGGTCACAGGTCACCACCATCCCGTACGTGCTCTTCAAGCAGTACTGGAATGACTCGGATATTACCCGTTACCCTGACGACGACTTGAGTATCATCGCCAGCAATGGCCAGCCCGTGCCACAGATCGGATTTAAAGAGGTGACCCTCAAAATCGGTAGAGTCGAACTGGCCGCACAGGGACTGATCATTGTAGATATTGATAAACATGAGAGTCACCCAAAAATAACTCTAGGAACTAACGTAATTGAAAATTGTCTTGCAGAGGTGATTTTCCTTTTACAGCAGGTTGCCAAGAACGCCAGCTCCGGCGAGCAGCGGGTGCTCCAGAAAGAGATCCGGGCACTGATGCAACGGCAACAAGTGGAACTCTCCGGCGGTGAGATTGGTAGCGTAAGAATGTGTGACCCTTTTCCTATTGCCATGCCCCCAAAAAGTGAAATGATGATTTGGTGCCGGGCAGCTATTGGTCTGAGAGGTAGAGATTACCAGGCAATGGTAGAACCAGTTTACTCAGACAGTAGGCCCACCATTTTGACAGCACGGGGGGTGGTCAATGTACGCCATGGGAGGGTGCCCATTCGCATAATAAATATCGGGGAGAGGGAAGTGTACCTGCCCCGGTATGCCACGCTAGCCAAATTATATACCACTAATCAAAATTCTATACAATCTGTGGAACCCTTGCCTCCATCTCACCCGGAGGAAGGTAACGGCTCTAAGAAAGACATGGAGGACTGGTGTCAGCAACTACATTTGGGTACTGATTCCACTCCCTCACATCAGAAACAAGGAGTCTATCGGGTGGTTCAAGAGTATGAGAGAGTGTTTAGTAAACACCCGTTAGACTTCGGGCGAGTCAAGGGGGTAGAACACCGCATCCCCACGGGAGATCATCCTCCCATAAAAGAGAGGTATCGACCCGTACCCCCTGCACATTACCAACACGCCAAGGGGATGCTTAGAGACATGAAGGAGGCTGGGGTAATCCGGGATAGCTGTAGCCCCTGGGCAGCCCCACTAGTTTTAGTCAAAAAGAAAGACAACACCATGAGGATGTGTGTAGATTACCGGAAAATCAACCGTATCACACACAAGGATGCGTACCCCTTACCAAGGATAGAGGAGTCATTGGCTGCTTTAAGATCTGCTAACTTCTTCTCTACCTTGGATCTCACTAGCGGGTACTGGCAGGTTCCTGTAGCAGAGGCGGACCGGGAGAAGACCGCATTCACCACCCCGATGGGACTTAGCGAGTTCACCTGCATGCCGTTCGGACTCTGCAACGCCCCAGGAACCTTCCAACGATTAATGGAGTGCTGTCTGGGCCACAGAAACTTCGAGACGGTCCTGTTGTACCTGGACGATGTCATCGTATACTCCAAAACTTATGAGGACCACCTGAAACACCTGGCGGAGGTGTTCGAAGCTCTGGCGAGTTACGGCCTAAAGGTGAAACCCTCCAAGTGTCACCTCCTGAAACCAAAGGTGCAATACCTGGGACACGTGGTGAGCGCTGACGGAGTGGCTCCCGACCCCGATAAGATCACCGCAATTAAGGGATGGCCAAGCCCCTCCAGCGTAAAAGAAGTGCGGCAGTTCCTAGGGTTGGTAGGCTACTACCGAAGGTTTATTCCCGGTTTCACCAAAAAGGCAGCGCCTATGCAGGACCTCCTGATAGGCCAGTCCCGAAAGGCCAAGAACCAGAAGCCGCCCTTCAAATGGGAAGAGCTAGAAGAAGAGTCCTTCCGCCAGCTGAAGATGGCCCTCACGGGGGATGAAATCTTGGCGTACCCGGACTATAGCCAGCCCTTCATCCTCTACACCGACGCCAGTAACATCGGGCTAGGAGCCGTACTGTCCCAGATTCAGCAGGGGAGAGAACGAGTAATCTCCTATGCCAGCCGAAAACTGCGACCCACCGAAAGGAACCCCGAGAATTACAGCTCATTTAAGCTAGAGTTCCTGGCCGTGGTATGGGCAGTCACCGAGCGCTTTAGGCATTACCTCGCTTCTTCCCGGTTCACCGTATACACGGATAACAACCCGTTGACACACCTGGACACGGCAAGACTCGGTGCCCTGGAGCAGAGGTGGATGGCCCGTCTGTCCAACTACGAGTTCACAATCAAATATCGGGCAGGACGCTCCAATACTAACGCGGATGCCCTGTCCAGGATGCCCAACCTGCCGGACGAAGGAGAAGATCCGGAGGGACTGGAAGAAGTTGAACTCCCTGCGTTCCACCGTCATGGGACTATCCAGTATTCCCACCGGGTAAGGGGTAAGCAGGCTGCTACGTTGAACCACTTACCCCACTACAACTGGGCGGAAACGCAAGACAGCGACCCTGCCGTCCGACTGGTGAAGGAGATGCTGACTCGGCCGGAGGCTCGCCTTGAACCAGACGCTCCGGAGGAAGCCAAACAACTATGGGCGGAGAAGAGTCGACTATTCCTTTACAAGGGGAAGTTGTGCCGCAGAATGGTCAACTCCCGGACGCATGAACTACTCTGGCAAGTAGTGGTGCCACGAAGAGACGCAGCCATGGTGATGGAGGCATACCACGACGGAGCTGGACACTTCGGGTGGAAAAAGCTGGAGTTCCTGCTGCGCGAGCGGTTCCACTGGGTAGGCATGAGGGGAACCATCGAGAAGTGGTGCAGAGACTGTGGCCCGTGCAATCTGAGAAGGAAGGACCGGGCCAGCCAGAAGACTCCCCTGCAGTCCATCGTCACCCGGCAACCGTTGGAACTGGTAGCCTTGGATCATGTAAAACTGACCCCAAGCAGAAGTGGCTACGTCTACGCGTTAACCATCGTGGATCATTACTCCCGGTTCTTGGTTGTCGTCCCCGTCAAGGACTTAACGGCTCAAACAGCAGCTAGAGCCTTCCAGCAGCACTTCTGCCGTCCACACGGGTACCCGGACCAAGTGCTGACGGACCAGGGACCTGCCTTTGAAGCGGAGGTCTTCCAGGAATTCTGCAATCTGTATGGCTGCCGGAAGATAAGGACGACACCCTACCATCCGCAAACTAATGGACTTTGTGAAAAAATGAACCAGGTGGTAATGGATCTTCTAAAAACATTGCCCCTGGAAGAACGCAGTCTGTGGCCTGAGAAGTTGCCCGATCTGGTGGACCTATACAACCACATCCCGGTAGGTTCCACCAACTGTACCCCGGCTTACCTAATGAGGGCGAGACCTGGTAAGTTACCTGTTGACCTGGAAATGGGAGTCCTGACACCTGAGGACACTTCACCAGAAACAGACTGGGACACAGAGAGGCAGCAGCAGTACCGGAGAGTACAAGAGAGCGTGGAGCGAAGTCTCTGTCAGGCTAGGGAAAGACAAGAGAAGACTTACAACCAGTATGCTCCCGCTGTTCCCCTGGTACCCGGAGAGCAGGTCTTGAAGAGGAAAAGACGGCTCCACAAGTTGGATGACCAGTGGGAGAAGGACCCGTACACCGTACTGCCCTCAAGCCACGAGAACCCGAAGGTCTGTACCATCAGTAAAGACGGAGGGGAAACCACAGCCATTGTATCCCGGGACCACCTGAAGAAGTGTCCCGAACAACTGAGGAACCCTGAAGAGGAACAAGAAGACCATCGACCCGTGGGAGAAAGGGAAGATATGGTTAGTACCGTGCTCGGGGACTTCCCTCGGTCTTGGACTCAAGTCAATGGTGCAGTTGTGGTACCCGTACTCACCTTCCTCCAACCATCATCCCAAGAACCTACGGAGCAACGGGTAGAGCTGGAAGAACAGCCGGTCCAGGAGGCAGAAGACTCCACACGAGTAGAACAGGAGAATCAACCCTCTGCTTATAGTGAGCCTGCCGTACCCCTAGTGAGACAAAGAGCCGGTAGACAGCTGCCCAGTTTACCCTTGACAGCTCCTACACCCTGTAGTTCAGGGCCAGACAGTCAGCTCCGTAGGTCCACTAGGGCCACTAGAGGCCAGTTACCCGCACGCTGGAGAATTTGAAGTGTAAAAATAGTTTTATTTATGTTTATCTGTGTATTGTTGCTTGTGTATAATTTTGTGTTTCCAGTTGTTTTTAGGAAACCTTGGTGGATTTACCGGGAATCCTTGTATATAGTTGGAGCGTAACCCAGGATGGACTAGAGACTATTAAGGACTCGGGGTAGGACAGACCCCTACCTGGTTACGTCTCCCTGTGTTGGTGAAATGGACACCTTTGCTTTTCTTCAAAGACTGCATCCGGTTGCGGACACGCCGTAACCATCTTATGTGTTTTTCTTATAGTATTGTTATTGTTATACTTTGTTATGTTTTTCTAAATGTGTTTAGTCCCGGAGTACTAAATTTCACTAGGGGGGAATGTGGCACCCCAGGGGTCTGGTTTTCCACAGTAATGTAATGTTATGTCTGAGAGCAGGTGGGAGGTCCTTTGGTCAGGGATCCTGTGCATGCCACACCTCCTGCCCAGTCTTGGGAGGGGAAGAACTTCCCCTGTATAAACCCGGGGCTGAGGCAGGGTGAGTCAGACAAGGAGAGTGGAGACAAGAAGGAGCATAGGAAACAGCAGAGTTACAAGGAGTCAGGGGCTGGCAGCTGCAGAGCTCGCCCAGACTAAGAAGATTCTTTACCGGACCCGGAGTCCGAGGCTGTGGGGACTAACTCCTACCCAGCAGCAGAATCCGTCAGGCAGGGGATTTCAGGTCCTCTGGCCCAGAAGCCCGAAGGCACGGTCACACGCGTGGGACCAGCACCGCCATCGTGGAGCGGAAGCCATTAGAAGGCCCCGAGTCACCGGCCATACGGGTGAGCACCACACGGTACACTCAGGGACGTGGGCTACTTACATCAGCTTCTAGCAAGGTAGCCAGAAGAGTACAGTCAGTTTGGGAGGCCTACAACTACGCCTGGCCAGGGGAGATCCCATCTGCTCAAAGACTGACCAGGCCCCGTTTGCTAGCAAGTACTCCGGGAGGGTCTGTCGTTGTTACCAGTAAAGACCCTGAACTACACCGTACCGTCTCTGAGTGGTTCCTGCTACCCCCATCATCCACGTCGGCTGCCCTGAGGCCATACCCCTCCCGTTGGGGGTTATACTATCACGCTGCACAATCCTACCACCGGCCTCAGCGGTCTGCCCTGCAGCAGCAGCTTCCTGGCTGCACTCAACGGGTGGCGTAGTCATCAACTATTTACTACTAATAGACTGCCGTCTAGTTTGACTCCCTGGGCACGGACCGGGTCACCGCCACGAGACTACAACCCTCCACTGATCCGGCTCCGGGTAGGCTCCCGCGTGCGCAACGCAGCGCGACACAGGCCCAGGGGCGCGTCAGTGGGACAAGAGGAGGGGGAGTAAGTAGAGGAGGAGTCGTATGCGGAAGGATAACATCTCCAAGGTTCAGATGGTCGGCAGCACCAAGGCGGCTATCATGGGAGGCTGGGGGAGAGGGATTAACGAGGGTGCATAGTAGCAGCCAAACTGTTGAGGAAGGTGCAGGAGCCGAGGAAGAAGTGGAGGACGAACTGGCAATGGGCATGGAAGACTCATCAGATGAGGGAGACCTTGATCACATTTCTGTTCTGCGAGGTTGGGGGGAGAGGGCAAAGGAAGGAAGCATGATTCTTGCCTCGCCACCAACACAACAAGGACTTGGTCCTCCTGGATGCGCAAGACACATGAGTGCCTTCTTGCTGCACTACCTGCAACATGACCCTCGGATTGTCAGAATTCGAAGTAATCCCGACTACTGGGTTTCCACACTCTTAGATCCCCGGTACAAAATTAAATTTGCCGAAATAATTCCTGCCATAGAAAGGGATTCACGCATGCAGGAGTATCAGCAGAGGCTGTTACAAAATCTTACATGTGCTTTTCACCAGTGGTGCATGTAGTGAATCTCACAGTTCAAACTTGCGAACCATGGGACAGTCGAGTCTTCATCACTCAAACCGTAACAATAACACCGTATCTGCTGGTAACAGCAATTTTGTGGAATCGTTTCACCAATTTTTTAGACCATCCTTTGCAAGGCCACAGGAAACAAAAAGTCTGACACATAGTCAACGCCTAGAGAGGATGGTACAGGAGTATCTCCAAGTGAACATCGAAGCCATGACTGTGTCACTGGACCCTTGCTCATTTTGGGCTTCCAATCTGGAAAAATGGCCTGAGCTCGCCACTCACGCCTTGGAGATCTTGTTGTGCCCCGCAGCCAGCATTCTCTCTGAACGTGTGTTCAGCGCTGCTGGTAGTGTGCTGACAGATAAGCGCACGCGGCTGTCCACTGACAATGTAGACAGACTCGCGTTCATAAAGATGTACAAATCATGGATCCGCAAGGACTTTTCTACCTCTGTGTCATACTGGGGAGACTAAAAGCTTGAGGATTTTGGAAAATCTCCTCACCAACCATTTTAAGCAACTTTGGGGCAATTGATGCCACTTAAGTGGTGTCTGTGCCACAATTTTTGGAAAAAATGGAGACTCTTTTTGGAGTCCCCTTGCTGTGTCTTACATGACGTTGGCATCATCAATTCCAGGTGGGTCAGGTCGCGCCCCCCCCTTAACCGTAAGAAACTACATAAACTATGGCTTGGGGTAACACAGATGGTTGAGTCTGAAGAGCTGTTTACTCATACTATAGCCTGGGAATCAGAGGTCTGCTCCAAAGCTTCAGTGTCTGCTAGTCAGTGTAGTAGCCAAGCTGTGAAGCCAGCTACACTGCCTTTGTATCTAATAACAATTTTTAACTGCATCTAGCCCAGGCAATACTTTGGGCCTAGTAGCAGTGTCTGCTAGTCAGTGGAGTAGCCCAGCTGTTAAGAAAGCTACACCAACTGTGGTTTGGACACTTAATTTTTTCAAAGTAATTGCTTCGGGCCCCCGGGACACTCAGTGAAGAGCATCGGGGAGGCGCCCCAAGGCAAGGGGGCTGGGACTGGTGGTTGCACTCCTTGCGGCGGACCGCCAAGCTCGATACTTATAAAAGCTTTTTAACTGTAGCAGCTTTAGTGGACGCTACTGGAGCTGGAACTCTTTTTTATTATAAAAGTAAAAGAAACTCCTACATTCTTTTTCCCAGCACAACCCCCCTATATCAAAACCTATCCATAAAAACATACATATTACCACATAGGAAAAAAAAAAGAAGGAACATGCCCAAAATTAACCCAAGTCCATCTTAAAAGGAAAAGGAAAACACACGCATATAGTCCAGAAACCATATTGCTTAATTCCAAACATTAAGTAGGAACCCTACCAGCGTCCAGAAGCTACTGGAGTCCCTGGAGTCCATTAAAAAGGAGAGGCACAGGAGTCCCATAGAGTCTCTGATTCCTTTACCAGTCCCGAGTGTGGAAAAACAAAGTCCATCTTCCTTCCTCAACTTGGCTCTGCTCCTCTCTCCTCAGAATGTGCCAACCTTTTCCCTCCTTCTTTTTCTCCTCCTCTTCTTTCGCTACCTTTTCTCTCCTTCCCTTCCTCCCCAGGCTCCGGCGCAGGAACAGGGAGAGAGCAAGAGAAAAAAAGGGGGCCGTTACACACTACATACACATTCATTCTATTGACAACTTATAACTCCCAGTCCACCGCCCCTAACTTAAATACCATGGCTATCTGCCAAAAAAAAGAAAAAAAAAGAAAAAAAAACAAAACCCTAACTGAAACTTATGTCTTGTTATACACTCCAAAGAGAAACCCCCCCTTTTTTTTTTTTCCTTTTTTTTTATTATTATTATTTTTATATATATATATATATATATATATATATATATATATATATATATATATATATTTTTTTTTTTCCTTTTTTTCCTTCCCCTCCAACATAATACAAAAGATTTGACCGAAAAAGAAAATAATACTAACTGAAACGGAATGCTGACTGAAAACCCAAAAGCCAAAAAATAACACCCAAAAATAACATACCCTTCCACAACCCCCCACCCAACCCCACACAATATAACAGCATGATACTATATGCCATACAGCACTTACTCTGTACTATAACTCTGTACTATGTCATGACCACCTACTTACGTTAAGCATTTACTTAAACCATGGCTCGGTGCTTGCAAGCCCCATACACCTCAATATCCCATGAAAACAAAAATCTACCGGTGAAAGTTGACAGCCCACCATCAGGAGCCGGAGCGACAAACACTTCCCCTGACACATAAGAAAAACCTATCTTTCCCTTGCTATCTGAAAACTGTCCATAAACATAAAAACCTGTCCCTATCTGTCCCTCTCTGCCCCTATTGCCCTATCTGCCTCACCACGTGCCTAAACTACCTATCCCTCCTCTGTCCCTAACTGTCCCTACGGTTATCTCTCCCTACTTTCTTCATACCTGCCCCTTCATCTGAAAACCATAAAAGAAAAAAAAAAATGTTACCTGTCCCTCAGGGCACGTCGAAGGAGAGACCCCTCCAGAGGGGGGAGGCCTTCCTCGCGCCCAGCCTGTCGAACTCCAGCGAGCGCACTTTTCCAAGGCCACCCAGAATATTCCTAACCACCTCACCCATGGGGAGGGTTTTCTGCTGGGTAGACACTAGACAGCGTGCATTCCACGTGTAAAACCTAACCACTATGCTGACTAAGAATAACGTGCACCGATCTCGGCCACCAAGGGACCCAAATGCACCATACACCCACTCAGGATAGGAGAGGCGCACCCGCCTAGGCCAGCCAATGGAAGCACCCACCCCTTTGTAGACCCCTGTATTAAAGGGGCACTGGAGGAGGAAGTGCTCCATGCTTTACAGCACGTCGCAGCATTCCTCATGGGGGCATCCCCGATCATCGGAATTCCTGTACTTCAGGTTGCCCCTTACATACAGCCTCCCGTGAAAGCAGCGCCAGGCCAAGTCCCAAAACTTCAAGGGGATCCGGGTAGAATTCAGCAACCTTAGCCCCCCTCCAGATCCCGACCTGGGCAATCTTTGAGGACCAGAGACTTCTGGAAACGGGTCAACAGAACCCTCCTGTCAAGGAATTTCCTCGGCATGGCTCTGATCTCCCACATTCCCCGACCCCACTGGCGGATTACCTTCAAAACCAGGGCAGCATAAGCCGGGAGGTGCCCGTGCGGCGTGGCAGATCCTTCACTCGCCCCCCTGCCTCCCATTCCTGGAAGAAGGGCTGAAGCCATCCCCTGCAGGAGAATACCCACTGAGGAGCCCTCTCCAGCCAGAGGTTGGCAATGTTGGTCTTAAGGAAGGCATTCACTAGGAATACCACCAGGTTGACCATATCCAACCCGCCTAATCTTCTCGTACAGTACGTGACCTCCCTCTTGATTAGGTTGAGCCTGTTTCCCCATAACATCTGGAAAAACAGGCCGTAGACCTTTGTCCAAAGAGATTCTGGCAAAATGCAAATGCTGCCCAAATAGCTCAGCAAAGGCAAAAGGTAACGCTTGATCAGGTTCACCCGCTCCCTGAGGGTCAAGGTCCAACCCTTCCACTGGTCCACCTTTTGGGCGGCAATATTCAGCCTGCCCTCCCAATTTTTTAGGGGGTAATCCCCTGGGCTGAGCTCGATGCCTAAGATCCTTGCTGTGGCTTGGGGTTCTGGGAGGGTGTCCGGGAGACCAAAACCAGGGTCTCCCCCTCCCAGCGAGAGACTCTCACACTTTTCCTGGTTGATCATTGACCCAGATGCTTCTGAGTAACGGACCACTTCAGACATCACCCAGTCCGCCTCCTCTCTCGAGGATACAAACAGGGAGACATCATCGGCGTACGCCACTGCCCTCAAGGTGGCCTCCGGGGCCACCCGGTCCATCCGGACTCCCGCCAACGGTCCACCCTCGATCCTCCATAAGAAGGGGTCGATGGCAAACACGTATAACAGCGGGCTCAACGGACAGCCCTGGCGAACCCCAGATCCCACCTCAAAAGGTCGGCCAGACCAACCATTCACCAGTGGGAACGTCTCAGCCCCTGCGTATAATGCCTTTAACCAATTTACGAACCCCCCAGGCAGACCGTACCTCAAAAGGACGGACCAGAGGTAGTCGTGGTTCACCCGATCAAAAGCCTTCGCCTGATCCAGGGACAGCAAGAACCCCTTCCAGAGGTCAGCCCTACCCTGCTCCACTGCCTCTCGGACACCGAGTACAGCACTAAATGTGCTGCGGTCTGGAACAGAGCAATGCTGGGACCCCGAAAGGAGCCCGGGTGCAAATTTCACCAACCGATTGAAAAGCACTTTTGCCAGCACCTTCCGGTCCGTATTGAGAAGCGCTATGGGACGCCAGTTCTCAAAACGGGACGAGTCCTTACCCTTTGACAGTATAATCAGGGCCGACCTCCTCATTGAACGGGGAAGAGTACCCGAGGAGAGGCACTCATTAAACACCTCCGCTAAGAGGGGAACCAAAGAGTCCCTAAAAGTCTTGTAAAATTCAGACGTTAAGCCGTCTGGACCTGGCTATTCCTTGAGCCGAAGCCCATCAATGGCCAGTCTCACTTCCTCTTCCCTGATTGCCTCAGTCAAAACACCAAGAGAGGGGTCATCCCCTGGCTCAGGAACGGCTTCAGCCAGGAAAGCCGATGACACGTCTCGATCTAGTTCCCTCTTACCCAAGAGGCGTGAGTAGAAGGACCTGACGACTTCCAGGATCCCTGATTTGGATCTGTTCAGGGAACCTGTACCATCAATCAGGCCAGTCACTACTTTTTGATTCACTGACATCTTACAGTTTCTGTAGGGGTCAGGCGAGCGGTACTTCCCGAAATCCCTCTCAAAAACCAAAGATGTGTGCCTATCATACTGACTCCTCTTGAGCAAAGACTTCACTCTGGAGATTTCCTCGCGGTCACCTCCAGTCGAGACAAGCTGCTCGAGTTTCCTCCTCAGGCTCTGGTACAGGCGGTACCTGTTCAGGCTCCTGAGGCTGGAGAGCTGGCGGAAGAAACTAGCAACCCGATCTTTGAACATCTCCCACCACTCAGACTTAGCGCTACACAGATCCACTAACGGTACCTGGCTCTGAAGAAAATCCTCAAAAGATTGTCTCACCTCCACCTCCTCCAGCAGGGATGAATTCAGCTTCCACAGTCCTCTCCCCATCCGGGGGGCTTCTGAAACATTCAAGGAAAAGAAAATTAAACAGTGGTCGGAGAATTCCACCTCGACAGCGGACACTGCTGAGGAGATGGCTTCCTCCTTCAAAAAAAACCTTTCTATTCTAGACCTACAACTTCCCCTGTAATAGGTGAAACCACTGTGACCCGGGGTGTACCGGATGTGGACATCCACCAGGCGAGCATCACTAGCTATACTATTCAGGGTCACGCTATTGTAAGCCAGCCGGCCATTGAAGCCTCCCCGGTCACGTAATCTTGTGACAGTGTTGAGGTCCCCTCCAAAGACCACCTGCCGACTCGTAAAAAGATAGGGCTTGACCTTCAGGAGGAGACACTTACGGTCCCACTTTGATTGGGGACCATAGATGTTTATGAGCCAAAGCTCCTGTCCCCCCATGAAGACGTCTAGGACCAAGCACCTCCCCATTTCTACTTCAATAACCCTCCGGCATTCTACCGCTGCGGTCTTAAAAAGCACCGCCACCCCACAATACGGCTCGGCCGCAAGAGACCAGTATGAGGGCCCACACCTCCACTCACTCCTTGCCTTGTGAATGGCCCCCATGTCCATTAGTCTGGTCTCCTGCAAAAACAAAATTTCAGCCTCAAATCGGGTGAGAAAATCAAAGGCCGTGAATCTAGCCGCATCTGATTTTATGCTGGCGACATTAATGGACGCCTGCGTCAATGGGGCGGGTGCAGCCATTGGGTGATCGAATTAGATGGCCTTCTTTTTCCCACCACCACCCCCCTCACTCTCTGAGGAAAAACCCCTATCCTCCCGCTCCCGGCGCTTGAGGCACACAGATACATCCATAGAGCCCCCTCGGCCCTCCTCACCCCCAAGTCCAGGGGCAGCCCCTCCCCCAGAGGAAGACGGTATCCCCCCCGAGGGAGGAATTTCGCCACCCCCCACAGGCCCCTCAGGTGGCACCCCCGGCTCTTTGCCCTTGACCCCCACCACATCAGGGTCCTCAAGGGCTGTGAACCGGTTGGAGACGGGGACCAGAGGGGAGATCGCGGAGCCCTCCGTCGGCACCACCCTGGTCAGGGGGGGGCAGATTTTATAACCCCCTTCCCTTTGTTCTTTTTCCTCTTACGCCACTTTACCTGGGTTTTACTGTCACCCTTTGCTGTAGGCTGCGCTTCCTCGTCCTCACCAAAACTTTCATATTGGGAGGAATCCGAAAGCACAGCCGCCTCCTCCCTCTCCATCCTCCTGGTCTCCTCGTTCAGTGCTTCCTCCCCCAGGGCCTCAGTGGCCCCTGCTGAGGCACCCGGAGGGGGGACAGTCATCACCCCAGTTACCTGAGGATCCCCCTACCCTTTACCCACCAGGTGCCCCACCTGCCTCCGCTGGCAAGAGGGGCCCCGGATCTTACTGTTCTTCACTCTCCCCTCAGCCCCTCCGCTTTCACCAGCCTCCGGCTCAGCAGAGGGCGCACTGCCAGGACTTACCCCGACATGGCCACCCTCCGCCTGACCAAAGACGGCATTGGCGAAAGAACGAGGGCAGCGGCTGAACGGATGCCCGACGGCATCACACAGGTGACACCTAACTGTACCACAGGAGGCAGCGAGATGGCCCACCCCACCACACAAAGTGCATTTCTGCACCCTGCATGCTGCACTAAAGTGCGTGGGGTCACCGCACCTGTGGCACACCTTCGGCTGGCCCTGGTAGAAGACCAGGATCCTATCCCTCCCAAGGAAAGCCGAGGAAGGGATGTGGGTGACAGTGCAGCCAGACCTCTTCAATCGCACCATGAAGGTCCAGCCCCCTGACCAGATGCCCTCGTCCATGATTTTCTTGGGCGGCTCTGTGATCTCACTGTGCCGGCTGAGCCAGGTCATTATGTCGACCCCAGAAAGTGACTCGTTGCATGTCAGCACAGTCACTCTCTTTGGCCCATTCTGGCGGGATATCGCCTCCGCGACGAGACCCCGCCAGTCAGACTTTTCCTTTGCCAGCTCATAATTCGACCAGAACAGCTCCATGCCCTCCGGCCGAACGAAACTGACATCGAAAAAAGGGGCACCAAAAGGATGCATCAGGGCAAAGATGTCACCCGCCCTGAAACCCATCTCCAGAAGGAGCTTCACCACCCTAGATCTTGTGGGGCACGCTTCATCGCCCCTCCACCGAAGACGGACCACATTCCTTCTGGACACCCCTCGCCCAGCTGTAGGGAGAGACCATACGATCTCACCCCCCCCTTTTCTCTTGGAAGGCGGCCTGTCCGTGCTTATCCAGCCAAAAGGACAGGTCCACATTCCTCCCCTCTAAATTGATCGACCGTTCCCCATGCCTCAGGGCCTGTACGAAACGGCGGTGGAAATCTCCGCCATTTGAGCCTGGGGGTGAGGAGGGCCCCGACACTGCACCAGAATAATTCATGCCAGCGTTACCAACGCCGGCACCACCTGCGCGGGGCGATGGACTGGGCCCCACACCACCATTCACACCACTGGCCCCACCAGCCTCTCCACCCACACAGCCAGCCTCACCACTCACACTGCCACCTCCCAGAGGTGGCCATTCCTCCATTTCCACACAATCACCATTCTCACCACTTGCTCCATTTACACCATTCTCACCATTGGCACCATTCACACACTGGCCCTGCGATTTTCCCCTCCCCCCCATCACATCCAGTTTTTTCCCTATCACTGACCCTGTAGCAGTCACTCCAGACCCCTTTCCATGGCCCCCTCCTTTGCTATTCATACAGTTCCCTTTACTTTCACTGACCTGATTGAGGCCAGCTGTAGTTCCTCTATGGAGCCTGGGTTTTGGTGTAGGTGGGATGTGTGCTGTGTTTCCACAGTCCTCACTGCTGCCACTCGAGCCGGACACGCCCCCTCCCTTAGCCTGGCTTGCAGCAACAATGGGAGCTGCTGCAGAGCATTGCTCCTCCATCTCTGCCCGCTGAAAGCTTCCCCTGTGGGGACCAGCCACCACCAAGGACCCCACTGACCCAGGTGAGACACTGCCAGCAGGAGCCCCTGACGGCGCGACACCCCCCCCCGGCTGGGGGCGGGGCTTCAGATGTTTTTGCTGTTGTTGCTTTAGATGTGGTTACTTTAGATGTTTTTATTGCTTTTATTGCTTTTTTGGGTATGACAACTGGCACCGGAACCCCTGCAGACCCCGGCGGCACTGTGCCCCCTGTTAAGGTGGTAGACTGGGACACGGCCGTCTGTATAGCCGCAGTTGCCACCCCCACACACCCACCCTCACTCACTGCCGGCGCCGAGGCCCCTATAGCCCCCGATGGTGGCAGGCACACAGGGGACCCCAACGTCCCCGCCCCCACCGCCGGTGGCGCGGTCCGGGATACGGCCAGCTGCACCCCAGCCGCGGCATTCCTTCCGCCCTTTGCCGATACCGGCGCCAAGGCCCCCATAGCCCCAGGAAGCGGGCTCGCAGGGGGCCCCAGCTAGCCAGCCCCCCCCGCCGATGGTGTGGGCGGGGGTAGGATGGCGACAGCTATCACAGCCGACCCAGCAGATAATACATACGCCGGGGGCCCCAAAGGCACACCCCCTCCCACTGAGGTGGGGGTCCGGGTCAGCCGGACCTCCGGCACCATCCTTCTGTTTGGTACTTTGCCCTCCCCCATGCTACCCTCAGCATGGACGATTGCGTTTACCCTGATGACATTACTCTTCCCGCCCCCATGCACTGGGCCCACCTCAGAACCCAGGCCGGGGTGGGAAGCGGGCACACAGTGGGACCGGGGGGACCCAGGAAGGGGGAGATACACGTACTTTTCCTCTGCCAAAATCTTGTTCTTCCCCTTTTTTTCTTCTTCCTTGATGCCTCATCCGGACAGCCCTCGTGACCAAATGAAAACTGGGAGAAATCCACTCCCGGGGATTCGAGCTGTCGGATCTGGCGCATGAGGCACCACCCCCCGTCACTGCTATCACTACTCCCATCATCCACTTTCTCCTCCCCACTACTGGCGTCCGATGGGAGCGCAATTTGGTGAGGTTCTAACTCCCCACTGTGTGTGACCTGGTGCTGTTGTGCACTTACCAGGTCCCCAGGCAGGCTGTCCAAGTTCGCCTCCTCCTCCTCCACCATACCAGACTCCTCGGCCTCCTCTTCCTCCTCTGCCTGGGTTGGGCAGCCAGACCCCTCTGGCGCCCCTCTGGCGGTGGTGGTGGTGGTCATGCCCATGAAACGTTCATCAATTCTCAGTTTTTCTTGGAAGGGCTCCACATTGGTGACAATTTGGCTTTTCCGGTCCTCCAGGATCTTTATCGAGCTTTTCAGCTCATTCACCCTCGCTGACAGGCCCATCCTTGGGCCACGGGGAGCATTTTTCGCTGCCAGCTGGGTGCACCGCAGCTCCTCCCTGAGCCGCTTCAGTGACTTCATTGCCTCCCTGTGCTCACCGAGGTAGAGGCCCAGGCAGGAGCTGTAGGTGGAAATTGGCTCCCCCTCAGCCTGGACTCCCCAGTCCTTATGGACGGCTGCTGGGCCCCGGCAAGCACCGGGCTCCTCTCCGGGAGGAGAGATCTCATCCGCCTCTGGCCCGGCCTTGGCCTTCTGTGCTTGCCTGGCTTTCTTAGCCTTGGCCTCTTTAGCCCGCTTGGCCCTGAGGGAGCTGCCCTTTATGGCCAGGACTTAGTTAAATAAAAGTTCAAATAGAGTTTGCTGTAAAGTATACAAAAAACAAAAAAACAAAGCAGGACTCCCACCCCCGGTATCAACCGAGGGGTGGGAGACGGGGACAAGCCCCTACTGTTGTCCAAAAAAAAACCTCCCTCTCCTGGGACAAAAAAGAGGGGCCCTCTGAGTAAGCAAAAGGTCTTACGGCCCGGGAGCTCCACAGGAACCCGTCCTTATTCCTCAGCAGCAATCCTCCCACTGACCAAACAGGAAGTCCCGCGGCTGTTGGCATGAGACTTGCCCTCCAATAGATCCTTGTAAAAGGATTTAAAGTGTACTCTTAAAAATTACAGAGCTTAGACCTGCCTCCACCGTGGGGGGTCTTGACAAACCAGCGGGCAAGCACCTGTATTGGGATAGGGGGGGTGGCCGTCAGGGTCCACCGCGGCTCTGGCACAAACCCGGAGACACGGAGGTCGCACGGGCAGAAACGACCTGGCCGTGTCGGCTTCGCACTCCAGTGTAGTCCCTCTGCCCGCTCGCGCCCGTAACCTCAAAGGAATGCGCAAGCAGCTTTTCTTCCCAGGTCTGTTTCCTGCCCAGCAGGAACGTGGGGGAGCTCAGGTAGGCCTTCCACCGTACTCCCTTACCTCCCTCGCCCTCTTTCCTTCTTCCGTTCTCTATCTAACCCTTCTGCTCTGTGGTGTCCGCTCTCCGTCCAGCTCTCTCCTTCTCACAGGTGGACTATCGCATGTGTTCACACTGTGGCGAATCTTTTGGGCCCAGGCATAAGAAGTCGTCGAGGTAATGGATAATATGTGCCCCCTTAGAAACGTCCATGACGACTAGTGTTGAGCGATACCTTCCGATATCGGGAAATATCGGATCGGATTGGATCGGACCGATACCCAAAAAGTATCGGATATCGCCGATTCCGATACCGGAAACCAATGCAAGTCAATGGGACATAAATATCGGAATTAAAATAAACCCTTTCTTTCCTTGTAGGTTAATTCTACATGAAGGAAAACAACTAAGAATAATGTAGAATGTATTGGGGGAGGTGGGGGAGACAATAAAGGCATAGAGGTTTAGCCCAATCAAATGGAATAGCAGGAATTACTATTTTTTTAAGATGTTCTGAGTTACGGAAATATTAACTATGTTAAGTATTTTTATATTTTGTCAGATATTTATGTTTCACTACTTCCATGCTCTTCACCTTCTTTTTTACTTCTCCCACACTTTCTCCTTCATCATCCTCAGCATCTTTTTCATCCACTTCTTCTTCACCTTCTTCTTCTTCACCTTCTTCGTATTATTCTTTCTTTTACATTCTTCATATTCTACTTCTTCATCTTCTTCATATTCTTCTTCTTCATCATATTCTTATTTGTGACAGGCATTCCTGTAGTTGTTATCTATAAAAGGTTGGACATTACACCTTTCGTTCTGCCCGTCACAAAAGATTCACAACAGGATTTGTCCGCGTTCAGTTTGGCCTGCAGCAGCAGGTCTTTTCCAGGGGCACCACGAGGAGGAACGGACTCACCCACATACACTGCTTACTCATGTTCTGCTTATAATTTAGATATTATCTTTTGCTCTGAATTTTAATCTTATGCTTAATGTTCTTCCGCTTTTTGTTCTGCAGCTTCTTGTATTTCTGGTTCTTGGTTTTCTGTCTCTTGTTCTTCTGTATCTTGGTACTTGTCTTCTCTTCTTTGTCCTCTTGGTCAACTTCTTCAGAGTCATCTTCTTGGTCTTCTTCAGGTTGGTCTTCAGGGTGGTCGTCTTCCGGGTCCTCGTCTTCGGGGTCCTCGTCTTCTTCGGGTTGGTCTTCTGGGTCCTCGTCTTCGGGGTCCTCGTCTTCTTCGGGGTGGTCTTCTGGGTCCTCGTCTTCTTCGGGGTGGTCTTCAGGGTCCTCGTCTTCTTCGGGGTGGTCTTCAGGGTCCTCGTCTTCAGGTTCCTCGTCTTCTTCGGGGTGGTCTTCAGGGTCCTCGTCTTCAGGGTCGTCGTCTTAGGGGTCCTCGTCTTCTTCGGGTTGGTCTTCAGGGTCCTCATCTTCAGGGTCCTCGTCAGGGAGATCCAGAGTGATTACCA
Source organism: Phyllobates terribilis (assembly GCF_046119375.1). Lineage (NCBI taxonomy): Eukaryota > Metazoa > Chordata > Amphibia > Anura > Dendrobatidae > Phyllobates > Phyllobates terribilis. Next base: position 204,227,484 of record NW_027362764.1, on the reverse strand, counting down.
AGAACCATTTCAAAAAGCTTGAACTTGGAAAAATGTAGCAGAAAGTACAAGAAGGCTGAGGAACTACCGAGGACCAGCTGACGGTACTGGAACCCGGATGGGTAGCAGAAGGTACAAGAGCCAATGGAACTACCGAGGACCAGCTGATGTTACTGGAACTCGGTTACTAAACAGGAGGTACCTGTGCCAGAAAGCACTACCAAGGACCAGCAGACATTGGTGGAACTTGGATACCGAGAAGGAGGCACCTAATCCAAAGGCACTGCCGAGAACCAGCTGACGGTACTGGAACCCGGATGGGTAGTAGAAGGTACAAGAGCAAATGGAACTACCGAGGACCAGCTGATGTTACTGGAACCCGGATGGGTAGCAGAAGGTACAAGAGCCAATGAAACTACCGAGGACCAGCTGATGTTACTGGAACTCGGGTACTAAGTAGTGTTGAGCCACCCCCGTAGTGTTCGAGTTCGGTTCTGTTCGTCGAACACCCGTGTGTTCGCCGAACTGTTCGTCGAACTGTTCGTCGAACACCTACGAACACCGTTAAAACCAATGGCAGGCAAACAAAAACACATAGAAACACATAGAAAACACCTTCAAAGGTGTCCAAAAGCTGACAAACTGCTCAGAAGACATAACTAACACATGAAAAAGTGACAAGTACATATAGTCATGCGAAAATAAAAGAGGTGGAGGAGTAAAAGGAGGGGGAGACACAGATATAGGCATGTCATGCCCTTCTAAAATCCAAAAAGTGAGAAGCCGACACGGCCAGTCCGCTCCTGCCCGTGCCACCTCCGTGTCGCCGGGTTTGTGCCAGAGCCGCGGTGAACCCTGACGGCCAGCCCCCCTCTCCCAATACTGGTGCCTGTCCGCTGGTGGGTCGAGCGAGCCCCCCTGTGGTGGAGGCAGCTCTAAGCTTTTTAATTTAAATTGTCTCTCTAATTTGAATGAATACACTTTAAATCCATTTACAAGGATCTATTGGAGGGCAAGTCTCATGCCAGCAGCCGCGGTAATTCCAGCTCCAGTAGCGTCCACTAAAGCTGCTGCAGTTAAAAAGCTTTTATAAGGATCGAGCTCGGCTGTCCACCGCAAGGCATCCTACTGCCAGTCCCAGCCCCTATGCCTTGGGGTGCCTCCTGATGCTCTTCACTAAGTATCCCATGGTCCCGAAGCATTTCCTTTGAAAAAATTAAGTGTCTAAACTACAGGTGGTGCAGCTTGCTTAACAGCCGGGATAATCCGCTCACTAGCAGACACTGCTACTAGGCACAAAGTATTTCCTGGGCTAGATGCAGTTAAAAATTTGTAATTAGATACTCTCGTTGGATGCTGAGAAAGCATTCCATAGAGTCTCCTGGCACGCCATATATGATTCTCTTAAAAAGCTTGGGGTAGGGGTCTAGGGGACTCTTTTATAGCCAAAATCACGGCCCTGTATCGCAATACGTCACCTAGGCTGAAGATAAATGGAACTGTAACACCCTGAGGGCTCGGTTGCTACAGACGTATTGCACCTCACCCAGAGGTGTGATATCTCACTCTCAGGTAAGGATGGAGTGTGGATCAGGACCCGACACCTGCATGCATTACACCACATTGCCGTGGGGCAGGGCGACCAATATGCCCCTGAGATGGGCACGACAGTCCCTGTCCCTGGCTGGAGTGGGGGGAGGGAACACTGAGGAAGGGGAACCCTGTAGTGCAGGAGCAGGGAGGAAGCAGTTCCTGGGTGCATTGAGAAGGGAGTATAAAAGGTGGGCACCATCTTAGTTCAGTGCAGAGAAGTCTGAGCAGAAGTGGCAGGGAGCAGGGGCTCTGCATGAGCTCTGCTCCGGAGGCGGGCCTAGTAACAGAGGCCCAGACCTGGAAGAGGGAGAAGGAAGGAAGAGGAGCGGAGAAGGCTCCAGGAACGAGGAATGAAGGGATCCCAGGGGTGCGGACGGGCGAGTCGCCACCGCACGCCCGAATCCACCTGCGTGGAGGGGTCAGGCCAAAGGGGGAGACCGGTCCCCGAACTAGTGGAGGCAGGAAACGACCCTCAGCTAGAAACCGGAGGCTCTGACATTTTATGTGGCGCAGCCCCTCGCTACACCTGCTAGGAAGGCACCACATAGGGTCAGGGAAACTGGCGCCAAGTTTACCAAGAGGAGGCCCGAGGCAGCCGGACAGAAGTGTTGGTAAGAAAGGCCAGACAAAGGACACACAAAGGGGGTCCTGTGAAGTGCTCCAAAGTTATCTGGGAGTTGTCTGAGCCCCTCACCTGGTGAGCACAGTACGACGTGGGCAGCCGTTACCTGCAGACGTGGTCTGGATAATAAGAACTGTGAGTAAAGGCCCTGAACTGCATCACTGACTCCGTGTCGTTACTGCTGCTGCCCTGCACCATCACCCCCATCCTCCGCATACACTGCCCTGAGGCTATACTCCTCCCGTGGGGAGTTATGCTACGCTCTGCTGCACCCACAACACCAGCCTCAGCGGTCTGCACTGCAGCGGCGGTTCACTCTGACCGCAATCCACGGGTGGCGTAGTCGGACATTTAAACATGAAAACCACATAAATAGTTCCGCCACTGGTTTGACCGCCCTGAGCCACGGAACTGGGTCGCCTCCACGAAGACTACAACCACCAGCATCCACCAAAAAGGGTCCGGCTCCGGGTGTCCCAAGGCCCAGGGGGTGCGTCAGAACATTTTCATCACCTTTCACAATCACCAATGGGACAAGGCAATGATGTCCTCTGTCCCCTCTCTTATACATCCTAGTGATGGAGCACCTGCTCTCATCAATTCGCCATAACCCCAATATTAGGTGGATTGAGGTGGGAGGCACCGAGTACAAGTGCTCTCTATTTGCTGATGATGTCCTAGTATATATCACTCAATCACATATATCCATCCATGCTGTTATGGCTGAAATAGATCACTTTGTTACATGGTAAAATTTTAAAATCAATGCAGCGAAGTCTGAGGCCCTCGATGTCTCCCTCCCCAAATCCATATAGGATTCCATCCAGTCCAACTTTCCCTTTGCCTGGCCCTCACAGGGTATCAAATACTTAAGAATTCCTATTCATAGAGACCTCTCCCATCTATGTTATCTTAATTTTGGGCCCTTTATTGAACAACTCCATACAGACCACGGTTGGCAAGTTAGAACTGTAAGATTCACTACGTGAACCACTGGTGTTTTGTGGAAAAGCACATGTACACTGCGTTCCAAATTATTATACAAAAAGTGTTTAGGAGTGATAAGGGAAGAATTTGTTTGTTTGTCAGTTAAACTCATTGATGGTGATGTGTGTCAGGGCTCTTTATATCACTGTAAGCAATTGCAGACACCTGTGCTAATTAGTTTGGCAGGTGTGTCCAATGAAAGGCAAGACTACTTAAGAAGGCTCTCTCACATTATTAAGCAGCCTACATTTTCTGCCAAAATGGGAAAGAAAAAGGATGTGTCGGCTGCTGAGAAGCAACAAATTGTGGAGTGTTTAGGTCAAGGCATGACTACAATCAACATTGTGCGATGATCAGGATGAAGTGTCTTGGCAATAAAGAAGTATGTAGCTGATTCACAGTACACACGTGTGCGTGCTGATAAGGGCAAATTGAGGACTCTTTCCTACAGGCAATTACGTCAGGTTGAAAGAGCAGCGGAAAAAAAGCCTCGTCATAGCAGCAGACAAGTTTTTGAAGCTGCTTGTGCCTCCAACGTCCCCCGAACAACAAGATGCAGGGTCCTTCAGAGGTTTGCAGCTGTGCATGCGCCATCCTGTCGACCTCCTCTATCCACTTCACACAAGCAGAAACGGCTCCAGTGGGCCAAACATTACATGAAGACTGATTTCAAAACTGTTTTGTTCACGGATGAGTGCCGTGCAGCGCTCGATGGTCCAGATGGATGGAGTGGAGGATCGCTGGTTGATGGACACCCCAAGCAAACACGGCTACAGCGCCAACAAGGAGGAGGTGGAGTAATGTTTTGGGCTGGAATCATGGGGAGAGAGATTGTCGGCCCCTTTAGGATCCCTGAAGGCGCTAAAGATGAACTCCATAATGTATGTGGATTTTCTCAAACAGCACTTCCTGCCATGGTTCAAGAAGAAGAACCGTGTATTTCACAGCAAGATCATTTTTCTGCATGATAATGCACCATCTCATGCTGCACATAAAACATCTGCATCTCTGGCTGATATGGGCATAAAAGGGGACAAACTTATGGTGTGACCCCCATGCTCCCCTGACCTCTACCCCATTCAGAACCTTTGGAGCATCATTAAAAGGAGTGTCTATGATGGCGGGAGGCAGTTCACATCTAAGCAACAGCTCTGGGAGGGTATTCTGTCCTCATGCAAAACAATTGAAGCAGAAACCATCCAAAACCTGACAAATTCAATGGACGAGAGAGTTCAGAAGCTCCTTTCGAACAAGGGGTCCTATGTGAAAATGTAACATCACCTAGAATAAAGTTTTGAGTTGAAAACTGTTTGATTTCAGTTTCTAACAACCTGCTAATGCTTATAAGTTCAAAAATGACCATTTTTTTGGTCTTTATTAAAATGAAAAGGTTGATCGAAAAGTTTGGGGGATCTAAGAGTGTGGCAACCCAGTAGTCATGATTACTTCGAATTCTGACAATATGGGGGTCATGCTGCAGGTAGTGCAGCAAGAAGGCACTTATGTGCCTTGCGCATCTCGGAGCCCCAAAATTATTTTCCGGGCTAGATGCAGCTAAAAATTATTTTTAATTTTAAATCTGGTGAAGCTTATTATAGATGGCCTAATAGGATCAGTGCTGCACACTGCTACAAAGCCCAAATTATTTTCCAGTCAAGATACAGATAAACATGATTAGTAATTTGAAAGCTTAAAACGGTTGGTAGGGTGATTTTAACCAATCATCAAGCTTTTACTCTCCCCAGGATGACACAGGGGTAGAAAAGTCGTTTCGGATCCATGATTTGTTCATCTTTATGAACGTGAGTCTGTCTACATTATCAGTGGAGAGCCGCGTGCGCTTATCTGTCAGCACACCACCAGCAGCGCTGAACACACGTTCAGACAGAACGCTGGCTGCGGGGCATGACAAGATCTCCAAGGCGTAAGTGGCTAGCTCCGGCCATTTATCCAGATTGGAAGCCCAAAAAGAGCAAGGGTCCAGTGACACAGTCGTGGCTTCAATGTTTACTTGGAGATACTCCTGTACCATCGTCTCTAGGCGTTGACTATGTGTCAGACTTCTTGTCTCCTGTGGCCTTGCAAAGGATGGGCTAAAAAAGTGGTGAAATGATTCCGCAAAATTGATGTTACCAGCAGATACTGTGGTTCTGTTACGGTTTGAGTGCTGAACACTTGACGGTCCCACGGTTGGCAAGTTGGAACTGTGAGATTCACTACGTGCACCACTGGTATTTTGTGGAAAAGCACATGTAAGATTCTGCAACAGTCTCTGCTGATACTCCTGCATGCGTGCATCCCTTTCTATGGCAGGAATAATTTCTGCAAATTTACTTTTGTACCGGGGATCTAACAGTGTGGCAACCCAGTAGTCAGGATTATTTCTAATTCTCACAATTCGAGGGTCATGTTGCAGGTAGTGCAGCAAGAAGGCACTCATGTGTGTTGCGCATCCAGGAGCACCAAGTCCCTGTTGTGTTGGTGGCGAGGTAACAATCATGCTTCCTTCCTCTGTCCTCTCCCCCCAACCTCGCACAACAGAAATGTGATCAAGGTCTCCCTCATCTGATGAGTCTTCCATCAGTTCGTCCTCCACTTCTTCCTGGGCTTCTGCACCTTCCTCACTAGTTTTGCTGCCACCATGCGCCCTGGTAAAACCATCTCCCCCACCCTCACATGCCTGCCGCCTTGGTGCTGCCGACCGTCTGGACCTTGCAGATGTTAGCCCTTCCGCATACAACTCCTCCTCCTCTACTTCCTCCACCTCCTCTTGTGCCACCACCTGACTCCGAATTCTGTTTAACATGTGCTCCAGCATGTAAATCACCGGAATAGTCATGCTGATAATGGCATCATCAGCACTAAACATCTTCGTCGCCATTTCAAAACTGTGCAGAAGGGTGCATAGGTCCCTGATCTGAGACCACTCCTCCAGCGTGATTTGCCCCACCTCTGAATCTCGTTGGCCCAGGCTATACGTCAGAACGTATTGCACCAGGGCTTGTCGGTGCTGCCACAGTCGCTGCAACATGTGCAGAGTTGAATTCCACCGGGTAGGCACATCGCATTTTAGCCGGTGAAGTGGCAGGCCCAACGACTTCTGTAGAGATGTAAGTCGCTGAGCTGCGGGATGCGAACGGCGGAAGTGAGCACACAGCGACCGTGCCCTCTGCAGAAGGCCATCTAGTCTGGGATAGTGGGCTAAAAATTGCTGGACAACCAGGTTCAACACGTGAGCCATACAAGGCACGTGTGTGACATTGCCCCGGCGAAGGGCCGCACCCAGGTTTGCAGCATTGTCGCACACGGCCTTCCCTGGTTTCAGGTCCAGTGGAGACAACCATTCATGAAATTGGTTCTCCAGAGCTGACCACAACTCCTCAGCTGTGTGACTCACATTTCCCAGACATTTCAATGTAAAAACCGCCTGATGACGTTGAGCCCTACTGCCAGCATAGTAAGGAGGTGTGCAGGATCCCTTCTGTGCAGTTAGAAAGCTTGTGGCATGACCAGACAGGCTTTGGGTGCAGGTGGAAGACCGAGAGGAGGTTGAGGAGGCAGAAGCAGTGGAGGAACTTTGACATAAAGAGGATTGACGCACAACTCGTGGGGACGGCAAGACTTGGACAGCAGCCCCTTGTCCTGCTGTCACCATAGTTACCCAGTGCCCAGTCAGCGACATGTAACGCCCCTGTCCATGCCTACTCGTCCAAGTGTCTGTGGTGAAATGCACCCTGTCACACACAGAGTTTCTCAAAGAAGCGGTGATGTTGTGTGCGACATGCTGGTGGAGCGCAGGCACACCTTTCTTTGAGAAGTAGTGCCGACTGGGCATCTGGTACTGGGGCACTACGACGGACATAAGGTCTCGAAAATCCTCTGTGTCCACCAGGCGGAAAGGCAGCATTTCTGTAGCCAAGAGCTTGCAGATGGTGAAATTCAACCTCTTAGCTTTCTCATGGCTAGGAGGAAATGGTCTTTTACTTGTCCACATCTGAGGGACCGAGGGCTGGCTATTGTGCTTAGACGGGGTTGATAAGGGTGTCCCCGGCAAACTGCCGGTCTGTGAGGAAGATGCAGGCGGACATGTTAGGTTGCCTTGATCCAAAGGTGGTGCTATCGATGTCGGACAGCGCTCAACACCAGCTGGTGTTACCACCTGCAAAGAAAATGATGACCTGCCAATCACGCTGGCTGTTGCGGGTAAAGAGGTGGCAGGTCTGCGCCCCAAAACAGGTGTGACTGCTGTCCCCCCAGTCACAGAGGATGAAGAGGACGCGGATGCACAAGATATGGCAGACGGTGATTGGCCCGGCCGGCTAGGCCGCATTGTAGCACACTGAGCTTCCCACTGCAACTTATGCTTCATGTCCATGTGCCGGTTCATGCATGAAGTACTCAAACTCTGTATTTTTTGGCCTCTACTTAGCTTTTGCTGACAAATGTTACAGATAACACGAGTTGGGTCATCTTTATCGATCTGAAAAAATGCCCAGGCTATGCAAGGCTTAGCACCCATGCGACCTGAAGAGCCACCACGACTTGTGGTGAGAGGCAGAGTTGTGTTTGAGGATGCAGTTGTTGACGTGCTTCCAGTACTACGTCTCTGTCCAGGAAGGCGCAACCTGACCTCGTCGTCACTAGCATCTTCCTCCACCTCCTCTGCTGACCTCATCTCTTGGCTGACTGTGGGTTGACAGTAAGTGGGATCTCCGACCTCATCATCATCACCCTGTGCGTTATCAGACCCGTCGTCCTCAGAGCCAACCTGTTCCTGCCCTGACAAAAAACTAAAGTTGTCGCTCCAATCAGGTATTTGAGTCTTATCATCGTCTTCCTCATTGTCTCCACCAACAGGAGTTACAGTTTGGGAATGAGGGTCTACATTATGGTCAGAACCTTCTGCGTCTGGTCCTGGATCCGACTCATAAAGATTCTGGGCATCAGTGCAGATCATTTCCTCGTCTGGATTCACAGAAGCGCTGGAGTTGACCTCTGATTCCCAGGCTATAGTATGAGTAAACAGCTCTGCAGACTCAACCATCTGTTCTACCTCATACTCAGACGGGCTGCTGGAGATTTGGGAGCTGTGAGGAAGCAAGTGCGATTTGGGTGACACCTTTGAGGACTGGAGTATTTGTGATGTTGAAGTTGATGTGGAGGAGAGCCCACTTAAAGGAGCACTTGATATCCGTTGAAGCACCTGCTGTTTTTGTGCCTCATCTGGAATTTGTAGCGATTGGCGTGGCCGTAAGAAAGGGATCTTATCACATTGTCTGCTAAAAGAAGTAGACATTTTAGTTTGGCTGGAAGATGGTTTTTCTTCTGCAGATGTTACTGTTGCTTTAACACCTACCCCACGGACACAACCTTTTTTCCCCTTCCCAACACGCCTATTCCCCTTTCCACCAGCAGCAGGCCTTTTTCCACTCATTTTGGTGGTTAACTAATTCACAACTCTGGAGTTGTTTGCACAAAAAAACAATGGATGGTAACCGAGCAGAGCTGAGTGGCCAAACTGTGGCATTAGGCCAAAACTATTGGCTGGGTTAGATGCAGAAAAAAATTATTTTTAATTTGCAACCTGATGGAGGTCAGTATAGATGGACTAATAGACCAAGTCCCACACACTGCTAGAAGCCCAAATATTTTTTCAGAGCTAGATGCAGAAAAAAATTATTTTTAATTTGCAACCTGATGGAGGTCAGTATAGATGGACTAATAGACCAAGTCCCACACACCGCTAGAAGCCCAAATATTTTTTCAGAGCTAGATGCAGAAAAAAATTATTTTTAATTTGCAACCTGATGGAGGTCAGTATAGATGGACTAATAGATCAAGTCCCACACACTGCTAGAAGCCCAAATATTTTTTCAGAGCTAGATGCAGAAAAAAATTTTTAATTTGCAACCTGATGGAGGTCAGTATAGATGGACTAATAGACCAAGTCCCACACACCGCTAGAAGCCCAACTATTTTTTCAGAGCTAGATGCAGAAAAAAATTATATTCAATTTGCAACCTGCTGGAGGTCAGTATAGAAGGACTAATAGAACAAGTCCCACACACTGCTAGAAGCCCAAATATTTTTTCAGAGCTAAATGAAGAAAAAAATTATTTTTAATTTGCAACCTGATGGAGGTCAGTATAGATGGACTAATAGACCAAGTCCCACACACTGCTAGAAGCCCAAATATTTTTTCAGAGCTAGATGCAGAAAAAATTATATTCAGTTTGCAACCTGATGGAGGTCAGTATAGATGGACTAATAGAATGATGCTATGCCCAAAAGATTTTACTTCACTAGGTGCAGTAAAAAAATTGTTATTCTATACACAGGTGTTATATCTTGCAACACAGATAGGCTACTCCACTGACTAACACACTCTGCAATAGGCCAAAAATGATTAGCTTTGCTAGATTCAGCCAAATGCTGTGAAAAAAACTTGCACAGCACTGGCACAGACCTGCCTGGCAAAAACTGATAGGAACTCATGTAACCTAGTCCTGAAAAGGACTCCAATTACAATTAGTCTTTACTCCCACAACCTATCTATTTAAGAGCACAGACCTCCCTGATAAAAGTCGTAGGAAATGCTGTAACCTAGTCCTTAAAAGGACTGCAATCACAACTATTCCCTACTCCCAAGCTATCTGTATATTTGTGCGAAAATTGGCTTGAAATTAGCAAGGTATAGCGCACACAGCAACAGCGGTGCCGTCTAACACGCAGCTGCAGCAGTGAGAAAATGGTGGCGACGGGGAAAATGGCTTGGTCTTATAGGGCAAGGACATGTGACATACACTGCCAATGACACATGCCCTTGCTTGTGTGAAAAAAAGCACTTCGCTCCGTGTGTGCGCTGCTGATAGGCTGACAGATTGCACCTCCCCACTGCAAATGCGGGAAAGAGAAAAAAAAATGGAGATCTTCATTGTTCCTGCAGAGATCCATCCCCTGCCCCTCACCCCACCCCGCTGTACACTCAAACTGCGTATTAACATTAATTTTCATCATTACTGAGAAAAAATCCAGTTATGATTTTGGTGCACGAACAGTTATCGAACATAACCTCGAACAGCCGAATTTTTCTCAAATTGTTCGTGTTCGCCGAACGGCTCGAACACCGCCCAAAACAGCTCGAATTTGAGATTGGCGAACAGTTCGAGTAGAACAACGCTCATCTCTAGTACTAAGCAGGAGGTACCTGTGCCAGAAAGCACTACCAAGGACCAGCAGACGTTGGTGGAACTTGGATACCGAGAAGGAGGCACCTAATCCAAAGGCACTGCCGAGAACCAGCTGACGGTACTGGAACCCGGATGGGTAGCAGAAGGTACCCATGTAAAAAAAGTTCAAGTCCGCGAGCCGGCCGCAGTTACCAAAACCCACAGTCCTACAGGGGGTGCTTGTCCTATTGGCACTATGGAACCAGTCTTCATTGCCAGATCCCGCAGCCCACATAGGAGTCACCTAAACTGCAGGCACCATAGAGTCGGCTAACCCGACCGCAACACGACAGGACAACGCATTGAAGGCAAAGTGACGTTGACACTACCCGGAAACAGCTGGCGTGCTGGAACCAGGCTGGGCAGGAGGGAGTACCCGTGCCAAAGACACTGCCGAGAACCAGCTGACGGTACTGGAACCCGGATGGGTAGCAGAAGACACAAGAGCAAATGGAACTACCGAGGACCAGCTGACGGTACTGGAACCCGGATGGGTAGCAGAAGGTACAAGAGCCAATGGAACTACCGAGGACCAGCTGATGTTACTGGAACTCGGTTACTAAGCAGGAGGTACCTGTGCCAGAAAGCACTGCCAAGGACCAGCAGACGTTGGTGGAACTTGGATACCGAGAAGGAGGCACCTAATCCAAAGGCACTGCCGAGAACCAGCTGACGGTACTGGAACCCGGATGGGTAGCAGAAGGTACCCATGTAAAAAAAAGTTCAAGTCCGCGAGCCGGCCGCAGTTACCAAAACCCACAGTCCTACAGGGGGTGCTTGTCCTATTGGCACTATGGAACCAGTCTTCATTGCCAGATCCCGCAGCCCACATAGGAGTCACCAAAACTGCAGGCACCATAGAGTCGGCTAACCCGACCGCAACACGACAGGACAACGCATTGAAGGCAAAGTGACGTTGACACTACCCGGAAACAGCTGGCGTGCTGGAACCAGGCTGGGCAGGAGGGAGTACCCGTGCCAAAGACACTGCCAAGAACCAGCTGGCTGTGCTGGAACCCAGGGTAAATAATAAAAACAGAGTGAAGTCAGAGGCCTAATTGGAGCAAGTTTTAAAGTAGCAGAGTGAATGTGGACAGAGCAGGAGAAATTGCCGTGAACACAGCAGGGGAACAGCTGACGTTACTGAACCCCAATAACAACGCAGCAAGTGTTGACTGTGCAGACGGCACTTCTGAGCGCCAACTGGCGGTGCTGGAGCCCAGGGATAAGAGTAAAAACAGAGGAGCCAGAGGTGTAATTGGAGCAACTTTAATATGTGTAGTACAGTGGATGTGGACAAAGCAGGAGAAATTGCCGTGAACACAGCAGGGGAACAGCTGACCTTACTGAACCCCAATAACACCGCAGCAAGTGTTGACTGTGCAGACAGCACTTCTGAGCGCCAACTGGCTGTGCTGGAGCCCAGGGATAGGAATAAAAACAGAGGAGCCAGAGGTGTAATTGGAGCAACTTTAAAATGTGTAGTACAGTGGATGTGGACAAAGCAGGAGAAATTGCCGTGAACACAGCAGGGGAAGAGCTGATGTTACTGAACCCCAATAACACCGCAGCAAGTGTTGACTGTGCAGACGGCACTTCTGAGCGCCAACTGGCGGTGCTGGAGCCCAGGGATAAGAATAAAAACAGAGGAGCCAGAGGTGTAATTGGACCAACTTTAAAATATGTAGTACAGTGGATGTGGACAAAGCAGGAGAAATTGCCGTGAACACAGCAGGGGAACAGCTGACGTTACTGAACCTCAATAACACGGCAGCAAGTTTTGACTGTGCAGACGGCACTTCCGAGCGCCAACTGGCGGTGTTGGAGCTCAGGGATAATACTGAAAACAGAGGAGCCAGAGGTGTAATTGGACAAACTTTCAAATCTGTAGTAGTGAGAATGTGGACAGAGCAGGAGAAATTGCCGTCCGCACAGCAGGGGAACAGCTGACGTTACTGAACCCCAATAACACGGCAGCAAGTGTTGACTGTGCAGACGGCACTTCTGAGCGCCAACTGGCGCTGTTGGAGCTCAGGGATAATACTGAAAACAGAGGTGTAATTGGAGAAACTTTCAAATCTGTAGTAGTGAGAATGTGGACAGAGCAGGAGAAATTGCCGTCCGCACAGCAGGGGAACAGCTGACGTTACTGAACCCCAATAACACGGCAGCAAGTGTTGACTGTGCTGACGGCACTTCCGAGCGCCAACTGGCGGTGTTGTAGCTCAGGGATAATACTGAAAACAGAGGAGCCAGAGGTGTAATTGGAGAAACTTTCAAATCTGTAGTAGTGAGAATGTGGACAGAGCAGGAGAAATTGCCGTCCGCACAGCAGGGGAACAGCTGACGTTACTGAACCCCAATAACATGGCAGCAAGTGTTGACTGTGCAGACGGCACTTCCGAGCGCCAACTGGCGGTGTTGGAGCTCAGGGATTACAGTTCAGGTGGTAGAAACATGAACAGAACAGGAGACCTGGATACTGTTGCCAACCAATTATTTATTCTGGAAGAGGACTGGCAAATTCATGAGAGATCCAGGCCTTGTTCATTTTGAGAAAAGTAAGCCGGTCAACGTTATCGGAGGATAGTCGCATGCGACGGTCTGTTAGTACACCACCTGCGGCACTAAAGACGCGTTCCGATAATACACTAGCAGCAGGGCAAGCAAGCACCTCCAATGCATACTGACTAAGCTCTGGCCATGTATCCAGCTTACAGACCCAAAACTTGAAGGGAGAAGAGCCGTCTGGGAGTACACTAAGAGGGCAAGACATGTAGTCTGTCACCATCTGACGGAAACGTTGCCTCCTGCTGACTGGAGCCGTCTGTGATGGTGTAGACATTTGTGGCGGCGGGGACACAAAACTTTGCCACATTTCGGCCATACTGGTCTTGCCTTGTGCTGAGGCGCTGCTTCTGCTCCCTCTTTGTGCAGAGCTTCCTCCACTGCCTCGACGCACTGAGCTGCTTTGTAAAGCACTAGCAGCACTGCTCTCGGTTGGAATGGAGAACATGATGGAATGCACCAGTGCGTCTTGGTACTCCCGCATTTTACGCACCCGGTTCAACGGTGTTATGAGGCTTTGTAAGTTGTCCCGGTAGCGAGGATCTAGGAGGGTGGACACCCAATAATCAGCCGTGTTGAGAATGTGGGCGATACGGCGGTCGTTTCTCAGGCACTGCAGCATGAAATCAACCATGTGCTGCAGACTGCCAAATGGCCAAGAAACGCTGTCCCCTGCTTGAGGCGTGATCTCTGCCTGCTCTGCATCACCCCACCCTCGCTCTAGATACTGACTACTAGAGCATTGTGTACCTCCCTCCTCTGGACAGATGTCTTCCTCATCCATTGACTCCTCCTCATCCTCCTCACAAAGTGTCCCCTGCCTAGGCCTTTGTGAGGAACCACGTTGCGCAGACTGTAGAGAAGCAGATGGCATTTGTGACTCCTCATCCTCCACCTCTTCCAAAACCTCGTCCCTTAGTGCTTGCAGTGTTTTTTCAAGCAGGCAGATAAGGGGGATAGTCATGCTGACTAGTGCATCATCTGCACTCGCCATCCACGTGGAATAATCGAAGGCACGCAAAACGTGGCAAATGTCCTTCATAGAGGCCCACTCAGTGGTGGTGAAGTGTGAACGGCGCGCACTGCGACTTGTTTGCGCCTGCTGCAGCTGGTACTCCATTACTGCTGCCTGCTGCTCACACAACCTCTCCAACATATGTAACGTTGAATTCCACCTGGTGGGTAGGTCACATATGATGCGATGTTCCGGAAGACGTAATCGGCGCTGCAGAGCTGCAATGCGTGATCTTGCATTGCTGGAACGCCGCAAGTGAGCGCACTCTATGCGGACCTTGTGAAGCAGTGCATCAAGATCCGGATAGTCCCTCAAAAAACTCTGCACGACCAAGTTGAGCACATGTGCCAGACATGGGATGTGAGTGAGGTTGCCTAGGCCCAGAGCTGCCACCAGATTTCGGCCATTGTCACACACTACCATGCCTGGCTGGAGATTCGCTGCCACAAACCACACGTCGCTCTGCTGCTTGATGGCATTCCAGAGCTCCTGCGCTGTGTGGCTTCGATTCCCCAAAGAAATTAATTTTAATACGGCCTGTTGACGTTTGGCCACGGCTGTGCTCATATCGGTCATCATAACAGGTAACCGTTCACGGGTCGATGTGGAGGTAGACCGTGACGGCTCCTGCAGCGCTGATTCAGAGGAACTGGAGCATGAGGAGGAGTCAATGTGTACAGACTGGATTCCTGTAATCCTTGGAGTTGGCAGAACACGTACAGCGCCACTCTCAAGATTTGTACCCGGCTCCACAACATTTACTCAATGGGCAGTGAGGGAAAGGTATCGTCCCTGTCCATGCTTACTGGTCCACGCATCGGTGGTCAGGTGGACCTTGCTACTGACGGCGTTTTGTAGCGCATGTTTAATTTTTCCCTCCACATGATGTTGCAGGGCAGGGACAGCTTGCCTGCTGAAATAAAAGCGGCTGGGCACGTTGTATTGTGGGACTGCCAATGCCATAAAGTTACGGAATGTGTCAGTCTCCACCAGCCTGAATGATAACATTTCAAGGGCCAGTAGTTTAGCAATGCCAGCATTCAGAGCCTGTGCTCGGTGGTGGTTTGCCGAGTATGGGCGCCTTTTCTCCCATGCCTGTGCTAACGATGGCTGTAGACTCGCCTGGGAGTGTGAGGATGACTGGGAAAGTGGTGCTGTGGGTGGAATTACACTGTGTCTCTGTACAACAGTGCCAGAGATTCTTCCATGGCGATCCTGTGAAGAAGCCGAACCAGCTGTGTGTGAGCTGGAGGAAGAGGCTACAACACGAGCTGAAGAGGTGGTAGGTGGCGCTGTAGGTTGGCCTAGGTCTTCAGTGTGTTTTTGTAACTCCACCACGTGCTTGGTCCGCACATGTTTCCACATATTTGTGGTATTGAGGTTGCTGACACTTTTCCCTCTTTTCACCTTCTGATTACACAGCTTGCATTTGACAAAGCAAATGTCATCTGCAACTGTGTCAAAAAAGGACCAGGCACTGCAAGTCTTGGGAGCGCCCGCTTTGGATTTTGGAACAGCCATGCTCCTAATGGGTGCCGAAGTGGAGGCTACAGGCAACCAAGTCTGCCCCCTCCCTCTCCCTCCTTTTTGGGCCGTTCAGGGAATCTCTTCCTCAGAGCTGCTCCCACCACCTTCCTGTCCCTCATGCCATGATGGGTCAAGGACCTCATCATCTACACCACCCTCTTCAAACAACTGCTTCTCCTGGGTAGTCTCGACAGCACAGTACGCACCAGAAAGTGGCACCTGAGTCTCATCATCAGATGCGTACTGAGGTGTGCTGCTGACCATAGGCACTGGCCCACCCGCCTCTTCAGATTCAGAGAGACAAAACGGTTGCGCATCACTGCATACTACCTCTTCTTCAAATTCTAGAATTCTGCTTGGCTGGCCCCCTCTTTCCAAGCCAAGAGATTCAGAGAACAGAAGTAGAGATGGCTCCTGTCCAGGGCTCTCTGACTGCCTGGGCAATTTGGCAGGTGGTGAAGAGACAGATGGGTGCTCTTCAGTGCTCAGGACCTGAGAGGATCTGTAACTAATTGAAGTCGATGTGTTAGCTGCCATCCATCCGACAACGGCTTCAATTTGGTCCTCGCGCAGCAGTGGGGTACGGCTAGCTCCTACAAAGCTGCGCATAAAGGACTGTTCCCTGGTAAAACTGGGGGATGCTGAGTCACTGGTGCCCGCAGCAGGCACAGAATCCTCACGTCCTCTCCCTGCAGAAACTCCACGCCCACACCCACGCCCACGCCCACGACCACATGCCTTACTCCCTGCCTTCTTCATCTTGGTAGACTGATAAAGATAGGCAGAAAAGTACTAAGGGCTTAGTGTGCTTCTTCCTGAACAGCTGCTAACAGGTATAAGAAACACTAATTTTATAAAGTGTGGGCTAGACTTTAATATGAGCTAATGTGGCCTACACAACTGTAAAGTGGAGTGTTTGGTGAACTTTATTTAGGTTTTTTTTTGTCACAAAAAGACACTGGATGTGCCTAAAGATGTAATAACGATAGTATCACAAACTTTTTGTAGCTATTACAATGTAGGAAGGTAACCTACAATGCAATAGATGAGGCTGCAAAAAATAGGCTAATACTAATCTGGCTGGGGCTGCAGGGCCCAATGCTGCAGAAAGGCTCCTCTATCTACTCCTATATAGTGTGTTTGGAACCAATTTAGCTGAATACGGATGGAACCACCACACTAATAGGAGATATCAGGAAAAATTATGAATTGGCAATAAAGGACAATGCATGAGGCAGTGACACACACTGAGTGCACTACAACCAGACGGGGTTGAAGCACACACTACAGGGTGAGCTGCACTCACACACCAGACCTTGCAGACAGCGGTGAACAGTACAGATGCAGAGCACTGTGCACTAGCGCTGCAAGACCAAAAAAATTTCTCTATCTACTCCTATATAGTGTGTTTGGAACCAATTTAGCTGAATACGGATGGAACCACCACACTAATAGGAGATATCAGGAAAAATTATGAATTGGCAAAAAAGGACAATGTATGAGGCAGTGACACACACTGAGTGCACTACAACCAGACGTGGTTGAAGCACACACTACAGGGTGAGCTGCACTCACACACCAGACCTTGCAGACAGCGGTGAACAGTACAGATGCAGAGCACTGTGCACTAGTGCTGCAAGACGGAAAAAAAATTCTCTATCTACTCCTATATAGTGTGTTTGGAACCAATTTAGCTGAATACAGATGGAACCACCACACTAATAGGAGATATCAGGAAAAATTATGAATTGGCAAAAAAGGACAATGAATGAGGCAGTGACACACACTGAGTGCACTACAACCAGACTTGGCTGAAGCACACACTACAGGGTGAGCTGCACTCACACACACAGACCTTGCAGACAGCGGTGAACAGCACAGGGAACTGTGCACTAGCGCTGCAAGGCACAGTGATTTAGAAAGTAGCTTGGGTAAAGCAGTATAGAGCAAATAGGTAGCTAAAACTGTCCCTCAGAACAACAGCGTCCTATCCCTAACTGAATTCACAGCAGAGTGAGCTCAAAATGGCGGCGGCGGCTTTTATAGTGCATCATGACATCATTTCAGCAGCCAATCACAGCCATGCCATTAGTTAAGATGCCTACATGCCTAACAGGATGTGCCCACACTTCTTAGGATCCTCATTGGCTGAATAAAATGAAAATGGCTCATTGCATTATGGGAACTTCCGATTCCGGTATACGATATTGCAAAAGTATCGGAATTAAGTATCGGAATTCCGATACCGAGAATATCGGCCGATACCCGATATTTCAGTATCGGAATGCTCAACACTAATGACGACCCATTCGAGGAAGCAACTAAATGCCTCAAATAGAGAGCAGGATCTGGAGCACCCCATGGGCAAACAGCGATCTATATAGTATGTTCCTTCCCAGAATCAGCCCAATAGGTGGACACTATTCTGAGGCACAGGTAGTAAGTAACCGGAACGCCCCCTCAATCTCTGTTTTGGCCATTAGGGTGCCCCTTCCCAACTTCTTGACCCACCTGATTGCCTTGTCAAAGGATGTACAGTATATACTACTGTACTTGGTTCCGCGTCGATGTTGTCATTTACTGACCTGCCCCTTGGATATGACAAATGGTGGATTAGTCCAAATGCATTGGGCTCCGTTTTTGGCATGACTCCCAACGGGGATACCACTATGTCTTGTAAGGAAAGTGTTCTGAATGGAACCGCCATTCTACCTAAAGATATTTCTTTTTTTAATTTTCTTTTCACGACGTCTGGGTGTTGGTAGGCTGATTTTAGATTTTTACTCCAGCCATTCTTGATTTTAGAAGGGCATCACATGCCTATATCTGTGTTTCCTCCTCCTTTTACTCCTCCACCTCTTTTCTTTTCACATGAATATATGTACTTGTCACTTTTCCATCTGTTAGTTGTGTCTTCTGAGCAGCTTGTCAGCTTTTGGACACCTTTGAAGGAGTTCTCTATGTGTTTCTATGTGTTTTTGTTTGCCTGCCACTGGTTTTAATGGTGTTCGATGGTGGTCGACGAATCATTTGACGAACAGTTCGGCGAACATACCGGTGTTCGACGAACCGAACCCGAACACTATGGGGGTGGCTTAACACTACTTCTGGCTTTTATTGTGCAGTTGCCAAAGCCTCATCTTAGTCTCCGTGAGGGTCAAGCAGGTCCGAGAACTCCATTTTGACAGGAGGGACTTCAGAGCACCCGAGCGGGACTGTGAGTGGGAAAGCGCAGGGCAGGAGGGAGAAGACCCAGCGTGAAGTCGGTCTAGAGAGGAACATAAGAAAGCGGGGTTCCGTCAGGTGCTCCTAACCTACCTGAGGAAGAGCTGAACCCCCGGTCTGGTGAACGCAGAGTGAAGTGGGAGGCTGGCACCCGCGCAGTGTATCAGTGGAACATACATGAGAACTGTGAGTAAAGACTCGGATGACTGCACCGCACTGCCTCCGTCCATTATTTCAGCTGCGTAATCTTTTCCCATGCACTACAATGCTCAGCACAACCCAAAAATATATACACTACCCTGGAGCTAGCTCTTCCTGTGGAGAGCCACACCATCCCTGCTGCAGTAACATCAGCTTCAGAGGACTGCTTCGCAGCGGCGGCTCCCTTTGGCCGCATTCCACAGGTGGCGTCACAAACTTTATAAATCCCCTATAAATAGAAAATCCCCCTTTTTATTGACCACTCTGGGTCACGGACCGGGCCAGCCACCGTGATATCCCCTACCAACATCCATAGAGGCCCGGCTGCCGAGTACCCCACGGCCCAGAGGATGCGTCAGGCCTCTGAAGGTTCTGGACGATATGCTGCAACCTGCCCATAACGATGGGTTGCAGCTGCTGGTGGTGGTGGAGGCCCAATGGGATTAAACAAATTAAAAATCCCATTTATTATGGCTGGTGCCAAGGGCATAGACGAGGGTGCATCAATTGCCATGACAAGAGCGTTGGCTGCTGTCATGTACAAGTTCTGCTTGTCCCGTGGCATGGATCTAAGGCGGCCTGCTATTGCTAAACCAAATTTATCAAGGTCATCCTCTTTGTGGACCCTGTCCATAAGACTGAGGGTGGGAGTAGTGAGGGCTTCAAGTGCACTACTCCCACCCTCTTGGCTTTTGGCCTTTTTATTTACATCCCTTCTCAATGTCATGGGACGGGCAGAACCAACCCCCATCCCAGTGGGCCTAGACGCACCACCAGCAGAGCTACCTTCAGCGCCAGAAGCAGGAGCAGCATCAGCAGCAGATGAGGATGCGGAGGCAGAGGAGGGTGAGGCAGAAGGAGCAGCACCATGAGGATCCGGAGAACACACAAGAAATAAGTCCCTTACGTTGCTGTACACTAAAGAAAAAAAAAAAGGCATGTTAATACAACACTTTGAAAGAAATTTTGTTTACAAATAATTATTGTTAACTTACCTCCGCAAACTCCTGCTGGTCAAAATGAAGACCAGCTGGTCTGCAAATGGGACTTTTCATTGGAGGGGTGATGACCCGCTTCGGCCGGCCTCAGCTTTTTTTAACATCTTCTACTGCAATTTAAAAAAAAAAAAATATGTACTGCATTTAAAACATAAAGAAAATTAAACATCTATGTTACAAAATGGTACAAATAACAGCAAAATAAAAACTTACAATTTTTTTTTGGGCCACTTTATCCGCATCCTCCCACAGCGGGTAAATTTTGCGGACTACAGACGGCCATGTGTCTCTTCGCTTTTGCTTGTCCTTGTATACTTCACTTGCCCGGTCCCATATCTCTGGGTACTTTTCCACCTACAATGTAAGGAAGGATAGATAGATAGGCACACACACACACACACATATATATATATATATATATATATATATATATATATATATATATAAATATACACGCGTGTGTATACATGGGCAACCCCCCCCAATATCCAATTGAGGCTCTTTCACACGTCAGAATCTCCGGTACGAGTGGTGATGACTTTTTCCACACATACCGGAGACGCACTCAGACCCATTTCAATGTATGCTTGGTCACGCATACGCTGTACAATAATCTTACATTTCAATGTATTTAAAAATAAAAAAAATTGGGTGGGCTCACGTGTATTTTTAATAACCAGCAGAGGGAAAGCAGATGGATGAGGGCTGATGTTATAGTCTGGGAAGTAGCCAAGGATCATGGCCCCTCTCTAGGCTATTAATATCAGGCCGCAGCAGTTAGCTCAGCCTTTACTGCCCATTCTACAGGGGGACCCCCCAAAAAAAAATATAGGGTCCCCCCATAAATTGGAGCCAGCAAAGGCTTGGCGGACAGCTGCGACCTGATATTAATAGCATAGAAAGGGGCCATGGTTATAGGCCCCCTCCCAGGCTATAATATCAGCCATCTGGTGCCCCAAATTTGGCGCATCATATTTGTGCGCCAAATCTGGCACTTAGCCTCGCTCTTCCACGCTGCCCTGGTGCGGTGGCAGGGGGTAATAGTGGTGGGGTTCATGTCAGCGCCAGCTGCCATGAAGCCCAGGTTAGTAATGAGGGGCGTCTATAAGACACCCCCATTACAAACCTACAAAGAGTTTAAAAAAAAAAAACACACTAGACCAAGAAAAAAATTATTTATTTAAAATAAACGACACAATTTTATTTAATTATTAATTTACTAAAAAAAAAATAATTACCTGTCCATGTTCCTGCAATGATCTCCTATTCTATGGCTGTTCTAAACTGGAGATCATCGTGGGACACTCATGGACTACTACGGAGGGGTAAGGATAGGTTGTGGTTTATTATTTTATATTTTATTCCAGGAGATCGATGGCTTCGGGGAATTGGGTGTCTAGGTGAGTATAGGTGTAATTTTTTATTTTTTACTTTATTTTAGGTGGCGATCGGCGGGGACAGGTAATGTATAAACTAAATTTATTTTAGGTAACCATTGGCCACCAATTAAATGTATTTTTAAAATTTATGGTGAACCAAAAATAAAAAAGGGGACTGTAAATTAAAAAAAATAAATAAGTAAAATCAAAAAATATGGGGGCATTAAAAAAAAATTAAAAAACGAATAGGGGCAAAATATAAACCGATGGGGGCCATAAAATAACATATGGGGGCAGTTTAAAGGACACATTAGAGCAATTTTAACAGCAGGATCAGGCTGATCGGAACTAGTGTTGAGCCACCCCCGTAGTTTTCGGGTTTGGTTCGGTTTGTCGAAGACCGGCATGTTCGCCGAACGGTTCGTCGAACAGTTCGTCGAACACCGTCGAGCACCGTTAAAACCAATGGCAGGCAAACAAAAACACATAGAAACACATAGAAAACACCTTCAAAGGTGTCCAAAAGCTGACAAGCTGCTCAGAAGACACAACTAACACATGGAAAAGTGACAAGTACATATAGTCATGCGAAAAAAAAGAGGTGGAGGAGTAAAAAGAGTAGGAGACACAGATATAGGCATATCATGCCCTTCTAAAATCAAGAAAGGCTGGAGTAAAAATCTAAAATCAGCCTACCAACACCTAGACGTCGTGACAAGAAAATTAAAAAAAGAAATATCTTTAGGTAGAATGGCGGTTCCATTCAGAACACTTTCCTTACAAGACGTAGTGGTATCCCCGCTGGGGGTCGTGCCTAAAACGGGACCCAATACATTCGGACTAATCCACCATTTGTCATATCCAAGGGGCAGGTCAGTAAACGACACCATCGACGCGGAACCAAGTACAGTAGTATATACTGTACCTCCTTTGACAAGGCAATCAGGCGGGTCAAGAAGTTGGGAAGGGTTACTTACTACTAGAGATGAGCGGTGTGCAACTCGAACTGTTCGCCAATCTCAAATTCGAGCTGTTTTAGGCAGTGTTCGAGTCGGAGCGCAGGCAATGTCTCTGAAGGATGAATAGCTGGATGGCAGCATTGTGCTACCATCCAGCCTGCCATCTCAATACTGTCCCAGCGTGGGAAAATTCTCCTGCTCAAGCGGTGATATCATTTGCCGGCACCGCATGCGCAGGAGAATTCTCCCACGTTGTCAGTGACGTGCATGAGGTGAGCTGAGTTTATTGGACATGAACTCAGCTCATCTGGATGCCGTCACAGCCAGACACTGAGGAGCTTCGCTGAGGAGCTTCTCAGTGTCTGCGGCATGGCAAGCTGGATGGCAGCTTTCTGCTGCGATCCAGCCTGCCATGTCAATGTAGCAGAGCTGAAGCCGTCCTGGGAACCAAGGAAAGGTAAAGATGAGGTTGGTTTATTATTTTACATTTTTTGCAGAAGACATTGGCTTCAGCTGGAATGGGCGTGACGGTAAGTAGAGTTTAATTTAGAACATTAAAACATTGTGTCTTTATTTCAATTAAAGGACTTTATTCTGGGTGTTTGTGTTTTTTTTAACTTTCACTATGGGGTTAGTAATGGGGGCGTCTTATAGACGCCTCTCCATTACTAACCTGGGCTTGATGTCAGCTGGCATTATAAGCTGACATCAACCCCAGCCCTATTACCCCACTGCCACCGCTACAGGGCAGTGGGAAGAGCGAGGCTAAGTGCCAGAATTGGCGCATCCTATGGATGCGCCCTTTCTGGTGTGGCTGATGGCTGGTGTTTCTAGCCTGGGAGGAGGCCAATATTCATGGCACCCTTCCTGGGCTATTAATATCAGCCCCCAGCTGTCTGCCTAGCCTTTGCTAGCTATTAAAATAGGGGGGACCCCACGTCATTTTTTTGGGGGTCCTCCATTTTAATAGCTAGAAAAGGCTAGGTATTCAGCAGGGGGCTGATATTAGTAGCCTGGGAAGCTCCGTGGGTATTACCCCATTCCCAGGCTTCAAACATCTGCCCCAGCCATCTGCTTAACCTCCGCTAGAGACTAAAATTACGGGGAACCCCACCCCAATTTTTTTTTAAATAAATCCTTTATTTTAACACTAAATGACAAGTACAGTAAACAACACTGTCACTAGACTTATTATATATGTGACTGACATGTTTCTATCTATCTAATCTATGTGTGATGCTCTATTCTTTGTGTTCTAAATTGTCGGTACTGGTGTATGCCGCTGCTGAATTGCCGGCTTTTCATGTTTCACTGTGAGCACTGTTCCCATCAATTTGGGCAACCACAGTAATGGCTCAACCAACATGGCTGTGGCATTACTGTGAGTGGCAGACAATCCCTCCATGATTGGTGCTCTAAATAGCGCCAGACATGCAGGACGGGGACCTGAGCTCCCGCCCGAGCATCTCGAAAGTACTCGGCGAGCTCCGAGCATCTCGAGTACTAAGATGCTCAGGCGAGTACCGAGCAGTGGCGAGCATGCTCGCTCATCACTAATTAACAGTATTACTGTGAAAAAATCCAGTTACGCTTTTGGTGCACGAACAGTTATCGAACATAACCTCGAACAGCCAAATTTTTTGCAAATCGTTCGAGTTCGTCGAACGACTTGAACACCGCCCAAAACAGCTCGAATTTTAGATTGGCGAACAGTTTGAGTCGAATACCGCTCATCTCTAATGGGAACTTTTTCTCCCATTGAGCTGATCCTGCTGGCACTAGTGAACGGGGGTCAGACATAGGCCGATGGGAGTAGTAGCCTATGTCTGCCTGCACTCAGAAACCGAACAGAGCACCCGCAGACACTCGCAGAAACCGCAGACACCGAAGACATTCGCAGACACCCGCAGACACTTACCACACTTATCATGACCAGGACATTCAGGTCGATCCTCTTGTACCACCCCAGATGCTCAGCCATGATCCAGAAAGACGGGAATGGTATAGGATTCTTGTCTTCCTGGATTTATGGGATGGTCTGGGATGGCGGGAACGCCCCGGCATGAGGTCACTTCCCATTTGCTGCGGTCTAGTGTTCCAAAATCGCAGCAAATGCGCTTCAATTCCGCAAGTAGTTTTACATATTTGCGGATTTGAAGCAGCTCAATGCAAGTCTATGGTGGCGAAAACGCAGCGCTTCCGCAAAATAATTGGTAGTGCTGCGTTTTTTTCCGCAATGATAATCAGCAGCGGAAATGTCCGCAGCATGTGCACAGCACATGCGGATTATCATTTGGGAACATTGCAGCCCTTTTACCAAGCATTTTTAATGCTTGGAGATAAAGTTTTTTGGTATCATTCATATTCTCTGAAATAAGGCTAAAGCTGTGTGCCCACGATGTGTTTTTTAAGCGTTTCTGCAGCGGCAAAGACACTGCGGAAACGATTAAAAAACGCATCGTGGGCACACAGCCTTAGCCTTATTTCAGAGAATATGAATGATACCAAAAAACTTTTTCTCCACTCATGGTTATTGGTTGGGTGAAGCCATTTATTGTCAAACTACTGTGTTTTCTCTTTTTAAATCTTAACGGCAACCAAAAACATCCAAATTACACTGATCAAAAGTTCACATACCCCAGTTCTTAATACCGTGTATTGCCCCCTCTAACATCAATGACAGCTTGAAATCTTTTGTGGTAGTTGTGGATGAGATTCTTTAATTTCTCAGATGGTAAAGCTGCCCATTCTTCTTGGCAAAAAGCCTCTAGCTACTGCAAATTCCTGGGCTGTCTAGCATGAACTGTGCAATTGAGATCTCCCCAGAGTGGCTAAATGATATTGAGGTAAGGAGACTGAGATGGCCACTCCAGATCCTTCACTTTGTTCTGCTGTAGCCAATGTCAGGTCGACTTGGCCTTGTGTTTTGGATCGCTGCCATGTTGGAGCGTTCAAGTATGTACCATGTGCAGCTTCCGGGCTGATAAGTGCAAATTTAAATCCAGTATTTGCTGATAACATGCTGCATTCACCTTTCCTTCAACTTTTACCAAGTTTCCTGTGCCTTTATGCCTCACACATCCCAAAAACATCAGCGATCCGCCTCCATGCTTTACTGTAGGAATGGTGTTCCTTTCATCATAGGCCTTGTTGATCTCTCTCCAAATGTAACGTTTATGGTTGTGGCCAAAAAGTTCAATTTTGGTCTCATCACTCCAAATTACTTTGTTCCAGAAATTTTGAGGCTTGTCTCTGTGCTGTTTGCCGTATTGTAGGTGAGATACTTTGTGGCATTTGTGCAGTAATGGCTTTCTTCTGGCGACTCGACCATGCAGCCCATTCTTCTTCAAGTGCCTCCTTATTGTGCAATCTTGAAACAGCCACACTGCTAGTATTCAGAGAGTTCTGAATTTCGGCTGATGTTATTTGTGGGTTTTAATTTGCATCCCGAACAATTTTCCTGCAGTTGTGGCCGAAATTTTTGTTGGTCTACCTTACCGTGGTCTGGTTTTTACAGAGACCCTGATTTTCCATTTGTTAATCACAGTTTGAATGCTGCTGGCTGGCATTATCAATTCCTTGGAAATTTTTTTGTAACCCTTTCCTGTGTTATACAGTTAACCTTTTCTCGTATATCCGTTAACAATTATTTTGCTTTCCCCATGACTCACAATCCATAAATATCAGTGGCTGGATGAAAGATGCAAGAGTCTGTCTGGATCCCAGAAACTCACTCAGCTCTTATGCACACACACTGATTACAAGCAAACAGGTCACAGGTGAGGATGTTACCTTTAGTAGCCATTAAAACCCATTTTTGTCAAATTCTGTGCATATTATCAGGCCAAAATCACCAGGTTATGTGAACTTTTGATCATGCTCACTTGGATGTTTTAGGCTGTCATTAAGATTTAAAAAGAGAAAACAGAGTAGTTTGAAAATAAATGGCTTCACCCAACCAATAACCATGAATGGAGAAAAAGTTTTATGTTATAATTCATTTTCTCTGAAACAAGGCCATGAAAGGAAAAATTCTGCTGGGGTATGTAAACTTTTGAGCACAACTGTATATGGGATTACATAATGTATAAATACACAGATGTATCAGTTTTATTTTATCCTACAATGGTCTCCTACTGGCCCATATTCATTTGGGGCCATGCTTTGTGGTTGCCAATTGTTGGGGGCATACATTTATCTCTTGCATGGTCAGTCTCTTATAATAGTGTTCTCGTTCAATGAACATTATAGTGCAGTAGCTAATTTTGATTTTCCCAACTGGACAGACAAGCACACAGAACCTGCTACTCTTCCAGCAGCTGTATAGTCATTTGCTCCTTTGGGAACAAGCGCCAGTGTGCTAGTATTTATTTATTTATTTGTACTACTTCCTACTGTAGTATGAGACATATCACAATACAAGAAGATACACTTTTCTGCATCAGTATAACTTTACACCTAGCTTATCATATTCAATGGCTTTTGTTGTGTTCAGTTTTTACATCAAGATATTTTGTGTCTGTTAGGCTAAAAATATCTTTGATTTTAAGTAGGTTAGGTTAGGTGAATGTAACATTCCTTCTCAAACCAGATTCAACTTACAAGGGGCAAACACTTTTACAAGACAAAATGTAGGATGATATGCCATTTAAAATATAGTTAGAATGTAGTGCTCCTTGGTGATAGACAAAGGCTGCGTGGCCACTATGCGTTTTTCAAGCGTTTTTGCCGTGGAATTTCCGCAGCAAAATTGCTTAAAAAATGCTTGGTAATACGTGCCCCATGGTCCCCAATGATAATACACAGGTGCTGTGCACATGCTGCAGAAATTTCCGCTGCGGATTATCATTGCGGAAAAATACGCATGTCCATTAATTTTGCGGACACGCAGCGCAGTTGCTACCATTGACTTGCATTGAAATGCATATTATCCGTGTCAGTACATTTGCACACACGGATAATATGCATTTCTATGTGCGGATGGTACCCGGGTCTGCAGAAGAGGAGACTCTCCTCCAGACCCAGGTGCCATAGTACCTGTTAAAAAAGGAATTTAAAATAAAAAATAAAGATTATACTTACCTTCGATGGCCCCCGGTGTTTTCTCCGCTCCGTCCTTTCTGTTGTATGGGTCGCGATGGTGTGAAGGACCTGCCATGACGTCATTTAGTCATGTGAAAGATCACGCGACCGCTGACGTCGGCGGTTGCATGACCTGTCACATGACTCGATGATGTCACCGAAGGTCCTTTCCCACCGCCGCGACCCATACAACAGAAAGGACGGAGCGGAGAAAACACCGGGGGCCATCGGGAGGTAAGTATAATCTTTTTATTTTACCATTCTTATTCTTTTTTTTTTAACTATTACTTGGTCACACTATATAAATCCATGCCGGTTGCATGGATTTATATAGTGTGACCAAGTTGCCAAGCTCTTTTCCAAGTGATGCTAAAATCACTTGGAAAAGCGCTTGATAACCCACATGCAGAAATGCATGCAAAAACGCTTGACAAACGCTTCTATCCGGCAGGAAAAACGCATGTAAAATCCACTTGCGTTTTTCCTGCCAGGGAGAAGCGGAAAAAATATGCAGCATTTCTGCATCGTGGACACTTAGCCTTAGTCTCAACACAGGTATGGCAGAAGGATGTTGGCATTCAAAGATGTCAACTGAAAAACTTTACTCCCAAGATTGCAATAAGCTTTTTGGTTTCAACAATCTTGCATACATTTTCCGCTATGATAAATTTAGCTAAGAGATATGACATTGAGTGGTATTTTTGCTTGTACCCTTGTATGTAGCAAATCCTTTTCACTTCCACAGTTTTTTCTTTACATAGGTAATTTGTGAAGGAAATAAATGAGTCCAAAGAAACAACATTATAATCAAGTTAAAATGTTCAAAAATATTTAATTATCATAATAAAGACAGCAATAATACATTTTCTAAAATCTTATCATTAACTGACATGCAAAAATCTTACTGTATGTGCAATAGCACTTCCACTTTTAGCTATACAACTCTATAAGGGAAACCAGACACTAATAGGGTCAGTGCTTAGTATTGCTCAAACTCTGTTAACAGAAGTCTACTTGCCTTTAACTTTTGTAAATCATATTCTCCATGAATTACATGAATAATATAAAACCCAAGTGTGTGCTATTTCTAACCTAAATGTGAATGACATTGTAAAAAGCTGTTGGTTATGTTATTATGATATACTGTATTGTCAAATTAATTATGCACCATACTCTGATTTTTGCCATATTTTTTAATTTGTATTATATTGTATTGTAGATTTTAAACTTTAAGTATCACATAACATTTTAATGTAGGTAAATTATTTTGTAGAAAATATAGGTATTTAATTGAAATTCTAGAAAAAAAAGGACAAAGCATTTTTTTTCTATATTTTAATTCAAATAAAGGTTTGAGGATAATATAACGAATTGGGTGAATTAATTTGAGTGAAATTGAGTTCTACTCTAATATTATAAATCTGTGTTATTCTGAATGCAGATTTTTTAGTTATTTGCTTTGCGCAGATTCAGCAAAACTTAGCTGAACCAAAGAGGCCCGCTAAAAGGCCAAAATTAAACAAAATAAAAAAACTGAAACTAACTTCACCAATCAACTCCTTTCCACCTTTGCTGAACATTCTTCCTTGTAAATCAACATTGCCTCTTCTAACTTTCATCACGTATTGGAGCCCCAGGCCTCTTCACTGGCAATGGGCAAACTCTATGCACGGACCCCGCAGATCTTTACTGTAAAAGCAGTGAGACTATGAAACTCACATGATGACATAATGGTTGATTCATTATTAAGATTCAAGAAGGAGGATGCCCTTTCTTGAAAAATGCAGTATTTCAAGTTATGGGCATTAGATTCTCTGATGGGGCATTGATCCAGGGAACTAATATGATTGCTGTATGTGGAATCAGTAAGGAATTTTTTCACTAATGTGGAGCTTTTAGTATCTTCCTCATATGGATTTGCCTTCGTCTGGATCAACATGTCAGACTATAGGTTGAAATGAATGGACTTAATGAGCCTAAGCCGCTCTAAATAATCGTATGGAGACTAGTGATGAGCGAGCATGCTTGTTTAACCCGAGTAGTTTTGGCATGCTCGGCATTTCAGTAACAGCCGCCATGGCTGGATGCGTCACATCTGTTAGACAGCTGTGACACATTCAGGGATAGCCTGTTTGAAAGTGCTTAATGAAATCCATGGAAAGTTAAGGGTGGACTGTAGACACATCTGTACCTCTAATGCCAGTCATTACAATATGATATACCACATGGCAAACAAGGTCGAAAAAACACTCTAGGCAAAATTGATCTACTGTGTTAGTCTAATGCAGCATCTGAGGAGGCGATACATGACACAGGAATTCTGTTTTGGGTGTTATTACTTGAATTCTAGTGACAAGTCCTGATTAGAGATGAGCGTTGTTCTACTCGAACTGTTCGCCAATCTCAAATTCGAGCTGTTTTGGGCGGTGTTCGAGCCGGTCGGCGAACACGAACAATTTGAGAAAAATTCGGCTGTTCGAGGTTATGTTCGATAACTGTTCGTGCACCAAAATCATAACTGGATTTTTTCTCAGTAATGATGAAAATTAATGTTAATACGCAGTTTGAGTGTACAGCGGGGTGGGGGGAGGGGCAGGGGATGGATCTCTGCAGGAACAATGAAGATCTCCATTTTTTTTTCTCTTTCCCGCATTTGCAGTGGGGAGGTGCAATCTGTCAGCCTATCAGCAGCGCACACACGGAGCGAAGTGCTTTTTTTCACACAAGCAAGGGCATGTGTGATTGGCAGTGTATGTCACATGTCCTTGCCCTATAAGACCAAGCCATTTTCCCCGTCGCCACCATTTTCTCACTGCTGCAGCTGCGTGTTAGACGGCACCGCTGTTGCTGTGTGCGCTATACCTTGTTAATTTCAAGCCAATTTTCGCACAAATATACAGATAGCTTGGGAGTAGGGAATAGTTGTGATTGCAGTCCTTTTAAGGACTAGGTTACAGCATTTCCTACGACTTTTATCAAGCAGGTCTGTGCTCTTAAATAGATAGATTGTGGGAGTAAAGACTAATTGTAATTGGAGTCCTTTTCAGGACTAGGTTACATCAGTTCCTATCAGTTTTTGCCAGGCAGGTCTGTGCCAGTGCTGTGCAAGTTTTTTTCACAGCATTTGGCTGAATCTAGCAAAGCTAATCCTTTTTGGCCTATTGCAGAGTGTGTTAGTCAGTGGAGTAGCCTATCTGTGTTGCAAGATATACCACCTGTGTATAGAATACCAATTTTTTTACTGCACCTAGTGAAGTAAAATCTTTTGGGCATGGCATCATTCTATTAGTCCATCTATACTGACCTCCATCAGGTTGCAAATTAAAAATATTTTTTTTCTGCATCTAGCTCTGAAAAAATATTTGGGCTTCTAGCAGTGTGTGGGACTTGGTCTATTAGTCCATCTATACTGACCTCCATCAGGTTGCAAATTAAAAATATTTTTTTTCTGCATCTAGCTCTGAAAAAATATTTGGGCTTCTAGCAGTGTGTGGGACTTGGTCTATTAGTCCATCTATACTGACCTCCATCAGGTTGCAAATTAAAAATAATTTTTTTCTTCATTTATCTCTGAAAAAATATTTGGGCTTCTAGCAGCGTGTGGGACTTGTTCTATTAGTCCATCTATACTGACCTCCATCAGGTTGCAAATTAAAAATAATTTTTTTCTGCATCTAGCTGTGAAAAAATATTTGGGCTTCTAGCAGTGTGTGGGACTTGGTCTATTAGTCCATCTATACTGACCTCCATCAGGTTGCAAATTGAATAAAAAAATTTTCTGCATCTAGCTCTGAAAAAATATTTGGGCTTCTAGCGGTGTGTGGGACTTGGTCTATTAGTCCATCTATACTGACCTCCATCAGGTTGCAAATTAAAAATAATTTTTTTCTGCATCTAGCTCTGAAAAAATATTTGGGCTTCTAGCAGTGTGTGGGACTTGGTCTATTAGTCCATCTATACTGACCTCCATCAGGTTGCAAATTAAAAATAATTTTTTTCTTCATTTAGCTCTGAAAAAATATTTGGGCTTCTAGCAGTGTGTGGGACTTGTTCTATTAGTCCTTCTATACTGACCTCCAGCAGGTTGCAAATTGAATATAATTTTTTTCTGCATCTAGCTCTGAAAAAATATTTGGGCTTCTAGCGGTGTGTGGGACTTGGTCTATTAGTCCATCTATACTGACCTCCATCAGGTTGCAAATTGAATAAAAAAATTTTCTGCATCTAGCTCTGAAAAAATATTTGGGCTTCTAGCGGTGTGTGGGACTTGGTCTTTTAGTCCATCTATACTGACCTCCATCAGGTTGCAAATTAAAAATAATTTTTTTCTGCATCTAACCCAGCCAATAGTTTTGGCCTAATACCACAGTTTGGCCACTCAGCTCTGCTCGGTTACCATCCATTGTTTTTTTGTGCAAACAACTTCAGAGTTGTGAATTAGTTAACCACCAAAATGAGTGGAAAAAGGCCTGCTGCTGGTGGAAAGGGGAATAGGCATGTTGGGAAGGGGAAAAAAGGTTGTGTCCGTGGGGTAGGTGCAGAAGAAAGACCATCTTCCAGCCAAACTAAAATGTCTACTTCTTTTAGCGGACAATGTGATAAGATCCCTTTCTTACGGCCACGCCAATCGCTACAAATTCCAGATGAGGCACAAAAACAGCAGGTGCTTCAACGGATATCAAGTGCTCCTTTAAGTGGGCTCTCCTCCACATCAACTTCAACATCACAAATACTCCAGTCCTCAAAGGTGTCACCCAAATCGCACTTGCTTCCTCACAGCTCCCAAATCTCCAGCTGCCCGTCTGAGTATGAGGTAGAACAGATGGTTGAGTCTGCAGAGCTGTTTACTCATACTATAGCCTGGGAATCAGAGGTCGACTCCAGCGCTTCTGTGAATCCAGACGAGGAAATGATCTGCACTGATGCCCAGAATCTTTATGAGTCGGATCCAGGACCAGACGCAGAAGGTTCTGACCATAATGTAGACCCTCATTCCCAAACTGTAACTCCTGTTGGTGGAGACAATGAGGAAGACGATGATAAGACTCAAATACCTGATTGGAGCGACAACTTTAGTTTTTTGTCAGGGCAGGAACAGGTTGGCTCTGAGGACGACGGGTGTGATAACGCACAGGGTGATGATGATGAGGTCGGAGATCCCACTTACTGTCAACCCACAGTCAGCAAAGAGATGAGGTCAGCAGAGGAGGTGGAGGAAGATGCTAGTGACGACGAGGTCAGGTTGCGCCTTCCTGGACAGAGACGTAGTACTGGAAGCACGTCAACAACTGCATCCTCAAACACAACTCTGCCTCTCACCACAAGTCGTGGTGGCTCTTCAGGTCGCATGGGTGCTAAGCCTTGCATAGCCTGGGCATTTTTTCAGATCGATAAAGATGACCCAACTCGTGTTATCTGTAACATTTGTCAGCAAAAGCTAAGTAGAGGCCAAAAAATACATAGTTTGAGTACTTCATGCATGAACCGGCACATGGACATGAAGCATAAGTTGCAGTGGGAAGCTCAGTGTGCTACAATGCGGCCTAGCCGGCTGGGCCAACCACCGTCTGCCATATCTTGTGCATCCGCGGCCTCTTCATCCTCTGTGACTGGGGGGACAGCAGTCACACCTGTTTTGGGGCGCAGACCTGCCACCTCTTTACCCGCAACAGCCAGCGTGATTGGCAGGTCATCATTTTCTTTGGAGGTGATAACACCAGCTGGTCTTGAGCGCTGTCCGACATCGATAGCACCACCTTTGGATCAAGGCAACCTAACATGTCCGCCTGCATCTTCCTCACAGACCGGCAGTTTGCCGGGGACACCCTTATCAACCCCGTCTAAGCACAATAGCCAGCCCTCGGTCCCTCAGATGTGGACAAGTAAAAGACCATTTCCTCCTAGCCATGAGAAAGCTAAGAGGTTGAATTTCACCATCTGCAAGCTCTTGGCTACAGAAATGCTGCCTTTCCGCCTGGTGGACACAGAGGATTTTCGAGACCTTATGTCCGTCGCAGTGCCCCAGTACCAGATGCCCAGTCGGCACTACTTCTCAAAGAAAGGTGTGCCTGCGCTCCACCAGCATGTCGCACACAACATCACCGCTTCTTTGAGAAACTCTGTGTGTGACAGGGTGCATTTCACCACAGACACTTGGACGAGTAGGCATGGACAGGGGCGTTATATGTCGCTGACTGGGCACTGGGTAACTATGGTGACAGCAGGACAAGGGGCTGCTGTCCAAGTCTTGCCGTCCCCACGAGTTGTGCGTCAATCCTCTTTATGTCAAAGTTCCTCCACTGCTTCTGCCTCCTCAACCTCCTCTCGGTCTTCCACCTGCACCCAAAACCTGTCTGGTCATGCCACAAGCTTTCTAACTGCGCAGAAGGGATCCTGCACACCTCCTTACTATGCTGGCAGAAGGGCTCAACGTCATCAGGCGGTTTTTACATTGAAATGTCTGGGAAATGTGAGTCACACAGCTGAGGAGTTGTGGTCAGCTCTGGAGAACCAATTTCATGAATGGTTGTCTCCACTGGACCTGAAACCAGGGAAGGCCGTGTGCGACAATGCTGCAAACCTGGGTGCGGCCCTTCGCCGGGGCAATGTCACACACGTGCCTTGTATGGCTCACGTGTTGAACCTGGTTGTCCAGCAATTTTTAGCCCACTATCCCAGACTAGATGGCCTTCTGCAGAGGGCACGGTCGCTGTGTGCTCACTTCCGCCGTTCGCATCCCGCAGCTCAGCGACTTACATCTCTACAGAAGTCGTTGGGCCTGCCACTTCACCGGCTAAAATGCGATGTGCCTACCCGGTGGAATTCAACTCTGCACATGTTGCAGCGACTGTGGCAGCACCGACAAGCCCTGGTGCAATACGTTCTGACGTATAGCCTGGGCCAACGAGATTCAGAGGTGGGGCAAATCACGCTGGAGGAGTGGTCTCAGATCAGGGACCTATGCACCCTTCTGCACAGTTTTGAAATGGCGACGAAGATGTTTAGTGCTGACGATGCCATTATCAGCATGACTATTCCGGTGATTTACATGCTGGAGCACATGTTAAACAGAATTCGGAGTCAGGTGGTGGCACAAGAGGAGGTGGAGGAAGTAGAGGAGGAGGAGTTGTATGCGGAAGGGCTAACATCTGCAAGGTCCAGACGGTCGGCAGCACCAAGGCGGCAGGCATGTGAGGGTGGGGGAGATGATTTTACCAGGGCGCATGGTAGCAGCCAAACTAGTGAGGAAGGTGCAGGAGCCCAGGAAGAAGTGGAGGACGAACTGATGGAAGACTCATCAGATGAGGGAGACCTTGATCACATTTCTGTTGTGCGAGGTTGGGGGGAGAGGACAGAGGAAGGAAGCATGATTGTTACCTCGCCACCAACACAACAGGGACTTGGTGCTCCTGGATGCGCAACACACATGAGTGCCTTCTTGCTGCACTACCTGCAACATGACCCTCGAATTGTGAGAATTAGAAATAATCCTGACTACTGGGTTGCCACACTGTTAGATCCCCGGTACAAAAGTAAATTTGCAGAAATTATTCCTGCCATAGAAAGGGATGCACGCATGCAGGAGTATCAGCAGAGACTGTTGCAGAATCTTACATGTGCTTTTCCACAAAATACCAGTGGTGCACGTAGTGAATCTCACAGTTCCAACTTGCCAACCGTGGGACCGTCAAGTGTTCAGCACTCAAACCGTAACAGAACCACAGTATCTGCTGGTAACATCAATTTTGCGGAATCATTTCACCACTTTTTTAGCCCATCCTTTGCAAGGCCACAGGAGACAAGAAGTCTGACACATAGTCAACGCCTAGAGACGATGGTACAGGAGTATCTCCAAGTAAACATTGAAGCCACGACTGTGTCACTGGACCCTTGCTCTTTTTGGGCTTCCAATCTGGATAAATGGCCGGAACTAGCCACTTACGCCTTGGAGATCTTGTCATGCCCCGCAGCCAGCGTTCTGTCTGAACGTGTGTTCAGCGCTGCTGGTGGTGTGCTGACAGATAAGCGCACGCGGCTCTCCACTGATAATGTAGACAGACTCACGTTCATAAAGATGAACAAATCATGGATCCGAAACGACTTTTCTACCCCTGTGTCATCCTGGGGAGAGTAAAAGCTTGATGATTGGTTAAAATCACCCTACCAACCGTTTTAAGCTTTCAAATTACTAATCATGTTTATCTGTATCTTGACTGGAAAATAATTTGGGCTTTGTAGCAGTGTGCAGCACTGATCCTATTAGGCCATCTATAATAAGCTTCACCAGATTTAAAATTAAAAATAATTTTTAGCTGCATCTAGCCCGGAAAATAATTTTGGGGCTCCGAGATGCGCAAGACACATAAGTGCCTTCTTGCTGCACTACCTGCAGCATGACCCTCATATTGTCAGAATTCGAAGTAATCATGACTACTGGGTTGCCACACTCTTAGATCCCCCAAACTTTTCGATCAACCTTTTCATTTTAATAAAGACCAAAAAAATGGTCATTTTTGAAATTATAAGCATTAGCAGGTTGTTAGAAACTGAAATCAAACAGTTTTCAACTCAAAACTTTATTCTAGGTGATGTTACATTTTCACATAGGACCCCTTGTTCGAAAGGAGCTTCTGAACTCTCTCGTCCATTGAATTTGTCAGGTTTTGGATGGTTTCTGCTTCAATTGTTTTGCATGAGGACAGAATACCCTCCCAGAGCTGTTGCTTAGATGTGAACTGCCTCCCGCCATCATAGACACTCCTTTTAATGATGCTCCAAAGGTTCTGAATGGGGTAGAGGTCAGGGGAGCATGGGGGTCACACCATAAGTTTGTCCCCTTTTATGCCCATATCAGCCAGAGATGCAGATGTTTTATGTGCAGCATGAGATGGTGCATTATCATGCAGAAAAATGATCTTGCTGTGAAATACACGGTTCTTCTTCTTGAACCATGGCAGGAAGTGCTGTTTGAGAAAATCCACATACATTATGGAGTTCATCTTTAGCGCCTTCAGGGATCCTAAAGGGGCCGACAATCTCTCTCCCCATGATTCCAGCCCAAAACATTACTCCACCTCCTCCTTGTTGGCGCTGTAGCCGTG
Source organism: Phyllobates terribilis (assembly GCF_046119375.1). Taxonomy (NCBI): domain Eukaryota; kingdom Metazoa; phylum Chordata; class Amphibia; order Anura; family Dendrobatidae; genus Phyllobates; species Phyllobates terribilis. The sequence goes on along the minus strand of NW_027362764.1, from coordinate 204,191,019 downwards.
TTTGCGTGGGGTGTCCATCAACCAGCCATCCTCCACTCCATTCATCTGGACCATCGAGCGCTGCACGGCACTCATCCGTGAACAAAACAGTTTTGAAATCAGTCTTCATGTAATGTTTGGCCCACTGGAGCCGTTTCTGCTTGTGTGAAGTGGATAGAGGAGGTCGACAGGATGGCGTATGCACAGCTGCAAACCTCTGAAGGACCCTGCATCTTGTTGTTCGGGGGACGTTGGAGGCACAAGCAGCTTCAAAAACTTGTCTGCTGCTATGACAAGGCTTTTTTGCCGCTGCTCTTTCAACCTGACGTAATTGCCTGTAGGAAAGAGTCCTCAATTTGCCCTTATCAGCACGCACACGTGTGTACTGTGAATCAGCTACATACTTCTTGATTGCCAAGACACTTCATCCTGATCATCGCACAATGTTGATTGTAGTCATGCCTTGACCTAAACACTCCACAATTTGTTGCTTCTCAGCAGCCGACACATCCTTTTTCTTTCCCATTTTGGCAGAAAATGTAGGCTGCTTAATAATGTGAGAGAGCCTTCTTAAGTAGTCTTGCCTTTCATTGGACACACCTGCCAAACTAATTAGCACAGGTGTCTGCAATTGCTTACAGTGATATAAAGAGCCCTGACACACATCACCATCAATGAGTTTAACTGACAAACAAACAAATTCTTCCCTTATCACTCCTAAACACTTTTTGCATAATAATTTGGAACGCGGTGTACATGTGCTTTTCCACAAAACACCAGTGGTTCACGTAGTGAATCTTACAGTTCTAACTTGCCAACCGTGGTCTGTATGGAATTGTTCAATAAAGGGCCCAAAATTAAGATAACATAGATGGGAGAGGTCTCTATGAATAGGAATTCCTAAGTATTTGATACCCTGTGAGGGCCAGGCAAAGGGAAAGTTGGACTGGATGGAATCCTATATGGATTTAGGGAGGGAGACATCGAGGGCCTCAGACTTCGCTGCATTGATTTTAAAATTTTACCATGTAACAAAGTGATCTATTTCAGCCATAACAGCAGGGATGGATATATGTGATTGAGTGATATATACTAGGACATCATCAGCAAATAGAGAGCACTTGTACTCGGTGCCTCCCACCTCAATCCACCTAATATTGGGGTTATGGCGAATTGATGAGAGCAGGTGCTCCGTCACTAGGATGTATAAGAGAGGGGACAGAGGACATCCCTGCCTTGTCCCATTGGTGATTGTGAAAGGTGATGAAAATGTTCTGACGCACCCCCTGGGCCTTGGGACACCCGGAGCCGGACCCTTTTTGGTGGATGCTGGTGGTTGTAGTCTTCGTGGCGGCGATCCGGTTCCGTGGCTCAGGGCGGTCAAACCAGTGGCGGAACTATTTATGTGGTTTTGATGTTTAAATGTCCGACTACGCCACCCGTGGATTGCGGTCAGAGTGAACCGCCGCTACAGGGCAGACCGCTAAGGCTGGTGTTGTGGGTGCAGCAGAGCGTAGCATAACTCCCCACGGGAGGAGTATAGCCTCAGGGCAGTGTATGCGGAGGATGGGGTTGATGGTGCAGGGCAGCAGCAGTAACGACACGGAGTCAGTGATGCAGTTCAGGGCCTTTACTCACAGTTCTTATTATCCAGACCACGTCTGCAGGTAACGGCTGCCCACGTCGTACTGTGCTCACCAGGTGAGGGGCTCAGACAACTCCCAGATAACTTTGGAGCGCTTCACAGGACCCCCTTTGTGTGTCCTTTGTCTGGCCTTTCTTACCAACACTTCTGTCCGGCTGCCTCGGGCCTCCTCTTGGTAAACTTGGCGCCAGTTTCCCTGACCCTATGTGGTGCCTTCCTAGCGGGTGGAGCAAGGGGCTGCGCCACATAAAATGTCAGAGCCTCCGGTTTCTAGCTGAGGGTCATTTCCTGCCTCCACTAGTTCGGGGACCGGTCTCCCCCTTTGGCCTGACCCCTCCACGCAGGTGGATTCGGGCGTGCGGTGGCGACTCGCCCGTCCGCACCCCTGGGATCCCTTCATTCCTCGTTACTGGAGCCTTCTCCGCTCCTCTTCCTTCCTTCTCCCTCTTGCAGGCCTGGGCCTCTGTTACTAGGCCTGCCTCCGGAGCAGAGCTCATGCAGAGCCCCTGCTCCCTGCCACTTCTGCTCAGACTTCTCTGCACTGAACTAAGATGGTGCCCACCTTTTATACTCCCTTCTCAATGCACCCAGGAACTGCTTCCTCCCTGCTCCTGCACTGCAGGGTTCCCCTTCCTCAGTGTTCCCTCCCCCCACTCCAGCCAGGGACAGGGACTGTCGTGCCCATCTCAGGGGCATATTGGTCGCCCTGCCCCACGGCAATGTGGTGTAATGCATGCAGGTGTCGGGTCCTGATCCACACTCCATCCTTATCTGAGAGTGAGATATCACACCTCTGGGTGAGGTGCAATACGTCTGTAGCAACCGAGCCCTCGGTGCTACAGTTCCATTTATCTTCAGCCTAGGTGACGTATTGTGATACAGGGCCGTGATTTTGGCTATAAAAGGGTCCCCTAGACCCCTACCCCAAGCTTTTTAAGAGAATCATATATGGCGTGCCAGGAGACTCTATGGAATGCTTTCTCAGCATCCAACGAGAGTATCTACTTACAAATTTTTAACTGCATCTAGCCCAGGAAATACTTTGTGCCTAGTAGCAGTGTCTGCTAGTCAGCGGATTATCCCGGCTGTTAAGCAAGCTACACCACCTGTAGTTTGGACACTTAATTTTTTCAAAGGAAATGCTTCGGGACCACGAGATACTTAGTGAAGAGTATCAGGAGGCACCCCAAGGCATAGGGGCTGGGACTGGCACTAGGATGCCTTGCGGTGGACAGCCGAGCTCGATCCTTATAAAAGCTTTTTAACTGCAGCAGCTTTAGTGGACGCTACTGGAGCTGGAATTACGCGGCTGCTGGCATGAGACTTGCCCTCCAATAGATCCTTGTAAATGGATTTAAAGTGTATTCATTCAAATTAGAGGGACAATTTAAATTAAAAAGCTTAGAGCTGCCTCCACCACAGGGGGGCTCTCTCGACCCACCAGCGGACAGGCACCAGTATTGGGAGAGGGGGGCTGGCCGTCAGGGTTCACCGCGGCTCTGGCACAAACCCGGCGACACGGAGGTGGCACGGGCAGGAGCGGACTGGCCGTCTCGGCTTCTCACTTTTTGGATTTTAGAAGGGCATGACATGCCTATATCTGTGTCTCCCCCTCCTTTTACTCCTCCACCTCTTTTCTTTTCGCATGACTATATGTACTTGTCACTTTTCCATGTGTTAGTTGTGTCTTCTGAGCAGTTTGTCAGCTTTTGGACACCTTTTGAAGGTGTTTTCTATGTGTTTCTATGTGTTTTTGTTTGCCTGCCATTGGTTTTAATGGTGTTCGAAGGTGTTCGACGAACAGTTCGACGAACAGTTCGGCGAACACACGGGTGTTCGACGAACCGAACCGAACTCGAACACTACGGGGGTGGCTCAACACTAGTCCTGATAATAGAGATAAGTGGATCTGACGATATTGAAACTTGCAAATTCCAACAAACTTTACCAGGAAATTTGATTTGCAGGAAATGTATTTTCCATGAATTGAGTGTTCATCTGCATCTATGGCTATGGTTAAACCTTCTTTCCTATAGGCGGAGAGGACTCCCCCTTGTCCCTGTCACAGTCCTTGGTGTAAAAAGCTCATTCTCTGCCCCAGCTCTAGTACATCTATGTCCTTCTTATGCACAGGGGATCAAAATTGTACACATTATTCTTAGTGCGGCCGCACCAGTGTATTTTCTGGTGATGAGCAGCTATGTCTCTTTTAATGAATCACATTAGTTTTTTAGTCTTTGCTTCAGCTGCCTGACACTGATCGTTGATCATTTCCGGGGTGGTTGAGGGCTGATCTTGTTAGACTGGGAAGGGGCCAATATCCATAGACCTTCCCAGCCTATTAATATCAGCCACCAGCTGTCATCTTTGCCTTAGCTGGTTATTAAAAATAGGGAGACCCTACAACATTTTCTTTGGGTCCCCTCATTTTTAATAACTAGCAAAGGCAAAGTAGACAGCTTTGTGCTGATGTTAATAGGCTGGAAAGGTTCATGGAAAATGGCACCTTGCCAGCATAAGAAGACCAGTTCACAGCTGTCTGCTTTCCCCTGGCTGGTTATTAAAAATACAAGGACCCCACGTTGTTTTTTTTAATTTATTTTTTAACAAGTAAAGTAAAGTATACTTGCAAGGCACTGTTACAATCCTGCACTTAGACCTCCGGCTCCTGATTCAAGATTATTATTTTTTTTATTCTATGTTTTCTTAAGCAATTTCATTTTCCAGATTTGTTTGCAGGGTAATTGAGCTGCTCTTACCTTCATTTTTCTTCCTTTTGTAGCCCCCTAGCCCTCCAATGATCATTTTACAGCAGCAAAGTACAGGTCCCCATTGATTTAAATGTGGTTTGTTTCGGGGTCAAATTCGGGTCAAGTTCTGGTACCTGAACCAAACTTTGGACTAAAGTTTGGCCGAACCCGACGAACTTGAACTTCCACGAGTTTGCTCATCCCCAGTAGTCTTTTTTTCTAGCAAAAAATGGTGCCTAAGTAAAGCACCATAAGAAAAAAATACACAAAATACACAATGTATGTGGGTTTATAAGATATATTAAGGACTATTTAGATGCTGTAGTTGTGCCATGGATCCTGTGGTTTTACAGTGAATTTTATGTTCTCATTTTATGGTTTCATTAAGCTTCACCTGTGTTTAACACAAATACCAATTAGTGGTATAACTGAAAAAAGACTTTTGTCGCAAAAATCGTTGCAAAACATCCAAACATACCAGCTAAAGCTTTGCTAATATAACAGTATACCAAAGTCTAAAATTAAATAAAAAAAACGCATAAAATGTGTATCTTACAAACATTAAGCTATCTTCACAAGATACTTATAATTTGTATTGTTCTAAAAGGTTATTTTATTTGTTTTCCCTGTCTTAGTCTATACAGATACTTTCTAAACAGTCAAGTATAAGTATTTCTTACTCTATTTTTCTAAATAGTTTTCTTATTTTTTGTGAAGCAAAACATTTAGTCATGTACGAAGTAGCATTTGATTTAAGGAGTTCAATAGCATTGCTTATAATCATCAACTTCTTAGCAGGGAACCTAATCAAACCTGGTTTATATGCAATTTTATTTTGTAAGTCTTTGTGCTGTCAGAAAGTAAGAAAAACGAAGATGGTACGAAAGAGCTAGCAAGGTTATTCAGAAGTACAAAACACAAATTAACCTTTCGTGTATAGTTATCCAATTAATTTTGCTACTCATGAACTCTTTTGGAAACAAATTGCATATTGGAGAGATTCATGTTTTCTAAGTTCAATAATAATTGGAAAAATAATTGTAAGAAATGAATAGGAATAAATAAAATGCTAATGTGTAGAGCAAAAATAACTCAAAAAACATAAGAATTATGAAATCAAGCTCAGCAGAAGTTTTAACAGCCATTGCTGATTAAGCATGGCATGAGTCACTCTGAGAGCTTCAGGCAAATTAATACTGATAGCACTGACCACATCCAAAATGAGAGGGGTAATCACTAAGCTCTTGAAAATGTAGATACGAAAAGGAAATGTTGCAAGCATTTTGATATGAGATAGTCGGAAAATTGCAAATATGCTTACACATATTGATTGAGATGAATATTTCCAGAATTCTAGCTATAGAACAAATTCCATCTATTTAAAAACCAAAGTCAAAGAAATTAAAATAAATTAAGTTTTTTTTAAAAAACAAAATATTATAATGAAGCTAAAATTTAATATAGGTGTTACAGCTTATCTGTTATTGTTGATTTATTACCATTTGTTCAAAAGAGTAGATAAATAAAAAATAAATCATTATTCTAAGAAAATGTATATAAGAATATTAAATATGCAAGAATTTTTGGTTACATTGATGACACCAAGTTAAATCATTTTTCAAAATGTAATCTTGAGATAAGACAAGACAAGGGTATATTCTGAGCCAGACATATCAGAATATTTTACAAATCCCACTCCATAGTAAATCTTAAATGTAGTGCAGCTGCTGCTATATGTATATTTGTCTCTGAAGACATTAATTTTAAGAGATGTACAGAACTGGAAATACAGTATGAGTATAAAGTGAGGCTTATCGGTCAGTGTTAAAATTGCAAGATTTGAGGATTAGTTTAAATATGAGCAGGATATGGAAAATTAAAACAAACTTATTTAAACAACAATTTAAAAGAATAAATAAGACATTTGGTTTTTGTAACATGATTCTATTAGTACTAACAGATATACACTGCTCAAAAATATAAAGGGAAAACTTAAACAACAGAATATAACTCCAAGTAAATGAAACTTCTGTGAAATCAAACTGTCCATTAGGAAGCAACATTGATTGACAATCAATTTCACATGCTGTTGTGCAAATGGAATAGACAATAGATGGAAATTATTGGCAATTATCAAGACACCCTTAATAAAGGAGTGGTTCTGCAGGTGGGGACCACAGACCACATCTCAGTACCAATGCTTTCTGGCTGATGTTTTGTTCACTTTTGAATGTTGGTTGTGCTTTCACACTCGTAGTAGCATGAGACGGACTCTACAACCCACAGAAGTTGCTCAGGTAGTGCAGCTCATCCAGGATGGCACATCAATACAAGCTGTGGCAAGAAGGTTTGCTGTGTCTGTCGGCATAGTGTCCAGAGGCTGGAGGCGCTACCAGGAGACAGGCCAGTACCCCAGGAGACGTGGAGGGGGCCATAGGAGGGCAACAACCCAGCAGCAGTACCGCTACCTCCGCCTTTGTGCAAGGAGGAGCCCTGCAAAATGACCTCCAGCAGGCAACAAATGTGCATGTGTCTGCACAAATGGTTAGAAACCGACTCCATGAGGGTGGTATGAGGGCACGATGTCCGCAGATGGGGGTTGTGCTCTCAGACCAACACCAGGCAGGATGCTTGGCATTTGCCACAGAACACCAGGATTGGCAAAGTCTCCACTGGCACCCTGCGTTCTTCACAGATGAAAGCAGGTTCACACAGAGCACATGTGACAGACGTGACAGAGTCTGGAGATGCAGTGGAGAGCGATCTGCTGCCTGCAACATCCTTCAGCATGACCGGTTTGGCAGTGGGTCAGTAATGGTATGGGATGGAATTTCTTTGAAGGGCCGCACAGCCCTCCATGTGCTCGCCAGAGGTAGCCTGACTGCCATTAGGTACAGAGATGAGATCCTCAGACCCCTTGTGAGACCATATGCTGGTGCGGTTGGCCCTGGGATTCTCCTAATGCAGGACAATGCCAGACTTCATGTGGCTGAAGTGTGTCAGCAGTTCCTACAAGATGAAGGCATTGAAGCTATGGACTGGCCTGCCCTTTCTCCAGACCTGAATCCGATTGAGCACATCTGGGAATCATGTCTCGCTCCATCCACCAGCGTCACGTTGCACCACAGACTGTCCAGGAGTTGGCGGATGCTTTTGTCCAGGTCTGGGAGGAGATACCACAGGAGACCATCTGCAACTTCATCAGGAGCATGCCCAGGCATTGTAGGGAGGTCATACCGGCATGTGGAGGCCACACACAATACTGAGCCTCATTTTGACTTGTTTTAAGGACATTACATCAAAGTTGGATCAGCCTGTAGTGTGTTTTTCCACTTTAATATTGGGGGTGACTCCAAATCCAAATTGGTTAATAAATTTGATTTCCATTGATAATTTTTGTGTGATTTTGTTGTAAGCACTTTCAACTTTGTACAGAACAAAATATTCAATGAGAATATTTCATTCATTCAGATCTAGGATGTGTTATTTGAGTGTTCCCTTTATTTTTTTGAGCAGTGTAGTTTGTATTAAATTTGCCTGACATTTTTACTCTTTGCAATTCTACCAACAATGTCAGAACCAATAATTCTAGTGCAGCAGTGATAATCACAGAACCATAAGGCTGCCCAACACTTAAAGGTAATCTGCCAGCAGGCTTTTACTATGTAATCTGAGGACAGTATAAGGTAGGGGTTAAAGCGGTGAATTCAGTGATGTGTTAGTGCTGGAATGGGGTGCCAAGGGCCCACCAGTAACCAAATCTAGGGCCCCACATTTCATCTACATGCAAATGTGACATTATCCTCAATCACAAATTTAAACAACTATGAAATGGGTTAATTGCTAAATGAATAAGGTGCTGCCTTTGCCTGTACATACTGATTCAAGTCTATTGTGCCATGTACTGCTCATATAAGAGGGTGGTGGTCACTCTTGCATAGGAGCCCACTGTCATGGGTGTGTCAGATGTGACAGTCATCCTGCAGTTAGTTGCAGAAGATCTGTTCGCTTGGCTTTACAGACACCTTCTTAGCTAATTTACTCTAGGACCCAGTGGCTACCTCCCTCCTGCTCTAATTGAAACCCTTGCCTGGGTGTTTAAATAGTTCCACTTTTCTACAGGGTGGTGCCAGTGATATTCACATGTTTCCTTGTGAAAGCTTGGACTGAGTGCAGTCTTTTTACTTCCTCTCTGGTGCCAAGAGGGCCTGTGTGTTATCTCTCTGAAGTCGGCTCAAGCTAAGTTATCTTTCCCCCTTGTATGTTTACCTTGTTGCCTTTAGTTGTTAGTGGAGATCAACTAGTGCTTATCCCCCCCTTCTTTATCCAGGGCCAAGTGCTAGTGAAATACAGGGATACGTTCCTTTGCGGCGATTGGTGAAGAACCAATATAGGGACGGTAAGGAGACAGGGTGATATTAGATCAGCCTAGGAGGTCTCCACTCCCCCTTTCCCTAGAGTCTGGGCTCCCTTCCCCTCTTCCCTTTGTTTTGCACTTAGTCTTTCCCACAACTTGTGTGACACCACCAGAGGATTCTCCTGTACTCATGTGGGTGAGTCCAAGTCTGTGTGTCATTTATCAGGCTGTGTGCTGTTGTTTACGTACACTGAAGGTTTTTTCATTAGGACATTATCATTACTGGGACTAACTGTTGGGTGCTAAATCATCCGACACCACCCACTTCTGTGATAAGCCACTCACTGTCAATTGACAATGTACACAGAGATTTGTGGTATGGGTGGGGTAAGATTTCTCAGCTCTGGTGCATTCTACATTTAAGAACTCTAATTGTGTCAGATCTTCTGCACTCAGTAAACTAAGTGATAAATCGTTGGAATCAGGGTCTCTTTTCATTATACTGCTTTCAGATGAGGTAGCAAAAACCTAGTAATATATTCCCTTTAAGCTGGTTTAAGATGGTTAATCGATCATTCAATCATTTCAGCTGAAGTCCCAGGCACAGGAATACTCTATCAGCCATGCGCTCCTGTTTTCTACATGAGAACGCTGTCAACAGACATGTCGGGCGAAAGCTTATCTCCAAGAAAAACGATGTGATCGGCAGTCCGAAATTGTACATGCCCAATCTATATCTCTGCCTGTGATGAGTTGGCCAGTGCCCGCATACACATTAGACTGTCAGTCGAACTCATCCATATCAGTGAGCTTGGCTGACGTTGGCCAAATGTGTAAGAGGGCCTTTACTCTAACAAATTACATTTCCAAGCATCCTTACATTATGACATTTTGAAGGAGCTAAGCATTGGTGTACTTATTGCATGCAATGTGAAGTGTGATATTTAATTGAAGGTGTTGGGGACAAATAGTGAAGAGCTCTCATAAGTTTTTTACTACTTGAAAGACTTCCTGCATTTATGGGTTAGTATGTAACATTCTTGGTGGTGTGCTGGAATGGCTTCCCATCTCCCACCATGCAAGGCCACCAACCTACTCACCAATCCAGACTGCACATTGTGTTCCTCTGCTTGCTGTGTGCATGTGTCTTGGCTGCATGCTTAGGGTGGTTGAGGGTGCGCTTCCTGATTCTTAAAGGAACAGTGCATGCATTCCTAATGTGTCCCCAGCCTATTGCTGAGAGTCACTGGGTACTTAAGGCACCTCCATCCATCCACACTATCCTTCAGTGTGTTCTGTGCAACTACTGAGTTGCCAGGTCCTGTCTTGTCTCTAGCCTGTTTCCGCCACCCTGGGGGCTTAGTACCCAGGCCCGTACCTGTATCCCGTTCCTGTGTCAGTTCCTGTCTTAACTATGTTCTTGCCTGTTAACTGTTAGCTTCTATGTCCTATCTTCCCTTTACCTCCTGTATCTGTTCCAGTACCATTCTTATATCCTGCAGTGTCTGTACCAGAACCTATCTCCTACCAATCATCTGTGTCCATTCACTGCTTCCTTGTAAGTACATTGTGTGTATCTAGCTCTGTTTGTCCCTTTTCCCTCTCCCTGCATTTATTTTTAGTGTACTTGCTATTCTCCTGTGCTTTCCTTACCCTGTTTGTTCATTGTGAACAGAGCCCTGTCTTCGCTGTCCGCACCTGCGGTTTCACTCTGCTCCTGTCCGCACCAGCGGTTCTGCTCTGCTCCTGTCCACACCTGCAGTTCTGCTCCTCTCCTGTCCGCACCTGCAGTTGCGCGTCGCTCCTATCTGCACATGCGGTTCCTCTCCACCCATATCCGCACCTGTGGTTCCGCTTTGCTTCTATCCACATGTGCGGTTTCACTCCTGTATCCCAGTCTGTATTGGGCCCTATCCAGCCTGTCCTCCTGCCTGCCTGTATACCAGTCATATCCGCCTGCCTACCTGCATACCCGCTGGTCCTACCACACCTGCCAGTGCTTATCTACATACCAGCCGAGCCTGCCAGTACCAGCATACCTCGGTGTGGGTCAGTACCCGTGTGACTGAGGTCAGCCCTGGTGTAGCACCTGGTCCACCTTCCTCATCCCTCCTTGGATCATGAAGTCATTAAGCCGCCGTACATCCAAGGTCGGATCTGGCAAGGCACTTAGTCACGCCCTTCCAGGCACTCCTCAGTCCGTGGCCCAGTGGGACCACAACCCACGCTCACGTCAGACAAGTCTGAATAAATATTGATTTTATAGTCTGGGGTCTGAATTTACTTTGAAGCTTCTACATCTGATGTTCAATTCAAAGGGGTTGCACCCTCACAGGAAATATTACTTGAGTAATATTTGGTATATTAAAAAATTGTGCTATACCATTGCCGGTTCCACTGGTGATTATCTGCTGCTGTGCAGGGTCTGGCATTAGCTGCGGCACTGACGTCACATCAACAGAATGGTTGTTCAGTGGCTTTTAGTGGTGCATTCAATCTATATCGGCAGAACTACTGAGCTCAATAATTGCCTGCCGCAGTGTGAACATAACATCAGTGCCACAGCCAAAGTCAGAGTAGTGGCAGAGACTCACCGGTGCATCCAAGCATGGTGAATATAGCGTGGTTTGTTTTTTAATACTAGCGTGGCCACCACAGCATCTTGCAGCGGCATGCTATTCCATCCGGTTTGCGTTTAGTTGGACCATCATTTATTTTTCAACAGGACAATGACCCCAAACACACCTCCAGGCTGTGTAAGGGCTATTTGACCAAGAAGGAGAGTGATGGGGTGCTACGCCAGATCACCTGGCCTCTACAGTCACCAGACCTTAACCCAATCGAGATGGTTTGGGGTGAGCTGGACCGCAGAGTGAAGGCAAAAGGGCCAACAAGTGCTAAGCATCTCTGGGAATTCCTTCAAGATTGTTGGAAGACCATTTCCGGTAACTACCTCTTGAAGCTCATCAAGAAAATGCCAAGAGTGTGCAAAGCAGTCATCAAAGCAAAAGGTGGCTACTTTGAAGAACCTAGAATATAAGACATATTTTCAGTTGTTTCACACTCTTTTGTTAAGTATATTATTTCACATGTGTTAATTCATAGTTTTGATGCCTTCAGTGTGAATGTACAATTTTCAAAGTCATGAAAATACAGAAAAATCTTTAAATGAGATAGTGTGTCCAAACTTTTGGTCTGTACTGTATATATTGCTTATAGAAGCTTAATAGAACATGTAAATCTAACAGTCAATCTATCAGGGGATAGCTGTTACCTCTGAATCAGAATTACCTTGAATGACTGCCCACGTGCGCGCCAACCCCGACGCACGTTTCGGCGATCAGCCTTTGTCAAGGGGTATGTGAGAAAGTGAACCAGTGCTGTATAAAAAGGTAACGACAACCAATAGAAGGAATATCACCTTTGCCACACCTCCCCGCCCATCACATATGTGTATACGGCGCAAGGTATATATGATGGCGCCTATGAATTCCCAGGGATGCAATGCGCCAACCGGAAATGATGTAAGGAGTCACCATGGTGACGGAACATACACCGTGGTAGCGCCGCCCGTAGACCCAGAGATGCAATGCGCGAACCGGAAGTGACGCACCTGTTCCCACGGTAACCAGGACGCACAACAGCAGCGGCATCACTGGGTGACCAGTTGAAGATGTTGCAAGCCGGAGAGCGTACAGGGACCATGGGACACGCGCGTACTGGTAAGCGGAACATCCTGGTGAGGGTGGGGGGACAAATTCAACTTTTGTAATATATAACAAGAAACATTTTCGCAGCAACAGACATGTATAAGGATAAATCTATGTCTGTGAGTCTGCAAATGGGAACAATAGTATTTTTGTCAACACTCATGGGGAGTAAAAGTAATAACAAAGGACACTACGAATCATTACGGGAGTATGGCATCATATCATAAAATCATATATTGAGTATCTGTTATGTGATCCCACCCACATGTGAGCATATTAAATATGCACAGTTCCCAAAAGAAACCACCAACAGATATTTAACATAACACAGTATTCATACACACAATGTCGATAGTTGCGCATAATTAAGTAATTACATATATGCAGTAAACAGTATAGCTAATTGTTGATGTAGAATAATATTGCTTGCATGCATCATGAAGAAATATTGAATAGATTCATTCTTGAAACATCAAAGGTATCATACAGGTGCATAGTGAGTAGGCCAAACAGGAATAATAGAAGACGTACCTAATGTATAAAAGCATATAATTAAAATCAAATTAAAACAAAGTGGGTCAACAGTATGCATGTCAATAAAAAAGGGGGGGGGGAGAAAGTGGGGGAGAGGGGGGGAAATGGGAGGGGGGAGGGGAGTGGAAAGGAGGGGGAAGGGAAGAGAGGGGAGGGAATGGAAGGTGGCGATCACAGAAATGGTACGAAACTTAGATTCTCATTGAGTCCATTTGGATGGGTGGTATTGAGGGTCCAAATCCACCTGGCCTCCAATTGGACCAGGCGTCTGGAAATTTGTCCCCCCATGAATCCCCATGTCAATGCAATCAATCCCTTTTACTCTTAACAGGTTACCATTACACTGGTGATATTGTTTAGAATGACGTGGGATAGTTTTTAAACTGGACAAATCTGTCTGCTCCAATGCTGAAAAGATACCAAGTACATGTTCCCTAATCCTTATTTTGAATTGACGTGTGGTCAAACCGACATATATAAGTCCACAGGGGCATGTGGCGTAATATATTACATTCTTGGTCAGACAGTTAATGCGTTTTTAATTTTGTATATTTTCTGACCACTAGCATCACAAAAATCATCAGCTTTCTCAACATTGGTGCAGGCTCTACAGTGTCCACATGGTGTGCAACCATATTTAATTGTTACAGCATCCAAAAAGGTGAAATTTGGTTCACCCACATAGTGGGTCCTGGTAAGGTGATCCCAAAGGTTCCTGGACCTACGAAAAGTAATTGAAGGTGTCGGTGGAATGAATTTTGACAGTACCGGATAACATCTCAAAACAGGCCATGCCTTTGTTAATGCCTTTTTCATTGCAGGAATCTGTGTATGGAATTTAGTTATAAACCTAACCACATCATTATGTGTGGTATCACAAACCTTATATAATAGATCATGGCGTGATGAAAACTTGGCCCTATGATAGGCTCTTTTAATGTCCCTTCTACTATACCCCCGGTTCCTGGAATCCAGATGTCAATTCTTTGGCTTGTATTTTAAAATAATGGTCCGTCGAGCAGATCCTGCAAAGTTGCAGAAACTGTCCGACTGGGACCGACTGCACCATGTGTTGGGGATGGGAAGAGGAGGCGTGTAGGAGCATGTTGGAAGAAGTAGGCTTCCTATAGATGTCGGTCTGTATTCGACCATCCACATCCTTCTTTAATGAGACATCCAAGAATTCAGCTTTTTCTACACTATACTGGAAGGTAATATGTATATTTAAGTCATTGATGTTCAATTCTTCCATAAAAAATATCAACTCAGAATCTGTGGCCTGCCAGACAATCAAAATGTCATCGATGTACCGCATCCAAGAGAGGATGCGGCACATCGACGGCAGACGCTCTGACAGGAAGAGGTCCCGTTCCCATAGCCCCAAGAACAGGTTGGCATAGGAGGGAGCAAAGGCTGCCCCCATCGCTGTTCCCTGGAGCTGCAGAAAAAAGGACCCCTTAAAAATGAAAAAATTGTGAGTCAGAGTGAACTCTAACAATTCTAGTACCAATTCTTTGATTGAAACAGGGATGTCAGAACTAGTGTTGAGCCACCCCCGTAGTGTTCGAGTTCGGTTTGGTTCGTCGAACACCCGTGTGTTCGCCGAACTGTTCGTCGAACTGTTCGTTGAACACCTTTGAACACCGTTAAAACCCATGGCAGGCAAACAAAAACACATAGAAACACATAGAAAACACCTTCAAAGGTGTCCAAAAGCTGACAAACTGCTCAGAAGACACAACTAACACATGGAAAAGTGACAAGTACATATAGTCATGCGAAAAGAAAAGAGGTGGAGGAGTAAAAGGAGGGGGAGACACAGATATAGGCATGTCATGCCCTTCTAAAATCCAAAAAGTGAGAAGCCGAGACGGCCAGTCCGCTCCTGCCCGTGCCACCTCCGTGTCGCCGGGTTTGTGCCAGAGCCGCGGTGAACCCTGACGGCCAGCCCCCCTCTCCCAATACTGGTGCCTGTCCGCTGGTGGGTCGAGAGAGCCCCCCTGTGGTGGAGGCAGCTCTAAGCTTTTTAATTTAAATTGTCCCTCTAATTTGAATGAATACACTTTAAATCCATTTACAAGGATCTATTGGAGGGCAAGTCTCATGCCAGCAGCCGCGTAATTCCAGCTCCAGTAGCGTCCACTAAAGCTGCTGCAGTTAAAAAGCTTTTATAAGGATCGAGCTCGGCTGTCCACCGCAAGGCATCCTAGTGCCAGTCCCAGCCCCTATGCCTTGGGGTGCCTCCTGATGCTCTTCACTAAGTATCCCGTGGTCCCGAAGCATTTCCTTTGAAAAAATTAAGTGTCCAAACTACAGGTGGTGTAGCTTGCTTAACAGCCGGGATAATCCGCTGACTAGCAGACACTGCTACTAGGCACAAAGTATTTCCTGGGCTAGATGCAGTTAAAAATTTGTAAGTAGATACTCTCGTTGGATGCTGAGAAAGCATTCCATAGAGTCTCCTGGCACGCCATATATGATTCTCTTAAAAAGCTTGGGGTAGGGGTCTAGGGGACCCTTTTATAGCCCAAATCACGGCCCTGTATCACAATACGTCACCTAGGCTGAAGATAAATGGAACTGTAGCACCGAGGGCTCGGTTGCTACAGACGTATTGCACCTCACCCAGAGGTGTGATATCTCACTCTCAGATAAGGATGGAGTGTGGATCAGGACCCGACACCTGCATGCATTACACCACATTGCCGTGGGGCAGGGCGACCAATATGCCCCTGAGATGGGCACGACAGTCCCTGTCCCTGGCTGGAGTGGGGGGAGGGAACACTGAGGAAGGGGAACCCTGCAGTGCAGGAGCAGGGAGGAAGCAGTTCCTGGGTGCATTGAGAAGGGAGTATAAAAGGTGGGCACCATCTTAGTTCAGTGCAGAGAAGTCTGAGCAGAAGTGGCAGGGAGCAGGGGCTCTGCATGAGCTCTGCTCCGGAGGCGGGCCTAGTAACAGAGGCCCAGGCCTGCAAGAGGGAGAAGGAAGGAAGAGGAGCGGAGAAGGCTCCAGGAACGAGGAATGTGAGGGATCCCAGGGGTGCGGACGGGCGAGTCGCCACCGCACGCCCGAATCCACCTGCGTGGAGGGGTCAGGCCAAAGGGGGAGACCGGTCCCCGAACTATTGGAGGCAGGAAACGACCCTCAGCTAGAAACCGGAGGCTCTGACATTTTATGTGGCGCAGCCCCTTGCTCCACCCGCTAGGAAGGCACCACATAGGGTCAGGGAAACTGGCGCCAAGTTTACCAAGAGGAGGCCCGAGGCAGCCGGACAGAAGTGTTGGTAAGAAAGGCCAGACAAAGGACACACAAAGGGGGTCCTGTGAAGCGCTCCAAAGTTATCTGGGAGTTGTCTGAGCCCCTCACCTGGTGAGCACAGTACGACGTGGGCAGCCGTTACCTGCAGACGTGGTCTGGATAATAAGAACTGTGAGTAAAGGCCCTGAACTGCATCACTGACTCCGTGTCGTTACTGCTGCTGCCCTGCACCATCACCCCCATCCTCCGCATACACTGCCCTGAGGCTATACTCCTCCCGTGGGGAGTTATGCTACGCTCTGCTGCACCCACAACACCAGCCTTAGCGGTCTGCCCTGTAGCGGCGGTTCACTCTGACCGCAATCCACGGGTGGCGTAGTCGGACATTTAAACATCAAAACCACATAAATAGTTCCGCCACTGGTTTGACCGCCCTGAGCCACGGAACCGGATCGCCGCCACGAAGACTACAACCACCAGCATCCACCAAAAAGGGTCCGGCTCCGGGTGTCCCAAGGCCCAGGGGGTGCGTCAGAACATTTTCATCACCTTTCACAATCACCAATGGGACAAGGCAGGGATGTCCTCTGTCCCCTCTCTTATACATCCTAGTGACGGAGCACCTGCTCTCATCAATTCGCCATAACCCCAATATTAGGTGGATTGAGGTGGGAGGCACCGAGTACAAGTGCTCTCTATTTGCTGATGATGTCCTAGTATATATCACTCAATCACATATATCCATCCCTGCTGTTATGGCTGAAATAGATCACTTTGTTACATGGTAAAATTTTAAAATCAATGCAGCGAAGTCTGAGGCCCTCGATGTCTCCCTCCCTAAATCCATATAGGATTCCATCCAGTCCAACTTTCCCTTTGCCTGGCCCTCACAGGGTATCAAATACTTAGGAATTCCTATTCATAGAGACCTCTCCCATCTATGTTATCTTAATTTTGGGCCCTTTATTGAACAATTCCATACAGACCACGGTTGGCAAGTTAGAACTGTAAGATTCACTACGTGAACCACTGGTGTTTTGTGGAAAAGCACATGTACACCGCGTTCCAAATTATTATGCAAAAAGTGTTTAGGAGTGATAAGGGAAGATTTTGTTTGTTTGTCAGTTAAACTCATTGATGGTGATGTGTGTCAGGGCTCTTTATATCACTGTAAGCAATTGCAGACACCTGTGCTAATTAGTTTGGCAGGTGTGTCCAATGAAAGGCAAGACTACTTAAGAAGGCTCTCTCACATTATTAAGCAGCCTACATTTTCTGCCAAAATGGGAAAGAAAAAGGATGTGTCGGCTGCTGAGAAGCAACAAATTGTGGAGTGTTTAGGTCAAGGCATGACTACAATCAACATTGTGCGATGATCAGGATGAAGTGTCTTGGCAATCAAGAAGTATGTAGCTGATTCACAGTACACACGTGTGCGTGCTGATAAGGGCAAATTGAGGACTCTTTCCTACAGGCAATTACGTCAGGTTGAAAGAGCAGCGGCAAAAAAGCCTTGTCATAGCAGCAGACAAGTTTTTGAAGCTGCTTGTGCCTCCAACGTCCCCCGAACAACAAGATGCAGGGTCCTTCAGAGGTTTGCAGCTGTGCATACGCCATCCTGTCGACCTCCTCTATCCACTTCACACAAGCAGAAACGGCTCCAGTGGGCCAAACATTACATGAAGACTGATTTCAAAACTGTTTTGTTCACGGATGAGTGCCGTGCAGCGCTCGATGGTCCAGATGAATGGAGTGGAGGATGGCTGGTTGATGGACACCCCACGCAAACACGGCTACAGCGCCAACAAGGAGGAGGTGGAGTAATGTTTTGGGCTGGAATCATGGGGAGAGAGATTGTCGGCCCCTTTAGGATCCCTGAAGGTGCTAAAGATGAACTCCATAATGTATGTGGATTTTCTCAAACAGCACTTCCTGCCATGGTTCAAGAAGAAGAACCGTGTATTTCACAGCAAGATCATTTTTCTGCATGATAATGCACCATCTCATGCTGCACATAAAACATCTGCATCTCTGGCTGATATGGGCATAAAAGGGGACAAACTTATGGTGTGACCCCCATGCTCCCCTGACCTCTACCCCATTCAGAACCTTTGGAGCATCATTAAAAGGAGTGTCTATGATGGCGGGAGGCAGTTCACATCTAAGCAACAGCTCTGGGAGGGTATTCTGTCCTCATGCAAAACAATTGAAGCAGAAACCATCCAAAACCTGACAAATTCAATGAACGAGAGAGTTCAGAAGCTCCTTTCGAACAAGGGGTCCTATGTGAAAATGTAACATCACCTAGAATAAAGTTTTGAGTTGAAAACTGTTTGATTTCAGTTTCTAACAACCTGCTAATGCTTATAATTTCAAAAATGACCATTTTTTTGGTCTTTATTAAAATGAAAAGGTTGATCGAAAAGTTTGGGGGATCTAAGAGTGTGGCAACCCAGTAGTCATGATTACTTCGAATTCTGACAATATGAGGGTCATGCTGCAGGTAGTGCAGCAAGAAGGCACTTATGTGTCTTGCGCATCTCGGAGCCCCAAAATTATTTTCCGGGCTAGATGCAGCTAAAAATTATTTTTAATTTTAAATCTGGTGAAGCTTATTATAGATGGCCTAATAGGATCAGTGCTGCACACTGCTACAAAGCCCAAATTATTTTCCAGTCAAGATACAGATAAACATGATTAGTAATTTGAAAGCTTAAAACGGTTGGTAGGGTGATTTTAACCAATCATCAAGCTTTTACTCTCCCCAGGATGACACAGGGGTAGAAAAGTCGTTTCGGATCCATGATTTGTTCATCTTTATGAACGTGAGTCTGTCTACATTATCAGTGGAGAGCCGCGTGCGCTTATCTGTCAGCACACCACCAGCAGCGCTGAACACACGTTCAGACAGAACGCTGGCTGCGGGGCATGACAAGATCTCCAAGGCGTAAGTGGCTAGCTCCGGCCAATTATCCAGATTGGAAGCCCAAAAAGAGCAAGGGTCCAGTGACACAGTCGTGGCTTCAATGTTTACTTGGAGATACTCCTGTACCATCGTCTCTAGGCGTTGACTATGTGTCAGACTTCTTGTCTCCTGTGGCCTTGCAAAGGATGGGCTAAAAAAGTGGTGAAATGATTCCGCAAAATTGATGTTACCAGCAGATACTGTGGTTCTGTTACGGTTTGAGTGCTGAACACTTGACGGTCCCACGGTTGGCAAGTTGGAACTGTGAGATTCACTACGTGCACCACTGGTATTTTGTGGAAAAGCACATGTAAGATTCTGCAACAGTCTCTGCTGATACTCCTGCATGCGTGCATCCCTTTCTATGGCAGGAATAATTTCTGCAAATTTACTTTTGTACCGGGGATCTAACAGTGTGGCAACCCAGTAGTCAGGATTATTTCTAATTCTCACAATTCGAGGGTCATGTTGCAGGTAGTGCAGCAAGAAGGCACTCATGTGTGTTGCGCATCCAGGAGCACCAAGTCCCTGTTGTGTTGGTGGCGAGGTAACAATCATGCTTCCTTCCTCTGTCCTCTCCCCCCAACCTCGCACAACAGAAATGTGATCAAGGTCTCCCTCATCTGATGAGTCTTCCATCAGTTCGTCCTCCACTTCTTCCTGGGCTCCTGCACCTTCCTCACTAGTTTGGCTGCTACCATGCGCCCTGGTAAAACCATCTCCCCCACCCTCACATGCCTGCCGCCTTGGTGCTGCCGACCTTCTGGACCTTGCAGATGTTAGCCCTTCCGCATACAACTCCTCCTCCTCTACTTCCTCCACCTCCTCTTGTGCCACCACCTGACTCCGAATTCTGTTTAACATGTGCTCCAGCATGTAAATCACCGGAATAGTCATGCTAATAATGGCATCGTCGGCACTAAACATCTTCGTCGCCATTTCAAAACTGTGCAGAAGGGTGCATAGGTCCCTGATCTGAGACCACTCCTCCAGCGTGATTTGCCCCACCTCTGAATCTCGTTGGCCCAGGCTATACGTCAGAACGTATTGCACCAGGGCTTGTCGGTGCTGCCACAGTCGCTGCAACATGTGCAGAGTTGAATTCCACCGGGTAGGCACATCGCATTTTAGCCGGTGAAGTGGCAGGCCCAACGACTTCTGTAGAGATGTAAGTCGCTGAGCTGCGGGATGCGAACGGCGGAAGTGAGCACACAGCGACCGTGCCCTCTGCAGAAGGCCATCTAGTCTGGGATAGTGGGCTAAAAATTGCTGGACAACCAGGTTCAACACGTGAGCCATACAAGGCACGTGTGTGACATTGCCCCGGCGAAGGGCCGCACCCAGGTTTGCAGCATTGTCGCACACGGCCTTCCCTGGTTTCAGGTCCAGTGGAGACAACCATTCATGAAATTGGTTCTCCAGAGCTGACCACAACTTCTCAGCTGTGTGACTCACATTTCCCAGACATTTCAATGTAAAAACCGCCTGATGACGTTGAGCCCTACTGCCAGCATAGTAAGGAGGTGTGCAGGATCCCTTCTGCGCAGTTAGAAAGCTTGTGGCATGACCAGACAGGCTTTGGGTGCAGGTGGAAGACCGAGAGGAGGTTGAGGAGGCAGAAGCAGTGGAGGAAAAATGACATAAAGAGGATTGACGCACAACTCGTGGGGACGGCAAGACTTGGACAGCAGCCCCTTGTCCTGCTGTCACCATAGTTACCCAGTGCCCTGTCAGCGACATGTAACGCCCCTGTCCATGCCTACTCGTCCAAGTGTCTGTGGTGAAATGCACCCTGTCACACACAGAGTTTCTCAAAGAAGCGGTGATGTTGTGTGCGACATGCTGGTGGAGCGCAGGCACACCTTTCTTTGAGAAGTAGTGCCGACTGGGCATCTGGTACTGGGGCACTGCGACGGACATAAGGTCTCGAAAATCCTCTGTGTCCACCAGGCGGAAAGGCAGCATTTCTGTAGCCAAGAGCTTGCAGATGGTGAAATTCAACCTCTTAGCTTTCTCATGGCTAGGAGGAAATGGTCTTTTACTTGTCCACATCTGAGGGACCGAGGGCTGGCTATTGTGCTTAGACGGGGTTGATAAGGGTGTCCCCGGCAAACTGCCGGTCTGTGAGGAAGATGCAGGCGGACATGTTAGGTTGCCTTGATCCAAAGGTGGTGCTATCGATGTCGGACAGCGCTCAAGACCAGCTGGTGTTACCACCTCCAAAGAAAATGATGACCTGCCAATCACGCTGGCTGTTGCGGGTAAAGAGGTGGCAGGTCTGCGTCCCAAAACAGGTGTGACTGCTGTCCCCCCAGTCACAGAGGATGAAGAGGCTGCAGATGCACAAGATATGGCAGACGGTGGTTGGCCCGGCCGGCTAGACCGCATTGTAGCACACTGAGCTTCCCACTGCAACTTATGCTTCATGTCCATGTGCCGGTTCATGCATGAAGTACTCAAACTATGTATTTTTTGGCCTCTACTTAGCTTTTGCTGACAAATGTTACAGATAACACGAGTTGGGTCATCTTTATCGATCTGAAAAAATGCCCAGGCTATGCAAGGCTTAGCACCCATGCGACCTGAAGAGCCACCACGACTTGTGGTGAGAGGCAGAGTTGTGTTTGAGGATGCAGTTGTTGACGTGCTTCCAGTACTACGTCTCTGTCCAGGAAGGCGCAACCTGACCTCGCCGTCACTAGCATCTTCCTCCACCTCCTCTGCTGACCTCATTTCTTGGCTGACTGTGGGTTGACAGTAAGTGGGATCTCCGACCTCATCATCATCACCCTGTGCGTTATCACACCCGTCGTCCTCAGAGCCAACCTGTTCCTGCCCTGACAAAAAACTAAAGTTGTCGCTCCAATCAGGTATTTGAGTCTTATCATCGTCTTCCTCATTGTCTCCACCAACAGGAGTTACAGTTTGGGAATGAGGGTCTACATTATGGTCAGAACCTTCTGCGTCTGGTCCTGGATCCGACTCATAAAGATTCTGGGCATCAGTGCAGATCATTTCCTCGTCTGGATTCACAGAAGTGTAGCACCCTGAGGATTCGGCTGCTACAGGGGTATTGCACCTCAACCCAGAGGTGTGATATTCCACTCCCGGGTAATGATGGAGTGTGGATCTGGGCTCGGTAGGCTGCATGCACTACACACATCCCATTTCCGAGGAACAGGCCGACGGTACTCCCACTTAGAAATGTGCAGGTACGACCGAGTCTGTTCCTGGCTGGAGTGGGAGGGGGGTGGTACATCCCAAGTAGTGTAGGGGCAGATAGGGGGAGCAGCCTGGGTAAAGATAGGAGCTCATTGGGTGCTGGTCACCTGAGCTCACACATAGAGGGTGTATATAAGGTGGGCACCAACTAAGAACAGGGTCAGTTGCAGAGAGAAAGTCAGCGAGCGGAGGAGAAGAGAGACCCAGAGTGAGAGAGGAGAAGAAAGAGAGACCCAGAGGGGGAAACAGAAGAAAGGACTCTAAGACCCCAAATCCAATCCACGGGTGAAGAGTCGGCATCAGGGTACCGGAACCCAAGCTGGTGGGGGCAAAAACACACCCCAGCCAGAGACCGGAGGCCGTGGGCAGCGTCTGCCACGGCCACCCACCACATCCACCCCAAAGGCATACCACGTGGAGGGTCAGGGAACCCAAGGCCAAGGGTCTCCCAACAGAAGGCCCGAGGGAGCTGGACCTGGGTGGATCAATAGTGGGGACGGCCAGAGAAAGGACAGAAGGAGAGCTCAGGGTCACGCTCCGGACTCGCTTGGGGGTTGGCTGGATCCAGGACCTGGTGGATGCAGCACGGCTCGGGAGGTCACTTGAAGCTGGAGTGACCGGAACATCAGCAGTGAGTAAATACCCTAAACTGCACAACCCGACTCTGTCTTCCTTTAACACCTATGCTGCACCACCACAACCCCCATCCTCTGCACCTGACCCCCTGAGGCTATACCCCACCCGTTGGGGGTTATACCATCACAAGCTGCACCTACACCATCAGCCTCAGCGGACCCTGCTGCAGCGGCGGCCATAGTGACCGCAATACAACGGGTGGCGTAGTCGACAATAAAGAACTTAATAACATCTGTAGGACTGCCACATACAACTGAGTTTGACACCCTGGGCACGGACCGGGTCACAGCCACTCGGAAGACTACAACCCCCATCTGATCCGGCTCCGGGTATTCCCCTAAAGAATATGGCCCAGGGGGTGCGTCAACTTTGGCGTAGTCGACAGGATTACGTGCCCACAACAACCGGGTACTGCGTGCCTGAAGAAAAGAACGAGTTTACCTCAAAAAGAAGTCTCCTGCCGGTTCCGGAGGGTCCCCGCCATCGGACCCCATCACCAGTCGATTCCCGCCGGTTGTCCGCCATTAACAGCGTTTTCCCGCCATCTGCAGAGTTTCCCGCCACTGGGAAGCGATTCCCGCCATTTCCAAAGGTTTCCCGCCTTGGAAGAGCGGACGCCATTATGGGCGTGCCAGAGGGTGGCGAGAGGCCACCTCCCATCGTGGGCCAGGACCGAAAATGGCGCCAAAAGTGGAAATCGCCCCCACCAACAGAGACTGTGATGCTAGAGGTGTCTGTCAGCGTGAAAGAACTGCCCCTGGAGCTGACAATCACCAAGTGGCCCCGGGACCGCCCTCGAAGGGGGAGGAGACGAAAGAAGAGAACAAAGATGGGTGCCGCCTGGAGCAGTCTAGAGCGAGCGCACCCGGAGGCAAGAAGCCTGGAGGAGAATATCGGAGGAGCTTGCCCGGAGATGGCGAGAAAGCAGAGCAGCACCGGCCCGTTGGCCAGGAGCCTGCTAGAAACCGAGGAGGGAGAGCAGAGCAGCACCGGCCCGCTGGCCAGGAGCCTGCTGGAGACGACTGTAGGAGAGCAGAGCAGCACCGACCCGTTGATCAGGAGCCTGCTGGAAACAACGACCCCACTAGGCCTAGTGGAGGTCCTAGCACAGCTCCCCCGAGACCGGGAGTGTGCACAGACCGCTCTGGAGGGCCTCGCAAGGAGGATGGCCCGGGTGCAGCGAGAGACGTTGGCGGAGTGGAGCCGTGAGATGGCCCAGCAGACCGAGACCTGTCAGCGGAGCACGCCACCCGAGACGAGGAAACAGACCGCCTCTGAGGATGGCGCGGGAGGACTGAAGGCCGGAGACGGCGCCGAGAAGGGAGCCGAACGAGTGGAGGCAGGTAAAGGGGACGTCTATACCCCAAACCGGGAAACCGCGTACCTGCCCCAGCTCCCCGTCGCAGAGCCCGAAGTCTATCCTGCCGTGCCCGTCGCTGCAACGTCACCGCCGCAGACTAGGCCTCAAACGGGAGCCGCGACCCCTGTGACGTCACACGCCTCGACCCCGAGCGTGACCAAGCAGGAAGTACCACCAGCCTGGTCGCAAGGCCTAGTACCCCCGGGCGCCGCAATACCAACAGCGCCCCCTACCTCCGCGGAGCCCCCGGCCTGGTCGCAGGGCCAAGTAGCCCAGGGCGCCGCCGTCCTTACGGTGCCCTTTACCTTCCAGATACCCCAGGCCTGGCCGCAAGGCCCGGGCAACCCGGGCGCTACCACCACCGCGCCCATAAGACCAAGAGTGCCGCGTCTGGGAGAGGACCTGTTCGCCCAGCATACGTGCCCGGACGGGTCTGAAGCCAAAGGTAACCATAAAGCAAGAGCAGGAGGACGCCGTCGCTAAGGACAGCGAAGCAGAAGCTGTATATAGTTGCCCGTCGGGGCACCGTAAACTGAAACTGAAACTGAAACCGTGAAACTGAAACTGAAACTGTAGTTGCTAATATAGTCCCCGTTGGGACCAGCAAGTGTGAACTGTTACCCGTTTTTCCCTTAATCCCACTGACCGAGGACTGAGAGCGGTCATTCCTCCCTAATACCTGGCCGAGGACTGAAAGCGGCCATATCCCCTGTATATAGTTGCGCGTCCTAAAGCGCCCCCTACCGGTTTTATAGGAAAACCAGTTTTCCAGAGAGACTGTCGCACTTTACCCGGTCACACGTTGCACAGTGACCGGAGGAGGAGCCAGAGGCGACGAGAATGTTTTATATCGATATATATATATATATTGTTTTATATGTTTTATATGTTATGCAAAAATTTGTATGTTTTGGTGTTATGTCTTACAGCCCGAGGACGTGCTGTGATTTACCAGGGGGGAATGTAGCACCCTGAGGATTCGGCTGCTACAGGGGTATTGCACCTCAACCCAGAGGTGTGATATTCCACTCCCGGGTAAGGATGGAGTGTGGATCTGGGCTCGGTAGGCTGCATGCACTACACACATCCCATTTCCGAGGAACAGGCCGACGGTACTCCCACTTAGAAATGTGCAGGTACGACCGAGTCTGTTCCTGGCTGGAGTGGGAGGGGGGTGGTACATCCCAAGTAGTGTAGGGGCAGATAGGGGGAGCAGCCTGGGTAAAGATAGGAGCTCATTGGGTGCTGGTCACCTGAGCTCACACATAGAGGGTGTATATAAGGTGGGCACCAACTAAGAACAGGGTCAGTTGCAGAGAGAAAGTCAGCGAGCGGAGGAGAAGAGAGACCCAGAGTGAGAGAGGAGAAGAAAGAGAGACCCAGAGGGGGAAACAGAAGAAAGGACTCTAAGACCCCAAATCCAATCCACGGGTGAAGAGTCGGCATCAGGGTACCGGAACCCAAGCTGGTGGGGGCAAAAACACACCCCAGCCAGAGACCGGAGGCCGTGGGCAGCGTCTGCCACGGCCACCCACCACATCCACCCCGAAGGCATACCACGTGGAGGGTCAGGGAACCCAAGGCCAAGGGTCTCCCAACAGAAGGCCCGAGGGAGCTGGACCTGGGTGGATCAATAGTGGGGACGGCCAGAGAAAGGACAGAAGGAGAGCTCAGGGTCACGCTCCGGACTCGCTTGGGGGTTGGCTGGATCCAGGACCTGGTGGATGCAGCACGGCTCGGGAGGTCACTTGAAGCTGGAGTGACCGGAACATCAGCAGTGAGTAAATACCCTAAACTGCACAACCCGACTCTGTCTTCCTTTAACACCTATGCTGCACCACCACAACCCCCATCCTCTGCACCTGACCCCCTGAGGCTATACCCCACCCGTTGGGGGTTATACCATCACAAGCTGCACCTACACCATCAGCCTCAGCGGACCCTGCTGCAGCGGCGGCCATAGTGACCGCAATACAACGGGTGGCGTAGTCGACAATAAAGAACTTAATAACATCTGTAGGACTGCCACATACAACTGAGTTTGACACCCTGGGCACGGACCGGGTCACAGCCACTCGGAAGACTACAACCCCCATCTGATCCGGCTCCGGGTATTCCCCTAAAGAATATGGCCCAGGGGGTGCGTCAGAAGCGCTGGAGTCGACCTCTGATTCCCAGGCTATAGTATGAGTAAACAGCTCTGCAGACTCAACCATCTGTTCTACCTCATACTCAGACGGGCAGCTGGAGATTTGGGAGCTGTGAGGAAGCAAGTGCGATTTGGGTGACACCTTTGAGGACTGGAGTATTTGTGATGTTGAAGTTGATGTGGAGGAGAGCCCACTTAAAGGAGCACTTGATATCCGTTGAAGCACCTGCTGTTTTTGTGCCTCATCTGGAATTTGTAGCGATTGGCGTGGCCGTAAGAAAGGGATCTTATCACATTGTCCGCTAAAAGAAGTAGACATTTTAGTTTGGCTGGAAGATGGTCTTTCTTCTGCACCTACCCCACGGACACAACCTTTTTTCCCCTTCCCAACACGCCTATTCCCCTTTCCACCAGCAGCAGGCCTTTTTCCACTCATTTTGGTGGTTAACTAATTCACAACTCTGGAGTTGTTTGCACAAAAAAACAATGGATGGTAACCGAGCAGAGCTGAGTGGCCAAACTGTGGTATTAGGCCAAAACTATTGGCTGGGTTAGATGCAGAAAAAAATTATTTTTAATTTGCAACCTGATGGAGGTCAGTATAGATGGACTAAAAGACCAAGTCCCACACACCGCTAGAAGCCCAAATATTTTTTCAGAGCTAGATGCAGAAAATTTTTTTATTCAATTTGCAACCTGATGGAGGTCAGTATAGATGGACCAATAGACCAAGTCCCACACACTGCTAGAAGCCCAAATATTTTTTCAGAGCTAGATGCAGAAAAAAATTATTTTTAATTTGCAACCTGATGGAGGTCAGTATAGATGGACTAATAGACCAAGTCCCACACACCGCTAGAAGCCCAAATATTTTTTCAGAGCTAGATGCAGAAAAAAATTATTTTTAATTTGCAACCTGATGGAGGTCAGTATAGATGGACTAATAGACCAAGTCCCACACACCGCTAGAAGCCCAAATATTTTTTCAGAGCTAGATGCAGAAAAAAATTATATTCAATTTGCAACCTGCTGGAGGTCAGTATAGAAGGACTAATAGAACAAGTCCCACACACTGCTAGAAGCCCAAATATTTTTTCAGAGCTAAATGAAGAAAAAAATTATTTTTAATTTGCAACCTGATGGAGGTCAGTATAGATGGACTAATAGACCAAGTCCCACACACCGCTAGAAGCCCAAATATTTTTTCAGAGCTAGATGCAGAAAAAAAATATTTTTAATTTGCAACCTGATGGAGGTCAGTATAGATGGACTAATAGACCAAGTCCCACACACCGCTAGAAGCCCAAATATTTTTTCAGAGCTAGATGCAGAAAAAAATTATATTCAATTTGCAACCTGCTGGAGGTCAGTATAGAAGGACTAATAGAACAAGTCCCACACACTGCTAGAAGCCCAAATATTTTTTCAGAGCTAAATGAAGAAAAAAATTATTTTTAATTTGCAACCTGATGGAGGTCAGTATAGATAGACTAATAGACCAAGTCCCACACACTGCTAGAAGCCCAAATATTTTTTCAGAGCTAGATGCAGAAAAAAATTATTTTTAATTTGCAACCTGATGGAGGTCAGTATAGATGGACTAATAGACCAAGTCCCACACACTGCTAGAAGCCCAAATATTTTTTCAGAGCTAGATGCAGAAAAAAATTATATTCAGTTTGCAACCTGATGGAGGTCAGTATAGATGGACTAATAGAATGATGCTATGCCCAAAAGATTTTACTTCACTAGGTGCAGTAAAAAAATTGGTATTCTATACACAGGTGGTATATCTTGCAGCACAGATAGGCTACTCCACTGACTAACACACTCTGCAATAGGCCAAAAAGGATTAGCTTTGCTAGATTCAGCCAAATGCTGTGAAAAAAACTTGCACAGCACTGGCACAGACCTGCCTGGCAAAAACTGATAGGAACTGATGTAACCTAGTCCTGAAAAGGACTCCAATTACAATTAGTCTTTACTCCCACAATCTATCTATTTAAGAGCACAGACCTGCCTGATAAAAGTCGTAGGAAATGCTGTAACCTAGTCCTTAAAAGGACTGCAATCACAACTATTCCCTACTCCCAAGCTATCTGTATATTTGTGCGAAAATTGGCTTGAAATTAACAAGGTATAGCGCACACAGCAATAGCGGTGCCGTCTAACACGCAGCTGCAGCAGTGAGAAAATGGTGGCGACGGGGAAAATGGCTTGGTCTTATAGGGCAAGGACATGTGACATACACTGCCAATCACACATGCCCTTGCTTGTGTGAAAAAAAGCACTTCGCTCCGTGTGTGCGCTGCTGATAGGCTGACAGATTGTACCTCCCCACTGCAAATGCGGGAAAGAGAAAAAAAAATGGAGATCTTCATTGTTCCTGCAGAGATCCATCCCCTGCCCCTCCCCCCGCCCCGCTGTACACTCAAACTGCGTATTAACATTAATTTTCATCATTACTGAGAAAAAATCCAGTTATGATTTTGGTGCACGAACAGTTATCGAACATAACCTCGAACAGCCGAATTTTTCTCAAATTGTTCGTGTTCGCCGACCGGCTCGAACACCGCCCAAAACAGCTCGAATTTGAGATTGGCGAACAGTTCGAG
The DNA here is from genome assembly GCF_046119375.1 of Phyllobates terribilis. Classification (NCBI taxonomy): domain Eukaryota; kingdom Metazoa; phylum Chordata; class Amphibia; order Anura; family Dendrobatidae; genus Phyllobates; species Phyllobates terribilis. The sequence continues at coordinate 204,161,838 of NW_027362764.1, read as the reverse complement.
TAGAACAACGCTCATCTCTAGTCAGAACCATCCAAAAAATACTTGGTTGCCAACAGTCCATCACTATGTCTGATATTCGTATATAAAGATTCAATGTCGGCTGTAGCCAGAATAGTATCAGAGTCCAAATATAACCCATCAATTTTTCGTAATAAATCCGTGGTATCTTTTAAAAAAGAGGGTAAAGTCTCGACCAAGGGCTGGAGTTTAGAGTCAATCCATCTATTTGCCAACTCCAAGTAGTTCCCCCCCCCCCCGATATTATGGGTCATCCAGGGGGGATAGATGAGTTTTTGTGGAGTTTAGGTAACAGATAAAGAGTGGGTATAGTGGGTTCAGTGACAATTAATGCCGAAAAAAGATCACAAGTAATCACCTTATTACTCAATGCTTTATTGAGAATACCCTGAAGTTGTCGACAGAAGGCGGACAAGGGGTTATACGTGAGTTTCCTATAACATGTAGTATTATTTAATTGGTGAAATGCCCCACGCTCATACATTTTCTTTGGCCAACTCACAATGTTACCCCCCTTGTCCGCCGGTTTCAGTACAACATCAGACAGGTTACTCAATTGTTTAAATCTCAGATGTTCCTCCCTGGTGAGATTATCCTTATAAATTTGACTTGATAAATTCCGAAATTCATTAGTAACAATTTGCACAAACAAGTCAACGTTGGTGCAATTGGAAAGGGGAGGGAACTTCTTGGAGTGGGGTCTAATAGATGGAGCAATCTTACCATGCTCAGAGATATTGTGTTCCGTGGCTAAATCTTCCAGAGTCCTTAAGGCCAGTTGTTCCTCCTCTGTTGTAAACAATTTATCAAGATTAGTGTCATGAAAATGTCATTTGAATATCAATGACCTAGCGACTATGTGCAGATTTTTAATTGCAGTGAATTGGTCAAAACCAGAAGAGGGGGAGAAAGTAAGGCCTTTAGTGAGTAAAGATAAATCATCCACAGAAAGGACATGATTGCTAAGGTTAATTACCTTGTTATCTTTTTTCTCTTGTCTATCGAAGTAGATTCATATCTTTTATATGGATGAAAATTATAATCACGTTGTTTGCAAGCTCCTGATCGAGTCATCATTGATGTCGAGGATGTGTCCGAAATTTCACTAAGAGACGACACTGAAGTAACAGATGGAGTACGTGATGATCGAAATTGATTATTCGTGGCTTGACGCCAACGGTAGACAGTTTTCATTTGGTAATCACGCACATCACGATTAAACTTGGTGCTTTGTGAATCGTGAATTTATTTGACCATACTGTCAAAAGAAGTGTCCATTTGAGTCTCAAATTGTGCTAACTTCTCAGCAGGGCAGCTCGACTTCAAATTCATTTGTGCTGCATCAATCAGCCTGTCCAAATTCATTAGACTCAATTAGTAATGTCATGAAACTATTGGAACAGACATTACATGCTTCTTCCCATTTGGAGATAAATGTATCATCATCTACAGGGAAAGTGGGAACTACTCTTATTCTAAGACCTCTAGGGATTAGTTTGCGATTGACATATCTCTCCAGGAACGCCAGGTTCCACCACAATTTAGTTCTTTTGACAACCATATGTTGGATATCTGAGAATTGTTCGTCCCATCTGTGATCACCACGTTGCGAAACATCAACATGATCACCACCAAATGCCTGCTCAATTTGTGTGAGCCAAGTTTTCTCCTTGGCTCTATAGTCTATGATATCCGCAGAGATACCTGTGCGAAACACAGCAATTATTAAGAAAGAAAATCTGAGAAATTTGGGCAATGTACATATAATACACTCATTGTACTCATTATATTCCATCACAAAAATTGTCCACCTATCTTATTATATAATAGGTATAATAATAATAACAAATACCTCCTATTAGAAATGTAGTATAGTTCTTCTAATTCTCTATGTCGCTTTCTCCATGTGCACGGCATTGCAGTAGCTTATGTATCCACGGATCCGACCACTCATATAATAACAGTTAGTTGTTAGTGGTCGTAACCATAGATATCTAAGCTACTGCAATGTTATGTACATTGGGTAAGCGACATAGATAATCAGAATAACTATACATTTCTAATTAAAGGTATTTTCTAATATTATTATTATTACACCTACTACATATTGGGATATGATTTTAGAGATGGGAATACTCCCTTAAAGTATCATATTCATTTGAAACACCTTTTGTGTAGTGTTGAGCGATACCTTCCGATATCGGGAAATATCGGATCGGATTGGATCTGACCGATACCGAAAAAGTATCGGATATCTCCGATTCCCATACCGGAAACCAATGCAAGTCAATGGGACAGAAATATCGGAGGGAAAATAAACCCTTTCTTTCCTTGTAGGTTAATTCTACATGAAGGAAAACAACTAAGAATAATGTAGAATGTATTGGGGGAGGTGGGGGAGACAATAAAGGCATAGAGGTTTAGCCCAATCAAATGGAATAGCAGGAATTAATATATTTTTTAAGACGTTCTGAGTTACGGAAATATTGACTATGTTAAGTATTTTTATATTTTGTCAGATATTTGTTTCACTACTTCCATGCTCTTCACCTTCTTTTTTACTTCTCCCACACTTTCTCCTTCATCATCCTCAGCATCTTTTTCATCCACTTCTTCTTCACCTTCTTCATCTTCTTCTTCTTCACCTTCTTCGTATTATTCTTTTTTTTACATTCTTCATATTCTACTTCTTCATCTTCTTCATATTCTTCTTCTTCATCATATTCTTATTTGTGACAGGCATTCCTGTAGTTGCTATCTATAAAAGGTTGGACATTACACCTTTCGTTCTGCCCGTCACAAAAGATTTACAACAGGATTTGTCCGCGTTCAGTTTGGCCTGCAGCAGCAGGTCTTTTTCAGGGGAACCACGAGGAGGAACGGACTCACCCCCATACACTGCTTAGTCATCTTCTGCTTATAATTTAGATATTATCTTTTGCTCTGATTTTTAGTCTTATGCTTAATGTTCTTCCGCTTTTTGTTCTGCAGCTTCTTATATTTCTGCTTCTTGGTTTTCTGTCTCTTGTTCTTCTGTATCTTGGTGCTTGTCTTCTCTTCTTTGTCCTCTTGGTCAACTTCTTCAGGGTCATCTTCTTGGTCTTCTTCGGGGTGGTCTTCAGGGTCGTCGTCTTCGGGGGTCGTCGTCTTCGGGGTCCTCGTCTTCTTCGGGTTGGTCTTCTGGGTCCTCGTCTTCGGGGTCCTCGTCTTCTTCGGGGTGGTCTTCAGGGTCCTCGTCTTCTTCGGGGTGGTCTTCAGGGTCCTCGTCTTCTTCGGGGTGGTCTTCAGGGTCCTCATCTTCAGGGTCATCGTCTTCGGGGTCCTCGTCTTCTTAGGGTTGGTCTTCAGGGTCCTCGTCTTCAGGGTCCTCGTCAGAGAGATCCAGAGTGATTACCAATAACCATTTCAAAAAGCTTGAACTTGGAAATGTAGCAGAAGGTACAAGAAGGCTGAGGAACTACCGAGGACCAGCTGACGGTACTGGAACCCGGATGGGTAGCAGAAGGTACAAGAGCCAATGGAACTGCTGAAGACCAGCTGACGGTACTGGAACTCGGTTACTAAGCAGGAGGTACCTGTGCCAGAAAGCACTACCAAGGACCAGCAGACATTGGTGGAACTTGGATACCGAGAAGGAGACACCTAATCCAAAGGCACTGCCGAGAACCAGCTGACGGTACTGGAACCCGGATGGGTAGCAGAAGGTACCCATGTAAAAAAAAGTTCGAGGCCGCGAGCCGGCCGCAGTTACCAAAACCCACAGTCCTACAGGGGGTGCTTGTCCTATTGGCACTATGGAACCAGCCTTCATTGTCAGATCCCGCAGCCCACATAGGAGTCACCTAATCTGCAGGCACCATAGAGTCGGCTAACCCGACCGCAACACGACAGGACAACGCATTGGAGGCAAATTGACGTTGACACTACCTGGAAACAGCTGGCGTGCTGGAACCAGGCTGGGCAGGAGGGAGTACCCGTGCCAAAGACACTGTCGAGAACCAGCTGACGGTACTGGAACCCGGATGGGTAGTAGAAGGTACAAGAGCAAATGGAACTACCGAGGACCAGCTGACGGTACTGGAACCCGAATGGGTAGCAGAAGGTACAAGAGCCAATGGAACTGCCGAAGACCAGCTGACGGTACTGGAACTCGGTTACTAAGCAGGAGGTACCTGTGCCAGAAAGCACTACCAAGGACCAGCAGACGTTGGTGGAACTTGGATACCGAGAAGGAGGCACCTAATCCAAAGGCACTGCCGAGAACCAGCTGACGGTACTGGAACCCGGATGGGTAGCAGAAGGTACCCATGTAAAAAAAAGTTCAAGGCCGCGAGCCGGCCGCAGTTACCAAAACCACAGTCCTACAGGGGGTGCTTGTCCTATTGGCACTATGGAACCAGCCTTCATTGCCAGATCCCGCAGCCCACATAGGAGTCACCTAAACTGCAGGCACCATAGAGTCGGCTAACCCGACCGCAACACGACAGGACATCGCATTGGAGGCAAAGTGACGTTGACACTACCCGGAAACAGCTGGCATGCTGGAACCAGGCTGGGCAGGAGGGAGTAACCGTGCAAAAGACACTGCGGGGAAACAGCTGGCGGTGCTGGAACCCAGGGTAAATACTAAAAACAGAGTGGAGCCAGAGGTGTAATTGGAGCAAGTTTTAAATCAGTAGTACAGTGGATGTGGACAAAGCAGGAGAATTTGCCGGACACACAGCAGGGGAACAGCTGACTTTACTGAACCCCAATAACACTGGAGCAAGCGTTGACTGTGCAGACGGCACTTCTGAGCAGCAACTAGCGGTATTGGAGCCCAGGGTAAATACTAAAAACAGAGGAGCCAGAGGTCTATTTGGAGGAGGTTTTAAATCAGTAGTACAGTGGATGTGGACAAAGCAGGAGAATTTGCCGGACACACAGCTGGGGATCAGCTGACGTTACTGAACCCCAATAACACTGGAGCAAGCGTTGACTGAGCAGACGGCACTTCTGAGCAGCAACTAGCGGTATTGGAGTCCAGGGTAAATACTAAAAACAGAGGAGCCAGAGGTGTATTTGGAGGAGGTTTTAAATCAGTAGTACTGTGGATGTGGACAAAGTAGGAGAATTTGCCGGACACACAGCTGGGGATCAGCTGACGTTACTGAACCCCAATAACACTGGAGCAAGCGTTGACTGTGCAGACGGCACTTCCGAGCGCCAACTGGCGGTGTTGGAGCTCAGGGATAATACTGAAAACAGAGGAGCCAGAGGTGTAATTGGAGCAACTTTAAAATCTGTAGTAGTGAGAATGTGGACAGAGCAGGAGAAATTGCCGTCCGCACAGCAGGGGAACAGCTTACGTTACTGATCCCCAATAACACGGCAGCAAGTGTTGACTGTGCAGACGGCACTTCCGAGTGCCAACTGGCGGTGTTGGAGCTCAGGGATAATACTGAAAACAGAGGAGCCAGAGGTGTAATTGGAGCAACTTTAAAATCTGTAGTAGTGAGAATGTGGACAGAGCAGGAGAAATTGCCGTCCGCACAGCAGGGGACCAGCTGACGTTACTGAACCCCAATAACACGGCAGCAAGTGTTGACTGTGCAGATGGCACTTCCGAGTGCCAACTGGCGGTGTTGGAGCTCAGGGATAATACTGAAAACAGAGGAGCCAGAGGTGTAATTGGAGCAACTTTAAAATCTGTAGTAGTGAGAATGTGGACAGAGCAGGAAAAATTGCCGTCCGCACAGCAGGGGAACAGCTGACGTTACTGAACCCCAATAACATGGCAGCAAATGTTGACTGTGCAGACGGCACTTCCGAGTGCCAACTGGCGGTGTTGGAGCTCAGGGATAATACTGAAAACAGAGGAGCCAGAGGTGTAATTGGAGCAACTTTAAAATCTGTAGTAGTGAGAATGTGGACAGAGCAGGAGAAATTGCCGTCCGCACAGCAGGGGACCAGCTGACGTTACTGAACCCCAATAACACGGCAGCAAGTGTTGACTGTGCAGATGGCACTTCCGAGTGCCAACTGGCGGTGTTGGAGCTCAGGGATAATACTGAAAACAGAGGAGCCAGAGGTGTAATTGGAGCAACTTTAAAATCTGTAGTAGTGAGAATGTGGACAGAGCAGGAAAAATTGCCGTCCGCACAGCAGGGGAACAGCTGACGTTACTGAACCCCAATAACATGGCAGCAAATGTTGACTGTGCAGACGGCACTTCCGAGCGCCAACTGGCGGTGTTGGAGCTCAGGGATAATACTGAAAACAGAGGAGCCAGAGGTGTAATTGGAGCAACTTTAAAATCTGTAGTAGTGAGAATGTGGACAGAGCAGGAAAAATTGCCGTCCGCACAGCAGGGGAACAGCTGACGTTACTGAACCCCAATAACATGGCAGCAAATGTTGACTGTGCAGACGGCACTTCCGAGTGCCAACTGGCGGTGTTGGAGCTCAGGGATAATACTGAAAACAGAGGAGCCAGAGGTGTAATTGGAGCAACTTTAAAATCTGTAGTAGTGAGAATGTGGACAGAGCAGGAGAAATTGCCGTCCGCACAGCAGGGGACCAGCTGACGTTACTGAACCCCAATAACACGGCAGCAAGTGTTGACTGTGCAGATGGCACTTCCGAGTGCCAACTGGCGGTGTTGGAGCTCAGGGATAATACTGAAAACAGAGGAGCCAGAGGTGTAATTGGAGCAACTTTAAAATCTGTAGTAGTGAGAATGTGGACAGAGCAGGAAAAATTGCCGTCCGCACAGCAGGGGAACAGCTGACGTTACTGAACCCCAATAACATGGCAGCAAATGTTGACTGTGCAGACGGCACTTCCGAGCGCCAACTGGCGGTGTTGGAGCTCAGGGATAATACTGAAAACAGAGGAGCCAGAGGTGTAATTGGAGCAACTTTAAAATCTGTAGTAGTGAGAATGTGGACAGAGCAAGAGAAATTGCCGTCCGCACAGCAGGGGAACAGCTGACGTTACTGAACCCCAATAACACGGCTGCAAGTGTTGATTGTGCAGACTGCACTTCCGAGTGCCAACTGGCGGTGTTGGAGCTCAGGGATAATACTGAAAACAGAGGAGCCAGAGGTGTAATTGGAGCAACTTTAAAATCTGTAGTAGTGAGAATGTGGACTGAGCAGGAGAAATTGCCGTCCACACAGCAGGGGAACAGCTGACGTTACTGAACCCCAATAACACGGCAGCAAGTGTTGACTGTGGAGACGGCACTTCCGAGCACCAACTGGCGGTGTTGGAGCTCAGGGATTTCAGTTCAGGTGGTGGAAACATGAACAGAACAGGAGACCTGGATACTGTTGCCAACCAATTATTTATTCTGGAAGAGGACTGGCAAATTCATGAGAGATCCAGGCCTTGTTCATTTTGAGAAAAGTAAGCCGGTCAACGATATCGGAGGATAGTCGCATGCAACGGTCTGTTAGTACACCACCTGCGGCACTAAAGACGCGTTCCGATAATACACTAGCAGCAGGGCAAGCTAGCACCTCCAATGCATACTGACTAAGCTCTGGCCATGTATCCAGCTTACAGACCCAAAACTTGAAGGGAGAAGAGCCGTCTGGGAGTACACTAAGAGGGCAAGACATGTAGTCTGTCACCATCTGACAGAAACGTTGCCTCCTGCTGACTGGAGCCGTCTGTGATGGTGTAGACATTTGTGGCGGCGGGGACACAAAACTTTGCCACATTTCAGCCATACTGGTCTTGCCTTGTGCTGAGTCGCTGCTTCTGCTCCCTCTTTGTGCAGAGCTTCCTCCACTGCCTCGATGCACTGAGCTGCTTTGTAAAGCACTAGCAGCACTGCTCTCGGTTGGAATGGAGAACATGATGGAATGCACCAGTGCGTCTTGGTACTCCCGCATTTTACGCTCCCGGTTCAACGGTGTTATGAGGCTTTGTAAGTTGTCCCGGTAGCGACGATCTAGGAGGGTGGACACCCAATAATCAGCCGTGTTGAGAATGTGGGCGATGCGGCGGTCGTTTCTCAGGCACTGCAGCATGAAATCAACCATGTGCTGCAGACTGCAAACTGGCCAAGAAACGCTGTCCCCTGCTTGAGGCGTGATCTCTGCCTGCTCTGCATCACCCCACCTTCGCTCTAGACACTGACTACTCTGGACAGATGTCTTCCTCATCCATTGACTCCTCCTCATCCTCCTCACAAAGTGTCCCCTGCCTAGGCCTTTGTGAGGATCCACGTTGCGCAGACTGTAGAGAAGCAGAAGGCATTTGTGACTCCTCATCCTCCACCTCTTCCAAAACCTCGTCCCTTAGTGCTTGCAGTGTTTTTTCAAGCAGGCTGATAAGGGGGATAGTCATGCTGACTAGTGCATCATCTGCACTCGCCATCCGCGTGGAATAATCGAATGCACGCAAAACGTGGCAAATGTCCTTCATAGAGGCCCACTCAGTGGTGGTGAAGTGTGAACGGCGCGCACTGCGACTTGTATGCGCCTGCTGCAGCTGGTACTCCATTACTGCTGCCTGCTGCTCACACAACCTCTCCAACATATGTAACGTTGAATTCCACCTGGTGGATAGGTCACATATGATGCGATTTTCCGGAAGACGTAATCGGCGCTGCAGAGCTGCAATGCGTGATCTTGCATTGCTGGAACGCCGCAAGTGAGCGCACTCTATGCGGACCTTGTGAAGCAGTGCATCAAGATCCGGATAGTCCCTCAAAAAACTCTGCACGACCAAGTTGAGCACATGTGCCTAACATGGGAAGTGAGTGAGGTTGCCTAGGCCCAGAGCTGCCACCAGATTTCGGCCATTGTCACATACTACCATGCCTGGCTGGAGATTCGCTGGAACAAACCACACGTCGCTCTGCTGCTTGATGGCATTCCTGAGCTCCTGCGCTGTGTGGCTTCGATTCCCCAAAGAAATTTATTTTAATACGGCCTGTTGACGTTTGGCCACGGCTGTGCTCATATTGGTCATCATAACAGGTAACCGTTCACGGGTCGTTGTGGAGGTAGACCGTGACGGCACCTGCAGCGCTGACTCAGAGGAACTGGAGTATGAGGATGAGTCAATGTGTACAGACTGGATTCCTGCAAACCTTGGAGTTGGCAGAACACGTACAGCGCCACTCTCAAGATCTGTACCCGGCTCCACAACATTTACCCAATGGGCAGTGAGGGAAAGGTATCGTCCCTGTCCATGATTATTGGTCCACGCATCGGTGGTCAGGTGGACCTTGCTACTGACGGCGTTTTGTAGCGCATGTTTAATTTTTCCCTCCACATGATGTTGCAGGGCAGGGACGGCTTGCCTGCTGAAATAAAAGCGGCTGGGCACGTTGTATTGTGGGACTGCCAATGCCATAAAGTTACGGAACGTGTCAGTCTCCACCAGCCTGAATGATAGCATTTCAAGGGCCAGTAGTTTAGCAATGCCAGCATTCAGAGCCTGTGCTCGGGTGTGGTTTGCCGAGTATGGGAGCCTTTTCTCCCATGCCTGTGCTAACGATGGCTGTAGACTGGCCTGGGAGTGTGAAGATGACTGGGAAAGTGGTGCTGTGGGTGGAATTACACTGTGTCTCTGTACAACAGTGCCAGAGATTCTTCCATGGCTATCCTGTGAGGAAGCCGAACCAGCTGTGTATGAGCTGGAGGAAGAGGCTACAACACGAGCTGAAGAGGTGGTAGGTGGCGCTGTAGGTTGGCCTAGGTCTTCAGTGTGTTTTTGTAACTCCACCACGTGCTTGGTCCGCACATGTTTCCACATATTTGTGGTATTGAGGTTGCTGACACTTTTCCCTCTTTTCACCTTCTGATTACACAGCTTGCATTTGACAAAGCAAATGTCATCTGCAACTGTGTCAAAAAAGGACCAGGCACTGCAAGTCTTGGGAGCGCCCGTTTTGTATTTTGGAAGAGCCATGCTCCTAATGGGTGCTGAAGTGGAGGCTACAGGCAACCAAGTCTGCCCCCTCCCTGTCCCTCCTTTATGGGCTGTTTGGGGAATCTCTTCCTCAGAGCTGCTCCCACCACCTTCCTGTCCCTCACGCCATGATGGGTCAAGGACCTCATCATCTACACCACCCTCTTCAAACAACTGCTTCTCCTGGGTAGTCTCGACAGCACAGTACACACCAGAAAGTTGCACCTGAGTCTCATCATCAGATGCATACTGAGGTGTGCTGCTGACCATATGCACTGGCCCACCCGCCTCTTCAGATTCAGAGAGACAAAACGGTTGTGCATCACTGCATACTACCTCTTCTTCAAATTCTCGAATTCTGCTTGGCTGGCCCCCTCTTTCCAAGCCAAGAGATTCAGAGAACAGAAGTTGAGATGGCTCCTGTCCAGGGCTCTCTGACTGCCTGGGCAATTTGGCAGGTGGTGAAGAGACATATGGGTGCTCTTCAGTGCTCAGGACCTGAGATGATCTGGAACTAATTGAAGTCGATGCGTTAGCTGCCATCCATCCGATAACGGCTTCAATTTGGTCCTCCCGCAGCAGTGGGGTACGGCTAGCTCCTACAAAGCTGCGCATAAAGGACTGTTCCCTGGTAAAACTGGGGGATGCTGAGTCACTGGTGCCCGCAGCAGGCACAGAATCCTCACATCCTCTCCCTGCAGGCACAGAATCCTCACGTCCTCTCCCTGCAGAAACTCCACGCCCACGCCCACGACCACATGCCTTACTCTCTGCCTTCTTCATCTTGGTAGACTGATAAAGATAGGCAGAAAAGTACTAAGGGCTTAGTGTGCTTATTCCTGAACAGCTGCTAACAGGTATAAGAAACACTAATTTTATAAAGTATGGACTAGACTTTAATATGAGCTAATGTGGCCTACACAACTGTAAAGTGGAGTGTTTGGTGAACTTTATTTAGGTTTTTTTTTGTCACAAAAAGACACTGGATGTGCCTAAAGATGTAATAACGATAGTATCACAAACTTTTTGTAGCTATTACAATGTAGGAAGGTAACCTACAATGCAATAGATGAGGCTACAAAAAATAGGCTAATACCAATCTGGCTGGGGCTGCAGGGCCCAATGCTGCAGAAAGGCTCCTCTAACTATTCCTATATAGTGTGTTTGGAACCAATTTAGCTGAATACGGATGGAACCACCACACTAATAGGAGAAATCAGGAAAAATTATGAATTGGCAAAAAAGGACAGTGTATGAGGCAGTGACACACACTGAGTGCACTACAACCAGACGTGGTTGAAGCACACACTACAGGGTGAGCTGCACTCACACACCAGACCTTGCAGACAGCGGTGAACAGTACAGATGCAGAGCACTGTGCACTAGCGCTGCAAGACCAAAAAAATTTCTCTATCTACTCCTATATAGTGTGTTTGGAACCAATTTAGCTGAATACGGATGGAACCACCACACTAATAGGAGATATCAGGAAAAATTATGAATTGGCAAAAAAGGACAATGTATGAGGCAGTGACACACACTGAGTGCACTACAACCAGACGTGGCTGAAGCACACACTACAGGGTGAGCTGCACTCACACACAGAGACCTTGCAGAAAGCGGTGAACAGCACAGAGAACTGTGCACTAGCACTGCAAGGCACAGCAATTTATAAAGTAGCTTGGGTAAAGCAGAATAGACCAAATAGGTAGCTAAAACTGTCCCTCAGAACAACCGCGTCCTATCCCTAACTGAATTCACAGCAGAGTGAGCTCAAAATGGCGGCGGCGGCTTTTATAGTGCATCATGACATCATTTCAGCAGCCAATCACAGCCATGCCATTAGTTAAGATGCCTAACAGGATGTGCCCACACTTCTTAGGATCCTCATTGGCTGAATAAAATGAAAATGGCTCATTGCATTATGGGAACTTCCGATTCCGGTATACGATATTGCAAAAGTATCGGAATTAAGTATCGGAATTCCGATACCGGGAATATCGGTCGATACCCGATATTTCAGTATCGGAATGCTCAACACTACTTTTGTGCTAAAAACTGTTGAACAATCTTTTGGTGTCTCTTATAGTCTTAATTCAGCAGGTGACTTTGAGCTGCATATTTGTAAAGGTCCTGGCAATTTAGCTGCCAGACAGCTGTTTATACAGTATCTCTATGATATACCCAGGTCTTACTACAAAGTCACACCTTACACACAGTTTTTACAAAGTGTGAATCTTCAGTAGTGTTGAGCCACCCCCGTAGTGTTAGAGTTCTGTTCGTCGAACACCCGTATGTTCGCCGAACTGTTGGTCGAACACCTTCGAACACCGTTAAAACCAATGGCAGGCAAACAAAAACACATAGAAACACATAGAAAACACCTTCAACGGTGTCCAAAAGCTGACAAACTGCTCAGAAAACACAACTAACACATGGAAAAGTGACAAATACATATAGTCAAGCGAAAAGAAAAGAGGTGGAGGAGTAAAAGGAGGGGGAGCCACAGATATAGGCATGTCATGCCCTTCTAAAATCAAGAAAGGCTGGAGTAAAAATCTAAAATCAGCCTACCAACACCCAGACGTCGTGACAAGAAAATTAAAAAAAGAAATATCTTTCCTTACAAGACGTAGTGGTATCCCCGATGTGAGTTGTGCCAAAAACGGAACCCAATACATTCGGACTAATCCACCATTTGTCATATCCAAGGGGCAGGTCAGTAAGAGATAACATCGACGCGGAACCAAGTAAAGTAGTATATACTGTACATCCTTTGACAAGGCAATAAGGTGGATCAAGAAGTTGGGAAGGGTCACCCAAATGGCCAAAACAGACATTGATGCGGCGTTCCGGTTACTTACTACCTGTGCCTCCGAATAGTGTCCACCTATTTGGCTGCTTCTGGGAAGGAGCATACTATATAGATCGCTGTTTGCCCATGGGGTGCTCCAGATCCTGCTCACTATTTGAGGCATTTAGTTGCTTCCTCGAATGGGTTTTAATGGACTTTTCTAAGGGGGCACATATTATCCATTACCTCGACAACTTCTTATGCCTGGGCCCAAAAGATTTGCCACAGTGTGAATACACGCGGTAGTCCACCTGTGAGAAGGAGAGAGCTGGAGGGAGAGCAGACAAAACAGAGCCGAGTGGTTAGATGGAGAACGGAAGAAGGAAAGAGGGCGAGGGAGGTAAGGGAGTACAGTGGAAGGCCGACCTGAGCTACCCCACGTTCCTGCTGGGCGGGGAAGAGCCCTGGGAAGAAAAGCTGCTTGCGCATCCCTTTGAGGTTACGGGCGCAAGTGGGCAGAGGGACTACGCTGGAGTGCGAAGCCGACACGGCCAGTCCGTTACTGCCCATGCGACCTCCGTGTCGCTGGGTTTGTTCCAGAGCCACGATGGACCCTGATGGCCAGCCCCCTCTCCCAATACTGGTGCCTGTCTGCTGGTAGGTTGAGCCCCCCTGCGGTGTGGGGGGAGTATCATCTGCAGAAGAAAGATCATCTTCCAGCCAAACTAAGATGTCTACTTCTTTTCGTGGACAATGTTATACGATCCCTTTCTTACGGACACGCCCATCGCTACAAATTCCAGATGAGGCACAAAAACAGCAGGTGCTTCAATGGATATCAAGTGCTCCTTCAAGTTGGCTCTCCTCCACCTCAACTTCAACATCACAAATACTCCAGTCCTCAGAGGTGTCACCCCAATCGCACTTGCTTCCTCACAGCTCCCAAGTCTCCAGCTGCCCGTCTGAGTATGGGGTAACACAGATGGTTGAGTCTGCAGAGCTGTTTATTCATACTATAGCCTGGGAATCAGAGGTCTGCTCCAGAGCTTCTGTGAATCCAGACGAGGAAATGATCTGCACTGATGCCCAGAATCTTTATGAGTCGGATCCAGGCCCAGATGAAAAAGGTTCTGAGCATAATGTAGACCCTCGTTCCCAAACTGTAACTCCTGTTGGTGGAGACAATGAGGAAGACGATGATGAGACTCAGATACCTGATTGGAGCGACAACTTGACTTTTCGGTCAGGGCAGGAAGAGGTTGGCTCTGAGGACAACGGGTGTGAGAACACACAGGGTGATGATGACGAGGTTGGAGATTCCACTTACTGTGAACCCACAGTCAGCCAGTCGATGAGGTCAGCAGAGGAGGTGGAGGAGGATGCTATTGACGACGAGGTTTGGTTGCGCCTTCCTGGACAGAGACGGAGTACTGGAAGCACGTCAACAACTGCATCCTCAACCACAACTCTGCCTCTGACCACAAGTCGTGGTGGCTCTTCAGGTCGCATGGGCTCTAAGCCTTGCATAGCCTGGCATTTTTTGCGATCGATAACGATGACCCAACTCATGTTATCTGTAACATTTGTCACCAAAAGCTAAGTAGAGGCCAAAAAATTCATAGTTTGAGTACTTCATGCATGAACCGTCACATGGATATGAAGCATAAGTTACAGTGGGAAGCTCACTGTGCTACAATGCTGCCTAGCGGGCCGGGCCACCCACCGTCTGCCCCATCTTGTGCATCCGCAGCCTCTTCATCCTCTGTGACTGGGGGGACAGCAGTCACACATGTTTTTGGATGCAGACCTGCCACCTCTTTACCCGCAACAGCCAGTGTGATTGACAGGTCGTTAGTTCATTTGGAAGTGGAAACACCTGCTTGGGTTGAGCGCTCTCCGACATCGAGAGCACCACCTTTGGATCAAGGCAACATAACATGTCCGCCTGCTTCTTCCTCACAGACCCGCAGTTTGCCGGGGACACCCTACTCAACCCCGTCTAAACACAACAGCCAGCCCTCGGTCCCTGTGATGTGGACAAGTAAAAGACCATTTCCTCCTAGCCATGATGATGTACAATATAAAGTTATATTGTGGTACCGTGTTAGCAAGAAAAATCGATGTAAATACTTTTATGTTAAAAATGACAGAAGTATTCTTGTGGTGATACCTTTATTGGCTAACCAGAAAAAAAAAAATATATATATATATATGCAAGCTTTCAGAGCACAGAGGCTCCTTCTTCAGGCAGGATTACAAATAAATTCATAAGACAAAAGGCTCATCATTTGAGAGATGTTACAAGACATTTGTTCATGAGGTGTAAGTTGTGATGCCTCCTACTGATAAGTTAGGGAGAGCTAATTAGGTTTTTTTTGTTGCAAAATGAGAGGCCTTGGTAATGTTTAATTATCTGGAGGTGTGAATTGTGTCCATGTAGTGTCTCATAAAGCCAGGTGTTATATTTAGTAGTGTTGAGCCACCCCCGTAGTGTTCGAGTTCGGTTCGGTTCGTCGAACACCCGTGTGTTCGCCGAACTGTTCGTCGAACTGTTCGTCGAACACCTTCGAACACCGTTAAAACCAATGGCAGGCAAACAAAAACACATAGAAACACATAGAAAACACCTTCAAAGGTGTCCAAAAGCTGACAAACTGCTCAGAAGACATAACTAACACATGGAAAAGTGACAAGTACATATAGTCATGCGAAAATAAAAGAGGTGGAGGAGTAAAAGGAGGGGGAGACACAGATATAGGCATGTCATGCCCTTCTAAAATCCAAAAAGTGAGAAGCCGACACGGCCAATCCGCTCCTGCCCGTGCCACCTCCGTGTCGCCGGGTTTGTGCCAGAGCCGCGGTGAACCCTGACGGCCAGCCCCCCTCTCCCAATACTGGTGCCTGTCCGCTGGTGGGTCGAGCGAGCCCCCTTGTGGTGGAGGCAGCTCTAAGCTTTTTAATTTAAATTGTCTCTCTAATTTGAATGAATACACTTTAAATCCATTTACAAGGATCTATTGGAGGGCAAGTCTCATGCCAGCAGCCGCGGTAATTCCAGCTCCAGTAGCGTCCACTAAAGCTGCTGCAGTTAAAAAGCTTTTATAAGGATCGAGCTCGGCTGTCCACCGCAAGGCATCCTACTGCCAGTCCCAGCCCCTATGCCTTGGGGTGCCTCCTGATGCTCTTCACTAAGTATCCCATGGTCCCGAAGCATTTCCTTTGAAAAAATTAAGTGTCTAAACTACAGGTGGTGCAGCTTGCTTAACAGCCGGGATAATCCGCTTACTAGCAGACACTGCTACTAGGCACAAAGTATTTCCTGGGCTAGATGCAGTTAAAAATTTGTAATTAGATACTCTCGTTGGATGCTGAGAAAGCATTCCATAGAGTCTCCTGGCACGCCATATATGATTCTCTTAAAAAGCTTGGGGTAGGGGTCTAGGGGACCCTTTTATAGCCAAAATCACGGCCCTGTATCGCAATACGTCACCTAGGCTGAAGATAAATGGAACTGTAGCACCCTGAGGGCTCGGTTGCTAAAGACGTATTGCACCTCACCCAGAGGTGTGATATCTCACTCTCAGGTAAGGATGGAGTGTGGATCAGGACCCGACACCTGCATGCATTACACCACATTGCCGTGGGGCAGGGCGACCAATATGCCCCTGAGATGGGCACGACAGTCCCTGTCCCTGGCTGGAGTGGGGGGAGGGAACACTGAGGAAGGGGAACCCTGTAGTGCAGGAGCAGGGAGGAAGCAGTTCCTGGGTGCATTGAGAAGGGAGTATAAAAGGTGGGCACCATCTTAGTTCAGTGCAGAGAAGTCTGAGCAGAAGTGGCAGGGAGCAGGGGCTCTGCATGAGCTCTGCTCCGGAGGCGGGCCTAGTAACAGAGGCCCAGGCCTGGAAGAGGGAGAAGGAAGGAAGAGGAGCGGAGAAGGCTCCAGGAACGAGGAATGAAGGGATCCCAGGGGTGCGGACGGGCGAGTCGCCACCGCACGCCCGAATCCACCTGCGTGGAGGGGTCAGGCCAAAGGGGGAGACCGGTCCCCAAACTAGTGGAGGCAGGAAACGACCCTCAGCTAGAAACCGGAGGCTCTGACATTTTATGTGGCGCAGCCCCTCGCTACACCCGCTAGGAAGGCACCACATAGGGTCAGGGAAACTGGCGCCAAGTTTACCAAGAGGAGGCCCGAGGCAGCCGGACAGAAGTGTTGGTAAGAAAGGCCAGACAAAGGACACACAAAGGGGTGTCCTGTGAAGTGCTCCAAAGTTATCTGGGAGTTGTCTGAGCCCCTCACCTGGTGAGCACAGTACGACGTGGGCAGCCGTTACCTGCAGACGTGGTCTGGATAATAAGAACTGTGAGTAAAGGCCCTGAACTGCATCACTGACTCCGTGTCGTTACTGCTGCTGCCCTGCACCATCACCCCCATCCTCCGCATACACTGCCCTGAGGCTATACTCCTCCCGTGGGGAGTTATGCTACGCTCTGCTGCACCCACAACACCAGCCTCAGTGGTCTGCCCTGTAGCTGCGGTTCACTCTGACCGCAATCCACGGGTGGCGTAGTCGGACATTTAAACATCAAAACCACATAAATAGTTCCGCCACTGGTTTGACCACCCTGAGCCACGGAACTGGGTCGCCGCCACGAAGACTACAACCACCAGCATCCACCAAAAAGGGTCCGGCTCCGGGTGTCCCAAGGCCCAGGGGGTGCGTCAGAACATTTTCATCACCTTTCACAATCACCAATGGGACAAGGCAGTGATGTCCTCTGTCCCCTCTCTTATACATCCTAGTGACGGAGCACCTGCTCTCATCAATTCGCCATAACCCCAATATTAGGTGGATTGAGGTGGGAGGCACCGAGTACAAGTGCTCTCTATATGCTGATGATGTCCTAGTATATATCACTCAATCACATATATCCATCCATGCTGTTATGGCTGAAATAGATCACTTTGTTACATGGTAAAATTTTAAAATCAATGCAGCGAAGTCTGAGGCCCTCGATGTCTCCCTCCCCAAATCCATATAGGATTCCATCCAGTCCAACTTTCCCTTTGCCTGGCCCTCACAGGGTATCAAATACTTAGGAATTCCTATTCATAGAGACCTCTCCCATCTATGTTATCTTAATTTTGGGCCCTTTATTGAACAACTCCATACAGACCACGGTTGGCAAGTTAGAACTGTAAGATTCACTACGTGAACCACTGGTGTTTTGTGGAAAAGCACATGTACACTGCGTTCCAAATTATTATACAAAAAGTGTTTAGGAGTGATAAGGGAAGAATTTGTTTGTTTGTCAGTTAAACTCATTGATGGTGATGTGTGTCAGGGCTCTTTATATTACTGTAAGCAATTGCAGACACCTGTGCTAATTAGTTTGGCAGGTGTGTCCAATGAAAGGCAAGACTACTTAAGAAGGCTCTCTCACATTATTAAGCAGCCTACATTTTCTGCCAAAATGGGAAAGAAAAAGGATGTGTCGGCTGCTGAGAAGCAACAAATTGTGGAGTGTTTAGGTCAAGGCATGACTACAATCAACATTGTGCGATGATCAGGATGAAGTGTCTTGGCAATCAAGAAGTATGTAGCTGATTCACAGTACACACGTGTGCGTGCTGATAAGGGCAAATTGAGGACTCTTTCCTACAGGCAATTACGTCAGGTTGAAAGAGCAGCGGCAAAAAAGCCTTGTCATAGCAGCAGACAAGTTTTTGAAGCTGCTTGTGCCTCCAACGTCCCCCGAACAACAAGATGCAGGGTCCTTCAGAGGTTTGCAGCTGTGCATGCGCCATCCCCTATCCACTTCACACAAGCAGAAACGGCTCCAGTGGGCCACACATTACATGAAGACTGATTTCAAAACTGTTTTGTTCATGGATGAGTGCCGTGCAGCGCTCGATGGTCCAGATGGATGGAGTGGAGGATGGCTGGTTGATGGACACCCCACGCAAACACGGCTACAGCACCAACAAGGAGGAGGTGGAGTAATGTTTTGGGCTGGAATCATGGGGAGAGAGATTGTCGGCCCCTTTAGGATCCCTGAAGGCGCTAAAGATGAACTCCATAATGTATGTGGATTTTCTCAAACAGCACTTCCTGCCATGGTTCAAGAAGAAGAACCGTGTATTTCACAGCAAGATCATTTTTCTGCATGATAATGCACCATCTCATGCTGCACATAAAACATCTGCATCTCTGGCTGATATGGGCATAAAAGGGGACAAACTTATGGTGTGACCCCCATGCTCCCCTGACCTCTACCCCATTCAGAACCTTTGGAGCATCATTAAAAGGAGTGTCTATGATGGCGGGAGGCAGTTCACATCTAAGCAACAGCTCTGGGAGGGTATTCTGTCCTCATGCAAAACAATTGAAGCAGAAACCATCCAAAACCTGACAAATTCAATGGACGAGAGAGTTCAGAAGCTCCTTTCGAACAAGGGGTCCTATGTGAAAATGTAACATCACCTAGAATAAAGTTTTGAGTTGAAAACTGTTTGATTTCAGTTTCTAACAACCTGCTAATGCTTATAATTTCAAAAATGACCATTTTTTTGGTCTTTATTAAAATGAAAAGGTTGATCGAAAAGTTTGGGGGATCTAAGAGTGTGGCAACCCAGTAGTCATGATTACTTCGAATTCTGACAATATGAGGGTCATGCTGCAGGTAGTGCAGCAAGAAGGCACTTATGTGCCTTGCGCATCTCGGAGCCCCAAAATTATTTTCCGGGCTAGATGCAGCTAAAAATTATTTTTAATTTTAAATCTGGTGAAGCTTTAGTATAGATTGCCTAATAGGATCAGTGCTGCACACTGCTACAAAGCCCAAATTATTTTCCAGTCAAGATACAGATAAACATGATTAGTAATTTGAAAGCTTAAAACGGTTGGTAGGGTGATTTTAACCAATCATCAAGCTTTTACTCTCCCCAGGATGACACAGGGGTAGAAAAGTCGTTTCGGATCCATGATTTGTTCATCTTTATGAACGTGAGTCTGTCTACATTATCAGTGGAGAGCCGCGTGCGCTTATCTGTCAGCACACCACCAGCAACGCTGAACACACGTTCAGACAGAACGCTGGCTGCGGGGCATGACAAGATCTCCAAGGCGTAAGTGGCTAGCTCCGGCCATTTATCCAGATTGGAAGCCCAAAAAGAGCAAGGGTCCAGTGACACAGTCGTGGCTTCAATGTTTACTTGGAGATACTCCTGTACCATCGTCTCTAGGCGTTGACTATGTGTCAGACTTCTTGTCTCCTGTGGCCTTGCAAAGGATGGGCTAAAAAAGTGGTGAAATGATTCCGCAAAATTGATGTTACCAGCAGATACTGTGGTTCTGTTACGGTTTGAGTGCTGAACACTTGACGGTCCCACGGTTGGCAAGTTGGAACTGTGAGATTCACTACGTGCACCACTGGTATTTTGTGGAAAAGCACATGTAAGATTCTGCAACAGTCTCTGCTGATACTCCTGCATGCGTGCATCCCTTTCTATGGCAGGAATAATTTCTGCAAATTTACTTTTGTACCGGGGATCTAACAGTGTGGCAACCCAGTAGTCAGGATTATTTCTAATTCTCACAATTCGAGGGTCATGTTGCAGGTAGTGCAGCAAGAAGGCACTCATGTGTGTTGCGCATCCAGGAGCACCAAGTCCCTGTTGTGTTGGTGGCGAGGTAACAATCATGCTTCCTTCCTCTGTTCTCTCCCCCCAACCTCGCACAACAGAAATGTGATCAAGGTCTCCCTCATCTGATGAGTCTTCCATCAGTTCGTCCTCCACTTCTTCCTGGGCTCCTGCACCTTCCTCACTAGTTTGGCTGCTACCATGCGCCCTGGTAAAACCATCTCCCCCACCCTCACATGCCTGCCGCCTTGGTGCTGCCGACCTTCTGGACCTTGCAGATGTTAGCCCTTCCGCATACAACTCCTCCTCCTCTACTTCCTCCACCTCCTCTTGTGCCACCACCTGACTCCGAATTCTGTTTAACATGTGCTCCAGCATGTAAATCACCGGAATAGTCATGCTGATAATGGCATCGTCAGCACTAAACATCTTCGTCGCCATTTCAAAACTGTGCAGAAGGGTGCATAGGTCCCTGATCTGAGACCACTCCTCCAGCGTGATTTGCCCCACCTCTGAATCTCGTTGGCCCACGCTATACGTCAGAACGTATTGCACCAGGGCTTGTCGGTGCTGCCACAGTCGCTGCAACATGTGCAGAGTTGAATTCCACCGGGTAGGCACATCGCATTTTAGCCGGTGAAGTGGCAGGCCCAACGACTTCTGTAGAGATGTAAGTCGCTGAGCTGCGGGATGCGAACGGCGGAAGTGAGCACACAGCGACCGTGCCCTCTGCAGAAGGCCATCTAGTCTGGGATAGTGGGCTAAAAATTGCTGGACAACCAGGTTCAACACGTGAGCCATACAAGGCACGTGTGTGACATTGCCCCGGCGAAGGGCCGCACCCAGGTTTGCAGCATTGTCGCACACGGCCTTCCCTGGTTTCAGGTCCAGTGGAGACAACCATTCATGAAATTGGTTCTCCAGAGCTGACCACAACTCCTCAGCTGTGTGACTCACATTTCCCAGACATTTCAATGTAAAAACCGCCTGATGACGTTGAGCCCTACTGCCAGCATAGTAAGGAGGTGTGCAGGATCCCTTCTGCGCAGTTAGAAAGCTTGTGGCATGACCAGACAGGCTTTGGGTGCAGGTGGAAGACCGAGAGGAGGTTGAGGAGGCAGAAGCAGTGGAGGAACTTTGACATAAAGAGGATTGACGCACAACTCGTGGGGACGGCAAGACTTGGACAGCAGCCCCTTGTCCTGCTGTCACCATAGTTACCCAGTGCCCAGTCAGCGACATGTAACGCCCCTGTCCATGCCTACTCGTCCAAGTGTCTGTGGTGAAATGCACCCTGTCACACACAGAGTTTCTCAAAGAAGCGGTGATGTTGTGTGCGACATGCTGGTGGAGCGCAGGCACACCTTTCTTTGAGAAGTAGTGCCGACTGGGCATCTGGTACTGGGGCACTGCGACGGACATAAGGTCTCGAAAATCCTCTGTGTCCACCAGGCCGAAAGGCAGCATTTCTGTAGCCAAGAGCTTGCAGATGGTGAAATTCAACCTCTTAGCTTTCTCATGGCTAGGAGGAAATGGTCTTTTACTTGTCCACATCTGAGGGACCGAGGGCTGGCTATTGTGCTTAGACGGGGTTGATAAGGGTGTCCCCGGCAAACTGCCGGTCTGTGAGGAAGATGCAGGCGGACATGTTAGGTTGCCTTGATCCAAAGGTGGTGCTATCGATGTCGGACAGCGCTCAAGACCAGCTGGTGTTACCACCTCCAAAGAAAATGATGACCTGCCAATCACGCTGGCTGTTGCGGGTAAAGAGGTGGCAGGTCTGCGCCCCAAAACAGGTGTGACTGCTGTCCCCCCAGTCACAGAGGATGAAGAGGCCGCGGATGCACAAGATATGGCAGACGGTGGTTGGCCCGGCCGGCTAGACCGCATTGTAGCACACTGAGCTTCCCACTGCAACTTATGCTTCATGTCCATGTGCCGGTTCATGCATGAAGTACTCAAACTATGTATTTTTTGGCCTCTACTTAGCTTTTGCTGACAAATGTTACAGATAACACGAGTTGGGTCATCTTTATCGATCTGAAAAAATGCCCAGGCTATGCAAGGCTTAGCACCCATGCGACCTGAAGAGCCACCACGACTTGTGGTGAGAGGCAGAGTTGTGTTTGAGGATGCAGTTGTTGACGTGCTTCCAGTACTACGTCTCTGTCCAGGAAGGCGCAACCTGACCTCGTCGTCACTAGCATCTTCCTCCACCTCCTCTGCTGACCTCATCTCTTGGCTGACTGTGGGTTGACAGTAAGTGGGATCTCCGACCTCATCATCATCACCCTGTGCGTTATCACACCCGTCGTCCTCAGAGCCAACCTGTTCCTGCCCTGACAAAAAACTAAAGTTGTCGCTCCAATCAGGTATTTGAGTCTTATCATCGTCTTCCTCATTGTCTCCACCAACAGGAGAATGAGGGTCTACATTATGGTCAGAACCTTCTGCGTCTGGTCCTGGATCCGACTCATAAAGATTCTGGGCATCAGTGCAGATCATTTCCTCGTCTGGATTCACAGAAGCGCTGGAGTCGACCTCTGATTCCCAGGCTATAGTATGAGTAAACAGCTCTGCAGACTCAACCATCTGTTCTACCTCACACTCAGACAGGCAGCTGGAGATTTGGGAGCTGTGAGGAAGCAAGTGCGATTTGGGTGACACCTTTGAGGACTGGAGTATTTGTGATGTTGAAGTTGATGTGGAGGAGAGCCCACTTAAAGGAGCACTTGATATCCGTTGAAGCACCTGCTGTTTTTGTGCCTCATCTGGAATTTGTAGCGATTGGCGTGGCCGTAAGAAAGGGATCTTATCACATTGTCCGCTAAAAGAAGTAGACATTTTAGTTTGGCTGGAAGATGGTCTTTCTTCTGCACCTACCCCACGGACACAACCTTTTTTCCCCTTCCCAACACGCCTATTCCCCTTTCCACCAGCAGCAGGCCTTTTTCCACTCATTTTGGTGGTTAACTAATTCACAACTCTGGAGTTGTTTGCACAAAAAAACAATGGATGGTAACCGAGCAGAGCTGAGTGGCCAAACTGTGGTATTAGGCCAAAACTATTGGCTGGGTTAGATGCAGAAAAAAATTATTTTTAATTTGCAACCTGATGGAGGTCAGTATAGATGGACTAATAGACCAAGTCCCACACACCGCTAGAAGCCCAAATATTTTTTCAGAGCTAGATGCAGAAAAAAATTATATTCAATTTGCAACCTGCTGGAGGTCAGTATAGAAGGACTAATAGAACAAGTCCCACACACTGCTAGAAGCCCAAATATTTTTTCAGAGCTAAATGAAGAAAAAAATTATTTTTAATTTGCAACCTGATGGAGGTCAGTATAGATGGACTAATAGACCAAGTCCCACACACCGCTAGAAGCCCAAATATTTTTTCAGAGCTAGAAGCAGAAAATTTTTTTATTCAATTTGCAACCTGATGGAGGTCAGTATAGATGGACTAATAGACCAAGTCCCACACACTGCTAGAAGCCCAAATATTTTTTCAGAGCTAGATGCAGAAAAAAATTATTTTTAATTTGCAACCTGATGGAGGTCAGTATAGATGGACTAATAGACCAAGTCCCACACACTGCTAGAAGCCCAAATATTTTTCAAGAGCTAGATGCAGAAAAAAATTATTTTTAATTTGCAACCTGATGGAGGTCAGTATAGATGGACTAATAGAACAAGTCCCACACGCTGCTAGAAGCCCAAATATTTTTTCAGAGCTAGATGCAGAAAATTTTTTTATTCAATTTGCAACCTGATGGAGGTCAGTATAGATGGACTAATAGACCAAGTCCCACACACTGCTAGAAGCCCAAATATTTTTTCAGAGCTAGATGTAGAAAAAAATTATTTTTAATTTGCAACCTGATAGAGGTCAGTATAGATGGACTAATAGACCAAGTCCCACACACTGCTAGAAGCCCAAATATTTTTTCAGAGCTAGATGCAGAAAAAAATTATTTTTAATTTGCAACCTGATGGAGGTCAGTATAGATGGACTAATAGAACAAGTCCCACACGCTGCTAGAAGCCCAAATATTTTTTCAGAGATAAATGAAGAAAAAATTATTTTTAATTTGCAACCTGATGAAGGTCAGTATAGATGGACTAATAGACCAAGTCCCACACACCGCTAGAAGCCCAAATATTTTTTCAGAGCTAGATGCAGAAAAAAATTATTTTTAATTTGCAACCTGATGGAGGTCAGTATAGATGGACTAATAGACCAAGTCCCACACACCGCTAGAAGCCCAAATATTTTTTCAGAGCTAGATGCAGAAAAAAATTATATTCAATTTGCAACCTGCTGGAGGTCAGTATAGAAGGACTAATAGAACAAGTCCCACACACTGCTAGAAGCCCAAATATTTTTTCAGAGCTAAATGAAGAAAAAAATTATTTTTAATTTGCAACCTGATGGAGGTCAGTATAGATGGACTAATAGACCAAGTCCCACACACCGCTAGAAGCCCAAATATTTTTTCAGAGCTAGATGCAGAAAATTTTTTTATTCAATTTGCAACCTGATGGAGGTCAGTATAGATGGACTAATAGACCAAGTCCCACACACTGCTAGAAGCCCAAATATTTTTTCAGAGCTAGATGCAGAAAAAAATTATTTTTAATTTGCAACCTGATGGAGGTCAGTATAGATGGACTAATAGACCAAGTCCCACACACTGCTAGAAGCCCAAATATTTTTTCAGAGCTAGATGCAGAAAAAAATTATTTTTAATTTGCAACCTGATGGAGGTCAGTATAGATGGACTAATAGAACAAGTCCCACACGCTGCTAGAAGCCCAAATATTTTTTCAGAGATAAATGAAGAAAAAAATTATTTTTCATTTGCAACCTGATGGAGGTCAGTATAGATGGACTAATAGACCAAGTCCCACACACCGCTAGAAGCCCAAATATTTTTTCAGAGCTAGATGCAGAAAATTTTTTTATTCAATTTGCAACCTGATGGAGGTCAGTATAGATGGACTAATAGACCAAGTCCCACACACTGCTAGAAGCCCAAATATTTTTTCAGAGCTAGATGCAGAAAAAAATTATTTTTAATTTGCAACCTGATGGAGGTCAGTATAGATGGACTAATAGACCAAGTCCCACACACTGCTAGAAGCCCAAATATTTTTTCAGAGCTAGATGCAGAAAAAAATTATTTTTAATTTGCAACCTGATGGAGGTCAGTATAGATGGACTAATAGAACAAGTCCCACACGCTGCTAGAAGCCCAAATATTTTTTCAGAGATAAAAGAAGAAAAAAATTATTTTTAATTTGCAACCTGATGGAGGTCAGTATAGATGGACTAATAGACCAAGTCCCACACACTGCTAGAAGCCCAAATATTTTTTCAGAGCTAGATGCAGAAAAAAATTATTTTTAATTTGCAACCTGATGGAGGTCAGTATAGATGGACTAATAGACCAAGTCCCACACACCGCTAGAAGC